>NC_065580.1:120997965-122257440 GCF_024542745.1 Macaca thibetana thibetana
ATTGACCAGTGGAGCAGAATAGTAAGTCCAGAAATGAACTCATGCATATATAGTCAATAGAGTTTTGAAAAAGTTTCCATGAAAATGTGCAATAGGAAAAGGAGAGCCTCTTTAATAAGTGGTGATGTTGTGAAAACTGGAGTTCCACGTGCGGAAGAATTCATTCATTCCATGAAAACTGGAATTCCACATGGAGAAGAATTCTCATTTTATTCATGATTTTTATATCTGAAAGTTATAACATCAGTAGAGGTTTCTGTTGCTTTAAAAAATTGGAGCAAAAGATACTTTTTTTTTTTTTTTTTGAGATATAGTCTCAAATTCTTCTTCTGCATGTGGAATTCCAGTTTTCACGGAATCTCACCCCATATACAAAGATCAACTCAGAATGGCCTAAAGACTTAAACATAAGACCAGAGACTAAAACTACTAGAAGACATAGGAGGAAAACTGCACAACATTTGTCTTTGAAATGAGTGTTTGGAGTTAACTCCCAAAGTATGGGCAACAAAATCTTAAATAAACGAATGGGTTTAGATCACACTAAAAAGCTTCTACACAGCAAAGGAAACCAATAACAGTGTACGGAGACAACATACTGATTGGGAGAAAATATTTGCAAGCCATACGTCTGATAAGGGGTTAACATCCAATATATATATATGGAACTCAAGCAACTTAATAACAAGAAAATTAAAAAAAAAAAAATAGGCAAGGGACCTAAATAGACATTTCTCAAAAGAAGACATATGAATGGCCAACAGATAATGCAAAAATGCTCAACATGGCCAATCATTAGGGAAATGCATATTAAAACCACAATAAGATATAATCTCACACCTGTCACAATGTCAGAAAGGTGAAAGATAATAATAAATGTTGGCAAGGATGTGGAGGAAGGGACCCCACATACACTGTTGGGGGGAATGTAAATTAGTACAGCTGTTATGGGAAACAGTATGCAGGTCCCTCAAAGAACTCAACATAGAATTGCCATATGATTTGGCATTCTCACTTCTGAGTATTTACCTGAAAGATTTGAAGTCAGTTTGTGGAACAGATGTCTGCACCCCCATGTTTGCTACAGCACTGTTTGCAGTAGCCAAGTTATGGAACCAATCTTAGTGTCCATTAACAGATGAATAAATAAAATGTGGTACATATACACACAGTGGAATTCTATTTAGCCTTAAAAAAGAGGGAAATTCTGTCATTTGTGACAACATGGATGACACTGGAAAACATTGTGCTAAATGAAATAAGTCAGCCACAGAAAGACAAACACCACATGTTCTCACTTATATGTGGAATCTAAAACAACTGAACTTAAAGAAGCAGAGACTAGAATGGTGGTTACAGGGCCTGGGGGTGGGGAGAATGGGGAAAGATGATGATCAATGGGTTCAAAATCTCAGATAAAGAAGAAGAACATTATTTCTTCTTTTTTGAGTTCTATTGCAGAGCATGTTGAATATAGTTAATAATAGAGTTTTATACATTTCCAAATTACTGAAAGCAAATTTCAATGTTCTTAGAAGAGAGTATTAGTATTAGTATTTGAGGTGGTAGATATGTTAACTAGCTTTTTTCTAAATTTTTTAATTTTTATTTTATTTTATTTTATTTTTTTGAGACTGGGTCTTGCTCTGTCACCCAGGCTGGAGTGCAGTGGTACAATCTTGGCTCACTGCAATCTCTGTCTCCTGGGTTCAAGCGATTCTCCTGCCTCAGCCTCCCAAGTAGCTGGGATTACAATTGCCTACCACCACACCTGCCTACTTTGCTTGTATTTTTAGTAGAGACGGGGTTTCACCATGTTGGCCAGGCTCGTCTCAAACTCCTGACCTCAGGTGATCTGCCTGGTTTGGCCTCTCAAAGTGCTGGGATTACAGGAGTGAGCCACCGCACCGGCCACTAGCTTCAATTAATTATTCCATGTTGTATTCATACATTATAACATCACTCTTTACCCCATAATTATATACAATTATAAATTGTCAATTTACAATTTTAAAAAAGAAAAAAGCTGAGGCTCAGATGAGTTACCTGACTTTCCCACAGTCTCTCCACATTCCGCAGGAAACCATGATTTCAGATGTTTCCTTAACTCCAAGTCCAGCGTCTGCACAGCATGGAGACATGTGACATGATGTGATACTACACGGCTTCACAGACAATCCAAACCTTACAGCACACAGACATTCTTTCTCCCTCTTGGCCTCTGTGCTGTTGTATATTTGCCCACCTATCATTCCTGATGCTCTTCATTCCTTTGTATAAATACAGATTTCCATCTTTACTGTGATTCTGCTGGTGATGAATGGTTTGGAAGCTTTTTAGTGCCTGACAAGGTTTTTATTTGCCTTTATTTCTGAAAAAAAAAATTATTAGACATGGAATTCTATGAAGATTTTTTTTTTTAAAAGATGTTGTTTCAATGTTTCTGGTTTGCATACTTCCAGCAAGAAGTCTGCTGTTGTTCCATGGATCTTGTCTAGGTTTTAAATTGTTTCATATGGAAGGGTAAATCTGGTTCCTGTTATTCTATCTTGGCCAGAAGCTGAAATCCTTTTCTCAATTTTGAGTCCTTATTAGTAGTGACTTTTATCATGACCCCAGGCCTCTGTCGGCACAATGATACTTTTAGCATTTGCATATTATGTTACTCGGGTACCCAGGAACTTTTGAGTCACTTGTATGCACTACATAGACCATAGGTAGCCAAGAAAAATGCCATGAGCTCAGCTGTCTATACACCTTCTGCTGTTGTCTTTGTGGTGGCTGCATTCCAGGTGTCTTCCAAAGATTTGCAGCCTCCTCTGGCATAATTCCCCACTAGTCCATTCACTCAAGCACACCAGTAGCACCAAAGGTGGAGAATTATATTTGGTGGAGGATTCAGTCTCCATCATACTGTCCTCCCAGCCATGATGCTGACATCTGGACTGAATTATGAAGCAGATAATTCACATCTTGAGTGTGTGAGGCTTAGAGAAGGCAATGGGTACCAGCACACTTAGAAATCATAGCGTTCATTGAAATAGAATATAATATTTTGTACTTACATTTTATTTGGGTGTGTCTATTGGCCTTAGGTTATACTTTAGAACATGCAAATAAAACTCTTTATTGGATTTATGGGGAGCTAGAGATGCCTGGAATTTCTGCTTATGGACCTTTATCCAATTCAGGGATTGGCACATCCCTTATACAATGACACCTCTACACTTTACACCCCTTAAACATCTCTTTCTCTACCCAATGCAGTAAACCATCTCAAATAATCTCTGTCTCAGACCTTGGCCAGAGGAGAAAAAAAAAAAAAAAAAAAAAAAAAAAAAATACTGAAGTACAAATCGGGGGACAAAAACTGTTGCCCTTGGAAAAGAATATCGTCCCCAGGTGTGTACTGTTTGACTTACACTTTGCTTAACAAATGCCCACACAGTCTTTAGGCAGAGCTGTGTTCTTTAGTGACGGTCAACTTCCCCCTTATCCTTTACACATTGATCTACCTGAGTTCTGAAGACATCTGACCCTGACTAAGCAGAAGCCACTTGGTTGAGGGAAAGGGAATCTGTTTGCTCTGTACTTAGGCAGGAGAGGAGTTTCTCCAAGGGCTGGTGTTTTCATGTTGTCAGTTAGTAGTTTGGAGTTTATTGCCTACTCTCAGGCAATAGGTACAGTCCTTAAGCACTCCCTTTGATTGTAATACTCATCTTTCCAAGCTTACTCACTCATTACTGTCCCACTCAGCCACTTTGGATTAGGACTTCCCCTGCCCTCCACCATGCTCCCAATTCTCTTTTAAGCATCTCTCCTCATTCGGTCTTACATATGTTTTGCATCCTTATTTGATCTTTCACAGGTGAGAGAAATGAAGTCTCATACCTGATGTGTTTCTGTTTGTTCTCATGATTGCTCCTATGGTAGTTACTTCATGGATTTTGATGCTGTTATTGTGTGTACATATTTATCACAGTTAGATCTTAGTGCATGTTGTATCCTTTATCATTGAAACATGACCTTCTTGGTCTCATTTAATATTTCTTTGCAGTTTTTCTGTATGTTTGAAACCTCTTGTTATAAAAGTAATTGTTGAAACTAGTTGAAGATTATTTAGATATTCATTGTTCTATTTGGATATTCATTGTTCTATTCTTTCAATTTCTCCATAGGCTTGATGATTTTCTAATTGAAAAGCTGGAATGTGGGAGGATAACAATATGGAAGCTACTCAGAGTACATGTTCAACAAATGTGAATCCTTGTGGTTTTGGGAATATGTGGAAAGTGCATAACTTTAGGCTCAAAAGACCTGCGTTCAAATCCTGGGTCTACTACTCACATAGGTGCCTTCACTCCCTGAGCCTCAGTTCTTTGCCTGAAAATAGAAGCAGGCAAACCCAGAGGGGTTGTTGCAGTCCTTAAAGCAACATATGTGAAATTGGTAGGTATATAATAAGTGCTCAGCAAAAGTCACGTTTGAATCTTATCAGGGGCAATGCTATAACAAACATGCAATCATTTTTTAGGCTCAAAAGACCCAAATTCCAGTCCCAGCTCTTATCACCTGCTGTCACCTCAGACAAACCATCTGACCTCTCGAATCTGGTTCTTCATCTTCAAAATGATATGCCTTGGAGAATGGTTATGAGGATTAGATGTAATAAAGTGCATGAAGTGGCTGCATGAGAGTAGGTATTTAATAAATAAAAGTCATTACTGTTGGCAAGATGTCACTGTATGTATTTATCAGACAATATAGCACTTACTAGGTGCCACGCACTGTTCTATGTACTTTTAAAATATTAACTAAATTAATTATCAATTAATGCATAGTCCTACAATGATCCCAATTTTACTCATGAGGAAACAAGCACAAAGAGACAGTAACTTTGCCCAAAGTCACGCAGCTGGTAAGTGGGAGAGACTGGATCCACATTAGGCAGTCTGGCTCTAGAATCTTTGCTTTTATTTGCTACTGTCCCTCAACATCAACATTAGAAAAGAAACATCCTCATATCTCTCATATCTGGGGAATATCTTGCCATGTTCAATGATTGATTAGTTGGTTGAGATCATTTTGATATAATCTAAGTGTGTGTTTTAGATTTTCCAGAAAATTTCATCAGTAACCCTAGCTTCTCTAGCAATTTCAGCAAAACAAACAAATAAATAAAATCAAATAAACCCGGCTCCAAAAATGAAACACAGAAACAAACAAAACAACAAAGCCTTCTGATGGACGAAAATGTGGATGTAGGACAGCTGAAAAATATTCTTCCTAAAATTATCATTAGATGGAAAATCTCGGGTGGTAAGGTGCAGAGGTACTGGCTATTAAAGCCTATCTTTATCTGCAGATTCATCTGCCAGCACATTAGAATGGGCCTCTTCGAAGTAGAGGAAGACACAGTGGGTGGGCCATGAGGAGAGTCAGGCCAAGGAATCTTCTCTGTGAATTAGCTCCTTTGGGATTCAGTAACCTGGTAAGGTCCAAAAATCATGTGGAAAGCGGGCACCCCTATGCGTGTGCTCCCTGAAGGAGAAGGAAAGAGACAACATACTGCCAGCTGTGTTGTTATGTGCACGCTGACAAACTGTGGTACGTGCTCCACGTGGAGAGTGTGGAGGAGAGGGGATTACCTGGAACATCATCGTAGGGAAAGGTCCTTTCTGGATGCAGAAGCTGAGTCATCTGGGGAAAGAACCATCATCTCACTTCCAGCCAGATGAGAACAACTCTCTTTGGTTGCTCACAGGGCACACCGTAGCTTTAGACAGTGACAAACTATTTGAGCAGCCAACACCAAAAAAGTATTTTGAGCTTACGGAAAGTTAGTATGAGATCATGCACTGCTAAAATATAAAAGGGGAGCTCAGATAATGCCTGCAGTGACAGGCACACAAATGGCCGGTGTCATATATCGCCTTTATTTGTAGACAGGCTTTTCCTTCAGCGTGATCAGGCTGGTGTCTGATGTTAGCACGTGGGCTCAGCTTTAGAAAACGCTGGACTGGGGAGGAGATTCATTGGTCATAACTATTGAAAAGAAGACAAAAAGATTCAGAGTCTGTAATTTTCCCACCCACATTAAGTTATTTGAATAAAAGTCTGCCGTCGTAACCAGACTGAATTCTCTAAAAATAACGTTCGTCTGAGAATATTTCCACAGGTTTGACCACTGGTTCCCTAAGAAAAAGAGCAGAGAATACAGTCCAGTACCAGAAAGTTTAGGATTTAGTTGAAATTTATTGCAGGAGATTTATCGACTCATGAGATAAATATTGACCAAGTCAAAGTCAAGGTTATTACTTACCTTCAAGAATAATAAATCTTGGTATTCTCAGTGACACAAAGTCAATATGTACATTGCTACATAAATTCCAAATGAAGAGTTTCATTGAAACATCTGTAAATCTCTCCATCATGACCACGAGAGTACCTTTTTAAAATTTGCTATTAAAGGGAAATGGATACCAAGACCTGATGGGAACATCTACTGTTCACGCCTGTGAAACTAACCAGGTGGCCTTAATTTTCATTGTGATGGAATCCCTGATTAGTTCATTAAAACATAGTCCAATGATTGTTGGTTGGTCTTTATTGTCAGTGATTCCAAGTAAAAGAGTCAAAATTTTCTCATCCCAAGTAAGAGGCAGAATGAGCCCATATATTCTTGACAACCACTATATTTCAGGATAAAATATAGTTACTTTTAAAATATGTGCAATAGATGAATTCTAGCAAGGTTGAAGGAGAACATGAAAGAGAAAGATAATGGGAGTCTTGGCATGTGTAAGAGATCTGCTTCTAGGACTTGGTCCTCCACCTTTTCTCTTCAGCCCATCCAGAAACACTCAGCAGGCCTTTACTAGAGTATGCATGAGTGGGCAAGTATGCATGAGGGTAACTAGTGACTAACTAGACTATGTACTCAACCCTCTGTAAAAATCGGTGGAGATGTAAAACAATGGAAAACCATGGCATCTGCCCCAAAGAAACTCTTCTCCAGGAAGCTTTGTGTATGTCAGGGCCAGTATTTGCAATTTCCTGCCTTAATCTGGGTTCTATAATTTTTGGTCCTCAAGAATGTAGGTGGATGCATCCGTGTGTGACCGCATCGTGCCTGGCAGCCTTTACAGAATTTCAGCTGTGCCATGGGAGCTCAGCTCCTGACAAGGGTCGCTGCCACTTCTGACCTGTGAGTTGACCCTGACCATCACCCCCTTCACAGCCTCTTTGATTCCATTCTCAGCACAACAGCCACAACACCTGTTATGGTTTAAGATCATGCCATTCTGTAAAGCCCTCTGGTGGCTTCCCATCTGTGTTTCTCAAGGCTCCCATGACGAGGTGCCACAAACTGAGAAGCTTAAAAAAATAGAACTTTATCCTCTCACGGTTTCAGAGACTCAAGATATCAGAAGGACCATGCTCCCTCCAAAGGCTCCCGGGGAGAATCTACCCTGCCCTTCCATCCACTGTGCTCCTTGGCCTGTAGCTGCATCATTCAATCTCTGTCTCTGTCAATGAATGTCATCATTCATTTTCCCTGTGTGTACCTTTTGTGTCCCCCTTCTTCTTTTTTCTTTTGAGACAGAGTCTCGCTCTATCACCCAAATTGGGGTGCCATGGCATGATCTCGGCTCACTGCAACCTCCACCTCCCGGGTTCAAGCAATTCTCCTGCCTCAGCCTCCCGAGCAGCTGGGACTACAGGTATGCACCACCACACCTGGCTAATTTTTGTATTTTTAGTAGAGATGGGGGGTTTCACCATATTGGCCAGGCTGGTCTCAAACTCCTGACCTCATGATCCACTTGCCTCGGCCTCCCAGTCCTCCCTCTTCTTATAAGGACACCCATCATTGGATTTAAGACCCCTCTGTTTCCAGTATGACTTCATTTTATCTTGATTACATTCACAAAGAGCCTATCTTCAAATAAGGTCACATTCACAGGCACCAGAGATTAGGGCTTGAACCTATCTTTGGGGGACACAGTTTAACCTACCACACCGTCTTACCCAGAATGAAACCTGACCTCTTTGTTCTTGCCTCCAAGGCCCACTCCTGTGTCTTCTCCCTCCCTTTCCAACACCCTCTCAGGCACCCTCCCCATTGATACTGCTCCATGTGTACTTCCTGTTTCTTGAGTAGGCCTTACTCTTTCTCCCCTTGAGCCTTTCTCTTGCCTTCTCCCTCTGTCTGTAATGATCCTACCCTGGTCTCCAAACAGCTGACATCTTCTTCTTCAGGGCTCTGCCCAGAGAGCCTTCCTGGGCCACTCAGCCTAAGTGCACCTGACACCTCATCTTTGTCCTATCACATGCTTGCTTGCTTCATGGACTCACTTCTGCCTGAAATGATGTTTTAAAATGTGTTTTCTTATTTATTCCCTCTCTCCTCCACTAGAATGTAAGTTTCAGAAGAGCAGGGACGTTGCCTGTCTCAGCCTTGCTTTAGGAGCAGCTGCTAGAACAGAGCAGACCCTTACCTAATATTTGTTGAATGAATGAGCCATCAGTTTCCTCTACCATGGCCTTGAGGAGGGGACATCCCGAATCCAGGAAACCTCTACTATCAAGACACTGGTCTCTAATTCGTGGGGACGTTTTTCTTGCTTTTCCAAGCTTTCTTTCATGCCTCTTACACACCTTGGCCTTGGGATACCACATGGAATATAAGTTCAGTCCTGGAGCGTTAAGAATTTGAGGTCTTAAGGAAGTTTTGGCAATCCATGTGCATTTATTTTGGCATTAAATTTGTGTTTTAACTATTGGAGGGAAAATATATTGAGACTTATTTAGTTGCTTTTCACTTATTTAAAAGCGTTTAAGATTTACTTCACTTTACAATTCTATGAGTTTATTGCCTTTCTGGAGTTTTTATTCTCCCAGTCATATTCCAGAATGACCCAGGATCTGGAAAAATTCAAACTGAGTGATTGTCCTGAACCTCATGTCTTGGGATGAGTCCTATTTACGTTTGGTGGGCGGGCTTTGCAGAGCTGTCTGGGTTTGAAGGATGCCTCACCACTTGCGGCCCCTGAAGATCAAACCAGTCCGTGCTCACTGTAGAGTAACCCTCAGCACAGAAGGGTACCATGCAAACGCCCCACCTTCTCACCCATGCCTCCTTCCCTGCCCGCCCCGTAATGAGAGCACCTACGCCCCAGGGCTCATCCAGACAACAGTTTCTTTGCATCCTTATGGATGAGTGTTTTTCAATCTCTCCAGGTCACAGTTTTTTTCTCTATACCAGGGCTCAACTAACATTTTCTGCAAGGGGCTAGATAGTAAATATTTCAGGCTTTGCAAGTCATATGGTCACACTGTTTCCGGTGTGAAAGCAGTCGTAGACAATATGTAAATAAATGGGCAAGGCTGTGTTTATAAAACTTAAATTATGAACGCTGAAGTTTGAATTCGGTCTAATTTTCACACGTCACACAAGAGTCTTCATAGATGTATTTTTCAACCATTTCGTCACATAACAACTGTTCTTAGCTCATGGGCCCTATGAAATCACGCGGTGGACATGTTTGGGCTGAGACCCCTACTCTACGGGAGCATAAAAAACACACAATATTGTGAGAATTCAGGAGCACGAGCTTTAACATCACAAGGCGTATCACGTGAGAGTCATTCAGTGGCTGGTATTCACTGATCTCTATCAGAGCAGAAAACAGGTGCTTTTCGTGAGTAAAAGCAGGAGGCTGAGGGCTCACTGCACTTTTCTTGTGGGTGATTTGGGGTCTGTGACCGACACCTAAGGCAGCAAGCCATTTCTCCTCAATCCCTGAGTTACCCTGGTGAGGGAATCAAGTTTGCACTGCTTTTCATAATTTCCCCCACTAAATTTTATTTCCCTTTTGTTAATTCTTTCTCTCTCAACTCTCTTTTCTAAGCTGCCTGCATTTCTTTTCTGGAAATTGCCAGTATTGTGGGTCCTGGGTATTAGGAATTAGGAACACTTGCAATTTGAAAGCCTGCCTCTTAGAAAGTTATATGCAAAGGGAATGAGTGGAGGGGAACCGCCTGTGAGCTCTGCAGACCAGAACAGGTTTTTCTCCTAAGGTAAGGGTGTTCAGGAGGAAAAACGATATGCAGATATTAACTCTTCCTTGTAAGTTTGTTATGTAGAGTTACAGATTGCAGATGACAGGCTTTAGAACCAAACTGCTTAGGCGTTAATCGCACACTCAGAACCACGTGACTATAGATAATCACTAAACCGCTCAGATTTGGTAGCCTCATCCATAAAATTAGCATGGTAATCATAATAGTAGATACCTCAATGTTATTGTTAAGATTTTTAAAAGTTAATATATGCATAGCCCTTAAATCAGTGCCCAGTATGAAATCGGTAATCACTGTTAATTTCTCAAATAAACTTTTTATTTGGAATAATTTTAGATCTAGAGAAAAGCTGTAAAGATAATACAAGGAATTTCCCTATACTCTCCACCCAGTTTCCTGTGATTGTTAACATCTTACATAACCGCAGCATGTTTGTCACAACTATGAAATTAACACTGGCACAATACTACTAACTAAACTCCAGATGTTTTTTGGGTGTTTCACCAATTTTTTTCACTCATGCCTTTTTTCTGTTCCAGGATTCTATCCGGGATCCCACAGCGCATTTAGACTGTCTCCTTAATCTCATCCCGTCTATGACCGTTTCTGGGACTTTGTTTTTTTTTCAAGACCATCACCCATTGGAGGAGTGCTGATAAGGCATTCTGGATGATGTGCACCACTTTGAGTTTGGCTGATATTTTCTGTGGTTGATTGGGGTTACATTTTGGGGGTGAGTGCCATGGGGTGAAGTGCCCTTCTCATTGCCTCGCCTCGGGGGCACATGACCTCACCGTGACTCATCTCTGGTGATGTTAACCTTGAGCCCTTGGTTGTGGTGGCGTCCGCCAGATTACTCCATCGTGAAGTTGCTATTTTTCACTTTCCATACCCTTCTAGAGGAAGTGAGTCACCAGGTCCAGTCCACACTCACTAGGAGAGCAATGAAGCCCCACCTCCTGGAGAAGTGGCTGGCTGCATCATTGCTCCCCTGTATTACTTGTGGTGCTTCTGTGAGAAAGATTTGTCCCTTCTTCCCTATGTATTTGCTTATTCACACATTTACTTATATTGGCACGGACTCGTGGATTGTTCCAGCTTTGGCCATTGGGTGCTGTTTCAGGATGACTCCTACGTCCTTTTGATGTGTTCCTGTTTTTTAAAGCATGTCCTCTGATGCTACAGGATGCTTCAGGCTGATCTGGAATTTCCCTTAATTAAGTTATTAATTCAGCCATAGGATTGTATAAGGATGCATGACACTGGGGACTTTTATTGTTTGGTCTGCCCAGGATCCCCCTTCCCTGGAAGAACTCATCTCTCCATTCCTTGTGGTCCTAGGATGTCCATCAGCACACCATCCCCAGTTGGCCACAGGAGGAGGGACTGATGCGAAGGGTATGTGTTTCCACAGGGCCAGGAGGGCCTCCCTTGAGGTAGCTATGTGTATGTTGGGAAGGAGAGTTTCACTTTCCCTGTACTGCTAAACTGGGAGGCTACTGGTGGCCATCTTCCCCACTTCATGGGAGAACTTGTCTTCAGAAGAAGCCAATACAACAGGAGGCAGAGCTGACCTTAAGAGAGAGCCTGACTGTATGACTGCACCTCCCATCCAGTTCTGCCTGACACTCTTCAATATTCCACCTACATGGGCCAAGACACTCTAATTGCTTTTAAGCTCATCACGCATATGTCTACATGAAGTGCCTAGCTTAAGGACCACATCCTTCTGCCAGTCCAGCCCTTCATAGAATTTACACCCCACCTACTTCAATGGACACCAAAATATAATTCTCACACTTGACCTGGACACACCCATTATGCTGATTGAAACAAATCAAACTTAAAGCACTTCAGAAGACTACTTTTTAGAATCTAGTAATCACCCTTGATTTATGCTTTATGCAAAATGATACAGATTTTTAATGAATTTTTGCACAAATCTAAGTATCAATACAGATGCTCCTCAACTTACAATGGAGTTACTTCCCAATAAACGCATCATAAGTTGAAAATATAGAGTTGAAAATGCATTTAATATACCTAACCTACATCATAGCTGAGTCTCAAACATGCTCAGAACACTTACATTACCCTACACCTGGGCAAAATAATCTAATCCAAAGCCTATTACAAAAAGTGGAGAATATCTTACGTGATTTATTGAGTACTGTACTGAAAGTGAAATTAAGAATGGCTGTATAAGTACTCAAAGTACAGTTTCTACTAAATGTGTGTTGCTTTTGCACCATTATAAAGTTGAAAAACCTTAAGTTGAACCATCGTAAGTTGGGAATCATCTGTATATCACTTTAATAAGGTTAAAACAATATTACAACCTAATGATCATAAAGATATAGTGGAACAGGTACATACTACAAGTAATAGAGTAAAAGGTTATGCAAATCAACATCCATAAAATTGTGGGATTTTTGATCCAATAATCCCACTTGTGGATATAACCTAAGGAATTTTAAGAAGTTTTTTAAAAGACAGAGTCATAAGTTTTTTGCAGTCTGATTATTTAATAGAGAAATACGGGAAACAATCTATGTGTTCCACAATGGTATCTTTTTTTTTTTTTAAAGTGAAACCTTAACTCTTTGAAATGTTATATGATTTTTAAAAATTATAAACTTGAAGAAACTCAAGCAAGATAACGATGTTTATTATGGAGGTTGCATTAGTCGGGACAGGTTAAGTTATTATGCCTTACAAGAAGAAGAGCCCCCAGGAGTGTGTGGACAGAGGAAAGGGATGTGAGGACATAGTGAGAAGGCAGCTATCTCACTATGTCAGGAAGAGAGCCCTCACCAGAAATGACAGCCCCTGCACCTTGTTGATCTTGGACTTCCAGCCTCCAGAACTGTGAGGAAATAAATTTCTGTTGTTTAAGGCACACACAGTCTGTGGTATTCTATTCTGGAAGCCTGAGCTGACTAATACAAGGGCAGAGAGGTACAAGCCTAGCATACCCCTGGAAGTGAAAAATACTGGAAATAATTGATGAACAGCAGTGATGTCTACTAAAGAGGATGAAATAAAAACAACAAAGAAACAGAATAACAGACTACATCCTTGGTGATTTAACAGCTGTGTAATATACTTTCATTTCTCTCTGGCCTTTAATACTATGTCATGTAAAAGTTTTATTGAGATACAATTCACATACTGTAAAATTCACCCTTATTGAGTGTACAATGCAGTTAATTTTTTAGTGTATTCACAAAGTTATGCAACCCTAACCACTGTCTAGGTCCACAACATTTTTATCACTCCAAAAAGAAACGCCATTAACAGTCACTCCTCACTTGCCTCTCCTCCCAGCCCATGGAACTAGTTGTCTACTTTCAGGCTCCACGGGTCTGCCTCTTCTGGACATGTCACGTAAATGAAACCATACAACCTGTCAGCTCTGTCTCATCAAATTATGGAGTCTTCTGGCACGTGGGTTCCTCCCTCTGCACTGTTACCTGGAAGCTCTTTCAAGACAGGGGCAATGTTAAGGATCACATGGTTTGCTTCCTGCCTCATGGTGATCACTGTCCTGCATCAGGTGGTGTCTAGTATCTTGAAAGCTGATGGTGTTTTTAACTAGTTTTATTGTTGTTGTTATTTTCATCAAGAGGATAAATGTGATACCTGTTACTCTATGTTGGCCCAAAGTGGAATCCTACATTGCATTTACACATTTTACATATTGTGGTCTCACGTAAGACTCTGAATAGTGTGTTCTTCAGGTCAGCTACAAAGTTTGAACCTTTTTTTTTTTTTTTTTTTTTTTTGAGATGGAGTTTCACTCTTGTTGCCTAGGCTGGAGTGCAATGGCGTGATCTTGGCTCACTGCAAACTCTGCCTCCCATGTTCAAGCGATTCTCCTGCCTCAGCCTTCTGAGTAGCAAGGATTACAGGCATGTGCCACCTCCCCTGGCTCATTTTGTATTTTTAGTGGAGACAGGGTTTTACCATGTTGGTCAGGCTGGTCTCAAACTTCTGACCTCAGATGATCTGCCTTCCTCGGCTTCCCTAAGTGTTGGGATTACAGGCGTGAGCCACTGCACCCGGCCCAAAGTTTGAACACTTCTGATGTAGAGCTGTGATCATGGGAAAGAAATGGAGGAGAAAATAAGAGACCTGGATTTTATTTTTATCTTTTTTTTTTTTTTTTGAGATGGAATCTCACTCTGTCACCTAGGCTGGAGTGCAGTGGCACGATCTTGGCTCACTGCAACCTCTCCCTCCCGGGTTCAAGCAATTCTCTGCCTCAGGCTCTCAAGTAGCTGGGATTACAGGTGCCTGGCACCACGCCTGGCTAATTTTTGTAGTTTTAGTAGATACGGGGTTTCACCATCTTGACCAGGATGGTCTTGAACTCCTGACCTCGTGATTCACCCACCTCAGCCTCCCAAAGTGCTGAGCGAGACCTAAATTTTATTGTATACAGGCCATACACAAAACTTGAGTGCAACTTATCATACTCCAATTCATCATCCAAACTTTCTCTTTCAGAAACTCTTCCTATATGAGGTCTTCCTACAAATGTCTATACTGCCCTCAAATTAATCATTCCACCTTTGTATCATTTCATCCAATTTCAATATCTTGTGCATATTTGTTATTGCTTGTATTGGAATTATTTTTGGCCTCATTTTTCTCTTATTTGACTGCAAGCTCCATGAGGCTAGCAGAGTGTGTTATATGTGTTTGGTCTGCAGACTTACCATGATGCCTGGCTCACGGTAATTGTTCTATAAATATTTTTTTGCACTAAATTGTATACATATCTTTTATTTCACAAACTACATCCATTATGTAAGCAAGCTAGTTTTCCTTCTCTTTTAGTAGGAAGAGGGGAAAAAACTAAAAAATATCAAATGTTTTGCCTAAGATGAATGATCAGGAAATTGGAGAGGAGGATGGAAACCCAGCCAGGGCTCTAGGTCTTTCACATCATTTGCTTCTCATGAGCAGTACTGTCCAGCAGAAACTTCTGTGAAGGTACAAATCTTCTACATCTGTGCTGTCCAGTATGGTAGCCACTAGTCACATGTGGCTACCGAGCACTAGATCAGTGTGACTGGGGACTTCCATACTTAATTTAAACTAATTTAAACCTGAACCTAAATAGTCACATGCAACCATTGGCTACCATATTGGACAGCCCAGCTCCATACTGTTAAAGACACAGCCCTTCTCTTTTCAATGCCTGAATTGCACATGCTCAACAGATCAGAAGTTCTGAACCTGAGGGTGTTTTTTGTTGATTTCTGAACAAAGAAATTCAACAAATGTCCAACCAATAGTTTTGCCAAACAAAAAGAAAACTGTCTAAAATTAAAAAACCAAGACGAAATTTAGGAAAAGTAGATTAAAAGATCAACAATAAAAATGATTGAGTAAATAAGTATTCTTAAAAACAGCCATGAATTTCAAGCCTTGCCAAAGAGTAGTTTGACCTTGAGGTTCTCTGTTCCTAAGTGACTTCCATGGTAAGTGTGGGTATGATACAAACACACACACACACACACACACACACACACACACACACACACAATGAAATTGGAGAGGAAGAGGAGGATTGGAACCCAGCCAAGGCTCTAGAGCCCTAGTCTCATCATTGACTTCTCATGATCAGTAGTGTACAGCAGAACCTTCTGTGATGATGAAAATGCTCTTTATCTGTGCTGTCCAATATGGTAGCCGCTAGTCACATTGGCTAATGAGCACTGTATAAATACAGATATAGGTATAGACATATGTATTCTTCAAATCTCTTCAATTGAATTGCCTCATCCTCCACTTAAGGGGCCATCCATGTTAAAGGTAAGTCATGGCCTCAGCAATGATGGCCAAGCCATTGTGACCTCCTTCAATTTTGAGGAGATCTCTTTTGCCCCACCCAGCTTGTCTGTCTCCTCTTTTTGAAGGGCAGTGTGATAGTTTCCCGGGCCTGCCATAACAAGCCATGTGGCTCAAACAAGAGAAATGTATTGTCTTGCAGTTCTGGAGGTGAGAAGTCCAAAATCCAGGTGTCGGGTTGGCAGGGTTGGTTCCTTCTACAGGTGCTGAGGGAGGTCTGTTTACATGGTGTGGGGAAAGGAAAGGATAGGAGGGGGTTGCCATCAGTGTTGAGGTTATCTGTGAAGCCCACACTTTTTCCCATTGTGGGGATGGGCTCTGCACACATGACATTCACCTATCTTCTGTCCAACATGGATTCCTGGGAGAAATTCTGGAATACATTTGCACTGGAAATTCAGAAATAGGGTGGAGAGAATCTGGTCAGTCTGAAAGGAGGACCGTGAACTTGAGGTTTCAGGGATGGTTGTATTTAACCAAAGAGAGTGTGGAGAGACTGTGGGGAGCAAAAGCCAGCCTGAACTGCATTACCTGCTCCCCGTTTCTGAATTTCACTTCCATTTGATGTCTGCACGTATGTCCTGTGTTTGGGTTTGTGGAGATCACCCAATATCCTGCCCCAAATTCCATTTTTCTTGCCCAAAGTCATGTCAGGTGGAATAGTCTTTTGCAACTGCAAGTCTTGGCTGAAACTCAGAGGGAGACAGAGCATGGAGCACGGGAATTTGGGGGTGGAGTATCCTGGCCAGTGAGCACCTGCTCAGAGCAGAGATTAAGTTTGAGAGGACTGCTCCTTTCCTCTCCACAACCCCAAGCAAGCAGTAGGTGCCTTCCCAAAGAACAGGTATTGCTCTGTGGTTTCCAGACCAGCTCCAGTGAGTAAGATGAAGCTTTGTTTATCATCACTTCCCCACCCAAACCACACTCAAATAAGCAGTAAAAACCTCTAGACCTTAGTCATCAGTTGAGGTAAATTATAAACTTCTAAGAGTGTGGCTTCTCAGAGATACCACATTTTCCTCATATAATGAGCCTGCAGTTTGTGGCAAAGAATGACTTAAGAACAAGTGAACTCACTGTCTAAAAGGAGAATTTTTATCACTATCAATTGCTCTGTGACTGACAGGGCTGTTATTTCTTTTGGTAGGAGAAAGGGCTAAAGTACAGAGAAAAAAACCTAGAAATAAACATGGCCTGCATAATGGCAAGGTTTTGTGTTGCCAAAGTCAAAAGAGCACGTTCCTGGGTAAGAATCCTCACCCATCTTGCCCCGCTCACAGTGATTCTGTAGCATCCAAGTCAGTTACAACAGCAGCCATGGCTGTGTTGGGCTGGGATGCAACAGCAGTTGAAATACCATCCTTCCGATAAAGGACCTCAGAGTGGAAGAAGAAGACACTGGTAAATAGAGCATGAGGATTCCCCATGAGAAGTCCTACAGATGGAGGAAGTCACGAATCACTTCGTGGACATGAGGACCAATGACTTCTGCCTGCATGGGTGACAGAAGGCTTCCCAGAGGAGTGGACATTTGAGGCAGATGTTGCAGGATGCATAGGAATTGCCATGCACAGGATGGGGAAAATGCTGTAGTCAGAGACTGCGTGGAGGTTGGAGAGGGCATGGTGGGCCCAGTTAGTCACTGGCAATGTGGCCTGGCTGGAAGGTGGAGTGTGAGAGGGGGCTGGTGGGAGGGAAAGCCGGAGGACAGGATGGGACTGGGTCACAGTGTGTTCTGGCTGGCATGGTGGGACCACAAAGGCGTCACCACATTTCTAAGTAGTAGTTGATATTCCAGATCTCAGATTTAGAAACTCATTCTGGCACAAATGTTAAAGATGCATTTGGAGGGTTCTGGCTGCCGGGAGATCCAGTAGCGGGTTGCTGCAGGAACCCAGGCGAAGTATCCCAACATGGCTTTGAGAGGTGGTCTGTACTTCTGTCTGGTTTTGTAGAGCAAGGAGGAAGTTCAACAAGTTTCCATTTTTAAGTGTTTGCCCTGCTGTTAATTTTGTATTGTTACTAGTAAAATTCTTAGAGGCAGCAGCAGAAGGCACACTGCAGATGGCAGAGATAGTTTTTCACAGCTTTTATGGTGGATAACAATATATGTGACATTTTCCTCATTAATGTGAGCTTTGCTGTATGATTAAACATGCTAGGCATCTGTGATCTAAAATTACAAATGTGAAGAGCAACAGCTCAACTGTTTCAGTCAATAAATATACAGGAGACAGTCAACATGAAATAACTCCCCACTATGCTCTCTTCCAGGAGGAGCTGCACTGATGGTGACAGCATTTTTGGCAATGGCTTGGCCTTCATCCTAAGGAAAGCAAGGGAACCGAAGTCCCAGACTGCTAATTACACCCTGAGATTCCAACAGAAGAGAGAGTGGTTTCCATTAGGAAATCTCAATGCTGAGGGCCGACAGAACTGGAGAGGGAATGGAGGCTTTACTGAGGCAATTAGGGAATTACCGAAGGGAGGCATGGAGGAGAATTTCACTCGACCATCCAGACACAATAGAGAAGTGTGTAAGGTCAGTGGACACATCCAGTGACCAGCAGGCAGGATGCTCATCTTTTCGCTGAGGCAAGCCTCCCCATTGCATGTGAGTGTGTGAGTGTGTGCATGCACTTGTGTGTGTTCTGTGCTCCCAGCTAAAGTAGAAGAAGATTCTTGAGTGATAGCCCTCTTCCCACAGACTGATCACAGAAGGTGAGAAGCTTTCCCTTTTCTTAACTATTCTGATCTGTTGGCAGAGGCTGCCTTGAGTCACCATTGAGAACAATTTTCATGCCTGAATCAGCTTAATGGCTGGGGATGCCAGGTTGCTCAGTGACATCTGGCATGGGTACAGAATGAGGAGTGGATCAGGGCTTCCATTCTGACCATATGGACACAGTCAGAAATAGGGAAGTGCAGATTCCAATAGAGTGAAGAGGATTCAAATCAATAATGATAGAGAGTGGAAGAAGAAGAAGTCCAGATGAAGAGATTCTGCTAAAGCCATGGAGTAAAAGTGAGGCTTTTTCTCATGCCGGTTGCATCTCCACATTCTGGAAGAGACATGGCATGGTGTGTGTAACGTCCAGTGATGAGGGACTGAGAGAACAACCTGGAGTTGCAGTGGTGGAGAGGAGAGGAATGTGCCATGGTGATTGAGAGGAGAAAACCAGGGCTGATAGGATTAAACAGTAGGATCAAGGCCACGGGAACAAAATTGGAGCAAAGATATTCACAACTCCATTCACTCACAAGTACAACCCTATAGCTGAGTCATGTTGATATGAGATTTTATCTCTTTTGGGGCATTAGAGCCAGGCTGCTGCTCACAAATCCAAACTCCCCAGCATTGGCATCAAGGTGCCTGGGTTTGTTTGCTCTAGTCGCCATAACAAAGCACCACAGATGGGGGACTTCAACCAGAGAAAGGCATTGTCCTGCAGTCCTGGAGGCTGGAAATCCAAGATTATAGTACAGACAGGATTGGTTTCTCCTGAGGCCTCTCTCCTTGGCTTGCCTTGTCTCTGTGTCCTTTTATGGTCTTCCCTCTGAGTGTGTCTGTGTCCTCACTTCTCTATGAGGACACCAGTCAGATTGGATTAAGGCCCACCCTAATGGCCTCATGTTACCCTAATTACAATCACATTCTGAGGTCTTGGGGATTAGGACTCCAACATATGAATTTTGGGAGACACAATTTAGCCTTTAACAGTGACCTCAAGACCCTGTGGGTGAACTGATGCCCCACCTCCCAGTGCTTATTCAGGATGCTCAAGCTGTCATGATCCATGGTCATTCTTCCTTGTGCGGGAGATCAGAGTCTAGAACTGAGATCTCTGATAACGTCTCTCCATTGCTGGAAGAGTTCATCGGGCTGTGACTGGCCCTCCAGATCTCCAGGAATCAGCCAGCAGGTGACACATGTTGTCCTGACCTTCAGTGAATGCTGCCTGAAGGATGGGGGATAGGAACAATAAAAGTCTCCCTTCCTCCCTCCACATACACTCAAAAATTGAGCATCTCAAAGAGAGGGGCTGGGCTATCCTAGATGGGGTGGGAGTTTAAGGCATCACAGCCATGTTCCTCCAACCTGACCTCGCTCTCTCCCACCTCACCCCAAATAATCCAGCAAGAGGTGAATCTAGCTGCTTCTCCTTGAATTTGCTCATGCCTCCTAAGTAAGGGAAGAATGACAATGACATGCTGCCATGCTTTCGGGCACATTTTTAATGGGTTCAAGTTTCCACTTATCAGCGGCTCCATCTTTATCCTGTGGTCAGCTCCCTGAGATAGGGTTTGGCTTAGCCTGTAACCACATGGGTCATCTTGAGTCTATCAGCTTGTGAGGTCTAAGCTGAAAACATATGTGAAGTCCCATTGACTTTCAAGGGAGGCTGGACTTTTACGATCAAGTTGATCATTTGCTATGCCTTGTTTCAGATCAGTGAGACCCCAAGAGGACAAGAGGGTCAAGGGGTAGAAATTGCACACCAAAATCCACCCTGAATCATCAACCCGTTCTGTGGTGACTATTTTATAGGTTTTTGTGAAGATTAAATCAGATGGCTTATGTCAGGTGCCTGGAATGTGCTGAAGCTGGCACAAGGTACATGTTCAAGTTCCCTCCATCCCATCTAAGGACATGTACCTGTGATGCACCATAGACCCTGGTCACAGCTTTGTTTAGGGACAAGTCTGCCCAGCACCTGGAGGTTCAAGCTCAGAGAAAGAGAAGGGAGTTGGCCTAGGAATTCCAGCAGTGACCGACCTCCTGGTGGGTGGGACTCCATCACAGGTGCCAGTTTCCAGGTGTCTGTGGTAGAAGGCACAGAAGGAACCCACAGATGGGGTAAGAGTGCTGGCTCCCTCCCACCCTGGTTCATGTCTGGGCTGTTCTCTGCACAGCAACCTGAGTAGGCCTGTTACATTGTAGCATGTACCCTTTCCACTAAAAACTCCCTTTATCCTGAGGGGAACCAGAGTCTTTACAATGGCCCGTAAGTCTCTCCTCGATCTTACACCTCTTGAACTCTCTGACTCTGTCTCCTAGCCCTCTCCACATTGCTGTGCCTGCATATGCCAGATAGGCACCCACAACTTGGCCTCTACATGTACTCCTTCCTCATCCTCCAACAACTGCCTGCATGGATGATGGCACAGTCACTCCCTTCCTGCCCTGGTCTCCACTCAGACGCCACCTTCTCAGTAGCCCTCCCTGCCCCATTTTCTGCTTTATTTATTTATTTTTTATCATGGCACTTATCCTCAGCTAACCCTGAATCATCAACTGTATAAAGCTAACACACTCTATATATTATTCATACATCTCTTGCTCATTTTGTTTCTGTGATTTCTTCTGCCTTGGAAATAAACTCCATGAAGGTAGGAATATTTGCCCTTTTGTCTCCTTCTAGTGCTGTATCCCCAGTAGTCCCGACACACAGTCAGCAAACAAAAATTGAATTAATGAAATGAATGATTGTTCTGAGAAGAGAGAGGCTACCGTCCCCAACCTGCCCTAAAAGCCCGTCCAACTGCAGATGGAAAGACCTCAAGTCTAACTGCAGCCAAACTCATTGCAACCAAGTGGGTGAACGTTATACAAGCCCCATACCTGTGCTGAATGGTCTGTATGACAGCAGGAAGCACACCCCAGGCAAAAGTAACAGGAGCTATTTACTGGAAAACTGTAAAAGTAATCATCATATGAATGAGGTATCGGGAAACTAACAATTCAATGTGTGCTCATGGACCAGGGTTGGGAATAAATGAAAGAAATAGAAGGCACGCCAGAGATCCCTGAGCACACGTTTAAAGGAAAGAAACTTTGTAAAATTAAATGTGGCGATATCATAGAAGTAAGACCATAAAAGACAATAAAAACATAACCTCACTGTTGGTTATGAGATTCTTGGACATCATTATAAAGAACCATGAAAATGGAGCTACTTGGTAGGGATCCAGTTGGAATAAGAACTAAAGTGGTCTCCCTCTGCCTCGATGTCTGTGACCAGAGGCCGTCTCTCTGAATGGAGCATGTGCAGCGGATGTGAGTGAGTGCGTGTGAAGGAAATTTCCCAACAGCTCACCCAGTGCACGGAGAAGACAGCTCCATGAAGGCAAGGCCTGAGTGTCTCTTTTGACCACTTTGTTCCCATTTTCAGCTCAAAGCCGGACGTGTCACTGACACTTAGTCAATGTTTATAGAATGAGTTCATACTGAAAATCAGACTTCATTGCCATCGGTGCCTTCTTTCCTGAGCTGTTTCTCAAGGGCTCCAGTATGGAGAATTCTTCCTGGCTCTTATTTGACATTCTAAGAAGTACATGTGTGTGCCTGTGTGTGTGCACATGCAAGAGTCTGGAGTTCATTTTAGGGCTAAGCATCTAGGTTGGTCTCTTGGCTGGTTGGTTGTATTTTGCCTCCACAACCAGCTTTTGTCAGTGAGAAAAAAATGACACAGGAGCCGGGAGTTGGGTTCAAATTTCAGCTCAGCCGGGTCCTCTCCATGTGACCTCAGGCAAGTTACTGCATTTCTCTGGGACTCCGTTTCCTCACCCATAATGGAGAAGTGAGGGTTCTTCTCTTGTAGGGCTGAGCTTGGGATTGAGTGAGGCAATCCAGGTAAAGTACTGCGGCGTGTGCTTGGCACTTGAGAAGTGCTCGCTAAGGGGTTCATTCTTATTTTCCCTCTGAAGAAGGCAAAGGAGAGGTTATATAAGATGAGTCCGCCACAGCTGTGCAGGCAGAACAGAGAAGGAAGAGATGGGGCTTGTCTTACAGGTGGAACTTGGAGTGGGTCAGGATTTGATGTCCTCTGGGAACAGGAAGACCATATGAAGTTACTTCCAAACACATCAGACACTAAAGGAATGAGCCAAGACCAAGTCTATCAGCAACAGCCTGCTTTCAAATAGGGAAGGATGGATACAGTAGAAGGGGCCAGACACATGCGCCAGGGTCTAGGCGATGGAGTTCAGAGTTCAGGTGGAAATAAAGACAAGAAGAAGCCAGTTTTAGAACGGAAGGGAGGTGGGTGGAGGGGCTGGGCCTGAGCTGTTGCCTGGAATGCCGTCACCTACTGGCTCCTGGCGGGCTTGTGCTTGAGTCAGAATCACTTAAAAGGTCAGGGACAGGGCACACAATAAAAGAAAACAGCAAGGCAGCCCAAGGAACTCTCTGGTGAGCTCAGATTTAAATAGCACATGAATAAAACAGAGAGAAATGGCATCATATTCTCCAGGGAATAGGAGAGATGTGTGAGCTTATATAGCACTAGGAAGACTAAGGCCTGATGTGTGCTGGAGGTTGCAGAAACTCCTAAGGCAACAAAAAGAGCTAGGAGAGAAGAACAAGGATGAAGCAAGCCTGTGGCTTGTGGCCTGTAGGGCAACCAGGACAGATGGTGAAAATGACACACACACACAAACCAGGTGACAACAACAACAACAAATAAGACCACTCTTTGGCCCTAAGTCAAGCAGAACATTCCAGCACCATGATATGGGGAAGATGAATCCCACGGAAGCATGAGCGGGTCAGGGAGAAACTTCCTCCAAAGCAGCTGCTGTCGGGATGTGTCCCTGTGATGAGTTTTGTTGGACCTGCATGGAATTGCAAGTTTAAAGTGGAAACCAAATATTTTAAAATCCACATGTTTCTTCTTTTAAAACAAAAACAAAAAAAACCCTCGCATTTCTGGTGTTTCTTGCAACGTTAGGCAATTTGGCAATGTTGAACACTTCTTCCTGGAGGGCAAAATGGGATGGGTACCGCTAACTTTCAGTGGGTGTCACCAGTTCCTCACCGTCTCCCTTCCACCCACCACCCCTGCTTGGCTCCTGTAGACATTTGAGTTTGGGATCCCTGATATAAGTGCTCTAAATCCATCCAAGTCTCCTGACCTAATCCCCAGGGACTGACAGACCTTGAAATTGACAACATCAAACATCTGTGGGTGATCTGGAAGGAATCCTAGAGAACCTAAGTGGTGCTATGAAACTGAAAATGAACAGTATCATTGCAGTTCTCAAAAACAACAAAGTGAGAGAGATTCTATGGAGAAGTTGGAGAGATGCTCTGAGCAGAAATATGATCAGGTAGATTTTTAGGTTTCAGCACCAAAGGATAATCCTGGAATGAAGTTTCTAGGACTATGGCAAGGGCTATATCCCCAAACCTGACCTTCTTTTCACCTTTTCCCCCAGTGATTTGGAGAAAGATAAGGAAGTTACAAATATCAAAAAAATGTATGTAACACAAACCTGAAAAGGAGAGTGAAATCATTCAAAGTGAACAACTGTTATTGGGCTACAGTCCCCACCCCACTGTCCTTGTACAGGCCGGCATGGGTGGGATTATAGAACAGCACATGACTATAAAAATAGAGTTAGGGTTTAGATCACAATAGGTAAGCAAGATTTAATCATATGGTTGCCAAAATGGCCAATCTGATCTTCAGCTGCTTGATTAAAATTGTAATACCTAGAATGATGAAAAAATTTCCAGTGTACTGGGGACATATGTCAACCACAGCACAGGTGTTCATTTCAAACAGTTCCTTTCTGCGTTTTATCCCAACTTTTTATTATAACAAATTTCAAACATGTAGAAAAGTTGAAATTATACTACAATGAACACTTGCATATTCACCACACAGAAACAACAATTTTTAACAATTTGCCATATTTGCTTTACTCATTCATATGTGTGTATGTTAGAATATATGTATATATCTGTATGTGTTTGTGTATGTGTGCATGTGTGTAAGAATATGCACTGTATATGTACGTGCGTATACGTATATGTGTACTTTTTTTCAGAGCAATTTAAAATTAAATTGTAGATATCAAGGTACTCTATCCTCGAACACTTTAGCCTACATCTTCCAGGAACAAGGACACCTCTTATATAATCACTGTCCTACCACCATGAGCAAGAAGATTGACAATAATTTCTAAATAAAATCAAACATTCGGTTCATATGAAAATTTTCCCAGTTGTCTCTAAAATATCTTTTATAGCTGTTTGAGTCAGTTCTTCAATAAGCGAACCAAATCTGCTTTCTGTTTTTTTTTTCCTTCCTTATTACTCACTCTGGCAATGAATTGAGTAGATCATGGTACAATTCACTGAGAATGGCAGTTTAGGATGAAGAGCAAGTTTTGAGAAGGAAAATGAGTTCCATCCTATGAATTTTGAATGTAGGTCTGGAGCTCAGCAGAGAAGTCAGGACTAATGCTACATAATTGGGAGCTGTCAGACCAGAGGCAGCAGCTAAAATGTTAGTGCAGTGGACGGGTGCAGTGACTCACACCTGTAATCTCAGCACTTTGGGAGGCTGAGGTGGGTGGATCACCTGAGGTCAGGAGTTTGAGACTAACTTGGCTAACATGGTCAAACCCCATCTCTGCTAAAAATACAAAAATTAGAAGGGCGTGGTGGCGTGTGCCTGTAATCCCGGCTACTCCAGAGGCTGAGGCAGGAGAATCACTTTAATACAGGAGGCAGAGGTTGCAGTGAGCCGAGATCGTGCCACTGCACTCCAGCCTGGACCACAGAGTGAGACTTTGTCTCAAAAATAAATAAACAAAATAAAATAAAATGTCAGGAGTGCAGGAGATCATCTAGGGACACTGTTGTCACCATCATCATCATTACCATCTACTGACTTCACAATCTGCCTGGCATTGTACTAAGCACTTATTATCATTAGTTCATTTTCTTACCACAATCTTCTGTGATAGGTATGATTACCCTCATTTTTCTGGGAAGGACGCAGTCTCAGAGTGGCTTCGTAACTTGCCCAAGTGATCGTGGCTACTGCATCTGGGAGCTGAGACGCCCCTCTGTCTGTTGGCGCAGTCCCTGCGTAAGCCACTGTCCGGCCTGGAAAGGAGACCCAGAGACGCTTGAGCGTGTGGAGGAGGGATTTACCACAGGTTCCTGGCAAGAAAAGGCCAGAGAAAACCAGAAAGAAAGGATATTAGGGAAACCAAGGGAAGAAGAAGTCTCGAGAAAGAGACTGTGGCACATATTCATTCATTCCTGGATTCACTCAACAGATATTTTGGTACCTACAGTTTCAGGCACTGTGACTGGCCCAAGAGTAGGCTGGTGAGTAAGACAGGCATTCTTGCTGTGGAGAGGAGGGGTGCGTGAGCTGTCGCCAAAGGCCGGCATGGGAATCCCAGGAGGACAAGTCCTGTGGGGACGTGTGGGGGCTGCCGGTGGCTCCTGACCAGCAGTTCCAGAGAAACGGTGGGCAGAGGACAGGATGGGAGGCAAAGCCAGCCCCTAAAGATGGGAACTTCTGGAAGTGTGGCTGAGAAGGGAAGGAGAGATATAGTTGGCAGATGGGGAATTGGGAGCCAAAGGATTGTTTTGTTTGTTTTCCAAAGAATGGGAGAGACTTCAGAGGGTTTCTCATTAAAAAAAGGGAAGAGAGTAGGCGGGAAAAGGTTAAATATAAAGGCAACCCAAGGAAGAACAGAAGGACAGCGGGAGAGATGTATTGGGAAGGCAGGGCTGCGGGTCCCAGTGGACAGGGCAGCACACCTGTTTCTCTGAAACTGACAGGGAAATAACAGAGGGAAGGGCTTGCATTAGACTGTGGGAACAGGGGCCAGGGGAAGGTTGGTGCCTTTGTTTTCTTAGTAAGCAGAATGAGCTTAGCAAATTGGAGTGAAGATAATCAAGTAGTGATGAGAACAACCTTGATGATTATCATCAGATTAACAATAATAAGCTGAACTCTTTGAACTTGCTGGGGTCTGATGATGTGAGATCTATAAGAATGGTTTCTGGGGAGAAAGTTTGGAGGAGGCTAAGTGGCTGTCACAAACTCATCTCTTCCTTCCCAATAGCGATGCCTTAGGAGTCCCTTAGATATGGTCTCAAAGTACTGGCCAGAGAGCCCCCTAAGGCACTGCCTCCAACCCCTCTCCTGAGCCCACACACCCTGCCCTACTCCTCACGTGACAGTCCCCATCTTCCCCAGGTCCTGCAGATACGTACACTTTTTTTTTTTTTAATGAAAGATCTCACAAATTTATTAATGAACCCATCTGACTAGTGCAGAACACGTAAACAAAGAGAAAAAAACATATTGCCAATAAAACTTGTCCAAGTGTCCAGATAGTGGTGTCATTTTGAGCTTGACATGGGGATGATGACCTTGATGCAGCATAAATACGTGCGCCATCTCATGTGCAGTTCCTTATAGACCCAGCTTGGTTCTTCTCCAATGGCTCCTCTAGGAGTTGCACCTGACTGATGACCAGTTTTCCTCTGAAGATATTGGGGAATGGGACAATTTTGCTTTTGTTTCTTGGCCAGGAATCGCTTGACCCTGAAAGTCTTGTGAGAAGAAATGGCGAGAAATGGGGTCACCCACATACACCATGATGGCGGAGAAAGCCAGATCATGCACTTTAAAGATTCTCTGGGGCCTGACTCTGAACTCCAGTTAGCTGGGCGTCCAGACAGCTTTGTGGAAAGGAGTGTGTTCTCACTGGGCCTGCAGGGCTTCTCCCAGGTAGGACACTGCAGTGTGAGGAATGATGGTCAGGAGCAAGAAGGCAAGTGAATCTGTTTGGTTGGTGAAAACTAAGCAGCCTCCAATGACCTTGAATTTCAACAAAGGGGTGTAGGCTTTTTTTCTGTGGGTACAGGATGCCTGGAAACTTTGGAGAACTTGAGAAACAGCATGGGCTCATGAGAGCAGATCTCTCTAAGCCAGGGTATCTGGGGAGGCTGGGGGAAATGCGGAAGGGAAGAGAAGACAGCCCTGGCTGTGAGTGCTTGGTAGAAGGGGGACAAAGTTCCCTGTTTGTCTTATCTGCTGCTTCATGGAAACTCCAGAATTCTCTCTGCGCGTATGCTCTGGGGAAGCTCATGGCTCCCCTCCCCAGCCTGGGAGACAAGGTATCACTCACCCCATTGCTGAATTCTCATTGGACTTCTTCCTTCCAAACCAGCAGTGGCTTCTGCCAGGGGACATCTTGGAGAAAGAAAAGGGCAGCTTTGCCTCCTCTCTGTCCCCACCTTTGGCCAAGCTTCTCTAAGACGATAGTCCTTCATATTTTTTACCCTCAAAATGAATTTTGAAAAACTATCTTTCACGTGCATTTTTAAGTCAACATCTAAAATTTTTGGTAAGTTTAAGCAGTGGCAAAGGGTGTCCTTTATACTAATGTGTGAACATGGACATTTTAAATAAAAATAATTATATTTCTCCTTTAAAATGTAACAGTGGTGATATAGTTTGGATATTTGTCTCAGCCAAATCTCATGTTGAGATATAATCCCAAGTGTTGGAGGTGGGGCCCGGTGGGAGGTGATTGGATCATGATGGTGGATTTCTCACAAATAGTTTAGCACCATCCCCTTGGTGCTCTCCTCATGATACTGATTTCTCACACAATCTGGTTGTTTGAAAGTGTGTGGCATCTCCTCCATCGTTCTCTCTTGCTCCCACTCCTGCCATGTGAGATGCCTGCTCCCCCTTTACCTTCTGGCATGATTGGGAGCTTCCTGAAGCCTTCCCAGAAGCTGAGCAGATGCCTGTGCCATGCTTCCTGTACGGCCTGCAGAACCAGGAGCCAAATAAACCTTTTTTCTTTACAAATTACCGAGCCTCTGGCATTTCTTTATAGCAATTCAAGAACAGCCTACACACAAATGGAATACAAATACCCAAATAATTTGATACCCACCATTATCTATTACAAAAACAAACAAACATAGCAGGTTCATCTTTAATGTTGAGAATGTGTATAATAGAAATTTAAAAAAATTTTGGTGACCATAAGTGTTTAAAAAATTTTTCTTTTGGATTGAGTTATCCATACAGTTAGTATTAGTACACAGCTGGTCAAATCAATGGACATTTTAAATGTTGATCAATAGTAATTAGATACAGAGGTTAACTTTTATCTCAGAGATAGCCCTTGTTTTGCGTGGATTCAAGGACTTTTGGTGTCTTGATCAAAGCAGGATTTCTGCAACCAGAATTCTGGATTGCCCCTTACTTGGTGTTCTGGAGGATTTGACATCTTGGGATATGCAATTCTCAATTTTTAAGGTGGAAGAATGTCATTGTGAGAGGATGGGGGCAATGGATGTGGGCCAAGGGCTTTGACTTTAGACTCATTCTCCGGAAGATCAGTGTCAGGAGGGCTTCAGGATTTGTAGTCAATGCCCTTCAGTTGGTTGCCCAAGGGTCTTTGGAGAGTATTCCGTAGCCTCAGATGCACTTAGCCAAAGAGAAGGGGAAGATGGACTGTGGGTGGCAACAAAAATGATGATTATTTTGAGATTAATAAAAACAGATTGACAAAGTTCAGTTAATAAATACAAAGTTATAGCTAGATAGGAGAAATCAGTTCTAGTGTTATATAGCACTATAGGATGACTGTGACTAACAACAATTTATTGTATGTTTTTAAGTAGCTAAAAGAGCAGATTTTTTTGTTTTCAACATAAGGAAATGATAAGTGCTTGAGGTGTTGGATATGTTAATTACCCTCATTTGATCATTATGCATTGTATACACGTGTCAAAATATCACACTGTACTATGCAAATATGTACAATTATAATATGCTGATTAAAAATAATAAAAGCAAAAAAAGAATTATGGATAGTGGAGTAGTGATTTCGAAGGAGCCTGGGTCTCTGATGATATCAAAGAGCTGCTGAAAGAAAAGTTAAACTCTTTCTCCTTGTTGAAAAAAAAAAATAGGCTGAGCTATTCTGATGTTTGACATTAAATGTGTAAAAATGATGACTTAATGTAGTCCAATCTAAAACCTCAGCAAGTTGTTACAGCAGTCTTATTATGGGCCAAGTAACAGTCTAAGAACTCAACAAAATGTCTTATCAAAAAGCACCTCAAAATGATCTGAAAAAAGTAGGTGTTTTCTTCCATTTTCTAATGAGGAGACTGGGGCTTAGAGAAGTTAAATAATTTATTCAAAGTGACCTAGCTAGGAGGGTACTGAGCTCTAAATGAGTCTAAATGGATTGTAAATATGGTTACATTCATCTGGATGCATTTGTGGCATTGTTTCTAGAGAAAGCTCATCCAAATCAGAATATTCAGCCCTCATTCTGTGAACTTGTGTTACAGGTTAAAAAAAAGCAAACAACTTTTCCTGCTCTCCTTCCTCAAATGACTTTTATAGTAAAAATAAGATAAACCAATATGCCGAAATTCAACTTGACATCAATTGAGATAATGTAAGAAAACAGAGCCATAAAGTAGGAGCTAAAACACTAACCATAAAACAGACCACACTCTTTGGCCCGGCAATCATGCTGTGGAAAATAGACCTCAAAAATAACCCAAAATCTATTTGCACAGGAATCTTTATAATATAGTATTTACAAGCTGGAAATGACTCAAGCACCCAACCATGAATAATAAACACATGCATAGCATTTTATGGTTTACAAAGTACATTCACACATCTTCATCAATTTGGGCTGCCATAACAAAATGCCATAGCCTGGGTGGCTTAAACAAGAAATGTATTTACCATAGTTTTGGAGGCTGGGAAATCCAAGATCAAGCTGCTGGTAGATCCAGTGTTTGGTGAGGGCTCTCATTGTAGATGGCCACCTTCTTGCTAGGTGCTTATATGGTGGGAGGAAAGAGTGAGAAACAGAGAGACAGAGAGAGAGAGAGAGAGAGAGAAAGCATGCTCTGGTCTTTCCTCCTCTTATAAGGGTGCTGATCCCATCATAGGGGTTACACTCTACATACCATCACATTGGGCTTAGGGCATCAGCATATTTTAGGGGGTGGAGAACAGAAACATTGAGTCCCTAGCAATACACAATTACCTCCTTTGAGTCTCATCAGCCCTGCCAGGTATAGGCCAAGAATGAATAAGGTCCCCACTGGGGCTTAGATGCAACGTGACTCTCTCTACAGGGAAGAAAATGATGAAAGAGAAACTGGATGTGTGAGTTGTTCATCTTGTTCTTGACTTGGTGTTGGAGCTCCCTAGGCCTTATATTATTAGGTGACCACTTCTCACCTTGGCATCCCGGATGCATCACTCACTTCTCCAGACATGAGCTGGTGAAGTCAAACTGACCGTCGAGTGGCATTTCAGGAATTTGGGTCTTTGCAGGTATTCTTCCCTTTGTCTGCAACCCTCTTCGCCTGGTTAACACCTTCTGATACATTGAAGATGCAGCGCAGACAACGCCTCATCCCGAAAGCCTTCATCCTCCCCTCGAGGCTTGGGCTCCTGCAGGGCCACTCCACTGCACAGCTTACCCCCTGGCTATTGTGACCCACCTGTGCTGGTAGAGAGCAGAGCCTGGTGGTGCCACAAGCATCTCATTGCCTAGGAGAACAGACCTCTGTGAAAGGATGGGGCCTGTAGGAAAGAACAGTACCATGCCATCTGGACTTAATATCTCCCTCTTTCCGTGAAGAGATAATCAGGAGCGATCCTCCAGCATCCCCATCCCTGTCTTCCTCAGCCACCTGAAGAAACACAAGCCCTGCAGGGTGTCCAGCATCCTCCAACCCTGCTCCCCATTCATGTCCTTGGCCTCCCACCATACCCCTGGAATTCCAGGTCTAACAGTGATGCCCCTCTGTCTTCAACCTGTTCTCTGCATATGCCCTTCCTGTCCTAACAGAAACTTCTCTGTCGCCCGAGGTCTCTGCTTTCTCTGAAGCCCATATGAGCAAGGCCTTTTCTTTTCTCATACTCAACATAGCCTGCGCCTAGAGGTAGGGGCTGTGTCTTCCTTGCTCCACTTTGTGTCTCTCAACCATTTCTCTCCCTTTTCTGTAAAACCCTTAGCCCCTCACACCTCCATGCTCCTTCTTGTGACCACCCTCCTTCTTCCTCATCCTGAGGACTTCAGGGCCAGCTCCCTGTCTTCCTCTCCCCCTCTACCCCTGTCCCAGGCCTTGGTAATCACAGCCTCCATGCGGATAACCCACCCAGCACCCTTCTCTCCTCTTCATGTTCTGATTTTACTTGACCTCAGCCTCACATTCCCACAGTTGGTAGGTTTCAGTCTGGAGGCCCTCTCTCCTGTGTGGTCACTGACTGTTGAAGTGACCCAGGATCCATGGAGCCCATTGCTCTTCTCTGGCCAACACAGCCTGCCCAGGTGACCTCCCGACTTGCATGGCCATAGATGCCATCTCTGTGCCAAGGGGTCCTGTCCCTCCTCAGGCCACGACTGCTCCCAGTCCTTCCACGTGCTCCTTCTCTCCTTCCCCTGTCAACTCCTACTCACACTTCAAAGCCCAGGTCACAGTCTGTGGCAACTTCTGGAACTCCCCTGGGGAGATGTAGTTCCTTCCTTTCTGTGCTCCAGGGACACATGTACCTCTACTAAGTTGGTCCATGCCATGCCATGTCTTTCTCTCCCAAGCCCCTCAAAGGCTGAAACCATGGATTACTGATCTTTATACCAACAAGTATAGTGGAACATTGTAAAAGGACAAGTGGATATGAAGAAGATGAGTAAGAAGAGGTTATTGGGTGATGTAACCCACTGGGCATTTGGTTTTGAGGGGCTCTTGGTTGAGGTGGTCCCTTTCCCACAATAGTGTTTTGGTGAAGAGTATTGTTTGGTAAACTCGTGAAGCAATTGACCCTTCAATATTGATGTGGGTAACACTTGTCAAAAATTGCAAAACAGCTTATTACATTTGTACCCAAAGTTGAAAAAAATATGGTAGGCAAGAAGGAAAAGAACAAGTAAGTGAAAAAATTAACACTGTTACATTCTTCCCAAGAAGAATTACCAAGCAATCCTCCTTGGCCATTTTGCTTCGTGAATGGCTTCTCTATTTATAGTAAATGTCCCTGAGTCCTGAAAGACAGCAAAACCCAAGAATATGTCACTTGAGAATTCTGTTCCTGTGCCAGGCATGGTGGCTTATGCCTGTAATTCCAGTACTTTGGGAGGCCAAGAGGGGAGTATTGCTTGAGCCCAGGACATTAAGGCTGCAGTGAGCAATGACTGCATCTCTAGCCTGGGTGACAGAATGAAACTATGTCTCAAAAAAAATGAAAAAAGAATTTTGTTTCTAGAAATTATTTCAAAAAATTCTTATTTGTTCTGTTAAGTGAGTTAAGTCCAATTCTGTAGCAAAGAGAAGGTCCCTGCTGGGCATCCTATACCGTGCAAGCATATAATTTTGTCTGAAAGTCTTTGAAGCCACCATGGGATGTAGGGAATGAAAGGAACTGTGCTCTCTCTGGCCATCCTGAGAAAAGTTATTTAATATCCCTGGGCCTTGGCTTCCTCAACTGTGGGCATTTATAAGGTTATTAAAATTAACTTACATAACTGTTGCTAAAATTCCTAAGGTCTGGTCTGTTGTAAGCTAAAAAAATGTTCATTCCCTATTCTATTTTGATTTAACCAGAGGTTACTCTTAAAATCTGGCATTGCCTCTTTCAAGCTCTAAACTAGAGCCTCTGTTCATAGAGGAGGCATTTTCCTTACGAAGTTGGGAAATTTCATAGTGGAGTTTTCCTGCCGACTCCTACGCACCCTTCAATGAGTAAGAGTTGTCTGGTGACCAAACACAGACAGTCCTTATGGAAAACTGAAGGGAGGCTTCCCCTTTTGGGCAGAGGAAGGGAAGCAGAGCAGAAGCAGGTTTCAGTCATGTGCTTACCACTTGCCATTTTCTAGTCTATATGTGGGGTTCCATCTACCTCCACCCCAGCTTCCCACCCCACAGAGCAGGTGGGGTGGAAAGTCTGGTCATGGGGGAGGCTTCCAGCCCTGAACATCTCACCATGACTCCTTCCCAGAGCACAACTTTCTTTTTTTTTTTTTTTTTTTTTTTTTTTTTTGAGACGGAGTCTCACGCTGTTGCCCAGGCTGGAGTGCAGTGGCACGATCTCGGCTCACTGCAAGCTCCGCCTCCCGGGTTCCCGCCATTCTCCTGTCTCAGCCTCCTGAGTAGCTGGGACTACAGGCGCCCGCCACCGCGCCCGGCTAATTTTTTGTATTTTTAGTAGAGACGGGGTTTCACTGTGGTCTCGATCTCCTGACCTTGTGATCCGCCCGCCTCGGCCTCCCAAAGTGCTGGGATTACAGGCGTGAGCCACCGCGCCCGGCAAGAGCACAACTTTCACCAAAAACTCCAGCTATTAATATATTGACTGACATTAAAATTAACTGATTAAAATGTATAGGATTGTGAAAGAAGCATCACCTGAAAAGTACCCACTTAATTTTGTTTACTGAACAACATGCTATGTCTCTCTTGGGTGAGATGAATACAGTTAATTGTTCCTTCAGAGAGTAGTGGTCAAAGGTGGGTGGAAGAGTTTCATGAAGGCTGAGATTGTGTGTTGTGCTCTAACGGCAGTGCATCTGAAGTGTGTCCGTGCTGGGAGGGAGCCACCGCCTGCTCTGCTAGCTGTGGCTGAGGGCAGCCTCGTGCAGGAGTTAATATTCCAGCTGGGTGTGGTCGGGAACTAGACGTTCTCCAGGTGGAAAGCGGGGCAAGGGAGGTCCTGAGGTGGGATTCCTGAAGTTGGGAAACAGGAGGACAAGGGAGACACGCACGGGAGCCAGGAGGGCGGGGCTGAGGAGTTCTAAGATCAGGGGCCAGGGGGACAGCAGAGGCGTACATGGCGTGTGTCGGTGTGTGTCTGTGTGCGAGTGTGTGTGTCCACGTGTGTCTGTATGTATGTGTCTATGTGTGTCTGTGTATGTATGTGTCCGTGTCTATTTGTGTGTGTAACTGTGCCTGTGTCCGTGTATATGTGTGTGTGTCTGTGAGTCTGTATATCTGTGCGTGTGAGTGTGTGTATGGCTATGGGTGTGTGTGTCTTTAGTGCATCTGTGAGTCTGTGTGTGTTCATGTGTGTGCGTGTGTGTGTGCTGATTTGTATGTGTGAGTGTAAGTCTGTGTGACTTATGTATGTATGTCTGTGTGTCTGTGTATGTGGGTATGTGTCTATGTGTGTGTCTTTATCTATGAGTGTGTTTCTGTATGTCTGTGTGCAAGTCTGAGTGTATGTTTTTGTGTGTATGTGTGTGTCTTTATGTGTGTCTGTGTGTATATAAATGTGTGTGTTTATGTCTGTTTCTGTGTATGTCTTTATGTGTGACTGTGTGTGTCTATGTGTTTGCATTTGTGTGCATGTCTTTGCCTGTGTATATGTGAGTATATGTATGTCTGTGTGTGTATGTGTTTATGTGTGTCTCTGTGTGTGTGTCTGTGTGTGTGTCTCTGCCTGGGTATATGTGAGTATATGTATGTCTGCGGTGTATGTGTTTATGTGTGTCTCTGTGTGAGTGTCTCTACGTTTGTGTCTGTGTGCATGTGTGTGTGGGTGCATGTGTGTGGCTCACTTAACTTCCACCCCTTAGGACCACCTGGCAGGAATTTCCGAAAGGAATGTGGGTCCTCATTGGAGTCAGGCTCAGAGCTTCAGGCTGACTCCTCTGTCTTCCCAATCCAATTCTCCTGCCAGTCCTTGCACCCCTGCAAACCCAACAGCGGGAGTGCTAGATGGGCCCTGGACACTTGGCTAGGCTGCAACAATGTTTCCTAGAATCTCCTGCCCTGGTAGGACAGTTTTGGGCAAGGGTGAACAAAAGAGGAACTTGTGAGAGATTTGAGAGGCAGGAGCGAAGCAGCTGCCATGACTCTGAGAAGGCCATCTTGCTCAGACATAGTGACAGACAGATGCAGGATGCTCCGTGTCTCCCACCTGCATTCTATGCTCTGCACCCAGCTCTTCTTCCTGCCAAGAGTGCCCCAGGCTAACAACCAGACACCTGTGCAGACCCAGAGGGGCAGCCGCCACCAGAGGCATCAGCTCCTCAAAAGCTTCTCCCTGAGCTCCCTGCTGCAGTCACTTTGCTGGCTGGACATGCTATTGGCCTCCTGGCTTTCCCGACATGCTCCCATGTGGCTACTCACACCATGTCTAAGGCAGTCTGGTTGGTGACTCCCCTTCCAGACCTTCACTCCCCAGCATGTGGGTAAGGCCTAACTCCAATAAAGCAAGCTGCATTTCCGCCATGCTCACGGTGGCGGTAACTCCACTCCACAGGGCCCCTGGACTGATACTGTGGCTGTCCAGCCTGGGTTTGCGTTTTCCTCTCTGGGTTGAAGGACTGCTTCTCCTTCTGCCCACAGAGCCTGGTTCCATTGCAATATCTAGTCCAGTCCTTCTACACTATGGTAAGTCCTTCCGGTATTTGTAAAGCTGCCACATCCTCCCAAGTTTTCAGAGGTATTGAAGCAGAGGGTCTGAGTAGGGCCAAGGAATCTGAATTTCTTTAACCAGGCTTCCTCCGCACCAGAAGATTCTTCTGTTATATACCGGTTGTGTTCTAGATTACCCCAAGGCAGCCATGGACACTATACCACATCCCCTGACTCTTTTGTCTACACTGTACTTTGTTTATTTCTTGTCAGTTTTCTCTTCTGATTTTAGACAATGGCAGTTCACCTCCATATCCTCAGAGGACAGTTGCTGCTACACACCTGTTGCTAAATAAATGTTTGAGAGAAGAAATGTTTGAGAGAAGAAAAGGAAGATGGAGAGGTGGAAACAGTGAAGATGAAACAAAGGGCCAGTCCTGGGCGGAGGTCAGGCTCAGTGTGGGCCCTAGAGGTAGGGGATAGACAGGAAGCAAGGGCACCTGCAGGGCCGGGACATTTGTCTGCCCCCAGCATAGGTCCAGGCAGGGCACACCTGCCTTCTCTGTCCACAGTCCAAGAGGCTTGACTTCAGGCAGGTGGGAAGCAGAAGCTTTCGGAGGTTCTGACTGGCCCCAGGAGCTTGCAACACAGCTAAGTGAGGACTGGATGCACTCCATTGGCAGATTGAGGCAGCGTGGCCCAGGAGGACAGACACAGGCTCTGGGGCAGACAGGCATGGGTTCATATCCTAGCTGCCTCTCGTTTTAGATGAGCTCCAGAACTGGGGTTCCTGTAGTACCTATGTCATCAGGGTATGGTGAGGATTTGCAGAGATGACAGAATGCCAACCACAATGCCCACACACAGCAGGTCGCAAGCAGGTGCCATGTCCCTCCATGTCACACATACTTCTCTCAGTCCCCTTCAGTCAAGACAAAATACGCCCCTGAGCTCTCCGGCATTGAGGCCAGTCATCTCCTTCTATCCTTATGGCTGTTTTCACCCCAGGAACTTAGCTAGTTTGCCACTTCGCATTTTGGGGTGTCTGGGTGCCCTTTTGTTTTCCCATACTGAGCAAAGAACTGGGAAATGGTGAGCCGTGGCTCAAGGATGATTCCAGGCCTGAAGGACTGATTGTTGGGTTATGGGGAGAACCTGTTCTGCCGGGTTTCCTTATATTTAGCAAACATCCCTGGGGTGATTTAGGAAGGGTTGCTGATATCCTGAGCCCAGGCATTTCTCTGAAGATTGTCGTCACCAGGTAAATGGCAGGGCGCAAAGAATGATGCTGTATCCTCCCGGGAGACAACCACCACCTCAGGTCCTCCTCTCTGTGATCCAACCTCCGACGATGAGCAAATAAGGTTTGAACATTCTTGGGACACATCAGGAAGCCCAGCCTAGAAGTTTCTGAGTGTTCTGACACTTGGGTGTCTGAAGGAGACAGTGACGGTCACAAGAAACAGAAGCCCCTCAAGCTCGATAAGGTGACAGAGTATCTGATGAAGCCCAGGTGGGGGTCTCTGGGCCTTTCCCAGTGGCAGGAACTGGGAGTGAAATGCATCAGGAGCCAGGAGCAGTGGTTTCCGCAGCTCTCCACTGTCCTTGGGGCTACTTCCTCTAGTCTCTCTGCTCTGCGCGCGTCTCTGTGATAGCCTCCAGCCTCACTCTGCAGCAGAGCTCTCCTCTTCCTCATCAGTGCACACAGCCCCAAAGGACCGAGAGCTTCTAGCTACTGCTAGCATCAAAGGCTGTCCCGAGCCCCCTTATCCCTTAGTTCAAATTTTTCATAGAGAAAGAATATGATTTGCCTCCTGAGCATGCTCCTTTACCTCCCCCATCCTCAGCCTTTGAGGCAGGCCGGACAGCAGAACGGAGTCTTCTCCAGAGGCTAGGGCAGCTCATGATAGCACATAGAGCTGCAGACCACTGGAGGTCTGAGGCTGCTGCTCAGAGGACAGGTACAGTCCAGGTCACTCACTGAGTGGGTTTGCCAGAGGTAGGACTCCTCCCAGCAAGCCTTTGAAAACACTGGGCTTCAACTTACATGTAGGCATCCTTGTCTGTGCTGGGTGGTATCATGGCATGATGGCCTAGTGCATAGGCACCAGACTGCTCCGTTGCAGAGCTGAGTCCACAGCCTCACCTTCCACATAGAGGTCCAGTGTTCCACTCGTGCAGCTGTGACCCACAGGACTAGGTCTGACCGGGCCATGAATGCAAATGCAGCCTGATAAGCCAGTGACTTTAGGTCCTCTCTCCAATATGGCAAGTTAGGTCCTTTAGAAACCCTCTCCTTTCATTTTTGTATCTCTGGGGTGCTTAGAAAATGAATTCTAGTTAAACAATTCTGGCCAGGGCTGGAACGGAGCCAGGACTAAGCAGCCTTGGAGATCCTATAGATCTGCGGAGGTACCTGTGTGAATTAGAGCTTGGCTCCCATCTCTCTTGTTTGCCACCCCCTTTCTCTCCAGTGACAAAGCTGACAAAGTTGGCTGCCCTGGGACCTGGTTCCTATGGACTCTTGCAGGCTCTAAGCAGGTCAGCCTGCATCTTCCAGGCAGTGATAGCTTCTCCCAGGTGAGAGGCAGGACAGTCCTTCTCCATGATACCGTCAAGCCCCAGAGCTCCAGTTCCCTCTGCAGGCCATGCCATTGACAGCACCCACTGCTACCACGGGTATCTTGAACGCAGGGGAGGAGTTCCCAGTTCAGGCACCTCACACTCTGACTTCATCTTGGCCACCTACAAGCACCCCAGGGATATCAGAAACACCTGGAGCTGGAAAGGGGCTTCTACAAGATCTGACTTGTTGCTGCAGAGAAAGGGGACCTTGGTCCTCTCTGGGGACCTCTGCTCCCCGGAGTGCCCTTCTCTGGCCATTCCCACTCAGGACCAGGATGCCACACTCTGAGAATCTGAGACACACAAAGTGGTCACAGGTCAGTGCTCTGGTCTCAGAGGAGCGCCCCTGCCCACCCCCACCTCAGCCATTCCGGCACAGGCTGTGGACAGTGAGTGAGGAAGCCACCTGGAAAGGAGCCCACTATTGTTCCATGCAAACCACCCCAAACTCAGCGGCATAAGATAGTCACTTCCTTAGGCTCAGGAATCCACGGGTCGGGAATCAGGGCCTGGGAAGGCCTTTCTCTGCTCCCTGGTGACTGGGGCTAGCTGGGAAGACTGGAATGCCTGGGATGAGGCAGACAGCCAGGGCTGCGGGCCCCTTTCCAGGTGGCTTCCTCACTCACTGTCCACAGCCTGTGCCAGAATGGCTGAGGTGCGGGGTGGGGGGCACTCCTCTGAGACCAGAGCACCTACCTGTGGCCCCTCATGAGGCTCAGATTCTCAGAGTGTGGCATTCTGGTCTTGAGTGGGAATGGCCAGAGAAGGGCACTCCAGGGAGCAGAGGTCCCCAGAGAGCGGCATGAACTTCTCTGACCAAGCCTTGAAAGTCAACTCATCACTTCTGTCTCACGCTATTGGTGGACGCGGCAACAAGCATCCTCAGATGCAAGGGGCAGAGACACAGATGCACCCTCACTATAAGGAGTGCCCAAGTCACTCACACAATAAGACAGCATTGGAGTGACAAATATTGTTACAGCCACCTTTGGGAAAGACAGCCTACTGTGCCCCAAGCTAATAATTCTTTCTGAGCCTTATTTATGATTTTGTGTTCAATACCCAGGCTGGCTCCAGCCAAGGGCAAACTGGTGGGGCAGTGTCTCCCCCGACCATTGGAGACACAGGACACAGACACACAGCTGTCTCCACCAGCATGGAGGGTGGCCTAACCAAGTCCCCATTTCTCCATTCCGATTTCTCCCTGACTGTAAGGAACCTGCTATGTCACCTTCCTGTGTAGGAGACAGAAAAAGACTGAGCTTCAAAGGGTAGGTGTTTTTTGTTCGTTTGTTTACGTTTTTGTTTTTGAGAGGGGATGATTTATTGTTTCAATTTTTCAAAGGTTTTGAGTAATTTTACTTGGGATTCAGGTCAAAGTCCTTCATATCTCTATTCCCCCAGTGTGGCCAGCAGGTGCGGGGGGTTGCTGAGGAATGGGAACTCCGTGGTGAGATGCTGCAGAGGCAGCACCTTCCATCTGCAGCAGCTGACAGCAATCCCCAGAGAGGTCAGATTCATGCCCCGTGGGTGCCTGCCAGGCTCAATGTGCCTTCCAGGAAGAGACTCTGGGAGCCATTACCAGCTGTCAAAGGGACCCTCTGTGAGTTTGGACACCTCAGCTTCTGGGAGGGGACAGGATGCATTGTGTGTAGGTCACAGGTGGATGCCCCCCTTAGGGAAATGTCAGCTTCAGGAGTGGCAGGAGTGTTTACTGTTTGAGCTAGATTTTTTCTTTTATTGATACATAATGTTTTACACATTTATGGGGTACATGCGAGTGTTTTTTATAAGCATAGACTGTTCCATTTGCCCCCGAGATACGACTCAGATCTGTTTGTCCACTGGTCTGTGCTCCAGGAGGCTGGACAGTATGGGCCACATCAATAGACTGTCCTTCCCCCGGAAATGCAGTTCGGTTCACACCTGCTAGAGATCAGAGGAGGAAGGAACAGAAGTCGGTGATTTATTTCTTGGCTTCATCTCTGTGGCATTTTTCTAAACCAGCCGAGGTTAAAGGCAGGCTGGTGTCATATGCTGGTGGTAGGTGAAATGGGCGACTGCCACATTGCAGCCCCACCCAGCATGACCTGAGACAGGGATGAAGGAAAGTCCTCCAGGTGGGCAGAACTCATTATTTGCTTCATATAATGAGACAGGAGGCCTAAGGTACATATATGCATGGACTCCTGGGTCTTGGAAAAGAAATGGGTTGGACAGGACTGGGAAGGGATAAGACTGGAAGACTGGGGACAAGGAAAGCTGGGGAAGGGCTGTGTGGTACACCTGTGGATCTGAACACACAGCATGCACATCTTTGTGCTGTGTGTTGATGCCACCAGAAGAGCTGCTGAACCACAGCTGGACAGGACTGTTCCTACTGCCATGCCAGCCAGTCTCTCTCCTAGGCATGCTTGCTGCCTTATGGCTCCCCATGATGGAGGTGCCATGATAGCAATGTGAGTAGCTTTGTGTGAGCTCAAAGGCATGAACTCTTCCTCATAAAGTCTCAACCAGCTACAGCTACAGAAGAACACCCAACTTGTCAGCAGCAAGGGCCAATGCTGGGCCCTCAATGGCACCGTGCCTTGAGGAGACCAACTAGTCACTTGGTGAAAGGTCGATGGCATTGGACACCTTCCACCATGGAGGGGCACCCATCTATGTTCACCATACCCACTGGGGGTGTGAATCTGCCTTCTCTGTCCCTACCGTCTCTGCCAGCATCACCAGCCAAAGGTTGACCGAGTAATCGTTTACATGATCTTCCTTCCAGACCAAGTGTTGCAGGTCGAACTGTGCCCTCCCAAAAGACATGCTGAAGGCCTAACCCCTGGTATCTGTGAATGTGACCTTACTTGGAAATAGGACCTTCCTAAATATAATCAAGTAAAGGTGAAGTCATACTGGATGAGGGTGGGCCGGCTTAACTGGAACCCTCATAAGACAAGGGGAAGATGCACAGACACACACAGAGGGACACGGCCATGGGAGGACAATGGCAGATTGGAGGGATGGGACTGCATGCCAAGAAATACCAGGCATTGCTGAAACCACCAGAGAGGAGATAGGCTTGGAACAGTCTCCTTCGAAACCTACAAGGGGAACCAACTCCGTGAAGAGGTGGATTTCAGGTTTTTAGCCCCAGATTTGGGAAAGAATCCATCTTGGCTATTACAAACCATCCAATTTGTGAAACTTTGTTTGGGAAGCCCCAGGAAACGAATATACCAAGGGCTGCAGACTGAATTTCTCTGCAGTCTGGGTTTCTCTGAAAATTCACATGTTGAAACCCTCATCCTAAGGTGATGTGGAGACAGGGAATTGGAGAGATCGTTCAGTCATGAGGGTGGAGACTTCATAAACGGACTCAGTGGCCTTAGAAAGGAGACCCCAGAGAGCTCCCTTGCCCCTTCCATCATGTGGACACAGCAGGAATACAGGCTGTGAACAAGGAAGCAGGGCCTCACCTGACACTGAAACTACCGGTGCCTTGACCTTGAACATCCCTGCCACCAAAACTACGAGAAATAAATTTCCGTTGTTTATAAGCCACCTGGCCAATGGTGTTTTGTTATAGCAACCCAAACAGACGAAGACACCAACGAATCAATTTAATAGCAAAATACGTGCAACAATAGGCACGTGACCGCAGGATCTACTGCTCTGACCATGTACTTCACGTACTTCCCACACAGAATCAACTGACCTATGAGAACAGTGAATGGCCTGTGGAAAATTGAGCCAAGATCAGTCAATGGCCAACATATGGTGCCACGTTCCCAACAACTAGAGTAAGTGCATCTGAGAAGTCAGGGGTGGAAGTGGGATTGATCCTTTTCCCCATCACTTCCAGGGACGCCTTTTGGGGTCTGTGCTTTCTGTCCCTGTCAGCACAGGCTCTGCTTAGTTAAAAAGCCTGGTTCCAGATGGGAAAATGCATCCCCAGGGGAACAGGACAAAGTAACAGTTCTGTGGAAAAGAAAAGATCACCTCCCACCTGGCTCAAGTGAACTCACAAGGAAAGCAAGGACTTACTGCCCTTATGGATTGCTGCTGGGAACTCAGGGTGCTGCCACACCATGCACGCAGAGGGAATGTGTCTGAAATATTAACTGCTACAACGGGAACTTTGACTACTGGGGCTGGAAGTTGGCAGGTTAAATTCTTCTCTCTTCCTCTCTCCTGTCTCCCCGCACTGACTCTCCTGAGACCAAGTGGTGCTTGGCCACTCTGAGGGTGGCCTGTGAGACTTAAAGGTTGGCCCTTGATACTGAGTAGTGGCCACTGTGGGGATGCATCTCCTATTTGTCCTCCCCCAATCCAACCTCCCTCCTATTCTCCCCAGCTCCTGCCAGCCTGGGCTTGTCCTCCCTGATCAAGTGTCCCGTATACACATTGGCTTCAGCCTTTGCTTTCCCAGGAACCCAGGCCAAGCCAGCATAACATGGCGAGTAGGGCATGCAAGCCTGGAGACAGAAGCGGTGTAAGTGTTCAATGCTCTGCAGATGAGGACTTCTGCAATTTATACTAATATAAAATCTTGCTTTCTTCCCACCCACTACGAACTCGTATTTCAGAAGTGACATTTTGAAGGGACATTATGTTATCGGTGTGTTCATATATCTTCCTCTAGATCTTGGCCACTCCTCACTCCCCTGTCCCCACCCAGGCTTCCAGGACACTGTTTCCAGCACAAACTTTGATGACAGCAAGTCCTCACTTACCTGGAAGTTGACATAATCTTCCTTCAATGAGAGGTGACTGAGGGATGCTGTGTTGGAAATTGAGGAGGAAGAAGCGTGATGTCATGCAACAATGCCAGTCAGAGCCAAGGCAACCCACTCACACCTCTCTGGGACCCATAGGGCAGCTGCAAGCCAAAATTCAAAAAGGACAAGTTGGGCCATCAAGACCCAGACAGCCAGGTGTGCCTCATGCTAAAGCTTATGATCTTGTCTGTGGAAAGAATGTGGCTTCTAATCCAACCCTTCTAGGTTAGAATCCGGCATCCGTCCTTTATGAGCTGTGTGACCCTAGGCAAGTTCCTCAACCATTCTTATTTAGGCAACCTTTTTCACAGCGGTGATTTGAGCTTTAATGAGATGATATATGGAGAGCACCTGGCACGCACGAATAACTTAATAAATATAAATGCCCTCTTAAAACAGGAGTGGGGTGGAAACATCAAGGAGTATCATGGATTGTATCCAGAAATCAGAAATAAGGATGAGTTCTTAGACGTTAGACCAGATGATGTTGCCTCCCACTGCTATCATGTGAACAAGCATATTAGTCACAGAGCCAATTGCCTGATACTTGATAAGTAGATGCTCATTGCTGTTATCCCATGGTGAATTCTCTCACAGTCCTGCATAAAAGTAGCTCACAATGAACAGGGAGTCGTGTGGCTTGCTGAGCTGGTGCAGATCAATAGGAGAGGTTCCAGTCCTCCTCTTCTATCATGGCCATGATGCATTATAAAGAACCATTGGAAAAAGACTTGGAGGAAATCATGTCAGCTTGAGCACACCCTTATCAAATCAGGACAGCGTGATAGACCCTGTGAAGTAGGAAGGTAGAGTCGGACCAATCCTGGAGCCTTAGGTTTCTAGCTTTGTAAACTTGGGTAAATTACTTAACTTTTTCCTTCAATTTCCTCATATGTAAAATAGACATGACTTCCACCTCATGGGTGGTTGTGAGGATTAAATGCAAGAAACAGACATGAAGTCCCTGGAAGAGTGGAGGCTCCATGGTGGCCTTTCAGGAGGCAGATGGTGCAGCTCTGTTAACGGAGAGAAGAATGAGGTTTTGTGGAATCTACTGGAAGGAAATGAAGATCCTTCCCAAATCCCCTCAAAATTTTCAAAATTGATGGTTGTGAGCTTTAGACATACAAGTTTCCCCTCTGGTTCCTTAGCTGAAAGTTGTCTGAAATGATATGATCTCATAGCTCTTGAGCGTAGTTGATGGGATCTGTTTTTCATGCCACTGTGTACATTTGCATCCTCCAAGATGTGAAAAGCTTTTGGGAGTATTCTCCCCTGCAGGTTTCCTGAAATGTAGATCGGCTCTTCCAGCAGGGGTGTGATGGACTGTAAGCCACACCAAGGACGCTGGCCATCTGTATTAATCAGGCCCTTTTCTTTCTGAGATTTTTGATACTTTGACATCTGGGGTCTTGGTGACTCTGGAGGGACTGCCCTTCCCAGGGCTAGATGGAATGACATCCTGCCTTGCATATGCAAAACCAACCAGCCCAGAGCCCTTATCTTCTTTATCAAGACCTTCTTTATCGAGCTCTTACACTCTGGGCCACTATGTACCTGTCCTCATCCCCCAGGTCAGGTACTAGGCAATCAAGGGCATTTAAGATTCTATGCCTCAGGGCAGATCACTTGAGGTCAGGAGTTCGAGACCAGCCTGGGCAACATGGTGAAACCCCATCTCTACTAAAAGTACAAAACTTAGCCAGGTGTGGTGGCACATGCCTGTAGTCTCAGCTACTCAGGAGGCTGAGGCACGAGAATCGCTTGAACCTGGAAGGCGGAGGCTGCAGTGAGCCAGGATCGCACCACTGCACTCCAGTTTGGGTGACAGAGCGAGACTCCATCTCAAAAACAAAAAAAGATTCTATGCCTCAGAATCTGTTGAAAAATTTCAAAGTAGCCAATCCTAAGCCATTTGTTGTGCCAGTTCCTTCCTGTGGAAACCACACCAAAGGCCCCTGCCCACACTTCCCCAGCTCCCTTGGCCTCCTGGCAGACCCTGGTTCTTCCCCGTGTGACCTGCATGGTGTGTCGTGCTTCTGGCTTCTTGGAAACTCTGAGTATCAATATCTTCCTTCATGACAGTTATTGCAATGTCTACATGTGTTACCTGATTTACCCTTGTGACACATTAATTAGCTTCTCTGCCCTTTAGGGACAGAAGGGCACATATATAATTAAAGTGAAACTAAGAAAGCCATACTTTGTGGAACAGCAAGACATTTCAATTACATTCTGCTTCCAAGTGCCAAACATCACAGCTGAGACTCAGGTCTACGGAGACCCCTGCATCTTTATCACCTTTCAGTGCCTTGTCTACATTGGCATGTGTTGATGGATTCCTAAGCTGGTTCTCCCACTGGCTGCAAGCTTCTTGAGGATAAAGTTCCTAGTTTTATTTAATTTCTGTCTTCCTTATGTTGTAGAGAGCCCAATACTCGATAGGTCCAGAATACATGGTTGTGAAATGAATGACTGGAAGACTATGGTTCCATTGCTCTGGTGCCATGCCCACCCCAAGCCCTGAGGAATGTGTCACCATCATTGCAGATAAGTCTATCAGTCTGCTCCAGCTGTGGGGTGTAATCAAAAGTGTGTTTAGTCTCTGTCCCAGGTTCCTGTCCCAGAGCTCCTTGAACTCTGGGAATTACCTGAGTGATGAGTGTCTCCTGTTATTCATAATGAGCCCCTTTGGCCCAAAGGCATAATGCTCAGGCGGTGATTTTGGGTGGGGTCCCTGTGCAGCCTCAGGCTGGGACCAGTCACTCAAAAGACCAGGTGATCAGAAAAATAGAGGATTGGAACTTTCAGCCCCATCCACCGACTTCCAGAAAGTGGGGGGAGCTGGAGATGAAGGTCAATAAAAACTCTTGAACAATGATGTTTGAGGAGGTTCTGGATTGGAGAACGCATTCGTGTACCAAGAGGATAATGGACTCCAACTCCACGAGGACAAATGTTTCTGCACTCAGGACTCTTCCAGGCCTTGCCCCATGTACCTCTTTATTCTAGCGGTTATCTTTATCCTTTATAATAAATCAGTAAACATAAGTTCAGTGTCTCCCTGAGTTCTGTGAGCCATCCTCCTGAATTATCGAACCCATGAGGGCAGTCATGGGAACCCTAATTTATAGCATGTTGGTCAGAAGCATGGGTCACAGCCTGGACCTTGTGATTGGCATCTGAAGCTGGGTTGGGGCAGGGGTTGGGGGGCAACCTTGTGGGACTGAGCCCTTCTCCCGTGGGATCTGATGCTGTCTCCAGGTAGATAGAATGGAATTGAATTCTAGGACAACCATTTGGTGTCCACTGGATAATTGCTTGGTGTGTAAGAGAAAACCCCACACACCTGGTCACAGAAGTGTTCTGTGTTGTGAGAGGATAGGAGCAAACAGTGCGCGTTCCTCAGAGGCTGCTGCAACAAAGTCCCCCTAAGTAGGTGCGCTTAAACAACAGACAGTTATCTTCTCACGGTTCTGGAGGCTTAGAGGTCCACTGTCAAGGTGACAGAAAATTCTGTTTCTGGTGGGGCTCCTTTCCTGGCCTGTGATGCCCCCTTCTCACCGCTGTGTCCTCCCGTGGCCTTTGCTTTGGGTTCCTGCAGTGAGAGAGAGTGCTCTGCCTCTCTTCCTTTCTCACAAGGACTCGGGAGCTATTGAATCAGGGCCCCCCCTTGATGACCTCATTAACCTTAATTGCCTCCCTAAAGGCCTTACTGCCAAATACACAGTAGCCTCAGGGATTAGGGCTTCAACAGATGGATGGGAATGGAGTGCAATTCAGTCCACAGCAATAAGGAATCAAGAAACAGTTTGCAATCCCAGAGCTGTAACATGCTGGTGGGTTGTGCTCATTTGTTAAGAGTGGCAAAGTTTGATGCTAGTAAGCACCAAAGTTTGTGGATGATTTACTAACAAACAACTAGAATAGCCCGTCCATCACATCCCATCGTTAACCTGCATCCCGTGATATGCTCCTGAGTTACAGAAGCTGCCTCTGGAATTGTGTATAACTTTATAAAACTTCATATTGCCCAAGGGAGGGGGTCCTGTAAGGAAACATCATCACATGTCATGGCAGATATAATATTGAGATCTCCAGGCTTAGGGGACCACTAGTGCTGTGTGCTTCACGATGGAAACAGGTGTGAACCTGAGATGGCAGTGATCACATGAGTGGGGGCCTGTGGATGCAAACGTTGAGTCAGCTACTTGGACACTGTTCGTTTTCAGCAGGGTATTCCTCACAGCATGCTAATTGTCATTATTATTCTTGTCAATGTTTTTTTGGCTAAGGAAATAACAAGGAAGCAGATTCTGAAACTGGACACAGGATTGGTAAAAGTCCTGTGCACATTGGCAGGTGCAGCAATGGGACTTTCCAAAGGCTCTTTCTACACATATTCTCTTGCCAGCTCAGCCCTTTGAATAGGACATATCCTGAGGGAATGTTTTCCAGATCCACAGGGAGCGGCCCTGGTATGTTCTAGCATATGGAGCTAGGTTGCTTCCTTTAAAACAGTTGTTTTGAATTAGAATAGCCTAACGTGCTAACGTGATACTAATACCTTTGATATCTCTGTATTTCTGTTGCTATTTTATTTCCAGAAACATTATTCAAACGTTTTACTTGTTTGGTTTTCCACAGCAATTTACTGATATTGTATGCTGGCCAAATCGCTTATGGTTTATGTTTTACAGTGACTAACTTTCTAGCTCCTGGGAGCATTGATCTTATTGCAGAAAAACCTACCGCACAAAGGGTCTGAGCTTCCACTGGGAATCTTGGGGTATCTTAATCTCTCACAATTATGCTGACCTCATGTGTATTGGATAAACAATCATTCATTTTCTCACTCAACTCACACATTTATTTATTAATGCAAGGAGTTTCCATTGTATCTATCGATAACCCACTGTCATCCACTATTTTTGCCTCCATTCATTTCTATAAGGAGAACAGCCACAGGGTTCTCAAATTCTTTGCAGTGAAAGATCAGTTTGATTTTTATTTTTGATTCATTGCAGATTAATCTTTTAATAAAGCAAAATAGAAATAAATTACCAAAAAAGAAGCAAATGATAAATCCCAACTTCTAATTATTAGGTTCAACATACATTCAATAGGTATAATTACCACAACTATACCACAATTGCTCTGAAAGTTTTTGAACATTGTCAATATTCATCTCAACTGCAGCTTGGTAACTGATGGTTTGGATATTTGTCCCCTCTAAATCTCATGTTGAGATGTAATCCCCTGTGTTGGAGGTGGGGCTTGGTGGGCGGTATTTGATCATGAGGGTGGACCCCTCACGAATGACTTAGCACCATCCCCTTTGTGATGAGTGAGTTCACGTGAGAGCTGGTTGTTTAAAAGTGTGTGGCACCTCCTCTCTGTATCTCTTGCTCCCTTTTTTGCCATGGGATGTGCCTGCTTCCCCTTCACCTTCTGCCATGATTGTAAATTCCCTGAGGCCCACACCAGAAGCAGATACCAGCACCATGCTTCCTGTACAGCATGCAGAACGGTGAGCCAATTAAACTTCTTTTCTTTATAAGTTACCCAACCTCAGGTATTTCTTTTTTTATTTTTTTTTCTTTTTTTCTTTTTTCTTTTTTATTTTTTTAATTATACTTTAAGTTCTAGGGCACAACAACCCAGGAAGGTGTAATACAATAGCAAAGAGTTCCTGGACCAGCTTCGGTTCCACAGACCACACTCTGAGTAGCCCTGGAGAAGAGAGATCCTTCTGTGGGCAAACAGCATCACAGCAAACAGCAACACTGTGCTCCAGCCAAAACCCTGGGCAAATCTGGCTTTCTTCGGTTGGTCCTAAGTTGAACCTGGGGGCAAAAATTAAGGAGGCTGTCAGTTATTAATGAGGTCTCACTCTTTGGGACTGATTGTTGCACTGGCTATTGCTTGGCTTTTTTGGCTGGTTGCTAGAGCCTTGGGGCTGGCTTCCCAGGGAATGTTGCTGGGGGATGTGGGTCAGATTCCATTTTTATAGATGGTCTGGCCATTGTCATTTGTATATTCAGTCTCTCAGCAGGGATGAGGGTGGGGGCAGAGTCTACCATACGCTCTCCCCGACCCCAAGGTTTTGTCGTCTTTTAAGTTGTATCACGCAAGCCTGCATCAGCTGCATTGCATAATGACAAAAGAAATAACATTATACAGCAGTCAGCGCTTCCGGATATGATAGCATAAGTCCCAGACTATTAATATATGTTTTAGTTTGTTTGGACTGTTAAGAAAAATCCCTGTTGTTTACAAACAACGGAAACTTACTTTTTTCCCCTTCTGGAGGTTGGAAAGTCTGGGATTCAGTCAGGTGTCCGCTGAGGGCTGCTTCCAAGGGGCGCCTGTTGCTTCCCCTCCCGGCGGTGAGCGGAAAGCAAAGGGGGCAAACTCTGTGTAGCCTTCTTTATAAGGGCTATGATGGCATTCAGGAGAGTCTGTGAATCCCACCCATGACCTGGTCACCTCATAGAGGCCCCTAAAGCTCATATAAAAGGCAACAAGGGTTCAGGAACACAGCTTCCAGGGGCACAGGGGATGGCCTGGCTTCTGTGAACCGACTGGCCAGAGGAGGCTTTTTGGATGAAGGATTCTAAGAAGATGTGTCCCTTTCTAAGAGCACGGTTGAGACTGAGACCCACAATACCTGAGTGGCTGAGTATGGCAGCGGGCTGGGGTGGCAGTGGTGTCGGGCTGTAGGTCTTGACACAATGGGGAAACGCGGAAGCGGATGCAGCAAAGGCAGTGAGGTCAACCTCTGGGTCCGCAGCCGGGAAGCTCGTGCCTTCTGGGGCAGCAGGTCTGTCTCCTTGGTGCTCGGAGCTGCTTCTATGAGATAGGGCTCCATAATGTGGCTGTACATTCCCTTTCTTCTCCAGTGTGGAAAAAAAATCCCTCTGTGACCCACATTTTTTCCCATATTGGAAGAGAAAGGGAATGCAGACCCACACTGCCTGTGTGCCGCACGCCATTTGTAAATTAATAATAGAGTGATATGCACTCATTCACTGAGGGTGCTTTGGATCTCTCTCCCATTCCCCATGAGTGGATGCTACTTTTTTCCAGAATCTACTGGATCTGACATTTCCCAGGGACTTGCTTTTTTCCCACAAAACAGAGTTGAGGCAATGGAAAAGCCAGCCCGGGTAGAAGAGGCAACAAAGGCAAGGGGAGGGGATCAGCATCATGATTTCAGGGAACAGCAAAGGTTCCATAGGACTGGAGCCCTGAGTCTGTGAGGAGAAATGAACAAGTCTACCACAGTAAAATTATGAGAAGTAAAATTATGTCACAAAAGGTATGAGTGGGAAAACTGGGCCCAGCAGCAGATTATTCTAGGAAGGGATTGTGCCTTTGTATGTCTCTGCAGTGCTAACCTCAATGCCAGTTCCTCAGAGTGTTACAGACATTTGCCATGCATCTGTTACTCAAGTGCCCTGCTCAGAGAGAGCCAGCCTTAAGCCCCATGGAGCATCCTGTTGTGAATCGGTTCACACTTCTATGAGATGGGCAATAGGGAAATGTGATGTACAGGGAGAAGAGGGTTGAGGGAGAGGTTCATTCCCATAGAGAAGCTGATGGAGACAACCCACTCTTTAAATAAATCAACTCTGGTCTTTTTCTTTAAACAAGAAAAGGGGATTTCATTACTATGTTGGTCAGCTGGAGACAGCCCTGGGGCAGAATATGTAACCTATTAAAGAAACAAAAGCTCTCGTAAATACCCTTAAAGTCAACACAGTTCTGTTTAATTCAAGTCAATTCTCTTTATCTCTCTAAAAGGGCTTTCTAAAAACTTCAAGTTTATACTTTAACTGAATAAAGTCAAATCATTTATATGTAGAGAAATGCAACATTTCATTGCTATAGTACTTTCTATACCTCAGCCTTTTCTTTAATTCAGCCTTTTCATTCAGTCTTGCTGAATTCGAATCAACAGTGGAGCAGGAACTTTGGAGTCTTACTTACCTGGGGTTCCTCCCCATCTCTCATCTTGATGGCTGGTCAAGTTAGCCAGCCTCTTGAAGCCTGTAGTTTCCCCTTCTGTACCCTGAGGACAATAATAGGACTCATCCCAGTGGGCTTGCATGAGGGTCACATGAGGTAATGTGTATTATGCACTCAATGTCCCCAAGACATTTGTGCACATATTATTACTAAGAACAAACCGCAAAGTGGGGTTTACTTTTTGACGGCTTCTTAGTTCTGAGGTAAGTTTTTATTTTCCTTGCTAATATTCCTTTTATCGCATATAAAAGAGGTGTGTCTAAATCTCACTGCATCATTATGAAAACATGGCTCACAGTCGAGTCATGCGGGTGGTAGCCAGACACTGTGTCTTTGTTTGGTCATTTAGTGATGCAACCCTTGAAAAATCCTCTCTCTGATAATTCTGTTGGGAACAGTTTCCAAGCCATTAAAATGTTATTCTTCCAAATCCTCCTGCATCGGCAACAGGGGAATAAAGACAAAATGCAGCGTCATTTGGGCTTTGCCTAAAATGAATTGAATCCTCCTCAGCAACAGATAGAGTGTGAAATTGATCATGAATTTTCTGAAGTCAGAGTCGTGACTTGCTGATGATATGTATCACGAATGCAGGTAGAGGGATATCTCCTTAGCATAATTTTCACGGGTTTGGAACTGGCGGCAATTTCTACAGGGGGCTGGAGCAGGAATTTACCCCTGCAGGGACCAAGGGAAAAGATTTTTTCAGCAAATGAGTGACTATTGATACTTCAGAAAAAACATTTACCTGAGAGAGTTAAGCATTTTGCAGATATTCATTTACATAGAGGTAGTTGGAAATTAATTACAAATAATCCTTATCTATTTTTAAAGCAGTTCCACTAGGGAGAAAACTTGAAAGTCTTGTACAAGGTTATTCTATGCACAGGATAGAACTTTGGAACCAGAAGAACAAATTAATCAATCCTCCTAATTTTGCAGATGGGAGAAGACAGGAAATAGGAACCCTGCCTTGGATCATAGAAGTGGTGGTGACCAATGAGGGTCTAGAACAGGGACAGTAAACAGGCTTCTTCTCTGGCCCTGGCTTAGTGGATTGGAAGGGGTTTCATGGACCACTGTGAGAAGGATATGCACCATGGACATGACAGCATAAGGGCCACCACGGGGGACCATTCCTGGACGGCTATCTAAAATACCTATGTTAACCAACCAGCATTTATTATACAACAACTGTATGTTTTATCTAATTTTTTTCAACCATGCATACTCCCCCTGACGGTATGAATTCATAGTCCAGTATAATCATGGCATATCTTCCCAGAGCTTCAATTTTACTCGGTGGGTAGATAATTTACAATGAAAATTTTCTATGAAAGCAAATGGACTAGAAAGCCAAATTCATGTGAATAATAAAACACGCGAGTTAGGGACATGTTGTGGTTGTAGTTTTAGACTCTGCTCCTGGGTTTCCCTGTGTAATCCACTCAGAGATATTTTGGCAGAAAAATTTGAGAAGTGGATCCAGATAAAGTAGTTGAAGTGTATTCCTGGAGTCACACATCCTGGAAGGGGTGGCATGGAGGTCTGTGTAACTGAAGAACTGTTGTGCTTCCTGTTACAGAGTCCAGAGTGAAGGAAGGGAGCCTTGAATTTAAAATCAAGGGCACTGGAACCAGATCAGAGGAGAAGGCAATGTTATGCTCTGCCTACTGCGAGGCAGCCACAGCAGAGACTTGAGTATAAATTCAACACAACCACTTTCAACACGTCTCTGAACATGGAGCCCCCTTAAGGTCACATGGCCTGTCCACCTTTATAAAGCATACAAAGACCCTGGACCGCCTAAGAATACAGGTTTGTTCTGCTGGAGAACAGAAAAGACAGAAATAGGGGGTGATGTTCAAGTATAGTTTTAAAAACGTCATGGGAGACATCAAATGCCTGGCAGAGCCCAAGATATTCTAAGCATTTCTTTCAATGTTTCTGTCTCCGCTCTTTGGTTGGCTGGGACATGCTAGGTTTCACTATATTTGGAGACAGCTAGTTGAGTTCTTCCGGGGTCCCTGTGATAAATGGGTGGGCAGCCACAGAACTCCAGATTCCTCTGTTGTGATGGAGGTACGGGAGGACACCTCTCACTGTAAAATGCTAGGGCAAGAATTCCACGAAGAGAATTTGTCTATTATTGACGCGTATGTCTCCATAGACAGGTGTGCTGCTCAGGGAATGTGTCAGCCAAGAACCTAAGGTCACTCAGATAAGTAGCTAAAGAAATCAGATGGGTACATATCAGAAGGATGTGGGTAGAAGAGAATAGTTAGTACCAACTGTGAACCCAGAATATCTGAGAGAGGTCTCAATCAATTTAGAAAGTTTATTTTGCCAAGGTTAAAGACGTGCCCAGGACATAGCCCCAGGAGTTTCTGACAACATGTGCCCAGGGTGGTTGGGGTATTGCTTGAATACATTTTAGGGAAACATGAAACATCAATCAATATGCGTAATATGTACATTGGTTCTGTCTGGCAAGGTGGGACAGGGCCAGGGGAGTGCCAGGTCACATTCTTTTGAGTCCTTGATCAGCCTGTCACTGAACACACAGTTTAGTCTGGCTCGGTGAATCTGTATTTTTACATAAACAAGAGGGCAGATGAAGCAATCAGATATGCATTTGTCTCAGGTAAGCAGAGGGATGACTTTCTGTCCTGCATCTGGGAAGATAAGCTATCAGTTTACATTGCCGGGGTGAAATTCAACAGAACTGTTTTAGGGGTGAAGGTCTTCTGGCCCATAGGAGTTTCCTTGTGGGCAAATTGCAAGGGAGGTATGTAGCTTTTTTTTTTTTTTTTTTTTTTTCAATCTTTGTAGCTATCTTATTTAGGAATAAAATGGGAGGCAGCTTTGTCTGACGTAGTTTCCAGCTTGACTTTCCTCTTGGTTTAGTGATTTTGGGGTCTGAGATTTATTTTCCTTTCACACAACTGTAAATGTTTGATTTAGAAAAGTGGTTCTTGAGCATATGGGCTAAGATGGTCTACTAGAAACAGCTGCAGTCAGAGGCGCACACTGAGAAGAATGAAAACGGCGAGCGAATCCTGAACCAGCAACTGAGGCAACCTGGGACTGACTATGGGGTTGGCACAACCCATGGAGAGCGAGGAAAAGCGGGGTGGAGCCATGCCCACCCGGTAGTCATATGAGCTACAGTCTGCCATTATTCCCCTGCTGCTTCTGGGGAGACTGAGCGGTTTGGACCCAGGAGGAATTCCCCATAGCACAGCACAGTGGCTGTGGCAGATCATGGCCAGACTGCCTCTTTAGGCTGGACCGTGACCCAGCCCTCCTCACTGGCCAGTCCTACCTGCAGGAATTTCAGCTACTCCAGCCAGGGGTTTAAGGACAGAATTGTGATCTCCCTGGGACGGAGCTCCTGTGGCGAGGGGGCCACACTCTCAGCAGATCAGCCGACTTAATCTTTCCCCCTGCTGGCTCTGAAGAACCTGGGGAGTCCAGACAAGTGGGACTCCCTGCAGTGCAGCACACCCCCTCTGGTAAGGGGCAGCCAGAGCGCTTTGTTAAGTGGGTCCTGGATTCTGTGCCTCCTGACTGGGTGAGACCCCACAACAGGGGTTGCCAGACACCTTACAGAGGAGCGTTCCCACTGGGATCAGTTTGGTGTCCATCTTGGACAGAGCTCCCTGAGGAAAGAGCAGGCAGCCATCTTTGCTGTTCTGCAGCCTCCACTGGTGACATCTCTAGGTGTGGGAGGGACCCAGGCGAATAGGGTCTGGAATGGATTTCCAGCAAACTGCAGCAGCCCTACAGAAGAGAGGCCTGAGTGTTAAAAGAAAAACAAATAAACAGAAAGCAACAACAACAACAGCATCAACAAAAAGTCTCCACAAAACCCCATCCAAAGGGCAGCAGCCTCAAAGATCGAAGCTAGATAAATTCATGAGGATGAGGAAGAATCAATGAAAACCACTGAAAACTCAAAAAGCCAGAGTGACTTTTCTCCTCCAAATGATCACAACACCCCTCCAGCAAGGGCACAGAACTGGGTGGAGGCTGAGAGGAATGAATTGACAGAAGTAGGCTTTGGAAAGTGGGTAATAACGAACTTTGCTGAGCTAAAGGAGCATGTTCTAACCCAATACAAATAAGCTAAGAACCATGATAAAATATTATAGTAGCTGTGAACCAGAATAACCAGTTTAGAGAGAGGAACATAAATCACCTGATGGAGCTGAAAAACACAAGAACTTCACAATACAACCACAAGTATCAATAGCCAAACAGACCAAGTGGAGGAAAGAATTTCAGAGCTTGAAGACTATCTTGCTGAAATAAGATAGGCAGACAAGATTAGAGAAAAAAGAATGAAAAGGAATGAACAAAACCTCTGAGAACTACGGGATTATGTAAAAAGACTGAACTCACGACTGATTGGGGTACCTGAAAGAGATGAGAAACATGGAACCAAATTGGAAAACATATTTCAGGATATCATCCAGAATAACTTCCCCAACCTTCCAAGACAAGCCGACATTCAAACTCAGGAAATCCATAGAACCCCAGTAAGATACTCCATGAGAATATCAACTGCAAGACACGTAATCATCAGATTCTCCAAGGTTGAAATGAAGGAAAAAATGTTAAGGGCAGCCAGAGAAAAAGGCCAGGTCACCTAAAAATAGAAGCCCATCAGACTAACAGCAGACCTCTCAGCAGAAACCCTATAAGCCAGAAGAGATTGGGGGCCAATATTCAACATTCTTAAAGAAAAGAATTTCCAAATCAGAATTTCATATCTGGCCAAACTAAGCTTCATAAGTGAAGGAGAAATAAAATCTTCTTCAAACAAGCAGATGCTGAGGGAATTCGTCACTACCAGGCCTGCCTTGCAAGAGCGTCTGAAGGAAGCACTAAATATGAAAAGAAAAAACCATCACCAGCCACTGCAAAACACACTGAAGTACAAAGACCAATGACACTATGATGAAACTACATCAATGAGTCTGCAAAATTACCAGTTAGCATCATGATGACAGGATCAAATTCACACATAACAATACTAACCTTAAATGTAAATGGGCTAAATGACCCAATTAAAAAGACAGAACTGCAAGCTGGATGAAGAACTAAGATGTATCATATGCTGTATTGAAGAGACCTATCTCACATGCAAAGACACACATAGGGTCAAAATAAAGGGCTGGAGGAAAATTTGCCAAGAAAATGGAAAGTAGAAAAGAGCAGGGGTTGCAATCCTAGTTTCTGATGAAATAGACTTTAAAACAGCAAAGATCAAAAAAGACAAAGAACGGCATTATGTGATGGTAAAGGGTTCAATTCAACAAGAAGAGCTAACTATCCTAAATATTAATGGACCTAATACAGGAGCACCCAGATTGATAAAACAAGTTCTTAGAGACCAACAAAGAGACTTTGACTCCAACACAATAATAGTGGGAGAGTTTAACACCCCACCATCAATATTAGAAACATCATCAAGACTGAAGATTAATAAGGATATTCAGGACTTGAACTTAGCTCTGGATCAAGTGAAACTGATAGATAAATACAGAACTCTCCACCCCAAAACAACAGGATGTACATTCTTCTTGGTGCCACATGGCACTTACTCTAAAATTGATCACATATTTGGAAGTAAAATACTCCTCAGCAAATGCAAAAGAGCTGAAATCATAACAAACAGCCTCTTGATCACAGCGCAATTAAATTAGAACTCAAGATTAAGAAACTCACTCAAAACCACACAACTACATGGAAATTGAACAACCTGCTCCTGAATGACTCCTGGGTAAATAATGAAATTAAGGGAGAAATCAAGAAGTTCTTTGAAACCAATGAGAACAAAGAGACGGCATACCAGCATCTCTGGGATACAGTTAAATCAGTGTTAAGAGGGAAATTTATAGCACTAAATGCCCACATCAAAAGGCTAGAAAGACCTCAAATTGACACCCTAACATCACAACTAAAAGAACTAGAGAATCAAGAGCAAACAAACCCCAAAGGTAACAAAGGTTCCATAAGATCAGAATGGAACTGAAGGACATAGAGAAAAACCCATCAAAAAAATCAGTGAATTCAGGAGCTGGTTTTTTTTTTCAGAAAAAATTAATAAAAGAGACTTCTACCTAGATTAATAAAGAAGAAAAGAGAGAAGAATCAAATAGACACAATAAAAAATGATAAAGGGGATATCACCACTGACCCCACAGAAATACAAACAACCATCAGAGAATACTATAAATACCTGTACGCAAATACACTAGAAAATAGAAAAGAAATGGATACATTCCTGGACACATACATCCTCCCAAGACTGAACCAGAAAGAAGTTGAATCCCTGAATAGACCATTAACAAGTTCTGAAATTGAGACATTAATAAATAGCCTAACAACAACAACAACAACAACAAAAAGTCCAGGGCTAGACAAATTCTACCAGAATATAGCTGAATTTTTCCAGAGGTACAAAGAGGAACTGGTACTATTTCTTCTAAAACTATTCCAAATGATTTAAAAGGAGGGACTCCTCCCTAACTCACCCCATGAGGCCAGCATCATCCTGATACTAAAACCTGGCAGAGACACAACAAAAAAGGAAAACTTCCAGCCAATATGCTTGATGCACATCAATGCAAAAATCCTCAATAAAATGCTGGCAAACCAAATCCAGCAGCAAATCAAAAAGTTTATCCACCACAATCAGGACGGCTTCATCCACGGGATGCAAGGCTGGTTCAACATACACAAACCAGTAAAAGTAATTCATCACATAAACAGAACTAAAGACAAAAATGATATGATTATCTCAATAGATGCAGAAAGGCCTTCAATAAAATTCATCATCCCTTTATGTTAAAAACTCTAAATAAGCTAGGTATTGATGGAACATGCCTAAAAATAATAAGGACCATTTATGACAAATGCAGAGCCAATATCATACTGATTGGGCAAAAGCTGGAAGCATTTCTTGAAAACTGGCATAAGACAAGGATGCCCTCTCTCACCACTCCTGTTTAACGTAGTATTGGAAGTTCTGGCCAGGGCGATTAGGCGAGATAAAAATAATAAAGGGTATTCAAATAGGAAGAGAGGAAGTCAAAGTGTCTCTGTTTGTGGATGACATGATCCTATATCTAGAAAACCCTATCATCTCAGCCCAAAAGCTTCTTAAGCTGATAAGCAACTTCAGCAAACTCTCAGGATATAAAGTCAAGGGGCAAAAATCACAAGCGTTCCTATACACCAACAATAGACAAGCAGAGAGACAAATCACAAATGAACTCCCATTCACAATGGCAACAAAGAGAATAAAATACCTAGGAATACAACTAACAAGGGAAGTGAAGGACCTCTACAAGGAGAACTACAAACCACTGCTCAAAGAAATCAGAGAGAACACAAACAAATGGATAGGAAGAATCAGTATCCTGAAAATGGCCATGCTGCCTAATGCAATTCATAGATTCAATGCTATTCCCATTAAACTACCATTGACATTCTTCACAGTACTAGAAAAATCTATTTTGAAATTCATATGGAACAAAAAGGGAGCCCATATAGTCAAGACAATGCTAAGCAGAAAGAGCAAAGCTGGAGGCATCACACTACCTGACTTCAAACTATAGTATAAGGCTACAGTAACCAAAACAGCATATAAGATATAACAGATATAACAGATATAAGAACAGACACAGAGATCAATGAAATAGTATAGAAATCTCAGAAATAAGACTGCACATCTACAACCATCTAGTCTTCAACAAACCTGACAAAAACAAATAAATGGTGCTGGGATAACTGGCTGGCCATATGCAGAAAATTGAAACTGGACTCCTTCCTTTCACCTTATACAAAAATTAACTCAACGTGGATTAAAGACTTAAATGTAAAACCCAAAACTATAAAAACCCTGAAGAAAATCTAGGCAATATCCCCTTCAGGACATAGGCACGGGAAAAGATTTCATGATGAAAACGTTAAAAGCAATTGCAATAAAAGCAAAAATTGACAAATAGGATCTAATTAAACTAAAGAGTTTCTGCACAGTAAAAGAAACAAGCATCAGAGTGAACAGACAACCTACATAATGGGAGAAAATGTTTGCAATCTATCCATCTGACAAAGGTCTAATACCTAGCATCTACAAGGTACTTAAACAAATTTACAAGAAAAAACAACCCCTTGAAAAAGTGGGCAAAGGATATGAATAGACACTTCTTAAAAGAAGTCATTTATGTGGCCAAAAAACATATGGAAAAAAAGCTCAACATCACTGATCATTAGAGAAATGCAAATCAAAACCACAATGAGATACCATCTCATGCCAGTCAGAATGGCAATTATTAAAAAGTCAAGAAACAACAGATGTTGGTGAGGCTGTGGAGAAACAGGAATGCTTTTACACTGTTGGTGGAAATCTAAATTAGTTCAACCATTGTGGAAGACGGTGTGGTGATTCCTCAAAGACCAGGAACCAGAAATACCATTTGACCCAGCAATCCCATTACTGAGTATGTACCCAAAGGAATATAAATCATTCTATTGTAAAGATACATGCACAGTTACATTCATTGCAGCACTACTCACAACAACAAAGACATGAAATCAACCCAAATGCCCATCAATGATAGACTGGATAAAGAAAATGTGGTACATATACACCATGGAATATTATGCAGCTATAAAAAGCCTTTTCAGGGACAGGGCTGAAGCTCAAAGCTATTATCCTCAGCAAACCAATGCAGGAAGAGAAAATCAAACACGATATTCTCACTTGTCAGTGGGAGCTGAACAATAAGAACACATGGACACGGGGAGGGTGACAACACACACTGGGGCCTGTCAGGGTGGGGTGAGGTTTTCGGGGAGGGAGAGCATCAGGAAAAATAGCTAATGCATGCGGGGCTTAATACCTAGGTGATGGGTTCATAGATGCAGCAAACCACCATGGCACACGTTTACCTATGTAACAAACCTTCACATCCTGCACATGTATCCTGGAACTTTAAATTAAATTAAATTAAAAAAATAAAGAAAAGTGGTTATATTAGCGACCACTAAAATTGCTCAGGTAGCTTTGAAAGATCTCCTGTGCTGGGACCCCATCCCCAGAAATTCTGATTAGATTGGTCCTGGGGGAGGCTCCTGTCATCAGCCACTTTAGAAAAGATTTAGAGGTGATTTGAATGTGCTACATTCAAAACCACAGGTTTAGGGGCTTTCCTTCTAACTAAAAGCAGAAAGAAGCTACTGAAATGCCAACCCTCTCTTCCCAAGGCAAGGAGGCAGTAACTTCAGGAAATGCTAGAAACCCTGGGAGACAGACGAGAGAGACACACATAACAGTGGGGCACGTTGGAAGCTGGGCATGGGGAGTGGTGCAGGCCTGTCTGCACAACTGATGTGACAGCCCTGGTGAGCTATCTGGCAGGAGGAGCGGGCTGCAAGTGAGGGCTGCTGGTAAGGGCTGTGGGGGCAAGTGGGGAGTGATGGGCTATGGGGGGCTATGGGCTGAAGGTGGTCCTGAGCAACAAGGATAGGGGGAGCAGAGTATGGAGTCCCACATCCCAGGAGCTCTGTGTCCTTCTCCAGAGAGTCTTGTAACAGAGAAACTCATTCTTTTCTAGGCAGAGCAGTGGGTGTGGGAAGGGGCTTCACTTACAATCACAGAGAACCACCAGTGATCTAGGGAGGGGACCAACATGGTGTTTCCTTGGTAAAAGAGAAGGACTGAGAATTTGTCCAGAATAACTTGACCTGGTGTGTCAGTTAAGGTTCCACCAGGGAAAGAGAACCAGCAGAACGGATGATAGAGATAGATAGAAATATAGATAGGTGATAGATAATAGATACAGATAGGTGATTGCTAGATGACAGAGATAGATGACAGATATAGATAGGTGATAGGTAGATGATAGATAAATAGATATAGGTATATGATAGATAATAGAGAATAGATATAAATAAGAGAAGATAGATATAGATAGATAATAAAAGACAGATGATATATAATAGATGATAAAGATAGGTGATAGAGATAGATGACAGAGAATAGAGGATATAGATAATTATAGATAATAGGTAGATGATAGATAATAGAAGATATCGATAGATGATAGAAGACACAGATAGATGATAGATATAGATAGATGATAAATACATATAAATAGAGATAGCTGATAGGAAGATTAGATAGATGGATAGAGAGAGAGATTATTGTGTGGCTTATGGGATTATACAAGACTGAAATCTACAGGGCAGGTCTTCAACAAGGATGGGAAACAGCTCTCAGGAGGAAGTGAAGCCACAGTCCACAGATGGGATTTTTCTCTGCCTCAGGAAAACCTCAGTTCTGCTCTTAAAGCCTTTCAGTTGATTGGATGTAACTCACTCAGATTGTATAGGGTAACCCCTACCTAAAGTCAATAAACTGTAGCTGACAATCACAATCACATTAACACCTAGATTAGTGTTTGATTTTATAACTGGGTACTAGATCCTAGCCAAGTTGACACCGAAAACTGAACCTCACACCTGGGTTAGCAGGAAGGTTCATCAAATCCTATAAAATAACATTCCTACCCCAAACTTCCCATTTACATCAGTGGCACCACCAGAATCCCAGTTTCTTGGAGTATTTTCTTCTGGTTCCTCAGCAATATAATTTTCAAGCCATGAACAATCTCTGCAGATTTTCTGGGAATTGCCATTCACACTGAAGCTTTCTTCAAACCTACACTCACCAGCCTCTCACAGACTCCCAAACCTTTATGCTGAGAATCTCTGCTCTAGTCTCATTAACTTTGTACCACAAAGTAATGAAACACTTTTTTCTTGTAGTTCTTCCTGTGTTAAAACAAAGTCTATCCAGTCTAAATTCCTTGTCCCAGCATCTTAGTTCTTCCATCACTCCTTATTGAACATTTCTGCCCCTTATTCCCCAGCAACTCCTCTCCAGCAGCACCTACTTTTGGTCAGATCTTGGCACACCAAGTCTCATTTTCAGCTCTTCATCCATGTTCTTGGTGGTCCTTGCAATTACTTCTGTTAATCTTGGAGCTGGTATTTATTGAGCACTTTGCTTCTGGTTTCATGCTGGGTGCTGAGGAGTTGCCAGCAGAGTGAATGTCTCCTAGTGAAGTAAAATATTAGTGTCAATCAAATGTACTGACAAACCAGTCAGGGATGTCTAATGGGAAGTGAAGACAGAATGGTGGAATTTTACATTAGGCTGAACCTTATTATACTGTTGATTTTTGAGGTCAAAAACAGGAGAATATAAGCAATTTCATATGGCCTGGGTGAGTTTAGAGTCAGTGGTGAGTGAGGGGATGGGACTGAGGGAAGGATGCTGTCCCATTGGTTTACTCTCCTGTGGCTGGAGCAGAGGTGGCCTCATGAATAGCGGTTTGAACATGGTGACTGATGGAAGAGTGGTTGACAGTTGGCAAGTGGAAATCTCTAAGTAGGGGTGCTGGTGCTGGTGCTGGTGCAGGGACAGATGGGAACGTATCACCTGGATCCTTGGGGGAACAGAACTGGCATTTCTGTGTAGAAAAAAAGTACAATTTGCATGGCTATTTACTTTCCTTTGGGGGGGCTTTAGATTGTTCTGTCTACTTGCTTATTTATTTGTTACTGTCAATACCAATATGTCATAAACATCCTATTAGCCAATTCGTTCTTGGTATTCATGATTATTTCTTTAAGATGAAAGCCTAGCAACGGAATTACTTGGTCCAGCCCTATGAAGCATGGCTTGGCTGTTTGATGTGGGCTGCCACTTACCCACCAGAATAGCCTGGGACATTTGCCCGCCCACTAGCCATGTGTGAGAGGGCTTGTTTCTCCACCTGTTTTCAACAATATTAGCATTTCATTAATGTGATAAGCAAATCATAGTTTATTACTTTTTAAATAATTTTTGAAATTACTAACATTGATGAACACTTATTTTAGACTTCTGTGTTTTCTTTCTAATCCTATTATTTTTTCCCAATAAAGGCGGTTTATGTAATACAAAAATGGAATTCTATTTTTAAATTTTTGAAATTTAGTGTGATTTCAAGTGACTTGTTAAGTACTATGTACTTTCCCTGTCTCTTTTCATTGTTGTTTTCATTGTATAGAAAGCTTATCAGGAAGTGAGGATGCCCTTCCTGTTGCCTTCTGTGTCCATGTGTTCTTATTGTTCAGTTCCCACTTAAAAGTGTAAGGTAAGGTCTGAAAATTGCTTTACAATCCTTGTGAAAGTTCACACGTTTACAAAACGTTTTCATAACATTTAGCTGATGTTAAAACTACATTAAAATATGCAGAGGGAGAGAAAATTAAAGAGGTACAGAAAGAAAGGGGGGATCAGAAAGGAGGGTGAGGGAGAGAGAACATGAGCACTCATGATATGGACAGAGACAGAAAGAGAGAGATGGAGATCCTGAGAAACAGACCATTTCCTTAGACACGGAAAAGCAAAGGGAATGAATGGGCTACGTTTGCATAACAGTATCATGACTGCACAGATTCCTGGTTTGGTTTTCAAGGATGAATATTCATTATCCCATGAATTCTATCCATCTGCATTGGCTTTTAAAGTATATCAAATGGGTCTGTAATGGCCCAGATATGAAAGCAAAAGTACAATAGAGACAATTGAGCACACTTAGAGTGTTTTTCCCCCTCTAGGGAGTTGGTCATGTGAATTCCAACTTTCAAAAAGAATATTCTGTCTGTTGATCCAAAGTTACAAACAGAGAACTCTGGCACTGCAACCTGCAGGAAAGAATGAATAGAGTTGACAGAATCTGGGTGAATCCTCTGCCAAATTATGAAAATATTTGCATAAAATCATCTGAATTCTACACTTTTCTCTAAAGAAATAATGGATCTAGTGTGATGTTAGGCAAGAATAGATTATGAAAAGCCTTCAGGACCACCTGCTTATACTTTGGAACCCACAGTGAGAAAGATTTTTATCATTTTGAAAGTCAAAGAAATGCCTGTTTCATTTTATTGAAATGTGACACTTGCCTAACTAGAAATGATGAATGATTTTATTGGTCTAGTTAAGAACTGACTTCTTAGTGCCAAAAGAGGAACTTCTGAGGATGGTGGCTCTTACAAGAAACAAAATCACACGGATTGGTGAAAAAAAAGTAAGGATATTACAATGTCTCCTCCCATCTTCCTGAGAATTAGGAGAATCTCCAAGATAAATGAATTAAGAGTGATGGCATAGTTCAGTCTATGAATATGGGTCCCTAAGAAATTGGATTCATTTCTCCTCTGGTCTGGAGGAGAAGAGTCATTGTATTGATGATCTAAAGCGGTATGAAATGTTGCCTCAGGATAATATGGAAAATGGATTATCAGACCCCAACTCTGTACTAGAGTAGCTAAGCATCTAGGGACCAGGGACAATAGCCTGCCATCTTTTATAATTTTACAGGTAGGACGTCTGGAAAAGCCAAGATTCAGGTGGTCCACAGTACCTCCAAAAACAATACAAATCAATAAGAAAGGCAAATAAAATTGCCTTTCACACCTTGAAAGACAAAAATGCCACACCTTGCATACTTTCTCAACATAATAGGAAAACAGAACGCACTATAACTTCATACCTCCTAAATACTAAACATAAGCATCATTTTCTAGTGGGGCTATTTTCTTAAGTTTGTACCCCAAGACTTTGCAGATAACAAGATAGGGTCTTTAAAAAGCCACATACAATACAGAAGAGGAAAAACAAGACTGAATTAAAGCCATTTTAAAAATCCATTTAAATATTTTTTAATAAACAAGTTTTAAAACCTGAAAAGGAACACTGATATTTTAGACTGCTAAAATTTAATAGATGGGACTCATGACTGATTAAAAAACTGATAAACTAGACAGTAAAATTTTAAATGCAAAGGAACAAATAATGTTACTAAATCATAAAAATATTTTTTAAAGTGTAAGGAAAACATATCACATCAAAAAGAGAAAATATCATACTACACAGTATAGTTATAACAAAATTAATATGACAGAGTTGAGACCAAATATAGCAGTCATCCTAAATGTGAATGGGCTTAACTGACTTATTAAAAATATTTTAAACTTGGCTCACAAAACAAGACACAGCTCTGGCATACAAGAAATACATCTTACCTCAAAATAATTAGTGACTCAGAAAGGCTAAAAATAAAGAGATAGGCAAAATTCTGCCAGAAAAAAATGCAGAGGTTGCAATCATGATGTCAGCAAAATATAATTCAAGCCAAAAAACATTATACCTGACCAAAAATGACACTTTTTAATGCTAAAAGCCACAATTCACAAAGAATATACAATAGTTGTAAACATCTATGCACCAAGTAATACAATAAAACCACCTTTATAAAGCAGAAACTACAAGAGATGCAATGAGGCATAGGAATGTGCTAAGAGTGGAGAACATAATAGGCATTCTTAGTACAAGGCAGACTAAACAAAAAATAAATAAGGCCATAGGAGACCTAAATGACACAATCAATAAAGTAGATCTTCTGTTTATATATAAACATTTATATTCTTATAAAAGAGAATACAGCTTCTCTTAAACATATATGCAATACCAACCAAAGTTGAAGACATATTAGGCTATAAAGAAAGGTTCAGGATGTTTGTAATGTATAAATGTTATAACACTCTCTGATAACAAAGTGATAAAATTAGAAATTAATCAGAAAATAAAGGGTCTTTTCCCTGACCCTCTGGAAATTTGAAAAGAAAGAAAAAAAAAGCTCCTATGAAACAACTATTGGGCAAAAGGGAAAATATAAACAGAAACCAAATAACTTCTAAAAATTAAGGATACTAAAAACACTATATATTAGAATCTACAATATACATTTAAGATCATTAGAGGAAAATCCATTGCCTTAAATATACCAATAAACGTAAAAGAATAACAACAAATTAAAATTTCAACTCCAAAATTAGAAACAGAACAACAAAGTAAACTACATGAGAGTGAAAAGGTGAAAAAAGTAAAAATAAAAGTATTAATTAAATGAAGTAGAGAATAGAAAACAGTACCTCTAGTTAATCAACATTTTGATTTTTTAAAAAATGAACAAAATAGATGAAGCATTAGCTAGTTTAAACAAGAACAAGGGGGGAGAAAGGAAAAATGTACAAAATATGAAATGATGGGGAAATAATATTGAAACAAAAGATTTTAAGAATACAAAAGATTATTTTGCAGATCTCTATTAAAAGAATCTGGAAATAGAGATGAATTTGATAAATTCCCAACTGCAAAACTGCCTATTTACAGAAGATCATGAGGAACAGGGTAGAAAAGATGGTGTGTGTGGTGGTGGGGGGGCACGGTGGTGGGGGGGCACAGTGGAGAGTTATACTTTCTGAGTCTTCCTTTTTATGTAATTCAGAAGTTTGGAGCTATATTAATGTTTTGCATACACAATAAATAAAATAAACAAAGATGTGGAAAGAAACCCTGAAAAGTACACAAAGTGAGACAAATGGACTTATCTATATGTAAGAACCACATTGAAGGGGAAAAATAAATTAACTCAAGTAATTTTTGAATACAATATTTTGACCATATCTTCAGACTAAGGACAAAATTTATAAAGAAAGATTGAACTTTAGGGTAGGAAGTTTAGCATGGGTTAGCATTTCCAAAATTACTTTCTGTGCATTCTAGTGTATTCTAGGATTAAGCAATAAGTAAATAGATGAGGACAATGGGAACCAGGTTTCTCACTGTTAGAAAAGGCAATTATAAATGTGGATATAGGAAAATGTGGAATGAATCCTATGTTATTTAAGTGTAATTAGACATTGGATTGAAAGAATCAGTAAGAACTCATGATACATATTATCCATCTGCTTATCTTTATGTATGTATTTTTTAGCTCTGTCCACTACAAGCTAAAGCAGTGACACCCCAGCAACAATGAACACACCTAGTGCCAAGACCTTGGTTTCTAAATATACTATTCATTAAAAAGAAAATATACTATTCGTTAAAAAGAAACAGAGCTCCTTTGATAAATAAGCTCATTCCAAGATTGGAACTGGGAAAGTACAACCAAGTCCAGAACATCTTACTGTTCAAGAAAGTTAGAAATAGCTCAAAGATTCATGGAGACATTTCAAAAAGATACATAGCCAGTTTTAAGGGACTTTATTGGCAAAGCCTGGAACAATTTGAACAACCAAATCAATAATGTTAGCAATGGATCATAACCTGTTGAAGAAGATGATTCTATAAGTCCATACTAATAGAAATTAATGAATAAAAATGGAATAAATCAGAGAATGAAAATATATTTATTACTGTAAAATATCATTCAGTAAATAATGATTACATTAGAAAATCACCACTTGGTTTTCTGCATTTCCAACTGAGGTACCTGGTTCATCTCATTGGGACTGGTTGGACAGTGGGTTCAGCCCACAGAGGGTGAGCTGAAGCAGGGTGGGGCATTGCCTCACCAGGGAAGCATAAGGGGTCAGGGAATTTCCCTTTCCTAGCCAAGGGAAGCTGTGACAGATGACCTGGAAAAATGGGACACTCCCCACCCAAATACTGTGCTTTTCCCAAGGTCTTAGCAACCGGCAGACAAGGTGATTCTCTCCCGTGCCTGGCTCGGTGGGTCCTATGCCCATGCAACCTTGCTCACTGCTAGCACAGCAGTCTGAGATCAATCTATGAGGTGGCAGCCTGGCTGGGGGAGGGGGCGTCTGCCATTTCTGAGGCTTGAGTAGGTAAACAAAGCAGCTGGGAAAATCGAACTGTATGGAGCCCACCACAACTCAACAAGGCCTACTGCCTCTAGACTCCACCTCTGTGGGCAGGGCATAGCTGAACAAAAGGCAGCAGACAACTTCTGCAGACTTAAACGTCCCTGTCTGAAAGCTCTGAAGAGAGCAGTGGTTCTCCCAGCACAGTGTTTGAGCTCTGAGACCAGATAGACTGCCTCCTCAAATGGGTCCCTGTCCCCTGTGTAGCCTAACTGGGAGACACCTCCCAGTAGGGGCTGACAGACACCTCATATAGGCGGCTGCCTATCTGGGACAAAGCTTCCAGAGGAAGAATCAGGCAGCAATATTTGCTGTTCTGAAATGTTTACTGTTCTGCAGCCTTTGCTAATGATACCCAGGCAAACAGGGTCTGTAGTAGAGCTCCAGCAAACTCCAACAGACCTGCAGCTAAGGGACTTGACTGTTAGAAGGAAAACTAACAAACAGAAAGGAATAGCATCAACATCAACAAAAAGGGCATCTACACCAAAACCCCATTTGTAGGTCACCAACATCAAAGACCAAAGGTAGATAAAACCACAAAGATGGGGAGAAACCAGAGAAGAAAAGCTGAAAATTCTAAAAATCAGAGTGCCTCTTCTCCTCCAAAGTATTGCAGCTCCTTGCCAGCAATGGAACAAAGCTGGATGGAGAATGACTTTGATGAGTTGACAGAAGTAGGCTTCAGAAGGTCAGTAATAACAAACTTCTCCAAGCTAAAGGAGGATGTTCGAACCCATCGCAAAGAAGCTAAAAGCCTTGAAAAAGATTAGATGAATGGCTAGCTAGAATTAACAGTGTAGAGAAGACCTTAAGTGACCTGATGGAGCTGAAAACCATGGCATGAGAACTTTGTGACACATGCACAAGCTTCAATAGCTGATTCAATCAAGTGGAAGAAAGGATATCAGTGACTGAAGATCAAATTAATGAAATAAAGCAAGAAGACAAGGTTAGAGAAAATATAGTAAAAAGAAGCGAACAAAGCCTCCAAGAAATATGGGATTTAACATAAGACCAAATCTGCATTTGATTGGTGTACATAAAAGTGATGCGGAGAATTGAACCAAGTTGGAAAACACTATTCAGGGTATTATCCAGGAAAACTTCCCCAACCTAACAAGCAGGCCAACATTCAAATTCAGGAAATACAGAGAACACCACAAAGATACTCCTCGAGAAGAGCAACTCCAAGACACCTAACTGTCAGATTCACCAAGGTTGAAATGAAGGAAAAGTATTAAGGGCAGCCAGAGAGAAAGGTTGAGTTACCCACAAAGGGAAGCCCATCAGACTAACAGCAGATCTCTCAGCAGAAACCCTACAAGCCAGAAGACAGTGGGGCCCAATATTCAACATTCTTAAAGAAAAGAATTTTCAACCCAGAATTTCATATCCAGCCAAACTAAGTTTCATAAGTGAAGGAGAAATAAAAACCTTTACAGACAAGCAAATGCTGAGAGATTTTGTCACCACCAGGCCTGCCTTACAAGAGCTCCTGAAGGAAGCACTAAACATGGAAAGAAACAACTGGTGCCAGCCACTGCAAAAACAGGCCAAATTGTAAAGACAATCAATGCTATGACAAAACTGCATCAATTAATGGGCAAAGTAATCAGTGACCATCATAATGACAGGATCAAATTCACACAAAGCAATATTAACCTAAATGTAAATGGGCTAAATGCCCCAGTTAAAAGACACAGACTGGCAAATTGGATAAAGAGTCAAGACCCATCAGTGTGCTGTATTCGAGAGACCCATCTTACATGCAGAGACACACATAGGCTCAAAATAAGGGATGGAGGAAGATCTACCAACCAAATGGAAAGCAAAAAAAAGCAGGTGTTGCAATCTTAGTCTCTGATAAAAACAGGCTTTAAACAAATAAAGATCAAAAGAGACAAAGAAGGCCATTACATAATGATAAAGGATCAATTCAACAAGAAGAGCTAACTATCCTAAATATATATGCACCCAATACAGGAGCACCCAGATTCATAAAGCAAGTCTTTAGAGACCTACAAAGAGACTTAGACTCCCACACAATAATAATGGGAGACTTTAACACACCATTGTCAATATTAGACAGATCAATGAGACAGAAGGTTAACAAGGATGTCCAGGACCTGAACACAGCTCTGCAACAAGCAGACCTAACACACATCTACAGAACTCTCCACCCCAAATCAACAGAATATACATTCTTCTCAGCACCAGTTCATACTTATTCTAAAATTGACCACATAATTGGAAGTAAAGCACTCCTCAGCAAATGTAAAAGAACAGAAATCACAATAAACTGTCTCTCAGACCACAGTGCAATCAAATTAGAATTCAGGATTAAGAAACTCAAGCAAAACTGCTCAACTACATGGAAACTGAACAACTTGCTCCTGAATGACTACTGGGTGAATAACAAAATGAAGGCAGAAATAAAGATGTTCTTTGAAACCAATGAGAACAAAGACACAACATACCAGAATCTCTGGGACACATTTAAAGCAGTGTGTAGAGGGAAATTTATAGCACTAAATGCCCACAAGAGAAAGCAGGAAAGATTTAAAATCGACAGCCTAACGTCATAATTAAAAGAACTAGAGAAGCAAGAGCAAACAAATTCAAAAGCTAGCAGAAGGCAAGAAATAACTAAGATCAGAGCAGAACTAAAAGAGATAGAGACACAAAAAACCCTTCAAAAAATCAATGAATGCAGTAGCTGGTTTTTGAAAAGATCAACAAAATTGATAGACCACTGGCAAAACTGATAAAGAAGAAAAGAGAGAAGAATCAAATAGACACAATAAAAAATGATGAAGGGAGTATCACCACCAATCCCACAGAAATACAAACTACCATCAGAGAATACTACAAACACCTCTACACAAACAAACTAGAAAATCTAGAAGAAATGGATAAATTCCTGGACACATACACTCTCCCAACACTGAACCACGAAGAAATTGAATCTCCAAATAGACCAATAACAGGCTTTGAAATTGAGGCAATAATTAATAGCCTACCAACCAAGAAAAGTTCAGGACCAGACAGATTTACAGCTGAATTCTACCAGAGGTACAAGGAGGAGCTGGTACCATTCCTTCTGAAACTATTCCAATCAATAGAAAAAGAGGGAATCCTCCCTAACTCATTTTATGAGGCCAACATCATCCTGATACCGAAGCTTGGCAGAGACCCAACAAAAAAAGAGAATTTTAGATGAATATACCTGATGAACATGGATGCAAAAATCCTCAATAAAATACTGGCAAACTGAATCCAGCAGCACATAAAAAGTTTACCCACCACGATCAAGTTGGCTTCATACCTGGGATGCAAGGCTGGTTCAACATACACAAATCAATAAACATAATCCATCACATAAAGAGAACCAATGACAAAAATCACGTGATTATCTCAATAGATGTGGAAAAGGCCTTTGACAAAATTCAACAGCCTTTCATGCTAAAAACTCTCAATAAACTAGGTTTGGATGGAACGTATCTCAAAATAATAAGAGTTATTTATGACAAACCCACAGCCAATATCATACTGAATGGGCAAAAACTGGAAGCATTCCCTTTGAAAACCGGCACAAGACAAGGATGCCCTCTCTCACCACTCCTATTCAACATAGTGTTGGACGTTCTGGTCAGGGCAATCAGGCAAGAGAAAGAAATAAAGGGTATTCAATTAGGAAATGAGGAAGTCAACTTGTCCCTGTTTGCAGATGACATGATGGTATATTTAGAAAATCCCATTGTTTCAGCCCAAAATCTCCTTAAGCTGATAAGCAACTTCAGCAAAGTCTCAGGATACAAAATCAATGTGCAAAAAATCACAAGGATGCCTATACACTATTAACAGACAGAGAGCCAAATTATGAATGAACTCCCATTCACAATTGATACAAAGAGAATAAGATACCTAGGAATCCAACTTACAAGGGATGTGAAGGACCTTTTCAAGGAGAGCTACAAACCACTGCTCAAGGAAATAAAACAGGACACAAACAAATGGAAGAACATACCGTGCTCATGGATAGGAAGAATCAATATCATGAAAATGGCCATACTGCCCAAAGCAATTTATAGATTCAATGCCATCCCCATTAAGCTACCAATGACTTTCTTCACAGAATTGGAAAAAGCTACTTTAAAGTTCAGATGGAACAAAAAAAGAGCCCACATTGCCAAGACAATCCTAAGCCAAAAGAACAAAGCTGGAGATATCATGTTACTCACTTCAAACTACACAACAAGGCTACAGTAACCAAAAGAGCATGGTACTGGTACCAAAACAGAGATATAGACCAATGGAATAGAACAGAGGCCTCAGAAATAATACCACACATCTACAACTATCTAATCATTGACAAATCTGATAAAAACAAGAAATGGGGACAGGATTCCCTATTTAATAAATGATGCTGGGAAAACTGGCTAGCCATATGTAGAAAGCTGAAACTGGATCTCTTCCTTACACCTTGTACAAAAATTAATTCAAGATGGATTAAAGACTTAAATGTTAGACCTAAAACCATAAAAACCCTAGAAGAAAGCCTAGGCCATACCATTCAGAACATAGGCATGGGCAAGGACTTCATGACTAAAACACCAAAAGCAATGGCAACAAAAGCCAAAATACACAAATGGGATCTAATTAAACTAAAGAGCTTCTGCACAGCACAAGAAACTACCATCAGAGTGAACAGGCAACCTACAGAATGGGAGAAAATTTTTGCAACCTACCCATCTGACAAAGGGCTAATATCCAGAACCTACAAAGAGCTCACACAAATTTACAAGAAAACCCCATCAAAAAGTAGGCAAAGGATATGAACGGACACTTCTCAAAAGAAGACATCTATGCAGCCAACAGACACATGAAAAAATGCTCATTGTCACTGGTCATCAGATAAATGCAAATCAAAACCACAATGAGATACCATCTCATGCCAGTTAGAATGGCAATCGTTAAAAAGTCAGGAAACAACAGATGCTGGAGAGGATGTGGAGAAATAGAAACACTTTGACAGTGTTGGTGGGAGTGTAAATTGGTTCATCTATTGTGGAAGACAGTGTGGTGATTCCTCAAGGATCTCGAACATTTGATCCAGCAATCCCATTATTTGGTATATACCCAAAGGATTATAAATCATGCTACTATAAAGACACATGCACATGTATGTTTATTGTGGCACTATAACAGCGAAGACTTGGAACCAACCCAAACGCCCATCAATGATAGACTGGATTAAGAAAATATGGCACATATACACCGTGGAATACGATGCAGCCATAAAAAGGGATGAGTTCATGTCCTTTGCAGGGACATGGATGAAGCTGGAAACCATCATTCTCAGCAAACTATCACAGGGACAGAAAACCAAACACCACGTGTTCTCACCCATGCGTGGGAATCAAACAATGAGATCACTTGGACACAGGGTGGGGAACATCACACACTAGGGCCTGTTGGGGAGGTGGGGAGCTGGGGAAGGGATAGCATTAGGAGAAATACCTAATGTAAATGATGAGTTGATGGGTACAGCAAACCAATATGGCACATGTATACCTATGTATCAAACCTGCACATTGTGCACATGTAGCTTGGAACTTAAAGTATAATTAAAAAAAAAAGAAAGAAAATCACCACTTGGCAAAAACTGTAGTAAAAATTCAGGCAAGAATCATCAGTGGTTAAAATGAATGGATCGCCAAAATTGCAACAAACTGATATTTTGTGCCTTTGATATTATATACTGAGAAGAATATACTATCACTTCTTTATTACTCCTGCCAGAAATGGATGATTGAGTTAAATTATAAGAAAAAATTAGATAAATTCACTCGAGGGACATTCTACAAAATAACTGAATTGGTTTCTTTAAAAATGTCAATGTGATGAAACATAAAGCATAAAGCATAAGAAACTAAGATTAAGGGAGATTAAAGAGGCATGGCGTATTAATCTGTTCTCATGCTGCTATAAAGACCTGCCAGAGACTGGGTAATTTGTAAAGGAGAGAGGTTTAATTGACTCACAGTTCCACAGGGCTGGGGAGGCCTAAGGAAACTTACAATCATAGTGGAAAGGGAAGCAAATACGTCCTTCTTCTCATAGTGGCAGGAAGGGGAAGCATGAGAACTGAGCTAGGGGAAGCCCCTTATAAAATGATCGGATCTCATGAGAACTTACTTACTATCACGAGAATAGCATGAGGGTAACCACCTCCATGATTAAATTACCTCCCACCAGGTCCTTCCCACAACACATGGGGATTATGGGAACTACAATTCAAGATGAGATTTGGGTGAGGACACAGCCAAACCATATCATTCTGCCTCTGGCCCCTCACAAATCTCATGTCCTCATGAACTGAATGAAGGGGGCCCCTTGTAAAACCATCAGATCTCATGGGAACTTACTACCACGAGAATAGCATAAGGGTAACCACCCCCATGATTAAATTACCTCCCACCGGGTCCCCCCGTGACAGGTGGGAATTACGGGAACTACAATTCAAGATAAAATTTGGGTAGGGACACAGCCAAACCATGTCACATGGTAACTAAACATAAAGCATGATAATTCTGGGTTGGATCCAGGATCAGAAACATCTTTTTCTATTGTTATAAAGGACATTATTATGACAGTTGGTGAAATTTGAATAAGATCTGTAGATTAGATAATAGTACAGTACCCATGTAAATTTCCTTATTTTTACAGTTGTACTATGGTTACATATGAGATTATCCTTGGTCTTCAGAAAATACACACAAGTATTTAGAGGTTCACTAAATATATACTCAAGTTGTTCAGAAAAGATGGAAAATGGTAGAGCAAATATGGTAAAATATCAATACTTGGAGAATCTAGATATAGGGCATATGAGAATTCTTCGTACTATTGCAACTTGGCTGTAAATGTGAAATTATTGCAAATGAAAACATTTTTTAAAAGTCCAAAATGATTGAAAGATAGCATCAAGATAACACAGAGTGGAAGAAGAGATTTACAATGTGTACAACTGGTTTATATCTAGAATGTATAAAGAAATCTTTCACATCAATAAGAAAAACAAAAATAATGTAATAGAAAAATGGGCAAGACTTTGAGGTACTTCATAAAGGAGGATGCTCAAGTGACCAATACATATATGAAGAAGAACACAATCTTATTAGTAATGTTAAGAAATGCAAATTAAAAACGCTATGAGAAGTCACTCTACACCCACTAACATGGCCTAAATTTAAAATCCTGGCAAACCCAAGTCTTGGTGACAATGAGGAGCAACAGGAACTCTTAGACATTGTTGGTGGGAGTGACTACTGGTAAAGCTAGTATTATCTACTAAAGCTGAACTACATGTACCTGAAGACTCCCAAATCCTACTTCTAATCAAATACCCTATAGAAATGCATTAACATATTTAGCAAAAAATGTATAATTTTTCAACAGAAGATTGGATATTTTATGTAATAGGCACTCCATATAGTACTATATAGCAATAAAAACAAACACACAGCAATATGGATGAATCTCACAAAAATGTGAAGCGAACAAAGGCAGACACAGAATATATGGTATAAAACTGCACACACACAAGGACACACACACACACACACACACACATACAATGTAACAGGCAAAATTAAACTATAGCAATAAGAGTATTTGCAAACTTTTGGAAGGAAGGAGGAGCCACAAGAGGGTTTCTTGAGTTCTGGTGGTGTTCTATTTCTTGACCTGGGTGGTGTTTACATAACTAGGTTCACTTTGTGAAAACTGAATTGAAAATTTTATTATCTGTTCCCTCTTCAATACGTGTGATATGTCATAAAAAATTAAGAAATTGAAAAACTAAAGAGACATAACAACAACAAAAATAGCAAAAACAATTTATAAAGTAATTGTGCCAGAGTTGGGCGAGTGGGTAGCTAAAAGGCAGTCACACTTATAGCTCTAATGTAATAACATCAACACCTAAATTCAAACTGCAGATATGCTGTAAATGAATCTCATCATCCAGGTTTATAGCTAAATTTCAAAGGCTTCAATTACTTTAGGAGGTAATTTGGGAACCAGGGAAAAATAGCATGTTAAAAATGATGTTTGCTGGGGTGGATGGAGTTAAGTCTGTGGATTACACAGACTCCTTACTGAGATGCAGATACAGCACCAAAATCTCACATATTTATATGGCTTGGTCATTTTTGATTTTTCACTTGATAAAATTTGTTTTAATGATCACCACTATATTTGGTGTCATGCTTCAGTATAAATTTTTCCAGCAGAGTCTAACATTATTCTGAGTGCTAGTTTTATCTTCCTCTAGAACAGGAGAGGTTCCCACCCTCATTTGTTATGGTAATTTTATTTTAATATTTTAAACCACAAAGCAGTAATTTTTCACAGTCAATGGCTAAATTTAATGATCTGTGTCTGTGCTCACCAGTGTTTCCTTATCTAAGTCTTTTCCTCTGGGTTTCCTTTTGCTGCTGAAGAGAAGAGTGTTCTTAATTTGTTCTTTTGGTAAGCTGTAGGTGGTAAACTCTTTTAGTCTTTGAAATCAGACAATGTCTTTAGTTTGCACTCTCATTTGAAGAATGATCATGTTCGAAGTTAGAAGTTGACAATTACTTTTCTTGGCACTTTGAAGATAATATTCCATTATTCCTGATTAGAAGTCTGTTACTAATCTGTTATTCTTTTGTGTTAATCTATCTTTTTAATGTGTTAGCTGGAAGATGTTCTCTTTATTGTTGACGTTTTGCCATTTCATAGCCATGTACAACTGAGATTTTATTTTTATTTACCCTTATTTGAATTCAGTGTAAATTGTCTGAGCTATGAGGTATTTCTACAATTTTTAAAAATTCTCAGTGATTATCTTATGAAATATTTAGTTCCTGTTATTCTCTTTACTTGCTTTTAGTGAAATTCCTAAAAAATATATTGTTCCCTTTAAATCTATACTTTTTATCTCTAAACTGTTCCTTAAGTAAAATAAAGTCTTTATTTCCCTAGTCCAAGTTCTGGGTAAATTTTTCTTTCTTTCTTTCTTTTTTTTTATTATACTTTAAGTTCTAGGGTACATGTGCACAACGTGCAGATTTGTTACATATGTATACATGTGCCATGTTGGTGTGCTGCACCCATTAACTCGTCATTTACATTAGGTATATCTCCTAATGCTATCCCTCCCCACTCCCCCCTCCCCACAATAAGCCCTGGTGTGTGATGTTCCCCTTCCTGTGTCCAAGATCTCATCGTTCAATTCCCGCCTATGAGTGAGAACATGCAGTATTTGGTTTTCTGTTCTTGCGATAGTTTGCTGAGAATGATGATTTCCAGCTGCATCCATGTCCCTACAAAGGACACGAGCTCATCCTTTTTTATGGCTGCATAGTATTCCATGGTGTATATGTGCCACATTTTCTTAATCCAGTCTGTCACTGATGGACATTTGGGTTGATTCCAAGTCTTTGCTATTGTAAGTAGTTTATTGTAAACAATAAACATATGTGTGTATGTGTCTTTATAGCAGCATGATTTATAATCCTTTGGGTATATATCCAGTAATAGGATGGCTGGGTCAAATGGTATTTCTAGTTCTAGATCCTTGAGGAATTGCCACACTGTCTTCCACAATGGTTGAACTAGTTTACAGTCCCACCAACAGTGTAAAAAGTGTTCCTATTTCTCCACATCCTCTCCAGCACCTGTTGTTTCCTGACTTTTTAATGATTGCCATTCTAACTGGCATGAGATGGTATCTCATTGTGGTTTTGATTTGCATTTCTCTGATGGCCAGTGATGATGAGCATTTTTTTATATGTCTGTTGGCTGTATGAATGTCTTCTTTTGAGAAATGCCTGTGCATATCCTTTGCCCACTTTTTGATGGGGTTGTTTGTTTTTTTCTTGTAAATTTGTTTGAATTCTTTGTAGGTTCTGGATATTAGCCCTTTGTCTGATGAGTAGATTGCAAAAATTTTCTCCCATTCTGTAGGTTGCCTGTTCACTCTGATGGTAGTTTCTTGTGCTGTGCAGAAGCTCTTTAGTTTAATTAGATCCCATTTGTGTATTTTGGCTTTTGTTGCCGTTGCTTTTGGTGTTTTAGACATGAAGTCCTTGCCCATGCCTATGTCCTGAATGGTATTACCTAGGTTTTCTTCTAGGGTTTTTATGGTTTTAGGTCTAACATTTAAGTCTCTAATCCATCTTGAATTAATTTTCATATAAGGAGTAATATTCTACTTATGGCTAGCCAATTTTCCCAGCACCATTTATTAAATAGGGAATCCTTTCCCCATTTCTTGTTTTTGTCAGGTTTGTCAAAGATCAGATGGCTGGAGGTGTGTGGTATTATTTCTGAGAGCTCTGTTCTGTTCCATTGGTCTATATCTCTGTTTTGGTACCAGTACCATGCTGTTTTGGTTACTGTAGCCTCATAGTATAGTTTGAAGTCAGGTAGTGTGATGCCTCCAGCTTTGTTCTTTTGGCTTAGGATTGTCTTGGCAATGTGGGCTCTTTTTTGGTTCCATATGAACTTTAAAGCAGTTTTTTCCAATTCTGTGAAGAAAGTCATTGGTAGCTTAATGGGGATGGCATTGAATCTATAAATTACCTTGGGCAGTATGGCCTTTTCACGATATTGACTCTTCCTATCCATGAGCATGGTATGTTCTTCCATTTGTTTGTGTCCTCTTTTGTTTCACTGAGTAGTGGTTTGTAGTTCTCCTTGAAGAGGTCCTTCACATCCCTTGTAAGTTGGATTCCTAGGTATTTTATTCTCTTTGTATCCATTGTGAATGGGAGTTCATTCATGATTTGGCTCTCTGTTTGTCTGTTACTGGTGTATAAGAATGCTTGTGATTTTTGCACATTGATTTTGTATCCTGAGACTTTGCTGAAGTTGCTTATCAGCTTAAGGAGATTTTGGGCTGAGACAATGGGGTTTTCTAAATACACAATCATGTCATCTGCAAACAGGGACAATTTGACTTCTTCTTTTCCTAACTGAATACTCTTTATTTCTTTCTCTTGCCTGATTGCCCTAACCAGAACTTCCAACACTATGTTGAATAGGAGTGGTGAGACAGGGCATCCCTGTCTTGTGCCAGTTTTCAAAGGGAATGCTTCCAGTTTTTGCCCATTCAGTATGATATTGGCTGTGGGTTTGTCATAAATAACTCTTATTATTTTGAGATACGTTCCATCAATACCAAATTTATTGAGAGTTTTTAGCATGAAGATCTGTTGAATTTCGTCAAAGGCCTTTTCTGCATCTATTGATATGATCGTTTGGTTTTTGTCTTTGGTTCTGTTTATATGCTGGATTACGTCTATTGATTTGCATATGTTGAACCAGCCTTGCATCCCAGGAATGAAGCCCACTTGGTCATGGTGGATAAGCTTTTTGATGTGCTGCTGGATTCAGTTTGCCAGTATTTAATTGAGGATTTTTGCATCGATGTTCATCAGGTATATTGGTCTAAAATTCTCTTTTTTTGTTATGCCTCTTCCAGGCTTTGGTATCAGGATGATGTTGGCCTCATAAAATGAGTTAGGGAGGATTCCCTCTTTTTCTATTGATGGGAATAGTTTCAGAAGGAATGGTACCAGTTCCTCCTTGTACCTCTGGTAGAATTCAGCTGTGAATCTATCTGGTCCTGGACTTGATTTGGTTGGTAGGCTATTAATTATTGCCTCAATTTCAGAGCCTACTATTGGTCTATTCAGGGATTCAACTTCTTCCTGGTTTAGTCTTGGGAGAGTGTATGTGTCCAGGAATTTATCCATTTCTTCTAGGTTTTATAGTTTATTTGTATAGAGGTGTTTATAGTATTCCCTGATGGTAGTTTGTATTTCTGTGGGATTGGTGGTGATACTCCCTTTATCATTTTTTATTGTGTCTATTTGATTCTTCTCTCTTTTCTTCTTTATTAGTCTTGCTGGTGGTCTATCAATTTTGTTGATCTTTTCAAAAAACCAGCTCCTGGATTCATTGATTTTTTGAAGGGCTTTTTGTGTCTCTATCTCCTTCATTTCTGCTCTGATCTTAGTTATTTCTTGCCTTCTGCTAGCTTTTGAATTTGTTTGCTCTTGCTTCTTGAGTTCTTTTAATTGTGATGTTAGGGTGTCAATTTTAGATCTTTCCTGCTTTCTCTTGTGGCATTTAGTGCTATAAATTTCCCTCTACACACTGCTTTAAATGTGTCCCAGAGATTCTGGTATGTTGTGTCTTTGTTCTCATTGGTTTCAAAGAACATCTTTATTTCTGCCTTCATTTTGTTATTCACCCAGTGGTCATTCAGGAGCAAGTTGTTCAGTTTCCATGTAGTTGAGCAGTTTTGCTTGAGTTTCTTAATCCTGAGTTCTAATTTGATTGCACTGTGGTCTGAGAGACAGTTTGTTATAATTTCTGTTCTTTTACATTTGCTGAGGAGTGCTTTACTTCCAACTTTGTGGTCAATTTTGGAATCAGTGTGACGTGGTGCTGAGAAGAATGTATATTCTGTTGATTTGGGGTGGAGATTTCTGCAGATGTCTATTAGGTCCACTTGGTGCAGAGTTGAGTTCAATTCCTGGATATCCTTGTTAATTTTGCGTCTCGTTGATCTGTCTAATGTTGACAGTGGGGTGTTAAAGTCTCCCATTATCATTGTATTGGAGTCTAAGTGTCTTTGTAAGTCTCTAAGGACTTGCTTTATGAAAATGGGTGCTCCTGTATTGGGTGCATATATATTTAGGATAGTTAGCTCTTCCTGTTGAATTGATCCTTTACCATTATGTAATGGCCTTCTTTGTCTCTTTTGATCTTTGTTTGTTTAAAGTCTGTTTTATCAGAGACTAGGATTGCAACCCCTGCCTTTTTTTGTTTTCCATTTGCTTGGTAGATCTTCCTCCATCCCTTTATTTTGAGCCTATGTGTGTCTCTGCATGTGAGACGGGTCTCCTGAATACAGCAAGTTGATGGGTCTTGACTCTTTATCCAATTTGCCAATCTGTGTCTTTTAATTGGACCATTTAGTCCATTTACATTTAAGGTTAATATTGTTATGTGTGAACTTGATCCTGTCATTATGATATTAGCTGGTTATTTTGCTCTTCAGTTGATGTAGTTTCTTCCTAGCATCGATAGACTTTACATTTTGGCATGTTTTTTGCAATGGCTGGTACTGGTTGTTCCTCTCCATTTTTAGTGCTTCCTTCAGGATCTCTTGTTGGGCAGGCCTGGTGGTGACAAACCTGTAAGCATTTGCTTGTCTATAAAGGATTTTATTTCTCCTTCACTTATGAAACTTAGTTTGGCTGGATATGAAATTCTGGGTTGAAAATTCTTTTCTTTAAGAATGTTGAATATTGGCCTCACTCTCTTCTGGCTTGGAGAGTTTCTGCCGAGAGATCTGCTGTTAGTCTGATGGACTTCCCTTTGTGGGTAACCCGACCTTTCTCTCTGGCTGCCCTTAACATTTTTTCCTTCATTTCAACTTTGGTGAATCTGACAATTATGTGTCTTGGAGTTGCTCTTCTCGAGGAGTATCTTTGTGGCGTTCTCTGTATTTCCTGGATTTGAATGTTGGCCTGCCTTGTTAGGTTGGGGAAGTTTTCCTGGATGATGCCCTGCAGAGTGTTTTCCAACTTGGTTCCATTTTCCATGTCACTTTCAGGCACAGCAATCAGATGTAGATTTGGTCTTTTCACAGAATCCCATATTTCTTGGAGGCTTTGTTCATTTCTTTTTACTCTTTTTTCTCTAAACTTCTCTTCTCGCTTTATTTCATTCATTTGATCTTCAATCACTGATACTCTTTCTTCCAGTTGATCGAGTTGGTTACTGAAGCGTGTGCATTTGTCATGTAGTTCTCGTATCATGGTTTTCATCTCTATCAGTTTGTTTATGGACTTCTCTGCATTGATTATTCTAGTTATCCATTCTTCCATTTTTTTTTCAAGGTTTTTAGTTTCTTTGCGCTTGGTACGTAGTTCCTCCTTTAGCTCTGAGAAGTTTGATCGACTGAAGACTTCTTCTCTCAACTCGTCAAAGTCATTCTCCATCCAGCTTTATTCCATTGCTGGCAATGAGCTGCATTCCTTTGGAGGGGGAGATGTGCTCTGATTTTTTGAATTTCCAGCTTTTCTGCACTGCTTTTGCCCCATCTTTGTGGTTTTATCTGCCTTTGGTCTTTGATGATGGTGACATACTGATGGGGTTTTGGTGTGGGTGTCCTTTCTGTTTGTTAGTTTTCCTTCTAACAGTCAGGACCCTCAGCTGCAGGTCTGTTGGAGTTTGCTTGAGGTCCACTCCAGACCCTGTTTGCCTGGGTATAGCAGCAGAGGCTGCAGAAGATAGAATATTGCTGAACAGCCAGTTGCTGTCTGATTCTTGCTCTGGAAGCTTCGTCTCAGGGGTGTACCCAGCAGTGTGAGGTGTCAGTCTGCACCTAGTGGGGGATGTCTCCCAGTTAGGCTACTCAGGGGTCAGGGATGCATTTGAGCAGGCAGTCTGTCCGTTCTCTGATCTCAACCTCCATGCTGGGAGAACCACTGCTCTCTTCAAAGCTGTCAGACAGGGACATTTACATCTGCAGAGGTTTCTGCTGCTTTTTGTTTAGCTATGCCCTGTCCCCAGAGGTGGAGTCTACAGAGGCAGGCAGGCCTCCTTGAGCTGCAGTGGACTCCACCCAGTTCAAGCTTCCTGGCGTCTTTGTTTACCTACTTAAACCCCAGCAATGGTGGGCGCCCCTCCCCCAGTCTCACTGCCACCTTGCAGTTAGATCTCAGACTGCTGTGCTAGCAATGAGGGAGGCTCTGTGGGCGTGGGACCCTCTGGGCCAGGCGTGGGATATAATCTCCTGATGTGCCATTTGCTAAGACCCTTGGTAAAGTGCAGTATTAGGGTTGGAGTTACCCGATTTTCCAGGTATTGTGTGTCTGTTTCCCTTGGCTAGGAAAAGGAATTCCCTACCCCCTTGTGTTTCCCAGGTGAGGTGATGCCTTGCCCTGCTTCAGCTCTTGCTAGTCAGGCTGCACCCGCTGACCAGCACTGACTGTCTGACACGCTCCAGTGAGATGAATCCGGTACCTCAGTTGAAAATGCAGAAATCGCCCGTCTTCTGTGTCACTCATGCTGGGAGCTGGAGGCTGGAGCTGTTCCTATTCAGCCATCTTAGGTGTCCCATCCTCTATTTCAGTTTATTTGTTAAAGTGACTTAACAATCTACTTTTAGACTGAGTTTTTGGTCATATCCAAAAGACTAAAAAATCAAAACTGATTTAGGATTAACTTCAAAATAGAACCCAATCACAATAGTTGTTCCTATTGCACTGCTATTCAGTTTGTCTGAGGTCATTTCTTTCCAAAGAGTGATGCCTGACATGCCTGCCTTTCACTCCCTGGGTAAATTTTCATTGCTAGCTTCCAGCTTCCTAATTCTCTTTTGGCCTCCGCTTTGGAATTTATTTTATTTTTTGATTTATTGAATTTTTAACGTCAATATTTTTTGTTTCTAAGAATCTTGAATATTTAAATATCTACTTTTTTTTTTCACTGCTTGTTTTTTCCCAGTTTACTTAGGTATAATTTGCATCACTCATTTTAAGTGTATAGTTTGATAAAATTTTGCCAATTGTAAACAGTTTTATAACCATGGTGACAATCAAGATATTGAGCATTTCTAATACCCAAGAAAATTTCCTCATGTCCCTTTGCAGTCAATTCCTTTCCAGACTCTTAGCTTCAGGGAACAACTAATCTGCTTTCTGTTACTAAAGTTTTGCCTTTCCAAGTACATTAAAAACAAAGAACTAAGACTCAATCATCTTCTGTCTTCAAGAATCCAATCTCATAACAATACGCATAGGCTCAAAGTAAGGAAATGGAGAAAGATCTGTCACACAGTTGGTAAACAAAAAAGAGCAGGGGTCGCTATTATATCTGATAGAACAGACTTTAAACCAACACCAAGACAAAGGAGGGCATTCCATAATGATAAAGGGTTCAATTAAACAAGAAAACGATTGTAAACATTTGCGTACCCAACATCAGAACACCTAGATTCCTAAAACAAATACTTCTAGACCTGCAAAAAAGACTTAGCCATACAATGATAGTGGGAGACTTCAACACTCCACTGCCTGAGTTAGATTAACAGGACAGAAAACTAACAAAGATATTCTGGGCTTAAATTTGACACTTTCCCAATTGGACCTAATAGACACCTACAGAATACTCCACCCAACAACCACAGAATACACATTCTTTTCATTTGCACATGGAACATACTCTAAGATGCACCACATGCTTGGCCATAAAGCAAGTCTCAATAAATTCAAAACAATCACAATACCAACCATACTCACAGACCACAGTGAAATAAAAATAGAAATCAATACCAAGAAAGTGTCTCAAAACCACACAATTACATGGAAACTAAACAACTTGCTCTTAAATGACTTTTGGGTAAACAACGAAATTAAGGCAGAAATTAAAAAAATATCTGAAATAAATGAAAACAGAGACATAATGTACCAAAATCTCTGGGACACAGCAAAAGCAGTGTTAAAAGGAAAGTTTGTAGCTCTAAACTCCTATGTCAGAAAGTTTGAAAGATCTCAAATTAACAATCTAACATTACATCCTAGAGGAAGTCAGAGCAGGATTGAACAAACTTGAGACCCAAAAATCCACACAAAGGATCAATGAAATCAAAATTTCATTATTTGAAAGGATCAACAAGATCTACAGACTACTAGCTAGGTTAACAGAAAAAAGGAAAAGATCCAAATAAGCACTATCAGAAATGACAAAGGTAACATTACAGCTGATCCTACAGAAATACAAAAGATCCCCAGAGGTGATTATGAACACCTCGATGCACATAAACTGGAAAATCTAGAGGAAATGGATAAATTCCTGGAAACACACAACCTCCCAAGACTGAATCAGGAAGATATGTAAACCCTAAACAGACTAATATTGAGTTCTGAAATTGAATCAGTAACAAAAAAAACCTACCAACAACAACAACAAAGAGTCCCAGACCAGATGAATTCACAACTTAATTCTACCAGCTGTACAAAGATGAGTTGGCACCAAGCCTACTGAAACTATTCAAAAACATTGAGGAGGAAGGACTCCTCTCTAACTCATTCTATGAAGCCAGCGTCACCCAGATAACAAAACCCGGCAAAGACACAATGAAAAAAGAAAACTACAGGTCAGTATCTGATGAACATAGACACAAAAATCCTCTCTAAAATACTAGCAAACTGAATCCAGCAGGACATAAAAAATGTTAATTCACCAACAATCAAGTAGGCTTCATTCCCGGGATGCAAGGGTTGGCTCAACACACAAAATCAATAAATGTAATTTGCCACACAAACAGAATTAAAAACAAAAACCACCTGATTTTCTCAATAGACACAGAAAATACTTTTCATAAAATCCAACATCCTTCATGTTAAACACCCTCAACAAACTAGGCACTGAAGGAACATACCTCAAAATAATAAGAGCCATCATCATACTGAATGGACAAAGGATGGAAACATTCTTCTTAAGAACTGGAACAAGAGAACGATGCCCACTCTCATCGCTCCTATTCAATATGGTTTTGTAAGTCCTAGCCAGAGAAATCAGGCAACAGAAAGAAATAAAAGGAAAAGAAGTCAAATTGTCTCTTTTTGCTAATGATATGATTCTATACCTAGAAAACCCAAAAGCCTCTGCCAGAAGGCTCTTGAGACTGATAAATAACTTCAGTAAAGTTCAGGATACAAAATCAATGTACAAAAATCAGTAACAATTTTTTTTGACAAGGTCTCACTTTGTTGCACACGCTGAAGTGTCGTGGTGTGATCACAGCTCCCTTCAGCCTTGACCTCCTGGGCTCAAGCGATCCTCCCACCTCACCCTCCTGAGTAGCTGGGACTAAGGCATGTACCACTTTGCTTGGCTAATTGTTTTTAACGTCAGAAATTCCTGCTAATTGGCTAACTAAAATAATTTTTTTTAGAGGTGAGGTCTCACTATTTTGTCCAGGCTGGTCTCAAACTCCTGGCTTCAAGCAATCCTCCCACCTTGGCCTCCCAAAGTATCGGGATTTTTTTAGAGATGGGGTCTCACTATTTTGTCCAGGCTGGTCTCAAACTCCTGGCTTCAAGCAATCCTCCCACCTTGGCCTCCCAAAGTATTGGGATTACAGGCATGAGCCACTGCACCTGGCCCTTCAGCAGCATTTCTACACACCAATAGCATTCAAACTGAGTGCCAAACAGGAATGCAATTCCATTTACAATAACCACAAAAAAATAGCTAGGAATATATCTTACCAAGGATGTGAAACATCTCTGCAAGAACTACAAAATGCCACTGAAAGAAATCACAAATGAAAAAACGAAAAAAAATCCCATATGCATAGATTCGAAGATTTCTATCAAACTAGTCATGTTATTTTTCACAGAATTAGAAAAAACTATTCTAAAACTCATATGGAACTAAAAAAAAGGAGCTCGAATAGCCAAGGCAATCCTAAGCAAAAAGGACAAAGCCAGAGGCATCACACTACCCAACTTCAAACTATGCTACAGAGCTACAGTAACCAAAAACAGCATGGTACTGGTACAAAAACAGACACGTAGACCAATGGAGTAGAATGCAGAACCCAGAAATAAAGCTGCACACCTACATCCAAGTGGTCTTTGAAAAAGTTGACAAAAATAAGCAATGGTGCTGGGATAACTGGTTATCCATATGCTGAAGAATGAAACTGAACACCTACCTATCATCCTATACAAACATTTATGGAAAATGGATTAAAGACTTAAATGTAAGACCAAAAACTATAGAAATCTTAGAAGAAAACCTGGGAAATACCCTTCCAGACATGGGCCTCGGCAAGGAATTTATGACTAATCCTTAAAAGCAATTGCAACGAAAACAAAAATTGACAAGTGGGACCTAATTAAGCCTATTAAACCGAAGAGCTTCTGCACAGCAAAAGAAACTATCAACAGAGTAAACAGACGACCTACAGAATGGGAGAAAATATCTTCAAACTATGCATCTGACAAAGGCCTCACTTATATGTAGAAGCTAAACATTGGGTACTCAGGGCCATAAACATGGGAACAACAGATACTGGGGACTATTATGGTTGGGGGAAGGAGGAAAAGAGGGAGGCAAGGGTTGAAAAACTACCTATTGGGTACTTTGCTCACTACCTGGGTCCATCATACCTCAAACCTCAGCATCACACAATATACCTGGGTAACAAACCTGCAAACGTACCCCCTGAATCTAAAATAAAAGTTGAAATGAAAAATAAATAACTGCTTTTTCTAGCAATCATATAATATGTAATCTATTGCCTTTAACTTCTTTCATGTAGCATAATGTTTTCAATGCTTTTTATTCATCCATGTTGTTGCATACACCAATAATTTGTTTTTATTGCTGAGTAGTATTCTATATTCTATAGTCTGTGTGTATACATATATATATATATATATATATATATATATATCTCCTTTCATTTAAAAAAAATACTTCATTGTGGTCAGAACACTTAAAATGAAATCTATCTTCTCTCTCTATATATATATATTTATTATTAATATTCTTTTGAGATAGAGTCTTACTCTGTCACCCAGGCTGGAGTGCAGTGGTGCAATCTTGGCTTACTGCAATCTCTGCCAGACTCAACTGATCCTCCTGCCTCAGCCTCCTGAGTAGCTGGGACTACAGGTACTTACCACCATGCCTTGCTAATTTTTGTATTTTTTGTAGAGACAATGTCTTGCTGTGTTGCCCAGGATGGTCTCGAACTCCTGGGCTCAAGTGATCTACCTGTTTTGGCCTCCCAAAATACTGGGATTACAAGCATGAGCCACTGCACCTGGCCAACAAATTTTTAAGTGTATAATACTGTATTGTTATACCTGGGAATACAGCTAACAAGGGAAGTGAAGGTCCTCTACAAGGAGAACTACAAACCACTGATCAAAGAAATCAGAGATGACACAAACAAATGGAAAAACATTCCATGGTCTGGTCATGCATAGGAAGAATCAATATCTTGAAAATGAGTGTACTGCCCAAGGACAATTTATAGATTCAGCACTATTCCCATTAAGCTATCATGGACATTCTTCACAGTACTAAGAAAAAACTATTTTGAAATTTGTATGGAATCCCCCCACCAACCCCCCAAAAAATAAAATAAACAAATAAAAATTAAAAAAAAACCAAAAGCCCAAATAGCCAAAGCAAACCTAAGCAAAGCTGGAGGCATCATGCTACCCAACTTCAAACTATACTACAGGACTACAGTAACCAAAACAGCATGGTACTGGTACAAGAATAGACACATAGATCAATGGAACAGAATAGAGAATCCAGAAATAAGACCACACACTTACAACTATCTGATCTTTGACAAACCTGACAAAAACAAGCAATGGAGAAAGGATTCTCTATTAAATAAATGGTGCTGGGATAACTGGCTAGCCATATGCAGAAAATTGAAACTGGACCCCTTCCTTATACCGTATACAAAAATCAACACAATATGGATTAAAGACTTAAATGTGAAACCCAAAACTATAAAACCCCTAGAAGAGGCTGGGTGTGGTGGCTCATGCCTGTAATCCCAGCACTTTGGGAGGCTGAGGTGGGTAGATCACGAGGTCAGGAGATTGAGACCATCCTGGCTGACACAGTGAAACCCTGTCTCTATTAAAAATACAAAAAAATTAGCTGGGTGTGGTGGCGGGTGCCTGTAGTCCCAGCTACTCGGGGGGCTGAGGCAGGAGAATGGCGTGAACCCCGGAGGTGGAGCTTTCAGTGAGCCGAGATTGCACCACTGCACTCCAGCCTGGACGACAGAGCGAGACTCTGTGTCAAAAACAAACAAACAAACAAAAACTCTAGAAGAAAACCTAGGTAATACCATTCAGGACATAGATACAGGAAAATATTTCATGATGAAGATGGCCAAAACAATTGCAACAAAAGCAAAACTTGACAAATGGGATCCAATTAAACTAAAGCTCTTCTGCACAGCAAAAGACGCTATCATCAGAGTGGAAAGACGACCTACAGAATGGGAGAAAATTTTTGCAAACTATGCATCTGACAAAGGTCTAATATCCAGAGTCTACAAGGAACTTAAACAAATTTACAAGAAAAACACAAAACCAATTAAAAAGTGGGCAAATAATATGAACAGACACTTCTCAAAAGAAGACAAACATGTGGCCAACAAGCATATGAAAAAAGTTCAACATCGCTGATCATTAGAGAAATGCAAGTCAAAACCACAACGAGATACTATCTCACACCAGTGAGAATGGCTATTAATAAAAAGTCAAAAAATAACAGAAGCTGGCGAGGTTGTGGGGGAAAAGGCATGTTTTTACACTTTTGGTGGGAGTGTAAAGTAGTTCAACCATGTAGAAGACAGTGTAGCAATTCCTCAAAGAGCTAAAATACCATTTGATCCAGCAATCCCATTACTGGGTATATACCCAAAGAAGTATAAATCATTCTATTATAAAGACATGCACGTGTATGTTCATTGCAACACTATCCACAATAACAAAGATATGGAATCAACCTAAATGTCAATGATATTCTAGACAATATCAATGATATTGTCAATAATAGACATCAATGATAGACGGGACAAAGACAATGTGATATGTATACACCATGGAATACTATGTAGCTGTAAAAAGGAATGAGATCAAGTCCTTTGCAGGGACATGGATGGAGGTGGAGGCAATTATCCTCAGCAAACTAACACAGGAACAGAAAATCAAACACCACATGTTCTCACTTATAAGTAGGAGCTAAACGATGAGAACACACTGACACATAGAGGAGAACAGCATACACTGGGGCCTCTTGGAGGGTTGAGGGTGGGAGGAGGGAGAGTATCAGAGGAAACAATTAACGGGTACTAGGCTTAATACCTGGGTGATGAAATAATTTGTACCAAAAAACAGAAACAAAAACAAAAGACAAACCCATGACATATGTTTACCTATGTAACAAACCTGCACATCCTACACATGTACCCCTGAACTTAAAAGTTAAAAAAAACACTTTGTTGTTGACTATAGGCAAAGTATTGTACAGCAGTTCTCTGGGGCTTATTCTTCTTGCTTGACTAAAACTCTGTGCCCATTGATTAGTAACTCCCCATTTTCCCCCTTTTTCAGCCTCTGGTAACCACCATTTCACTCTGATTCTATGAATTTGACTATTTTAGTTAACTCATTTAAATGGAATCACACAGTGTTTGTCTTTCTGTCTCTGGCTTATTTCGCTTAGCATTGTGTCCTCCAGGTTCATTCGTGTTGTCACATGTGGCAGAAGTCCCTTGTTTTTTAAGACTGAGTCATATTCCATTGCATGTAAACACCACATTCTCTTTATTCATCTGTCAATGGAAATTTAAGAGTGATGATATATCTTTGAGACTCTGACTTCAATTATTTTGAATAAATATTCAGAAGTGGGATTACTGGATCATATGGTGGTTCTATTTTTAAGTTTTAGAGAAAGCTCCATACTGTTTTTCACAGTGGTTGCGCAATTTTGCATTCCCACCAACAGTGTACAATGGTTCTTCTGGTTTCTCCATATCTTTGTTGTCTTTTTCTTTTAATAATGGCCATACTAATGGATATGAGATGACATCACACTGTGGTTCTGATTTGCATTTCCCTCAGGATGAGTGATGTTGAGCATTTTTTATATATCTGGTGGCCATTTGTACGTCTTCTTTGGATAAATGTCTGTTCAAATTCTTAGCCCATTTTTACATTCGGTTATTAGTTTTTTCTATTGAGTTGTAAGTGTTCCTTATATATTTTGGAGAGTAACCTCTTATGTATATGGTTTGCAGATATTTTGTCCCATTCTGTACATTGCCTTTCCAGACTTTTTTCCTTTTCAATTTAGAAAATGTTCAGTTTGTAGATGACATCTGATATAATAGAAAACTCTGAAGATTTCATTAAAAAACCTGTTAACAGCTCAATATCAGTTTATCTATTGAACAAAGTCAGTAAAGTTGCAGGATACAAAGTCAACATGCAGAAATCATTTACATTTCTATACACTAACAATAAACTATCTACAAAGCAAGTTTACAAAGGTAACTTTATTTATAATAGCACCAAAAGTACTTTAGGAATATACTTAACTAAGAAGTCGCAAGACTCATATAGCGAAAAATACAAACTGTTGATAAAAGAAAGAAGGCACAAATAAATGTAAACACATCCTGTGTTCATGGGTTGGAAGACTTAATATTGTTAAAAAGTTCATATTACCCAAAGCAGCCTCCAGAATCAGTGCAATCCTTATCAATATCCCAATAGTATTTTTTACAGAAATAGAAAAAACAAACCTACAACTCATATGAAACCACAAAAGACCAAGACTAGCCAAACCAATCTTGAGAAGGAAGAACAAAGCTAGAAGCATCACAATAGCTTGATTTCAAACTCTATCAATAATCAATACTGGCATAATGACAGACATATAGACCAATAGAACAGAATAGAGAGATTAGAAATAAATTCATGCATTTATGATCAACTAGTCTTTGACAAGACTGCCAAGAATATACAAAGGGGGAAGGATAGTCTCTTTGACAGATGTTCTCCGAAAAACTGGTTATCTTCATCTAAAAGAATGAAACTGGCCCCTTGTGTTGTACCATACACAGGAGTGAACTTAAAATAGATTAAAGACAAACATAAGACTTGACACCGTAAAACTGCTAGAAAAACACATAGGGGAAGAGCTTAATGACATTGGTCTTGGTAATAATCTTATGGCTATGACACCAAAAGCATAGGCAACAAAAGCAAAAGTGAACAAGTATTCCATTGTGTGTGGGATATACTAAAATTTACTCATTCATTTATTGATGAACCCTTGGGATGTTACTAATTTATGATGATGCTATAAGCATTCATGTACAAATATTTGATGTGGACATGTTTTCATTTCTCTCTTGGGTAAGTATCTAGGAATGGAATTGCTCGGTGATGTGATAGGTGTATATTTAGGTTTATAAAACACGGTTAAACTGTTTTCCAAAGTTGTTGTGTCATTTTACGTTTTAAACAGAACGTATGAGATTTCCATTTGCTCCACATCCTCATCAATGCTTAATATTGCCAAACTTTTAAAAGTTAGCTACTCTAATGGATGTGTAATGATATCTCACTGTGGCTTTTTAATTTTCCTGATAACCAATGATGTTGTACATGTTTTAATGTATTTATTGGCTTTATATATTCCAGATATAAATCTTTTATCAGATACATGCTCTTTGAATATTTTCTCTCATGCTGTGGCTTATCTTTTCATTTTCTTGCCTCCTTTTTTAAAGCAAAATTTTTAATTTTGATTAAGTTTATTTTATTAATATTTTGTTCTGTGGTTTGACTTTTTGTGTCCTGTTTAAATCATTATTGCCTAATGCAAGGTCACAATGATTTTTTCTCCTCTGTATTCTTCTGGGAGTTTTATAACTTAGCTACTACATTTATGTTTAAGGTCAGTATTTTTTTTAATGTGGTAGAGATAAATGTTGAGGTTAATTTATTTTCATACAGATATCCAATTGTTCCAGTAACATTTTGTGTAAAGATTATCCTTACAGTCAAAGCCCAATTGGCCATATAAGGGAAGCTCTATTTCTAGGCACTCTCTATTTGGTTCCATTGGTCTATACATGTGTCAATACATCATTGCCACACTGCCTTGAATCCTATAGTTAAGTCTTGAAATCTAATAAAAGAAGTCCTTCCTCTTTTTCTCTTTTTAAAGATCAATAAGCATATGAAAAGATGTTTGACATCATATGTCATTAGGAAACTGTACATTAAAACGATAATGAGGCCAGGAATGGTGGCTCACACCTGTAATCCCAGCACTTTGGGAGGCTGAGGCAGATGGATCACCTGAAGTTAAGAGTTCAAGACCAGCCTGGCCAAAATGGTGAAACCCTGTCTATACTAAAAATACAAAAATTAGCTGGGTGTGGTGGTGCACATCTGTAATCTCAGCCACTTGGGAGGCTGGGTCAAGAGAACAGCTTGAACCTGAGAGGTGGAGGTTTCTGTGAGCTGAGATTGTGCCACTGCACTCCAGTCTGGGTGACAGAGCGAGACTCTGTCTCAAAAATCAAACAAACAAACACACAAAACAATAATGAGATACAGCTACACATCAACTGAATCCCAAACACTGACAACAGAAAATGCTGAAAAAATGTGAAGCAATAGGAACTCTCATTTATTGTGCACGGGAATGCACAAGGGTGCAGCCATTTTGGCAGAGAGTTTGGCAGTTTCTTACAAAACCATTAGATCCAGCAATTGTGTTCCTTGGTATTTACTCAAATGAACTGAAAACTTAGGTCCACACAAAAATCTGCATGTGGATGTTTATAGTAGCTTTATTCATAACTGCCAAACCTTGGAAGTAAATGAGATCTATTTTAATAGGTGAGTGGATAAACTGTGCTACATTCAGAACATGGAATATTATTCAGCATTAAAAAGAAATGAATCATCACGCCATGAAAAGACAGAGGAAACTTAAATGCATATGACTAAGTGAAGGAGCCAACCTAAAAAAGCCGAATGCTGTATGATTCCACCAAATGATATCCTGAAAAATGCAAACTATGGAGTTGGTAGAGGGATCAGGATTGCCAGGAGTTGGGGGTGTAAAGGGATAGATAGGTAGAGCACCCAGGACTTTAGGGGAGTGGAACGATTCTGTATGACACTATAATGGTGGATACATGTCATTACACTTTGTCAAAATCAGAATTTCCAACACCAAGAGTGAACCTCAATGTAAACTGTGGACTCTGAGTGATAATGATGCATCAGTGTAGCTTCATCCATTGTTACAAATGTCCCATTCTCGAGGGGATGCTGACGACAGGGGCGGCTGTGTTTGGGTGGGGGAAGGAAGACGTGGGAATTCTATTTTCTGCTCAATTTTGCTGTGAATCTAAAACTGCTCTAAAAAATAAAGTCTTAATTTACAAAACAACATATTTTTAAAAGAGTTGTGGAGTATAATTAAGCAAGGTAGTATAATCCCGTGAAAAACGATAGTAAATCTGAAAACTAACTTTGTGCAATATTTAGAGCAGAAATCGTCTACAACGTTCACATCAATGTGAAGGATGAAGTGTTGAAAGAAAATCAGGGCTAAAAACATGATCCTAGAGACTTCATGTTTATGTTTTTCAGTTATTCACCCTGGGAGTATGCATTTTCAAGCCATTTTTAATCCATATAACTGACTCATTTCCCAAGCAATTCTTCCCAAACTTGCCTATAGAGATACGATATCCTTGTTCCAACGTCTTGTTGGAATCCAAGTATACAGACTATTCACCAGTCTAGGAATTGTATCAAAAAGTCCTAAGGCTTCTCTGTGCTTTCTTAGTGAAGCTATGTGGGACTGCTAATGGTCACCACCCTTGTTTTCTACGTTTATGTTAGCTCAGCAAATGTTTGAGTGCTGTTATATGTAAGTCATTGTGGTCATTGCCAGGAAGACAAAATAATCTCTATCTTCAAGGGATTGCAAGTCTATTGAGTACATAAACGATCCTTAGGAAATTAGTTTTGGAATCTTGATCAGATGAACTTTACAATCCCCAGCCCCCGTGTGGGAGTTCCTTCCCCTTTCTTTTTGTTAGTGTTGAGAATGTGTATTCCAGAGCTCCTCCTCCCACATGTCACTTTGTATCCCCAGTTCCTCAGGCTGTACCAACAGGCTCAAGGATCTTTTAGAGGTGCCCTGCCCAGATGACTTGCTCACTTTTCCTTTATCTCTGGACTTGATTTGAATTTCCCCTTATCCATTTTATTTCTACCCAGTTTAAAAATCTGAGTCACTGACTGAGAAGTTGGGCGGGGAAGAGAGGCAGAACAGCTTCCTTCTCTATCATTTATTCACACCTTCAAGCTCAGCCCATCAACTTGCCCATCCTGTTCCTTTTTCTTGTTTTAAACATAACTGAAAACACATCCCACCCAACTATCCTAAATATATTTCTGAGCATCAGTTTCTTTTTGGCTTTAGAATTTCTGATAACATTTTTCTATGTCTTTGTCCTTTAGAGAAGGAAACACACCAGAACAGAGATGTGGATTCTGTTCTTGGCTATGCCATTTATTTGCTGTGTGAATTTGTAAAATTACTTAGTGTTTTTGACCCTCAACTTCCTTCTCTGTAATGTGGGTATCATAATAACTATGCTGCCTATATGGTGGCATTAGCTTCAGGGTCAAAACCAGGGTCCACAGATGTTCAAATGTCTATTGAAAACAATTAGGTATTCGCAAAAGGTTACATGTTATTTTGGTAAACTACTTGCCATTATTTGAGTTTTAAAACTTAGAAATTGATATTCAACACAGCATGGCACATCAATAAACGAGTCTGAATTGAATTAAAAGGTAATGTTCCACTATTCAGATTCCTCTGCCTCACGGATCAGAGAGGCAGGTTTCTCCACTGGCATTCTTGGCTTGACTTTGAGAGCTGTGTTTATGCTGTGCTTCACTGGGGACAATCTCAAAGACACAATACCATGGGAATTGAATTGAATCACTGGAAAATGTGATGTTAGGAAAAACAGGCAAGCACAACTTTCCAGTTTATTTTGCTCCACTTTCACCCCTTTGATGAAGTGAGTCAGAAATTAGTAAATATAAAGTTCATTTGAGGGCTATGTGATTTATGTGGAAATAGCGTAGTGAGTAACATAACAGGTCTCTTATGCATAGCATTTAAAAGCATCTTCTCTCTGTCTTTCAAAGTGAAGGCCGAGGGAAGGGTTTAATGTGTCATCTCTTCATCAGGTGTGGTGTTCCCAGATAAGACCAGGCCACACCCCCAAGCTGAACTGAGACCTAAAACAACAAGCTCAACGTTGCTGTGATTTTATCTCATTCCCTTGGCCAGTTAAATTCTCAACTATTTATGATAATTCCTTTGGTTGGTTGATCTTCATTTTACCTGCAATAGCATCTTTATCAGAATAATTCCACAAGTCTCCTCCTAGTTTAATCTATCTAATAATTTCCACCTACATATCACTCTTTCACTACATTTCTGGAGGTGTGGCTTCTGTTTGTCTTGTGTGTACAATAGTCCATCACCAACAGCAAAAGTAAGTTAGGCAAAAACCTGATGGGGAGAGAATTTGCAACTGACATGCTTCAACTCCAGAGAAAACAGATGAGGAGTCCTCATAAATATTAATTATGTGCACTAAAAAGTCAGAATGCTGAAAGGGATGACAAATGATACTTCCCATCTTAAATAGATAACAAGCAGTTTTGTAAAAGTGCTTTCTCACGATTCCTTACTTGCCAGAGATGCTAGAAACACTGCCCCAGGAATTCCAATGAGATGTTTGTCCACATTTTTGCTCTGATACGGTAATACGTGTAGTAAGAGGCATTTTCATCTATGTGTGGGGTCCCCCATCAAAATATTCAATATTTTTCCAGTGTTATGAATCAGAATTTTTGCTTCCTGGTTCTTGGGTTCCATCTGAAGCCTTCGTACTTGGATATTTGATGTGGGAACAGTCTTGAGTGTTTTCTAACAATCTCAGCATTGGTGACCAGGTAGATACTTCTCCAATTCCATCTCCTGGGGGTGACAGTGTAGCATCCATGCTCAGACCATTTGGGTTCTAGTCCTGAGAACTCCACCAACCTATACTTCCTTAGCCAAGTGACTAAGTGTACTCTAGAAGGCTTAGTTTTCCTGTCAGTAAAATGGAGGCAATCACAGCAAGCATTTCCTGTCCTTGTTTCGAGGGTTGATGGAGATGGTGAGTGTGAAATGCACAGCAGGGCCCCGCACAGAGCCAGGATGAACATACATCATTATTCCTAACGAGCACCAGCGTCTCCTCTTGGCTCTGTCAGACAACTCTGTGGCAAAGCATGTGTTCTTGGCATCTTATGCACGCATTTCAGTTTTGTATCGAAGAACCATGTTTCCTTGCACTTATTTGTACCAAGCTCTTCCAAGTTTTGTTTGAAAAGCCTCTTGCCATCACACCATTGCTCTTAGCTCCCAGCCCCAGTTCCCTTTTCCTGATTGTTCTCTGGACCTGTGAATCACTTTACACAAATTGGTCCCAAAATCCTGGCACTTATCAAAAAGTTTTACAGAAATATGTCTCTGTGCACTGACATTTCTTAGATAGGAAGTTTTATATTTGTCTTTCTTTTTTTCTGTTCCAAATACGGTTAGATTCTTTCAGCTATGTGTAATAGAAAACCTCAACTCAACTTGTTTAAACAATAAGAAATTTATTATCTTATATGACAAGAGATCTGAAGATAAAAGGGCCTCAGATTTAGCTAATTCGGAGACTTAATGACATAATCAAAGATCCTTGATTTTGAAACTTGCTTTTGGGTACCCTTCAGCCCTGAATGTTGCTACAATTCCACTCTTTCCCATGCACCATTAGGGACACACAAGCAGCTAAGTGGTCTCAAAATCTCCCAAGACAATTGTGATTCCATCCTCTGGGATGTCTTTGTTTTCATACCCTCCTTCCTGGGACCCTGTTCACAAGTCCATGCATCTGTAGCAATATATCTGAATTATTAAATTGTTCATCTTGTTCGCTCTATAGTGATCTTTCTGAGGTCATAAGCCACATCCTATTTGTAGGTAAAACCACTAGTCCCTTGTAAAATACAAAGTGCAGGCCAAGTGCTCCATACAATTCTTTTTTTTTGAGATGGCATCTCACTCTGTCCCCCAGGCTGGAGTGCAGTGGCGGGATCTCCGCTCACTGCAACCTCCACCTCCCAGGTTCAAGTGATTCTCCTGCCTCAGCCTCCCTAGAAGCTGGGATTACAGGAGCCCTCCACTGCACTCAGCTAATTTTCATGTCTTTAGTAGAGACGAGGTTTCACCATGTTGGTCAGGCTGGTCTTGAACTCCTGACCTCAAGTGATCTGCCCACCTTGACCTCCCAAAGTGTTGGGATGACAGGCGTGAGCCTCCGTGCCCAACCATAAATTATTTTTTTTATAGGAGAAAAGGAAGGCAAGCAGATGAGGGAACTTTTGGTGCACTATGCTTGTTTTAGATGGAGCCAGTGGCCCTTTGAGGAGTTAATATGAGTGGGATGCGACACAAACTGGAAACAGCTACAGGAGGGAATCTCTTTGACCCGTGCTTTAGTGTCTCACTCCCTGCACCCTGCCTGGGCTTCCTAGGTTAGCTCCATGGCTGTGGTCTCTTAGTCTAGATGTGGGTGTTGCAAGGCAGAGGGAAGGGGACCGTGGTCCAGAATGCATTGCAGAGTGAATGCTGCCCCTCAGCAGAGAAATGTGGGCAGGGAACTCTCCGTGGAAGGGGCTGGGGGCTTAGTTCAGGAGACATCAGGGATGGATTTGGTCTCTGAGGGTCTCACTTCCGTAATAGTCATTATACAAAGTTATTCATCTCTGAAGGCACCTAAAAATTCTTTAGATTTCTTTTTTGGTAACATTTTTATTCTTTGTCCTGGGTGGGTGGGGAGAAATGGGGGCATGGGATATAACTGCTTTGTGGAGGAAGTGGTGAGGTGGAAGGATCAGGGACCCCCAAACCAGGCATATATGGAGGGGACTCCCTACTTGTATGTAACTGGACACATTACATCATCGCTTTGAGCCTCAGTTTCCTTCTGTCACAGAGATGGCCAGGCTCACCTCCAGTATGTTGGGACACTAAGTCATGTCATCAATGTAAGGTCCCTGGCACATATGGGCCCCCCATGAACATCAGTCCCCCCAGTCTTTCCTAGCAGGGAGAGTGGAGCTACTCAAGACTTACAAGCCATAAGTATTGACCCCTCCCTTGAACCCCAGAGCTCATGGATCCGGTTCAAGTTTGTGTAATTTACATGGAAGCGAGGGTGAAATATGGACACTGAAACCTTAGTGAGCAGCAGACCCATCAGTGCTGGCCTTGAGGCTCTCGTTGTTTGCTGCCGCAGGGTGACTGATCCTAGGAGAAAGGAAGTCACCAGATCACCAACCCCTCTGAGTGATGAGGAATCACTTCCCAGAGGATTGGTCACCAACGCTGAGGGCACCAGAAAATACTCAAGGCTGTTCCCACATCAATGGCGCAGGAAGCACCCTTCTCTGCAGTCACCAGGGAGCTTCAGAGCCCGTGCCTGGATGGAAGACGGGTTTCTGCAGCCATGTTGCAAAACACATCAACAAAGTGCTCCCTTGGTCAATGGGGAATCTAACACCAAGTTTGCACCGAAAGATCATCAGAAAAGGTGTAGCAGCAGAAGCTAACTGGGGAGGCCCTGTGTCCAGTCTACACTGTCTAGGGCCTGTGCTGGCAAAGTGTGGCCAACCCCAGTCCCAGGAAGGCCAGCACGGCTCTGTGAGTCCCAGCCCTCCATGCAGGGGCAATGCTCCAGATGGGGACGGCCCATCTGGAGCCAGGTGGGACTCGGCTCTGCCCTGCATGTCAGGGCAGTGTCTAGAGGAGACAAATAGCTGACGACTGGGTCGTGTCTTCATTAGTGCAGTGTGGGCTCAATCACTTTCCAACAGTCAATTTTGTGTTATTCAGAGTTAAAGGAAGCCTTTGAGATGTGACTGAGGAGCAGTGCCTGTTCCAGAGATGCTGAAGGACATTTGGATGGACTCTCCTGGGACCTTGTGGGACCAGCAAAGGCCTGCACACCCTGCTGGACAGCACTGCCCAGAACCCTTCCTGGGGGTGACATCCTCACACAAGCCGTTGTTGTCCACAACGTGCACAAGCCGATGGCCCCTCCAGCACCCAGCTTTTGGGACAGTTGCAAGGAACTCCAATTCACAAAGGAAGCAACCTGTTGCTCGTCTGTACACTGGTACTGCCTACGGTCCGGGTACCTTCTCGAAGCCCCCAGACTCCCTGAGCCAGTGGAGGTGGCTTCTGAGCACTTATATTTGCTAGGCACTGTGTTCGAGCACTTTACACAATTATACCATTTAATTTTGATGAGACTATGATGAGATATTTGCTATGGTCATCCCATTTTGTGGTTGAGAAAACTGAGGCTATGGGTGGTCCCATGGATGGTCAGACCAGCAAATCTCATCCTCCATTTCGGCAGTTCTTAACCCTGGCTGAACATTCAAGTTGCTCGAAGAGGTTTTTTTAGATACCTGTGCCTGAGTTCCCCGAGACTCTTGGAACCTTGATCTTGGTGGGGCTAGGGGAAGCAAAGGTGATTGAGCTTCTGCTGTGTGGTCTGGAGTGGAAAGCCTTGACCTCTTGGAGTGCATTTCCTCCTTAGGGCTGGGCTTCTCTGGGCATTCCTGCCTGTTACATGTCCCCTGGGCTCTGGCCATGGTCAATGCCAAAGCCCCAGGGGAGGGTCAGCCCCTTTTGCTGCCTTTTTCTTCAGAGAGCACAGTGATATCGAGGCTAAAGAAAGTCAGCTAGAGGGAAATGCAAATACTCGGTAGGAGAAAGACATGCACTGGTTTTCTCAATCAGTTTTCATGACCATTGCAAATGCAGTTCTGTTTGCCTCAGAAATTTCCTTTCTTCCCATATTTTACCCAGTCATTGACTCTCTAATCCAAGTGCACCCTTCATCCTACCATCACGGTTAATCTATTCAGGACTTGGCTTACTGTTTCATAAAACAAAACATGTCTACTTTTCCATTAAATATTAATATCAGCATAATCGAATTCAACCATCAGAGTGTTTAATCATCTCACTTTTGATCATTAAATCCCGTTTTGGTTCTTAGATGATGTCAATAAGATCAAATATAAAAGGTACATTGCTGAGGATCTAGTGTCACAAGAAAATTACATTCTGTTATGATTCCACCTTGCAATTTCCCCATGTTTGCTCGTGACATAGATAAGTGGATCTGAGTACAGATTTTTAGACAAAATGCCATCATTGGAAAGTACGTGAATCCATCTTTGCAGGCTACAGCTGATGACAAAAGGGCTGTGGGCTCTTGCTGACTGTTGGAAGCTGGTGGTCACATATGCACCTTGACCCTAGGGAGTCTTCCCTTATTAGTAGTACAGGAGTTGGGAAATCCTGCAGTACAGTATGTGATGAACAACAAAGAAGAGAGAATAAGGAGAATCATTCTGTGGTAAAGGGCGAAAAGACCTGAACATGGTCTCTGACAAACCATGTGGACTGTTCTATGAGAAACTTGTCTGGCAGTTTTCATGGTAACGATAGTCTCAACCTATTCTTGGATGTGGTTTTTGCCTCACATAACAAGATGACAGGTTTATTCAGGTGCCACTCATGTTCTAGAAAGACCTTTGCATTTTCAGAGGTCAAAACAGAATGACCGGATTGTCACTGACAGCTTTGGACAGCAAGTAAACCACAACCCAAAGGTCTTACTAACAAATGTTCTCAAACTCCAGCTGCCCAAACAACCTGCCAGCCTGACATGGGAAACTCACAGGGAAGCTGCAGCGTCTGTGATGCACAAGGTGAGAATCTGGGATGATAAGGAATGTTGAAATATTATAATTGATGAGATTTGGATGGCAGGCGCTCTCACTGCTTCCAGATCATTTCTGTGAATAATACAATGCTTCTAGCTCCTTCAAAACCAACCTGCCTCTCTTGCAGTTAACAAGGGCGGAATAAGGGAAAAGAGAGCATAGCAACTGAATGACAAATTGATGCCAGATTTTAGACTTGATAAAATTCACCTGTCAAGGGAAAAGGAGAAAAAGGGAAAAATGGAGAGAAGACTTTTTGAGGTAAATCACTATGGATTTGCTATTCACTCTGTAAATAGATGCCAACTTTTTAACAGCCTTCCTTCCCTTCTTTCCACACTCTCCTCCCTTCCCCCCAAACCCCCCACTTCACCTCTTTCTCCCCAATACTTCCTTCCCCCTTCCCTCCCTGCCTCCCCTCCACTTCCCCTTCCCGACACATTCACTGAAGGCCAAGTATGTTGAGGGCCCCATACAAGATCTTGAGGGTAAAGTGTTAAAAATATTAGACAGACATAGTGCCTGTCTCATGTCACTCATATTGGAGAGGTGGAGATAGAGCAAAAACTAAGATTTAGGAGACCTGAGTTTTATTTGTACGTGTGTCACTATACAAGTGAATGTTGGATTTTAGCCGAGATCCCTAACCAACTGGGACTTAGTTTAAAATTTGCTATGAAAAATAAGAATAAAGAGTTCCCAATCTCTTGTAGGGAGTCATTGCTGCGAGGCATGAAGTGACTTGAAGCGCTATAAGCTAGGATAATTATCTGCAGGTGTAACCTGCTTTGCCAAAATTTGCTTACCTCCTGTGAGTCATGTAGGGTGGGTGGGGAGTGTGGGGGCGGAATGGAGAGCCAGCCTCTACAGAGATCAATTGAACGCCAAGCTTGGAGGAGGGGAGATATGCAATGTAACTGGTACAGTATTTTTTTTTTTTTTCACATGTACCTGTGGTGCTTGGTTATTGTTTTACATGAAACTGTGCCTAATTGAAATGTGTGAAAGGTATAAACAGCCTTGCCTTTTAGTGTGCAGAAAGGAATTAGCTTTTGGGCTCATTATCCCCTTGAGCAGAACTTTTAGTGACGAATCTAAAAGAAGGTCCCATCCAGATGGCAGTAAGATCGCACAGATATTCTGTGTCTCAGGCTCCGAGTGTCAATCACTAGGCTTAGAGGCCCTGCGATTATTTCCACTCAAACGGTGTTTGCCAAAATGAGGTGCTGGTTCAACCGGGCATGAAGTGATAAGTATGAAAAAAATGGTTTTATTTTGATGACTATATGCATTAGGAAAAGAGTACCTTGCATATTAACCCCAAGGAATCAATGCTATTAAGTAGGACAGATCTAGGTAAAAGTGAGCGTGCTCAAAGAAAAACAGTATGTGGTTTATGGCACGTGGAGATATCACTTAAGATGCTTGCCACAAGTCACCAAAAACCCATTTGAAACTGGCTTATTTTATACAATTTTGTAGCTTATGAAACTGAAAATCCAGGAACAGCCGAAGCCGCAGCCACGGGTTGATCTAGAGGCAGTTTTCATCAAAGAGGCAGCTTTGTCTTGGAGGTTTGCTTAGCCCCGCCTTCCATGGGCCCTGACCTCTCCACAGATGATTCCCTCCTGGAAGCAGGATAGCTTCCAGGGCTCCGAGGGCCACGGCTTCCGCAGCCTTATCCAGAACTTTCCCCAAATAGAAAACAAAGTCTCTTCTCCTCCAACCGTTCTGACTGGATACTTACAGTATGCGATGCGTCTGTTGGCTTACTCCTGTGTTTCCAGCACTTCTCTAACCTGTGTCCAGGATAATGGCATCACACTCAGGAGCGAATCCCCTGTGGCCACCCTGGAGTTGAGGGTGGGGCCAAGATGGCCAACATTGCCCAGCTGAGAACTGCAGGATCGTATAAAGCAAGAGGAATGGAGACGGGCTACTGTGGAGAGATCAGCATGTCCACCACAATGGATCCGGAAAAATGGTGAGGTTCTGTCTTGAATGACTCGAGTTTGTGAAATAGTTCTTGGAAACATGCCCTCACCCCTTCCAAGTCTAGACCTAGGCTGTTCTAACTTTCAGCGTTCTTGTAGAGATGGCTGGCAGTGTGCTACTTGCTACTGCAATTTTGTTGCTGCGTGCTTGTCGTTGTGTTTTGTTTCTAAGAAATGGGGGTTTGCTCGGACCAGAGGGCCTTGTGTGCTCTTTGTCACATGGTGGATCTGGGCCAGCCTAGGCTGCTGGAGCATCTCCGGGACTGGGCTCTTTGTTGGCATCCTACATGTGGCTACCTGGATCTCACCTGGACTCCAAAGCACGGGGTGCCAGCCAAACCTCAGTGCTGGCGAGTGAGCTGAGGCCCCCAGCATGGCGTAGAGCCATTCTGGTGAGGGACACTGGATCCTGTGTCTCCATTTCTACCTCCAGCCTTTAGCAAATCTCCTTCAACATTACAGCCCAGGCTAGGTCGTGCTCTGAGAATTAGTAAGGCTTTTTTTCCACCTCCACCTCTAAGCCCAGGGAAGAGCAGGGTCCACTTCTTGGGTGCAGAGTAGGAAGCTTTTGTGCAGTAGGACAGCTGTGTTGGAGGCTCCTCTGCCTCATAAATGGTCTTTGACAACAGAGCAGCAAAGATGTGGCTTCTGCGGGGGAGCACACGAGCGCCTGTTTGGTTAAGGGTTCACCCTTAAGGTGGTAGAGCTCTTCCTTGTCTGTGTGTTCTCTTTCCACTGGCCACACCCATCCCCTATGAATGTAATTCAGTGAGAGTAGGCCCCTCTTCATCTTACTCACTGCCGAATCCACAGTGACTAGAATCGTGTGTGCATAATATTTATTGAATAAATGAATAGCAAATACAGAAGGGAGAGAGGAAGAAATGATCCATTTCTGTATTAATTCGAAATGGGAATATCTAAGAAATAAAAGTGTGATGCCCCATCTCATAATTTGAATATAAAAATGAAAAGTCTAACTTTTTTCTGTAGGCACAGGTGTTTCTACAGAAAGACATGAGGACTAGACATAGGGGTTAGATCTATTTACGATATAAGGGTTAGATCTATTGAAGCACAAATATCATGGTAATAGAATGGGGCGTAACACTGAATTTTTAAGATAAAACTTGAAAGAAATTTTAAGCTGTGTCAACCCATGTTGAGTTTGATTTCAGATGATTTCATACCCTGGGGCTACCCATCCAATTTCTACTTTTTGTGTGGTTTTTATTACTATCAAGATTATACAAGCATGTGGTTTAATCTCATTTAGAAAAAAAAAGTACAGCTCACTGCCAGCACTCATTTAATCTTACATGAACACACTCTTTGAGGCTGAAGCAAATCTGACTGATTTTCAATGTGAAAGTAAAATATAAAAATTGTTCTTGGAGTTATTTCTAAACAGAACTAACATCAGAATCATTTGAATCATCAGAATCATCTATTTTGGAAAAATCAGATTCATCAAATGAATGAATCTTTGGCCAACAATTGTTTGAGAATGATCTTAACATCATGCGTAAGAATGCTACGCTTTCTAGGATTTGACATTTTCAGCGATCAAGAATTACTATATTTTGTAAATGGAAATACCCACTAAAACCAGAATGCTATAAATAGGGTGATGTCTTTTGTTTCCAAAACCTTTGTTTCCAAAGTCGATATGCTAGAGTGATGTGAAATAATAATAAAAGCGAGATATTTTGTGACAAAGTTATTTTGGGGTAAAGGCTACAGCTATAAGCTGCATGAGAATTCTCTGGGCAAGTAGAAAAAGGGTTAAAGGGTAAGATATTCATAAGGTCTGCAAGGCTTACTATAAAAAACTGTCATAATCATACTCTCTCTACTGCTACCATGTCCTCATCCGCCAGAGGAAATAACTTTTAACTTCTTTACCAATTCTTTTTATTCTTTTTTTTTTTTTTTTTTTTTGAGATGGAGTCTTGCTCTGTCACCCAGGCTGGAGTGCAGTGGCGAGAGCTTGGCTCACTGAGACCTCCTCCTCTCAGGCTCAAGTGGTTCTCCTGCCTCAGCCTCCCTAGTAGCTAGGATTACAGGCATGCACTGCCATGCCCGGCTACTTTTTATATTTTTAGTAGAGACGGGGTTTCACCATGTTAGCCAGCCTGGTCTCAAACTAAACTCCTGACCTCAAGTGATCTGCCTGCCTTGGCTTCCCAAAGTGCTGGGATTACAGGCATGAGCTACCGCGCCCAGCCTCCAATTCTTTTGATAATTGCATCCACGTTTGTAAACAACAGGCATGTGTTGCTACTAATGACTTTTCAGTTTTAGGTGTTACCTATTAACTTCTCAAAACAAAAGATGAGGATTTAGTCTCACTCTGGCCTCTATGTATGTGCATAATTCCTATGTACTATCTACCCAGCAGTTACACCATAATTTTGGTTGAATAAACATTTAGTGCTCCCAATTTTATGATTTTATAAATATTATGGATGATTGAGTTATGTAGTATACCATAATTTTCTGTTCCTTCAAAATCTTGTTTTTTGTTTTCCTGGAGTTAATAATTTTCCTGTCCTGTTTGCCTTTGGTTTGCTCCAATATGGATTTGTTGATAGCTAGATTTTTTTTTTTTTTTTTTTTTTTTTTTTTGAGATAGCGTCTTGCTCTATTGCCCAGGCTGGAGTGCAGTAGCACAATTATGGCTCACTCCAGCTTCAAACTACTAAGCTCAAATGATTTTCCTGCCTCAGCCTCCCGAGTAGCTGGGACTACAGGCACACACCACCAAGCTTGTCTTTTTTTTTTTGGTACAGATTGGGTGGCTACATGGGCCAGGATGGTCTCAAACCCCTGGCCTCAGGTGATCTTCCCACCTCAGCCTCCCCAAAGTGTTGGAATTATAGGCATGAGCTACTATGCCTGGCTGGCTAGATTTTTTACACAGATACTGTCTTGGGATTTTTCTTTTTCATTATCCTGAGTGTTTTCATTCCTTCTCCCCTCCCTGTCCCTCCTGCCTGCTTTTTTCCTGGTTTAACCCAAAGGTCAGAATACTGTGGCCCCCTATCTGTTTTTGAAAATAAAGTTTTATTGGGGCAGCACCACACCCGTTTACCTGTGCGTTGTCTGTGGATGTTTTCAGTCCACAGTGGTGGAGCTGAGTCATTGAGACGGAGGCAGTACAGCCACAAAGCCTAACATATTCACCATCTGGTTATTAATGGAAACATTTTGCCAGATCCTGACTTACTCTATCATTTTGTCAAGCACATCCTCCCAGTTTTCTAGAAAGGTTACAGAGAAAAATATATAGATTTTTTAAAGACATTTTAAACATTTTTAGACATTTAGACTTTTTAAAAAAGCCTAAGTTGTTTTTTGTATTTTCACCCATAATTGCTAATTTGGCGAGATAGAGATTTCTAGGTTGAAAAATAGCTTATCTCAGAAACTTTGAATACATATTTTATTGAAGCATTTATAGCAAAATACACTGAATATTAAGTGTAGAACTCGATTTTCCAAACATTCACGCTTGTATAGCCCAAATCAAGATCTAGAACAGTACCAGGACCTCAGAAACCACCTTACCACCTCCTCAAGCCATTACCCTCCCCTTAACCATTGCCTTTATTCTATGTTGCTATAATTCAGTTTTACCTAATATACATTTTTATTAATGAAATCATGTAATACATAATTCTTTGTATCTATCTTCATTCTCTCAATGAAATATTAGTCATATTTCTCTTAGTTCATTTGGCCTGCTGTAACAAATACCTTAGACTGGGTTATTTATAAACAACAGAAATGTATTGCTCACAGTTCTGAAGGCTGAGGAGTTCAAGATCCAGGTGCTGGCAGATTCAGTGTGTGGTGAGAGCTTGCTTTCTGCTGCAAAATGTGTGCCTTCTTGCTATATACTCCCATGGCAGGAGGGGAGCACACCTCCCCCAGGCCTTTTTATTAGGGCATTGATCCCATTCATGAAGGCTGCACCTCTTAATACTACCACATTAGCAATTAGCTTTCAGTTTTTGAATTCGGTGGGGAACACATTCAAACCACAGCAATATTCATCCATGCTGTTTTGTTGTATTTATTCTTTTCTGTGCTACACATTTCATTGCTTAACTACACCAAACTATATTTACCCATTCTATTTTTGATGGACATTTGGGTTGTTTCCAATTTGAAGCTACCATAAACAGTGCTGTTATGAGCATTCTTGTACATGTCTTTTAGTGAATTTTTGGGCATTTTTATTAGGTATAGAACTAACAGAGGAATTTCTGAGTGATAAGGTTGTACTTTTACAGCTTTAATAGATGCTGCCAAATGGTTTTCTGAGCTGATTTTTAAAATTTATATTTCCATCAACAATTTATGACAGTTCCAATTGATCTACATTCTTCCAACACTAGATATTGTCCCACTTTTTAAAATTTTACTTATTCTGATGGTTGTATTTTGTATCTCACTGTTGTATTTTGCATTTTCCTGCTAATAAATAATGTACAGTTCCTTAGCCCAGCTGGCTAGATTTTTTACACAGATTCCATCTTTGGATTTTCCATGGTAGTGATCACTTGGATCCTCTTTTGTGAAGGATCTAGACAAATCTTTTACCCATTTTGATTAGGTTATATATCTTTTTTGTCGACTTTGGTGGTGGATTGCAATGACATATGTGTTGTAAATTAGATGGCCATTTATGTGTGGATCAGTTTCTGAACTCTACCTTTTCCATTGGTACAGTTTTCTATCTGTGCATTAATATCACTATATTGCTTAATTAAGGTAGCTCTGGAGAAGTCTTGTGATCCAGTGGTGTCAATGCTCCAGCTTTATTGTTTTTCTTCCAGGTTGTCTTTGCTTTTCCTAGTCAATTGCATTCCCACCTGAATTTTGGAATCTTATTAATTTCCTTGAAAGAGTGTGCTAGGACACCAATTGAGATTTCATTGAACATACAGATTGATTCAAGGATAATCAAATCAAGTGATTTGATGTTCATTTAGTCTTTCAGTCTTTGAAGGTAGAGTTGATCCTCATTATGAATTCTGTATTTCTGAATTCACCTACTTGCTAAAATTTATTTGTGTAACCCCAAAATCAATACTTGTGGCACTTCTGGTAACTGTGAACATACATAGCTGTGAAGAATGTATGTTGCCTGACAGGCATTTTCCCAGCTGAGGAAGAACAAGGCCACACCCTGCCTTCTTGTTCCAGCTCTCATATTAGCAGTAAACAAATGTCCTTTTTCATGGTTTGTTCTTTTTTCATTTTTGTGTTATTTATTGATAATTTTTCTGTTTCAAACGACCTCCAAGTGTAGTGCTGAGGTGATGTTTAGAATTTCTAAGTGTAAGAAGGCTGTAAGAATTGCTAAGTATAAGAAGGCTATGTTTCTCCATCTGCCTTACAGAGAAAAGACCTGTCAGATAAGCTCCATTCAGGCACAAGTTATACTGCCACTGGCTCTGTGTTCAATATAAACTGGATCAATGAAATAAATTAAATACTGTGTCTTTAAACAGAAGCACAAGTGAAACAAGGTTGTATATTGACCAGTTGACAAATATGCTGTGACCAGAGGCTCACAGGAACTGAACACTCTTATTTCTCCTAGGAGCAATGATCATTATTTGCTAATTCAGTGTTAGTGGTGACTTTATAGAATAACTACTGTGAATAGTAAGAACTGATTGTATTTCCCTCTAAATTTGGGTCTTTAGTTCCTCTTAGTGATCTTTGGTCTTTTTCTGTGTAGAGGTTTGCACATGTTTTGTTAGATTTATTCCTAGGTCACTGATTTTTTTATACTATTAAAATTTTACTTTCTATTTGTTTATTGCTAGAATATAGAAAAAACACTTATTTTGTATATTGGTACCATATCCAGTGACTTTAATAAATTTATGGATTAATTCTAATAGTTTGTGAATTATTTTGGATTATTCCCATATATCATTACATCATTTGTGAATAATTGCAGTTTAACTTCTTTTCTTCCAATTCACTTATCTTTTTCTTTTCTTTGCCTTGATCACACTGGCTAGAACCTCTTATAAAATATCAAAGGTAAGTGAGGATAGTGGCTGTGATTGTTAATTTTATGTGTCAACTTGGCTAGTTCACAGTACCTTCTTTTTTTGTTTTGTTTTGTTTTGTTTTGTTTTTTTGACACAGAGTCTCGCTCTGTCACCCAGGCTGGGGTACAGTGGTGCGATCTTGGCTCACTGCAACCTACACCTCCCAGGTTCAAGAGATTCTCCTGCCTTACCCTCCTGGCAAATTTTTGTATTTTTAGTAGAGATGGGCTTGGCCAGGCTGGTCTCGAACTCCTGACTTCAGGTGATCCACCCACCTCGGCCTTCCAAAGTGCTGGGATTACAGGTGTGAGCCACTGCGTCCGGCCAGTATTTTTTAGATGTGATTAACATGTAAATCAGTGGACTTTAAGTAAAGCAGTATGCCCTCCCTAATATGGGTGGGCCTCACAGCTGAAGATCTTAATAGAGGAAAGATTGAGATTCCCCAAGACAGAGGGAGCCCTGCCACTGGACTGCCTTTGGACTTGAGCTGTAACATCAACGCTTCCCTGGTCTCCAGCCTGCGGGCCTGTTCTACAGATTTCAGACTTTCCGGCCTCCACAGTCATGTGGGCTCATTCCTTACAATCTGTCTCTCTCCCTGTATATTTATGTGTGTGTGTGTGTGTGTGTATAGAGATATATGTGTGTGTATACATACATTTTATTGATTCTGTTTCCCTAGAGAACCATAACACAGTGAATATTCTTGTCTCATTCCTTATGTAATGGAGAAAGTTTTCAGTATTTCATGATTAAATATGTTGTGTTTACTGTAGGTTTTTTCTCTCCTTTTTTGGTAGGTAGGTACTTGTCATCAGATTTACAAGGCTCTTTTTATCCTAGTTTGCTGATTTTTTAAAGCTAATTATTAATAGATCTTGAATATTAACCAATGCTTTTATATATTATCTTGGTGTTTATATATTTTTTTCATATGCCGTGTTAATGTGGTAAATTATGATTGATTTTTAAATGAGAAACCAAGTTTTTATTCCTGGAAACTTACTCATGATATATTAGTCTTTTAAATATATTGGCAGCTTTGATACTTGCTACTTTGTTTACAAATGGGATTGGCCATTTTTGTAATGCTCTGATCTGGATTTGTTATCAAGATTGCCCTGGACTCAGAAAAGGAGTTATTAATTATTCACTTCTCTTCTGAGCTCTGGAAGAAATTGTAAATATATTTGTGCATATTTCTTCTTATTTAAAACCTGCAGAATCTTAATTCCAGTATACCTTTTACATAGAGATACTAATAATTTGTGTTTTTTCTCAATCAGTGTTGCTAGGAGGTTATGAATTTTGTTAGCCTTTTTGGCAAACATTTTCACTTTCTTGATTTTCTCTGTTATATGCATTTTCCCCCCATTCTCTTGGTACCTGCTTTTATTGGTACTGGCTCCTTCTACTTTGAGTTTAATTTGCTTTTCTTTTTCAAGCATCTTGAGATAAATGTTAGATCACTGATTATCAATCTTATTTTTAGCAACTTGTTCTTTGTATAGCATTTAAGATTATCAATGTCCCATTAAATCTATGTTAGCAGTATCCCACCAGTTTTGATACACCATATTTTTGTTATTATTTAGTTCAATATATTTTCTAATTTTTCATTTTGATTTCTTTGATCCATGGGTTATAAAGAAGTATTGCCTACTAGCAAAATGTTTGGGTATTTTCCTGGTTATCTTTCTACTTTTTAATTCTAGTTTAATTCTAATGCAGTCAGAGAATCTACACTGTATGACTTTAATCCTCTAAGACCTGGTGTATAGTTATTTTAGTTAATGTTCTATGTGTCCTTGAAAAGAATGTGTATTTTGCGATTTGGAGCTATAGTGCTCCATATATGTCAGATAGATCAAGTTTGTCAAATAGATCAAGTGTTAAGAGCTTCTGTGCCCTTACTGATTTTTGTGTTTGTTTGTTCTATCCAGTCACAGAGAACTTTGTAAAAATCTTTAATTATGATTGTGAATTTGCTGATTTGTTCTTTGAGTTGTGGTAATTTTTCAAAATATATTTTGATGCTATTAAATGCATGCAAATTTAGAATTTTTCTACACTTTTAGTGTCCTCTTTAATTTCTTAATGTGTATTAACTTAAAGCCTGCCTTGTATGAAATTGGTATAGGGTTTGTACAATATATCTTTTTTATCATTTTACTTTGAACTTTTCTGTGTCCTTACTGTTTAAGGTATGTCTCCTAGTACCATTATAAGATATTTAAAAATCCAGTCTGACAATCTTATTATTTAATGAGTAGCATTTGTTCCATTTATACTTCATGTAATTACTAATATCTTTAGATTTAATCTACCATCTTCCTGATTTTTGTCTTATCTGTGCTTTCTACCTTTTATTTTTCTCTCTTACTTTCTTTTGTATTAATCATTTATTTTTTTCCTCTCTTATCTTGAATACTCTTATGAATTCTGTTAGTCTTCTTTTAGTTGTTTTCATAGATTACAACATGCATATTTGATTCTACCTTAAGTTAGTGCTTTTAGCAATTCTGGTAAAAATAAAAGAATCTTATAACACTTCAATCCATTGCTTCTTTTACCTTTTTTGATATTTATCAGATATTTAAATTTTACTTAGTATATTACTAGTCTTACTAAAATCTTGAATATTCATTGGTATTTACCAGCATAGTTACCATCTCTGGCGGTGGTGTTTTCTTCCTGTGTCACTGTGCTTCCATGGAAATCATTTTCCATCTGCATGAACATCTCCTTTTAGTATTTCCTGGAGTGTACATGGTTTCACTAGGTTTAGAATTGTTGGTAGGAGTATTTCATTTTCCCAACATTTGTAAAGATTTTATTTTCTGGTTTCCATAGTTTCTGTTAAAAATTCAGTTATCAGGTTTTTTTGGTCATTTTTTTTTTGAAAGTAAGATGTTTATTTTTCTCTGGCTGAATAGAAGATTTGTTTTTCTTTCCTCCTTTCTTTTTCTTTTCTTTTCTTTTTCTTTTTCTTTCTTTCTTTTTTTTTTTTTCTTTTTGAGACAGGGTTTTACTCTGTTGCCAAGGTTGATCTTGAACTCCTGAGCTCAAGCAATTCTTTCGCCTTGGCTTCCCAAAGTGCTGGGATTATAGGTGTGGAGCCACCATGCCCAGCCTGTTCTTTTCTTTTTAAGAATTATTTTTCCTTTGCAAGATTTTCTCTTTAACTATAATGTACACGTGTGTGTGTTTGCATGTGTGCTTTGTATTTATCCTGCTTTGAGCTTTTCAAAATTCTTAATTCTGTGTCTTGATGTCCTTTGTCAATTTTGGAAAATTTTTGACCAATTATGCTTTAAACAAGTCTTCTAACCCTATCTTTCCCTCCTGTCCTTATGGGATTTCAATTATACATCCATTGGACCTATTAATCTTGTGCTACACATCTTGTGTGTAATTTCTATTCTGGGGTTTTCTTCTGCGTGCCCCAATCTGAAAAATTCTACTGATCTAACTTATATTTCAATAATGTTCTCTTTTGTGTCTAGTATGATATTTAAACCTATCTACTGAATTGTTTATTTCATTTTTTTTGTACTTTTTTTATTTTGGAATTTTCATTTGATTTTGGTAATTTTTCTGCTAAAATCAGTTTCATCTATTTTTATAATCATAATTATTGTTATTTTTAATTGCATGAATGACACGTAATTAAAAATAATTACATCTCAGGTCTGTTTCTGGTAATTTTTGATTGAATATTGGACATTGCGTACAAAGAATTGTTGAGGCTCTGGAAGCTGTTATCCTTTTCTAAGGACAATTTAATTTCTTCTGGCTGGCAGATAATATATGAGCAGATCACTGTGAAACAGACTGGTCTGTTTCCATATTGCCCTTACCCCTAAAGTGTAGCTGTTCTTGGATTTTGTTGAAATCCTAGAGTGTCTACCAGTGTTCTTCCTTCTTAGCAAGCCCTGAAATATTCTTTTTCTCCCCAGCACTATGAGACCTCCAACTTCTCTGCATAGATTTACAAGCCATTATTCTGGTTTATCTGTCTTACCCCTAGAATATACAGCTCAGGAGTTGGCAAATGCCTTTAGAGGAGATTTCATGCAGAGTATCTTAGCTCATCTTTAAAAATAAAAATACATCCTTTTTTCTAGTAACTTGCTCCCTGAAGTCTGGGCTTCTTACTAGCCTTCAACTCCGATTTTTTTCTTCCCTGTTCAGTGGGCCCGCAGCAAGCTCTAGGACACAGTTTTGAGTTCAACCTCTTTGCCCTGAGATGTGAGGGGAAAACTGTAGCAAATAAGGCTTACCTCAATCTTTTTCTCTTCTTACAAAGATCCTGATTTTTCAAATGCTGATTCCTTTTGTTATTCTCCAGTGCTTTCCATAGTTGACTTTTTAAAACAATTTTTTTTATTTTAGTAGTTTTGGGGTGCAGGTGGTTTCTGGTTACATGCATAATTTCTTTAGTGGTGATTTCTGAGATTTTGGTGTACCCATCACCTGAGCAATGTACACTGTACTCAATATGTAGTCTTTTATCCCTTGCCCCACCCCAACCTTCCCCTTCCAAGTCCCCCAAGTCCATTATGTCATTCTTACGCCTTTGCATCCTCATAGCTTAGCTCCCACTTATAAATGAGAACAATGAGAACATATAATATTTGGTTTTCCATTCTTGAGTTACTTGACTTAGAATAATGGCCTCCAGCTTCATCCAAGTTGCTGCAAAAGACATTATTGCATCCCTTTTTATGGCTGAGTAGTATTCCATGGCATATACATACCACATTTTCTTTATCCACTCATTGGTCGATGGGCACTTAGGTTGGTTTCATATCTTTGCAATTGTGAATTGAGCTGCTATGAAGATGCACATGCATATGTCTTTTTCATATAATGACTTCTTTTTCTGTGGATAGATACCCAGTAGTGGGATTGCTGGATTGAATGGTAGTCCTACTTTTAAGTTCTTTAAGGAATCTCCATATCCACAGTTGACTTTGGGTTTGATAGTTATTCTTGGTGAGATAGTTTTAATCCAAGTATTACTCAATATAAATAGGAGTGTAATTCTAGTGAATTTTGAGAAATTTGATCTTTTAGTCCTTGGTGTTGCTGTTAAGGAGTCAGTGTCAATTTTACTCTTTACCCTTTGTAAGAAATGTGTTTAGTTTATAGTGCTTTCCATGTTTCTGTATCTTACTGGTATTATGTCTACTGGTTTTTGAGAGTAGAAAGATAAAATCTCCAACATGACTGAATTTGACTGTTTCTCCCATCAGTTGTTATTAGTTTGCTTCATGGATTTTGAAATTCTATTATTAGGTGCATCTATTTAAGAATTCAATGTCTTGATGAATTGACCCCTCATCATTATGTAATGTCCCTACTTACCTCCTCAAACTTATGCCTAGTTTTAAAATCTATCTTGTGAATGTAAATATAATTACTCTAGCTTTCTTATGGTCAGTGTTTGCATGGGATTTCCTTTACCATCTTTTTGGCTTTTAACATACTGTGTCTTTATATTTAAGTATGGTTTTTATAGGTAACGTATAGTTACATCTTGATTTTTTTTCAGGCTTTTTAAAGATGTATAATTGATAAGTAAAATGTTATCTATTTATGGTGTACAATGTGGTATTTTTAAAGTATATGTACATTATGAGATGGTTAAGTCAAGATAATTAACATAACATCTAGATTTTTCATTAAATCTGATGATCTCTGACTTGTTGCAAACATAAATTCTTGGGCTGTTCTCTAGACCTACTGAACTGGAAATGTCAAGTGATTTTAGTTTATACTCATGTTTGAGAACCATTGATTAAGGGTTACATGTACTTAACTTATCACAGTCTACCTTTAAATAATATTATGCCACTGCATATATGATGTAAGAGTTACAGCAGTATAATCTGTTTCCTTCTTTCTGTTCTTTTTATTGTTACACATTTTACTTCTACTAGCTATAAATTCCAAGAGACATTGCTATAAGTTTTGTTTTAAATGGTTAATTAACTTTCCAAAAAATTTTTTAAAGAAAAAAAGTGAATTGAGAAAAAATTTCCAGCACCCTTTCCTTCTTTGTGTACTATATTTTCTTCTAGTATCATTTTTATTCGGTCTGAGGATCTTTTAAAATCTGTTTATTTCTGCTGGTAAAGAAATTCAGGTTTTGTTTGTCAACAGAAGATTTTGTTCAATTTCAATTTTGAAATATATTTTCACTGAGTATAGCTTTGGTAGATTGTTGGGTTGGTAGATTTTTTTCTTCTTCAAACATTTGAATGGTAACATTTATTATCTTTTGACTTGCAATAGTTTCTGATGAGGAATCTGTAAATTTTTATTTTTTTCTCTGTATATGTTTTTATCCTGGGCACGTTTAAGGTTTTTATATCAATGATTTCATCAATTTAATTATAGTGTACTTTGATTTTGTGTCTATGTATGTCTTTTTTAAATCTAGCTTTGGGTTGATAGAACTTCTTGGGTCTATGGTATATAGTTTTCATCAAATTTGGTAGTGTTTTAGCCATTATTTCTTTCACTAATTTTTAATGTTCCTTTCTTTCTCTTTTCAGTTTCTAGAACTCCAACAGCACAGCTGTTAGAACATTTGCTGTTGTTCCACAGGCCACAGAAACTTTTATTCTCCTTCTTCCCCTCCTCCTCCTCTATCTTCCTTGTTTTTTTTTCTTTTTACTCTCTGCTTTAGTTTCAATCCTTTCTATTGCTATGACTTCAGGCTCATTGATCTTTATTTCCTTTTTTTCTTTTTCATTTATGTAATATAAGCCACAAAATAGTGGTGAACTACTAAGGGATATAGCCCACTGTTATGTGTGGTCTTTTCTTTATTTTCCAAAACAGCCCAAGTAGGTAAAGGTTATTTTAAAAACTTCCACCCCACAAAAAGTAACTTTTGATAGATCTTTGTTTCTTTAGGGTTTAATTTGCTGTCAATTTTTAAAATCTTAGTGATTTTTTTACTCCATATTTTGTATTTTTTTCCTTTTAGATGTTCCATTTGGGTCTTTCTTATATAGTCTATTTCTTTCTTAATTATGTTCATGTTTTCCTTTAAATCTTCGAGTATATTTTTAAAAATTATAATAGCTGTTTTAGGGTTTTTGTTTGCTAATTTCATATTTTTTGGTTATTTCTGGTTCTGTTTCTACCAACTGGTTCTAGTACATGTACTTTTGCTACTTCATATGTCTAGTAATTTTTTAACTGAATTCTGGCACCATTTTTAAGTCAGGAACCTTTCAGAGTCACTCCTGAATGTCCATATATTCCTCAAGATCTGGCTACTCTGGCTGATAGAAACTGAGCACTGTATGAGTTCTGGAAATATTCTGACTTGTAGCTCCCTAGTTGTTTCCTCAGTTGTTCTTTGCCTGGCCTCTGGAAATTTCACTTATGTGTGCCTGAATTTTTATTGATACAACAAATTAAGGGGATGTTTGACTTCCACAAGACTGGACTCTGTTTAGCTCCCCTCTTCCTGGTACTTTGCTCTGAAAATTCTAGCTACTTTGACTTCCCTGAACTTTAATCTGTTTCCTGTACTCAGCAAGATTGCCAAGCTGTTTTATTTTACTCACTGTGCCGTGGTCTGAAAATACCCACCATGCAGAAAAACCAAGGTTATTATAAGAATTTACCTTCCTTCTCCTCCCAGCTATCATAGGTACTGCTTATTGATCAATATCCACAAAATTTTTTCATACATTTTGTCCAGTTTTCTAGTTCTTTATCATGGGAGGGTAAACAGGTGCTCCTCAGGTGATGGAGTGGAAATCATACTATGTTTGTGCTTGTACTATTTGTTAACATGATTCTGATTTTGCAAAAATCTGCCATTAATGTGTTCCCAAGTGACTTAAGAAAGGAAATCTGCTCTAGGGTCCTATCCTTCTAGGTTTAAATTTGCTGTCAGAGTTAGACTGCATCTTTAACTTGGGATTTAAGAAATAATTCTAAGGTTCTTTCTGATTGTGTAGGCTCAGGTAGTGGACTTATCTCTAAAGCCATCACCATGCTACAGGACTTCAATGTTTTGATTAACTTAGGGTTGGTCACATGCCGCACTCCTGGTGTGGACTTTCTAGAGTGTGGGGATTGAAGTGGAGCAGAAGAACTCAAAATTAAAATTAAAATATTATGATTAAAAGGGAAGACATGCTGGGGAGGCAAATGACCAGTATCCACTGCCAGTGTTGAAGGGAGATCCAGGCAACTCTTGACCAGCGGAATGAGAATTGCCATGGAGTTACCCATATTTTCTGGAAGCCTCAGTTTTCTTATCTGCAAAATAATGGGAACATTGTGCAGATTTCTAGGGTCTCAAACTCTTTCATGTTTCATGGTTGGCACCCTTGTTCAGAGCCCTCCTACGGTTTTCTTCTTTGTTCTTGAGATTAAGACATGGCCCGCAGGGTCCTGCATGTCGTGAATATTCCCACTTCTACAAAAAAGCAGTCTGAAATTTGTTCAAAGGGCCACCTTCTCGCTATCTATTGCTCTTTGGTCATTACAGCTATCTCATGGAGGCTTCAGAGGCATTAAAGCCTCCCACTTCAGTGTCTCTCAAGTGCTTCTCCTGTGTCTAGAACATCCCTCCTATACTTCTCTACCTGCCTATCAAGGGTCAGTTTTCACCTGATGTGTCACTTGTTCAAGAAATCTTTTTCAAAAACTCAGTCCTGGCCATAAGATTCCCTTAAGGAGCTTTTGCCTTCTAACTGTATTTATTCATTAATTTTTGCCACTGCCAGGTTTAATGTCACACATTTGCTAGACTGGAAGCTCCATGAGGGAAAGAATGTGTGTGTTTTGTTCACTAGTGTAACCAGGGCCTTACAGAGTACATTGCACATGCCGGATGCTCAGTGACTATTTCACCCCTGAATGATTGCTGAAGCAGCAAACTTGCAGTAAGGTGCCGTCACTAAGTGCACAGGCTGCTGGCTCAAATTTTTAGCAGTGTTATTTAGTAGCTGTGTAACTTGGGTAAATTACTTAAACCCTCTGTGCTTTGTTTCCTCATGTATAAAAGGGGGATCATCAGAGTATCTATCTGTTTGTGTGCTATGAGTACCAAATAAGTGTCTAAGGGTTGAGAACAGTGCCTACATCCCATGTGCTGTCAGCTGGTATAGGCCATTGCAGGTAGTTGTTCAACATGAATGGTGAAGCTGGAAGCAACCCTGGCAACTTCCAGTATCTCACAGCTCCAGCTTTCCATTTCATATCAGTGAGGCCACACATCAGTGTTTCAGTGATGACTTGTGGTAGATCCCTGTACTCAACAGTGATCTAAGTGGGTCTAAAACCTCACGTCCCAGACTTTCATCCAATCCTTATGCTCATCTTTTCACTTACCATATGTCAACACTGAGCCCCATGACAAACTGGAATGAGCATGTCCTCACCTTCAGGTTGCAGTGGTGGACAGGGCAGGGACACAGGCCCTTCTTGTCCATCTACTTGTGGCTAAAGTGAGCAGATGAAGCCCAGGGTTTTCAGGGATACCTAGGGCCCAGGCTCAGTGGCCACCTTACTTTAGCTCTGGCAAAAAGCCTTCTCTACCATTGTTTAAAGATTAAAAATACTTGGGTTCAGAGGCTTTTCCAGTGTGCTAGATAGCAAGGGTATAATTAGACATTTCCCTGCTACATGTAGCCGCTTTAATTTTGATGCTGTCTTCATCCTCTCATACATACTCAGTAACCTGAAAATTTAGGCGTTCTCATCTCCTTTTTTAATTATTAGGGAGCATTATCACGGTTTGACAGGAATATCTGATTTTATGCATCTTGTCTCTAACAACTGCCAAAAGTTTCTAGTTCACATTCAATTGTAGGCTTCAAAGCCAGGTTTTGATAATACAGGCATTCCATCACATTTGCCTTAAGATTCATGGCACAGCTCAGGCCAGGGTTTGGTAGTGATTGTTAATATAAATCCACTTTGGAGATAGATGCAAGTACAAATTACAGAATGTCAGGGTGCAATTTGATTTTGAATGCTTTTTTTTTTTTTTTTGCTATTATAAATAATGAAGGATGTTGAAGATGGTTCAGCATATTCTATTGGATATAATTAAAATCCCAAAGGTTGTGGTTTTTAAAAGCTGCATCTGCCTGTTGCCTGCTGGGATTTAGAGGTGACTGGAAGGTTTCAGGGCTGGGCTTTGTTCTAGTCTCTCTCTTTACTGATTTGTATTTTTATCCTACTATGTGTTTTAGAATAAAACACAAATTAGTTATTTTAAAAGATAAGGTAAGTTTTAATTTTTATAAAACTCTTCTTTGAGCTTCAATATTTATAAGAACAAGCCCTGTCTTTATCCCCTTTTATAGCAGTGCCCACCATAATTTGAAACTCTATTTCCAGCCATGGCCCCACCTCGGCGGCGCCCCTGCCTGACCGAGGTTGGCCGGGCACTGTCCCAGGGATGTGAGGGCGTGGTGTCATCTCATCTCTTGGAGTGCTCATTTGTTCATATCATAAGAATTAGGTGTTTTAAGGCATTAGTGCTATGTGCAATTGAAAATAGTTCCCCCAGCTGCCAGTCTGCTGAGTCCTGCAGACCAGCTGTTTTCCACGACCACAGAATTGAAATTCGACTCTGAGTGGGGACATGTCAGCTGGAGGCTAGCAGCTGTGGAGCAGCACTGAGCCACGTCTGACTCTAGATGTGGTCAAGGCCAAGGAGAGCCCTTGTTTAGCAGTTTTGGAGTGAGGTGAGCTGGCCCAGGAGCCTTCAGGGAAAAGAGCTGCCAACCTGTGCTCTTTGATAGAAACCCTGAGAGAGTGAAGGCAGAATTAAGAATGGGAGGAGGCCAGGCATGGTGGCTCATGCCTGTAATCCCAGCACTTTGGGAAGCCAAGGTAGGCGGATCATGAGGTCAAGAGATTGAGACCATCCTGGTCAGCATGGTGAAATCCCGTCTCTACTAAAAATACAAAAATTAGTTGGGTGTGGTGGCACGTACCTGTAGTCCCAGCTACTCAGGAGGCTGAGGCAGGAAAATAACCTGAAGCTGGGAGGTGGAGGTTGCAATGAGCTGAGATTGTGCCACTGCACTCCAACCTGGCAACAGAGCGAGACTCCATCTCAAAAAAAAAAAAAAAAAAAGAAATAGAAAAAAAAGAAAACAATGGGTAGAGTCCCAGGACAGTTCAAGGAGGCTCTTGACCCAAAAATGTCTCATACATATTGTCCATTTTATAGGATATATTAGCAAAAAAATTGCATGTAAATCATACCATTATTCAGGAATCTATCTAATAATACTTGGTAAACTTGTCTTTTTTTTTGACACAGAGTCTCACTCTGTCACCCAGGCTGGAGTGCAGTGGCATGATCTTGGCTCACTGAAAGCTCTGCCTCCTGGGTTCACTCCATTCTTCTGCCTCAGCCTCCCAAGTAGCTGGGACTACAGGTGCCCACCACCACACCCGGCTAATCTTTTTTTTTTTTTTTTTGTATTTTTAGTAGAGACAGGGTTTCACCGTGTTAGCCAGGATGGTCTTGATCTCCTGACCTCGTGATTCGCCCGCCTCGGCCTCCCAAAGTGCTGCGATTACAGGTGTGAGCCACCATGCCCGGTCAACTTGCCCTTTTTAAAGAAAACATTTTTTTAAATCCCCCTGAATTTTCCCCCGATCAATTTAGATTTGCTGCAGAATTTGGTCCCAGGGAGTGGCACAGTAAGGATGGCTGAGTGGGAGTTCCAGATCTCTCCATCTTTTGGTCCTGCCTCATTGCTATTTCTACATGTGAGGTTTGCAGAGAGAGAGCAATCACATTTCTAGGCTCTCTGAGACCCCTCTCTCTTCCGAGTGGAAGTGTAAATTTGGTCAGGAGCAGGTGGGTGCACAGAGGAAGTCCAATGGCAGACAGGTGGGGGTTAGTAGCAGCAGTTAGCAAGAGAGGTCTCATTAGGCACCCTGGATGCTGAAGGGTGCTTTCATGGGGGGTGCGAGATTGGGAGGGGATTGGAGCCCCTGTGCTCCTGGCTGGCTTCAGTGGGGCTCTGTGTTGAGGAGTTTTGTCTTTGGGAAACCTGCAGATTCCTGCCAATCCCCACTCCTCCTTATTTCAGGATTTTTTGGCCTCTCTCCTCTTGTTGTTTTATGGACGGCGTGCCTCCAGATCAGTAACTAGTTCAGGGATGCCTGCTTCCTCTCCTGACAAAGAGAGGCCTTCAAGGCACTTGGGGCCTTTGAAATAGCAAAGACACAAAATGTTCGGCTGTTATTTTATCTTTGGAGTCAAGAATGTGGGCACGTGTTTTGCAGCTGTGAACTCTGGCACACGCAAGGGGAAGGTTTGAATTATGGGGACTGCAGCTCCCTGTCTTCAAGTAGGGGACAGAGAGAGGGAGGCACGTGGCTGTGCCTTCTGGCTCTGCTGCACCTAGAGTCTGGGCCTTTTTGCTTTGACTTTAGTTATGGGCCCACCACATTTTTCTTTCTGGACTTACTGTGAAGCCTAGCAGTGTCAGGCCTCAGAGAGATGTGCTGACCACGATGCCAGGGGCCCTCCACCTCCCCGCCCTATTTCCTCTCTTCATTCACAGACAAGAAGGCATGGTTCTGGGTCCTGGTGCCTCCACCAGGAAAGCAGAGAGATGATGTTCAAGCCTCCTCTGCACAGGGCATAGCTGGTGCAATAGAGGAGAGGCTGAGCCTTGGGGGCTGTTCCATACACCTGGCTTCTGCAAGGTTCAGCCTCCCCTTCTGCAGAGCAAGGATGTCGATGGTGTTTAAATGGGCCATAGGTGGATCTAGATGCTTGGCCAGGTGACTGGCAGGTGAGAGTGCTGATTAGCTGTTGGTTTGCCTGCTCTGATTTATTCAGCAGCTACCATTGTGTGCTTATTCTGGGTCAGGCACCAGGAAGACAACAATGAGCCAACAGTCTCCTGTTCCTCACAGAGGAAGAGAGACAATCAACAAACAGACCCGTGAGGCATTTCAGGGGTGATGAGTTCTACAAAGAACACAACGCAGGGGGATGGGATAAGAGTGGCTGGGCTGGGGTGTGGGCTACCTGGATGACCCTGGGGAGGGCAGTGGGACCTCCCCTTCTCAGTGGGACTGGAGAAGAGGTCCCATCTACACTCACATCTTCCCCATCATCGAATGTAGGAAAAATCCTAGAATGCCAGCCAGGGTATGGTCACGTGATAGGGGATTGGCCAGTCAGGTTCTCCTGATGAGGATTTGACTGTGGAAGGAACAGCAGTTAGGAAATTATGTTTGGAAGTTAGGGAAACCCCAAACCTTATTCTCCAGTTTTCCCGAATGCAATGGGAGCTCCCTGGGAGTTTAGGCTTAAGCTAGCCAGAGTAGTATGTGTCTGTATTTGACAACACACGACACTGACTGATGAAAAATTATTAAGAAATTATTCTTAGGAGGAAAAAGGCATAATGTAGGAAAATGTGAGCACTAAAATTGTAGACAATTTCAGCAATACTTCCAAGCTAAGTGGGGTGGGAAGAGGGAAAAGTGTGATAAGATTATTATGTTTCTTAGAGAGTAGTGGAAATATTCACCGATGATCAATTCTCAGTGTGGAACAAAAAGTATGGTCTTAGGTTTGTGAAAATATTAGAAGTAAACATAAAACAAAGGCAGACACAAGCATGGTTTGAAAACAACCTAATGATGTGTTCTTTATAAGACAAATACCAAAATTAAATTACACAGAAAGGTTAAAAATGGGGATGGGCAAAGATATAAAAGCAAATGTTTTAGAAAATGAAGCTTAAAGTTATATGATCATAAAAGTAGAATCTAGGCAAAAAACATTATATGGATCAAAGAGGTATATTTTTTATTGATGAAAGTGATATTCCTCCAAATATATAAAACTTTAATAATCACCCAACACAATGACATTGAAATCTATGTAACTCAAAAGCTGTTGGACAAAAATAAGTAAAAATACAGAAAATAAAATTTTATGTCTACAATCTGAACTATCTAATCAGGAAAAAATAAAAATTTTATATTTATGTTACATGCATTTTTAGAGCATAATACAACAGGAGAAAGAGTATACATATGGGATATTTATAGAAACTTACGATGTTACAAAGAAAAGCTCAATATACACTCCAAAGGGCAGAAATCAAAACTGTAAAAGAATGAAGACAAGTTAGCTAATGGTTTAACTAAAGAAGCTATGAAAATGAACAACAAAATGAAACAAAGCCAAAAGTACATATGTAATGAAATGGAACAGTAAAATTATGGTAGGCTTGATCAAGAAAGCGATAATTAGGTTCTTTGAAAAGATCAATAAAATACAAAAATCCTTGAGAAGTCTAATAATAAAATTGAAGGAAGGAAGGAAGGAGAGAAAGAGAAACAGAGGGAGAGAGAAAGAAAAAGAGAGAGACACAGATAGAACCACAAATGGTGAATATCAGGTATAAGAAAGGAATTTTAGGTCAGGGGGCAGCAAAAATTTTTTGTGAACAACCAGAGTAAACATATCTGGCTTTGTGGGCCACAGTCAATGTTTCAACTACTGAACTCTGCCAGTGTAGCTCAAGAACTACCATAATCATTAGTAAATGCATGGGCGTGGCTATATTCCAATAAAACTTTATTTACAAAAGCAGACGATCTACTAGATTTGCTGTGAGGGCCATAGTTTGCTGATCCTTTTTTTGGGGGATTTGGGGCACGGGAGCATCTGGTCAAGATGGCTCAGTAAAATATACACTTTGACACAATCCATTGTGTTGCAAATTTCTAGTAATGATAGATGAAATGTAAAAAGAGAAAACTAAAACATTCAAATTCAAAACAAGATAAATATTTTCATGAACCAGAAAAATAGACAAAACCCCAGACAGAGAATTGCAAAGCATGGCAGTGCTGAGCAGGGCTGTGGTGGAGAGTGGACAGCTCGTTGGGTCTGAGAGTGGGCTGATGTGGCTGGAAATTCAGGGAATCCCTGCAGGGAGCTAGACTTGCTCCACCAGAGATGAGGTCTGAAGTGACCTCTCTTATTAAGGAGAAAATTATAAGACCTCTGCTACATTCTGGACTGTTGTTGCTTCTCAAAGAGGTTAACACATGCCAGGGCCTTCTTGAAAATTGGGGCTATTTTTGGTTGTCATGATTGGGGAAGCCCCTCTAGTTTTTAAGCAGATGAGCAAGTAATACTAGACCTTCTGCCACCCACAGATCTACAAAATTGATCTGTTCTGAATGTCCCAACAGACTATATTTATTATACCTAGAAATTCATGATATTTTAGAATATGATAATACAGAAAAGTTTTTATAAGATAAAATTTCCATCAATGTTGTAGAAGATTGTTAGGAAAAGAGAAGCTTATGTGGGAACAAAAAAGTATTGTCAATCTTTTTTTGTTAAGTGGCTTAAAACTACACAGTTATTTTCTCCTATTTTCCATGGGTCAAGAGTCCAGGTACCATGTGGCTGAGTCTTCTGCTCACCATCTAATTAGTCAGCAGTCTAGGCAGTGGTTGGACTTCATTCTTTTCCAGAGCCTGTGGTCCTCTTCCTAGCTCATATAGTCCTTGGAAAAATTCAAATTCGGTTTCTTCCTGTTGTAGGACTGAGGTCCCTGTTTTCTTGCTCAATGTTAGCCAGGGGCTGCTCTTGACTCGTAGAGGTTGGCTATATCCTCACTCACTCACAACACGACAGCTTAGTTCTTCAAGACCTGCAAAAGTATCTCTCCATCTATTCATTTTTTAAAAACAAATGTGTTGTCTATTTGCTTTCAGCTATGGAAGCAAAAGAGCATGTAGCTCACCCTTCTTTCTGTGCCATGCCATGCCGTCCCTTAGGGAGTGACTGTGACACTTTCTCCTAACAAGGCCCAGCCCATTCGCAAGAATATCGTGGTGCTCCTTTCTTTTTCACCTTGACAGTCCGTAGTTTGTCTTGATGTGTTCTCACCACTATAATTAAAGTCATTTCCTCCTTTTCTCCATCCATACAAACAAATGTGCTCTGTTATTACTTATCCTGTCAATTATTTTTAATCTGTGTCCATCCTATCTCCACTGTTTCCTTTTCTTGTGCTTCTTGTGCAGAAATGGCATACATTTTTTGAACTTTTTCTTGAACATTTTGTTCTGCCCATCCTTTCACTTCTTTTCTTCAAGACTCCAATTATATGCATATTATAACTTTAGATATTGTCCCAGAAGTCCCTAAGGCTGTCTTCATTTTCTTTTCAATCTTTTTTCCTCTCTGATGTTCAGACTGAATAATTTCTATTAATCTATTTAAAAGTTACATGACTTTTTTGGGTAATTTCTTATTCTGCTATAAAGTTTATCCCATGTTTACTTTTATTCCAAATATTATATATTTTTTCATTTTAGAATTTCTATTCTTACAATTAATTTCTATTTCTCTGCTGTGATGTCCTATCAGTTAATTAATTACAATCATATTTTCGTTTAGGTTATTGAGGAAAGTTATAATAACTAATACCTTCACCCACTTATTCCAGTATCTAGGTCATCCTGAGCTGCTCTCTGCTGATTGTCTTTTCTCTCTTATTCTTTAGATGTTGAGTAATTTTGTATCATAGCCTGGGTATTGTGAGTGTTATATTGAATTTTATTACATGTAAGACCCTGAATTTTCTTATATCCCTGCAAAGACTTGAATTTGTTTAGAAGGTAAATAATTTGGTTAGATTCAACCTGCAAACTATCTCTTGGGTAGGAACTCACATCTCAGGTCTGTTCTTTCAGACCTGGCTGAACTCCTTGAAGTTTGTCCTGAACATGTGCTTTAAGGGCCAGTCAGAGACTTGGCCAGAACAGGGTTTGTGGCTCCCTTTCTCTGGCTCTCTCCTTTTTGAGATACCCTCTCACTTTCCAAACGCCCTGGTTGTCCTGAATTTTACCCTCTGGTTCTTCCTTAGAAAGCTGGCACAGGCTGGGCATGGTGGCTCTCACCTGTAATCCCAGCACTTTGGGAGGACAAGGAGGGCAGATCATGAGGTCAGGAGTGCAAGACCAGCCTGGCCTACATGTTGAAACCCTGTCTCTACTAAAGATACAAAAAAATTAGCTGGGTGTGGTGGTGCATGCCTGTAAGCCCAGCTACTCTGGAGGCTGCGGCAGGAGAATAGCTTGAATCCAGGAGTCGGAGGTTGCAGTGAGCCGAGATCACACCATTGTACTTCAGCCTGGGCAACAGGGCGAGACTCCATCTCAAAACGAAATAAAACAGAACAAAAAAACAAGGAAAGTTGGCATGAAAGTTTTCTACTGGAGTTTTAGCCATTCTGTGGCCTGTAGACAGGAGCTGCCCTCAGGCTAGAAGTTGTGGAGCTAAGACATTCAGATTATGAGAGCAAGATGGCAGACTGGAAAGCCCTACTGCTTGTCTTATGCACAAAAACAACTAAAACAATGAACAATTACTTTTTGATGAAAATAACTGAAGAAGAGTACCAGAGTGCATCAAAGGAGTAACAGAAACCCTGGTGAGCACAGAAACTCAGAATGGAGGATGGAAGGACACTCCCAGCCTTCGGCACCCATGCCCCATCCGGGATCATCTGGGATCCAGAAGGAACTTCTGCCTGCAGGGAAAGGTAAGCAAGAGGATCCCCGCAAACCCCGTCAACACCCTGAACGTTATATTAGTTTGTTCTTGCATTGCTATAAAGAAATACCCGACACTGGGTCATTTACAAGAAAAGAGGTTTAATTAGCTCATGGTTCTGCAGGCTACACAAGCATGGTGCCAGCATCTGCTCAACTTCTGGGAAGGCCTCAGGGAGCTTTTACTCATGGCTGAAAGTGAAGCTGGAGCTTGTATGTCACCTGGCGAAAGAAGGAGCAAAAGAGAGGTGGTGGGGAGGTGCCATGCTTTTTAACAACCAGATCTTGTGAGAACTCACTACCATGAGGACAGCACCAAGCCGTGAGGGATCTGTCCTCATGACTCAAACACCTCCCCCCAGGCCCCACCTCCAACATCAGGGCTTACATTTCCACATGAGATTTGGGCAGGGACAACATCCAACTATATCAGATATCTACATCTCTCACCACTACGGGCACTAAGCTCAGCCGAGGGAGCTGCTGGGAGTCCACACAGCTGTGTTCCTCCCAGAGAAGGAGCCAACACTGCCCATCTCCTGTGTCCCATGTGGCTACTGCACTACACCATCTTGGCAATGGGAACTGCTGCTGGAGGACGTCTTGCCCCAACTGCGAGTGACCACGGCACCTTTTCATCCCTGAGGCCAAGGTACCACTGAAGCACCTCTGTTGGTGGCCCAACATCCCCAAGCTGAGCTGCAAGCAGCGATTACACCCTTCCTTGTGAGGCCAAGCAGTGGTAGAGCTGCTCCACCTCACCCTCCCAGTCATGAATGCACCCTAACCCCTCAGGCTGGAGCTGAAGGTGCACACTCCCATTGCACCTGGGCACTGGAGCTAAAGCTGAGCACTGCCTCCAAAGGAAACAGTGCCCTCCCGGAGCTGCTCCAAAAACCTCCCCTAGTTGCAGCTGTGTCCTGCCCCATGGGACTCAAGCTGAAACCTCCCAGGGGTACCATTTGGTGATCCCCACATACTCCTAGCGGACACTGCTGTACCTTGCCCTCCTGTACTCGAGCTGAAGTGATACTTGGTATCCTGGGGAAACAGTGCTGTGGCTGCCTACACCCCGCTGTGCCTGAGCTGAAGTGGTACCCTGCCTCCAGGGAAAATAGCTTGGCGACCCAAAGCAGGCATGCCTACCTGGAGCCTAGGTTGAAGCAGTGCTCTGCCTCCCAGGAAATGGTGTATTGGCCACCCAAAGTGGTCATGCATCACAGTACCAAAGCCGAATCGGTGCACCACAACCCAGGGAAATGGGCTTAGGCAGCCCAGAGCAGTCATACCCCACAGGCTTCAGCTGAAACAGCGCATTGCCCCATAGGGAATTGGTTCCCTTGGCCGAGCTAAGCAGCTACACGTCCTAGTGCTGAGCTGATGGAGTACCCTATGTCCCAGAGAAACAGAGCAGTGGCTCAGCTGAGACCCTTGCCCTATAGCCAAAATACTCAAGTACCCTACTTCCCTGGAGCTGGACTCACCCCCTAAAGTCTGAGCTGCTGAGACACTCCGCTTCCTGGGGAGTAGTCATAACTGTGTTAGTCACTTCTCTGCAGGGCCCAGACAACAGCTGTGCTCTCATTTTGGGGTCCTTGCTACTGCTGCACCTTGCCTCAAAGAGTCTGGGTCACTGCCAAGTCTCACTATCACAGATTCTACCATTGCCACTCCAGGAAGCCTCATTTCCTGTGACCCAAGTTGCCACTGACTTCTATGGGCTCAGGTTCCTAAATTGCAACCATCCTCTGTTCTCTGGGCCTAAATCTCCAGAGCACCTCTTCCTCCCCAGAGCCATGTCAGTGCTCTGTCCTGCCCCCAGGGTCAGAGTCCAAGCTAATCCAACCGAGCTTCCTGGTCCTGAGCTGTTAGGGGGTGCCTCCACGTCACAGATCCTGTGATCTTCTAGGCAACCCACATCCAACTTTGCCATAGAGAGTAAACCTGCACTCCAAGACTCAGGTGCCACAATAGATTCACAAAACCCAGAGCATAGGATGCTGATGCCACAATCACTTCACGCACCTGCACCTGGAACTCAGAGTCACTACAGCTGCTTGTAGGACAACTTAGATTTGATACAAAGATGGATCTCCTTGGCTAAGTCCCCACTGTGGGAAAAATAAGAATAGGAGGACCACCAAAGCCCTGACATTAAGAACCTTAACAACCTATGCTACCACCACTGCTACCACAAACCTCTACAGGCTAGGCCACTGAGGCACCCACAGTTATTGTTGACCTTGAGCATAGTCAACAAAGCTGCACAAATACTATACCACTGCACCTACTTGAAAACAGAGTCACCACAACCTTCCCAGTTGGCACACTAAGACCTAATTGCAGGTGAAAGTGTTTCTCTATGAAAGCCAATCTAGAAATTTTAGAATTTCAGTTATTTCACCAGGTGCATGGACATCAATGAAGGGGTGTAGAAACTTGAAAAGGCAAGGAAATATGACATCACCAAAGGAATAATAACTCTCCAGTAGCAAATTCCAATTAAAAGGAAATCAGTGCATTTCCAGAAAAGAAATTCAAAATACTTATCTTAAGGAAACTCAACAAGATGCAAAACAATACAGATAGATAATGAAATCAGGAAAACAATTTATGATATGAATGAGAAATTCAACAAACAAATAGAAATCATAGAAAAGCACCAAACAGAAATCTTGCAACTGAAGAATTCAATTAATGAAATAAAAAAAATACAAAAGAGCACTCCAATAGCATACTTGATCAAACAGAAGACGTAATCTCTGAACTTGAAGATAGGTAGTTTGAAAGTACTTAGGTAAAAAAGCAAAACAGTGAAGAAAGCCTACAAGACTTATAAGAGACCATTAAATAAACATTGAAAAAACCAAAATATGATATGGGAGTTTCAGAAAGATAAAATAAGAATAAAGACATAGAAAACCTATTTAATAAAGTAGTAGCTAGGAGAGATGTGGTCTAGATCCAGTAAAAGGAAAAATCCTCAAGTAGATCAACCCAAAAATGTCCTTCCTGGGGCATATTATGGTCAAATTGTCAAGTCAAAGACAACAAGAGAATTCTAAAAATAGCAAGCGAAAAGTGTCAAGTCATATAGAAGGAAATAATTATTAGACTAACAGAAGAGTTCTTTGCAGAAACCTTACAAGCCAGGAGAAAATGAGATAATATAGTCAAAGTGATGAAAGAAAAAAAATTGTTAGCCAAGGATACTGCTATACTTGGCAAAGCTATGCTTCAGAAATGAGGAATAAATAGTTTTTCACAGACAAAAACTGAAGGAATTCATCAGCACTAAACAGGACTTACAAGAAATTCTCAAGAGAATCCTACAACTAGAAGCAAAAAGATGATGATCATTATCATGAAAACATGCAGAAGTATAAAACTCACTGGTAGAGCAGATACACAAAGAGAAAAAGAATCAAGCCACATATTACTACCGTGAAGCCATATTACTCCTGTAAAACCACCAAACCACAATGATAAACATTAAGAGAATGAGAAAGAAACAAAGGATATACAAAACAAGTGGAAAATAATTAACAAAATGACAATATTAGGTCCTCACCTATCAATAATAACCTTGAATATAAATGGATAAATTCCTTACTTAGAAGATACAGACTAGAGGAATGGATTTTTAAAAATTACCCAACTATATGCTGCCTAAAAGAAACATCACCTGAAAAGACACATCGACTAAAAGTGAAGAGATGCAAAAGGATATTTCATGCAAACAGAAGCCAATAGCAAGCAGGAGTAGCTATACATACATCAAATAAAACACTTTAAATTAAAAACTGTAAAAAAAAGGACAAAGATGGTCATTGCACTATGATCAAGATTCATTTAGCAAGAGGCTACAACAACTGTAAATATATATGCACATAATAGCAGTGCACCCAGATATATAAAGCAAATATTACTAGATCTAAAGGCAGAGATACATTCCAATAAAATAAGAGTTGGAGACTTGAACACCCCAGTCTCAGCATCAGACAGGTGACAGAAAGTCAACAAAGAAACATTGGATTTAAACTGCACTGTAGACAAAATGGACCGAACAGACAATTATGAACATTTCATTCAACAACTGCAGAATGTGGTCTATCTTTCATTAGGATAGACCTCATGGTAGGCCACAAAAGAAGTCTCAACACATTTAAGAGAATTGAAATCATATTGAGTATCTTTTCTGACTACAATGGACTAAAACTAGAAATCAATGAGAGGTACTTTGGAAATGTACAAATATATGGAATTTAAACAACATGTCCCTGAACACCAAATAGGTCAATGAAGAAATTAAGAAAGAAATTTTTAAAAATTCTTATAAATGAAAATAGAAACCTAATTTACCAAAACTTTGGAGATACAACAGAAGCAGTATTAAGAGGGAAGATTAGAATAATAAACTCCTACATCAACAAAAGTAGAATGATTTCAAATAAACAACCTAGTGATACATCTCAAGGAACTAGAGAAAAGCAAGAACAAACTAAACCCCAAATTAGTAGAAGGAAAGAAATAATATAGATCAGAGAAGAAATAAATGAAATTGAGGCTAAAAGCAAAACAAAAGATCAACGACACAAAAAGTTGTGTTTTTTTTTTTGAAAAAATAAAATCAACAAATAATTAGCTAGAATAACCAAGAAAAAAGAAAATTCCCAAGTAGATAAAACTAGAAATGAAAAAAGAGCAATTACAACTGATACCACAGAAATATAAAGGATCATTAGAGACTGTTATGAACAATTATTTGCTAATGAATTTAAAAACTTAGAGGAAATGGATAAATGTCTGGTTACATACAACCTGCCAAGATTGAACCAAGAAGAAATAAAGAACTTAGACCAATTATGAGTAATGAGAGAGAATATATAACATAAAGTCTCAAGTTAAAAAAAAGTCCAGGAGTGGGACATTGCACTTCCTGACTTCAAACTATATTGTAAGGCTGTAGTAACCAAAACAGCATGGTATTGGTACAAAAACAGACCTATAAGCCAATGGAACAGAATAGAAAACTCAGAAATAAAGCTGCATGTACATGTTTTTAAAATTATATTTATTTGTAAATTGCATTGCTGATGAATTATTTTAGGACAGTAGAGTGGCAATTTAAAATAGTTATTTAACAATAGGATGGTTTATGTGATAGGTTTGAGAAAGCCGACTCATGAAACTGTATGCCTATTAATAATGAAGAACACACACATAAAGCACACACATGGGAATAACCAAGAAACTTGTCATCTAGCTCCTGAATCAGAGATTTCTCCATTATCAATACCAGCAGAAGTCTTGGACCATTAGTATGATATGGGATCTTGGACTGGGACCATCAAGGGGCAAGAAGAGGGCAATGACAAATTTATTAAACAGGAAGAGGTGCGGAGGAGAGAGGAAAAGAGACAGAAAACCTTTCCAACTCAAAATGTATATGAAATAAAAATTTAGAAACTCTTGGGCAAATTTCACAATAGAAAATTCTGATGATCAGCTCAACTTGGTAAAATTAGTTTTGGTGAAATAAAAAGAATAATCTGACAAAAACTTCAATGTGAGTTTTTGGAATTGCTTAGAGTTATAACTGTAGATACACATAATCAAACTATGACTAAAACCAGATAGAGATTATAAATATAATTTTGCATGCAGAAAAGTACTAATTAGACATCCTTAATTCAAAAATGTGGTCACAGGAATGCCTGTGCTGACAAGAGACACGAGTTCTGAAAACATTTTCTGACTTTTCTACAGCTTCTGACAATTTGCCGAGTTCCACCTGGTGAGGGCAGACAGAAATAAAGAGAGCAAGGGAGAACATCCTCCTCAAAGACTCCCCTGTCTAATTTTCCTAGAAAAATCTACTAAAAAGAGAATTGGCATGAAACCCTGCCCTTTACTATGAAATTATTCCTGGATGTGAATGTTTAGAATTTCTACCATAGCAAACAATTTTCCCGAGTTAGAAATTGTGTCTATTGACAAACAGTCCTTTTTTCGCAAGTGAAAGGCTCTGTAACGTCTAAATAGTGTCCTTCACAATTAAAACCACAGGCTTTGGGGCTGGGTAGACCTGGGTTTGCTTCCAGCTTTGCCTTTTACTCAACATGAGGTTGTGGGCGGTATTTGTGTGCTCTGTATTTCATTATCTGTTAAGTGGGGACATTGACTACCACTTAGCTTGTGGAGGCACTGAGGACTAAAGAAGTAATGCATGGGAAGTCTTTTTACAAACTTGCTTTCAGTGTAGGCAGAAACTCTCTTACTCAGGGTCAAGCTGGAATGCCTTGGGCATTGCTACCTGCTTGAGCCTTTTGTGTGACAGGAACTGATGCCAGCATTGTTCATTTACCTCTTTTACTTGCTACTTAATCCAGGCCTGTCAAGGACTCCCCAGGTAGATGCAGCCAAACCCGCCTGAGAAGATGCCAGCTGAATAAAGCCCTCACCATCCCCTTCACTGTTTCCTGTTGTTTGTATTTTGATAATCCCACAAGCTCACTACAAACTTTCACTATTTAAAAAGTGCTCTGTTAAGCAATGAGAAGTCACATGCACCTTAGAGAGCTGATTTTTGAAACCGAGAGTTGGCTGTGGGTGCTGGCATTGCCAGTGTAGATGTGGAAGCAGGTGCCTGCCCAGGGGGAGCAGGGCTGGTCCATGCACGGTTCTATGAGAAGGGTTTGAGGACTTCTCTGTGACAGGTGCCATCACATTTTAATTACCACCAAGTTTACTTGGCAATAAAGCCTTTCTTGGCAACATGTGAAAAAAATAATTTTGCAAACTGGAAGGCAGACTGGTGGTTGAATTCGTCTTTGAAAAAGAGACTCTATGGTGCCCAGAGGACAATGACATTTTAAGCTTGCCACAGGGCTCCATGTTGCACAGAGAAAGACATTTCTCCATGCTACTTTGTGCTCCACAAAGCACTGGGAAATTCAAGGCACATGTGAGAATGAAACTTTCGCAGTGGGGAGTAATTTGAGATTACATCCTTGGGCCTGAAGGAAAACCTTGAGATGACCATAGTTTGCACTGATTCCCTTTTCCCAGGCTCCTGTGCTAGTAACATGGACAGGGGTTTGTCCTTCTCCACCTTTCTCTGCCAGGCACTTCTTGGCTGGATTCTGTCCCTCCACACCACCTGGGGCAGTCTGGACTCCCAGAGTGTGGGAGAGTTTTGTCACTTGCCTTACACAGATAACATAAATAACATGTTTTCCAAAGCAGACAGACACTTGGGTAATTCTTTTGGAACACTTAGTTCATGACGTTCCAGTAAATTATTGCATCAGTGGAGAAGAATGGTGCAGGGCACGAGGGAAAACTTTAAAAGAAAAGTACAAGAGCGAGTTTAGGCAGATTAGTAAATGGCAGAACAGCCACGGCCAACCAATGGCCACAGGTCACTGTCAACCTGTGGAGGGCTCCACTGCGGAGGGAGAGAAGTGCTCCATGTGTACGTCTCTGTCCTGCCATGCATGCTCCTAAGACACTTGGAGTGCTTTGGAGGCAAATAAACAAGGGGGACACCCCAGCTCCTTTAAGGGCAGAGGAAAGAATTGAGTATTGAACTCGATGATCTTTTAAAAATCGGGAATAAACCTACATTATTGCCCTCCAGTCCCCTAATTGATGGCACAGATGTGGGAAAGAGCTTGGCTGAAAGTGCTATGAAGACTTCCTGAGTCTTTTCCTCAGTTTCCCTTGTGTGCTGCAAAGCTAGACTGAATGAGCACCCAGAGAGAGAGAGAGGGGTGACTCATGTAGGTCAGGAAGCTGGTTTCAGTGGCTCGAGGGACTGGTCTAGGCCCCTATTGTGAGTGAGACTGATGGAGCTACAGGACAGACCAAGGTCAGTCTAACCCCCTCGGGCCTTTCTCACTCACCAGGCTGGGTCAGGCAGTGAAATTAGGGCCCAGTCACTGTGCCTTATTTCACTTTTCCTGGCCCTGCAATGTAGATGGCAACTCCTGAATAATTAAGTAAATTCTCCCTTACACTTTTCTGGTAAGTTTTGTGTTGGGGCTAAAGATGTCTATCTGGGCCATTCCCTTTGAACAGTATCTTAGTGATTTTTACTTTGAGATTAGGTAGAAAACTGATTTTTTGCTTTCTTAATGTAAAGAGACAAGCGCAATAGAAAACACGTTTCAGTCTTAAAACCTCTACAGTTCCTCCTGTGAGTACTGATGGTTGGTTCATACCCATCTGGTGAATGCCACAGGTGGCTTCAGGGAGCCGTGTTTCAGCAGTAAAGACCCAGGTGTCGGAGGCAGATACTTGCAGCTCCCCACGCACTGGCTGGGGCAACCTAGGGGATGTTGTCTGACCTTTCTGAGTCTCCCTTTCCTAATTTACCGAATGCAAACTGTAGTAATAGTACCTATTGCACAGGGTTATTGGGAGAGTTAACAGTGATAGAGCTGAGTCTAATTTTTGCCCTTAGCCCGTGCCTGGGTGTGAGTGAGCTCTACTATTAGTATTGGTGATCATACAAGTATTAGCATTTGCATGACTGGAGGTATTTGATAGCAGCAAATCCCCAATTCTGAGAATAAGACCACCCAGGAAGCTTCTCTGTGAGGGTCTGTCCAGTGGTCACAGGAGAAGGAAGTCTGGCCCAGGGGCAGGACAAGGATGCAACAGGAAGACCAAATGGCCCCACTGGGACTCATGCCCAGCTCTGGGGGAAGCAGGAACTTCTATGAATCTGCTTCTACCTATGTCACGAGTGCCTGTACGACTTGCTAAGAAGGCCAGGCAGATGAGCCAGCTTGTTTCAGGCTCTGTCAGCACACCCGATGGGCAGACATCTGCATCAAGTCCAGGGGGGGCCCCGATCCCAGGTTCCTCTGCCCAGCCCTGTGAGGCGCATGCAAGAGGGTGGGGCTGAGGCTGGAACAGTGAGCACTGCAGAGTGGTGCAGAAGAACGATTTTCTGTAGGAAAAAGGGAGCAGCGGGAAGATCTAACTAGTGGTGTTTGTATGTGGTATATATACCTCGATTATAGTTCACGTAATCCCAGCACTTTGAGAGGCCGAGCTGGATGGATCACCTGAGGTCAGGAGTTCAAGACCAACCTGGCCAACATGACGAAACCCCGTCTCTACTAAAAATACAAAAATTAGCCAGGCATGGTGGTGGGCACCTGTAATCCCAGCTACTCAGGAGGCTGAGGCAGGAGAATCGCTTGAACCCTGGAGGCAGAGGTTGCAGTGAGCAGAGATTGCACCACTACACTCCAGCCTGGGTGACAAGAGTGAAACTCCATCTCAAAAAAGAAAAAAAAAAAAAGATAAGAAATGCCTGAGCCTAGCTAATTTATAAAGATAAGAGGCTTCATTGGCTGATGGTTCTGCAGGCTGTACAGAAAGCATGGCAGGGGACATCTGCTCAGGTTCTGGGAAGGCCTCAGGGAGATTTTACTCATGGCAGAAGGTGAAGGGGGACCAGGCACCTCATATGGCAGAGCAGGAGTGAGAGAGAGAGAGAGAGAGAGAGAGAGTGGAGAGATGCCGCACACTTAACCAGATCTCCTGAGGACTTACTACCATTAGGACAGCACCAAGCAATGGGGAGTCCACCCCTATGAGCCAAACACCTCTGGCCACGTCCCATCTCTGACACTGGGGATTACGTTTCAATATGAGATTTGGTGGGGACATATATTCAAACTGCATCAGCAGAGTAAAGAGAGCTTGTTCCCAGAAGGGTCCCTTTGTATGGCAATTGCCCTTCCAGTGGGGCCTCGCTGCCAGGCGCCGGGTCCGACCTCGCAGAAGTGCCATCTTGGTGAGATTCCTGGTTGCAGGATGTAGTGACAAACCTCAGGGCAGAAAAAGAGCTGGGGGTGAGGACACTCTTGAGAGAGCCAGTCTCGGAGAGAAGGTGGGGATGGAAACTGTCCTGGGGTCTGAGAGCAGGAGCAGCCATCTATCTTTTACTATGGGACAGGACACAGAGGGAGGGGAAGGGTGTGCTGCTGGGGGCTGCAGGGGTGCTGGGGGTGGAGCAGCAGGCAGGACGGAGGTAGGAGGCTGCTCCTACTGCTGCGAGATGCCCCTCCTCCCGCTGTTCCGGCTTCAGAGCCCCGTGGGGTGGCAGGTCGGGAGATGTCCATCCGGCTGACCTGGGGAGGCGTCCATACCCTGGAAGTGGGTGATAGAGAAGGCAGAAACACTCCTCTGCCCTGGCTTTGAATGTGTGAACTACTACTGTGTCCCATACCACAGGAGGTAGCAAACCTCCCTCTGGAGGAAGATCTGAGGAGATCAGAAGGCAGAGAGAGAAAATATCAACAAACGGTCACTATAGTCAAGGAGTCTAGAACCCATGAAAGAGTACACGCCCCGAGCTGCATGCAGACAACACAAGGGCACAGGTGCACCTTGTGGGACTGTCTTTCCTAGTATTTTTAAATCTTGACCATGCACATTTCAGCCTTTCCTCTTGTCAAGTGAGAGGGAACACCTGCTCCTCATCCCTATCGCACCTGGCAAAAGTAAAGTTGCGCAACAGTCATTCTAGGAGTGATGGTAGGGCTTTTAGCTTTAGGTAATGTGAGACGATTTTGCCCAACTCTGTACTTTACAAATAAGGAGACAAAGGACTTCCAACTTGTCCAAGGATTCACAGAGTCAGAGCGACCCTCCTTTCTTCTCTCCCAGCCCCAGAGCATTTTTTTCACCTCAAGCAGTGAAAAACTTGGTACATATTATAATTGGGTATTTTCAATCATGCTTGACATGTCTGCAAAAACTTCACACTTCACTTGATGACTTCTGACCTCTTTCTCTTACGGCTTCTGAGACACTCTATCTTTGGCCTTGTGCAGTTGCACTGTGATTAGCTGTGGACTTCCTTAATTTTCCTTCTAGGATGCACTCGGCTTCTGAAACGGGTGGATTAATGTCTATACTGGGTAGACTGGTGTTCCCCCACCAAAATACGAGTCTGCCTGGAACTTCAGAGCTCATGACCTTATTTGAAAACAGGGTCTTTGCAGCTGTAATTAATTAAGATGAGATCATCTTTCGGTGAACCCTCAACTTTTTATGGAAAGTAAAGCTTGTCGCTGATGAACATGGACTGAGGAGATTTCCAAGCAAAGCGTTGAAGGCATGTCCTGGTTTCTCCTTGGTGCTTAGAGTAAAATGTGGGAGGAAAGACTCAGATCTGAGAAGGAACAGATAAGAAAAGGAATTGCCAGGAGCCATCAGAAGCTGGAAGAGGCCTGGAAGGGTCCTTCCCTAGAGGCTTCAGAGGAGTGCAGACCTGCTGGCCCCTTGAGTGTGGACTTCAGCCCCCAGAAATGTGAGATAAGACATTTCTGTTGTTTTAAGCCACGCAGCTTGTGGTAATTTGTTATGGCAGCCCTAGCGGGCTAAGACAATGCCTTCCAGTGGCTCAGGAAACGTCTCAGCCATTACCTCTTTAAATATTTGTTCAGCCTCATTTCCTCTCCTTTCCTGCTGGGACTCTGAGTAGATGTATGCGAGTTCCTTTTACTTATCCCAGTCTCTCTGTCTCTCTCTCTCTCCCCTGCCCCCTCCTCTCATTTGCATGTGAAATGTATAGAGATCGTGTCTATACAATCTCTTCCTCGCCAGATCATAAATTCGGTCTTTAGCTGTGTCTAATCTTCTGTCACACCTATCCACTGAGTTTTAAATTTGGTTTTGCATTTTTTATTTTGAGAGGGACTATACTTCCTGAAGGCCTGGCCTTCTGGTTCACCCTCACCCTCAGGGCCACGCCCTGAGGTCCTGGCTCATTGTGGGAAATCTGTTGGACTTTTTGCCTGGTGTGAGCCTTGGACTTTGATGTCTGTACCTGTGTTCCATGAGACCTTCCAAAACAAATGTTTGAATCCCTATGCGGGAAATGCCTTCAGGCTGCTCTTCAGATTTGGCAATTCTTCACTATCGACCAGCTCTTCCCTGCTTCTAAGAGGATTCACACATACTTCACCAGGTGTTTTTTTTTTTTTTTTTTTTTTTTTTTTTTTTTTTTTTTTTTTTTTTATTGCTATGAGCAGTAGGGTTAGTATAAATAACTGGGGCTGCCACAATTAAGGCAGAAAAAAGTGATACATTCTGTAGAGCTTGCTGTTAAGAACACAAGTTTTGGAATTAGATCTACATTGGAATCTTCCTTAAACCTTCCTCTCCTTGTCTGTAAAATGGGAATGACTCGTTGTGCTTACATTTCAGGGAAAGTGTTTAGCAGAATTTCTGCCATATAGTAGTTACTATCTAAGCTTTCAGACTAAAAAAATCTTTAAAAGACATAATATTCAGCAAGGCTTAGGGGAGATAATTTTTTTTCTCCGAAACTCAAAAAAAGAATCCTGGGTCATAGGACACCCCTTTCTGCAAAGATGTCTTCCAAATAGTGCTTCCTTCTGTCAGCCAATACTAGCTTCTTGCAGACATAAACTTATGATATCAGAAACCATCCAGGTATATGCAATGTGGATTCACCCATCTGGAGCTTTAGAACATGTCTTTGAACAGAAAATGGAATGTCTTTTCACCGGACAGAACTCTGTCCTGTTGGGAACAGGCATCGTTTCCTTTTGCCTCATTATACACAGGGCATCCAGAGTACAAGTTGTTGCTGTGCAAATTCTGCTCATTCTTCAAGTGCACTTTTAGTGGGAAAAGTCTCACTTCACAAGAACTCAGAACACTTTGAATCTTATCTGACTTTTGCAGCTCATGTGTGAATTTATCCCCCAATAGCATTATCCTCTAAAATCTCCATCCATCCATCCATCCATCCATCCATCCATCCATCCATCCATCCATCCGTCCATGCATCCATCAATGAACCTATCCATAAACGGTTCATCCAGGAGGCCATATTTAGCTAAGAAGATGTATTTTCAGGGGACGGTCAGGTGTGGGATGAAAAAGAGTATGTAGGCGATGCTTTAGCCATAGATGTGTCTTACTAAGGGGAGAAATACTTTCTGTTACTCTCCCACAAATAGCAGTTGGCTGAGTTTTATGCCAGCCTACATTCCATATTTAATCCTCATTGATAGGACCATGTTACTCCAAATTTAACCAAAACCAAAATCAATTGTAGTGGTTTATCATCTCATATTTTAAAATGACAAAATCCAGTCATAAATACTAAAGATGACAGCAATATAAAGCAGTCAGTGAGGAGCCTGGAGCCAAAAAGTACATGGAAGTTAAAAAATCAGTAATTCATATATTCTCACTACATGTGTATTCTCACCTTGAATTCTCCAGAATGTGGAAGCGAGTGCCACAACAAGAGATGAGCTAGTCTTGGGATAGCCACCTCTGCTGCCAGGCCAAAAGGAAACCTCTGACCCTGGCGGGACCCTGGGCCATTCATCATCCAGTCTGCTCCTGCCCCTGCTCTGAGCTTCTGGGGCCCACCTGTGGGAGTGAGACCCCAGCTCCTCACTGTGCTCCTTGTCCTGCAGCCTGCTGGGTCAGGCGAGGTATTCAATGCATGAACCGCGAGAGATTTGGAGAGACATCAATCTCTAGAAAGGGAAGGAATTTTCATATGTAATTTGGAAGTCATGATTTTCCTGTCAAGGTTTCATGGCTGAATCCCTTCTGCAGAAATGGAAGACTTGACAGCAAAGATGTTTCCCCAGGCTCATCAACACTAAGCCCGTCCTTGCATGCAGAAGAGGCTCCAAGTCTCCTTGGCCCTGGGACTCAGTGCTGCAAATTGGGGGTCTGGCAGGTGGTTTGTACACTCAAGGAGGGCCACACAGGTGCAGTGTGGATGCTGGCCCCTGTGCTGTGCAACATGATAGCCAGGACTTCGTGGGGTCTGGAGTGGCTTTCAGAGGAAGGGCCACAGAATTTTCATTAAAGGAGTGGTTCCCTCCACTGTCCTCCTCTGATCCTCACTTGCTCAGACATTCAGAGGAACAAGAATTCATGGCATTTGGCTTTTCTTTCTGTGCTTCAATCATCATCATCATGGTAACAGCAATAGAACCATTTCCTATTATGAGAGAGTTGAGGTCACATAACTGAGGTCATGAGACTGGTCAGTGGCAGAGCCCAGATCTGGATCCTAGAAGTCCAGCTGCAGAGTTCATGCACCTACCCATGTAGGTTGGGTCCTTGAAAGTGTGTGTGACATCTGGGCATCCAAGGCTAGAAGCCATTCAAAATGTACTCCCAGGCCTCCCTGACCTTTCCCATCTCTGTGATATCAAGAGGGAGATTTCCTGTCCATTCACCAACTATCGAGCACATACTGTCTATTGAAGGAACTATCTTTGGTGCTAGAAATTAAATATTGAACAAGAAATGAGAATCCTGCTTTCAAGGATCTCATGTCATAGTGTGCAGGATACACAGGACAAACAAATAGCCACAAAGAAGCAAGAGGGTCCATAGTGATAGACTGTCTGCTGGAGGGGACACAGGGCCATCGCTGTAAAGCAGGGGAAGTGGGGGACTGAGCAGGACTGTGGCAGGGTCACTGTCCTTAGACATCAGGGAGGAGCCCTCCAAGGGAACAACATCCCAGTGCAGGGCTCTCTGCAGAGAAGGAACCAGCCGTAGGAGAGTGGAGGCAGCTGCGTCCAGCAGAGGCAAACCTCCAGTGAAGATGCCCAGGCAGGATCCAGCATGGCATGCTACGGCGGAGCTTCCCAGACCCACCCCATCTTAGCCTGTTCAGGCCACTGTGACAAAGACACAGACTGGGAGGCTGAAACAACAGGAATGCATTCTCTCATGGTCCTGGAGGCTGGAAGTCCAAGATCAAGGTGTGGGCGGGGGTATTTCTCCCAAGGCCTCTCTCCTTGGCTTGCAGACTGCCATCTTCTCCCTGCATCCTCACGTAGACTTCCCTCCATGTGTGTATGTGTCTTCCTCTCTTTAAAAGGACACCGGTGCTACCAGATTAGGACCCGCCCTAATGACATCATTTAACCTTAATTACCTCTTTAAAGGCCTGTCTCCAACACAGTCACACTGGGCTTAGGGCTTCAGCGTATGAATTTTGGGGGACACAATTGAGTCCACTTAGCATTGTTAAATGCGCATTGCCAGGTACATCCCCAGAACTTCTGAGGCAGTAGGTCTGGGATGAGATCCGAGTATTTGCATTTCTAGCAGGGTCCCAGGGGATGCTGATGCTGCTCATTCAGGGATCCCAGCTTGAGAAATATTTTAAAGTTTCCAGGAAGGCAACAGAGGCAGCAGCAGAGAGCGCCCTGGGAGATGGGGAAGGATATGGCTCGGGGCAGGAGGAGAAGGCAGACTTGGCAGGGTCCTGTGGCAAAGGTGAGGGTCTGGATGTTCCTCAGAGGGTAGAAATCATGGGAGGGGAGGACCAGGGAGGGCATTTCACAGAGCCACATGCAGTGCCCTATAGAGAAACGCTCATAGGCAACAAGGGAGTCCAGGTGGGAAACTGAGGCAAGGGGTCCTGGCTGCAAGGCTGGAGCCTGACCAGGTGGTGGAGAAGTTGTGGGAGAAGTAGATACAGTTGAGGTATGTTTGGAAGACAGAGGCTCAATGGCTTGCTGGTTCCCTGGCTGGAGGAGGCAGGTGAAGAAAAACTAGAAATTAAGGGTATGTCCTAGGTCAGGACTTGGGCATCTGAGTGAAGGCTGACACTGTTAACTGCAATGGGAAAGACTGGCATAAAAACAGGTGTGGGGGAGAAAGTGGAGACTTCTGGCTTGGGCACATGAGGTCTGAGATACTGTAAGAGGTCAGAGGCTGGGTGTGGCAGCTCACGCCTGTAATCCCAGCACTTTGGGAAGCTGAGGCAAGTGGATCCCTTGAGGCCAGGAGTTCAAGACTGAGCAATGTGGTGAAACCCCATCTCTACTAAAAATACAAAAAATAAAATAAAATAAATTAGCCGGGTGTGGTGGTACACACCTGTAGTCCCAGCTACTCAGGAGGCTAAGACAGGAGAATCTCTTCAACCTGGGAGGCAGAGGTTGCAGTGAGCCAAAATCATGCTACTGCACTCCAGCCTGCACAACAGAGTGAGACGCTCAAAAAAAAAAAAAAAAAAAAAAAAAAAAAAAAAAAAAGAGGTCTGAGATTTTACAAGATGTCCTGGCAGATTCCAGTCTTGAGTCCAGGTTGGAGAGGGAGACTGGGAGGCTGGGGGAGATGGTCCATAGAGCTATGGGTCCAAGTGAGCCAGAGCACCAAGGACATCAGTCCACTCTGCAGATGGGGAAACTGAGACCAACACCAGCAGTCTGACCAGTGCTCAAAGCATGAGATTTGGTATAAAGGAGATTGTTGTGTAAGCATTAGTTTCTGTTCCTGTTAGCTACATGATTTGAGAAAATTATTTAAATGACCTGAGCCTCACCTTCAACATGAGGAACCTCACATACCCTTTGATAAAAGTTGCTGGTATAAGCGCTCCACAAATGACAGCTTTTATTAGCAGAAGCAGAGATAATCCAACTTTAATGGGAGATTAAACAACGACTTCCATTTAGAGTTTTTAAATGAGTGAGATGTGTCCACTGCTGGGGTTCTTCTCTTGGTGCCCGCATTGCCCTGCAGGAAGCCCGGTGGTGGTGCCTGGTGTGGTCTGCCAACTCCCAGCTGGGTGGGAAAGTGGTGCTGAGTGGCCCCACCTCTGCTCTGGGTTTTGCCCCACAGGTCACTGCAGCCCTGCCCCTGGGCTGTGCTGAGTCATCTCCCCAGGCAGGCACAAGGCGCTGGGAGATGCTGCCCCTTGGGCCCAGGCCAATGGAGTTTTAATTGCTGCTCCTCTATTGTTGGCTCTGGTTCCGCTTCTGGAAGGTTTCCAGCCTTTGCTCCTGGGCTTTGGTCTCTTCAGGGAGCCTCCAGCTGCCTCTTTGTCATCAGTGAAGCCACTGAGCCCTCCTCTTGTCCCTCCCCCCCCTCCTCCTCCTTCTCCTCCTCTTTGGTGGATCATGAGGACTTCAGATCTTGTTTCTGAAGAGAGAGGCTGAGCTGACTTCTGAACGGTGGAAGGCACCAGACAGGGAGAGGTTTCCAATTCTGGGGACACGGGACAACTGAGTCCCAAATTGTGAGCACTTTCTTTAAACCCTAAAGGACAGGTCTTTGAGGACTGACTATAGAGGCCGCTCAAGGGGATGGAAAGACTATGGGCTTGGGAGGCACAGGCACCCGGGTGCAGATGCCTAACCAGTTCCATCAGGACCTGTGGCAGGTTGGCCACCTACACCAAGCCTCAGTTTCCCCATCTGCAGAATGGACTGATGTCCACGTGCAGGCCATAGGAGAATTGCAGACAACGCATGAAAAGCATGGAGCTCAAGGGCTGGCTTTAGTGGGAGTCAAAACATGATCACTTTTTTTTGTAAACTTTAATTTGGAGATAATGTCAAAGCTACAAAAATTACAAATAGAAAACTAGTATGAGGAACATCTGATCTGTCTCCTTTATGCAAATCCCCCTTATTGCTGACTTAAGAAATGACAACTGTGTTAAATTGATATTTTTAATGTTTAAGCTATTTGTGTTGCGAAAACTTTACAGTGTGAACCCAGGCCTGTCTCTTAATGTCTCTGAGCCTGTCTTTGCTCATCTGTGAAGTGGGAAGGATGTTGCAGCATTTACCCCACAGTGAGGGCCTAGCAGGAAGTTCTGACCCAGCCACAATAACATAGCTATCCTATTGAGGCAGGAAAATAGGGTCTGGAGGCAGAGAGTATGAGGCCAATTCACACTTCAACTGTAACAGGAAATATCCTCTCCATTGGGCATACACTGTAAATGACTTTGTAGCTTTATTTTATCCTCTCCATTTACATGGGGTGTACACCAAGTCACCAGTGGAATCCTCTAGCGGGTATTTAAACCCAGAAAACCTCTGTAACAGGACCTTTGAACCCCTATGCTCAGGCCCACTCCCACAATGTGGAGTGTACTTTCATTTTCAATAAAACCCTTCATTCCTTCCTTGCTTTGTTTGTGCATTTTGTCCAATTCTTTGTCGAGGACGTCAAGAGCCTGGACACCTTCCACCATTAACATATTTTGCTGAGCCAGCCAGGAGGAAGAGGTAAGCCCAAAGTCTGGGATTCATTTTTCTCCCTTTCCTTTCTGTTCCATACAGGAGCTCTCTCTCTCTCTCTCTCTCTCTCTCTCTCTCTCTCTCCCTCCCTCCCTCCCCCACCCCCCTCTCTCTCTCCCTCTCTCTCTCTCTCCCCCTGTGCCTCTCTCTCTTCCTCTCTCTCTTTTGCTTTCCAACTTGGGACGCTTGGTGGGCAGCGCGTAAACATGGAAGCAACTGCAGGTTTCTGGCTGTGGCCAGTGAAACTAAGGGCTTTCCATGTGGAGAAGCCTGACCACCACCTCTTGGTTCACTTAAGGAACCTGGGTCTTTTTTATTTCCCTCCCTGGCACTTTCTTTTTCTGTCTTTCAGCGGCTGTTTCCTAGTAGCTCCTTGGAAAGTGAGGGCAATCGGCTGGGGTCACTCTCCAGTACTGCCTGAAGGTCTAAGAATGAATGGGAATAATTGCCCTGCCCTGAAGTGGGAAGGAGTTTTTTGTTTTTTTTTTTAATCTTTTTCGAGTGTGGTCCCTGATCCCTACATGCACCGCAGCTCAGAGCAAACTCACATGTGTTTCAGGGGAGAGAAACCTTCTTTTCTTATGCTAAATTCTTTACTTATCATATTCAACTGGCTAAGGAACAAAAAGGCTCACCCAGCATCCTGTTCTTGTCATTACAGTTCATGACGATTCCTATAAAGCTCATAGTAGGCTCTGGAGGGGAAAACATGCATGTGGCACCCACCTGAGGCCAGAGACATCTGGAACTCTAAGATTGGACCCTACAGGAGGATGCTGTGGGGGTCCTGTGGACCCCAGCCCCTCCAAAGAGGACACTCTCGGCAGAGGTTCTGAAGTCTAGTTTTAACCCTCCTTAGAATTTTCTCTCCAGTTGCAATGCTGGTTGGCCCTAACATTGTTTGGAATCTGGAGTTTACAGTTGAATGGAAAGTGGAATGGCATTGCCTGCATCCAGGCTTCCGTGCCGCAGTTCCAAGCAGGGGGACCTGGTAAATGCGTGACGCCCTCCTTTGGTACGGTTTGGCTCAGTGCCTGTTGGAGTCTGGGGAGGTTTGGCCTTTAAAAATCAAACTGCCATGGAGACTGCTTTACCCAAAATTTTGGTTAAGTCTAAGCAATTTTCAAGTTCACGTGACTTAAAGTATTACTTTACTAAACAAGTTAGCTTTAAAATGATTGGTGGAATAAAAATAGAAATGCCTTCAGAATTGTCAGCATACATTTTGTCTGAATTTTATGTTTGTGTTTGCTAGATATTTTAAAATGTCAGTGTTAATTCAAGCTGGGAGCTGCTTAGGGTGAGCCTGCCTCCCAGTCTATTCAAAGTCTCACTGAGATAAATGTATATCTGGTCACTTCCTTTGGAAAGACTCCTCAGAAACTCAAAAGAATGCAACAGTTTGTGATCTGAAAGCCCCCAAGACCCCCTCCACTTTGAGTTGTCCCAGACAAAACCAATGTTCATTTTACATATGTTAATTGATGTCTCATGTATCACTTGTTGAAAGTAAAAATTAAGTACAGTGAATGGGATAAACTTTTTAGGTAAACTTTTTGTGTAAATTAAAATCTTAAGGTTATTTTTAATGCTCACTTAATATCTAGATCATTTCCAATTAAGAAAGAGTTGTAATATGTAGAAATATGTTTCTAAAATTGTGGAATTGTTCTTATATATAAATGCCCATATCTAATATTTCAGGATTTCTTGCTTTTTAGCGTTTCACTAAAGTTTTAGATTACTAAGGATAAAATTCTAGTTAAGACATAATTCTGTATACAAAATGTACCAGAAAGGGTTATGCTATTGGTGGGGGGAAAAAAAAAAGTAATTTTGTTGAATTCAGAAGTTATCTAAAAGTTCCAGTTACAGATGTGGAAAGGTTATTTATGAAACAATGCAGTAAGGAATCATTAAGTAGGGGAGAAAGATGTGGAAAAAGTTTAAATAATAAAATATTCTTTAAAACCTGATAAAGAATTGGAAACATTTGGCTAATTAACATTTTCATAGTTAAAGCTCTTAGTCTTGATTAAAGTAAGAAGTATTGTAAAAATGCATCAGTAGTTTGGCAATTCTTTTGTAATATAGTTAAGCATGAAGCTGGATTTAGTGTAAAGCCAAATTTTACATATATGCTTGCATTGCGTCACACTATGTTGACGGTTTTGTATGGATAGTGCTGGAGTACTTATTGCTCATGTGCCTAAAGTGGATTTCTTGATTGCACAGGATGTATCATGAACTTGGGGATGTTGAATTGTGTATCAGGAATAAAATATTCATTATGTGGGTTTTCTGGGGCCCTATGTAATGCTGTAGCCACCAGGGTAAATTGAGTAGGAAAATTTAGGGTTGGTTTCCTGCTTATTTGTTTTTGCTTCTAGTTTTCATTCGTTTGTTGTTTATTTTTCTTCTGCCTTTGCTTGTGTATGTATATGTATAAAACTGTGATGTTTTTTAGTTCCTAGTGGAATGCTTTCATTTAGTTCTGTGTTCCTACGCATTTCTAGCAAGTCATGATTCATTCCATTTTTCTGGAATTCCTAAGCTACTTTTGTGGGGCCTGCAGGAATTAATGAAGCACACTAGCTTTTTTTCCCTTAAACTGATTTTTTGGATTTTAGCCTTCCTGATACTTTGTGTTTAGTATACTCTCACAAATAGAATTTGAGTCATATTTCTCTCTCTGCCTAGTTTCTCCGAAGTTTGTAAACTATTTGTGAATATTCTTAATCATGGCCATGTGTTTGTTTGCATACAGTCAAGCAGGGCTGCCAGGGCGGCTCAGGGAGAGAGAACCCAGAAACCTGGCATGCTGGCAAAAGGGTAAGAATTTCTTACCAGTCAGTCTCTGGCCTCTTTCTCTCTGTTCAAACTGGTTAAATATAAAGAAAAAGTCACTGTTTATCCTGTCTGTAAAGTTTTAAATTAATTGGTTTAATAATAATAAGAGCTTAAATCAAATATTTTGTCAGAAAAGTAGGAAGTATAATGCCTTTTAGTTCACATGACTTTAGCAATCTTTGAGAAATAAAGACAGTTTTAAAGACTATTGGCAAAATACAATTGTCTTAAAAATGTAAACATGTGGTCTAAATTACATTCAAATATTAGGTTCACTGTATGCTTTAAGGTCATAAGCTGCTTCTTTGTCTTTTGAAAATTGTTTAACTTGCCTACTTTCCAGCTAGGTAAGACCTGGGGACAGGTGGAGTTGGCCACACCCCTAGCTATGCTGGAAATAGTCAAACCTTATCAGACCATAACTTACCAGGTGTTACATTAAAATTGAAATTGCTAAGAGTCGCCATTGTAACATGCAATCAACACTATTAGAAACAATTTTACATGCAAGGTGTGTAAAAACAGTAGAATGTGTGTGGTTTTTTTTTTTAATTAAAGGTTATAAAAGGTTTTTGCTTCTTTAAAATTTGAATCATCATTTTGGCAAAATAAATAATTTATGGTAATCTGAAATTCCAAGATTAAATTTCAGTTTCAAAATTGTCTTTCCTAATGCCTGGTTTTCTGGATGGCTCAGAGAGCCCCTGAAAACATCCAGAAAAGAGGTAAACAGGATTATTTAACATATTTAGGTACATGGGATTGCCAAAATGATGTTCAATCTTCTTTAGGTTATGTTTTTGTGAATAATACTAACATATATTCCAAAATTGCATGGGATTTCTAAAAATCTACTCTCTAAATATATGCTACCAATCACAATTATAGTTATTATGCTAAGTTATCATAAACCACAGAAATAACCAAATTTCCTAGCATAAAGCTACTGACCCAAGCAAGACCAAAAAATTAATTAAATATCAAGAAAATACTTTCATGTTAAACCAGCTAATGCTGAAATTGTTAAAATAGTTTATGGCCAATGCTCGATCCCGTATTCCTGGGAAAACAAAGTTTCAGGTACATTTAATCACCTGGTTGGCCATTTAAACATTTTATGAAGGGATTTCATTCAATTGTTATTTTCATTGCATGTTTTCTGGTTGTGTAAAAGCTTTCCCATGCAAGAGGGCTGATGTTCTAACAGTAGATTATTAAGCTACATTGTATTTTCAGGAGGTAAAAAAGAAGGTTTTTATGGTTTGGATCTTCCGAGAACATTGAAGAAAGACTGTCCTTGCCATCCACGCTACAACAAAACTTCAGGACTTTGCGCTTTGGGTTCATGGTCTCGCAACTGAGAAGGGTCTCTCCACACTTTTGGAACTGTGCACCCATTGGAACCTGAGGTAAAACTAACCAGGGAAGTTTCTCCCAACAAGAGGATGGTATCCTGGAGAGGAGAAATGTTCATCGGGTGGTCAGGGAAGAAAGTCCTTTGAGGAGGTGACATAAAGGTGTTGGTCAGTTCTAGAATACATGGAGCTCTCCTCACCTCCGAGCTTTCTTCTGCCTCCCCAGTCTTCTCATGGTTGTCTTGTTCTCCGCCTTAATGTCACCTCCTCAAAGGACTTTCTTCCCTGACCACCCAATGAACATTTCCAATCTCCCGTCACGCCCTCATGTTTCATTCCAGGCACTTATTGAAATTTGCAGTCACTTGATTCACTTCCTATTTCCCCCTGTACTCATGGCCTCCCCCTGTTTTCCTCCCCAGGGGAAACGTGGCCCTGAGATACCTTTGGACTGGCTGGTGAGGGAGCTGGGACAAGGAGATAGCAGGGTGGGGGAAAGTTTGGGGATGGGGCCAGGAAGACTATTGTTTGGGGCCAGATGGGAAAAGGCTTCTTCTCCCAGGAGATTTGGGTCCTGCACAGGTGACTTCGTGGTTCCCCCTTTGGGTTCTGTCCCTGGAAGTGGGTACACGCTGGTGTGATCTTCTAAGCCTGGGCAGGGGCACAGGTGGCTGTGGTCAGGGCAGTGGCTTCCTGTGGGGAGGCAAGTTCAGGCTTCAAGAACAGAGGATTGGCTGATGTGGGGTGTCAGGTAGGCAGGGCAAGGCACCAAGGAAGGAATTCTAGCTGGGCTTGCCGCCTGCACTGGGGCCTGCCATTCCAGGGCGCCTGACCAGGCAACGTTTAGCTGTCACCTGCTCCAACGGAGCAGCTCAGGCTCCGCCTCGCTCCTCTCCTCTTGCTTCCTGCTCCTCCCTCCCACGAAACTCAGATTCTCTCACATGCACCTCCTGCTCTTGAGCAGCTTCTAGGAAAGCCAAGTTCCGGTCTGCCTTTGGGAACCCACCACCTTTCCAGGTTCTTAGCTGCACAGAGGACTGGAAAGGAATGCTGTGATTTAATTCAATGTGCCCTTCAGAAGCCACTGGAAACTTTAAATAGCAAGTATCACTTTTCCCCCTTCCTTCATGCACAGGAAAAAAGAGTAAAAGGAAAAAGCCCCAGATTATCCCTAATCACAGGATCATGAGGGATTTTTTTTTTTTCTGTATACATTTTGTATTTTCTGTTTTCCCTAATGAGCATGTATATATTTTAACTGTATAAAAATAAGGCCTGGTGCAGTAGATCACACCTGTAATCCCAGCACTTTGGGAGGCCGAGGCGGGTGGATCATTTGAGGTCAGGAGTTTGAGACCAGCCTGGCCAACATGGTGAAACCCTGTTTCTACTACAAACACAAAAATTAGCTGAGTGGTAGTAGCAGTCGACTATAATCCCAACTACTCGGGAGAGTTAGGCAGTAGAATCGCTTGAGCCTGGAAGGTGAAGGTTACGGTGAGCTGAGATAATGCCACTGCACTCTGGTCTAGGCGAGAGAGTGAAGCCCTGTCTCAAAAACAAAATAAAATAAAATAAAAAATAAAGGTTATTACTGCAGAAGGGCCTTGTAGTTGGTGGGAGCTGGTCTAGTATGAACAAAGCATCTACTCCTAATTTCATGAAGGGATGTTGTTGATGGGAGAAACAAAGCTTTTCCAGTGAGGTTGGGAGGGTATTTGCAGCAGGAGTGAGGGGCATAAAGTCAAGGGCAAACAGACCCAAGAGGAAGCCAAGTTCATGTACAGGCGCTGGTGGCTGCTGCTCCATCCCCAGGCTGAGGGGACTGGCATGTGTGACCTCCATGGTAGGACCTGAGCAAACCCCAAAGGGTCCTCCCTTGGACATGAAATCCTTGGAGATAAAATATCTTTGCCTCAAAACATCCCCATGAAGTGTAGATGTCTGGATGGAGTAATCCAGTGAGTTCTCTTCAGCTATTCATGTCTTAGCACCAATGAAAGTATTGATTTTTTTTCTTGAACAAGGTTCAGCCAAGGTAAGCGTGGGTGGAAGGCCACAGATATTCTTCAGAATTGGGATTTTCTCCCAGTCACACAAGCCCGGAGGGTGCCCTGGCTAGGGCCCTTCACGTGGGTGAGCAAAGTGCTCTGTCTTCTGTTTCTAATCACTCACTGTGACAACTGCGGGCAGTTTGTGTGATGCTGCATGGCAGAAACTCTCCCTCAATCATCAAAGGGGGATCAGTTTAGGAAGACAAGAGAGGAAATAAAATACTTAATTTAAGAATTATAAAACATTTGCAAAAATAAAAGTAGCATAAAGAATACTTGAATATCTTTGCCTGGATTTCTACTCTGACATTTGTAATACAAGGGTAGTATGCATGATGTAAATAATCTCATGTATAATGTTAAAAATGTAAGGTAAATAATCAGTGTACCGGCTATTATATTTTTCTCTTTGCTTTATTGTCTACTCTCTCTCTCTGTTTATTCTGTAAGTTACATACATTGTGGTCCTAAATACTTCAGTGTCTGATTCCCAGGAGCAGGGCTGCTCTCCTACCTGGCCACAGTGCCAACGTGAGTGTGTTTAAACTGAGACAAAACTGTTATCCGCCGTTTCTATGCCACTTAACCCAGCATTATCTGCTTGAACGTTTTCCCTTCCAGTAGAGTCGAAGGGCAGGGATTACATTTTTTTCTTGTCATGTCTCTTTAGTCTCGCTTAATCCAGAACATTTCCAGTCTTCCCTCCTCTTCTGTAATTTTGACATTTTAAAATAATTTTTTTGAAACAGGGTCTTGCTCTATTGCCCAGGCTGGAGTGCAGTGGTGCACTCATGGCTCACTGCAACCTCAGTCTCCTGGGCTCAAACGATCCTCTCGCCTCTGCCTCCCAAGTAGCTGGGATTAACTTTGACATTTTTGAAGAACAGAGGTCCCAACATTTCCTTTCCTTTTTAATAGGATATTCTTCATTTTGGTTTCATCTGATGTTTCCTTGAGATAGATTGAAATTATGCATCTCTTAACCCTTACCTCTGGCCCTCAACAGTAAGCAAGAGCTGTTTCTCCTCCTCCACTAATTACTTAATCATGGCCAGGTGCGGTGGCTCACGCCTGTAATCCTAGCACTTTGGGAGGCCGAGGCAGGCGGATCACAAGGTCAGGAGATTGAGACCATCCTGGCTAACACGGTGAAACCCTGTCTCTACTAAAAATACAAAAAAAATTAGCCAGGCATGGTGGCAGGTACCTGTAGTCTCAGCTACTAGGGAGGCTGAGGCAGGAGAATGGCTTGAACCTGGGAGGTGGAGCTTGCAGTGAGCAGAGATTACGCCACTGCACTCCAGCCTGGGCGACAGAGGGAGACTCTGTCTCAAACGAACAAAAAAAAAAATTACTTAATCAATCCGTCTATTATTGTATTCCTCTGCATTCTCATTTCCCCAGTGTTTTATAATTCATTACTGCACCTGATTATTTTCGTAATCAAATCAGTGACCCAGGCACTCATGCATCCTTGTGGCATGTTGCACCTAAGGAAGTGAGGAAGAGCAAGTGCCTCCTTACTTTCCGGCATAACAAGCTGTTCCAGACCCAGGTGCTTTTCTCCAACCTGGAGGCTTCCATTTCCCCAAATAGCCCTGGTCCTCTTAGAGAGTAAACTTGAGCCTTAAGTGTGCTCCATGCTCTTGACATTTGTGTGGACAGAGCTAGAGCCTCTGATTTCAGTACATTGGCTGGGGTCTTTTTTGCCTCTCCCCGTTTCAAATTACTGTGTCTCTTCTTGCACAGTGAGAACCCTGGCTCTTATCAATCCAACACATTCATTCATTTGCTCACTCCTAGAAACACATCTAATATGGTTTCAGGCCTGCTTAACTCATGCCACTGCTGCAGCTAACAGAGTTCAGGATGAATTTGTAAGTCCTCATTCCCATGTTGCTTAACAAGCTGTTCCAGACCCAGGTGCTTTTCTCCAACCTGGAGGCTTCCATTTCCCCAAATAGCCCTGGTCCCTCTTAGAGAGTAAACTTGAGCCTTAAGTGTGTCTTGACATTTGTTGTGACAGAGCAGAGCCTCTGATTTCAGTGAATTTTTTTGCCTCTCCTCATTCCCTCTTATCAATCCAACACATTCATTCATTTGCTCACTTGTTAACTCTTGTCTGTGCCCCCAGACCCCATCCAGACAGGGAGACATTTAACAACAAACTAAATAGTCAGAGCAGGAAATAAGATAGAAGTGAAATATGAGCATTGTTCCACAGTTATTTCTAGTTTGATACCAGTTTGCAGAGAAAGTAAGCAACCAAGCTGGACAACAACAGGAGGACCATGGAAATTGGTTTAATAACAGGCCTGCTCCCCTCATGGTGATGGGCAAGAGGCTTACACTGCAGCTAGGATAGGTGAGTGCCTCATGGAGAGGGCAGTCACATTTTTCTTTACAGAAAAATAACTGAGCTTTGCTAGGCAGTAAAAAACTTGGTGCTCAAGTGAACTATTTTAGTTGGATTTGTCCAGGAACACATACAAGTTACTGGTCTTGGCTCTACCAATCAAATTCACCATGGGAACAAGGTTGTGTGAAGACAATTCTCGCTAAAGTCTATACTGTCAACACAGACCTTGTTTCCTTTTTATCACTATCTGTGCACAACTGTCAAGTGTATGAGATGACTTGAGGTTTGCTGTTGTCTCAATGTGTCCAGCCTCACCCGTGCCTCTGTGGCTCTATCAAACATTCGAAAACACTGTTAGATTCCGTTGGAACAGCACAGTCAAAAGTACTTTGGGAATCTCTCAGAGTTGTCAACTACGCAGTCATTTCCTTCCGAGAACAAAGCTCACATTGCACACATTCTTGAACCTGGTTTGTCTCAGCAGGCCAGTTTTCCATGGTGAGGCCCTGCATTTTAGTTGAGAGGTGGCCTCTTGTCCCTATGTAAGGAGTACAGTGGGTTGCAGTGGGATGCCTGAGAGATTTCTCTAGCAGAAAGCTTTGGGACCCACTGCTCAGGTCTTGCTCCCGCCTGCAGCTGTCCACATACTCGTTCATTCAAGACACATCCAATTTGGGTTTGCAAGGACCGGGCCACCTGCCAGGTGCTGAGGGGCAGGGGTTGAGCACTGCGGGTAGGAGACAGCATGGTGGGGAGCACTGCCAGCCACTGGGTCTGAGCCTGGGAGGGGAAGGCACTCTGGAGGGGGCCATGTGTAAACCATGTCAGCAGGATTGCATGGAGGACACTCAGTTGAGGAGCAGGAAAGGTGCACCCCAGGGAGGGCAGGAACTGGAGGACAGCCATGTAGGGTGGCAGGGTGAGGTCTTGCAATCCAGAAGGAGAGGTATGAGATGAGGTGAGGGGCCAGGCGAGGTTCCTAGTGGGCAGAACCACAGCAAAGTGTTTCTAATGTATTCTTCCTTATCCTAACATCAAGGGGAAACTGTTGAGAGATTATAAGCAGGGAACAGTGGTGATCTCTCAGTTGCTGCATGGACAGCAGGTTGATGTGGGTGGAGCGTGGCAGAGAATGGAAACTGGAAGACTGGGTAGGGACCATGACAGTTCTCTGCGTTCTGATGATGGTTTGGACAAAAGTGGTGGCAGAGGAAGTGGGAGAAACCACTGAACTCTTTCCTCTGCAAATAGGAACACAATACTTATTTATACAATAGAGTGAAAATGGGAAGTGTGTCTAATGATTCATTGCAGCATCTCACATTAAGCTGATCTTGCTGTGAATGTTTAGAATTTAAAGAAATACAGAATTTTAGTCAGGAAAAAATAACCAAGATTTCCATCTCTGGTAGTTAACCTCGGAACATTTTGGTGTATTATTTTTCAGATTTTATTCTGAAATGATCAACTACAATGCATTTGTGCTATATCAACAAGTGGATTCTACCGTGTTTACATTTTGCATAGTAGTTTTATCATAGAAGAATTTTCCATGTCTTCACAATGAGAATCGTTAATGGCTGAAGACTAAGCATTAAAGGGAGGTACTTCAGTTTCATAGCTGTTTTTTGTTGTTGTTGTTGTTGTTGGAGGGTTAGCAATTTCTACAATTTTACTTCTCTAAATCACATTGTAATGAACATCTCTGTCCATAAAGGTTTTTCTTAGAGCCTCTCATGCTGTTGCAGCCCAATGTTGGCTGTGGATGCTGGCTTCTGAAGGTCTGACTAGTGGGGATGTCCACCATGGCTCACGATTTTTTATCTCTGTTAGCTAAGAAGTCAGCAGGGACGACTGCATGTTACCTCTTCAGTGGAATGCTGTTGCCATGGTTGAACTTCTCACATGGTGGCTGACTTTTCTCAGAGAGAAGGTCCCCCAAAATTGGGTGGCAGCTTTAATGTTCTTTATGACTTAGCCTCTGAAGTCACATGGCACGTCCACCCTATTCTATTTGATGGAACAACCACAAACCCACCAAGGTTCAAGGGGAGAGGATGTAGGTCCTACCTCTCTATATTGGAGGATCAAAGCCTTAAGCAGACATGTTTTCAAACTGCCTTCTGGCCCTCTGTGCCCTCTGACTAAAAATTATTTGTACCCCAACCATATGAAAAACACACCTACCCTTCCCAAGAGCTCCTCAATGTCTTGTTCCATTACAGCATCAAGCCCAGCTTCAAAGTCCGAAAGCTCATTATCTAAGTTAGGTTCAGGTGTCTTGGAGGCACCTTGCATGAAATACCTTGAGTGCTGTCCTTTCTGGTCTGATGCTCCAGGAAATCTAAAGACACAAGTCATCTGCATCCCATTTAACCAACATGTACTTGTGGGGCAGGTGTAGGATAACTCCTTGTAGTGGGTCAAATGGTGACCGCCCCCAACACACTCTGCTGAAAAAGATATGTCCAAGTCCTCACCCGGGAATCTGTGATTACAATCTTATTTGGAAAAAAAAAGTCTTTGCAGATGCAAGTTAAGGATCTTGAGATGAGATCATCCTGGATTTAGGGATGTCCCTATATCCGATTATAAGCATCCTTGTAAGAGGAAGGAAGAGGAATATTTGGGATCCAGAGACCCAGAGAAGAAGGCCATATGATGACGGAGGTAGAGCTTAACATCATCCATCTCTAAGCCAAGGACCATTTGGTGCCACAAGAAGCCAGAAGAGACAAGGAAGCATTCTCTTCTAGCACCTTCAGAGAGAGTCCATCCCTACCAACACTGATTTTGTACTTGTACAACATTGATTTTGTACTTCTGGTCTCCCAAACTGTGAGAAAATGAATTTCCATTGTTTTAAGCCACCATGTGTGTGGTAATTTGTTACAGCAGCCTAGGAGACTAATGGACTGCAATTAAGAGTCCTGTTCCACTGGGGGCTGTGGGGAAGGAAAACATACACTGTCACTGGCCCACAGCAATTCTGAAATCCAACCGGACACAGATTGCCAGTTCATTAAATACATCATGAAAAACCTTTTTATTTTTAAAAATTATAGTAAAATAAACATAACATAAAATTTACCATTTTAACTATAAGTGTATTGTGCAGTGGAACTAAATACACTCATCTTGTTGTATAACTATTACAACCATCCATCTCCAGAACTTTTTTTATATTTTCAAGTGGAAACTCCATATCCATTAAAAACAACTCCTGGCCTGGTTTGGTGGCTCACGCCTGTAATCCCAGCACTTTGAGATACCAAGGTGGGTTGGATCACTTGAGGTCAGGAGTTCGAGACCAGCCTAGCCAACATAGTGAAACCCATCTCTACTAAAAATACAAAAATTAGCCAGGCGTGGTGGTGCGTGTCTGTAGTCCCAGCTACTCAGTAGGCCGAGGCAGAAGAATCGCTTGAATCTGGGAAGTGAAGGTTACCGTGAGCTGAGATGGCACCACTGTACTCCAGCCTGGGCAATAGAGCGAGACTCCCTCTCAAAACAACAACAACAACAACAACAAAACTAACAACAACAACAACAAAAAACTACTCCTTAGTCTCCCATCCCCGAGCCTCTGGAAACCACCATTACACTTTCTCTCTTTACTTTGTCAACCCCGAATATCTGAGACAGGTCTCAGTTAATTTAGAAAGTTTATTTTGCTGAGATTGAGGACACGCACCCGTGACACAACCTCAGGAGGTCCTGACAACATGTGCCCAAGGTGGTCAGAGCACAGGTTGGTTTTATACAATTTAGGGAGACATGAGACATCAGTCAGCATTTGTAAGATGAACATTGGTTTGGTCCAGAAAGGTGGGACAACTCAAAGCCGGGAGGGGGCTTCCAGGTCATAAGTAGATAAGAAACAAATAGTTGCATTCTTTTGAGTTTCTAATTAGCCTGTCCAAAGGAGGCAATCAGATATGCATTTATCTCAGTGAACAGAGGGGTGACTTTGAATAGAATGGGAAGCAGGTTTTCCCTAAGCAGTGCCCAGCTTGACTTTTTCATTTTGCTTAGTGATTTGAGGGACCCAAGATTTATTTTCCTTTCACAACGTATTTAAGTACTATAGAATACCTCCCATGTGGGGAATCATTCAGTATTTGTGACTGGCTTCTTTCATTTAACATAACGTCTTCAATTTATCCATGTTGTAGAATGTGGCAGAATTTCTTTCCTTTCTAAGGTTGAACAATATTACATTATATGTTTATACCACATTTTGTTTATCCACTCATTCACAGATGGACACTTGAATTGCTTCCATTTTTTGGCTATTGTGAATAATGTTGCTATGAACATGGATGTACAAATATCTGTTCAAGTTTCTGTTTTCAGTTCCTTTGGAGATATACCCAGAAGTGAAATGGTTGGATCATATGGTAATACTATTTTTAATTTTTTAAGAAGCTATCATGCTGTTTTCCATAGTGGCTGGTTTCCACAGTGGCTGTGCCATTTTACATTCCCTCTAGCAGTGCAGAAGAATTCCAATTTCTTCCCATGAAAGACTTTTTTAAAAATACAAACAGGCCAGGCACAGTGGCTCACGCCTGTAGTCTCAGTGCTTTGAGAGGTGGAGGCAGGTGGATCGCTTGAATCCAGGAATTCAAGACCAGCCTGAGCAACATGGAGAAACTCCGTCTCTACAAAAAGATCAAAAAATAGCTTGACTCAGGAGGCTGAGCAGGATTCTAGCTTGAGCCTGGGAGACAGAGATTGCAGTGAGCCATGATCATGCCACTGCCCTCCAGCCTGAGCAACAGCATGTGAGACTCGGTCTCAAAAAAAAAAATAATAAAGAAGTACAAATGATTATCCCCATATTTTTCCAATAAGATGATTTTCTTCTACTTTCTTTTTCAACAATAAGCCCATAAAATATATATTTCATTAATATTTGTCCTGCTTTTCCATCCTAATATATCAATTTCCCTACTATATCCAGTAAAAAAACAATTTCAAATGATTCCTTTAGATCATGTTAACAAAAGTTGCTACAGTTGATGGTGAAGACAAGTCATGCTGTGATGTGTGTACATGCCGGATATTCTAGCTCACTCATCTATAAGCTGTTCTATCAGAAATACATGAGATGTCATGTGTGATAGTCTCCAACACACTGTGCCTGACCACAGAAAACTCTCTAAATGTTACTCCTTCCCTCTCAGAACCCTGAATCAAAGTTAAATGATTAGTAACACATGTCATGAATCATCTTGTCATTGATTTTCAAAACTGTTATGAGCTAAACAATGTCATTTTTAAAAACTGAAGATTGAAAATGGATATCAATACATAAACAGAGGAAAGAGAGGCTGCTCTGATTCCCCAGGGGTAAAGTGAGTTGGAGTGGGAGATACCACCCCCAATTCCTTCTTTTACTTGAGGAATCTCTTCAGAACATAGTTTTAAAAGTAATACCCTCAAACCAGGGTTGGCAAACTATGGCCTGTGAGCCAAACCCAGTCCACTGCCTGCTTTTATCAATAAAGTTTTATGGGAACTCAGCTGTGCCCATATGTTTACATATTGTCTGCAGCTTTCTTGGTACAATGGAAGCATTGAGTCATCACAACAGACCATATGGCCCACAAAACTAAAATATTTACTATTTGGTGCTTTACAGAAAAAGCTTGCCAACTTTTCTCTAATTATTGAGCTCAATGAACAGATAAACTTATGAGTAACCATGATAATCAGGGCTCAACTGCAGCCTGTCCAGGGATGTGGTTCACCAAGTGACCAGCTGGGGCACTTGAAGGCTTCTGTGGTGAGAGCATAGAGCAAGATAGAGGATAAAGCAAGGTATTAACAGTCTGAACAGGACCATTTGAACTAGGAAGCTTGTGGTTTCCTAAAGGGAAAAAGAGTGCTGTTAGCAGAAAGAGGAAAAGATATAGGGCAAGGAAGAACAAAAGAACATTGCAATATCTGTTTTTAAAACAATAGAAAACTAAATGAAAGAATAATCAAACAAAAATTAGATACAAATATATTCTTTTTTTTTTCCAGCTTTTATTTTAGATTCAGAGGGTGCATGCACAGGTTTGTTACGAGGGCATATTGCATGATGCTGAGGTTTGTGGTATAATAGATCCCGTCACCCAGGTAGTGAGCATAGTACCCGATAGGTAGTTTTTGCCCCACTCTCTACCTCCCGCTCTAATAGTCCCCAGTGTCTGTTGTTCCCATCTTAATGTCTATGAGTATCCAATATTTAGCTCCCACACATGAGAACATGTGGTATCTGTTTCTGCATTAATTTGCTTAGGATAGCAGGCTCCAGTTGCATCTATGTTGCTGTAAAGGACAGGACTTTGTTCTTTTGTATGGCTGCATGGTATTCCATGGTGTATATGCACAACATTTTCTTTATCCAATCCACTGTTGATGGGCACCTAGGCTGATTCCATGTCTTTGCTATTGTGAATAGTGCTGTGATGAACATACAAGTACATGTGTCTTTAATTCTTAATAGAAATGTATATTAGCAGTACATCTAAGTCTTTACATTGGAAGCAAATGGAATGGATTTGTGCCTTGACATTGGCAAGCACACAGAGAACTTTTCAGTTTTCAATTGCCTGGGCTTTCAGACTTAATCATTTTATCTATGATAAATACTATAGTCCCACGGCATTCCTTAAGCTACCTAAAAGCATGTGGAAAATCAAAGGGCTCCCATACTTGTTCTTAGCACTCCAACAAGACACAGAAGACAATACTACAATTTAAAGATAACATTAAAAATCTGAAACCCATTTCTACTTTATCTTGAAATCAGTAACTTTGACCAGTATATGATAAATATTATTTCACTAAAATTTCTGCACACTTCCAGTTAAAAAACATAATAACAAGGGTCTGTCCACCTCCACAACTGCTGTTTGTGTTCGCTGATGCTGATGAGGTTTTTTGAAGTCTTTTGGTTCAAAACCCTGCTGAGATCAAAGAGCTTTCAAAAGGAATCCAGGCACAACAGTGACACTTGCAAACGCACTCACCCTTGCTCTTTGCACATTATAATAATCCAGGCACTCTGTACTTTACTCCAGTGTCCTACAGAGTAATAAGCATGTTCTTTGGACAGAAAGAGAAATTTAAAAAGTAATGGATTGTGATATTACTCCTTGATTATGTTCATATTTTCTTCACTACTATATAATTAGTAGTCGCAAAGGCTGAGCCAAATAGGGATTAGAAAGGGACTTAAATGTTATGCAGCTGACAGAATGAATTACTCATTTCTCCTAGTGTACGTATGTTTAAATATTTATGGGATTTTACCTGCATGATTGTTTTGGTGGCCCATTGCCATAATGAAATACAGCATTCTGTTTAATTACAGTGTAGCCAGGTTTTAAGGAAAATTCAGCCAAGTTGGGTTCTTTTGAAATGGATTGCTTTCAGTGGGTTGACTGGTGACTAAAATCTCTTCTATGGCTGTGGTCAGTACTGCTGAAATGTCCCATTCACATGGATCTCTCATGAGCCAGGAGTTCTGATTTGGTGAAGTGGCCACATACAAGGAGTCACCAGTGCCCTGTGTTCAATCCACTCATTGTCAGACGTAGTGTGAGGTAAAAGTCAAGGGTGGGAAAGACTTAGGAGTGTGGCTGAGTCTGTGTCCAGAATCAAATCCTATGTCACCTCCTGGAATTTGGAGGGACACAACCACAGGCCTCTCCTCACATTGACCTTTCCATGACCAAGAAAGAGCTCCTAGCATCACGCACACATTCTGCCAGGCTGTGTGTTGTCCACGGATATCACTATTCTGTTGAAGACCTAAAACTGTAGCAGATGTGATTGCCATTTTTGGCTATTGTTAATTGGTTCAAACAAATTTACTGGGGAAAATATTTTTCTCAGATAGATAGAATTGTAAAATAATACATGAGGTTTCCTAATTTTTCCTTTTCACTTAATATTTTTAAATACCTTTCCATTTAAATAAACGTTTCAACAACACCATTTTCAATGGCTTCGGAGTTGTCTTTTGTATAACTAAACCATAATTTATTATACCAATTCCCTATGATTGAACATTTTTTTGTATGTACATCTTCATGCTCTTTTCACTTGTGCTAAATTTTGAAAATAAACACCAAATCAAAGATATGCCCTTTTTAAGCTTGAAGTATAGTTTCAAATTGTGTGACAGAAGCGTTGTAATAATTTGTATTTTCACCAGTAGCTACATGAGATAATATTCATTTCCCAACACCCTCAACAATATAATTTTTTGCCTCAAGTAACTTTGAAGGTGATTCTATTCCTTCACTATTGTTTTAATTTGCACTTTCTGTAAACTCTAGATAACCGATTTTTCACTATTAAAACCTGCAGTCATAGGCCATGTAAGATTTCCTCAGCAGCTTACAAGGTTGTGTCGGCTTTGATCTGCTTTCCCTAATCGTCCTTCCTCCTCTCAGTGTGCAATTTCAATGTTCAGGCACCTTCAGCTACGCCTGCATTCCTGACCCAACTCAGACCTGAGCATGGTGTTAACTTGTTGACTTCATGGTGGGGATCCATAATGGGGCCAGGCTTTCAGGCTTGTGTTTGCTCCAGCTTTCCCCTGCTCTGACCTCTGCGTCTCCCCACATGCCGTCTCCCTGTCTGCTGCCCTACCCAGGAGAACGTCCCCACGAGGGCACCACACCCCTGTCTTCACAGTTGTGGAGTCCAAACACTCACTGTGAAGTGTCACCATTCTTTGCCTGTTGGACAGTATGACTTTAAGGTCCAACCTATAGCCCCATTGTTCTGCAGATTTTCTATGAACTTAAATCTTAAAGTTGCTGAATTCTGAAAGTGACATTCCCCTGATCCATCCCAGGCATTTGAACTTGACCCAGACCTCTCTTATAGTGATTCTTGGGACTTTTCGGTGTTCAGCTTCAGTAAGAGAGGATGCGATCTGGGGTAGGGCAGATGCAAATGTATGTTCTGCCTTCGCCATTTACTGGCTGCATCACTTAACTTCCCCCCACCTCAGTTTCCTCATCTGTAAAAGACGATGGGTGAGAACGCTCACCACTCTGCGTTTTTGTGGGCATGAAATGCTGGCACTTCATGACTGCATCCTGTGGAGTGTGTAATGTTGTCAGCAACAGTAGCAGAGGATCAGAGAGGTCACCTGCTGGTCTGCCACCTTCTTTGTCTCCTGTTTTCATAGCAAATTGTTCTCTGAACAGTCCTGGAATCTATTTCCTTCTCAGGAGTAGAGGATGGACTGAATATCTGAAAGTATTGCTCCTGCTCCCTTTCCTCTTCCCCAAAGCTGTTACCTGAACTGAGATCTCCTGCAGGGGTCATAGCCTGTGGAATTGCCAGAGCAACACCCTGGGGACATGGTACATCTGCCTCACAGAGCGTGAGGAGTGGTGGGAAGGGTGTGCCTCCCCAAGCTCAGCTCAGAGGACATGGCCCGTGGTGAGGACGGGACTTCCACTCCCATGGCACAATGCCTGTCCCCTCCAAAGGCATCCTGCCCTGTCACAGCCTGCCATCCAAAAGCAGTAGGTAATAACGCAGAGATCAGAAAATAGGCAGCCTGCCCTTGCTTCTGCTGCCCCCAGTGTGGAGATGCTGAATAACAAAGACCCCGTGCAGGGACTGTGCTGGTGGATGGTAGCTGTCAAGTTGACTGAGTCACAAGGTGCCCAGATGTTTGGTGAAACATTATTTCTGGGCATCTCTGTGAGGGCATTTCTGGATTAATATCTGAATTGACCAACTGAGTAAAGCAGATGGCCCTCCCCAGCATGTGGGGACTCATCCTGTCCATTTAGGGCCTGAATGAAATGAACAGCACCTGTAGCCCCAGCTACTTGGGAGGCTGAGGCAGGAGAATTGCTTGAACCCAGGAGGCGGAGGTTGCAGTGAGCCAAGATGGCACCACTGCATTCCAACCTGGGTGGCAGAGCAAAACTCTTTCTCAAACAAAACAAAACAAAACAGAAAAAGAATAAACAGCTAAGTAGGACAGAACCTTCCTCTCTGCCTGACTGTCCTCCTTGGAACATCAGTCTTCTCCTGCCTTCAGACTCAAACCTGACCTGGAATGGTACCTTTGGCTCTTCTGGGTCTGTACTTATTTCCACAATAACATGAACATATTCCTTATAATAAACCTCTTTATATTGATATCCATATATATATATATATATATATAACACACACACACACATACACATTCATATCCTATTGGCTCTGTTTTTCTGGAGAATTCTGACTAATATTAATACTTTTCTCCTTAGTAATGTAAGATCCAGGTGACTGCATGAAAGCCATTTGTCCTCTCTAGTTTCCTCTTTTGTACAACAGGAGTAATAATATTGATCTCACATGTAAAAGTATTAAAGGATTAAGGGGCCACTTAGCACTTTGTGTTGGGTTCATGGTAAGAGTTCAATAGACCGTGGCTTTGGGAAGGAGGTGTACAAGGCACATTAAAATGTGTATTGCATTCCCAAAGACATTTGGACTCTTACTGCAGGAAATCTTCTGCATTCCTCTTATAAACACTGACCAAACTGCGTCGCTGAATCTCTAACACGCAGATCTTTTCTGTCTTCAAATATTGTTTTTCTTTTTATTAGACCAGTGTTTTCCAAAGTTGTGTCCCCACACAAATGCGCTAGAATTACCTGTCAATTTACATGCAGAAGAAATATGCACATTCTTGAATCCCACCCAGACCCACTGAATCAGAATACCTTGGCAAAGAGCCAAGGAATTTGCATTTTTAACAAGCTCCCCGGGTGATTCTAATGCAATTAAAATTTGAGAGCCTCTGCCTTATGCCCTGCTGAGTCCCCTTACTCCACACAGACATAATTAAGCCTCTTAATTACACTTTTTGCCATGAATTAATAGAGTCTTAATTATCTGAGAACACTGATTGACAATAAGAGGCATGAGATAGTTTGGTTTTTATTCAAAATGAAGGCAAGATTTGAACATCGGTGATGGTAGCCATCTCCTGGTGTAACTGGAGGTTTCTTTGTGACAATACTGTGGCCATTCTGAGCAACCCTCTCTATTCTATGGTGGCATTAGTGTTAGTGTAATGGGGTTCACGGTGATGATTCTGCATAACCTTAAGTGACTTCATAAGCAGATGCTTATTAAATCTGCAGATTTTCCCAAATGAAAAGGGGCAACTTGTCCCTGAAATGGTATCTATTTGAGTACCTACAGAGGTAACCCTAGAATCCTGTTGTCTTCTCACCTTCCTACCCATAGGCTAGTCTGACCACTAAATCTATAGGAACCATCCCTGCAGAGTAAGGCTAATGCTACCATCATTCATTTCTAGCTCACAGTTGTGGGGAATTGTTATCATCTTCGTTTTACTGGTGTGGAAATGGAGGCGCAGAGGGAGTGAGTTGACCTTTTGACAATGTCAGCACTGACATCCAGATTTTTAATTCCAACTTCAGGGCCAACTGGGCCTCTACTGTTCCTCCTTCATCTCCATTATTGTCAAGTGTCTGCTCATATTCTCTCCAGTCTTTGAGGCCTGACTGTGCAAGGGGCATGAAGGCAGAAAACTGGGCTCCTTGGGTCCTGCTCTGAAAAGTCCTGATGCAGGAGCTGGTCTTCTCCAGAAGTGAAATAACCAGTTGTTTGTGCAGACTTGCCACCACCAGCCAGTCCCTACTTAACTATCCCACCATTATTGTCAGAGGTGTTTGAACCAGAGTGACTCCATCTTGAATAGGGGCTGGGTTTAAATAAGGCTGAGACCTGCTGGGTTGCATTCCCAGGAGTTTAGGCATTCTAAGTAACAGGATGAGATAGGAGGTTGGCACAAGATGCAGGTCACGAAGACCTTGGTGATAAAACGTGTTGCGGCAAAGAAGCCGGCCAAAACCTACCAAGACCAAGAGGGTGAGGAAAGTGATTTCTGGTCATCCTCACTGTTCATTATACGCTAATTATAATGCATTCACATGCTGAAAGACACTCCCACCCATGACATGACAGTTTACAGATGCCATGGAAACGTCAGAAAGTTACCCTATATGGTCTAAAAAGGGGAGGAACCCTCAGTTCCGGGAATTACCTACCCCTTTCTTGGAAAACTCATGAATAATCCACCCCTGTTTAGCATATAATCAAGAAACAGTTATAAGTATACTCAGTCCAGCAGCCCATGCCACTGCTCTGCCTATGGAATAGCCATTCTTTTAGTCCTTTACTTTCCTAATAAACTTGCTTTCATTTTACTGTGTGGACTACCCCTGAATTGTATCTTGCACGCAGTTCAAGAATCCTCTCTTGGGGTCTGAACTGGGACCGCTTTCTGGTAACATTATCATCCTATTGTGAGCCGGGGGCTTTGGCCCTCAAGAATGCAGCAGAGTTTCCTGGAGGGCAGAACGTCATAAGCTACTGTGCTCCATGACTTGCTTTGCACTTTTCAGCTCATCATCTTCGTTAAATAAGTAAATCACCACATAAGCGTCTTTAAGAATGGGAAAGGGACACATTTACTTAGATTAGAGTTGGGAAGAGAGAGGAGAGCACTCGGCTTTTTGTGGCATGATTGTAGCTGCCCATAGGCTGGAGCCAGGGTGAAGTGGAATAGAAAGGGATCAGAAAGGAGGCACAAGGAAAGATGAAATCTTGAGCTCTAAATCGAATCCTTCTTCTGATAGCTGCCTCCATTCTTGGTGCTCCTCCTGATTCTCCTTCACCCAGGCTGCATAACTACTGGTCATTATGATGGCATTCAATTTGCGAACCTCTTACACTTGGATTGTTCAGGTTTCAAACTTTTAATTTTTCCCTTCAAATCCTTAGTTACCTTATTGTGGCTTTTTGTTAAAAATATTATCTGAGACTTGCATTTAATTTCAAGATGGAGAAACAAGAACTGGATTTACCTTCCTTTATGAAGCTACCAAACATAAGGCAACATGTACAGTTTGCAAGACACTGGGCATTAAGCAATGAAGGATAGTGGTCCGTGAAAGATGGAAAACAAACCAAGTGAGCCCTACAATTTCCTAATCTTCCTGCCTTGAGAATTTCCAGGCTTCAACTGATCTCTCAAGGATGTTCAGAGACAGGCCAGGATACCCTGCGATGAGGAGACAAAGAGAGTAAGGGAAGGCCAAGAAGGAAAGCTGCAGGGACAGAGCCTTCCTGATATCTGCAGAGAGTCCCCCTTGAGCATTCAGCTGAATCCGATGCATGAGGAAGGTCTCTGAGGCTAGGAAAGAGCCACCCAGAAGGATCTGAGTAGCAATATCCAGCACTTACCCAGGTCAAGAAATAACATTGACCAGCCAAACTGGAGAACCTCTATGTCCATGTGGAACTAGGTAAAATGAGCAGAAAGGTCTTGACTAAGTAGGAAGAAAATTATTTGTGCTAGGCTGAGCACTCTCAGTTCAACCTAACCAGTTTTTTGTTTGTTTGTTTGTGATGGAATCCCACTTTGTCGCCCAGGCTGGAGTGCAGTGGTGCTATCTCGGTTCACTGAAACCTCTGCTTCCAGGTTCAAGCAATTGTCCTGCCTCAGCCTCCCAAGTAGCTGGGACTGCAGGTGCATGCCACCACACCTGGCTAATTTTTGTATTTTTAGTAGAGATAGGGTTTCACTATGTTGGCCAGGGTGGTCTCAAACTTCTGACCTCAGGTGACCCACCTGCCTCAGCCCCCCAAAGTGCTGGGATTATAGGCGTGAGCCACTGCGCCCGGGTCCTAAACAGTTTTAAGTAGCTTCTGTATCTCATAATGAGGATATAAATCCATCAGTGAAAAGTAACCCAGAACTGACACAGATGCTTGGATTAGCAGGCAAGAATACTAAGACAGGATGATAACTTTATATGTTTTAAAAAATTAAGTAGAAACATGAAAAGTATTAAAAAAATGCCCAAATTAAAATTCTAGAGTTGAAAATTGGAATAGGTGGGAAGAAAAAATACATTAGGTAGAATTAATGGTAGATTAGACATTGCAGAAGAACATTTCAATGAACTTGAAGAATAGAAACTATTCAAAATTAGATGCACAAAGAAATACAGAAAGAAAAGGTAATAAATAAATAATAAATAAAATGAACGTAGCCATCAGTGAATTGTGGTATAGTTTCAAGAAGCACAATATACATATACATATGTATATATTTATATTATATGTTATTATAGCAGTATTATATTATATACATAATATGTTGTATATATATTATGGCAGAGAAAAAAGACATTTGTATAGCAGAACAAATATATGGATAACAAGCAGATGTCTCATCAGAAACTATGAACAAGAAGACAATGTAGGGAAGTATGGAAAGGAAAAAAATCTGGTAACCTAGACTTTTATACTCAGTGAAAATGTCTTCAACAACTAAAGCACAAGGAAATCTTTTTTCAAGGATACCAAAGCTGAAAGAATGCATCCCCAGCAGACCTGTGCTGTGAGAAATGTTAAAGGAAGTCCTTCAGTCAAAGGGAAGTTAATACTGGAGGGTAATACAGATCCACAGAAATGAGTGAAGAGCCCTGGTAATGACGTCTAAATAAATACGATTTCTTTCCTATTATTTAAATTTCTTGAAAAGATAACTGATTGTTCAAACAAAAATAATAACAATGTAATATAGGGTTTATAACATATGTAAAACTAAAACATATGACAAGAACAGAAAAAAGGAATGGGAGAGGAAAAACGGAAGTGTACTAACTTAACATTTTATTATAGGTAAAGGGGGTAGTAGCTATCAAAAGTAGATTGTGTAAAACATATATATATGTTTATATGTAAACATATATATATATATTATAAACCCTAATGGAACCACTAAAATAACAAAACAAAGTGTTATAGTTAATAAGTAAAAAGAAAAAAAGAGAGTAACACAGATATTCATAAAAGTATTAATCAATATTACCTATTAATCCAAAAGGAAGCAGAGGAAAAAGCAGAGATTGCAGATCACATAGAAAAGCAAGACCAGCTCTATGCTGCTGTGGTACAATAGGAAATATATATAGTCATTCCTCAGTATTCCCGGGGGATTGGTTCCGGGACTCCTTATGGATACCAAATCATCTCTAGATTGCTTATAATGCCTGATAAAAGGTCAATGCTGTGTAAATAGTTGTTATACCGTATTGTTTAGGGAATCACGACAAGAAAATCAGTCTGTACATGTTCAGCACAGACACAACCATCCTTTCTTTTCCCCCTGAATATTTTTGATCCACAGTTGGTTGAACCCATGGATTTGAAACCCATAGATGCGGGCGCTGACTCTATTTGGTCTTTGTCCTCAGTTCCTGGCAGAGAGCTCCTAAAACCCTTGGAATTTCCTGACTGAAGGGGTTGATAGGCACTTTTGTTATTCGTAATGAGCCCCTTTCCACCATGCCTGGCACTATGCTAATGAGGACTGTTGGAGAGTCCCTTGGTAGCTTCAGGATGGGGGCTGGTCAACAGAAAGATCAAACCTTGATTAGACGGCTGGAAATTCTAGCCCCATCTCCAATCTCCATGGAGGAGGGAGGAATTGGTGGTGGTGATGGTGGGGTGGGGGTTAAGTTCAATCACCAATGGTCAGTAATTTGATCAATCACGTTTATATAATGAAACCTCCATAGAAACCCTAAAAGGCAGGGTCCCAGGAGCTTCCAACAAATTTGTGTGTTGGGAGGGTGGCTCACAACTTCACCAGGACAGAGGGTCCTTAGCTCTGACCTTGCTCTGTGAGCCTCCTCACCTGGTTGTTCATATGTATCATTTATAATAAACTGTAATAGCAAGTACAGAATTTTCCTGAATTCTTTGACTCTAGTAAGTCATAAAACCTGGCAAGGAGTGCAGGGAGGAGATTGTGAGGACTCCCAAACTTTTAGCCAAGTCAGACAGAAGTGCTGGTAACCTGGAAACCAAGTACTTGTGGTTGGCATCTGAAGTGAGGGAAGTCTCCCTTAAATCTGTGGAGCCTGATGCCAACTCCAGGTGGCCAGTGTCAGAATAGGACTGAATTGTATGACACCCAGTTTGTGTTGGGGATCAGCAAGCTGGAGAATTGGTGTTGGAAAAGATAACACCTCTTTGGTGTCAGAAAGAACTTGAGAGTTGCCTATAAGAAATTCATGTCAAATATAAATACACAGGTGGGTCAAAAGTAAAAAGATGGAAAAAGTTATATAATGTTAATACTAAAAAAAAAAGAAAACAAAACAAACCTGCAATGGCTATATTGATATTGGACAAAGTGGATTTCAGAGCAAAGAATATTTATAGGGACAAAGAAAGTCATTTCATAACAATAAAAGGGTAAGTTTACCAAGAGAACATAGAAATCTTAAACATGTATATGGACCTAATAACAGAGCTTCAAAATACCTGAAGCAAAAACTGGTATAACTAATAACTCCATGGAGAGATAGACAAATCCACAATTATAAAAGAAATTTTAATATCCCTTTCTCAAAAATTGATAGAAAAAATGGTAAAAAAAAAAAAAAAGGAAAAAGGAGAAAAAAGAGAGAGAGAGTAACGAATATAGAATATTTAACAGCACTATCAACTAAATTGACCTAATTGACACTTATAGAACATTCCACATAACAATAAAATACACCTTCCCCTCAAGCGCCTGTGGAACATTTACCAAGATAGACAATATTCTGAGTTAGAAAACAAGCCTTAATATGTCTGAAAGGATTTCAAGTCATATAACTTATGTTTTCTGACCATAATGGAATTAACTTAGAAATGATTAAAGATAAATCTCCAAATATTTTTAAATGATGCAACACATTTCTTATTTATTTATTTATTCATTAATTAATTATACTTTAAGTTCTAAGGTACATGTGCACAACGTACATGTTTGATATATAGGTATACATGTGCCATGTTGGTTTGCTGCATCCATCAACTCGTCATTTACATTAGGTATTTCTCCTAGTGCTATCCCTCCCCCAGCCCCCCACCCCCCAACAGGCCCCAGTTTGTGATGTTCCCTGCCCTGTGTCCAAGTGACCTCATTGTTCAGCTCCCACCTGTGAGTGAGAACATGCAGTGTTTGGTTTTCTGTCCTTGTGATAGTTTGCTGAGAATGATGGTTCCCAGCTTCATCCAGGTCCCTGCAAAGGACATGAACTCATCCTTTTTTATGGCTGCATAGTATTCCATTGTGTATATGGCAACACACTTCTGAATAAAATGTGGGGCAAGAGGAAATCAAAAGTGAAACTAGAAAGTATTGTGAACTAAATGAAAATGAAAACAACATAAAATTTGTGAGATGCTTCAAAAGGCAAATTTATAACACTAAACTATATTAAAAAGAAGAAAGGTTTCAAATCATTGATCTCGGCTTCCACCTTAGAGAAATAAGCCCAAAGTAAAATGAAGAAAGGAAACAATAAATGAATGAAAAAAAAATGAAAGAAAAAAAACAATAGAAGAAATCAATGAATCCAAAGCTGGTTTTTGAGAAGGCCAATAAAATTGATAAACTTTTAGCCAGGTTGATCAAGAAAGAGAGAGGAAACACAGATTACAAATATCAGAAGTGAGTGTGGTGGCATCACTATAGATTCTACAGATACGAAAAGTATAGTAAAAGAATTTCATGGACAACTTTATGCCAATACATTTGACAATGTAGATGAAATTGACCAACACCTTGAATACACACAAAGTGTCAAAGTTTACACAAGAGAAAAATACCTAACCTACATAGCCCTTTATATATTAAATTAAATTTAAAAATAAAAACTTTCCCTCAAAGAAAGCTACAGGCCTCAATGGCTTCACTGGTGAAATCTATCAATCTTTCAGGGAAGAAATAATAAAAATTCTACATCAACTCTTCAAGAAATTTAAAGAAGGTGTACTTTCCAACTGATCCCATGAAGTCAGTGTTACCCTGAGATGAAAACCAGACAAAGACATTTTAAGAAAAGAAAACTACAAACTCATATCACTCATGAACGTGGACATAAAATTCTAAAATCAGTTTTCAGAAATTGAATCTAGCAATACATTAAAAAGTATCATACACCATAACCAAGTGGGTTTTATCTCCAGAATGCAAGATTGTTTTAATATTTGCCAAGTAATCAATATAATCCATCTTAACAAGTTAAAAAAGAAAAACCATATAGTCATCTTAGTAGATAGAGACATTCATTCCTGATGACATGTCTCAGCAATGTGGTAATGGAAGAAAATTCCTCAACTTGATAAAAGGCATCTATAAAAAGCCTACAGATAACATTATACTTATTATTAAAGATTGTATGCTTTTCCCCTAAGCTAAGGAACAAGAATGTCCACTGCTACGATTCAACACTGAACTCAGGGAATAGCCTGTACGATAAGGCAAAATAAGTAAATAAAAGTCAACTAGATTGGAAACAGAGAAATAAAACATGTGTTTATCCATAGATGACAGGATTATCTATGTAGAAAGTCAGATGGAATCAACAAAAAAACTGCCGGAGCTGGTAACTGAATTTAGAAATGTTCCAGGACACAATAGCAATATACAACAATCAATTGTCTTCCTATGACTAGCAATGAAGAACCAGAAATGGAAATATTATTTACAATAGCACCTAAAATATGTCATACTTATGAACAAGTCTGACAGGAGAAGTAAAAACACATACTTTGAAATCTACAAAAACTGTTGAGAAAAATTAAAGAATACTTAAATAAATGGAAAAATATACCATGCTTACAGTTTGGGACACTTGATATTGTTAAGATTGATGAATAGTTTCAAAACAATGCCAATCATAATCTTAGCAGACAGATTTTGTAAAAGTTGACCAAGCTCACTCTAAAATTTATATGGCAGATCAAAGAAAAAAAGGCAACTTCAAGCCATACCTTGAACCATAGACAGCATTCAATACAAAGTGGATCATAAATCTAAATGTAAAATCTAAAAGTATAAAAGTTCTAGAGAAAAAAAATAGAAGAAAACTTTTGTGACTTGGGTTAAGTAAAGATATGTTAGCTATGGCACCAGAAACATGACCTAAAAAATAGAAAATTGATAAATTGAACTTCATCAAAATTAAAAAAGTATGCCTTTCAGAAGAGAATGAAAACGCAAGACATAGACTGTGCCAGTCACCTGTATGGTAAAAGACTTATATCCAGAATATAGAATAATAGAAATAATTCTCAAGAATATAGAAATATAGAAATTAGAATATAGAATATACAAATAATATAGAATATAGAAATAATTCTCAAGCTCACTAATAAGAAAATCCAGTTAAAAGTGGCCAAAACATTTGAACATACACTTCTTCAAAGAAGATATACAAGTGGTACATGAGCATTTCAAAAAATACTCCACATTATTAGTTATGAAAATGCAAATTAAAACAAAAATGGGATAAACACCTATTAGAGTGGCTAAAATTTTAAAAGTCTAACTGTGATGATTAATTTTATTTGTCAACTTGTCTAGGCCATAGTGCCCAGTTATGTGGTCAAATATTCTGCATGTTTCTCTGAGGGTGTTTTTGGATGAGAGTAACATTACACTAGTAAACACTGAGTCAAGAAGATTGCCTTCTATAAAGTGCGTTGGCTTCATTCAACCAGCTGAGGGCCTGACCTCTTCCCACCCAGACAGAATCCCACAGCAGGCTGTCTTTATACATGCACTGAGCATTGGCGCCTCCTGGGTCTCCAGCCTGCTGGCCCATCCTGCAAATTTCGGACTTGGCAGCCTCCATAATCACATGAGTCAACTCTTAAAATAAATCTTTTTACATTTATATACATGTCCTGTTGGTTCTGTTTCTCTGGAGAACGCTGATTAATAGCTAGCTATACCATGTGTTTGCAAGGATGTGGAACAAGTGAAACTCTCATATACTACTGATGAAAATGTAACTGGTGCAAGAATTTTGGAAAAGTTTGTAAGTTTCTTAAAAAGATAAACCTACATCTATCGTATGATCCAATCTTTCTACTCCTAGGTACTTATCCAAGAGTAAAGCAAGCATACATTCATTCAAAGACTTGTACACAAGTGTTTATAGCCATGTTATTTGTAATCTCCCAAACAAATGTAATCTCTCAAAACAACCTAAATGTCCATCAACAGGTGAATGCGTAAACAAACTGTAGTACTATATCCACACAATGAATTATACAGCAAGAAAGGGATGCACTATTGATTATTCAAAATGGATAAATTTCAACTTAATTGTGAGTGAAAGAAGACAGACAAAAGATACTGTATGATTAATTTATCTAATATTCTAGAAATTGCAAGCTTATGTAGAGCAATAACTTGAAATGTGGGTGGGGTTGAGGAGGGAAAAGGAGAGCTTATGAAGAAACATGAGGAAACATTGGGGCTGGTAGATATGTTTGCTGTCTTGATTCTGGTGAACATTTCGTGGATATATACATAGGTCAAAACTCATCCAATTCTATATTTTAAGTCAAATTTATCACCTTAATCATATCTAAATAAAGGTATTACAAATACAACAATACATCCTTCCATTTTTTATTTTTATTTATTTTATTTTTTAAAAAATGGCATCTCGCTCCATTGCCCAGACTGGAGTACAGTGGTGTGATCTCAGCGCACTGCAACCTCCACCTCCCAGGTTCAAGTGATCCTCCTGCCTCAGCCTCCTGAGTAGCTGGGATTACAGGCACGCCACCACCTTGCCTGGCTAATTTTTGTATTTTTAGTAGAGACGGGGTTTCACCATGTTGGACAGGCAGATCTTGAGCTCCTAACCTCAGGTGATCCACCCACCTCAGCCTCCCAAACTGCTGGGATTACAGGAGGGAGCCACAGCACCCAGCCCATCCTTTAATTGTTTAAAAAATAGCTGTTGCTGAAGATTAAATTACTATTTATAAAAAAAAATCCAGGCAAATCTAGAGCAAAGTCAACAATTTGAGGAAAATGTTAGATTGAAACACGAACTGGACCAGAGTCAACTTTAGGGTGAGACTGTGGAAGATGGAGCTAAGAATTGAGTGAGAATGTAGACGGAGTTAAGGAGCCACAGTGGGTGAGACTCCCTAGCCAAGCATGCAGGCCCCCAGCCGCTGGCCTCTTCCCAACCGTGCCTGATGTGGAACTCTGACTTGCTTGTGGCCCAAACTCCCGAAATCTTCCTCCTCTGCCTGAGCCCCTCACCTCTCAGTGTATTGTGGGTGGATCCTTTTATGTGAGCCCTCCTCAGTCCTGCAGCCAGCAGAGACCATGCCTTCCTCTGTCCTTCCCAAGCCTCTTTTCTCTGCAAATATTTAAAACACAACATACTCAAGCTCCCTTTAGTCCTTTTCTTACCTTCCTATTCATCTGCATTACAGATTTGCCACCAGAAGGGATATAATCCAGTACAGCCCAATACTTAGCCAAGAGAAGGTGCTCAATCAGTGTGCATAGAATAAACGCACAGCCACCATGGCACATGTATACCTGTGTAACAGACCTGCACGTTCTGCACTTGTATCCCAAAAGTAAAATTAAAATAATAAAAATATTTTTAAAAAAAGAATGAATGAAGGAAAGGTTTTATTTGCTCTGAGATTTCTCACAATCACCCATTTCCACAAATTCATGATGTCTAGGGCAGAGAAGCCATTTGAAGCGTAGATATCCATATCACGGTACAGCTTTCTTAGGCCACTCTCCTGCATCCCTTTGCTAGGAGCTTGGGGGTGCAGAAGTGACAATCCTGTCCACAAAGAGCTTGCGGTCCAGCGAGAAAGGCGCCACATCCTTCAACAGTGACCTGATCCTCTGCCCTGCCCCTCCCACTGCTCCCATGGAGGCTGGCTTGGGCTGGCATCCTAGCTCCTGCCTCCCTAGGGTCATCTGCCTGTTTGCCCGCTGAGCCTGGCCTTCCTTCTACAACCTGCACCCTCCCTTCTGTGGGGCACGAAACTGCCTTCAGGATGCTCGCTGAGTTTCAGTTCTCCTTTTAACAACGGAGGCCACTTCTTTTTCCTAGCATTATTGACAGCCTCTTGGTCACCTTTTAAAAATCGTGTCGCCCATGTTCAACTGCGAATGGGAAATGACACCAACCAAGGAAACAAAGGATAACTTTGTCCTTGAAGCTCCAAGGTTGCTTACAGTGGCAACCTGCTCTTGCCAGGGAGGACAGAATGAGGGGTCTTGCAGAGAACAGAGCTATGCCCTGTGTGCCCATGTTCCAGAAGGCTGGGACTGTGTTTCTCTTCTTTGTTCCAGTGAAGGAGAGTGGATACTCGGAATGTGTTTGTCGAATAAATGGATGACATAAAGCATAGGCATCGCTGGGCAAAGCATCCACAGTTTGGCTTTGATGGTTCTTAAAGTGTTCTCAATGTTTATAGATTTATGATAGGGGCCTCTTGTCCACCTGCTCCTCTCCAACCTGAATATTATGTGATGTATTGTGCATTTTTATTACCACTGTTCTGTTTACGTTTGGTAAGGATGGATAAGAGTTGACCATTTTATATTCCACAGGGCTAATTAGTAAGAAATCTCTCTTATCGCTCTTTTTCTTTTTGCTTTTTCAGACGGAGTTTATAAAGTTTATCAGTTATAGTTTATGAGGCTTGAAGCATCACTAACACCTAATCAATGTAATTCCTAATACATGAGCAAGAGTGCATGTGCACGTGTGTGTGTTGGGGTGGGAGATGCTAAATGGAATCCTCGCTTTCAGGGAAAGTATAGTCTAATAGGAGATAAAATGCACAACTATGAAAGATTGGAAAGCTGTTTCAGAGGGCATATGTGAAGACAGCCCTTGATCAAACCATAGTCTCACGGGGGCCAGGGAAGAAATGTCTGAATCTTGCTACATTTTCACTCTTGAATCTCTTTCTGGTGCCTTCCCTTGGCTGGACCTAATCGAAGTCAAGACAATGGGACCAGGGCACACTGTCCATTGAGGTCAGCATCTCACATTATAAAGCACAGCAAGGAGGCTGTGGAAGGGCAAGTGGAAGGTGTCTGAAACCCTAGCCAAACTTCCCTTCTATTTTAAAGTCACTAGAAAAACAACTATGAGCATTCAAGAACTCAGGCCATATTGCTCTTCCCATAAGTTATTCCTGAGGAACCAACTTGTTGAGCTTCAGATAACCAAGAGATCATTGAAGCATCAGCATAGGTTCTGGTGGTAGGCATTGGTTTACTGGACTAAAGATTAAGTAATTGTGATACAGGTGACAGAATGGAATTTAAGTATTGCTTGTTCTGATTCAATGAATGTTACAGCTAACAAAGATACATCAAGAATGGGGAAATTTATAGAACAAACTTGCTGACTGCTTCATAGTGATAAACTGGGAATAAAAGCTTATCACATTCAATTAGACACTGAGAGAAAGTAAAGGGGGGAAATATATGGGTCAATTTAATGTTACTATTGTGACTATTCAGAATGAATAGTGTCAAAAATGGGGAACATAGGTGTATTATATAAAAGTATTAGTATAAAATGATTATGAAAGTGAAAAACTTTCTCAGATACTAAAAATACATTTTAGAAGTATTAGTAAACATACCTATGAAAGTGACTAAAATTAAAAAGATAACAATACCAAATATTGATGAGGATTTGGTGGAACTGGAACTCTCAAACACTGCTGGTGAGAATGTTAAATAGTATAACCACTTAGGAAGACAGTCTGACAGTGTCTTCAAAAGTTAAATGTGGCCGGGCACAGTGGCTCATGCCTGTTATCCCAGCACTTTGGGATGCCAATGCAGATGGATCACTTTGAGCTCAAGAATTTGAGACCAGCCTGGGCAACATAGCGAAACCCTGTCCCTACAAAAAAAAAAAAAAAAAATACAAAAATTAGCCAGGAATGGTGGCTTGTGCCTGTGGCCCTAGCTACTCAGGAGGCTGAGGCTGGAGGATTGATTGAACCTGGGAGGTGGAGGTTGCAGTGAGCTGAGATGGTACCACTGTACTCAAGCCTGGGCAACAGAGACCCCATCTCAAAAAAAAAAAAAAAAAGTTAAATGTATGCCTACTGTATGTTCCAGCCATTTCACTCCTGGAATTTTTCCCAGGAGAAATGAAAGCGTAGGTCCATGCAAGGACTTGCACACAAATGTCCACAGCAGCTCTGACTGCAATAACCAGCGAGTGGAAGCAACCCAATGGCCATCAAGAGATGACAGGATAAACTACCAATATGTCTATATAGTGGAATACTATTTAGTAATAAAAAACAATGAACTATTTGTATATGTGATATCAAAGATGACTATTAAAGTCATTATGCTGAAAGTTTCCATAAAAATCTTACACTTAGGTTGGTGATTAATTTTGAGTTAATGCTTCACTATAGCTTAGTTTGTAACTTTCAGATGAATCGTTCTACACGACTGAGGCAAGACCCTTTTGCATACGCTACCCAATGTCCCATGAGACCTAAGATTTTCCAGCCTAGCTCATGGAGACAGGATACTATTCTCAGCCTTGGATAAGGGTCCAGTTATTTTCTCTTGAATCCTTGGGAATGGTTCTTGCTCTGGCCTCAGGTAATTTCCTCATGTGCGTTCAATGATTATAACTCAGCTGAGTATTCAAGAGGGGCCCTCTACAGAGCTGTGGTTTTCACTTTGTGCAGCTCTCCTTCCCTTCTGTTCTTCTTGGACTCTCAGCTCCATCTCTTCTATTCAAGAAGTCCACCAGGCTTTGCTTGCATCTAGTCCTGGAAACTCTCCCAAAGCAAGAAGCCAGGAAGTTGCAGGGCTCATCTATGTGTTTTCTTTCTGTCAGAGAATCACTTAATTGCCAGGCATTCAATCTCTGAAAAAAAATTGTTTCATGTATTTTGTCTGTTTTTTCTTTGTTTCATCTAGGAGGTAAAATCTATTTCCTGTAATTCCATTTTGATTAGAAGTAGAAATTTACAAGACATTATATTTAAATATAAAATACATATTGAAATATAACAAACAGTATTAAAGGTCAAACATATTGGTTGGATTAATAAGTATAAAAGTGGCTTAACTTACATAATAATAGGAAAAGATTACTGGATGGACCAACAAAGCAAAATTCAGCTCTCTGCTGTTTATAAGACACAGCTAAAACAAAGAGATTCAGAAGGTTCAATATAAAAGTGATAGACAATGATATACTAGGTAAACATAAATAGCGAGAAAGCAGAATTTATGTTCTTGGTACCTACAGCAGATGTGTCAGGGCCCTGCTTGTATCTCTTTATTCTTTCTACTGTGCTGTGCATCAGCTCCAAATTCCACTTTCCAGCCCCTCATTCTTTGCATAGTGGCTTTCTCTGGCCTTCAGAGTCTTCTTTGTTCCCCATGGGCTGATCAGAGGTGCTGAAAAATCAGTATCCTCTGAGAGCAGTTCCTAATCAATCAGTGATGGTTAGATGGTATATAAATACCCCAGCTCCCTCTCCTTTGGATGGAATAGCTCTGAGGCATGTGTATTACACTGACACCTAGAGTTTCCAAGTGGAATAAAGCTCCATCTGTGTATTAGAGTTCTCTAGTGGGACAGGACTAATAGAACAGAAGTAATATAAAGAGGAGTTTATTAAGGAGTATTAACTCACAGGATCACAAAATGAGGTCCCACAATAGGCCATCTGTAAGCTGAAGAGCAAGGAAGCCAATCTGAGTCCCAATGCTTAAGAACTTGGAGTCCCATGTTCAAGGGCAGGAAGCACTCAGTATGGGAGAAAGATGTAGGCCAGAAGACTAAACCAGTCTAGTCTTTCCATGCTCTTCTACCTGCTTTTATTCTGGCAGCACTGGCATTGGATTAGACTGTGCCCACCCATATTGAGGGTGGGTCTGCCTTTCCCAGTCCACTGACTCAAATGTTAATCTCCTTTGGCAACACCATCACAGACACACCCAGGAACAATACTTTGCCTTCTTTAATTCAGTTAAGTTGACACTCAATATTAACCATCACAAGCTATCCACAGTAGTAAATGGCTTTAGAATGCATCATTTACCTTCCTACCCTTTCCTGACTCACTTTCCCCTTCGCTTATCAATGTTTTCTTCACTTCCCAAATAAATCACTTGCACTGAATCCTTGTCTCAGGATTTACTTAAAGGGAACCCAAACCAAGAAGATAACAGAAAAGGCAAAATTCAGCCCCCACAAAACAAACCAAAACACAATAAACACAAATATCAATAATGCTAAAGATTTAAATTTGTAAGGAAGTTATAAATGTCTATGTATTCAGTATCCGATCAATCACTTCTATGAAACTAGAGAAGATGTAAATAAAAGTAGACTAAAACACATTCATAGTAGGAAACTTCTTCTCAATCTAAGACAGATCAAACATTTAACAAGGATGTAAAATACCTAGTTAACAAGTTCAGTAGGTTAACTTTTATAGATATACATGGTACTCTGAAACCAGGCTATCGAGAATATACTTCCTTTCAAGTACAGATGGAGCTTCCTTAAAAGTTGACTCTGTTTTAGAACATCTCCCAAAAATCCTGAGTAGCTCTAAAAAGTAAAATAACATAACAGCATTTATGATCATAATACAGTAAAATAAAAATTATATACTAACAATTTTTAAAGGCCCTCCAACAATTTGAAAACAAGCTCAAAGCAATTAAACTTTCTCTAAACAGGCCAGGGCAGTTGTGGAAGTCACCTTACTTTTCTTTCTGTCAGGGATCATTTCGTTAAGCAATGGTTGGCTATTAAACAATCTTGGCTCAATGGGGAAATATATAAAGTTAAATATTAAAACTTCTAGAAAATAGCAAAAATGAAAACACAATACATCCAAATCTAAAATTCATAGCAGTAAATACTTATTACAATACAAATGAAAATACATCGCCCAGGCAAAAACCTAGAAAAAAGACCAACAAAGTAAACTGATAGAAAAAAGAAAAAAAATCAGTAACAATAAAAGCAGATTAAAATGTAGGGAAAAAACCCACAGCAGAGTTAATAAGAAAATATAAATCTTGTTCTTAGGAAACAACAGCAACAAAGCTGACAAGCTATTACCCAGATTAATACAATAAATGAAGTACGAGTACACAAAGTAAGAGATGATACAAAATAACTATCAAAAGAGAGGAGATAAAATGAGATTATACATTGAGCAGAATGTTCTGCAAATAAATTTGACAACTTAAATAAAATGGGTTACTTTCTGTAAAATATAATTTATCAAAGCTGGCCCCAGTACAGATAGAAAGTTTAATCAGGACCAATTCCCACACAATAAATAGAGAAAGTTGTAAAAATGTTTCTTTACAAATAAGCACCATGACCAGGTAATTTAATAAAAAAATTCTACCAAATCACGAAAAATCAGAAAATTGCAGTGCTACCGAAAATATTCCAGAGCTTTTTTGTTTTGTTTTGTTTTGTTTTCTTTTTGAGATGAAGTCTTGCTCTGTTGCCCAGGGCGGAGTGCAGTGGTGTGATCTCAGCTCACTGCAATCTCCGCCTCCTGGGTTCAAGTGATTCTCGGGCCTCAGCCACCCAAGTAGCTGGGACTACAGGTGTGCACCACCACGCCTAGCTAATTTTTGTGTTTTTAGTAGAGACGAGGTTTCACCTTGTTGGCCAGGCTGGTCTCGAACTTCTGACCTCAGGTGATCCACCCGCATTGGCCTCCCAGAGCGCTGGGATTGCAGGCGTGAGCCACTGCGTCCAGCAGAAAATATTACAAAACTTTAAAAAACAGTGACATGATGTGAGTATGACATGGATATCAAAACTTAACAAATGTAATATGAAAAAGTAATTATAGGCCAATCTCACATATTAATATCAGTGCAAAAATGTTAAATGAAATAATGATAAGTAGAATCCAGCATCTCATTTAAATATGAATTCATTCTGACCACATGATGCTTGTGCTAGAAACAAAAAAATGATTCAATACTGGTGATCTATTAATATCATTCAGTATATTAAAAGTCTGAGAAAAATTCTATCATCATCTCAATAGATGTCAAAAGAGCATTTAATAAAATTCAAAGTTCATTCATGATTTTTTTTAAAGTTAATGAAAGAATATGGATAGATTCTTTCTTTAAGAAAAATTACATAACTCCTATCAAAAGCCAGCTTCTTATAATGGGGGAAACTTAGAGGCAGTTCCAGAAAAAAATAAAAGAGGCAAGGATGCCTACAATCTGCAATACTATTTAACAGCATATTGGTGGCATTAAAGCAATGCAATTAGACACATAGGAACTGGAAAGAAAAAATGAAACCATCTCTGTAAGTGACAGCATTGTTTACCTGCAAAACTATAGAAAACACCACTGCAAACAATGGAATGATTTATAAGGTAATATCAGTAATCTTTATGTATACAAACAAAACTCTTAGCAGATATATGGAATAGTAAATATAATTACAACAGCAAAAATTTAATAAAATAAAATAAGAATAAAGCTAGCAAAATAATGTGCAAAACCTTTATGAAGAAATCTGTAAATAAAACAGAAATGGACATGGACAAATGTATATCCGTGTACCTTGTATCTACTTGTATGGATAGCATGTCTATTTTCTTAAATTTTATTTATAATTTATTACTATCTCAATAAAAATACCATTTTTTCCCCCTGAAGTTAAGCAAGTAGATTTAAACATTGATTTGGAAGATTAAATGATCTAGCATAGCCAGAAAATCCTGAAAACGAAGAGCTTTTGTGGAGGGCTAGCCCTTTGATACATGAAAACATAATAATAGCAAGTCTTTATGAATAAAACTGTGCTATTTATGCATAGGCAGACAGACAATGAAACAGAAGAGGAAACTCAGAAGTAAATAGATACAATTGCATACGGACAAGTAGAGAGTTGGCAGTTGAGGAGGAGAAAAATGGACAGGATGAAGTTACTCTTGGGTTTTACAAAACAAGATGGAGCATTTTGGTGACGGATTAGCTATGGGGATGAGAGAGAGGGAGGTGTCGAGAGTGTTTCTCGGGTTTCTGGCTCATGTGGTGGGGTGAGGTGGCAAAAGGTACTACCTAGTGCCCATTCTTAGTTACCTTTGGAATGTTGGGAGTGCAACAGAAGCTCCCTTGTAGTTGCAAAAAAATGTAATAAACGAAAACACAATATCATCTATAATGATTATTGTGTTGATTTCATATGGACAATCACTTGTGCTGATTTCACATGTGCTGGCTTCATGATGGGAAATCTTGTGGCTTCTCAGTTTATTATACGTTATCCGTACTTTATTCCACCTTATCTATGGTCACTCGTGCTTGATTTCTTTTTTAGTCTTGTATGAGATATCTGAGAGAGCTTGTGTCCATTTTCAGCTTCTGGTACTTTCCAGGACTCGACTGCATGAGCGCGATCTTGTAGGTAGCCAGGAAAACCCTCTTTCCTTCGCACCAGACAAACTGTGGTTCTTATCTCCCTCCTCACTTGCTTGAGTTGCTTGCCATCACTTCATAGTTGCTTTCCTTTCTCCACTCTTGCTCCTGTCTGCTCCATCAAGCATTCTGTAGTCAGAGCAATGTTTCTAAATTAATCTTGCTACGCCCTCCTCAAAGACTTCAGTGATTCCTCATGCCTTCAGGATAAAATCCAAGCTGTGGCTCAGAAGGCTCCAAAGCATTCAGTCATCTCCGAAGGTCATTTTCTGAAAGTTTGTACCTTGCCCATGGTACCCTGACTCTGCTGAACACTATCTCTCTGTCGAGAATGACTAGCTAACCCCTTCTCGTTTTTTGGCTCTCCACTCAGGTGTCGCCTTCTCCAGCAGCTTTCTTGACACCCTAGCTGGGATTTGGGACCTCTGTTCCCGGTGTCACTAGCACTCTGTGCACCTATCATAACATCTTTGCTACTCATCTTCCCTCCCCTGCGAGGCTGAGCTCCTCCTGAGAAGGGCGGTGACTCTGACGCTCCTGTTCCTCAGCATGCAGCCCAGGGCCTGGCACAGAAGGGCCCTCAGCAGTTGTTGAATTTAAGGAGGAGGAAGAGTACAGTCCTATTTAGGCCCTGTTCATTTCTGTCTTTGTTCAAAACCCATCCTCTCCTCCCTTCATTCTCAAAATCTCCTAAGCGTTCCCAAGCTGATTTATTTGTCACATGGCCATAAAATTACTAATTGGAAATGCTGGTGCCCAATTCATCCTGCTGGCATCTTCCCCGCTTGTCCCATCTCAGTCCCTGGAAATTCCACATTACTAGTGAACCACCACCCTTTGCAATAAATCTGCAATTCATCAATATGGTCTAATTTTTTAAACATTTCTTTTTTTCCTTGGTGTTGGGTCACTTAAGGCCATTATGAGAGAGAAATAAAGTGGATTGTTGAAACATAATGATTAAAATATGAGACTGTCTTTTTATCTTCACACTCAGACAAGCTTGCTAATTGCAAGGTAAGGTTGGAGCAGCTTTAAACTTCTTGGCCACATGCAATATTTAGGAAGGAAAATGAATGAATGATTAACTTTTGGTAAATAAGAGAAGTGGAGGCACATTTCCACTGTTGCAATATTGTGAGAGGAAAAAGAAAACTGCAACCCTCTAGTCGGTATAAAGAAAGATTAAACTCTGTTTTACTTGGAAGAATTACAAACTCAAATTGAATTCAGATATTCACTTGTGTTGTTAATTCAAAGTCGTCTTTTGCAGCTTAACACACCTCCATTCTGATGACGTATTGAGGTTTGGATTGCTTTGCCTCTCCCTCCTTAGGCGTGGGGAAGACCCTCCACTGACCCTCCCGGAATGTCTTTCTCCCTCTCCCTATCTTGCTCTCTGCCCTGAGAAGCTGCCCAGTATGCACTGCCTCAGCAACTTCCCTTGCTTTGAGAATTCTGGTTGGTCTGGACAATGGGAAACACTGGACAAGATGGGAGGCAGGAGAAGAGAGAGGTTGGGATGTTTACGGTCACAGCCAGTCCAAGGCGATGGCTATGTTTCTCCCTCAAGGGCCATGTCCTGTCTAGCAGCCCCCTGCTATGGACAGAATGGTGGCCAGGCTGTGGAACTGTGCCTCACCTTGCCCTTTCAGACTAAGGAGTGGTAAAGAACCTCCCAGTTGCCAGCCTTTGCTGGTTTTCTTGAACCCTGTTCTCACCTTGGTACATAATCCCGGCATTGTTTCCCCAGAATCACCCATTTCAGAGAGCCATTTGCTTCCTGGGACTCTGGCCAACATTCACATCAAAAAATTCAATTCCAGAACACCAGGTGTTTAGAGATCACTTCCTCCAAGTTCCTCACTTTGCAAAGGAAGAGACTGAAGCTCACAGAGAAAGGATGGCTTGCCACCTGCCATGTAGCTGTTGACAGCATAGCCAAGACTGGAACCCACAGCTCTCGTATTTTCAGACTAGCATTCCTACTTTGGTGCCAAATGGCATGAATCAAATAATTGAGCTCCCTTATTAATAGCAACAATTACCACTATTATATTAGTTAGCTTTTACTGAGGGCTTCCTAGGCAGCGGGCGCTGTGCTAAGTGTATTTGTTTATCAGCTTCAGCTCTCTCGACCGTGTGATGCAGTTCCTGCATGTTTGCCAATGTTGTCGATCGGGAAACTCGAGCTAAATTGTGTGTCCCCAGTCACACAGCTTGGGGTAATGTGTGACAGCCCAGGATTCCCACCTGCATCTTTCTGACAAAAAAGTCATGTTTAGACCACCCTGTAATGTACCTTTGGCTAAGACCCATGATGTGGGCTGAATCTGAAACCGAATAATATCGAAGAGGCCAGAATAAAGGTCAATGATGTTTAAGCCAAGAGAGCTGCCGAGAGCATGGAAAAGTTGTGGGGCCATGTGGTCAGCTGGCAGGTGTGGAGTTGGTTCCCATGATTCTCTCACCATTCAGTGGCTTGCCCCAGTGAAAATGGTGGTTCCAATGGGACAGACCATGCCAGAAAGCTTACCCTCCTCAGGCAGAAGCCCCTGGGAAAACAGGGGCTGACAGAAACCCCTGGGAGATGCACAGGGAGTGGCCCAAGGTTGGGAGCCAAGCTGGAGTCCAGAGTCAGAACCGGGAAACTGTCCCGATCATGGGAACCAAGGATCTGGGAAGCACTTGGACATGATTCCACCAAAAGCTGTCTCTTTCACTCAAGGAATCTTAAAGAATTACACACAGCCACTGTCCATAGCTATTTTCCACATGATTAAATCAGTATTTGCTTAATAAAGAAAATCTGGTAGAAATGAGGAAGTGGAGAAAAGAAAATAAACTTTTTCAGCTCAGGAATGTCACCATGTTTGCCACAAGAGCCCGTGGTTTGGGACATTCATGGCTGGCGGGGAAAAGGGGATAGCTCAGATGCGGGGTGTGGCAGAGAAGCTACCAGGAAGTGCACTGCCAAGTCCCTTCTGGGCCCTACACCTGGGCCTGCTGCCCTGTGGCTCCCCAAGAACTTTGGAAGCAGCAGGGAATGGGACACTCAGGATCCGTGCCAGCAGTGCCACCTTGAGCAAGCCATGACCCTTTTCTGAGCTTCAGTTTCTGTAACTGTTAAGAGGGGCATGATCAGCTGAGCCTGTGCAGGTCTCACCATCTCACAGCACCCTGTCCTCCAGTTGCATTTTTGCTGGAAAGCATGGCCCAGCTAGGGAATCCTGCAGAGCCAGCACACTGGGCTCCCCTCTCGCTGCTCACCAGGCCTCCCCTCATCTCATCTTTACCCAATTCCCTTGGCCAGGACCTCCCACACACCAGGGAAGCTGCAACTCCGATAGGACCCGTGGATCCCCGGTTTCCCGGTGGTCGCCTTCCCAAGTCAGATTCCGATGCTGCCTTCTTCGTGAGGCTTCTTGTGTGGATTCTCTTAGCGCCAATCCATCGTGCCAGGGGATGTTTAGATTAGGTCATGCACCTGCTCGAGGAAGCTGAATGTGTCCTCGCTGGTTCACTAAAACCATATTTCTTAGAAGTGAGGCCCTTACTGCTCAGCTGGCCCCAAAACACAAGCATGATGAGATCACCCACAGGACCCCAGCAGTCCTGACTGAATGTTGATGTAGTCCCTCCTGGGGGATAGGGGTACAGCTGTGATCCTCAAGTGAGGAACTCAAGCTTCTGTGAGGTCCCTGGTTATAGAATGTCAGTAGTAGAGACTCCGCTTCCCCCACCTAGACATGCCTTCGATACACAGGCCCACTTCGAGCCCGTAAGACAATGCTCAGGACAGGAGCCCTTCCCGACCCTAGATCCCATGAACGAAAAGGAGGTGGGCATTTCCTTTCCACTGCTTTAAAAATGCTTCGTGGGCTGGGCATGATTACACACCTGTAATCCCAGCACTTTGGGAGGCTGAGGTGGGTGGATCACTTGAGCTCAGGAGTTCCAGACCAACCTGGGAAACACAGTGAGACCTTGTGTTTACAAAAAATACAAAAATTAGCTGGGCGTGGTGGCACACACCTGTGGTCCTAGCTACTTGGGAGGCTGAAGTGGGAAGATCTCTTGAGCTCGGGAGGTAGAGGTTGCAGTGAGCCAAGACTGTGTCACTGTGCTCCAGCCTGGGCTACAGCGCAAGACGCTGTCTCAAAAAAACAAAAACAAAAACAAAATGCCTCTTACCTCTGTCTCCTGAGACAGGAACACTTCCTGGGGTACTATGAGGGGAGAGTGAGATTTGGGGCCACGCCAGCATGAGGGTGAACACAGCTGTGTGACCACAGACAAGTCACTACATGTCTTGGGGCCTCTTGCTCAGCTATAAAAAGGGGAAAGCAGATTTTAGGAGTCCACGTATGTGAGCATGTGGACCAGTATCTTGGCATTGTCCCAGGAATGGCTTGTGAACTCTACTTGGCTGAATCATCTGAACTTTTAGGAATCCCAGTTGTCTGGCCTGTTGAGGTTAACTACTCATGTGGTTCTGATTTACATAAGGGAAGATAAAAATGACAGCTACTCAGGAGGCTGAGGCAGGAGATTGCACCACTGCACTCCAGCCTGGGTGACAGAGCAAGGCTCTGTCTCAAAAAAAAAAAAAAAAAAAAAAAAAAGGCAAAGCAAACTCAGAAGAGGAAAAAAGAGGTGGCTCCTGCTACCTGCCTTCTCGTCCTAGTCCTAGTATGCACAAGGATGCCACATGGGCAGGTAGACCCTCGGGGCAGGAAGGAGCCATAAAATTCCACTGCTCTCAGCACTTGGAAAACAAGCCTTCAGCGAGCAGCCACTCTGCCTTTGGCCTTGCTTTGCTCTGACATCCAGGATCTAGCCAGCCACAGGGCGATCTGGGGTGGTGAACGTCCTGCCTACATCATAGCGTGGGGACAGGAGCTTTTCATGGCAGGCTCATTTGCTGTAGGACATGCACTATTCAGGATGAAAACTCCTACTGGATTTCCAGGCCAGAGCCTTTCTGGCGCACCCGTGACTCTCCTGCCATGCTGTGGGTGTCCTGGAGGTCCGACAGCCTCACAGGTCCTTCCTTCTGAGCTGCTTGTCTGCTCCCTCACTCCGAGCACCCACCTCATGTGCCCTTTGACTGGACACCCACCAATGACTCCACTCTCCCGCCCCGGCCGCCCCGCTTCACTGCAATTTGGAGTCTGTCCAGGTCCTCTGAGATGCCTCATAGGAGGGCTCTGTTTCTCCCCACAATCAGGCATGTGCTCATTAGTCATGGTATGAGCGGGTCATTTTGGAGCTTTCTATCTGAGGCAGGGGCTGTGGGGTTGATCTGTTTTGCTGCCTCAAGGCTTGGCAAGGCATGGGGAGGGCCACTGCTGGGCAGACCCACCTGGGCTTTGGTCAGGAGGGCGAGCGGCAGCCTGGGGATGCAGCTTCTCCCGCAGTCCTCCTTAGAGGCATGGGAGCAAGCTGCGTGATGACAACCTGTTCCGGGAAACTCCTTTCCAAGCCGACTTCTTAGGAATGAGGTGCTGCTTTAGAAATCCACAGCAGAGACCAAACTGTCACTGCCCTGGCCATGGGGTCCAGCTGCAGATTAGGAAATGGGCGTAGTGCAGGAAGATAGAGAAATCAGTCCTGTCCTTTCCTAGTAATGATGCTGTCAGATGGGAGGAAGGAGCCTTGACTTCCCAAGCCCATCAGAGGCTTTAGGACAGGACTGGGGTCGGGATGCTTGACATGGAGCCTGTCTCGTACATCCTCTTTGAACCCTTCTCAGCCTCCTGGAACCCTGGCAGTTGGTCCTTGGCACTTTGATCCTTCTGCTGAGTTCTGACAGCCCAAGGCCATCTTCTCTCTGCCCCTCGCCTAGTCTGGTGCTGCGCATCCGCCCTCCCCTCCAATCACATCTTGCCACGCCCCATGGTCTGGAACCATCTGCCCTCTGCTCCATCAGAATCTGCATCAGAGCATGTTGTAGGCTGCTCAGTTCCCTTCATAAAACACATATAGTGCTAGCACTGTGTTCCTAGGCCTAAAGGCCCCACGTGAGTAAGACCTGGCCCCAGAGTGCCCAGTCACAGAAGCCCGTGGATTCTAGTGTGCAGTGGCCACAGCAACCTGAGGCGCCACCTTCCACAGGGCAGCGGCATAAGGATGCTGGGTCTCCCATGGGAGGTGGCTGGGCTTTGGAGGATGAATAGGAGTTCTAAAGCAAAGCATGGAAGAGTCCACATGGTATGTCTGGGGAAACACACATAGCTTGATGTTTTTCAAGTTGAGTGGAGGGGCACCAACTGGAGCCACAGTCTTACCACCAACTCACCGCATGTCTTGCTGGCCCTTTGCTTTCCTGGGCGGGTCTCTCCACACAGTCTGCAGTGTGGGGCACCCAGACACCAGGGGAGGAAGCAGGGGGTCTGTGTGTGAGGCAGGGGGGCTTGGGCAGAAGCCACCGATCCTGTCCTCAGGAGATCTAGAGAGCCCCTGCTGAGGACACGGGTGGGACAGCAATGCATGGACAGCAACGGGCTGAGAAGTTCACCTTTCTACCTTGCTTATGCTCCTCAAGGTCTCTGCATCTATATGAAGGGTCTGGAAATTGAGTCCAACCACTGTAACACATGGCTTTTTCCATTAGGAATGAGAGTGGGCTCCAGTCAGCTCTGCAGGAGCTACTGCCCCCGTTCTTACTTAACCGGAGCCCCAGATGGGCACTTGGCCTAATCACTCATGAGCGGGAGCCAAGTTCATCACTTCTTGACTCTTCAGCTTTTAACACATTTGCGTCTTCAGTGAAACTTCTGGATTTGCAGGCAACAATCTCCATCCTGGGCCTATCTCAGTGGTGGAAATAACACGGCATGGAATCACCCTGTCTTCCCCCCAGGAGCATACCCCTGCGAGGCCCTGGCATGTGTTCTTGGCCTCTGGACATTTTCAGGTGTTGCTCCTCTGCCTGGCTGGCTGCTGCTGCTCTTTCACCCTGCTGACAATGACTGGACTGTTCCATGCTCGTCAGCTCCGAGCTTCTGCCCAGCCCCTCCTCTGGAAGAATTCCCTGTCTCTCCCCTGTGTTTCCCCTCCCTTGGAACACCAGGCTCACTCATGGTGATTGGCCAAGGCCATGTGGCCCCTCTATTAGTGGGCTTATTGGAAGGCAGGGACTAAATTAATTTGTAATTTCTTCCTAGCACCAGTCTGGCTTAGAGAAACTCTCTCCGTGTTGGTTGGAAGAAAAAACAAAAGGAAGGAAGGAGGGAAGGAAGGAAGGGAGGAAGTAAGGATGGGAGGAGGAACAGAAGCAAAGAAGGGTAGGTGGAAAGAAGGGAAAGAGAGGAAGCAAAGGAGGGAGAGGAAAGAAGACAGGAAGAGAAAGGAAGGAAGGAAAGGAAGGAGACCTTTGGTGACAACAGAAAAGCAAGGCTGCTTCAGTGCCTGAAGCACTTTACCCCAAGGCTGCTGGTGGCCTCCTACTGGGACATCCCCAACAGGTCCACATCTCTTATTTGGATCTGCTGGCTCCTGGCATCACCATCAGGCCAGGGCCCAGTGCCTGCCTCCTGGCACTGGACTACAGAGAAGGGGGTGGTGATGTTGGCCCTGGCTCCCATTTGTAAGACCTGGTGCCATAGATGTCCCATGGAGAGTTCCATGGCACCTGTTAGGAGATGGGTGGCAGAGGGAGACTTTGCTATGCTTGATGTTCAGCCCCCTGGGAGGTGCCTTTGGGAGCTGGGGAGGATCTGCCTGAGACCAGCACACCAAAGACAACTGCAGCCCCAGCCTCCATGCCCCGTCAGGGCCAGCGGTACAGCCTGGTGCCTCAGGCTGCTGGAAACCTCCCATCGGCCCCCTCCCTTTCCTTCCCAATCAATCAAGTGAACACCACACCCTGCCATGCTCAGACAGGGCTCAGCTTTCCCTCATTTCCTAGATAGCCGCTGTCCAAATCTGGCATTGCTGTCCGCTGCCTGGATCTTCCCAGCGCCCCCTCCTGCCTCCCAGAAGCCAGTCCAGTCCCCTCCCCAGTGACAGTATGGTTCTTTGTGATAGGAAAAAATAAAATTCTTAAGAGTAAGAAAAGCATGCATAGATCTCTACTCCAATAAAGCCCCTTGGTCTAGGGCAAAAGCTGGGATCAGTCAGTAGCTCTGAATCGAGTCCACAGGAGCAGGCACACCTGTGCCCAGGTGCCACATCCGGACACGGTGCATCAGACCAGGAGCAACCATGGCTGCAACCCAATCCGCGGAGGTGTTTGGGCCCTGAAAAGCTCCCTTACACAGCACAGGAGTCAGGAAGATGTGGGGAGTGAAGCAGGGAAAGGCAGCCTTCCTGGATGTCCCTCTTCCCTCCCTCTCCTTGCTCTCCCCGCGCAGCCATCCCGGAGGAAGCTTCCTGATTGGTCAGATTTCAGAACTGCACTCTGGTGATGTCGCTGTGTGCCGAAAAGCTCCCGAAAGGAGTGAGAGCTGCCGGGGGACCTGCGCAGGGCCGACTCAGCGTCATGTACTCACTCTGCCTCCTCCCCTCGTCACCCACAGGGTCGAGATAAGAAGGGTTTGTGAACAGAGTCGTGGACTTGTGGACTGGGAAGACGGCCCTGCTGGGCTTTGGGTTCGGCGGTCGTATTGGTCTTTCTCTTTGCACCTTTTCTCTTTCTCCCTTGTTAACAGATGTGATGACACTTGTGTTCCTTTTAAGTTCCAAACCAGTAGAGAAATCTGACGCTGAAGTCAGGATAATAAAGGTCAACTTGCCCCATGGCTCAGCGCTGGGTTCCCTATCGTTCCCCCGCTGCCCACCTGAGCGCGGTGAGCTGCCCTCAGCGAGCTCGGGTCTGGGAAGGCTCCCGCGCTTGTTTAGATCAGTGTGAGGAAGAGGGGAACAGGTCAGAGGCCACACTGTTAGGACAATGACCAGAGAGGCCATGGAGTGGGAGCAGCAGACAACTGATGACTGCAGGAGATGCCTGTGGAGATGGGGGAGCTGCTTCCTCTGTCCTCCTGACTGGATGACCACAAGGGAAGGTCGTCCCCGCTGGAGCAGGCAGTGGGGCAGGGTGCCACAGCTGCTCAGGCAAGGCACTGCGAGTTGGCCAGGCATGCGAGGGAGAGATTTTGTAGGTAACTAAAATTTGAGATCAGGAGCTTCAGTGAAAGGTTGCCCAGGGCTAAGTGTGGGGACTGTCAGCACAGAAAGGACAGTCTGAGGCTACGCACAGATGCCCAGAGCAGGACGTTACAGCACCAGTGTCCAAGAGGCAGTGTGGGATTCTCAGGCAGACTGCACATGCACCTACCCTGCCTAGACCAGGGCAGGAGGCATGATCCAGGTCCTGCCTCAGGACAATCAGCAGGTTCAGAAGCTAGACCCATTGGGGAGGTTCTCCACAGCCTGGTGGGAGGCCTGGAAGGACCCACGTGGGCTCCCTTCTGGGTGTAATGTGTAATACAGAGGCAGGGAGACAATGTGAAGTCCGGACCAGGCCAGATTCCGCCTGCTGCTTCCCCTTGGATATTCACTCTTTCCTTGAACATTTACTGAATACCTCACCTGAGCCAGACAGTAAAAATACCATAGGATTTATGACCTAAAAGGGGACATTTTGGGAAGGAGAGAGAATGCCAGTAATAATATGCTGGGATAACCGACGTGACCAGGCCTTTTCCCGGGATCTTGGCCTGGAAAGTTCATTCAGAGCTGCATGTTGCCCCATCTCCTGTCTATAATCAGATAGGCAGGTGTGAGCCCCAGAGGCGAAGGTGATGTGGGGGTCAGGCAGAGGGAACAGAGGCAGATGTGGGCACAGCGGGAGCAGCGAGGAGGGCTTGACCTTGACTGTGGCAGAGATACACAGAGGGCTGTGTCTTGAGGACAGGGTTGGCCCCTCCAGTCTATGTGAGTGCGCAGTGGTGGTACTGGCATCTCTGGCAGGTTAATGCGAGGAAGGCACACAGGAGCTCCTGGGTGCATTCAAGAACTTGGTGGTGGCTTGATGTTGATACAGGACATGGGGGCGGACATCAAGGCCAGGGACGTGGGATGTGGGCAGTGTCTGTGTATGTGGGCAATGTGGATCTAGGCACTAAGAGTCCTGTAGGTGAGTGATTTAGACTTAACTCTGTAGGCAATCCAGAGTTGCAGAAGCATATTTCAACGCTAAGAACATCACTGAGGTACTCAGTCGTCTGGGCCTTCAGTGTGCTCATCTGGAAGATGTTGCCTTCATACCACCTGGGCTCACTGAGACGATGAACCAAGAATAATCATGAAACACTCTGCAAAAAGACCAAAGTAAGGCCAGAGGCTGTCATTATTCCGTATTCCACACTTCAAAACCCAGGCTTCTGTGCCGCTTGAGATGCAGAAGGCAACACAATTTCAAAAGTAGATTTAGCCTAAAGTGGGTCCCCCTTCCCTCCTAAGGAAAATGAACTAGGGAGGTGGGTGCCCTCTCGTCCCTTCCGAGGCCCACCTCTGGGCCCCTTCTGTCTGCCACCCCCTTGGTCTGGCCGGGGAGCAGGGCTGCTCTGAGAAGGGGGACACCGTGCAGTATGTGAAGACCGGGGCAGAGGCCAGCAACACTGTTTCTGCTTGACCTCCCATTCCTGACAGTGGCCTCCTTGTGCCCCTAACACCCAGGCAGTGTCCTGCCCCTGGGCCTTTGCACTCACTCTTCTCGCTGCCAGTCATGTGTCCATCTGGAGTTTGCTCCCTCACTTCCTTCAGGTTTTTACTCAATGGTTACTTTCTCACTGGGCCTTTCTTCATCACCCTGTCTCCTTCATCCCCCTTTCCTGATGGTTTTTCTTCTTTATACTTATCAGCATCTAAATATACTCAACATTTTGCTTACTTATATCACATCTATGATCTGTCTCCTCCATAGTAACATAACATGAATTTCATAAGTGTGGGGATTTCTGCCTGTTTGTCAGCTGCATGTAACCCAGGGAATGGAGGAGTGCAGGAGGGAGCCGGAAACATTGTTGGTTGAATAAATTAATCCGTCCTTCCCATTCTGGAAAAGGGGTATCCAAACCGACTGTAGTATGAAATTCACACAACAGCTGAGATTTGCTTTCCTTTTATTTGTGGCACTAAAAGACAAGTAGTAGACAGCTGTGATGAAGAGCAATTGGCTGGCAGCTCATGCCTCACCAAGAGTTTAGCAACGTTCATCAGTGAATGCAAAACAGCTTCCATTCTACCTGAGGCCCAGATCTGAGATCGCTGTGAAACATTCAAGTGACCTCACCATACTTGTTTTCTCACTCAGATACAGATTTTATTTCATCAACACATCTTGATTTCTATTACTGTTTTTTTTTCAATATAACAAAATGTTTTAGAGATATAGATATGAAAAACTACTGCTGTAGTTAAACCTCATTACAAATATTGGTGACTGGGCACCATGTGCTAGGAGAAGACCACGATATCATACAAAGGGAGCCAACAAGCTGTTGGCAAACGTGTCAAGTCTGAACCAAAACTGTGATGCTCTCAGTGCAACTTTGATCTGAACTCTGTAATAGGCGGGCATCCAACATCCCTGCTCCTTGACCCTCTGCAGGATTCCAGAAGGCTCCTAGAGAAGTTACCAGGCTCTGTACACAGACACCATGGAGGAGGCCTATGTCACTTCATAGCCTGGGGAACAGATGTCCATGTGGGGCACTTCCCATCCACTCCAGTGGTGTTGTGACCTCAGCCACCCGCCACCCTTGGAGGACTCAGGCATGCCCTGGCCACATGATCACGTAGGATTGTTTTCTGAGTGGTAATAGTTGATTTTAAAAAACTCAATTGGTCAGATCATGGACTATGACCCTCTGTGAAGTGTTAGCCCCAAGTATTTGAGGAAGAAGAATCCAGTAGTTTTACTACCTATCAAAGCTACCTTTGAAAAGCTTCCCAATGTTTTCTTTTTTTTTTTCCTTACTACCAAAACACACAGCATCATGGAGCATATCACATTCAGATTGTTCCAACTGATTCATATATTTTTTTCTAAAATTCAAAAGATCTTAAATCAGTAAGTGGTTTCCTCCATCTGCATGTGGTAAAAGTCTCAAAGGTCCAAAATCAGTCTAAGGCATGATTCTTTTCACTTTGCCCATAAATATAATTAAGTGTGAGTGTTGGGCTCCAGCATTTATAGTCCCATTAACCTGCCAACAAGAATCATTTATTAGCAACTTAAGATATTCAGAGGCAAAACACATTTCCTTGGCACATGAGCTGCGCAGCAACGCAGCATCTTCTCCTTTCCTTTCGAGCTGTTTATACAGGAACACACCGAAAATCAACTGCGCACATTTTGGCCTGTAGACAAGAAAGTAACACCAAAACTTGATGTTCCTGGCTATGCAGACTCCTTGAGTGATGCCTGTGGGCATCTTACAGGTGGGTTTCTGCAATTCTCTGGCCTCTGTTCATTCACACGAGCAAGGGCACCTGCAGGGAAGAGAGATTCACAGTTATTTGGTATCTGTCAATAAGCCCAGGATGCAGATCTTCCAGTGCTAGAGAGCTCTGGGCACAGCCACTCTTGCAACAGTACTCCTGGAACCCCCCTCCCAATTCCTTTGACCTGCAGAAAGGAGGCTGTGATCAGGGCTGTCCTCATAGACCTTCCATGCTCCAGTTTCCTCGTAAAGGCTGCCAGGGAAGGACGACTAGCAGGATGCAGAGGCCCAAGGTCAAGGGAACTGGGAGGTGGGCCCTGGGGTTCTGGTCCAGACAGAAGACACTGCCTCTTGGGCTGTGTGGGTGTGCGTCTGAAGACTTGCCCTCTGCTCAGGTGGGCCTGAGAGGATCCTGACTAACATTTGATGTGGGGCGAGTTACCCTCTATAACTTCAGTTTCTTCATCTTTATATTGGAGACATACCCATAATAATGACAATAATAAATTGCTTGTTTGGTTAAGCTGATGTTTTAATCAGTGGACTTGTGTCACGCTTGAAATGGCGTCTGGCACATGGTAAGCACACAGGAAGTATTCTAGATACTTTCCATGTGGTGATGATGGTAATTGTGGTGGTGGTGGTGGTGATGGTGGTGCTGGTGGCAGTGATGATGGTAATCGTGGTGGTGGTGGTGGTGGCAGTGGTGATGGTAATCGTGATGGTGGTGGCAGTGGTGATGGTGGTAGTAATCATGGTGGTGATGGTAATCGTGGTGGTGATGGTGGTGGTGGTAATCGTGATGGTGGTGGTAATCATGGTGGTGGTGGCAGTGGTGATGGTGGTAGTAATTGTGGTGGTGATGGTAATCGTGGTGGTGATGGTGGTGGCAGTGGTGATGGTGGTGGTTATCGTGGTGGTGATGGTAATCTTGGTGGTGGTGATGGTGGTGGCAGTGGTGATGGTGGTGGTAATCATGGTGGTGATGGTAATCGTGGTGGTGGTGATGGCAGTGGTGATGGTGGTGGTAACTGCGGTGGTGGTGGTGGCAGTGATGAATGGTGGTAATTGTGCTGGTGATGGTAGTGATGATGGTGGTGATGGTAATTGTGGTGGTGGTGGTGGCAGTGGTGATGGTGGTGGTAATCGTGGTAGTGGTGGTGGTGGTGGTGGCAGTGATGATGGTGGTAATTGTGCTGGTGATGGTGGTGATAGTAATTGTGGTGGTGGTGGTGGTGGTGGCAGTGATGATGGTGGTAATTGTGCTGGTGATGGTGGTGACGGTAATTGTGGTGGTGGTGGTGATGGTGGTTATTGTGCTGGTGATGGTGGTGATGGTAATCGTGGTGGTGGTGGTGGTGGCAGTGGTGATGGTGGTAATCGTGATGGTGGTGGTGGTGATGGCGGTGGTGATAATTGTGGTGGTGGTGGTGGTGGCAGTGGTGATGGTGGTAATTGTGGTGGTGGTGGTGGTGGCAGTGGTGATGGTGGTAATTGTGCTGGTGATGTTGGTGATGATGGTGGTGATGGTAATCGTGGTGGTGATGGTGGTGGTGGCAGTGGTGATGGTGGTAATTGTGCTGGTGATGGTGGTGATGATGGTGGTGATGGTAATTGTGGTGGTGGTGGTGGCAGTGGTGATGGTGGTAATTGTGCTGGTAATGGTGGTGATGATGGTGGTGATGGTAATCATGGTGGCAGTGGTGATGGTGGTGGTAATCATGGTGGTGATGGTAGTGGTGGTGGTGGCAGTGATGATGGTGGTAATTGTGGTGGTGATGGTGATGGTAATCATGGTGGTGGTGATGGTGGTGGTAATCGTGGTGGTGATGGCAGTGATGGTAGTGATGATGGTAGTGGTGGTGGTGGTGGTGCTAGTGATAGTGGTGGTGATGCAGACCTTGCCCTGTGCATGCTCTCTCACGCCTCCCTTGCCTCAGTCTTACAGATGAGGAAGTGAAGCCCCAAGGCCCAGAAGAACTGGGAGAGTCGACACAACTCGGGTCTGTCTGACACTGGGCGCACTTGCCCTTTTCCCGATGCTCCTCCATATCCCTCCATATCCCTCTCTTCTCTAGGTTCCCTCGGGCCCTCTTCCTGAACTCCCATGGCAGGGATTTAACATCTATTTCAAGCCTGTCCAACCTATGGCCTGGGACCACTTTAAATGTATCCCAACACAAATTCATCAACTTTCTTAAAACATTATGAGGGCGGGCGCGGTGGCTCACACCCGAAATCCCAGCACTTTGGGAGGCCGAGGCGGGAGGATCACCTGAGGTTGGGAGTTCAAAACCAGCCTGACCAACATGGAGAAACCCCATCCCTACTAAAAATAAAAAATTAGCTGGGCGTGGTGGCGCATGCCTGTGATCCCAGCTACTCAGAAGGCTGAGGCAGGAGAATAGCTTGAACCCGGGAGGTGGAGGTTGCGGTGAGTGCCACTGCACTCCAGCCTGGGCAACAACAGATAAACTCCATCTCAAAAACTATATATATACACACACACACACACACACACACACACACACACACAGACACATATATATAAGATTTGTTTTGCAATTTTTTTAAAGGTCATCAGCTATCGTTAGTGTATTTTATATGTTGTACAACACAATTTTTCTTCCAGTGTGGCCTAGAGAAGCCAAAAGATTAGACACCTCTGATCTACTTGTACAAACACAGTGTTCCACTTAGCCAGATGCTTCCTGAGGGCCCCACTTATTAATAGGGGGAGTGTTACAGTCTGAATGCTTGTGTGCTCCCAAATTCCCGTGCTGAAATCCTAACCTCCAAGATAGTGGTATTAGGAGGTGGGACTCTGGAATTTGATGAGGTCATGGGGGTTGAACCTCATGAAGGGATTGGTGTCCTTATCAAGGAGGCACCAGGGAGCGTGTCTGCCTTTCCATCACGTGATATGATGGGCAAGACTCATGGGACTCATGATGTGGAAGGAGAGGCAAGCATGCAACAAAAGCCACACCAATTGCTAGCGAAATTAGAGCTGTGGTTTGCATTATGAAGGAAAAATTATGGGATGCTGTATTGGGAACCTAATCTAGACTGAGGGAGGCTTTCTTTCTTTCTGAAGATGTGAGATTAATCAAGGAACAAAGGGATAAGTCAGGAATGAGCTGGTCAAATGTGGGGAACAGCTCTGGAGGAGTGGAGAACAGCATTTGCTGGCCCTGAGGGTGGTCACTGCGGTAGGTGTGCTTCTCCCAACAAGTTCCTCCCCATTCTACTTGCAGAAGAGGCAGCTGACTCAGTAGAGCTGCAACAAGCAGAACAGTCACACGCAAAGAGTCTGCAAAGACAGAACTGACCCCTGGGTCTCAGGACAATTTCACATTAACCAAAGCATACCACAGGTTTACATTAGGAGCAACCAAACCCAGGGGTGATGCAACTGTACTCTGGGTCGCATTCACCTACTGATAGAAACTGCTATTCCCTAGTCACAGCAAGTTGGAGTTCTCCAACGCACATGTGAGGACCTGGGGCTTAGACGAAAGGAGAGTTGCTGTGTTTTTTCTCTTTCCTGGTTTGGGGCCTCCTGTTACTGTTACATGTCTAATCATTTCTCACAAGGTCTGTGGTCAAGGCCAAGTGTCATGACGCGTGTGGCCCGCATCAATTAATCCTGCCATGGGAAAACAGGCACCTGAGGGCCCAGACAAGAGACTGGAACTCAGTTCAATGGGACGTTTCCCAAAGCAGCCAGGAGCTGATAAGGTGTCTGGGCCCAGCAGCAGCAGGACCTATGGAAGGGCTGGGAAAAGTCACTTATGATGTCTGTGCCCCATTTTTGCACCTGTCAAAGGGGAGCTACGACCTTGACTTCCAAGAAGGTGTTGGGGTAGATGCTTGCCCTGCTGCCCTCCTGGGAGGAAAGATCCACAAGTCATCGGGATTAGCCTGTCCCAGCTTCTTTTGAAAAGTTTCTAAGGTCAAGAAAAGACTCCGCGTCCCCGCCCCCTTCCTCTGGCTGAGAGCTCCTGAGGGCACAGATGATGATGCTTTCGTCTATCACAAGCAGCTCCGACAGTGCCCGGACCCTGGTAGGTTCTCCGGAAATGCTTGTGGAATGAAGCACTAGACATGAATGTTTTAAATATACACATGGATTAGGAGGGTGCTTGTTGTACATTCCAGGCCTTCTGAAATAATGCATTTAAAACAGATCGACAAAGACAGTCAGACGCATACAGCTTTGCCTTTAATATGAACGCAGGGCTGAGTGGAAGCAAGTACTGAGTGTGGGGTGGGGTAGGGGCAGATCTGAACACTGCCTTCAGGAGGAGTGGGTGTTCCACTGAGAAAGTGGGTACACATGCAGCCGAGCTGCAAATGCTCTTATTGGGAGCTGGTGGAGAAACACAGCTGGAAGTTTCTCTGGCAGCCACAAATGCAGAGGCAGAGACATTACTGGATTCACACCATGAAGACAAACGCAATTTCAATTGCCTTGAAAAATGGCAAAGTCACTCTTAAGGTAATTATTCCTCCTATATCAAATTTACCCTTTTGTATTTGATCATGGGCAGCATTACTGCCAACGTGAAACTTGTGTATTACAGGTTGGGTGACCAATCACCCAGTTTGCCTGCGACTGTCCCAGAATACCTTCCCAGCATAGCTGGGCACCCTCATTAAAAGGAGGAGGCTGCACTGCTATGGGGAGGAGGAGAGCCTGCAGATTCATGCACTGCAGCGCTGGGAAAGCCAGGGACACCCCTCCATTCCGGGATGTGCTCCCAGCAATGCTATTCTGGAGCCCTCGCTGAACACCCAAAAGAAGACCCAGGAAACTCTACATCTACTGAGAACCTATGGAGAACCGATGAACACTGCACACCGTGGGAGCCCCTGAATTTACTGTATTTTCCTCAAGGTTAGCATAGCTTTTACCATTTTTCTTTTTTAAAAAAATTTCATTTATTATTTTTTAAAGAGAAAGGATCTTGCTCTGTCACCCAGGCTGATACAAGTTCAGTGGTATGATCATAGCTCACTATAGTCTTGAACTCCTGGGCTCAGAAATCCTCATACCTTCACCTCCCAAGGAGCTGGAACGACAGGCCCGTGCCACCACACCTGGCTCATTTCTATATTTTGTAGAGATGGGGGTCTTGTTATGTTGCCCAGACTGGTATCAAACTCCTAGCTTTAAGCAATTCTCTCGCCTCAGCCTCCCAAAGTGCTGGGATTACAGGTGTGAGCCACTATGCCCAACCAGCATAGCTTTAAAAGTCCAAAAGGTGAAATAAAACTAAATCATAAGAGGCAAAGTCCATATAATTTGATGTTTGCATGCCATACCATACACCAAAGTGTATTTACTACAAAGACAATATAACCTCCAGGATCCATGCATAGCAGAAAACTGTCATCTAACCAGGCTTGTTAAAAAAATTGTAATTCATTTCCCGAATCGCAAAGTTTCCTGTGACCACAGATCTACTCTCAACACAAATGAGCAGACAGGGCAAACTGCTAGGAAATGCAGTTGGTTAATGCCTTCAAGAGAATGAATCATTGGTCCAGGTGAGGCCACCTTGGCCCCCTGCACCTGAGTCTCCCTGATGAATGCCGAACAGAGGCCAGGAGGGCAGGTCCATCACCCAATTCCTGTCCTCCTAGGGCAGGCTTTCTTCAGCGGATTTTTTTGTGGTTCTGTGATAAAGAGTCAATTGCAGGAAGGCTCTGGGATCACCGGGCACGGTAGTAATAATGAGACTGAGGGGAACGTTGTTTCCAGCGCAGGACTCAGCCGAGGAACTCAGGGCCCAGCTTTCAGCCCGGGAGCATCTTGTAAATGGCGCGGGGCATCAAAACCTCAGAAATACCACATAAATATGAATTGCCTATAACTTTCCAGGGTGGATAAGGCAGACCACACGACTCGGACTAATCCAAGAAACAATCAAAACCTGGACTTTTGAATGCCCTTTGAAGCAGCTGACAGATGGCTGAGACTGTGCGAGAAACACAAGCCCGGCTCCCGCCCTGGCCAGCACTTTATAGCCGCGGTGACCTTTCCCTCCAAGCATGCCTGGGCCTCGCGCGGCACCAACGCCCACGGCCTCGTCCAGGCCTGGCCTCTCTCTCTCCGTGGCTGTGCATTTCTCCTCGTTTTCTGTCTCACAGCACAGCTTCATCTGTTCTTTCGGGCTAGTCCCAAACTTATTTTTTTTTCCTTTCTGTAAGGCAGAAGAACGCATTCTCAGAAGCCAAAAGTCCTAGTGTTAAATTTATCTCCTCCACTTGCTGGCTGTGGACCCTGGGCCAGCTTTCAGCTTCTCAGGGCCCCAGGCCCTTCATGACTCTGCACAAGATGGATAGGGTAAAAGAGAAAGATGCAGAAACCAGTCACTGAGATGAATTTTATAAAGCAGTGAGTACAGTGTGCGGTCATGGCCTTCACGGGATCCTAGTCAGTGCAATTCAAAACGCATGAAAGGCTCAAATGAGATAGACAATTGTCTCCAACCTCAATGTACAGTCACTTGGAAAGCATTGGAAAATTGCAGATTTGTAGGCTGAAATAATGATTCAAGATGCAGATGTCCTGTGGACTTACATTGAGAAACAGTTTTAGAAGCTCAGAAACGTACCCTGGGATCAGTAGAGTGACAGAGCTGATCCCAGCCGCACAGCTTCAGACTCCTCCAGAGAGCCTTCCAATGACCAGCCCTTGAAATCGGTGGCTGTCATGTGTGTGGGGCAGAGAGGATGCCTCGGAGCTGCACCTCAAGAGCCATCTTCAACAGAATTTGTGCTCATTTTTATGACCCCTATTTAGCCATTCACCCCAATTTCTTCACTTTTCCCTCATTTTACATAAGTACTTACATTCATCAACACATAAATTCCATAGGAATAAAAAAGCATAAAGAAAACCAAAGAACCTTAAGTAATTTTTAATTGCCCCCCATCCTGAGGAGATGGCATAAAACTTGCCACATCCCTTGCCATCTGGGTAAGGAGATTTTTCTCCCCAGTATCTGTGGGTGGGCTGTGCATTCAGTGACGAGTGGCTAGCATCTTTGCTGGCTGAGGTCTCAGGGCCACATCACACAGTTATGAATGCCTCACCCTCACACTGGGACAAGCTCTGGGGAGCTGACCCGAGAGCCATCACAAATAGCCCCTGGGGAGCGCACAGAGCCGCTGAATCAGTGGGTGCTCAGGCTGTTCTTGCACAGGGAAACAAAGTTGTGACCTCTGGGTGTCCACGGAGACCCATCCCTCGAGGCAGTACCTTTCACAGTAGGGCTGCCTGCGGGGTGTGGGGCCTCCTCTGTTCTCAGTGCCCCGAGGCTTCTGAGTGGGAGATCTGGACAGCTGTCTCTCTTCTCCATGGTGCCAGCAGTCCTACGTGAGAGTGGCTTACCCAGAGTCTCCGGGGTTACCTGCTCTCTACAGAGCACATAGCTTGTGACCTGGGGATGAGCACTTCTTGTGCCCAAACTGATCCACATCTAAGTCCAGGCCCTGTGTGACCAAGCCAAGCGACTCACTCCTCTGAGCCTGGCCTACTTTATATAGAAAGTGAGGATAATCTTTAGCACTAACCCCTTGGATACAAGTGAAAACATAAGCTTAGGATCTGGAAATAATCACTCAGAAAGTAAAATCTTTTTCCAGCCTCCCAGTGATTGGCATAACTTCCCACACTCACTAGGAATGGGCAGGGACGGAGGGTCAGTCCATCTACTGAATCACATCAGAATTGAAACAGGTCTCAGAAGCCATCTGGCCCAAGCAGCCCTTTAATCTGGGAATTCTATTGCAGGGGCCAGGTGGGCAGTAATGTGCAGACCAGCACAAGACCAAACTGTGAGAAGCTGGGGAGAAAGCCGGGGAGATCCAGAAAGTGCATGCTCTGCCCAAGGGACTTCAGATTCCATAACTGTCCAACATTAGGCTGGAATGCAAGCATGTACGAGTGAGTGAGTGAATGAATGAATGAATGAATGAATGAATAAGGCTGGAGGCTTCCATGCAGGCTGAGGGCCATGAATTTGTGATGTGTGCTCTGTGGGGCCCCAAATGGATGACATTCCATCCTCTCTATGGACCAGTAGAAACTGTGGGTTAGGGTGGGACTGCGCTGGGGTTACAGTGGGGTTTAGATTCCACTTGTCACCGTCACCAAGGAACTGAGGACTGGACCCGGCACCTACCATGCAGGAGGCCGACTTCCTCACCCGCGGACGGGAGCCTTCATCTGCCACTCTGGTCAGTACATGTGAGCGACACAGCAACGCTGGCTCTCTCCCACCCCACTCCCATGTGACCGCCCCACGGCTCCTGCCCACAGGCAAGTGTGTCCCTGGATGTGAGCCACACCTCCATCCCTCTGGCCCCACAGAAATGCACACGCACAGTTGCCGTCACCTTTCTCAGTCTCGCAGCCCCTGTGCCGGAGCGGATGGCGTCCATCAAGGCTTGCCTTGCGTCCATGGTGTTGCTGGGGGTGTCTGTGCTGGACCTGGAGGCCGTCCTTGGTGCAGAGAGAGCCTGGGAGGGTGGAGGAGGTGGTGGGGGCACGGCTGGAGGGGGCGGAAGGCCAAGATCTTCTAGCAGAGGACTTTCCGAGCCCTGTGCAGAGCGCGCAGCATCTCGGAAGCTCCGGAGCTCCTCAGAGGCAGAGGATGCCACCTGGCAATGAGATGATTAAATGACTACTATAGAGTGAATGTCTCCCAAAATTCAGGTGTGAAATCCCAACGCCCAAGGTAGTGGCATGAGGGGAGGAGGACTGGGGGTGGCTAGGTCATGAAGTGGAGCCCTCATGAATAGGATTAGCGCTCTTACACAAAAAAGGCTCCAGGGAAATCTCTCAGCCCTGCTACTACATGAGGACGCAGAAAGAAGGCACTGTCTATGAACCAGAACGTGGGCCCTCACAAGATACTGAATCTGCTGCTGCCTTGATCTTAAGACTTTGAGCCTCCAGAACTGTGAGCAGTAAAATTCTGTCATTTATAAGCCACCCAGTCTGTCGGATTCTGGTATAGCAGCCCAAACAGACTAAGGCAGTGACACCGTCCCCAAAGGTTCTGAGAGAGCAGCACACGGCTGATTATCTTACCCTTGGACCTGAGATAGTTCTTTTGCAATAATCCCAGGAAGTTTGTCCACTTCATGGCTGAGACATCTGCCCCCATGCTCTGTCGGCAGCCAAGCAACTGACCCCAGAGACCAGAAGTTGGCAGTCCTGCCTTACTGAGAACTCTCTGACCTCATGACTTTTCTTGACATATAAGAATAGACATAGAGGCTTGACACATATATCCAACCCATTAATGGGGGCAAGATATGCACTCAGAACCTAATGAGTGATGTACAAGTAGCATTTTCCCTCAATTTCTGTGCCTGGAAACTAAGACGAGACCATTCTGCCCTAAACTCAAGTCCATATTGGCTCCCAAGGTTGTGCAAAAACCAGCGCTATATTCATGCAACAACTTTTTTCAGGGTGTGCAATGGCTTCAGTTCTGTTTGTCCAGTTAGTGAAGCCTGGAAGCCATACCAGGTGTCCAAGTGACTCAGTTCTAGGCACCGGAAGGAATTGTGCTTCAGCACAGGCTGAGAGAGTGTCTGGAAGCTCTCACTGCTCCTTGCCATGGCTGCCCCAGGCTCCTGGAGCAGGGTTTCCACTCCAGTGTCTCAGGCAGGCTGGGTTGGCCACTCTAAAGACGGATGGTTCACTATCCACTGAGAAGAACAGAAGCTTCTGGAGCCACCACCCAGGTGCCTGGGGAGAAGGGGTGAGTGGGTTTGACCTCCTGGCACCATGGAAGGCCCTTCACCTCTTACCTTCCTCAGGCTGCAGGTGCCGCTGTGCCCGCGGATAGCTGCCAGCAGTGCAGATCGCTCGCCCTCTGCCTCCGTGTAGGACAGTTTCACTGGCCTGCCCTCCCCGGTGTGTTCTGCTGTCTAGAATATTAACAGTGTCACATATTTCACTGAGAACATGGAGAAATGCGAACTGTAAGGCAGCTCATGAGAAAACCCACTCATGGGACAGGCACGGTGGCTCATGCCTGTAATCCCATCTACTTGGGAGGCTGAGGCAGGAGAATTGTTTGAACCCAGGAGGTGGAGGTTGCAGTGAGCCACGATCGTGCCACTGCACTCCAGCCTGGGCCACAGAGTGAGACTCTGTCTCAGGAAAAAAAAAAAAAAAAAAAGAAAGAAAATCCACTTACGTCAGCTGAGACCTATAGGGTCAGTTTTATACCCCTGTCTATGAGAAGGCACACATAAGAATCAAAGGCTGCGTATCTGGGGTAGTTTCAAACTGCCTCTGAATGGCAGATCATTCCTGTTATTCATCCTAGCGTTCCAGAGCTGATGTGTGTGTTTACATCTTGCAGACCCAGAAGAGAATCCATGGCCCCCACTAGCTAGTGCCTAACTTTGGACTAGGCCCCTTGGCCTCACTGTGCCTCAGTTTCCTCATCTGCAAAATGGAAGAAGTATCTCCTTATTATCAGCATTGGTGTAGCATGCAAATGAGATAATACTTGTGGTATGTTAAGTGCCTAGACAGTGGGCAAGTCGTGTCCTAAAATTACTCCTGTGTTACTGAAGAATGACAGTTTGCCGCTGCTACAAATGCATATGGGAAAGAAGTGGCCCTGCCTGAACTTTCTCCCCCGTTCCATTGTTCAAGGATGAGCATACAGATGGTCCTGCCCCTGGCCTCTCCACTCCTCTGGCCCTGTAGATGGACATCACCGGCTGTTACCTTTCCCATGGGGCAGCCAGGGGCCTGAAGTCAGTGTGGACTAGTCTCACACCCATCCATTTTGTCCCTTTAGTAGTTCAGTACAAATATCTGGAGGCAGGGAATTCTAGTTAAAATGACACCTGTGTGGTAAGCCTCAGTGTTATCCTCATCCCGTCTCTCTCTCTCCTCCGCTTTATTCTGAGACTGAGACCCGTGCACTGAAGTGGGCAGGTATGGAAGGCCTGCCCAAGACCTCTCCGCAGCCTGCCCTGGAGGCTGCCATCCTCACCTTGCGTAGCCTGTCCTTCCCTCCTGCAGAGTGGATGGCTTCCATCAGGGCAGAGTGCAGGGATGTGTCTTTTGGGACTGGTCTCTGGACAACAGGTTTGAATTTTTTCTTCGGCCCAAAAATACTAGGTGACCAAATACTGTCTGTTTCATTTCCATCTGTAGAGAACATACTGGGCTTTTCCTCTCTTTCTAGGAGAATGTGGCTTTCTGTGCCAGACCCTTCTGGAGGATGGGAAGGCTTGCCGCGGCCTGGGGCATGCACAGAGCCATTGGCCAGCTCCCTGCTGCAGGCCTGGGCATTGGACATGTGTGGAGGGGGTGGGTCTGTACCATCAGGTGCGTGTCTGGGTTCAGATGCTGAGTTGGCCTCCTGGTGACTTGTTCTTTGCTTTCCACTGAAACCACAGCTCTGTCTCACAGAAACACCATCCCTCTGGGAAGACTGAACCAGTGAAAAACAGGAGCTTCTGTGGATAGCAGCAGGTCCATCCTGAGTATACAACTTCCTGTGTGGGCTGCTGACCTCCCTGCTAGGAGGGGCTCCCACTGCTGAGTCTTCCCCATGGTTGTCAGGAGGAGTGACACAGGGCCGCTGGGCACCGTCCTTCCAACCTTGTGTCTCTGAGTGTGGGCTGGAGGTCCTGTCATCTTTCACAGTTACAGGTGGTGCAGCCAGCACTGGCACCCTGCCTGCATAACCCTTCTCGGCATGGCCGTGTGGCCTTACCACGTCAGCATGGACTTTCGGGGGTCCTATGCGCTTGGCAATGGCAGAGGCCACATACTGGCTGGATGTTCTTCTCTGAGGCTTGAGAAATGTGACTTCTGTGTTGTGAGCTGCTGGCACCTTCACGTGACGCATGCCCATGGTGGGGGGCTGGCTTCTCCCCTCCTCGAGGGGGTTCCGGCCCTCATGGTGGGCAGACTGCTGCTGGGGCAATATTGGCTTGGGGTCTGCTTGGTGTCTGCTCTCTGGATGCTGCGTCTGGGTGCGCACAGGCGGGGAGGAGGGTCCCCTGGCAGAGTTCTCCGAGGGCCGACCCAGGTGCTTTTCCACAGAGTTGCACCTCCAGAACTCTTTGACTTTCCCAATGGGCTGAGATTCTGCTTCAGGCACAGACGAAGACAGGGAAATGATCCTGATGCCGGTGGTGTGGGGATTCACCAAGTTCCCCAGCTCGTCAATCTTAATGGCGCCGGTGGAGAGGGACACGTCTCTGTCGTAACATCGCATCTCTGACTTTGGAGGAATGATTTTATATGTTGTGAGGCCGTGCTTCAGTCTGTAGCTTCTCCCTGGGTTTTGGCCTCGTTGGTGCCATGACGCTGGTGCCAGGGCAGCGTTTTTATCATTGCCCTCCTTTTCATTCACTGGTTGGGAATTCACTCTCTCTGTGGCCTGAGTCCTTTCCCCGTCAGCACAGCCATGCACTTTGTCTTTCACTTTTGCATTTAGGTTGTCTGTGTGAAGATTCGAAGCACAAGAAGTCACCCTGGGTGCTGTTTCCATTAGATTTCCGTCTTTACAGATGTTGGATAAGGCCACACGGATTCCTTTTCCCATGTCATGGGAAGCGGGGTGCAGGGCAGGTACTTCCTCCCTTGCCTTTCCAGGGGGCTGGCTGTGCTCAGCCTGAAGTGGCGCCAGGGAGGCTCTCCTGCTGGTAACACCCTCCGAGTTGAAAGACCCAGCATTGTTGTTTCTATTGGAAAACAACCCCGAATCCACAGGATCATCTGAAACTTCCCCTATGAATGTTACTGGGATTGCATCTGTGTCGCCGTGAGGGACCATGGCATCCTGTGGGCAGTGGTTGGATGTACCATGGATGGAGCTGGTAAGGGAGCTGGTGTCGGTTTCATAGCTGTCTTCCATTTCTGCAAAGAGGGACAAACACAAATCACAGATGTTTCCCACGCCAATTACTTAGTGTAATTGCAGCCATGACTTTGATTTCCCTGAGGTTACTGTTGAATACATTATTTACGTACGTTTTAAAATGTTATTTGGGTTTGTAATCTACATAATATGCCTGGGGCCAGAATCTCAACTTTCATTACTCAACACAGCTGTTTGCAGATCCATGATGTTTCAAGGCAAGGTATTCAGTTACAACGTGCTGCCAACATCCTTCACTCCTGGGCAACAGAGCGAGACTCCGTCTCAAAAAAAAAAAAAAAAAAAAAAATTGATTTCTAGATCCAAGCCTCTGGAAAAACTATCTCAACATGGAAACATGAAAGTGAGTTTTGGGTTTTGACCTCCATGTTTCTCATGTCCACTAGAAGCACAACAGAATCCAGAGGACCACGGGCTCTAGCTTTAACTTCTTAAGGAAGCAGATGACTAAGTCTTGAGTATCTCAGAATTACCATTGCTCTTCCAAGCACCAAACGATGCAATGGTCATGGGGTCAGAACCTGCGGGACACACTATGGCTGATTCAGATTTTTAGCTCTGTCAGCTATACATTCTCAGGACAGGAAACTGAAAAGTGAGTCAGACAAAAACAACCCGTCAGTTTTGCAGTCTGTTATCTTCTCTCTCTTTTTAAGGCATGATAAATATCTAATTTTTAGTTTATTTTCAACATATGCCTTGGAGAAAATAACATAGCTGCTTTGTTTGAAAGATTCCCTAGCTGTTTACTGCAATTATTTGCCATCTGCTTTGGCCTTCCAGTATTATTTCCCCAAAATATATCAATATAATAGCAGTGCCATGAGATGCTCCATTATAAATGGCTTCATTGTGGTCAAAAGGCTATTTCTCATTGAGATGCCATATATTAGCAAATCAAGAGAAGTCTTAATGAGGAAATCTGTTTATCTTTTGCACCACCCTTTTTATTCTTTAGCATGTGCAGCATACTTTTTAATGCGCAGAATTAGTATTATTCAGAGCACACTGTAAGCAGCTGTCTGGATGTTTCCAGGTACTGCTTGGCGGCCCAGATAAAAAGCAGTCTACTGGAAAACTGTGTGTGCCTCACATCCAGGCTTTCACCAAACTGGCCTGGAATTCCTTCTGAAGGCCGTTTCCTCACGTAGATACATCAAAGTATGCTCAGAGGAAGTTACTGTTGGCACCTACTTTCATGCAGCATAATATCAAAGTAGTAGATCAGGTGGTTCTTACCTTCCAGGTCTTCATCAAGTTCTGCAAGGGTTTTATGGAACTGTCCAGTAATTAATAGGTCTTCTTCATCATTTGAGGCTGTGGCAGCTTTTTCAGTTCTGGGGAAGACCAAAGAGAAAGGAGCACTCATTTCTCTTACTATTGATTTAATGTACTCCTTTCCAGGAATATCTGAGGATAGAACAGCTCATACTCAAATTCAAGCAGTCACATACTCACTGTACTGCTGCTGTCCTCAGAACTACGGAGACGCAGATTGTTCATGGGTGTGTGTGTCCCCCGTGCGTGTGCACAGGTGTGTGTGGGATGCAGGTGCCATGTGTGCATGTGTGGAGTATATGTCTTGCATGTGGTGTGCATGTGATATATGGTGTGTGTGTGGCCCCAAAGTGTTAAAAGTAACCAAACCACACACAGCTTTCATTCACTCTGCAGACTGAAGTCAAAGTTTTAATTCCACTGCACAAAAGATGGGTTCATGTGATCCAGGATTTGCTTGCATCTCTGCCTCGCACTACAGCAAGTTCCCTGCACCTGGCACCTGGCAAGAAGGAATGAAGCCATCTGGAGGCCAAGTATGTGCACGTGGCTGGGGGCTGGTCCACCTCACCTCGACACTGCACAGCCTGGCTGTTCCTCGGCACTTGGGGATTTGAGTGCAGCATCGTTCGAGGTCCCAGTGATAAAGGCTACATACCTCTGGCGCAGGATCTGCCTGCTGTTAGGAGGCCCATGGGGAGGGTTGTGCAGGGCTGCATGGAGGAGGGTTCCCAGAAGTCCCACCAACTTCATAAGCTCAGCCTCCATTTGTGTCCCCCCTAGCAGTGGCCCACCTTGCCATACTCAGAAAATGAGAAATTTCACTCCCCGACTATAAATGACTTTTACAGACTCTATGTTTACTTTGGCTTAATTTCTACCCTGGGTGGGTGACAGGGAGCCTGATAATGCCACTTGCAGGGGCAGGGCTTGGGGGCTTGATAATGCCCATTGAAGAGCTGTACTCCCTGGGATCTTGAACTGGGACATAAAGATAATGAGGATGGCCAAGAAACCTCACAGCAACAGTAACAGGAATAACCGCTCCAGCCTTGACCCTGCAAGCCCCTTCCCAAGGTCCCCTCTCAGACTCAACAGGAGGAAGCTCCTAGCAGCGTGAGGCCTGCCTGCATGCCTTTGTGCCAGCCCCCGAACACAGCTCTTTTGCACCAATTATCTTCTTATAACCCTCACAGACAGTTTTTCAGGTAGGTAGTGTTGCTGTCACTGTGGTACAGAGATGAAACTATGTACAGAGAGACTACAGAGCTGCCCAGGTCACACGGGCATCCAGAACCAGGCCTCCTGCCCCAAAGCCCAGGAACGACCAGCTGCATCTGGGGCCACAACACATAATAATGTGGCCCCTGTGGCACGGGGCAGCCAGGAAGATGTCAACCCGTCTGCTCAGAGAGCCGGATCTGGCTTTATTTGCGTCACAGGGACAATGGCATCTGTGAGACAACTGCTGCCAAAACAATTTAAAAACTGTCTTTGCAAGGGCTCTTGCCTCTATTTTCCTATTGTGCAGAAAATACAGAGACATGTCTATGGCAATTGTCTATCTTCAGTGAAGGCTGAAGGTTTGTTTTCCGCTGATTGTTAAAAATTGAGGACCAATTTCCATCATTGCTAATCAGGCCCAGATAATGATGCATGAAATAAGCTTTGCACAACCCTCACGTAGCAAAGTTTTTATTCTGATAAATGAGTCTTTCTTATTTGGTGACTATGTCCATTTGGGAGCCAGGAAGTGGCTTCCAGATTAGTCTCAGCTAATGTCCTCTGACAAGCTACACAAAGGGGGCTGGTTGGAGATGTGTGTGCATGTGGACCCATTAATAAGGACCACAAGAGGTGCATGACTGTCTTCCCTATTACTTTTGCCACGGACTTTAATTATTTGAATGCACTTTACTAAAGTTGTGCTTTTCTCTTTCATGAAATGTGATGGTTTAAATATATTTAAATTTTTAATAAAATATATGGCAGAGAAAAATGGAAATTGCTATATAAAAGAGCAATCTGAAATGGAAAATAGATTTAAATGCTTGGAAAGATGGAAAACTTTTTAAATGCTTGCTCTTAGTTTAGGATGCTTAAAGCCCAGCCAAACAAAATTACAGACATACTTTTACTTCAAAGTATTTGCCTTTATTTTAAAGTATGCTTGACCACGTCACTCACTATGAGAATGGAACATAATGATATCACATAATGCTATCAATAAGAATTAAAAAAAAATGTAAGATAAAAACTCCACTGATTCTACCATTTTGCAAAATAGCAAAACAAAACAAAACCAAACCCACCCCAAGCTGTTGAAGATGTGATGAAATCTGAGAGACCCACACTTGTTGCTACAGATTTTAACTGGAAAGCAATGTGGAAATATATATCAAAAAACACACAAAACAAAAATCACTTTATCTTTGTAAGAACTTTGGCCCATTAATCTCTCTTTTAATAATCTACCTTAAGGAAACCCAATAGAAGGAAAAATACAAATACAACAATGTTCATGTTAGAATTCTAGAATGTCCAGCAGTAGGCAGTTACCTAAATTATTACATATACATTTCAAAGGGCATTAAAATCAGTAAATATGATGATCATCAAGTCTATGTAGAAACACAGATCCATGCTTATGTTAGCATGTTATGGGAAGAAATCAGCACACACATATATAGAAACATTGTGATAATATAAAAATAGCAAATACCTTTGGACAAGGGGGAGACAGAAATCTAGACAAGAAACCAACCAGCGTGACTTAAGGAAAAGGTTGAATTAGGATGAATATTTTGCCTTTTTTCTTTAGAACTGTGCTTGGTTGAGTTCAAAGCAGCTTGAGTGATAGAGCAAATTTTTAGCCAGCAAAATTTAAAAGGATAATTTTGTCCTTTAGTGAACAAGAATTCTTTCCTGCAAGAGTTTGCATTCTTCTTACACTGCACACAGTTAAGTACTTTATTTTATTACTGAGTGCCTAGCAATCCTAGTGTGTGGCTGTCAGCCTGAAACTGTAACAGAGAGGATGCACAAGGTCTGAACAGTCTCAGCCCTTCAACACCTTCCTCCTCCCAGGCTCTGGGCTCCCTGCCCTTTAGAAACAGCAGGAGCCCAGTTCCAGGCGCTTGGAGCTGCTTCTCAGCTGGTTTCTCCCCTATCCACCAGTTACAGCTGCCTTTCTGGAGTCTGGGGACCCTGTGCTCAGCCCTAGTCCTTCATCCCTGTGTTCTTTCCTGTCCAGCTCCCTCCCACCATCGGCCTCACTTGACACTCTAGGGGTTGCCCTGGATGCTGCTGCTTGGTTCCAGTCTCTGCTGGTACCTTGCATCCCACCTCTGCTCCAGCTTTGCTCCCCGACACTTCAGTGTGGGGCTGGCTCCTTGGGGCCCTGCTTGCCCTGAAAAGAAAGAGTGGACATGAGCTAGGAGCTTTCAGCCTGTGTGCACTGTGGAGTGAGGGAAGGTCTGGCCACCAGGCAGCCAAGGACCTTGTTTGGTGTTTCTCCTGAGGCTGCCAAGCTCTTGGCATCTCTGAGAGAAGAAAGAGGAGCAGCCTGCTCTTCTCTTGATGCAATACAGGGCGGCTGCGTTCTGAGCATGTACGAATGGATTATCTAGCAAAAGCCAGAGCCAATGGCAATGTAGTGATTTTATTTTCCAGTGTAAAAAAGCAGGAGGGAGAGACAGCAGTATTTTCCTCCCTTACTAGCTCCCATCTACTTCTCTCCAAAGGGTTACTAATGGATTATAAACATTCCTCTCTCTTTGCAAAATCACCAGATTTATGCCCTTAGTCACTGGGCTTGGAGGCCAGCTCTGTGTGGGCTTAGCAGGGGAGCCCTAGGTATGTGGCCCTGAAGAGTTAGCAGTCAGCAAGAAACATCAGCCTCTGTTAGCTTAAAGTAAACCTGCCCAGATGCTTTCTTCCCGGGCTTCCTTTCCCCACAACACATACCCCAATCTTTAGACATGTTCCTTATTGACAGTTTGTTCTGGCTTAAGACCAAGAAAATAAAATGCAAACAAACACAGGGCAGACATTTTGATACCAGGCTGCATGTGTTGAGTAAGTATTGCAGAGTTATTTTCTTACACAGAGTTGGGGACTCTGCAGGGAACATGAGTGTTTAGACTATTGCGGCACGCGATATGGGGGATATGGCTCAGCACCGGCAAGTTTCAAACCCGAGTCTGCCCAGGAAGTGGACCTGCGTCCTTGGGCCCAGCCTCTTGGGGTGGTCGGAGGGTGGCAGGCTGACCGATCCACCCAGCCGGGTGTGTGCAGGGCTTGCTGAGCCTCTGCATTCACAGCTCAGCCTCCAGCAAAAACAAGAACTAGGGGCAGTCACATTCAGTTAGTGCCAGGAGCCAAAATCGCTTTTTGATTTGTTGTTTTCATTTGCTATGAGTGAGAATGGGCTGAATCTGACCAATCTGAAATGTACAAGATGGGTTCATCGCACATGAGGTCACTTTTTCTTTTTGATGAGGCTAGAAGAGTTTCCTTAAGCAATTTAGTACAATGGCAGAATTAATGAAATAAAAACAAGTCTGAGAGGAGAAAGACGTTGCTTTTAGGTAGCAATCCAATTTGCTAATGACAACCAAACCAACCCCTGTGATTTCAAAATGATTACTTGATAAACTAAAGGCAAGAAGCCTGGGAAAATATGCAGTTGATGATAGTCATATGTGCTTAACCTCCCCCGTCCATTTGTAAATGTTCCTGTATTACCAAAGCTTCAGAGTCCTGGAACAATGGTGCCCAATACAACATAAGCCACATGTATAATTTAAAATCTTTTTATAATAATATTTAAAATGGGCCGGGCACGGTGGCTCATGCCTGTAATCCCAGCACTTTGGGAGGCCGAGACGGGCGGATCATGAGGTCAGGAGATCGAGACTATCCTGGCTAATACAGTGAAACCCCGTCTCTACTAAAAAATACAAAAAAACTAGCCGGGCGAGGTGGCGGGCGCCTGTAGTCCCAGCTACTCAGGAGGCTGAGGCAGGAGAATGGCGTAAACCCGGGAGGCGGAGCTTGCAGTGAGCTGAGATCCGGCCACTGCACTCCAGCCTGGGCAACACAGCGAGACTCCGTCTCAAAAAAAAAAAATAATAATAATATTTAAAATGTATAAAGAAATAGGTAGAATTAATTTTAATACTCTAGTGATTTCTGCAAATAATTAATATAAAATTATTTTATTTCTGTACCAGATTTGATGTATATTTTACACTTACAGCACATGTCAATTTGGATTAGACACTTGGCAAGCACTCAGCAGCCACACACATACTGGACGGTGCAGCTCTCCAAGGTCTCACACGTGTTTTAAACAGTCCTTTGTAAATGCAGTGACAAAGTTTCAGGGTTCTAGAAGGGGTCTGGAGTGTAGAAAATGTTTCTAAATGATCCAGTAGTCACAAAGTTGTTACGCAACCCTCTCTGTATCTGAGGAAAGGGGGATTGGTTCTAGGATCTCCCATAGATACCAAATTCTGTGGATGCTCAATTCCTTTGTATAAAATGGCATAGTAGCTCGGTGCAGTGGCTCATGCCTGTAATTGCAGCATTTTGGGAGGCCAAAGTGGGCAGATCTCTTCAGGTCAGGAGTTTGAGACCAGTCTAGCCAACAGGGATAAACCCCGTCTTTACTAAAAGTACAAAAATTAGCATGGTGGCATGCACCTGTAATCCCAGCTACTTGGGAAGCTGGGGCAGGAGAATCGCCTGAACCCAGGAGGGGGAGGATGCAGTGAGCCAAGATCACACCACTGCACTATAGCCTGGGTGACAGAGTGAGACTCCATCTCAAAAAAAAAATAAAAGGCATAATATTTGCACATAATCTATGCACTCTCACATAGTCATGAGCTGCATACTCACCTTTCAGTCAACAATGAAGTTTCAAGGTTCTAGGTGGTGCCAAATGTTTCTAAATGCTCCTGTGTCACAAAGTTTCTGCACCCACCAGGTTTCAGAGGTTGGTTGGTGTGATCTGGGTCCCTCTGCACCTCTCACCACAGGCCCTCAGTCCCATAAGGCTCCTCATAGCCACAAGCCTGCAGGTAATGGCACAGCTCCTCATAAAGCGCTTCTGCAGCCATCATCCCCAGCATGCACCAAAAAGTGGGGGCTGAGAAGGAATGCACAGGCTTCCAGGCTGAAATGGGACATCAGGCACTCCAGGGAGGCTCCCTTCAACTGGAGAAGCTACGCTCTCTACCTTTGGTGGCTCTGCACATGATTACAGTTTGGCCTTACAGTTTAAAAAAAAAAAAGAAAAAAAAAAGCCTGACACCCACTTATTCAATCTCTCTCTTTTACTCCTCACAGCATTCCTGTGGAATTGATGTTCCCAAAAGGAACCCTAGAACTCAGATTTTCACAATAATTATACAGAGTTAGATATTGCCTGATTACAGCAAGGTTGCTTTCAGAATTCAAGAGTTTATAATCAGTGCTAGTTCCACTGTTCCTTCCCTGCAGGTAGGAGGAGATAACAGTCTCCTCTACTTCCCCATCCATCTCTCTCTCTCTTTCTCCCTCTCTCTCATATATATACACACAAATACATACACACATATATATACACACAAATACATGCACACATATGCATGCACACATATATATGTGTCTATTTATCTTTTTCAAACACGTTATAAATAAAGAGGAAGATGATCAGAGCTAGATACAAGATACAAAGATTACCTAACAAATCAAATTTCTCCCCTTCCTTAGTCAGTTGTACATAACAATACCTGCAACAATAACACCAGGTACCAATCGTTGAAGGCTAGCAATGTATCAGCCACTACTGTAAGGGGAGGTAGTGCATATCTCAATTTTACTGACCAGGAAACTGAACCAAGAGGTGAAGCCACTGGGCAAACCACTGCCAGCCATGGGCAGTTCCTTCCCTAAGCAGTCTAAATGCAGACTCTTCAATCTTCACATTAAGTGACTCTTTAAGTATTAGGAGCATTGGCTGGGGTCATACATAAGGGACATATGCCTGTTATAAGAGTCTGTGGGTCCATGTAGTCCATGGCAGAGCTATGTGTGAGGCACACAGGACCTTCCCTGAGGGCCATGCCCAGGTGTCCCCAGAATGAAATGCAACCACCACATTTCTGTTATTCCTGTTCAGCTTTTGGGCTGAGCTCTTCCTTAGGAGTTTCTTCATTGGCTGTACTATGTTGAGAGGAAGACTCTGGGAGTCTGATTTTCCCTTTACAAGGTCAAATTTCAACTGAGATTTATTTTGCAGTGAAAAATTATAATCGGATACAATCAAATGACGTGAAAAACATATTCTTTTCAAATTGCAGCAGCACATATAATATATTCCAATTATTATTATTTTTTGAGATGGAGTTTTGCTCTTGTCACCCAGGCTGGAGTGCAGTGGTGTGATCTCAGCTCACTGCAACCTCTGCCTCCTGGGTTCAAGTGATTCTCTTGCCTCAGCCTCCCTAGTGGCTGGGATTACAGGCATCCACCAGCATGCTTGGCTATTTTTTGTAATTTTAGTAGAGATGGGGTTTCACCACATTGGCCAGGCTGGTCTTGAACTCCTGACCTCAGGTGATCCGCCTGCCTCAGCCTCCCAAAGGGCTGGGAGTACAGGCATGAGCCAATGCGCAACATATTCCAATTATTACCAAGCATTCACACTTGCTCTTCTTAGAAGCATGGTATTCCTTAGGCTCTTCAATTTAATGCCTCGGCTCCAAGGACACCAAATGGAGCCCACCAATGCTGCCATGTATGAAGTAAGGGCTGCAGCAGCAGCGAGGCCAGTCGAGCCCCTAAATACAACTGCACACAACCCAAGAAGTGAAGATGCAACTGAACCAGGACAGTTTTTAGCTGTGGCCAGCCCAATATGGCTCTCTCCTTGGACAGGTGGCAGAGCTCTTGAGGAAATGGTGTTTGCCTCCAGTTTGTCAATGTGTGAACCCAGTCATCCCTAGCCAAAGGAGTCTAGATGATTTTGACCTTCGTAGGGTGCAGAGAATGGAGAAATAACTAAGAAAACTAGAACATAGCGATGTAGACCTTACACACTTGGGTCTTCCCAGGTGATGAAGGGTCTTAAGGCTGTTCCCAAACAGTGTTTAGTGAATACCCAAATAACAGAGGGGTGGCAACAGAAGACACCACTTTGGCCAAGTTGATAAACCATGAGCAATCCTCATTTTCCTGATGACTGGGACTACAGCAGAGACTTTCTGCAAGCTGAAGATGTCTGGGGCTACCAGGGACAGCTTCACAAGCTATCCAACTCCACTCCCAGCCTAGAGGCCTGGCCTTGCCAGCCAGACAGAAGGTGACTTCGGCTCTGCCTGAGCCCCTAAGGCCTGGCATTCAGAGGGGATGGAGAGGGCTCATGTCACAGCCATGTCCTACATCTTCATCGTTTGCCATGTAAGATGCACACGGGTTCTGGGAGCACAAATGGGCGGCTCAGGATGAGTTGCAGAAACCAGGTATGGGAGTCATCCAGGGTAGGGCCAGGAGGTTGGGCTCGGGGATCAGGGACAGGGCACCGGGAATGGTGGTCATGCCCTCTCTGGGCAGCCTCCTCTTGATCAAGGTTGGGTATGTGTTTCAGGGCACAATGAAAGAGGAGCTTGAGGTGCCAACTAGGGACGCTCTGCCAGGCTTTTGCTCACACTGCCTGTCAGAAAACCTCCTCTTTGCTATTGTTTCTCTCGACTGCCAGAGTCTGAACATGGATGCTGCTGTTTAGTGTTCTGATAGGGTTCTTCTCTGCAGGTGGCCGAGGTGAGGGCCACACCCCTGTGAACAGTGGTGGTTTCTGTGCTCTCACGAGCTCACCTTGAGTCTGGGCTGTCAGCCCTGAGGCATGGGTCCTCACTGTAGGGATCGTGACCACCCGACCGGTCTGCTCCATTGGGCCACACCTGAGTTCTGCTGCCGGGGCAGTCCCCGCCAGCCCTGCCTTTACCACCCCTGTGCTGCCTTGGCTTTCGACAGGGTTCACTCCAGATGTGAATGCCGAGCCTGTCCCTGGAACACACTATTTTCATCAAAAGAGGCAGATTCTCTCTTCATTCCCAACTTTATGTGTGAATCGATATTTTTCAAGCACAGGAAATACCTAAGTAGCTGCAACTATATTCCAAAGTTGGCGAATAGGCAAGAAAAGTAATCTTGTTTGTCCCAAAAAGAAGTGGAACAATCGATGCAGCCTTCAGTCTTTAGAAGGGTGTAAGTCTGGGAACAGGCCACATCCAACTTGTGTATGTGTTCCGTTTCACCCTGAGTGCTTGAATTGGTTGCCAACATTTACAATTTGGGAGACGTTACATAAAAATCCAGATTTCTGGCTTCTCTTCAAAAACTGGCCACACTGGGTCTGTAACCCACAGGGCGACAGTTGGACAGAGGGAGCAGGGCTGTTCTCTTTAGAGAAAGCATGTGTTTTCCACACTGCCTGTGGTCTCTCATCTGCTGAGCCTCCCTCAACCTTGCCTAAACACTGCCTTGCCTCTAAGGCATCCATATTTGCAACCCTTGCATTGCATGGGAGGCACCGCTTTGAAGTAATCCTGAAATTTATTGAAAATCATGTATTTGGGAAAAAATGTGATATACCATGCTGAAATCTCTGAATATGTCTAATTTGTCAGTTGAGATAATTCCTGTAAAAAAACCCAAAAAACCTCAAAATGGTGCCCAAAAAACTAGATTCATTCTACGAAATCCCCCCTACCCTCCAAAAACAAAACAAAAAGCAAAAAGACTAGAGTCATTCCATGCAAGGGCAGAGTCAATCCCAACTCTTGGGCAAATAACCCAGCATCACAGCCAGGGCTAAGGGGCTCAGACAGCATCTTCATCCTCATCTGACTGATGAGCTGACCACAACCCGGTGAAGGAAAGTGATTGTCCAGGGCAATTCAATGGTGCCCCCGTTTCCTAAACTAAGGGCAGTAGTTCTGACAATGGGTACTACTTATTATATATGCAACGTGCATGGTATCATCTGTGCTGGGCTTTTCACAGGCTCATGACAACTCTGATAGATAGGTGGCATATCCGCACTGTGTATGATCAAAAGGTAATGCTTGGCAAAATTAAGTGGACTCTTAAAGGCCAAACAGCTAGTTAGTGGTGGTGAGATTCCATTGTAGGTCTATCAGATTCCCAAATTCCCTCCCTCCCCACCACAGTACTCTCAAATTCAGTGGCACCCCAGAGATGAGGGCAGGAAAACATGCCGTGTTCCCTGTTTGCATAAAGCATCAGGTTCCAAAGACTCAATGATTATCCTGGCTGTGGCCATAGTCAATATGAACCCTCACTATTTGGATAGAAATCAGCAAGATTTTATATCAACGGTCAGCACCAGCAAAGCAAACAATGAGTCCTATGCGCAGCATCCCTCAGGGTGCACAGTAACGCATGTCTGATTAGTTTCAGATGTGGAATGCAAACCTGTGCAATCCCCATGCAAACTGCAGAAAAGACGTAGAGATTACAGTAGAAAGTGATTTTTCTTTATGTTGAATGACTAAAAGGAAAATGCCATAATTTTCCTCTGTTCTCACAGATGTAAACAACACAGGCCAACCTCAGCAAAATGCATCTTGTGTGGGGTAGGCAGGAAGGAACCAATTGCTGCCTTCAAATTTCCTTTCTGATGAAATATAAACTTGGTCTTGGAGTCACCCTTAGAATTGAAGAGCTATACTTCAACGTTACTAGGGAGTGTGTATAACAACATGGGGAACTGGTCATGACAAACTGTTAGGTACAAAGATATATAAAGTATTACTGATAAGACAATTACACTAACCAGATACAGATTTGTGTGTTCATATGAATAGGGTTGGAACAAAACCCGAAAAACATATTATAAAAGCATTCATTCATTTTGGTGACTGGCTTATGAACTATTTCTTTAAATCATTTTACCTTATTTCCTTTTTTTTTTTTCTTTTTCTGGGACGGAGTCTCACTCTGTCACCCAGACAGGAGTGCAATGGCGTGATCTCGGCTCACCGCAACCTCTGCCTCCAGAGTTCAAGCGATTCTCTTGCCTCAGCCTCCCGAGTAGCTGGGACTACAGGCAAGCGCCACCACACTCAGCCAATTTTTGTATTTTTAGTAGAGATGGGGTTTCACCATGTTGGCCAGGTGGGTCTTCAACTCCTGACCTCAGGTGATCCACCCACCTGAGCCTCCCAAAGTGCTAGGATTATAGGCTTGAGCCACTGCATCCAGCCCATTTTACCTTCTTTCTGTTAACATTTCCATAATATCTATTTGATGCGTTCTTGAAGTTATCTAAAAGATGAAAAACATTGCTGGGCTGAAGAGAATCAACATGCCTTTCTATATAAGAATAAAGAAAGGAATCCTGACAGTGTGATATTGGTACAGAGATGGACAAATACACCAGTGCTACGGAAAGAGCGCTGGAACAGAACAACGTGCACATGGACACTTGATGTCTGACCACAGTGGGGATAGGAATCAGTGGGAAAAAACAGATCCTTCTTCACATCACACCCAAAAATAAACCCCATGTATAGGAGAGCCCAAATGTGAGAATGCAGTTTTACAAGAAATTCAGGCTATCTTTAGTCTTTTAGGGTACAGGAAGGATCTCTTAAATAGGCAAAGATTATATACATCTGAGAGAAAAAGGAAAAATGAATACTAAAATGTGAAGACAATCATTGTACAAGAAAAGAAAACACAGGTAAGTTCGAGCCACAGACTTAGAAATGTTCCATGTGCGAATAACTGACAAAGGAGAATTTAATAATAAAAAAAAGTAAACATAACAATTTTTAATTTAATTCAATTTTTTTTGAGACAGAGTCTTGCTCTGTTGCCCAGGCTGGAGTGCAGTGGTACAATCTCAACTCACTGCAACCTTCACCTCCTGGGCTCAAGTGATCCTCCCATCTCAGCCTCCAGAGTAGCTGGGAATACAGGCACGTGCTACCACGCTCAGCTAATTTTTAAATTTTTTTTTGTAGAGAAAAGGTCTCACTATATTGACCATGCTGGTCTTGAACTCCTGGACTCAAGCAATCCTCCTGTTTCAGCCTCTCAAAATGCTGGGGTTATGGGCATGAGCCACCATGCCAGGCCAAATGTAGCATGTTTTTTAAAAGGGCAAAGGCTATGAAAAGGCAATTAATACAATACAAGACCCAAATTGCTAATGAACAAATGACAAGATGCTCATCCTTCCTAATCAGAGAACTGTAAATGAAAGCTACATGAGAAGCCATCTATGCCTACACGCTGGCAAAGCTCAACATGTCTACTGATCTTAAATACTGGCATCGGTGTGCAACAAGGGAACCTTGCAGACACTGGGGGCCTGCCAACTGCATGAGCATTTCAGGTATCCCATAAAGCTGAAGATAAGTCTCTTTCCTGTCAGTTTCCTCTTCTAGAAAAGTCTCTACATGTAAATAGAGACGTATGTTTCTTGTTCATTGTTTCTAGCCCTCAAAAACTAGAACAATCTAAGTGCTCATTATCAGGAAAATGGGTAAATAAATGAATGAACAACACAGATATCATCATGGATAAATCTTACAAACATGATGTTGAGTAGAAAAATATACTTAAGGGTATGGTGCCAAAGCAAACAAGTCACTCTTACACAGTCTTTGTAAGTTACTGCAGATGTACAGACAGCACAGAGACATGCCTGAGAGCAGCTGCCATGAATCAGGGTCGGGGCTCTGGTGCAGCGCAGATTGTGATAGCACGTGTTGGATCCCGTGACAAAAGACACTCTTTAGAGACACAGATGTGGCTGTGACTTCCGTCCCCACCCGTCCTTCCCATGACTCACCTCAGATGTGAGTTCTCAAAGCCATTCTTCTCCCACAAAGGGCTCTTCTGGGTACCCAGGTCTGGGGTTCCAGCGAGGTCCTGGTCACTGCAGTCTTCCTGGTCCGTGGCCCACTTGTCTTTGTATTTCATGCTGTCCTGCTGCGAGTCCAGAGAGACGATGTCTGAGGGGGAACTCATCACTCCCGAGTCCTCGGTCGTGTCCTCCGATGCAAAACAGCTGCCAACGGACACGGTCTCCTCCGCCTCTGACAGCACCTGTGGGACTCCATCCGGGCTGCAGTGGCTGCCAGACCCCAGGGGCAGGCTTACTGGACAAGACACGGTAAGGACAGGTCAGCCCAAACCATTCCGGGGTCCACACTGCCTAACAAGTGTGACATCAGTGTGTTGGCCCCACTCTAAAATTTCAGATTCAGGGTGCTCAAAATAAAGGAAGACCCTCATTCAAATACTGCTGAATACTCCTGAAACATTTTAACTCAGAGGGAGTCATTCGTGTAAGATTGAGAGCAAAATTTTCCCTTAAAAATCAGTATTTGATTAATTAGCCTTTTATTTTTATTTTTTTTTTGAGACGGAGTCTCGCTCTGTCACCAGGCTGGAGTGCAGTGGCACCATCTCGGCTCACTGCAAGCTCCGCCTCCTGGGTTCATGCCATTCTCCTGCCTCAGCCTCCGAGTAGCTGGGACTACAGGCGCCCGCCACCTCGCCCAGCTAATTTTTTGTATTTTTAGTAGAGACGGGGTTTCACCGTGTTAGCCAGGATGGTCTCGATCTCCTGACCTCGTGATCCGTCCGCCTCGGCCTCCCAAAGTGCTGGGATTACAGGCGTGAGCCACCGCGCCCGGCTAATTAGCCTTTTATATTGGTCTCCTCTCTATGGCTATGGGCAAGCACATTTAAAAATTCAAACTAATGACATGTTGAATACAATTGTTTCTAGTCTGACCTTTGGTTTAATGGAACTTGTTTAATGTGAGATCTTTAGAAAAACATTAACAACAATTAGAGTTTTTGGAAATATAAATAAGCAGACATAAATATCAGTTTGAAAACATCTCACGTGTATTTCATATTTGAAATCTGGCCTAGAAGATTCATGGCCCTACTCCCCAGCTTTTGGCTCTCCCTTAATTTTTACATGTGAGGCCAGTTTCTGTGGTTGCAGTTACCTGGCTCCTACGCACTAAATGTGATTTGCTGCAGCAGTTTGGTGAGATGCACAGAGCGGCAACTCGCTCTCCAAGCCAGGTTCTGTCAAGCACTAATACTAATGATGGGTAGCACTATGGACATTCTGCACAACTACCTAGCTATTCGTAGATAGCCATACATTAAGTGTAAGGAATGGGAGGGCATTATTTTTCTCTTCCTGAGCTTCTAGATTCCCTAAAATCACAGAAGGCTCTATGCATAGAGATGAAATTTGAAGGACAAAAACACACAACTCTAGCCCGATGTATATTAGAGTTGTTACTGTTTTTTAATAAAAACAGATTTTAAACTTCAAGACACTTCAGGATATATGATCTAAGCACTATTTATGACAGTCCAGGAAACAAGGACTGTGTTTTGTTGCAGTCCCAGTGTATTTTGTTTTAAAGTCATTCTTCCCCTAAATAGTCACTGGATGCCCAAAGTGAATTAAGACTCCTCTAGGAATGCTCACTCCACAAAATCATGCACTGAGAGTGAAGTGACATCACAATTGCACTCAACATCACCAATATTTTAACTGGACAGGAGACTAACAACTTATCATCAACAAAACCAAAATAAAATCCCATCAGGTGTTGGTTTGAGATTCCAAACAATAAAACAAATGAAAGAACAAAAGTTTAAAAGAAAATACATTTCACTAAAGAGCTCCAAAGTAAAGAATAGAATGAAAAAAAAAAAAAAAAGGAATAGTTTAGAACAGCGCAAACGCACGAGGAGATATGCTGAATGCAGTGATGCTGGTCTGCTGCGACCTCGTTCTTCTAGTTCTCTCCCCAGCTTTTGTGGCCAGACTCTTAATTCAAGACAAATATTAAGAAGAAATGTCACAGTAGCTCCCTGTTTCCCCTCACTCCTCTCTTGCCTTCCCTTTTGCTGCCATCACTGAACAATAAAACCAGCACATTTTTTTCTGTCTATGTTGTATATAAAAAGTATGACAAGAACAAAACTCTCAGGTCACAGAGGCCTGGATTCACACCCTAATGGAGTAATGTAATGCTGCTGCCCACAGGGTCCCTATTGCTGAGTGGGTGCCTGAATGTGAAGGGCCCTATGACAGGGCCTGGGGACACAGATTTCCAATCCAAACATGTGGGCTCTGGCACTCACAGCTTCTGAAGGGACAGACACGTACACAAAGAATGACAATGCTGTATGGTCACACCAACTCTCGGTGTGCTCCCATAGGCAGAGTGTGGCAGGCCAGACTGAGCGAGGTGGTGGCACACAGTAGGGGCCACACAAATGCTGGTTTAGCCTGGCTTACCCTCTTCCCTCTCCAGGGATTATCACTCAGGTGTGAAGTGGCCTGAAGAAATGTGCCCCCGCTAGCCCTCTGCTGCCAGGCCCCTTGGAGGGGGCCCTCAGAGCACCTGGTACATGCCCTCTGGAGGCACAGAACACATTGCAGGGCAGAGGGACTCTAACCCTGCTCCACCCCTTCTCTAGCCAGTTATAAAGATCAGGAATGCTTGCCTGGTCATACATATATATTCCTCAGAAGTTTTGAGGCAAAAGAAAAAAAAAGTTGAGAGCCTGTGGTCTAAATTAAGCCACCTGCAAAGCCTTAAATCAACATGGAGTGAGAGGTCACATATTCAGTGCACACATGTGTTAAACCATTTACAAAATGACTAATGCGAGTGCTATTACCAGAGCTCCCCTTCTGCCCAGGCCAACTCTCCTGCTCTCCATGTGGATAATCTTCCCATGGCCCGTGTGGCCTGGCCACAGCCCTGTGACACCATTCATGCCATTGGTGCAGAAGCAGGTAGGGGGGCTCTGCTCTCAGGAGGTTTACCTGCGTCCAGGGAGAAGAGTGGCACAGGAATTGAAGAGACAACTGTCTAAATGCTGGGAGGAGAGGAAACATGGGTGCAAGGCCTTCTGCCAAAGGGGTAGGACCCGACTGGGCAGACCTTCCCACAGTGATTCTGGCAACTGCTTGGAGTATAGGGTGGGGCAGGCTGTGGCCAAGGGGGAGCACCTGCAAAGGCTTTGAGGAGGGTGATGGTGGCTGCGTGGGGAACTTCCTGGAGAAGCTTCCTGGTGAGCTGTCAGAAAGAGCACAGATTTGAAGAGAAGGGGAGATATTTCTGTGAAGCCCCAACCTGGGTTGGCGTGAGTTTTTAGGCAATTTCTGATCACTCCTTTCCAAGGTCTGCTCTGTCCTGGGCATCTTTTGTTTGGAATCAGACATGCCCATCTCACTCATCCTGCCCCCACCCCACATCTCTTTTCTTCCTTTGGCTGGTTCCGATGATTAACCCCATTAACTGTAACATGTTTTGACAATTTCTGAATGAGATAATGGTGCAGGAGACTTTTTAATTTTTTTTTCTTCATCAATGCTAAACGGAAACTCAGAACATAAAAGGAAAACGTGGAGCTGCTTGGGCTGCATCGAGGTTGGGGGCCCAGGTCCTGTCCTCCAGATCCTGTGTGTGTCCCATTTCCCACCCTCTCTCCAGCCCCTGAGGGGCTTACCTAGAGCCAGCGGTCCAGGGACCCCAGCCTGAAACCCAGGGGCAGCAGGAGGAGGGCTGAATTAAGAGCCCAAATTGCACTCTGAACAATCCCCTTTCCCCTTTCTGTAAAATAAGCAGTTGGTTCTGACGGGCTCTAAAATCCCTTCTAGAGTAGAACTGCAGTCTTTGAAAAGCCAAATCAACATATAGGATGTAAATACCCATTTTTACAACTGACCAGTGACTAATTAGGAATCTTTAAAAGGAATACAACATTGGCTTTGTCCTTTCTGCTATATTCTGTCGTCCCTGAGAGGGTAAGTCATTATTTTTGAGTTAATTAATGCACTGGCAGCTTTGCTATTCTCTTAAGGCATGAACAACCTTTTTGAACTAAAAAGTTATTACTGCAGGATTTTTGCAAATGTGAAAAAACACACTTACTTTGTCTTTAGCAGAAGCCTAATATAAATTCATGATTTAATTCTCTTCTAAATGAATAGCCGGAGTCTAAGTAAGGAATAGTAACCCTTCTATTGTCCTCCACCTAAATTATATAATCAGAGGCCATTACATATCTCTGAATGAGCTTTGGTAAACTCTTCAGCTCAAGCATAAAGAAGAAAATGCTAACTTAGGGCTAGTAGTTCCTCAAGTTGAACAAAATTATTCTCAGTTCGGTACTAGTTTTTCTTTTACAGAGTCAGCAAAGATAATTCCATCACTAAATATAAGTATCTTCTAAGTAATTTTGGAATGGATTCGTTTTTATTGTTTTATTAAATGCAAATTAAAGATCTTGTGTCCTATGATATTGCTTTTTTGTGGTTCATTAAGAGAGAAGATTTCTCAAGAGCCAGTTTCACCAAATGTATATGGCCCAGAGAAAATGTTTCAAAGAAAGAAAAGCTACCTCGCCACCTCACACCGCTGCTTATGGGTTCCACAGCCACTCACAACCAATAAGGAATGCTGCACTTCATCTTAACCTGTGCTTTGTTCTCCACGTTTTAGGCACTTGGAAGAAAGGGAAAAATAACGTGAAGTGCTTTTGAACTAGTGATACAAACTGACATAAAGCATTTCAATAATTTGGGCGGGGGGGGTGGCGCATGCAGTGGCTCATACCTGTAATCCCAGCATTTTGGGAGGCTGAGGTGGCAGATCACTGAGGCCAGGAGTTTGAGACCAGCCTGGCCAACATGGCAAAACCCCATCTCTACTAAAAATACAAAAATTAGACAGATGTGGTGGTGGGCATCTGTAGTCCCAGCTACTCGGGAGGTTGAGGCAGAGAATCGCTTGAAGCTGGGAGGCGGAGGCCGCAGTGAGCCGAGATCTCACCACTGAACTCCAGCCTGGGCGACAGAGCAAGACTCCGTCTTAAACATAAATAAATAAATGGAAATTTTTTTTTGCATATCCCTCCAAATAATTTTGAACAATCATGCATCTCCTTCCATTTTTCACTGATATCTGAAAATTTCCATCACGAGTTTAGTTGGTTGCAAGAGATGTACATTTTAATTGTGTTGTAAGTATTAATATTTTATAAATAAATATTTTGCCATTTAAAAATATAAACAAAGGAATCTGGATATCATAGTAGTTTCATGCCCAGCCCCCTCCACGTAAAAATGAGTAAACGAGTTCTTCCTTTAATAGGCAGCGTTTTAGAGCATGTCTTTTCCTCCTTGAACTTATTTCCATTTCACTACCTAACAAAATCTCATCCTAATTGAATGTACTTTATTGCTTGAGTTTTTTTTCATTCATCAAGCCTTTTTGTATAAAATATGTATATAAGTTAAAATGTAATTTTTATTTCCCCTAACCATAAGGCAGTTGTATTAAATTCCTTTTTATACTGTTATCCTTGTGCTAATAGAAAACAGCAAACCAAAATTATACAAATGTTCTAGAAACTTTGACATTTGTTAAGCAAAAAGGTAAACTATCATTTGGAAATGCATTTCATAAGTGAGTGAGGCTTTTCCAATTAATTCCTTAAAAATGACTGGATTACTTACTGCTAGCACGAGGCAGGGTTTGGCATAAATTCAAGTCTATTTTTCATCTTACAGATATGAGCACTAGGCAAAGCTTGTCACATATGAAGGTAAATTAAGGGACTTTTGTTATAGTTACATCATTCCATTAGGTTTTTAAAACTTTTCCTCTAACATATGTCAATAATCACTTAATTAGTCTGTCACAAAAATTATTCTTAATGATCTATAATCTGATAACTCAATTAGATCCTTCGTCAATTTGGTTGGAAAGAAAAATTGGGAAACCACCTGATGTTCAAAAAGATTCGCCACCAACTCATTAAAGTTATTTATCTGCTCGATCTTATACTAATATTTCCATTTGTTCTCTTGTTTGAGGTCGGGAATAAGGTTTGCCCATCTCAGGAGAGTGCATCCCAGTGAGTTTCCTGATAGGTGAGGGGTATGTTTCTCTTTTATGAGGGAGAAGGCAGGTATCTGTAAAACTGGCATTGGGGAAAAAGACTTGGAATGATGCTGGTCACGGGTGAATTCTCAGGCACGTGAATTCCAGGAAAGAATACATGTGGAGGTATAACATTTGGAAGTGGATTCCCTTGGAGAATCCTGGTGTTCTCCCAGAAGAATGTATACCCTAGTTTAAACCCACCAATGTACACAATACATTTCAGTCAATTTAAGAGTTGAGATGGTGGGATTCATGGACAATACCACAGGAATATAGAAGTGGTCGCTCATTTTAATTAGAGGAGACAGGAAAGTGACCATTGGACTGCGTCTGAACACAAGCATGATTTTGGCAGGCAGAGGACAGGTGGGTCAAAAGATGGGAAAAAGCAGATAAATGCCAGGCTGCATGGGAAACATCAAATACTGTTGAGTGGTTGGAATCCCTAGTGTCTGTGTGCATACACAGGGTGCAAATGTTCAGGAGGCATGGTTTGGAGGCGCTGGGTTTAGGATTCGCCTTTGAGAGACCCTCTGCCACCAGCATTATATAGATTCTGCTCTGAGTATGCACCTCAAACTTCGTTCCCCTCTCTCTAACTGATTCCCTAGGCACAGTTTCCTCCAAGTGAAGTTTGCCTGTTCATTCCTTGTCAAAATCACAGCCTCTTTAGTTTGATGGGCACCATTTCCTAACATTTTATATTAAGGTCCTAGTCAAAAATGCCACAGACCTGGGCTCCTCAAAGACATTCCATGATGAAGGTAATCAGTTGACTCCAGAACACTGCAATATACACATACACATTTTTATCTTTTCAAGAAGGCAAGATAATGAAGGTTTGAAAAACATTTATGGATCTAAAATTAGACCTGGATTCTCTTAAGAGTCAAGTGATGTATTGTTGGTATCAGTCAGCTCCTATTTCTTCACTATCTGAATCAAACTCTAGTCCTAGAATCCTAACGTGCCTATTAGAGTCCCTGGGCAGAGAAAGTTCCAAGTTATTCCACTGTAGGACACAGCTGTGTTCCAATTGCTGTTCTTTTAAAAACATACAATAAACAGCTGTTGTTTTTCTCTGCCCACCACTCTCACTCTGTTTGTTAAAAGAATTCTGCCCTCTTGCAGGTAACCAATTTATCATATCTGGGTGAGACTATCTGCCCCTAACTATTCCCCTAGGACAATGTTATGTCCAAAGGTGAGTATGTGTCACATGCTGGACCAATCAAAGTCCTTCTCAGCACCTTGGGTATTCAGGAAGATGGTCCAATTGGGCTGGAATAAATGGATTGGTTATAAGTTTTTGATAAAAGGCTGCCATTTTAACCAGCACGGGGAAGAACTTATCTGCGGATTGGAGAAGAACATACTTCTAAGACAATGTTTCAGCTCCTGGACCCAACCATGCCCATAATAAAGATGAGTCTCTTGGAAGTGCCAGTTATGTGAGCTAAAAATCGCCACAAAACCCAATTATGCATAACTGGTCAAGACATATTTCTGAGAACTGAGGAGTCCTGTCTAATAAATGTCTAAATTTCCTGGATTTTGCACATATATCTATGTAACATTATGGTATTTCTATTATAGGAACCTTTACTTTATATTACATATTAAATTGGACAGCTACATACATGTCTTTCCCTTTCCTAGATTTATTTTCCATTGTTTGGATTATATACTTTAGTATAATCTAACTTAGGAGGGTATACTCTCAAAGCTCTCTTGTGTCTGAAGGCTGGCTCCATTTAATTCTCATCCTTGAATACCAGTATATGGCTAAACCAAAGGAAGGTTCAGATGAAAATCCTTCTTGAAGACTGTCTTCTCAGCTCCTCTGTTTTCTAGCATCTTGTATCACAGATGAGAAGGCATATGTTCTCACGATTTGTTTACAGCTATACATAACCCCTCTCTAGAAGCTAGTACAATTTTATCTGTGGAGTTTTAAAATTTTTACCTGAATGTGTCTAAATGTGCACATTTCTAAAGATGTGTATTTAATTTCCAAGAATGTTTTGATGCTTATTTGTTTTTCAATAATAGCTTGCCCTTATTTTATGTATGTGATGATCTACTGAAATTTTCTGAGGCAATGACTAAAAGTATTTATTTTAAAGTTTTGTTCCATTTCCTAACTTAACTCCACTTCCTTTGGAGTAAATTTCTCTGCTCACCTTGTTGTCCTTCTCTCATGCATTAAAAACACAATTGTCTACCGAGTTGTGGCATCTTTCCTGTGTTTAAATGGGGGTGTCAGCAATGGTATGGAGTGAATTTCTTTGCCACATGTGAATATTGCTGTTTCCTTACTATGGATCAGAAAGCCTATCAACAGCAGTCATGGATGCAGTGCATGAACCAGGACTGGACTAAGTGAAATTCCACAGGGACGGGGACAGACGCTTGCATGCTGGGGTGAGGATTCAATTTGGATAGGGTGGTCAGTTTTTCTCCGGAGCCACAATGCTGGCTTCGGCTGACGGTGCTTAGAATCAGTTCAGCTATCCTGAAACTGAAGTTTCATTTTATTTTAATGTGCTTTTTTTGTTTCTAAGCAAATAGTTAAACAGGATTCCTCCTCTATGCCACTGTCATGGACTTTAGGAGTAGTCTAAAATATTACACTATTGGCTAATTTACTATCAGATAGTACAGCTCAACACTGATATTTGCAAACCAAATAATGGTAGTTGGGTTTTGACATTCTGCAGAGTTCAAATAGATAATATTTATCTACCTCCTTATTTAATCCACATGCCCCCTGCAGTGTGGATATTATTATTCCTATTTTGCAAATTATAAAAGAAGCCCCAACCAACAAATTATGTCACCTCTCCTGAGGGTGTGTGTTGCAGAAACACTCTGCTCAGCTTATAAAAGGGGCAAGTTCATTCAAACATCACAAAAAACCCACATGGTAGGCAGGAGTCAAATTAAGGTTCTTTAACCAACGTGTTACATGAATCCTACTGAGTATATCTGCATTTAGACTTTTCTAAGCCGGAAGATTTTCTACCATGTTCTATGTAACAAATCTTGGATCCATTTATCTGGGAATCTCAACATATTTGAAACCATTTCTTGAGGAAAAACCTTCAGTCCTTTTTTACACATTTCTGGGGCCTCACCTTTGAGGGAAGTGTGGGGCAGTGGATGGCCATCCCTGCTGGCAAGAACAAAGCTGGTGTCTTAGTTTTCATTGTCAAAATAGAAACTCTGTCTCCAGGTTGTCTAGTCTATTAAAACACATAAATTTTATTTAACCAATGCCTCAGAAAGAGAGGTTCAGGGACCTGCCAAGGTGCCAAGGGACTCAATCTCAAATTGACTATGCTTTGGGTCTATTATGAAGAAAAGGTGAGTCAGCCACCATCTGAGATGGGCAACCTAAGAAAAATGCCATCCCTCCTTCTGCTGCTTCCTTCCAACTTCTATCCTTTTATCATCAGAACCCTAGAGAATAAAGTATGTGGCCTACTTTTATTAGCTTTCCATAACACACTGTTCATCCATCACTCTGGATGTAAATTTCATATAAAAATGACCAAATTATTACATAAATGAGTGCTGTTTGACACAGCATCCTCTCTGATCCCTTTAGCCTTGTTTCCCAAGAAGGCAGGACCGAGTTGTGCCTTTGTGGCTGCCTTTAACTGCATTTCCTCCTTCCTCTACCTTCCCAGCACATATATTTCTGAGCTCTCCTAGTGTTTACTTCTAGCCACTTAAGGAAAATGTAGGTTTCAAAAATAGCATTAATTAATATATTTTTATTTTCAATCATTTAAAATAAAAATTATTCCTTTTTCTAGACTTTTCTCATTTGAATAATATTGACACAAAAAGCTGTCTCCAATCCCCTTTGAAATTCACTGTGATTTAACTAAGAAATAAAATAGATCTCTATGGATATGAGAGAGGAAAGGAGTCAGACCATCCTCTTGCCTGACAGGCAGATGGCATCTTCTGGGCAAGCTGTGTGCCCTGTCCTGTGCTGCCCTCAGGGACCCAGGCTGACCCCGTTCAAGTGGGCACTTGGAGTTCAGGGCATCTCACCCAGTCAGGAAGGCCTCCTCAAGCTGGCACACTGTGCAATGTAAATTCTTGATAATATAATCAATATTTAGTATGCAATAACAGAAAAGAGCATTCTTTGACAAAAGCTAAGAACCCAGATGTCTGAGCCTCACCTCTTGCATGCTGAAGAACAGACAACATTACAGGTCACTTTCTGTAACTCAGAAAAGATGTCCGGGTGTGCTGTAATGCCACCCTGTAATGCCAGTCATGTCAAGTGCCCGTCCCTGTGCCTCACCTGCCCCCAAGAAGTGCCTCCCCACCTGGCACAGGGCCCCTCGGCTGGGCCCAACCAATCTTAGCTTCTCGTCTTCATGTCTCTGCTCCTCCTTCCCTTGTACCTAAAAGTGGAGGTTCGTGGTGACAGACAAAATTGTCACTGTTCCTCTGCAATGCAACATTTTATTAGGTGTCTTAAAGAAAAATTACAACATAAGGGCTGGGCACAGTGGCTTACGCCTGTAATCCCAGCACTTTGGGAGGCCAAGGTGGGTGGATGACTTGAGGTCAGGATTTTGAGACCAGCCTGGCCAACATGGTGAAACCCTGTCTCTACTAAATACAAAAATTAGCTGGAAGTGGTGGCGTGTGCCTATAATCCCAGCTACTCGGGAGGCTGAGGCAGGAGAATCGCTTGAACCCAGGAGACAGAGGTTGCAGTGAGCTGGGATCGTGCTGCAACTGCACTCCAGCCTGGGCGACAGAGTGAGACTCTGTCTCAAACAAACGAACACATAAAAAGGAAACTTTGCGCTTTTTTTTTTTTTTTTCTTTTCACATAAATTACAAACTTCTCTTTTGGCCAGTTCTTTTACTTCCTTATGGACGACTTCTTAATTTAAGATCTATTGAGTTTGTGAGATTTCCACTGGGTTGGCCCCACAGTTCCATCTTGCTGTCCAGGCCTCTTCACGCTCCTTGGGGGCGAAGGACTCTTCATGGGCCTTCCTCATATGGGTGCTGGGCTTGTTGGGAGATGGCCATGTTTCCGATGAATTGAAGCCACTGTAACGTTTTTTCTCTTCTGACTGCCTGGCCTGGAGAGGAGTGACTTTCTGATGTTTTTTTTCTCTATGGTATCTCCCTGCACTGGGGACTGCTGTGGGCCCCATTCCCCTCTGCTGCTTGGCCAGGGGCCTTGTGCCTCCTCGGGACAAGGCAGGCCCCAGATGACTAAGACCAGCCCCAGCCTCCTCAGACGACCCCAGCATCTCAGCTCTCCCTCATGCTTCTGTTTTATGATCTCCTTCTCATTTTCTGTGCAACACAAAGCTCGGCTACGCATTTACAATGATGTCCATCACAGAAACCCAGGCTTTCAAGATGCTTGGTAGCAGAAGGGGTTTTCGGGGCACATTACCCATGATATGGCTGGAAATATAAGAAAATGGAACTTGCTTTTAATGTAAAATATCTGTTTCCTTTCCACAGCCTTCCTCGTTCCAGCAGAGAAGGTTGTCCGCTACCCAGGATCCAAACCTTTCTTCCCCGGAGCAGCCTGGAGAGTTGAGGGGACAGATGGGAAGCCAGGAGAGAGGGGGTCAAGGGCACAGGTTCAGAGGGAAGAGGACTTGCAGATATGACTCCAGGGTTGGCTACTGCACCCATCTCCAGCTGGAGTTCTCAGAACATGTCCTTCTCTTTCCTCTTGAAAGTCCTCATCTTCCTTCAAGGATGGCTCAGGCCCTCCCTCCTCCACGAAGTTAGCATCTCCAGGGGCCCCAGCCCGCATCCTTCTTGGACTTGCAATGCCCACGCCACTGCCACTCTTTTCTGTTGCACTAATAGCGTGTCCTTCCAGCTGGGCGCTCAGCCCCTCAAGGGCTGCAGGAAACTCAAACTCATCTCTTAATGTCCTCATCCACAAGGCCGAATTCCTCTCTCTAAGGACTTAGTGAAGATTAAACGAGACAGCACTTATGAAGGAGCTAGCAGGGCACAGGGTCAATGCTCAGTAATGGTAGCTAAAATTATCACAGGTGCTGGGCCTAGCTGCCTGGTTGGCCATAAACATCCTAAGTTCTCTGAGAAGATGATGGTCTAATACTTGGCCCGTGTCAGAATCCCCTGGAGGGCTTGTTAAAACAGAGATTGTCCAGACCCCATACCCCCATGAGTTTCTGATTCAGTGGGGCTGGGGTGGGCCCAGGGGTGCATGTTCTCAGGTGCTGCTGCCGGTCAGCCTGGGCCACACATGGGAGGGCTTCCTTCGTACCTCCCCCAGGGTTCCTGGCCAGCCGGCTTTCCCCCCTTGCTGGGCTGCAGGTGAGAACCACCTACATTTAAGCTTTGTACCCCATGTAGCTTTCTGTCGTCATCTTACTGAAACCTATTCCCTGCAATAATTCAAAGACAGCTGTCTCCAACAACAGGCGCTGGAGTTAATGGACAACCAGTCTCAGAAAGTCACATTCAGTCCCTGCTCTCAAAAGGCAGGAGTATTTGCCTTTTTCTAAAATTAGCAGATTCCATTTCCCATCTCAGTGCTCTTCACATGTCTCCTGTTTCATGGGAACTTGTCCCAAAATGCCCTCAACAAAGTTACAAGTGACATTTTCCTTCAGACAGAAGTAGAGCTGAAATAATTACTTGTGGAAGCTATAATAGAATAGTTTCACTAAGACAGAATGAGGAAACTACTTACAAAAATAAAACACATTCCAAATGTTTGTAAACTATGTCAAAAACAAAGAGCAAAGAAACAATATGGGGGGGGGGTGCATGATGAAGTTGGGGGCAGGAGGAAGAGCAGGGGTAGGAAAGCTGAGCAGGGTAGGGGTGGTACAGCCTGAATGTGAGTGAGCAAATGGGATCCTGAGATGCTGGAGAAAACAGAGGAGAGGCAGCAAAGAGCCTCCATGTCCCAGGTGTAAAAGGGCTGCAAAAGGCTAGTGAGAGGTGCCTGTAATGTCACCAGGGGAAATGAGCCCTCATCAATGGCAGCATTGAAGCCTGAGTCTCCAAGGATCACCTGTCTGGTGTCTCTGCATCAGTGCCTCCATCTGCAACCTCAGGGCATTAGTTTCCTGGCCAGTTGGGTTATTTTTGCCTTATTAGTTATTTGTACCAATTGCCTGAAGTTTGGGTCAGATTAAATAGCAGACTGTGAAGATGACCAATTTAAACTGTTACCTGGGGTTCTGGACTAAGGAATAAAACATATCTTTTAATATTGAAAAGATACTCTAATACAGGCTTGTTCCAAGATGAGTTCTCTTCTGAGTATTTTTAGAAATCACACAATGCTAACATACCATTAAAAGTGAGTGAAGAAAAGCAAAATGACTAACTATGCTTGTATACAGTGCTCTCCCAACACACACACACACACACACACACACACACACACACACACACACAGCAAAAACCATCATAGTAGTCCCACCTTGTTGGAGGTTTTGCTTTCTGCAGTTTGTTACCTGTGATCAACCAAGGTCTGAAGATATTAAATGAACAATTCCAGAAATAAACTCTTGGTTAGTTTTGAATCGTTGTGTCCTTCTGAGCAGCCTGGTGAAATCTGCCATCCTGTCCTGTCCCACCATGGACGGGAATCCTCCCTTTGTCCAGCGGATCCACACTGTCTCCTCCCCGGCCTGTGAGTCACTGAGCAGTGGTCGTGGTTCTCAGATGGACTGTCTCAGTGTTGCAGAGATTGTGTTCAGGGGCCCTTATCGTACTTAATAATAGCCCCAAAGCACAAGAGTACTGCTGTTGGCATATTGTTATAATTGTCCTATTTCATTGCTAGTCATTGTTGCTCATTGTGCCTAATGTAGATATTAAACTTTATCACAGGTATGTATACATAGGAAAAAAACAGTGCATATATATACACACACACACACACACATATATATGTGAATGTATGTATATATATGTATATATGTGTATACACACACACACATATACACACACATACACACACACATATATTCAGTGCTGAGGTTTTAGGCATCCACGGAGGGTCTTGAAACATATCCCCCCGTGAATAAGTGGGGGACTACTATACCCAAAAGGTACTCCAATACAGTAGAGTAGTCAGCATAAAAGCAATGAAAAGTAACACGATGACTTTCCCCTACAGCTCCCCTCGCGTAGTGCAGCATGCCTTGGCAATGTGCATCTGCTTGTAACAGTGATAAGATCAGCACCAGGGCCCAGCATTTTGGAAAACTTGTATAGAATTGTTACTAGCCTTATCCAAAGTCAACAGACTACACAGCCAGCAAATTAAATGTTTCACACACAAACCACCTGTCTAACTCACAATTATGGTGGCCCAAAATAACCCGGCTTTATTGGCCAGAAAACACTCACCTCAGCAAAACCCACCAACACTCAAAATAACCTACATGAGATGCTGGGGCTCCAGCCTTAGGGTTTCAGGGTCTGTCCCAGGGACTGGAAGTTGGATGCTGTCCCCTTGTGAGGCAGGGACCCCATTTTCCCCTCCATGTCCTGAAAGGATAGACAGCCACACCCTACCTCTTCCATTCCTCTTATTACAGATACCCTCCTACAACCACATTCTACCAGGGTTTTAAAATTAGGATTATTTTGGTTTTTAAAATGAAGTTTGTTTTCTTTTTCTTTCATATAGAAAGTAAGGAAAACACAAACATTTGGAAAGAAAATAATCACTTATCCCCAAGATAACCATGGTTTATATTAGGTTGGTTTTTTTGGTAGTTTTTTTTTTTTTTTTTAAGAAGCTTTTTGGATAAATGTAACAAAATTTCTCAAATGTTTGAAAAAAATCAGATACATTGCCTTTCTATGTTTATGTATGCACTTTGTACTCAACAGATTAAAGACACACTTTTCTCCATCTTTTGTGTCAATTTAAACAATTATGGGTACGGTGACTCGCATCTGTAATCCCAGCACTTTGTGAGGCCGAGGTGGGAGGATGAAATTATCCAGGCATGGCAGAGCATTCCTGTAGTCCTAGCTACTTGAGAGGCTGAGGCAGGAGGATTGGTTGAGCCTGGGAAATCGAGGCTGCAGTGAGCTACGATTGCACGAAAGCAACCTGGGTGACAGAGCGAGACCCTGTCTCAAAACAAATAAACAACAACAAAAACAACAATACAACCCCCAAAACAATTACATAACACTGTGCGGATTCGACTGTGGCCTCCAGCAAATCAGTGCTTACAGGCTATGGCTTCTCATCTGTGAAAGAGGGATAAGAATAACAGTATTCATTCACTCAGGAGCTTCACGGAGAGGCGTGATGAGGCAGGGAAAGCCTGACAGAGCCTGGACAGCCGGAGCCTCTGAGTGTGGGCTGTTAGAATGAGTCTGATTGCTGTGATTCCCATCTGTTTTCAGCCTACAGGCTGATACGGCAGGTCCTCCAACATCTTTCATTCAACATCATCTTATTATCCCAGGCTGGGGCCGCTGTCTGTGCAGACTGCACCTTCTCGGCAGGTCTGCATAGGTTTTCTCCGGCTGCACTTCTCCCCTCCCATGTCCCCATACTGAGCACGCTAGGGTCACTGGGGTGTCCAAATTGTCCCCATGTGGGTGAGTATAAGTATACCCGCAATGGGATGGGGGCCAGTCCAGGGCTGTTTTCTACCTTAACCCCTGTGCTGCCATGGTAGGCTGCGGCCACCTGTGACCCTGAACTGGAAAAACTGGGTAAATCATCACATTACTTGCTTTTATTAATCTTTCTTAAATGTATATACAGCTCATACTTATTTCAATGTTTAATATTAGTAGTGTTTGGTTTTTATTTAGAAGTGCTTTGGTTTTTATTTAGAAGTTTTGTGATGTTTTGGTGACCAGAAATATGTGCTAAGAACTTAACTCGTTTTTATCAGTTGGCCTATGGTAAAATTGGTTTCATTATCTGTTGTTCTGCATGAAGCTGCGGTTTCCAAAAACCTATCGATGATGTTAAGAGAGGAGGACTTACTGTATAATCATTCATTAGTGGCCATGATCTTTCGAAACACTGGAAATTAAAGAACAAATGTGATTATGTGGGGGCTGCAGAAACTGCAATCTTAAGGCTTTGGGGAACCTTCCCAGGAATGGGAGAGAACGGGGACGGGGTGGGGGGGCCTGAAACACATGGGTTTCTAGGAGGGAGTCCCAGGAAGCCGTGTTTGTAGATCAAACAAGCCTGGTCAGGTGGGGGTGGGTGGGAGGGTGAGGGCCGGCCCTGTTAGCATAAGCAAGTCTGAGCCAGGCAGGGAGGAGTTGGTAAGGGTACCGTCTCCCAGTCACCCCGCCACTGTTCCCTCATCCTGCTGTCTGCACTAACTCTACCCAGAAATACAGCCAAGATGATTGCCTTCTATGTGATATTCTCCAGTCCCAATGGGATCTGAAGGTTTTTCTAGTTCTTAGCATTACCCCCTGTGGCCTGTTTTTTGCTAACTGTTCAATCCTCATCTCACCCCTCACAGGGAGCATGTGCTCCTCCATGCCTGTGTAGGGTTGAAATGGAGACATCTGCTCCCGATTTGTCTTGAATAAACCCTCCACAGGCCCTCCCTTCATGATGGGTCCTGCCGTAAGCTCTGCCGGATGCCTCCACGAGTCGATCTGATCTAGTCTTCAGTGCACACGCTTCACTCCGGCTGTCTGACAGCAGTGCCTCCTCCAGGTGTTTTCCAGCACTCCACAGGTCCCTGAGCACATGAACACCAGCCCAGATCTCACAACGAATGGTCTTAACAGGTTGCATTTTCTTCACGGTTATCAAAGCAACCTCTGCAGGCAACTACTTCTTGGGAAGCAAAGGTTCCCACTGGCTTCTCCATCAGTAGCTTACAGAATGTAAGTTCTGCCAAAGCTACTATGTGTAGCTTGATTCACAGAAGGCCTTATCCACCGTCATGGTATTCCACAGAGCATTGTTTCTGATCAAGGAACTCGCTTGATCAGACACAAAGGAGTGCAACAATGAGCCCGTGCATGTAACTCACTGGTCTTACCATGTTCCCCACTACCTTGAAGCAGCTGGTTTGATAGAACAGTAAAGTAGACTTTTGAAAACTCAGTTACAGGGTCAGAGAGGTAGCAATACCTTGTAGGGCTGGGGCAATGTTCTCCAGAAGGTGTGTATGCTCTCAATGATGTCCAATATATGGTGCTGTTTCTCCCACAGGGTCCAGGAATCAAGAGGTTAAAAGGGGAGTGGCACCATCATTATCCCTAGCGACCTACTAGCAAAGTGTTTTCCTCATGACTTTTATGTTCTGCTGGCTGAGGGATCTTAGGTCCAGAAGAACAAATGATTCCACCAGGAGGCACAACAATGATTTCACTGAACTGGAAGTTAAGATGCCACATGGTCAGTCTGGGTTCGTCAGGCTTTTGAGTCAACAGGTGAGGAAGGGATTTATGGTGTTGGCTGGGTGACTGACCCAGACTACCCAGGGGAAAATAGACTACTGCTCTAGAATGGAGGTAAGGAACAGTATGGGATGCAGGAGATCCCTTTGGACTTCCCTTAGTAAGCCCTGCGATGAAGGTCAATGGAAACTATCCCGACCCAGTCCAGGTAGTACCACTAATGGCCCAGACCCTTCAGGAATGATGGTTTGCATCACAACACCAGGTAAAGAACCACAACCAGCTGAGGTGCTTGCTGAAGGCAAGGGGAATACAGAATGGGTAGAAGACATTAGAAACATCAGCTGTGATGTGACCAGTTACAGAAATGAAAACAGTAATTGTCAATGAGTATTTCCTCCTCATTTTGTTAAGAATATGTTTGTATGTGTGTGTGTATACATATATGTGTGTATATATATAAATACCTTTATTTTCTTTCCTCTTATTCCCTTAACATGGGACATAAGCAACTTGTATAGCAGTGTCTAATTATTGATAATTTTATATCATAGTATTTTAAGTTACAGGATATCAGGAGAGAGTAAACATCAACTCAAGGACTTTACCTTCTCTTCTGGGAAGGCATGAGTGCATTTTCAGTTGTATACAGGACAGCGGTGTCATGCCAGTTGGAATTGTGACCTTGTTTTGTCTTTCTGTGGAAATTACGATTTAAAGATGTGCACATAGGTGGCGAGGTGGCAAGGGGTGAACCTGCAATGGCTAAGCAAGGGGTGTTCGGATACCTGGTGAAACTATTTCTGGGCGTGTCTGTGAGGTTGTTTACCGGAGAGATCAGCATTTGAATTGACAGACAGTAAGGAAGATGTGCCCTCATCACTGTGGATAGGCATCCTATCTGCTGAAGGTCTGAACAGAATAAAAAGGCAGGGAAGGGTGAATGTGTTCTCTGTGTTTGAGCTGGGACACCCATCTCCTGTGCTTGAGCATCAGAGCTCCTGGTTCTAGGACCTTGAGACTTGGATAGAATTTCATCACCAGCTTTCCGGGGTCTCCAGCTTACAGATGGCGAATGGTCAAACTTCTTGGTTTCTATAATTACACAAGGCCATCCTTATAAAAAAAATCTCTCCCTGCCATAGACACACACACACACACACACACACACACACACACACACACACTCATAAATATATCCTATTGGTCTGTGTCTCTGGAGAAGCCTGACTAATAGAGATTCTGGAATAAATATTCCATTAGGGCTAAACCGTAGGGAGGGTTAAAATAGGCCTAATTTTAAGAAAATCTTCATTATCTTTCTAATGTTTTGAATTTGTTCAGAAAATAAAACATACATTTAGCCATGGTCTAATTATTCATTACTTTAAGTCTACAAAATTAGCTTTCCCAGGATGCAACCCTGACGGCAGATCCAGTGTGGATGTTTGCTGCAGTAAAACCCAGTTCATGGCTCTCTCTCTCTCTCTCTCTCTCTCTCTCTAATTTGTGTCTGTGAGAAGTGGCAGGAGATACATCCAAGGAAACCTGCTTGAAGGTGCAGCTGCTTCCCCAAAGCCTCCATAATCCCAAGCTCTGGGTCATCCCCTGAGTCACAGCATGACTGCAGGGCAAAGGCTTAAGTCAGAGCCATGGTGTCCCGGCGCTCAGCTGGCCTGCTGAGACTTGGAGAGAGGCTTCCAATTAACACTGCTGGTTTCTCTGAAGCAGCCAACGAGTGGCCACTCCAAGTGTCTCAACTAAACTGGACCAGTTTAAGACCAGCCACACTGGCTGAAGCATTCCCAGACAACATCACGGCTTATTTACTTGTGTGTTTCATCATCACATGGAAACGTGGGCACTTGCTGATCTGCAGGGGCTGGAGGAGAAAATGATCTTTCCCTTGTCAGCCAGGGGCATGGCTCAACGTGCCATCTGAGGCAGTTCTCAGCCTGCCATCTCAGGAGTCGTGCCTGCCAGCGTCAGGGACTGCGTCTGCAGGGGGTGGCATGAGCAAGCCTGCTGGTCCCGGCTCGGCTATCCTGGAAGAGGCCCTGAGACACCCGTGGAGAGCGCTGGGGCACACACAGGAGCAAGCACAGTGAAGTCCTGAGTCTTTGACGTGCATTTGCTCAGGACTCCAACCCAGCAGCCCCCGAAACTGTGAGACGCGCTCTGCGCAGCAGGGCAGGCACTTCATTTTTACAAGCTGTAGGGGGCACATTTTCAGCACTCTCTCAAAGGCAATACACACAGTTCTTCAATTTCCTCAGAAAAAGGAAGAAGACAGAAATTGCTCTGCATCACTTATGTGAGTGTATGAGGTAGAAAATTAAACATTTTCTTTCTCACTTTTTTTTAAAGATGGAGTCTCACTCTGTTACTCAGGCTGGAGTGCAGTGGCGCAATCTTGGCTCACTGCAACCTCCACCTCCCAGGTTCAAGCAATTCTCCCGCTTCAGCCTCCCGAGTAGCTGGGATTACAGGCACCCACCACTGCGGCTGGCTAATTTTTGTATTTTTAGTAGAGACGGGGTTTTGCCATGTTGGCCAGGCTGGTTTTGAACTCCTGACCTCAGGTGATCCGCCCGCCTCGGCCTCTCAAAGTGCTGGGATTACAGGCATAAGCCACTGCGTCCGGCCTAACATTTTCTTTAAGGGTTGTGTATTTGACAACACAATCCTTATATTTTTCTGACTTTTTAGAAATGAGGGTTTGAATGACTTCATTTCTCCAGTTTGACTGAATCAGGGAACCTGCACCGATCCATCTACAGAGGTCTGTGGACAGCAGCAGGAGGCAGGCTGAGGGCCAGGTGTGGCCCCATGAGGACCCTGAGGAAACCTGGCGCCTACATGTGTCTGTAAGAAGCAGCTAGTATGCATCCCACACTTCCTTTCATGCAGTAAAACTGGTGTTGCCTTATCTCTAACTTTTTTAAAAAAGAAGAAATCAAGATTTTAATGCACAATCTTCTACATTTTAAATTGTGGCTATTTTCATAATAATCAGGGTCTGCTGACTCCAACCCAGCAGCCCCTGAAACAGTTCTAAATATTCTACGTGTATTTGCATGTGTAATTCTCAAAAGCACTTTTTCTTTCAATATGAAGAAACTCAGGTACAGAGAAGTTAAGCAAGTTGCCTGAAATCACCCAGTAACAGACCCAAGCCCTGAGTCCATGCAGCCTAGCTTTAGCCCCATGCTATGTACTTCTCTGGACAGTGCAGGACAGTCAGCACCCTTTCTGCCCCATCCCCTTTGTGGAGCAACCTGGTTGTCTGGGAGATGAACCCTGATTATCCAATCGAACATGGTAATCCTGTCCTCCTCCCTGACGATTGATCAGTGCATTCTGGCCTAGGTCAATAGGTGTGTGGCACTCCCTCAGCTACTGTGATTGGTTCAGGAACTCACATATGGCTGATTTGGGGTAAGTGAGCTGAACCAACCCCTATAGGTGCAGTATAGGATCCCATATATATCTCTGTGCATTAACTCAGCTTGAGTGGCTTTTTTTTTTCAGGCAAAGATAAGCTGATTCACCACCAATCCCACTTCTAGGTATATATCCCCAAGAAATGAAAGCAGAGTCTCAGATAATTGCATACCTGTGTTCACTGCAGCATCATTCACAATAACCACGAGGTGGAAACAACTTAAATGTCCATTGACAATGGATGGATGAAGAAAATGTGGTCTATACACATATTTGACAGATATTTAGCCTTAAAAGGGAAGGGAATTCTGTTATATGCTACGATATGGATGAACTTCGAGGAAATTGTGCTAAGTGAAATAAGCCAGTTGCAAAAAGACAAACAGGCAAAGGGGAGTTGCTGTTCAGTGAGTAGACAGTATGAGATTTGCAGGACGATGAGGTCCTGAAGATCTGTTTCACAGCATTGTGAATATACTTAAATCTACTGAAGTATGCATTTGAAAATGGAAGGAATGGGACATCTTATATTATTTTTTTTAAATCACAATTTAAAAAAGCATACTGATGCAGCAGCTTATTCAAACAATTTGCCTGGGTTGAGCAAAACAAGCCTAAGTGAAACACAGAGGCTGCCAGGCCTGAGCACAGTCTCCTGGGCCCTGCTGCCTGGAAAGGATGCAGCGCGGTCTGTGGTGACGGGTTCACACTCAGGCTCATTTTCCTCATTTTTCTCTCTATTAGCTGGGAGAAACCAGGGACAATATGGCAAGCTTTCAGACAGATAGAATTCATTACATTACAACTGTGTGAATAACACTGATTTCAGGAGGAACATTTAGAAGTTGGTCCATAGAAAACACCTTCACAGTATTCTAACAAGCACACAGAGGACAGAAAAAAACAAGTGTTAGCTGATTATGGATTGTCTCCCAAGTGCCAATATTTCAGAGGTAGGTAAGACACAAGACAGGTTTTGTGTGTGTGTGTGTGTGTGTGTGTGTGTGTGTGTCTAAGTGTGCACATGCATTCACAAATGCTTGAAAGACCTAAGTGAAGGCTGAAGAGTGCCTGGGGAAATGGGGAGGAGGAAGAGAAACAGGAACACTTGATTTCAGGATTGTGCAGAGAATTGCGGCCCTCACTCATCCACAGGGTTCTTGGCTTTGCTGTGCCTGGGGCTGTGGTATTCAGAAGCAAGCTCAGAAGTCTTACCAGAGCTTCAGTTGCTCCATAAACTGTGGGGGCAAGGAGGAAATTCAAAGTCAGGGCAGAGGCCGAATGCGCGCAGGAATGGTGGTTCACATACAGTGTTGGGCCGGTGTGGGCTGCGGCCAGCTTTGGGCAAAATCAGCACAGTTGGCCAGAAAGGTGGCAGGGCCCAGGCATCCAACAGGGCCAAGCCCTGGAGTCAGAGTCCGGGTCTCCCCTGTGCATCCGCCTGGGAACAACAGAAGCTCTCCAGCCTCTGTCGTCATCGGCACACAGGCTGATGCACACCAGGTGCTATGCGCTGAACCGTGTTCCCTAAAAATTCATATGTTGAAGTCAGAACCTCCAGTACTTCGGAATGTATCCTTATTAGGATAAGGTCTTTTAAATGATGTTTAAGTTAAAATGAAGCCATTAGGGTGGAGGCCTCATCCAACAGGACTGGTGTCCTAATAAGAAGAGAATGTTAGGACACAGACACACAAGGGAAGACCCGGGGATAAGGCAGCCATCTGCAAGTCAAGGAGAGAGGCCTCAGGAGAAACCAGATCTCAGACTTAACAGCCTCCAGGACAGTGAGAGGATAAATTTCCACCCAGTCTGTGGTATGATATCATGGCAGCCCTAGCAGACTAACACATCAGTGCACTGTGTTGCTGTGATGACAATATTAAAGTAATTGAAGTCCAGGACAGTGTCTGCGGCTTGAGAGGCCCACACATGGTGACTGTCTCAGTCTCTGTGAGGTCCTCTGATCTCCCTTCCTCTGGAGTCAAGCCCCTCCTTCCTGGTATTTTTGCACAGCCCCATACTTGCTGTTGGCTGTGGGTTCAGGTGGGCTTGCACATGAGAGATCCTCCCACAAAGCTCAAACAGCACGCGCCACCTCCTCCGCTTTCGCCTTCCTCCGTGGACACAGGGAATGGCTTCCTGGGGAGATCCGAGCAGGGTTAGAGCCTTGTAGCCCTCTCCACAGACTAACAGGACACAGAGTAGGGAGGAGGGATAGTGAAAGTTAAGCAGGTGCTTGGGACCAGACCTGCAAGGTTCAAGTCCTGGCTTAAATATTAACTTGCTTTTGGTCGCAGACAAGTTTCTTATTGTCTCTGTGCTGCCGTTTTCTTATTTGTAAAATGAGGATGATAACAATAGCAGTGACCTCATAGGGCTGTGGTATAGATTAAAGGGTTACTCCAGGAAAAGTGCATGGGAAGGGGGTGCCGCTTTAGCCATCATCACTTCCTGCCCCAACCCCACTGGGAGCACATCTATGAAGACTAAGACCCCTGCCCCTCCATGGGCTGAGCCTTCCTGTAGTCCCACTATACAGCCTGCACCCAAGCAGAGGCCGCCTCCTTCATGGCAAGGTGCCTCCTGGCTAATAAATAGCCAGATGGAGGCAGACATAAGTGCAAGGGCAGAGATGAAAGATGAGGTTTGAGTTTACTAACATGGTTGATTTGGATTTCTGCCCTATCTAACTATGGAAGACTATCCATTTAAACAATTAACTGGCCATATTCACTTTAATCTTTAAATCTCTTCCAAGTCATAAATTAGGCACCAAAGAAGAGGACTGACAATAATTTCTGGGAGGGCAAGGTGGACAAGTTCAGAATCCTTGCAAAGCCCACCAGTGACCGAAGAACCAGGTTCAGAGATATGTTGCGTGTGGGGTGGGGTGGGGGTGGGAGAGCATACTGGCAGCAACAAGCTAACAAAGGCGCATACTGTTCTTAGCCTCATATCTTAATACACGTGCAGGCACACACACACACAGTGTATACACGTTATGTATGTATATTTGTACATAAGTTACAAATGTATATAGATGTGCATGTATGCATGAATATATACATACATGAATATGTATACCATCTGTAGGCATATATGCATGCATGTGTATATATACATACATATTTTGTATAGATGTTTAAGATACACTATGTGTGCACATGTATTGTGTGGGTATGCATACATGCACTGTATATGCACATGTACATGAGTCTATATATGCATGCACCATGGGTGCACATCCATGTATACACAGGTATGTGTGCATGTGTACACATACACACAAATCCCTTTTTAGACCTACTAGTCACACTGTAACAGTAGAAGGGGAGTCAGCCATCTGAGCACAGACCCTTCTTAGCTACGTGATCTTAGGCAAGTCACTGGACTCTTGACTCACTTTCCCCTCTTTGTAAATGAGAGAACTCAATCCTATAATTACAGTCGCTAAATTGTTGTATGACTAGCTGCAACATAATATTGGCATAAATGCAGCAAAGCCTCAATGTTAACTTCTTGTATGTTTCTTTCTATTCCCTTCAACGCTGTCCATCAATGGGATAATCAGGGTTCCCCCTTGTGGCTGAAATGTGCAGGTAAAAGTCATCCAAGAAGCTCTTGTCTTAAATAAGCAGTCCCTTCGGCTGCTCTCTAACCTGGCAGAGAGGGAGTGAGGGTCAGTGGGCAGCTGGCCACTGCTGCAGTGGAGCCCAGGACAGATGCTGCCCTGGTGCCTGTCGCTGCCTAGCCCCAGCCAGGCAGCTGACTAGAGCCAGCAATCCTGGTCGGCAGTTCTCAAGCCAGCCTGGCGCGGCAGAGGAGGTGGGCTGACCCCGTCTCAGCTACTTTTGGTAAACATGGTTTAAATAACACACTCATGCTTCTTTGGCAGAAGAAAATTAAGTGGAGAAATTACCTTTGTTTCCTCTTGAAAACTTGGATGAGGGAGAAATAGTTCCAAAGGTTGTATGTGCACTCACATCCCCACATTTTCACTTCACAAAGGATGCATTCAGATGACTATTAAAATGCTGTGACCAGCTTTCTTTCTCCTCAGATCAATACAAAGCTTTATCATTAGGGTCATCAATTTTAACACTTAATGTTCTCCATTTAAACAATTTCCCAATTAGCTAGAATGGAGTTTTACTTCTCAATTAATTTAGGATTTGTTATTAAAACCTATATTTTGCTAACTTTCCCATTCGATTTACAGTACTGTCAAAAAGTAATATATATCGTTGTGTGCATGTCTTATGCATATATACACATATACATACACATACTTGCACAGGTTAAAAATGATGACAAAGGGATGGAAGGAAACTTGAGGGTGATGGATGTGTTTATTCTCTCGATGGTGAGTGATGGTTTCATGGTGAATACAAGTGTCAAAACTGATTATATTATATACTTTCTTTGTACATATGCAGTTTTTTGTGTGTGAGTTATACTCCTACAAAGCTGTGAAATATAAAAAATAGCATAAAACCCAGAAATCCCCATCAATGTTCTTCCTACACTTCACCTTGCAATATTAAATGGAGACTTGTAATTTTCCTACTAGAAGCTCGTCTCAATTTATAACCATTTACTATTATTTTATATTTATTGAACTTAAGTAACTCAGTCTTCACATGTAAGGTTTCTGCTATGGAGCCTGAAGATTCCAAATGTAGGCCACTTATGCAGTGAGTGACAGTTCCAGCTCATCAAAATGTCGCCCTCGGCCTGATCGCACCCAATCCTCACTAATATGACAATGACAATGTAAAGGGGCAGAATGGAGCCAGCAGACATGAAAGGGAATCTGCCTTCCAGGGCATTCCCTGCACAGCCCTGTCAATACACCACTGTGGGTGCAGATTTGGGGTTTGCCCATAGGAAAGACCAAGTGGGAGAGAAACGATTGAGAGAGAAGGGCCAAGTGGAGGGTGCAGGGATGAGGCAGAAACAGGCCAGCGATACAAACATGCTTACTTCCACCAGCAACTACACTTCTCTTGTTGGAACAGCAGCTCTGTAAGTTTGTGCATCTGCCTCTCTGGTCCTCTCAGGGTCCTGACAATAGGACATAATCACTTTCCCTTTAAATTTCTTGTTGGAAAAACATGAGCCTGAAAATACTGGATTCTCAGCCTGGGTGTCAGCTGTGGGATTGGTGGGCTCCGTGGCACATGGCAAGTGCCGGCCTGTGTTCAGGGAGCACCTGCTGCCAAGCTATGCTCATGGCTTACTTGAAGGATGTGAGTCCTTTGGGAAGGCTCTTTAGACATGCCAGGAAGAACCAGAATTTCAAGCCAAATCTGACTTTTAATACTGGCAACTTTACCTGGCAGAGAGGATGCATGTGTGGGCTAGACATGGCAATCTGCCATCCATTTCCATCCTGTGGTTGATGATTTGTATGATTCAGGATGTCTTTATATTCCTCCCTACTACTTCTTATTCACACAAAACATACAGGGAAAGGATGCATCCGCTCTTTAAATCTTGTCCCTTATGGGCCAAAGAAGAAAGTACGATAGATATTGGCTATTCCATTTGTGTTCGGGTTTTATGTTTTGGTTATTTTTTCTCCTCACTTCCTGCCCTGAAGCCCTGTAGCAGATTTATCAACCAGGAAACAGTGTGTCCAGTCTAAATAATCTCAATAGATCTAATCTCTTTTGGGGGGTGGGTCTTTTTTCCCTTTACTGAAAAATACACTCAGAGCCTTCTTTTACGCAGCTTCGTTCACAGTAATAAAAATTTGTCATTTTCTTAATAAGAAGGAAAAAGAAGGGTTATAATACAAAGCCTTTAAGGGTAAAATCAACACAGAAGTAACAGTAAATTTAAATCACAAGGCTTCCAGCAAAGGGAGTTATTCGACAAAAGGGTTACCAATTATGTGTTGCTATTGGTGACAAATAAAGCAAAGAAACCAAAAATATACAGATAACTCCTGAGCTTCATTTTATTTAATACTTGAACCTCTGTCTTCACTGAAGTGTTTGAAGTTTGCTTGTTGTCATTTTACCATGGTGACTAATAAGGTGCAAAAGCTATTTTGGGTTTTTCTCCTGCTCCACATTCCCTGGGTATGAAGGATGAAACGGTTAACACACACACACACACACACACACACACACACACACAAAATTCAAAGAAGCTGGAGGAAGCAAGTGCTCTGTATGTGGATTAATTTCTGGGTCTGGATAATCTGTAATTGGTTGTGATGATTCAAGACATCTTGAATACTTGTTTGAATGGCCCTCACTTTCTCTTGTAATTTTTGGAAGATGTACTCTTATGCCTATGGCAGAAAAGTTTGTTTTGTTATGGGAAATGTTAGTCTGCACGTGGAAACGTTTTGAATCACATTACATGAGCTATGGAAGTTGTGAACAAACTGTATCATATTATGGATCCAAATTAGCATGAAAACTGTGAAAATTAGCAGTTGATAAGCATCACAAACACAGATGTGATGTGTGATTGATTATAATGGGTGCTAAAATAAAATGTCAGTGAGTAAACAGTTTTAAGATTTTTCCAAATTGTTTCATCTGTAGAACTAGGAGTATTTATTTACAAGTAAATGATTTTAGAATCATATGAAAAGGTCAAAAGTACTGGTGAAGTGAGATGGCAAACATTATCATATAAACTAGCTTGCATTTTAGAAATCACAGCATGCTCAATTGTCCACTGGCAACACAGTCTCCAGGGTGAAACTAAGAATCTAAGCCAACTATAGTTGAAAAACAATGCACAGTTTTTCTTTTACCTTAGCACTTGCTACAGAATTGGTATTCCCAAGGGATTATTCATGCTATCAACTTGTCTGCATGTCTCTAGTTAGAAAACGTGAGCTACCATCTTTTGTGGATAGGGTGTATGACATGATGGAAAAAAGAAACAGACATGGCTCATAAGGAGAAGAAATGACCTGCAATAAGGGATAGGTTCTGAGCTGAGTCAGAAATGAGAAACTTTCTGAAATGCAAGTGCTTTGGGAAAAAATGTTTCACCTAATTAATTTGTCTGATTCTTAGAAGGCTCTAATGCCAGCACAGTGACAAGTTACATGTAAATCTACAAAACTTGTTCATCAAATGGCCCTTGATTCTATACAACATCTATCAGGCCATCTCTCATGGAGATCACTAGAGTATTGTCAAAGATCGACCACTCACGTCTTTGGCTAACTTTATGATCAAGTAAATTGGGAGTGCCATGTTCAAATTCTATTCACCCCATGTAAGCTGACTTAGCCCTATTGCCTTTGTTTTCCCCCACCACATACCTCTGTCCCCTATTTTTACTCGAGTTTGATATACTTACTGCATCATATTTTCTGCCTCTTGAACCATAGTGAACTATGAGCAGTATCACTTTCCCCTGTTCCAAGGATTTGCCTAGAGATTTTCTGTGCCCATCTTTCTTCAGCATAATAGCTACTTCTTACACAAATGCTTATTGCTGTAATTATATACAATCTTCTACAATCTTTAAGTCTGGGATATAAATCCTAATGCTTTCTCCAACATTCAGGTAAACATTACCTTTTCTTGTTTAGACTTTCCCCACTTAATGATTTGAGGTCAAATGACTGCTACTTATCAGACAAAAGTCCTTTATTTCAATGAAAAAAAAAGGCCCTTTCTAACTTGTTCTATGCTTCATTGTGAGTAATTTCTGTAACTTTCTGGTTTTTTCACCAATACATAGCACTTACATATAGCTTTGACTTATATTTCTTTATTATTAATACCAATGTAAGCTGTGATAATTCCTTCATTAGTCATAGCTAACATTTTCATTGTGATCAGCCTGGCAACAGTCCTACATGTCAGGAATACTTACTGATTCTTTTTTTTTTTTTTTTAACTTTGAGCAATAACATTTAAAAACATCTTTTAGAGAGAAACATGACAAGCTTCAAATGCATCTGCATAATAAAAGTTAATCAAAGCAAGCAAGAACTAGTTGTCTTTTTATCTAAAGCCTTGAATTTTAACATATGACTATTTTTACCTACTCTACCTGTCTTGGGACAATGCAGCTGAGGTGACTAGCTCTTCGTAACTGGGTGAGTTTGTGCCACTGCAGAGGGATCTCACACTCAAAGAGGAGCCGGCAGCACCTCCGCACAGATGTGGTGGTCACACCCTCTGGTATCTTTATCACATGTACAACACTTGGGACTAGTACTTATCAAATGGAACCATCTTTACTTCTTTTCATGTGCCTGGGGAGCCACAGGTAGTAAAATCCAAGGCCAGAGGTCATGTGCTTGTTATTCACTCTTATAGCCCACAAAACTGGTGTAATACCTAGCATCCAGTAAGTACTGTGTCACTGTTTAGCGAATAAATGGGTGAAGAAATGAACAGAATAATGCATACAATAGAATAATGAAGAGAATCATAATATAGAATAATGAATAGAACACTCTTCTTCTCCCGCTTTTTTCTTTTTAGTGAACTATGTAAAATGGCGAAGTACACAGTAATGGGAAAACCTCAAAAACACAAAAACATTGGGTCCTATGTATCACTGAAAGAATAGTATATATCAGTTGTGAGTTCCTACTAACTATATTTATAGTTCATGTTTTTAGGCACTTAGTTTTATCAGGTAGACAGAAAGTTTCAGTTCTATCCAAATTGACTATACTGGTCAATTTATGGACACAATCTAGTTTTAAGAAAAATGGGCAATAAAATCTGGAATTGAATATCCAATAAGAAAAATACGAGTTAATAATGAATTAAAATAAAGCAGAGTTCTTCACAGGAACATTTCCAAGTATCAGTGAATTCCAGACAGGGGAATATTATCAACCTAAAATTTGCATATAAAAGTCTTCACCTCCTTCAAAAAAATATAAACCTCAGTCAAACAAATCTCTGTTATTATGCATTTATATGTAAATCCCAAAGGAAGAAAATTGTGGGTGTACAATGAGCCCTTTCATCCTGAAAGGAGGAAGAACAACAGGAAAATCAGAGCCAGGGCAGAAGAGACACTGGGAAAGGTCCGAGGTCAGGAAGAGGCCCGTCCATCAGAAGCGCTTGGCCTGAGTAGGGAATGATGCACAGCAATAAACTGTGGGGGAAAATAAATGGCAAAATGTGAACGCACACTTGCGGTGAAATAAATATTTGCCATTATCATTCATCTTCCAGCCCCTGGAGATTTAACACTGCATAGCAAGCCAAAGCATATTGTTATTGTTTTCTTCCTTTCCATTTAGTCTTTTTGTATGCCAGCTGTGGAAAGGGCTTATTGACCCAACAGATACGATTCTGTCTCCTGTAAGAACCATATCATAAGCATTACTTCCCTCATGGTTAGTCTTTCAGGTTGTCACATAAAATGATTTGCATCTGATATGAAACCTAAGGTCCTCACAAGCAGAGACACGAAGCAGCTGGTAGGCAAAAGTCATGTATTTCTTACCTCTTGAAAAAAAGTCTAAGTTACTTGTAAAACTCCAGAGGAAAACAGACAATATGGCTTTGTGAAGCCCTCAGTTTCAGATCAGTATATCCCGTCTTGATAATGGTGACACTGGGCAGGCCCCACATATAAACTTAGAGAATACTGGTTAATTTACTGAATTGGAGATGGACATCTACTGCAAGTACCTGTGGAGCAAACTCCTCTTGAGTGCTGCTGTTTTTTCTAGTGGGAGACTGACCCGCGGTGCAAAGGGCTATTACATGAGAGTAGCTTTAAATCTCAGAAGGCCTTGGGAGAGAGGGATTAAAATAAAGAAGGGCCATGCCTGAGTGCACATTATCACCCAAAACCTCCTAAGACAGTTTAGAAGACTATTGTCATAAGGGAATGCCTGAGTCAGAATCTCTATTTACTTCTTAACTAGTAAAACAAGGAAATGATATTTAATAACATCTTCAAACCATTCTTGAAAAATCAAGATGTTTATGCCTTATTTCTGGGAAGGACTTAAATTTACATAAACCCAAAAAGAAGTTCTTAAACATGGTTTTTATGCCTAACCTGAGTTCATGCTACAAGTTAAAGCTCCAGGAAACAAGATACAGTTGTGTTTATTTGCATCAGCTTAGGGCTTGAGCACTGACTCATGAAAATCAACGAAATCTGTTCTCAGGTTTCTTAACTAAATAATTTTACTTCTTTTCACCATTTCTATTCATATTTGTTACTACTTTGGAGTGGTATGTTGATAAATGGTTACTAACCAGCTCTTTGGAGGAAAAAGTTATAAATAGTTATAATCAGTTTTACTTATATAAAGGATAAGTAGCACAAAATTTATAGGTAATAAAATGCACAATACTATTTTTTATGAATTCTGTATTACCAGTTGATTCTCATAGAATGCTTTCATTAATTTTTCCTAGATTCTTTAATCTGTAGCCAGTCAATTATTACTGTTAACAAACAAGTATAACTTCAACATGATGGCATCAGACAGTAAGATGAAAATAAAACCAGAAGGCCGGGCGCGGTGGCTCACGCTTGTAATCCCAGCACTTTGGGAGGCTGAGGCGGGCGGATCACAAGGTCAGGAGATCGAGACCATCCTGGCTAACATGGTGAAACCCCATCTCTACTAAAAATACAAAAAAATTAGCTGGGCGCGGTGGCGGGCGCCTGTAGTCCCAGCTACTCGGGAGGCTGAGGCAGGAGAATGGCATGATCCCGGGAGGCGGAGCTTGCAGTGAGCCGAGATAGTGCCACTGCACTCCAGCCAGGGGGACAGAGCAAGACTCCGTCTCAAAAAAAAAAAAAAAAAAAAAAAGAAAAGAAAACCAGAAAGATGTATGTTGGAATTTTACTCATCTGTCAATCCCATGAATGACTTGGCTGAATTGATCATGGTTTTTGGAAAATGGAGGTACAATTCAATTTTTTCTGCTATTCACAATGTATTGGCTACAGATATGACATACTTTTCCATTTAATCTGCATTATTACATTTCCCAATCACTGTCTTACATCTAGACAATTAACAAGACCAATCAATACCTGATTTATAACATTTGCTAATTCCTATGCTATAAACAGTTTTTCGATGGTTGATTTCCTGCTATTGACATCAGTCACTGCGGTGCTGGGAAGAGATGTGCAGTAGTGCACTGTGATACATTTTTACTATTCTATAGCATTGAATCCTACAGATCTGATATATGTAAACAACCTCAACAACGTCGAAATAGTAATGAAATGTACTAAAATAATTAGGAGGTGATGAGTTTTTAGTATTTGATACCTCTGTTTTTAATATTATTTATTTAATTGTATGTCTGTATAATTTACTTTTTAATAGTGGGTCTGTTCAGCCATTGGTTTGCAAAATTCCTGAAATTTTAACAATCTGCTTTTATGAGCTGGCAAAGTGCTGTTCTGTTCCATTGAGTTGTCACTAAGTTCTTTAATTCTCTCTCAAGTTAGGGACATTGTACCTTGTAAATAAAAGACTAAGAAGTAATTAGCAAAAAGAAATAGGCTCATAAGGTTTTTTTAAAAAAGCTATATATAGAGCTATTGTGATTCTCACTACTTCTAAGCTGCATCCAATCTGTAGTCTACGTTGGGTTGATTTAATGGTTTTCAAGGTACAATAGTAACAGGTTAAAAGTTCAGTTCTGTATTTTTCTAATGTGCTTTTGAGTAGGGACAGATTCTGCTCCCACAGTTGACGATTTCCTTCCATTTTATGAAAAGGCCCATTTGCTCACGACCCACTTCCTGTTTTCCTGGATGCCATGCCTGTCCCGTGGCAGCAGGAACAGCTGTGTGGCTGGCTCTCCTGCCAGGGAAGGAAAGTGGCAAATAAACACCAGCCAAGGGCAAGAATGCTTCCCAGGGCTTGCTCTGAGCGCCACACCTGTAGTGTTTCACTGGTGATTCCCACGACAAACAGGACGCACAGAACTGTGGTTGTGTCACAAGCTTAGAATTAACTGCTTTGTTTTGAAATAGGAAAAGTACTTAGTTTGGGCTCAAATTTGAGAATAAGGCATTAGGAGACTCTAATGAGGACGGGTCCCAATCTAAGGGGCATCAGCCAAATTCCTGTCCTACCTTCTCCAGTTCCATGCCCTCTGCTCAAGTAGCACATGGCTGTTCACCAAGCCAGCAGCCCTTAGTGAGCATCTGGTCCCCAAATGTAGAGATAGGATTATAGCCACCAAATATTTCAAGCTGTGCCACAAGTATTTCTAGACTCACAGCTCCTCTGCTGGATCACTTGCTTATAATATAAATCATTCTTCTTATTATTTTTGCATTGATCAAACTCAAGATACTCTCTTCTAATTCAAAATAGAGAGTTCATTCCTCTCATTTTATTTCCCTGTTTTAGAGTTTCCTTAAAGTTCTTTAGAATTAGACACTTGGTCACAAATTTAAAATCAATTAGCTAGAAATAGTATCCCTTGTTGGGGGATCGCTTAGAACAGGAGACAATGACCTATCTTCCCTTTATGCCTTTTGATCTTTTGTCAATTACCCTGTAAATGTATGCCCAAGGAAAGATTTATTTGCTCAAGCCTGTTGTAGAAAAATGTGTAAGAAAATGACAGTCACTGAATATTTTCATTTTAAAAATGTAAAGTAAATAGAGAATCTGTAATTTGAGCTCCATATGCATTGATCTTTAAATCTCCAAGGTCTGCTAATTGAAATAGATAATTCATAACTTGTTAATAGCCTAATTATAATCGGCACTGCAAATCTTGTAAATAAACAATTCAATGCACTAAGGGAATAGGCTCCATTATGGTGATTCACAATGAAGGTTCAACTGAAATCAAATGTTGGCAGAAAGCAAGCTGATTAGAAAGTTATGAGGAAACATCCATATACACACAACTGTATTAGTTTAGACATGCACATAAAAGCATATATGTACATGATTAGATATCTAAAGTTTAATGCAAAATCTTATTAATAAGAAAAAACATGATTAAAGACCACATACCAGGGAGCCATTCTTCCATTGTTCTTAAAACCATGCTGGGAAACGTCAAACACACACCAAAATCCTACTAGTAATGCCCTTTGTGACATGCGGCTTCGAGAGGTTACATAGCTTAATAGCCCTTCTCCTATCTGTGTGGTATTTATCAACTCAGACTCTGCAAGTTGTCCTGACCATGACAGCCAGGAAGACATGGACAGCCTGGATCAGGCAACAGAAATCTCAGTTCTACACAAGGTGACAGCAGGGAGCACAAGTTTGTTCTTTGGCCACACACACCTTCACACTTGCCCTATGTTGCCTTTAAAAAGGCTGCACTTTGTCCACCCTAAACTAACTTTGGAAGAGACAAGATTATGCTTTCTACAGCAGGAAGTAATTTCAAGTGAGATCCAGTATTCTTCAGATTCGTGTGATGAACACACCTCTTACTACAAAGATTATCAAGAAAGCAGTTGCCTTCATTCCTGAACACTGAATAGGCATATTCTACTGCTAGGAGCATTTACAATAGCTCCTCTGCTCTGGAAAAGCAGAAAATGAGAAGTGTAGGTGGAGGCTAGATTTGAAGTGGCCAGTTCTGCACTGAAATCATCCCTCAAGGAGGACGGTTCTTTGGTGACTTTTGACTTTCAGATGCTTGGCCTTACTGTTTTTGAACCAAATCCACCCACTTGCTCTTCAACATTGGCTCACCATCCTCTCTGTACCTACTCATCACACATCCTCCATGCTCCAGACTAAAATCAAACTGAAGGGTGCAACCCATGTGTAGTGCACACTGCTGGCTGTTCACATAGCATACATCACCCATACTTCCAAGTTAACAGAACTCCAGCATTGACCAGTGACTTCCAAGTACCTCAGAGAAAGCTGACCCCATCCACATCTACCAGGTGGGCCTGGCTCATCTAAGGCCTTTCCATTCTTGCCAAAGAATTGGGTCAGTGTATTACTCAACTGTAGTCAATGAAACATGAGAGGAACTTTTAGTAGGGGGGGGTTTCTGGGAAAGGTTTCCTTTCTCCTACAAAACCATTAAAAGAGATAGTCTGTCTTCCTCTTATGAAAATTCTAGTGTCTGGATATGATACTGGGAAGAGCCACAGACCCGTTGCTCCCAGTCTTAGGGGAAAGCCGACCCCAAAGATGATACAGAGAAGAATTGGGATGAACCAAGATCCTTGATGACAACTTGGGCTTCAGATTCAACTAACAATGAATGCTACTCCACTCTGGGATTCCTGTTCCATGAGATAACACATTCCTTAACTGTTGAATTAGGTTTGAGATGGGTTTTGCTTACTTGAAACTTGTTTTAGTTATCTATTGCTGCAGAACAAATTATCCCAAAACTTAGAGGCTTAAAACAATAAGCATCGACTATTCCATAGTTTCTGTGAGTCTAGAATCTGAGCATGGCTTTGCTGGATGCCTCTCACCAGGCTACAATCCAGGTGTCAATCAGGGCTATGGTCTCATCTGTAGGCTCTACTGGGGAAAGATCTGCCCCCAACTTCACTCAAGTGGCTGTTGGCAGGTTTCTAGGCTCATGATCAGTGGACAAAGGGCCTCAGTTCCTCACTGGCTGTTGGCTGAAGTCTCCCTCGGCTCCTTGCCATATGGGTCTCAATAGAGCAGCTCACAGCGTGGTGGCTGGCTTTCCTCAGAGTAAGCAAGTGAGAGAGGGTGCCCAAGATGGAGACCACAGTCCCTTTCAACCCTAAACTTGGATGTAAGAAGTGACATCTCACTACCTTTGTCATATTTGATTCCTTAGATAGGAGTAACTAAGTACAGTGCGCATTCATGGCAAGAGACTACAAGAGGCTAGAGGGTGAACACAGGAGGTGGGAATCACTAAGAGCCACTTCAGAGAGGCCAACACACAACTGAAGGCATCCCAGAAGCAAGGCCAGACCAAGAAACCACTCAAGAAGAAACCAAGGCTGGATGCTGAAATCCACGGAGATCTTCATATCTTTCTCAAGTATAACTGCAACAGGTCTTTGATGCAGTGTTAACTCTTTGGAGGGGTGTCCTATAGATAGACCTAAAATGCTGGGTACTAGATGCCCTTTAGCCTGGAAAACATGTTTAATGAAGCTGAACAGAATAGCATATTCCACCATAATTTGATACTTACAATTCACATGGTGAGATAAATTCTGGTATATTTCTTTAGTAAATTTATGCTATGTGTCAGGCACCAATCTGAAGGACGGATACAAATATGGATAAAACAGTTAAGCCTTCAAGTATCAACAGCTCGCACTAGTAGAGGAGGCACATAACAGGTGTGTGTAATACAGTATGGCGAGTACGGTAAAGGATAAATGCCTAGAGGGTAGTGGGAGGAATTCCCACTGGAGGGAGTGAGAGGCTTGCCAGAGACAGGTACTTGAGATGGCCACAGGGCGTGCACAGAGAACTTGCACTGTGCAGCTGTGGCTTGAGGAGGCAGGGAGCTGAGAGCAATCTGCACACGGGCTCAGTGAGCTGCAGAGCTGGCTGCCGAGAGGTGGCCTCTTACAGCCACATACACCCGGGCAGGTGGTTGCTCCACCTCTTCTGAGCTCTTGATACAAACCATGTATTTGTTCACAAGAGTTCAGAAGCCCCACACATAAGTGGTACTGAACATCTGAGCACACAGTCTTCTCCATTTGGCCTTTGTTCCAGGTAAATGTGGTTTTCATGACCGAGTATCGAGTACTAACAACAGTTTCAGCATCAAAATGGGAGTGAGAGCTTCGTGCTTGGGCTGAGTTCCAGGCAGGCTGGTAGGAGGCTGGCTGTGGAAGAGAGGCTGGCAGTAGCCTATTGAGACCCCAGCAAAGTCATCAGGCCTGTGACTGGGTCAAGATCTTACAGAGGTCAGGGAGGAGACAGGGGAATGGCTGGAACAGAATGGCTCAGAGTTGAAGAGATAAAATAAAGGGTGAAGTTGTATAGGACCTATTTATGTCTTCTCCTCGCCTTCTTAAATCTGCGCACAAATCCATTATCCATTAGCTTTTTGAATCTTTTTATCTTATGAAGGTTAGTGGACACTAGTTTTCAAAAAAGTGTATTTCTCCTTTTTAACAGCCTAAGAGGAGTATACCATCTGCTGTAGAAATCACAATGGAGGTGAAAGCCACAGTGTCCCCTGGGAGTCTCTGCAGCGGCAGGAGAGAAGTACAGGGTGACGAATGAAGCAAACACTGAGAGTCTGAGATCCCATAAACAGAAACCCCTCTATATCGCTTATGGGGGTAAGGCCTCCTGCCTCAGTTTCCCCATGGTGACTGTGCATACCCTACGAAGCAGTGAGAGAGCTTCTGTGAGATGCCTGGTGGACCGACTAGGCCTCGTAGGTACTCAGGGTAAGCTCCGCTATAAACACAGTGTTTGTTATGTGAGGAACATAGTTTTAAAACTGAACTCAAGAGGAGATAGGCAAGTGCTTATAGCTGGCATTAAAATGTCTCCACTGAGCTTCCACACAGCCAAAAATAGCCAGAAGTTTGCTCAGGAGCGCAGGGGTGAACACGGGCCACAGGTACGCACATTCACACCCAGCACTCAGGTGCCAACAGCCTGTGCCTCGCTGGGGATGGGTGGAAGGATCACCCAGATTTCAACATTTTGTAAAAAGATACAACAAATGAAAAGAAAAGATTCATTTTCCTTAACTTTTTTAAGTCCTGAAGGCAAGCTGCATTCTGCCTGCTTGGGCGGGGAATCCTGGTTTGTAAAGCCATCAACAATGGGCAGGCTGGTTCTGCTAATTAGCAACATAAAAGCTCGGAGGTGGATGCTTGAACTTGTGGTGCGCCGGCAGCCAAGAGCGCGGGCTGGAGCGGGGCAGGAGAGGGAGGGGAGACTCCGAGTCACAAGAAGAGCAAGGCGCCCGGCTGGTCTGCAGGGGAGGGGGAACTGAAATTGGTGTACTCCATCTGATGCCTCCTTCGGCCTCCCTGTCCCAAACTCCTCTTCCCCCTACTCCATTGCTGTGGGTGTGAGAGGGGAAGAGGAGGGAGAAGGCGAATTATGATGCTGAGGGCAAAGGAAGCCCCAGGTGCATGGACCTGGGGGAATGAACCAGTATGGAGCTGGCAGAGGGCACAGGGAGGAAATAGAGCCACAAGGCAAGACGAAGGTGAGTCTGGTCTTCTCTTTGCCACTTCGCTCTCCTTCCAGCTCAGACCTGTCCGAAGGTCTAAAGGCAGCGGGTGGGGAGGTTCCACAGCTCTGCAGAGATGCAGGATGAAGCCTGATGCCTCAAGCCTGACGCAGCCTTGGTAAGTACCCCTCCCACATCTTGTTGGCACAATTGCCCCAGCAGATGCTGCATCTGCACAGTAAGCGCCCCCAACACACAGGGAACCCAGGAGGAATCGAGAGTCTGCAAGTTTGCACCCAGCTCTCCCATCCTGTGTAGGCTGCCACAGAGCCCTGGTGCTGGGCCCATTCTGTGATTGCCAACGGGCTGTACTTGGCTTTATAGCTTTCATCCAGCTATTTTTCCCTCACTTTTTCCCACAGGGAGGAGATTCTGTAGGTGAGGGCATCGGCCGCAGGAGAGAGCACCGACTCTCATGGCCTTGGTGTGTGGGGCTTAAAACCCACTGTCTTCGGAGATGAAATGGCTCTGGAGCCATCCACACCACGGCTGCTGTCTTTCTGATTGATAAGCCTAACTCTTCCTTTTTGAATACCCTAAAAAATTCATTTGCATTTGGAAGTATGTCGAATGTCAAGATGATCAAACGTATTTTAAGGGTGGAAAAGAGGTACTTGTGAAGAAAGATAAAATGAATCAGGATTATTTTGCCTAGAGAAATTCGATAAGTAATCCAACAATTATCTTCTTTACCCAGAAGCTGGCAGGCAGCTAATCATCATTTCGAAAGAAGACAGAAAAAGATAAAGCAGTCCAGTGGCAAAAAACGTATGAACTTCCTAACCAGAAGGCTGTGCACACTCATGTGGGCACCAGCAGGGCTCCCGGCCGCACGCACAGTGACATTGTGCTGCTCCATGTACACAGCCCAGGATGGCGCTTGCTTTATCAGGAAGTGTCGCCGCACAGCTAAGACATACTGAAGCGGTCCAAACGCAGGCCCAGTATGCCCATAATGCCACGGAGTATAGAGAGTAAGTGTATAAAACTATGCCTGTCTGGAGGTGGGAATGCTATCCCCACTTATTAAAGTCCAAAAGAACCCCAGGAAACAACAAGGAGAGCCTCATCTCAAACAGGGTGTGCCAGGAAACAGAAGCAAAGCAGGACTTTCATTCTGGCTATTAGTACACTCAAAGTGACCTGCTTCCCCTTCTCATACCTCAGTTTCCTTTTCCATAGAGAAGCAGTACTCATGCTTGGCCGCTGGCCACAGAGTTCCAAGGCTAACGTACGAAGGACATCTTCCCAGCTCTCGAGTGCGACCTTTGCAGGTGTGCCCACAGCCCGCCTGAGTCAGCCCACCATCCAGATCACATGACGGCTGTGCCGGACAGCTGTCTCTCTACGGACACTCAGGTTCATTCTAGTATCAGAACACTGGCCCCTAGCTGACGTCCCTACAACCACAAGGTGTGTGTTTAGCTGAAGTCTGACCACAGATAGGCATGATTTCCTAGTTAAGCTCTCCAGAGTGCGTTCTCTGTGAAATCAGACACACTGCATTCAGCATTGGGAAACAAGAGCTGAGAAGGAAAGGCACACACATCCAAAGACAAGAATGGAAAATCTGGAAACCCAGCCCCGACATCACAGTGCCCAGAGAGATGAACAGTCAACACAGTCAGAATGAAGCAAGAGGAACATACGTTTGGGTCTCTGGTCTGAGGCCTCGGTACCAGTGCCTTCCCCGGGAAAGCTGAGAGGCTCCACCACATCTGGGTCGGGAGGTGGGTAGGGCGGGGGTGGGGGGAGCACTAACTGGGGTGGACCCCGAGCAGTGCCTCTGGGAGGCTTTTGTGGCACCTGCCGTCCACCACCTATATGGAATCAATAGGGAGTTACTTCAGCAGGTTAAGCTAAGCCATCACTCACCCGGCACCAAATCCAACCTCATTGGGCACCAGATCCAGCCACACTCAACACCAGATCCAGCCACACCTAACACCGGATCCAGTCTTATCCAGCACCTAATCCATTCTCATCTGGCACCAACCACATCCAGCCACACTCAAACTTTAACATTTTACATACGTAGTGTTCTATCATTGGAGCAGTTTGGAAAGACATGCCTGGTTGCAATTTCTTTTTAACAGACACAAGTACATAAATGCTGGGCTTGAAAACTATCCTTCAACACCCCCTACAGAGCTTTGTCAAGTTTAAAGGAACTCCTTTTATTCATGTTAGTCCTTTTCAGGTTCACAGATCTGTTTTTAGCCTATTCTTGTTGCTTTTCTAGAGTCACTGACCTATTCTGGCTAGATGAAGCATTCATTTAACTTATCTCCTGAGTCCATTTATACTTTTCAACCCCTTTGGTTGTTTAGTGTTAATAGTTCTCCAAGTTTGTTTTGAAGAATGTCCTGAGTTGTAGAGAGGGTGGGGATGTTGTGTCCCAAGCATATGGGACACAAGGACTCAGGCCTCCAGGACGGAGTCAGGGGGTCCTGCCCTGGGTTGAAGTGACTGGCCTAGGGATCAGCATGATCCAACCACATATAGCCATTTACAGTGGATGCCACTTAAGATTTAAACTAGGGGCTTTTGTCCCTTTACAAAACATGGGGAGAGAGCTTGGAAGGGAGAAGGGGGGCTCTTCATGAAATAGGAGAAAACCAGGTTTATTTTAATGATCCACTGACAATGTTTTCTTTCAATCCTTTGGGAAAAGGGATGAGGTGACATGCAATACAGGTTATTGCTTCTTAGGGTAACTGACTCCCAGGCTGAAATGCTAACACATTAAAAGCGGGGAACTGACTAAGGGGAAAGATGCTGACAAACTGCCATGGAGCTCTCACTAAAGGTCCAGAAACTGCCGAGGCAGCCACTTATCCTGGGCGGACTTTCCCTCCTGCAGCTGCAGACCTTAGGGCAAAGGCACAATGCAGGGCTGCCTGGGTGAGTTAAAGGGCATGGTGAGTGGCCTGTGAGTGCTGGTGGCTTTGGCGTGAGCACTGACATATGCCATTCTCAGGGCTCTCACCTCAGGAGGGTGTGACTCCTAGGCTGCCATTTTCCAGCCACTCTCCTGAAAGAGCCATTTCTGTTCCTACATAAGTGAAATAACAAATGTTGAATGATTTAAAAATAAAATGAACCCCTGACTCCCCTGGACCTGGAGAGCGCCATCATTCAGCTTCTCTCCACCTCGCCTGTAGCACGAGGGGTGGGCGATGATGATCTAATAGGTCTCTTTCTGCCCATAGATAGTATGAGTCTATCTTCTTTCCTCTGGGCTCTCTTTTTCTCAAAGAAGATCAGGGTCTTTACTAAATGTGTACCAGGAAATATAAGTGAAGATCAATTTCAAACAGGATGGTCTAAAAATTACTGAGCTGATGTCAACTTGTCTATATATCACCTGTGGCCTCAGATCTCTTTGAAATGCCAGATGTCCTTCAAAGCAGCTTCCACGATGTCACCTTAGGAACTTCTCCTTTTGTCATCAGAGACACATCACACACTCACACTCACAGGCTTTCCATTTTCACCCTCTCCGGGCTCCTACAACCGTTTCCCCGCTTCCACCGTCCCCCACCTCCTAAATACTCACATAATGTCCACGAAATACTGCTAATAAGATATGAAGTGAACTTGCAATTATTTCTTTCCAGCCCTTCTTTCTTTAGCATTAATATTTTTTGAGTTAATGCCATTATGGATGAGGCCACTGCAGGAATTCACATCAGAGGTGACATTCCAGGACACAGCAAGCATCCCTGCATGCAGACAGCAGGCCAAGCCTCACTCACCCATTGTGCTCTTCCTGTTCTCCTCCTTATCCTCAGTGCGGTTGGGGATCAGGGGACTCGGTGGTGGTGGCTGTGGTGGAGGAGGAGCTGGCGCTCGCCGCTTCTTCTTCTGTAAATCAATCTGTGACCCTAGAGATACCTATGAAGTATAAAGAAAGAAAGGCAGGCAGTGTCAGGGTGACTGTGCTGGGGCAGGACCTGCACGCGGAAGGTGGTGCTCCAAGGAGGTTGTTAGATGGCCAGTTCCCTTTCCAGGTCCTCCCATGCAGGCAGGGGAGGTTGTGAAGCGAGAGACCAGCGGATGTCCAAGGAGTGGCCTGGAGGTAGCACAGTGTTTGTTGCTCATAGACACCCCAAAGACCCCTATGAGCAGGGAGCTCATATTTTCTAGGGACTCCAGGCAAGTCTGGAGGGTTGGTAAACTTCCGTGTCACACAAGAGAAGGAGACCCATAGCCCTTCATTAAATGTAAGAACAATTCCCTCTGGAACAGGATGGGCTGCCGTGAACTGTGATCACACAGAGAAGAGCTGATGGGTTCAGCTCAGACCTCACCCTGACCTGACTTAGGTTTGCTTCCCTGACTGCATGTTCATGTTCCAGAGCAGCCACAGCCAAGACTATCTAATGGTCCACAGGTGGACACATCTTGACCCAGAATCGCAATGAAGTTTCTTAGTATATGGGATATTAGATCAGTGTATGGACATTAGCACCCCAACCACAGCAGAAATCCATCTCCTGCTCACAGCCTTCAACAGTGAAAGACACACAGCTTCTAAAGGCAGCTCATGAATACTGGGCAGGTCTAATTGCTGAACGTGAAATCTGTGTAAAATTGAATTCACTAATTCCATTTGTTTCTGAAGGACTACATAATCCTACTCTCCTCTCCTCATTAGGGTGAAAGTTTTTATTCATTCACTCTCATTGATTAAAATTAATTTAAAGAACATTGTGTGTAGAGCAGTGCTGAGTATACGCAAAGAATGGGCCGAGCATGGTGGTGGGCACTTGTAGTCCCAGCTACTCAAGAGGCTGATGCAGGAGAGTTGCTTGAACCCGGGAAGCGGAGATTGCAGTGAGCCGAGATCACACCACTGCACTCCAGCCTTGGTGATGGAGCAAGACTGTGTCTCAGAAAAAAGAAAAGAAAACAAACAAAAAAAAGAATGAATATGATGACTATCACATGATGAGAGCTGTCCTGCTCTGGAGCAGCTCAGAGCCAAGTCTGCACCTCCAGTCCAAGTACTTCCTGGCCTCCCAAGGGCCCATCACAGGAATGTGATGCCTGCAACACCCCGCATCTGCCACTGCAACTCTGACCTTGGTGCTCTCTGCTTTATTAACTCATGCTTGTACCATGTATACCACGTATACAGGAGACAGAAAGGGGGAGAGAGACAATGAGAGGGGGAGAGAGAGAGAGAGAGCGTGTGTGTGTGTGTGTGTGTAAAAAGTATCCTTTTAGGCTGGGTGTGCTGGCTCATGCCTGTAATCCCAGCACTTTGGGAGGCCGAGGCGGGTGGCTCACGAGGTCAGGAGATCAAGACCATTCTGGCTAACATGGTGAAACCCCGTCTCTAATAAAAATACAAAAAAAAAAAAAAATTAGCTGGGCATGGTAGCGGGCACCTATAGTCTCAGTTATTCAGGAGGCTGAGGTAGAATGGTGTGAACCCAGGAGGCAGAGCTTGCAGTGAGCCGAGATCGCGCCACTGCACTGCAACCTGGACGACTGAGCAAGACTCCGTCTCAAAAAAAAAAAAAAAGAAGTCTCCTTTTAATTTTTATCAGTAACACACATTTATTGGAAAAAAAAGTTAAAAAATATATATAAAAGGAAGAACATAATCACTTTATTAATACTCAAACTACTAACAATTGGCATGCTTTTCTAGTCTATTTTTTCTTCTAAAAATAATTTTTTCTTTTCTTCTGTTACAGTATAACCTCCTATACCTCTAAAATTCTGTAATAAATTTTACATAAAACATGGACATAACAGAAAGTAAATAAACCCACAAAGCTGAGTCAAAAAACAAGCAATTTCTTGTCCACCACCCCCTCTCCAGCAGTAACCACTTCACACTGTTTTTTTGGTATTTATTCCATTTTTCTAAATAAGAAGCTTATTGTACTGTTTCTTGATTTTTCCATGTTAGGTATTAGCATCCTACTCCAGAAGACGAGGATTTGATTCTTTGAGAGAGAGAGAGACACACACACACACACATATACACACACACACACACACACACACAGACTCTCACACACACACTCACATAAACACAGACACACACACAGACACACACACACACACTCTCTCACACACACATACACAGACTCATACTTTTCCTCTCCATTTTCCAAAAAATTATAGCAAAAGATCTAAATTAATATTTACTATTTAGTGATACATATTTACTTATAGTAGGCATCAAAATTATGAAAAATAGAAGTTCTCTTCAGCAAGAATTTTCTCCTGCTGAGATGTATAATGTATATCATAATTAAAATTTCTAAACTACCTTTTTGCTTTCCCTGAACTTGATAACTGATTTGTTTTCTAGCTTTTTTTCTTTTTTTTTTATTATTATACTTTAAGTTCTAGGGTACATGCGCACATCTTAATTGCATTTCCTGGAAATTCCCTTTCCCTCTATTCAGTTCTGATCCTTGTTTCCTGGATATTCCACCTGTTTTGTGTGGGGTTTTCTTTTTTTTTTTTTTTTTTTTTTTTGAGTCAGAGTCTCACTCTGTCGCCCAGGTTGAAGTGCAGTGGTGTGATCTCAGGTTCCAGTGGTTTTCCTGCCTCAGCTTCCTGAGTAGCTGGGACTACAGGCACTGCCACCACGCCGGGCTAATTTTTGTATTTTTAGTGGAGATGGGGTTTTGCCATGTTGGCCAGGTTGGTCTTGAACTCGTGGGCTCCAGTGATCTGCCCGCCTCAGCCTCCCAAATTGATGGGATTACAGATGTGAGCCACTGTGCTGGGCCCCGCCTGTTTTTGTGTGTTTGTTTTTGTTTTTAATTCACTGTATCTTAGTGGCACCCAGTTTCCAGCAACTTTCTGACACAAGATGCATATGAGGAAGATTTTTGAGACCTTCAAACTGTGAGAATGTTTTTATTCTACTATACTGGACAGTCAGTATAGATGCCTACAGGAACCTACGATGAAAAGAACTGTCCCTCAAAATGCTAAGCCATTACTCCACTGTCTCCTAGTTTGGAACTGCTAAGCTGAGACACCTGGATCCAGAGTGGGGCTCAATCTTCTGCATGGTATCTGCTTTTCCTCTGCAGGCTCAGGGGATTCTTTCTTACTCCTTCCTGCTCGGAAGTTTGATGATGGCGAGTGCTAGGTGGGGCTCTTTTCATTCATTGTCTGGGGCATTCACTGACCCCTGCAATCTGAATATCCTTAATTCTGCAGAATTTGTTACTGTTATTCTTTTCAACTTTTCCTTTCCTCTGTTTCTTTCTCTCTGGGATTTCAATTAATTGAACACTAAGGATTCTAATTCAATTGTCTTTTTTTTTTCTTGAGTACTCTTGCCTAAATTTTTTCTGATTTTCCCCCTTTTCTTAGAAATTTTCTCCAATCTAAGACTCATGAGTTTTTAAATTTCTGTTACTGGGTTTTTTTTTCTTTTAAATTTCCAAGAGCCCCTTCTTGTTATGGATTTAAAATATAGCATCATGGTCTTGTTTCCTGGATACCATAGCTTCTCTTTCCTCTTGGAAACTATGCTTTATATCTTTTTCAAGAACACATTTTAATTTCCATTTTCTTCAGCCATATGCATCACACTTTCCTCCAGGGTCCTTTCTGCTCTCTGTCTTGGCCTCTGTTTATCAGATTTTGACTCTTCCTCAAATTCGTGGCTGATTGTTTATAATATGTGTGTTTCTGTGTCTAGGGTCTGTTCATACACTAACGGGATTCCCAGTGGAGATCTGGGCAGAAACGCGGTAGCTGAGAGATCCCCAGATATTCATATGTGCAGGACTGTCTGCTAGCTCAGCCATCATCCACACAGGGGAAGCCCAGCTCCTGCCTGAGGGAAGTTAGGCCTTCCCGAGTGCCCTGGTGAGAAGGCCTTGAAGCTCTCCTGTGGCATGTGGGTTTTCGCTCATCCCTGTGTTGGTACAGACTCGGTTGTGCCTGATGTCCTGGAGTCAGAGTCTCTTAGTTCTACCACTGCAGGGGTAGACATCTGGTTGTGGTGGGCAGGGAGTGGTATGGAGGTCTTACTGTTTCACATGCAGGTATTCAGCCATTCCTTCATCATCAGCTCGTTCCGTGGTCATGTGCGGAGAAACATGTGCCCCAAATTCCTGAGTTGTCCTAGGATCTGGCATCTTCTGCTGGGCCTCTTTCACCCAGCAGTCAAGTTTTAGGTTCTTCTGCTTTGCTAGGTATTTACCACAATCAGAATACACTGCAGGCTGGGCGCAGGGACCCACGCCTGTAATCCCACCACTCTGGGAGGCCGAGGCGGGTGGGTCGCTTGAGGTGAGGAGTTGGAGACCAGTCTGGCCAACACGGCAAAACCTCGTCTCTACCGAATATATAAAAATTAGTCAGGCGTGGTAGCGGGCACCTATAATCCCAGCTACCCAGGAGGCTGAGGCAGGAGAATCATTTGAACCTGGGAGGTGGAGGTTGCAGTGAGCTGAGATCATGCCACTGCATTCCAGCCTGGGCAACAGAGACTCCGTCTCAAAAACAACAACAACAGCAACAACGACAAAAACAAAACACTGCAGTCCCAAAGTGTCTACTGAAAACTGTCATCAGCTGCCAATGCTTCTCTCCTCTTTGTCACAGTGAAGTAATACTTTTTTTTTTAGTGGAGTTTCAGAGGGAGAGACATAGATTTGTTTTGTTAGCCATATATTTTCCCATAGTTTTTCAGCTTTATTAAGAAACAAACAAGTAAACATTGTGTGTGTATGGTATACAATTGATCTGATATACATATCTAGAGTGAAATAATCACATCAGCCAATTAACATATCTATCACTTCACATAATTACCATTTTCTTTTTTTTTTCTTTGTGGTAAAAACACTTAATATCAACCCTCTTAGCGGAATTTCAAGTGTTTTTTAATGGCTGCCTAGTACTCCACAGAATTGATGAGCCATAATTAACTAAATTAGCCCCTTTGCCTTTTATCTAAATATTGAAATTATTTGGTTTTGGCAATAACAAATGAAACTTCTTAAAATGCTCTGTAATTTGATCTTTTCCCCACATTTCTTTTTCTCTATTTTTTGAGTTTTTAATAAATCCATTTACTAAAACTCCTCAGGTACAGAACACATAAAATTCAGTGAAGAGACAAGATTCTAAAATTGCTATCCCAATTTTAAGACTCCTTGTCATGAAGAAGTGATGTTGACTAGATAGCAGAAAAGGAAGCCCCACACCTCAGTTTCCCCACAAAGACATCAACTTAACAGCAATTTGTAATCCAGAAGCTTTTATGAGAACTCCAGAAACCAGTTAAGAAGGCACAGGACCATAGGCAAGTTTAATGCCAAGAATGGCTATGCTGAAATGGGTAAGAAAAGCCATTTCACCTCAACTGTGACAGCCCTTCCCCTAAGCCAGTATGGCTCAGTGTGTGCAGGAGAAAAAGCCCAATTCATGGCTTTTCCCTTGGGAAGAAAAGAGAAGAATGGAATGTACGTCTAACATTCCAGCTTTTCAGGGGGGCTGCCTGAGGGACTAGTTTATGTCTCGACTGACTGGGAGCACTGACGGGAAACTGGCACACTCTGAATGCCTGGGAGCCACTGAGAAAAAAGGAGCTCAGAGGCTGGTTGCAACAGCGGAGATCTGCCAGTGCCACAGGCAGAGGCCAGCACAGCTCAGTGCAATCAAGAGAAAGCACCCAGCTCACCGCTTATCCCTTGGGAGGAAGTAAGTAAAAAAGTACATGCAATGTTCTGGATTTGTGGGGAGGCTTATTCAAGGGACTGGTTTCTGTCTCAGTTGACTAGGAATATAGATGAAACTGAAACACTTTGGATGGCTGAAGGTTTTAGAAAACTAGAGAGCTCAGAGGCTGGCAGCAGTGCCAGAAAATCTGCAGTACCATAGACAGATGCAAGAGAGAGCAAGAGATTACAAGCTCATAAAGAAGAAATCAGCAAATCTTCTAATTGGAAAATATACCAACAAGCCCAGGGAAGATGGATATCCAGAAAAGGGTTGAGAGGCCCCAAGAATCTCTAGCTGAGCTGACTGAGGTGGTATTACACTGTAAGAAACCAGTCTGTAAAGGCTGGAAGACGTGGCTATTTGTTCAAATGCACAAATTACATTAAAAAATAACAAGGTACATGAAGAAACAGGGAAACATGGTCCAATTAAAGGAAAAAAATAAACATCTAGAGAGAGAAATAACAAATAAATGGAAATCTATGGCCAGAAAAGACTTAAAAAAATTAAAGTTCAGTGCACTACAAGAGAATACTACAAGAGAGACAGCTAAACAAAATCAGCAAAGCTATGCATGAACACAATCATATCAATAAAGAGACAGAAACTATAAAAAACAGAAGTTCTGAAGCTGAAAAATAAAATAACCGAACTAAAAAGTTCACTGGAGGAGTCCAGTAGCAGGCTGTATTAAGAAGAAGAGGAAATAATCAATGAACTAAAAGACAGGTCACTTGAAATTATTGAGTAAAGGAATAAAAAAAAATTCAAAAAGTGAACACAGCCTTAGGGACTTTATGGGACAATGCCAAGGGGATGAAAATATGCATTATGGGGATCAGAGAAGAAAAGAGAGAGAGAAAGGGGCAGATAGCTGATCTGGAGAAATAATATCTGACAATTCGCCAAATTGGAGGAAGGAAATAGACATACACAATTTTAAAAGCTCAAAGGACTCCAACTAGAATAAACCCAAAGAGGACCATACCACAGTTCATGAAAATCAAGCTATCAATAGTAAAAGACAAAAAAAGAAACTTGAAAACAGCAAGAGAAATTGGTTCATCACATGCAAGGAAGTCTTATAATATTACCAGTAGGCTTCTCAGGAAAAACTTTACAAGCCAGAAGGGGGTGGAATGACATATTCAAAGTGCTAAAAACGGAGAACAAAAACCCCACCTGCCAACCAAGAATACTTAAACACTTCCAACCAAGGAGAGTTTATCTCAGGGGTCTCCAACCCCGGGGCCACAGACCAGTACCAATCTGTAGCTTGTTAGGAACCAGGCTGCACAGCAAAAGGTGAGTGGTAAGTGAACAAGCATTACTGCCCAAGGTCCGCCTCACATCAGATGAACGGCCATGTTAGATTCTCTTAGGAGCACAAACCCTATTGTGAACTGAGCATGCACAGGATCTAGATTGTGCACTCCTTATGGGAATCTAATGTCTGATGATCTGAGGTGGAACAGTTTTGTCCCAAAACCATTCCTGCCCCGCTGGTCCATGGAAAAACTGTCTTCCACAAAACTGGTCTCTGGTGCCAAAAATGGTGGGGACTACTGCTTTATCTGGCAAAACTATATTTCAAAAGTGAAGTCGACTCATTCAAGAAATCAATGCCCAGGCCAATGTCATAGAGCTTCCCCCTATGTTTCCTTCTAGTAGCTTCATAGTTGCAGGCCTTACATTTAACTTTTTAAAAACCATTTTAAGTAGATTTTTGTATATGGCATGAGATAAGGCTCCAATTTCATTTTTCCATACGTGGATATCAAATTTTCCTAACATCATTTATTGAAGAGACTGTTCTTTCCCCATTGTCTGTTCTTGATACCTTTGTCAAAAATCAATTGACCATAAACACTTGGGTTTATTTCTGGGCTTTCTGTACTGTTCCATTGGTTGATATGTCTGTTTTTTAGCCAGTACCATGCTGTAGTCAAACCTATTGACTACAATAGCTTTACATTTCAAAATCAGGGAGTGTGACGCCTCCACCTTTGTTCTTTTTGCTCAAGATTTGGAGTCTTTTCTGGTTCCATAGTAATTTAAGAATTGTTTTTTCTATTTCTCTGAAAAAAGACATTGGAATTTTGATAAAAATTGCAATAAATTTGTAGGATCACTTTGGGTAGTATGGACATTTTAACAATATTAATTATTTTAATCCATGAACATGAAATATCTTCCCATTTTTTGTGCGCTTTCCAATTTTTCAGCAATGCTGTATAGTTTTCAGTGTACAGATCTTTCACCTCCTTGTTTCAATTAACAAATACAAAAAGTCATAAATAGGAATGCATTAAACTAACTAGCTCCTGCATAGCAAAGAAAGCAATGAACAGAGTGAAGAGACAATCCATGGATTTGTTAGAAAATATTTGCAAACCATATAGCTGATAAAAGGCTAATATCCAAAATATGTAAGCAACTGAAACTCAATAGCAAAAATCTAAATAACTGAATTAAAAAGTGGGCAAACAATGTGAACAGACATTTTGCAAAAAAAAAAAAAAGGGATACAAATGACCAACATACATATGAAAAAATGCTCAACATCTCTAATCATATGAGAAATGCAAAGTAAAATCTACAGTGAGGTATCACTTCATACTTGGTAGAATGGCTATGATAAAAAAAAAAGATGAATGAACCCTTGTGTATTGTTGGTGAAAATGTAAATTAGTACAGCCATTTTGGAAAATAGGTTGAAGGTTCCCCAAAAAACTAAAAATAGAACTACCATGGGATCCAACCATCCCCACCTCTGAGTACTATCCAAAAAAATTGAAATCAGTACATCAAAAGACATCTGGACTTCTATGTTCATTTCAACATTATTACCAATAGCCACAGCAGGGCTGTATGAGCCAACTATCCCCACCGCAGGGCACAGTGGCTCACACCTGTAATCCCAGCACTTTGGGAGGTTGAGCAGGGAGATCTCTTGAAGCCAAGAGTTTGAGACCAGCCTGGGCAACACTGCAAGACCCTGTCACTACAAAGTGTTTTTTAAAGTTTAGCCAGGTATGGTAGCATGTGCTTGTAATTTCAGCTACTCAGGAGGTTGAGTCAGGAGGATTGCCTGAGCTCGGGGACTGAAGGCTGCAGTAAGCCATGATGACATCACTGCATTTCAGCCTGGACGATGGCAAGAGTCCCTGTCACCAAAAAAAAAAAAAGTATAGTCAAGATATGGAATGACTCTGTGGCAATCAACAGATAAATGGATAAAGAAATTGTTATATACATAACATATATCTATTACTTATATATTTATATTACATATATATGTAATACTACACAGCCTTTAAAAAGAAGAAAATTCTGTGATTTGTGACATCATGGATGGAACTAGAGGACATTATGCTAAGTAAAATAAGACAGCACAAAAAGACAAATACTGTATATTCTTACTTACATGTGGAATCTAAAACAGCTGATCTCATAGAAACATAATAGAAAGGGGGTAACCAGAAGCTGAGGAGTAGAAGGAGGGATAGGAAAAGAGGAGACATTGGTTAAAGGGTGTCAAGTTTCAGTTAAACTGGAGGAATAAGTTTCAGTGCCCTGCATGGTGAGCACAGTTAATAACAATGTGTTGTATATCCCATAATTGCTTAAAGAATATAATTTTAATAATCCCACTACAAAAAATAAGTTAGTGAGGTAATATTATAACTTAATTAACTTGACTATTTTGACAATGTGTACATAGATTAAAAATCACATATACCCCATAAATATATACAATAATTATTTATCAATTAAAAGTAAATAAATTTTAAAAATAAAGGAGAAATAAACACCATGCTAGACAAATAAAAGCTGATGAAGCTGATCACCTCCAGGCCTGTATTACAGGAATTGGTAAAGGAAGTCCGTCAAGTTGAAATGAAAGGACGCTAGTTAGCAACATGAAAGCATACAAATAAAGTTACTCTCTGATGGAGTAACTATACAGACAAATACACAATCCTGGAATATAATATGCTTACAATAGTGTGTAAATAATTTCTAATTCTGATAGAGAATTAAAAAAATAAAAGCGTAAAAATATAAGTATAAAACTATGTTAATAAATACAAAGTATGAAAATATGTACTTTGTGGCATCAAAATATGATGTGTATAGGGTGAAATGCAAAGGAAAACAGCTTTTGTATGTTACTGAAGTTAAACTCTTATCAATTTAAAATACACTGTTACAAGATTTTTATGTAATCCTCCTGATAAACACCTACAAAAGAAAATACCTACAAAAGATGCACAGAAGAAATGAAAAGGAATCAAAGCATGTGTATCAGTCTGTTCTCATGCTGCTAATTAATAAAGGCATACCAAAGAATTGCCAATTTATAAAGGAAGGAGGTTTAATTAGCTCACAGTTCCACATGGGTGGGGAGGCCTCATAATCATGGTGGAAGGTGAATGAGGAGTAAAATCACGTCTTACATGGCGGCAGGCAAAGACAGCATGTGCAGGGGAACTCCCCTTCAAAAAACCATCAGATCTCATGAGACTTATTCACTATCATGAGAACAGCAAGAGAAAGATCCACCGCCATGATTCAATGACTTCCCATTGGGTCCCTTTCATGACATGTGGGAATTATGGGAGCTAAAATTGAAGATGAGATTTGAGTGGGGGACACAGCCAAACCATATTAGTATGTAACTACAAACGTCAACAAAATACAAAGGAGAGTGCCAACAGAATAAAAGAAAAACAAAACTACAAGATATACAGAAACCAATTAATGAAATAGTAACAAGTCCTTCTCCATTACTAATTTCTTAAATGTAAATGGATTAAACTCCCCAATCAAAATATATAATCCAAAATATATAATCAAAATATTTAATCCATTAATGGCTGGATGGACTAAAACACAAGATCCAACTATACACTGTCTACAAAAGATTCACTGTGGATATAAGGACGTAAATAAGCTGGAAGTAAAAGGAGGGAAAAAGATATTCCTTGCAAACAGTAACTAAAAGAGTGAATATGGCCATAATTACATCAGATAAAATAATTTCAAGTCAAAAACTGTCATGAAACAAAGAAGGAGCTTATATAGTGATAAACAATCTACTCACTAGGAAGGTATAACAACTATAAATATATGTGCATCTACCAGCAGTGTATTCAAATATATAAAGCAAACACTGACATAATTGAAAGTAGAAATAGACAGAAACACAATTAAAGTAGGATATTTCAATGCTCCACTTTCAATAAGGAATAGATTAACCAGAGAGGAGATCCATAGGTAATAGAGGACTTGAACAACAATATAGACCAGTGGGATCTAACAGATACCTATCTCTGTCTCTTTCTCTATCTCTATGCTATATAGAACACTCTCTAAGATAGATTACATTTAAAGTCACAAAAGAAGTCTTAACAAAATTAAAAAGATTAAAATCATATCAAGTATGTTTTCTAACTATAAATAATGGAATGAAGCTAGAAATCAATAGTAAAAGGAAAACTGAAAAAGTCACAAATATGTGCAAACTGAGTAATACAATCTTGAACAACCAATGGTTCAAAGAAGAAATCACAAGGGTAGTCAGAAAATATACTGAGACAAATGAAAATAAAATCATAATATACCAAAACTCATGGGATTCAGGTAAAGCAATTCTAAGAAGAAAGCTTGTAATAATAAACACCTATATGAGAAACAAAGAAAGAGCTCATCAGCAATATGACTTTACACCTCAGGAAACTAAAAGAACAAATTAAACTCAAATTTAATAGAAAGATTAAAGCAGAAATAAATGAAATAGAAAATAGAAAAAGAAAAACATAACAGAACTTTGGTTAAAATATTAACAGAATTTCAGTTTTTTTAAAAGATCAACAAAATTTACAACCCTTAGCTACACTAAGTAAAAAATGAAAGAAGACTCATATTTCAAAAATTAGAAACAAAAGTAGAGACATTACAAGTGATGCCACAGAAACAAAAAGGATCATAGGAGGCTATTGTGAATAATTACACACCAACCAATTGGATAACCTGGAAGAAATGGATAGATTTTTACAAACATATATCCTACTAAGACTGAGTTATAAAGAAGTAAAAATTCTGGACATAACCTATAAGTAGTAAGGAAACTGAATCAGTAACCAAAAACCTTCCAACAAAGAAAAGCCCACAACCAGATGGCTTCAATGGAGAATTCTACCAAATACTTAAAGAACAAATACAAATTCTTTTCAAAATCTTTCCAAACATTGATGAGGAAGAAGACTTCTAGACTCATTTTATGATGCCAGCAGGACCCTGACACCAAAAATAAGACAAAGATAGTGCAAGAAAATTACAGACCAGTATCCCTAATGAAACGTTGGTATAAAAATTCTCAACCAAGTACTAGCAAACAGAATTCAACATCACAATAAAAGGATTACACACTACAACCACACAGAATTTATTCCTGGAAGGTAAGAATGCTTCAATATAAAAACATCAATTAATGCAATATACCACAGTAAAAGACAAAAACCATACAAAACTCAACACCCTTTTATGATTAAAAAAACACTCAACAACTAGGAATCAAAGGAAATTACCTAAACTTAACAAAGTCCACACATAAAAATCCCACAGCTGACATCATACTCAATTGTGAAAAACTGAAAGCTTTCCTTTTAAGGTGAGGAAGAAGGAAAGGATACTCTCTTTTCGCATTTTTATTGAAAATAGTGCTGGGAGTCCTAGCCATAACAATTAGGCAAGAAAAAGAAATATAAGGCATCTAAATTGAAAAAGGAAGAAGTGAAATTATTCCTTTTGCATATACATGATTTTATATGTAGAAAATCCTAATGATTTGACAAAAATGCTGTTAGAACTAATACATAAGCTAGCAAAGTTGCAGGATACAAAATCAATTCCAAAAAATCAGTTTTGTTTTTATACACTAACAATAAACAATCTAAAAAGGAAATTAAGAAAATAATCTAATTTGCAGTTGCATTAAAAATAACAAAATACTTAGAAATAAGCTTAATCAGGACGGGTGCAATGGCTCACACCTGTAATCCCAGCACTTTGGGAGGCTGAGGTGGGTGGATCACGAGGTCAGGAGATCGAGACCATCCTGGCTAACACAGTGAAATCCCGTCTCTACTAAAAATCCAAAAAAATTAGTGGGGCATGGTGGCGGGCAACTGTAGTCCCAGCTGCTTGGGAGGCTGAGGCAGGAGAATGCTGTGAACCCGGGTGGTGGACCTTGCAGTGAGCCGAGATTGTGCCACTGCACTCCAGCCTGGGTGACAGAGTGAGACTCTGTCTCAAAGAAAAAAAAAAAAAAAGCAATAAGCTTAATCAAGGAGATAAAAGAGGCTTGCACACTGAAAACTACAAAACATTGCTGAAATTAGAGAAGACACAATAAATATTTTCATGTAAGATTTAATAATGTTAAAATATCCATACTACCCAAAGCAATCTACAGATTCAAAGCAATCACTCTCAAAATCCCAATAGCATTTTCTTTTCTTTTCTTTTTAAGAAATAGGAAAAACAAATCTTAATGGGCATGATGGAATCTCAGTACTCCAAATAAACAAAGCAATTCTGAGGGGAAGAAAAAAATAAAAGAGCTGAAAGCCTCACACCTTCTGGTTTCAAAACATATTACAAAGCTACTATAATCAAAACAGTATGGTACTGACATAGAGCACAATGTATAAACCAATGAAACAGAATAAGGAGCTAAAAAATAAACTTTCAGGTATATAATCAAAAGATCTTTGATAAAGGTGTTAGCACAATGTGGAAAAGATAGTTTCTTGAACAAATGGTGTTTGGAAAATGCCAAATACTCTAATACAAAAGAATGAAGATGGGCCCTTACCTTTAACCATATAAAAAAAATTAACTCAAAATGGATTAAACATCCAAATGTAAGACCTGAAATTATAAAGTTCCTAGAAGAAAACATAGAGGGAAATCTTTATGACATTCTCTTTGGCAATGCTTTCTTAGATATGGCATGAAAAGTACAGACAACAAAAGCAACAATAGACAAATGGAACTATATCATACTTAAAAGCTATTGTGCAACAAAGGAAACAATCAACAGAGTGAAGAGGGAACCTATAGAATGAGAGAAAATATCTGTAAACCATGTCTGAAAAGGGGTTAATGTATAGAATATATAAAGAACATCAACTCAACAATGACAACAAGCAAATAATCCGATTTACAAACAGGCAAATAATTTGAAGAGACGTTTATCCAAGGAAGATATACAAATGGCCACAAAGCATATGAAAAGATGCTCAACATCACTAATCATCTGGGAAATGTAAATCAAAATTACAATAAGACATCACCTCACTTCCATTAGGATGGCCACTATCAAAAAAAAAAAAAAAAAGGGAAAAGAAAACAAATGTTGGTGAGGATGCGGATAAATTGGAATTCTTATGCATTGTTGGTAGGAATGTGGAATGATACAAGTACTATGGAATAAGTATAAAGTTTCTCAAAAACTTAAAAATAGAATTACCACATAATCTAGCAATCCCACTTCTGGGTATACATCCAAAAGAACAGCAAACAGAATTTCAGAGATATGTTCTTGTTCACAGCAGCACAGTCCACAATAACCAAGAGGTGGAAGCAACATAAATATCTATTGATGGATGAATGCATAAAGAAAATGTAGTCTATACACAGAATGGAACATTATCAAGGAAATTCTGACACATGCTGTAACTTAGAGAAACTCTGAAAAGATTATGCTAAGTGAAATAAGCCAGTCACAAAAAGACAAATAATGTATAATTACATTTACATGAGCTATATAAAGTAGTCAAACTTTAGAAAGTACAATGGTGGTTGCCAGGAGCTTGAGTGAGGGGGAAAAGATTAATTATTTTTCAATGGGTATAAAATTTCAGTTATGCAATATGAAAAAGTTCTAGTGATCTGTTGCACAACAAGGTGCCTATACTAAATATTATACTTAAAAATGATGAAGATTATACGTTTCGTGCTATGTGGTGTTTTTTTGTTTTTAACCACAATAATAATAAAGAGTCCTTGTCATCTGGTTAGCTCACATTTGGTTTGTGATAATATCACCAGAATTCTTTCAAATAAATGGATATAAAACCTTTCCATTTTCCTGTTAATACCTACTTATCACTTTAGTCTAACGTTCTAACTTGTAAGACTTTTCTAGGCCTAGAGGCTGGTGTGATGTGGTGTTCTAGTCTTTTAGAAGCTCTGGCTCGATCTTATACCTGAGTATTGAAGTGTTCTTAGGACGAGATGAGATGTCTGGCCTTGCCACCACCTCTACTGTGATAACCCTGCCTACAATTTCCATCCTATTTGTTGATAACACTGAAAGCCATAACACCTTGGCTTTGGTTACTAGACTTCTTCCTTCAGAGTTGGCATCAATCTATTAACTAATGGTGATTGTTCAAATGTTATAGGTTTGCACATGCATTATTTTCTAGTCTCTATTTCTCATTTTCTCCTTAAAATATTGAGAGACTTTGTTAAATGCCATGATTTCACTTACTCCTTCAGTTAACTAGCAAGGAGCTGCTGAGTCCTTACTTTGTGATAGGAACTATAGTGGATTCAAAGATGTAAAACGTTTCTGACCTCAAGCTGTTCAAAGTCTAATGTATGAGAGATAATTCTATAGCATTCACACAATCTACTAGGTTGGAAACACTACCAAAAACTATCATTTGCATCCTACTTGGGGACTTGCTGTGTTCTATGAATCCACATTGGTTAGCTGAAGCCCTCTAAGCTCTCACTGATGGCTGTGTAATAACCACATATTCCAGAATTTTCTTAAGGGTCCACATTAAGCTGAAGGTAATTAATTAGAAGAGGTGCAGGTTCTGTTTCATTGCTGGGCGCAGTGGCTCACATCGGTAATCCCAGCACTTTGTGAGGCCGAGGCAGGCGGATCACCTGACGTCAGGAGTTTGAGACCAGCCTGACCAACATGGTGAAACCCCATCTCTACTAAAAATACAAAAAAAATTAGCCAGGCATGATGGCCCACACCTGTAGTCCCAGCTACTCGAGAGGCTGAGGCAGAAGAATCACTTGAACACAGGCAACAGAGGTTGCAGTGAGCTGAGATCCTACCACTGCACTCCAGCCTGGGTGACACAGTGAGACTCAGTTTTTAATAACAAAAAAAAAAAAAAAAAAAAAAAAAAAGCAGCAGCTCTTTTTCAAATTGTTTACCCAACTTGAAAAAGCAATTTCACCTGTTGAAAGACGGTTTTGGCTCACTCATTGTTACATGATTTGGAGAAGCATTAAACTCCTTGAGACTTTGCCAAAATTGCCTAGCTTTGCCTCTGGAAGTTCTTCTCCCAAAGTTAATAACATCTATTCAACAAACAATTATCGAATACCATGTATTTCCCAGTCATGGTGCTACTCCTGGTAAATTAAGATAACATGCTTGAAGAATGTCTGGCAAAGTCAGAGACCCTTCAATAAAGACAAGGTCTAATGGGAGTTTGTGTTGGTTTAAGGTGCTTAAAAAAAAGGATTCTGGTAGATGTATTTAGAGACTTCAAGCAAACATTAAAGCCGTCAGCCACAAATATTTATTAAACATTTACTCAGGGTGTTAATTCTATCTCATATGACTCAAATCTCCCCAAAGGGAGGTAATTTACTGTTTCTATTTTATAAAGGAAGAAACTGAAGATTACGAAAGATAACTTGTCCAAGGTCATACAAGTAATAAGTGAGCAGAGTGAGGATTTAGCTTTGGTTTGGGTTGGGAGCAGGCCTCCCAAAATCTGACCATAAACTGGCCCCAAAACTGGCCATAAACAGAATCTCTGCAGCACTGTGACATGTTCATGATGGCCATAACGCCCATGCTGGAAAATTGTGGATTTATGGAAATGAGGGCAAGGAACACCCAGCCCGCTCAAGGGGGAAAACCGCTCAAAGGCATTCTTAAGTGCAAACAATAGCATGAGCGATCTGTGCCTTAAGGACATGCTGCTGCTGCAGTTAACTAGCCCAACCTGTTCCTTTAATTCGGCCCATCCCTTCATTTCCCATAAAGGATACTTTTAGTTAATTTAATATCTATAGAAACAATGCTAATGACTGGCTTATTGTTAATAAATACATGGGTAAATCTCTGTTCAGGGCTCAGTTCTGAAGGCTGTGAGACCCCTGATTTCTCACTTTACACCTCTATATTTCTGTGTATGTGTCTTTAATTCCTCTATCGCCGCTGGGTTAAGGTCTTCCGGACACAGCTGGTTCAGCAGGTTCGACTCTAAGCCCATCCTCTTTAACCACTGTCCTTACCTTGCTGTCTCAGCCTCAGGCGGATAGGTCAGGAAGAAATAACTGCTGCAGTTTTGAATGGAAATGTCTATTTTTATGATACCATAGTGACTAAAGCCCATGAATTTCTCACCTAGTAAAGCACCCACCTACTGGGCATATTAGAAACCAGTTTGCACTTCAAAGTGTTGCTTTAGAAAATACTTTAAAAGCCTATCTTTAGTACATTCTATGAGAAACACTTAATATCCAGTCCTGCCTAGAGCATGCAGGTAGCCCTTTTCCTTCCCGGAACCAGGAATTCTAGTGCCTTCTTGTTATGGACTGAATGTGTGTGTTCCCCCAAAATTCAAGTGTGGAAATCCTAACATCCAAGGTGATATTAGAAGGTGGAGCCTTTGGGAAGTGGTAAGTGGGTGAAGCCTTCATGAATGGCATTAGTGTCCTTATAAAGGACCACAAAAAGCTCTCCAGCTCTCTTTCTGCCATATGAGGACACAGCAAAAAGGCAGCTGTCAGAAAACCAGGAAGAGACCACTCATCTCTTGGACTTTCTAGCCTCCAGAACTGTGAGAAATAATTGTTGTTTAACCCATCCACTTTATATTTTCTATAGCAGTGTGAGCTAAGACAACTCTTTTGCTCAGTCAGGACTGATTTTTAAATGCCTCCCGTCTGGCATACGGTAGCAAGGAAACTTTCCCCAATAGCAGAAACAGAGTGATGGATTTCTGGGTCATTTTTGAAAGCATTTGCTCCACTTTGGTCTCTTTGGTCTCATAATCTCATTGTGCCAATTATGTACATCATCCTCAAGGTCAGAAGTGTTTAAGGGGGAGGGAAGTTCTACCTTAAAGAGGACAGATAAGAACTCTCATCACCGGACACAGCCTCATGCTCCTGCTTCCGACCTTGGTCCTGCACCTCACTGTGGGAGTGGCACTTCATAGGAACTTAGTAAAAGGTAATGATTAAATGCTGGTGTGTTTTATCTTCCATGTCACTTTATGCCTTTCATCTATACACATACATTAGGTTCACATTATTCTTAGGGGAAGTGAAGACATTCTTCAAGGTCTCACTTGTTTAGTTAAAGAAGACAGACATCAACAGAGCCTCGGTCTGTATAGTTGTGAAGAAAATGAGCAGGATTCAGCACCTTACATCCATTTACATATTCATTTGTTCACCTGTTTGTTGATTTCTTCATTCATTCACACGTGGTGATTTGTTCATTCATTCACACGTGGGTCTCCTCAGTGCCAAGGTCCATGGGCAAATAATACACACAAGCGAAGGAAAACCAGGTGGATTTCTTCTAATATAGTCAAATTATAGAACCAAAGAGTGGAAAGGTGGCTGCCAGGGGATGAGGGGAGAGGGAAATAGGAGTTGCTGCTGAAGGGGTACAAATTTCCATTGATGCAGGATGAATAAGCTCTAGAGATCTGCTGCACAGGCTGTACTCAGAGTGACAACACTCTTGTGCATTTCACACCTTGTTCAGAGGGAAGATCTCATGTTCAGTGTTCCTACCACAAAAAAATAACATTCTTAAAAACTGTGATTCATGTTGTAAAGAGGCTTTCAGAAAGGCTATTAGTTTAAGTCCTCAGCAGCCTCTCTCCCCCATTCAACAACAGAGAGTGTCAATGACCATGCTTGTTTTTTATCAAAGTGAAAGTGTTCTGAATACTTCAAAAATCTACATTTTTTCACATATTAGGATTAGCAATGTTTAATGGTTATTATTTACTTATGTGTTTGTATGTGAGAGAGAGACAGAGAATTGGTTGTTCACATCCATTTTTTTTCCTATTGTGGTGTCCATGTGCTCTTAGCAATATCCTCTATATAGCATATATATAGTAAATATTTCCCCTAGTTTGTCATGGCCTTGAATTTTCTAAATTTTACTTTTTCAGAAGGTAAAATTTTATCTGATTCAATCTGCCAGGGTTCTCTCTGCCCTTTTTTGGTTTCTCACCATGTGGCATACTAAGAAAGTGATTCGATTTGAAGTTTTTAAAGTGGCTTTACGGTTTAATTTTTTACAATTTTACTTCAAATAAACCTGGATTTAATTTTGCTCTGTGCTCTACATTTCCTCCAAATGATTAGCTTACAATGAAGATGATGTTTATTTTATAAACCTGCAGGTATCTGTACAACAATAAAACACATTACAATAATATTACAACTTTTGACATTTCCTTCAGTAACTGAAGTATAAAGTGGCATCTCATCTATGGAGAATGTGGCTTGCTGGAAATCTTACCCATTCAGAACACAGACTCAAACCATGCAGAGCTGGAATATCTAACTCAAGTCAGAGGGGTGCCCTTCCCAACATGCTTGCCTGGGCCTGGCCTGGGCCCCAGCCTCAATCCAGGCCCTGGCAGCCACTTTGCAGAGCGTGCCTAACTTTGTCACCAAAGTTATCTGATTCCCTTTCTACTAATCAATAAGCCCAAAGTTTCCTGAAAGAGTCAGGGTCAAGTCTGAGAATTCAGAAAAGTTTGTGATTCATTCTAGAAAGATTTCCCTCTAAAGTGCTTAAGTAATTTCTTGAGAGATTTGTATGTAACGGGATAAATCCTCAGTCACCTACCGTAGTTATTTCTTTATCATATTCTCATTTTCCAGAGACACCAGGAGGCTAACATTTTAGTATAATGAGGCTACTCTGAATTAAATTTTTAAACCTACATTTTAACCTATTAATCTTTTACATGATGATTACATGTAATTTCCTCTAAATACATTTGTATTTTTAAGATGATGACCAAAAAGATCGTAAGCCAGAACAGCTTAGAAAAGTAGAGCAAGAGATGAGAGCACAGCGTGGTGGCCACACTCACACCCTGGAGCCAGACTGCAGGGCTTAGAGTTTGGCGTCCACCATTAACTGTGTGGTAGTGGATAAGTTGCTTAACCTCTCTGTGCCTCAATTTCTCCATCTGTAAAACAGGGACAAAAATACTACCTGCCTCTCTTGTTTACTGTTAGGATTAAATGAGTAGTAACATGAAAAGTACAAAACCCAGTGCCCTCACTGGTAGGCAGGTTATTCTGAAGTTTTCTTCTCACCATCATTCTAATCACTCCCCTAACCAACAGTCGGCAGCCTAAGAGGAGCCTGGAGACCCTGACATCACCCCCAGAACCAGATCTGAACTACCTAGATCTTGGTCTCACTCCTGTAGGGCACGCCAGGGTCCTGAGAGAATTCAGTTATCCTGTCACCTGGTTAGGTTTCTTGAGGTTAAATGCATTGACATGTAAGAAAACATTTTAAATGGTCCATTTTCAAGGCATTTTAAATCTATGTACAGGCAGCCAGCCTGAGAATGTAACAAACCACACGGCTCATGCATCTAGAAAGTCACGATAAGCAAACACAATGTAGAGCAGGGGTCAGCCCATAAAAGGGAAGAAAATTTTGTTATTGGGAAATTGAAACTTAAGCAGGGAAGGGGACAGGGTATAACTTTAAAGGGAGATAATGAAACTTAGGTGACGTCGGGGAAGATTGTAACCCCATATTCCTCAACCACTGAGAAACTGGGGAGGGACTTCCGTGCTAGGAGATAAATTACTTGCTGTACCTGCCCTGGGTGTTTCTGCCTACCAGACGCCTGATCTTGCAAGACCGCCATTAAAAGTCTCGCTTCTGCTGTTTTTCGTGTCTCCAAGTCCGTTCTTTGGGTTTAGACGGGTGAATGTGTGTTTCTCACAGTCAGTATCACCCTACAGAAAGACAAGGATGCACAGGTTCTGCAGCAGCCTGCCTGCCCTGCTACCTACCACCTGCTGTGCGAACTTGCTCAAATACCAAACCTCTCTGTGCCTTGGTTCCCTCATTTTAAATGGGATAATGATAGCATGCCTACTGCAGGGTTGGGTAGGAATTAAATGAGTTGGCTGGGTGCAGTGGCTCACACCTGTAACCCCAGCACTTTGGGAGGCCGAGGCAAGCAAATAACTTGAGCCCAGGAGTTTGAGACCAGCCTGGGCAACACAGCAAAACCCCATCTCTACTAAAAATACAAACAAATTAGCTGGTGTGGTGATGTGCACCTGTGGTCCAAGCTACATAGGAGGCTGAGATGGGAGGATTGATTGAGCCCAGGAGTTCGAGGCTGCAGTGAGCTGCCCTCTAGCCTGGGCAACAGAACAAGACACCATCTCAGATCCACCCTCTGTGCTCCTGAGTTCCCTCCTAGGCTGAGAGAGGCCTGGAGAAACAAGGCTCAAATACTAATACAAAAGAACGACTTTAATTCCGGGGAATTTCAGGAGGGGTTGAAGGAGATGATGACATCCTGATCTTACAGGAATAATTTGGGAGCACCTGGCACCTTGCAAGGTTTGCTAAATCACACCAGAAAGAATATATCCACCCCATTGCCTGAGGTCAGGAGTTCGAGACCAATCTGGCTAACACGGTGAAACCCTGCCTCTACAAAAAAAAAAAAAAAAAATTAGCCGTGGGTGGTGGCGCGCACCTGTAATCCCAGCTACTTAGGAGGCTGAGGCAGGGGAATTGCTTGAACCAGGGAGGTGGAGGTTGCAGTGAGCTGAGATCATGCCATTGCACTCCAGCCTGGGTGACAGAGTGAGACTCTGTCTCAAAAAAAAAAAAAAAAAAAAAAAAAGAATACATCCATTCCAGTCATCCGTGAAATATGAAACGTGGGGATTCTGAACCTTAGATGTTCCTGTATCATCTTAATTTCAAAAGTGAATCTTCCTGTCGAGAACAAGCTATGCTTTTATATGGTCACTGTAATATGGCAGTGCCGACCCCTGTGTGTAAGGAGCATGTTTGCTGGAAGCAGTATCCCGGCTCATGTCATCCTGGCAGATGGAGGAGGAAAATTCGAATTTAAGTGATATGTCGCCATTTCAATCCCAAATCCAAAACAAGAAAAAAAGAGTTCTCCCAGGGACTGCACAAACCACACATCATAGGCCTGTACCCAAGGCATGGGTAGTTTTTACTTGCTATTTGCTGTTAGGTAAATATAAAATCACTGTATTTTCTGCCATCAATTCTGCTTTATTCTTGAGGCTCCTAAGCAAGGTTGAAACGACTCCCATCAAATGCTGGTGCCTTAGGTCAATCAAATGATTCCCTGCAGTTGTTGATGTTCCACTTGGTAAAATTAAAGGCCTCTTCACAGGTGGGCACAGGCATGCTGGCAGGGAAAACAGTTTGTATCATTATCATTCTTGTTAATTACAGAAAGGAAAACACTGGGCATGCTTCATGGAAAGTTATGAGGAGAAACAAAAGTTGCTGTTCAAGTCCTTTTTTTTCTACCTGAGAACAAAATGCCTTGAAACAATACTAATGTGTTCCTAGTTCATTTTCATTACAAATTGATAGCTTATAATCGTATAAATTTATGAGATACAAAGTGATGTTATGATCTGTAAATACAACGTAGAATAATTAAATCAAGCAAGCTTACATATCCCTCACCTCAAATACTTAACACTTTTTTTGTGATCCTAGTTTTCGTTTTTTGTTTGTTTTTTTGAGATAGACTCTCCCTCTGTCGCCCAGGCTGGAGTGCAGTGGTGTGATCTTGGCTCATGGCAACCTCCACCTCCCAGGTTCAAGTGATTCTCCTGCCTCAGACTCCCAAGTAGCTGGGACTACAGGTGCACACCACCATGTTCAGCTAATTTTTGTATTTTTAGTAGGGACGGGGTTTCACCATATTGGTCAGGCTGGTCTTGAACTCCTGACCTCGTGATTTGCCCGCCTCCCAGAGTGCTGGGATTACAGGTGTGAGCCACCACACCCAGTCCTAGTATTTTTAAATAGAGGTTTTTACATGGAGATCTCTTCATATTTTCCAATATGTATATCCCAGTTCAGTAAATATTACATAACTACATGGTTTCATACTCCTACTTCAGTAAATATCAATATTTGTTAAGGATTAATTTTTCTGCTAAAATTGTTTTAGCTAGAAATATGTGCAGAGGTTTATAATCTTTTTAGTTTTTTTAAATAATGCAGGAAGATACTGCTTCTTTTAAAATTGTACACTGGTGCATGTATACAAGTTGCCAATCACCAGTACCGACACATCATGGGCAAACCTCTCACCTCTCCGTACCCGGGCTGCACTCAGGACCTAGACCTAGAGGGAGCACAGTTCAAAGAGGCCCTTAGAGGCACGTGACAGGATCCACCCCACAGTCCCCTGGGGAATCCAAGATGCCAAAGCAGCAGGGAATCTCCTTAACAAACAGGAAGGATGACATGCAAATCAAGCCAAGAGATTTAATAGCATCTGCTACTTGCAGCAGAATATCCCCCAGTCCAAGAGAATGGGTGTCCTGCTAGCTGCCACCACTTCCCACTGATTCTTCCTCCTCCTGCAGTGTCATCCTTCCTGCAGCCCATCCTCTCCCTCAGCAGAAACCGGGAGTATGTCTTCAGAGGAAAAGAGAATATTCCTCTGCCTACATGCTTCCATCCTGCCCGGTGCGTCTAAGTCAGATCCAGGGCTCACCCAGAGCCCACGCTTCCAGCCTCTGGCACTCCCAACTCTGTTCCTCTTCCCTGCCACCGTGGCCAAGCCCACCAAGGATCCTTGGGCCAACGTTCTGATTCCCTATCCTCTCCTGACAGCAGCCACTCTCCTGGTGGCATGAGCGGAGGCTGGCTCTGCCTGTTTTGGGGTTTCGTATCATGGTATATGGCTTCTTTTGCTTGGAGACTCATCCACCGCTGTGTGTAGCCCGCTGCTGTGCAGTGGCCCTCGGTGTGAATACACCACGCTTTATGTGCTCGACTGTGGAAAGGGATTTGGCTGGGGTGAGCCTGGGGATGCTGTCAACAGTGCTGCTGTGAATACTCATGTGCATGACTTGGTGCCTCTGTTGGAAGTGCCCACAGTTGGAGGTGCTTGGGTCATGGGGTGTGTGTCCATCTGCTGAAGTTGCTGGCAAACAGTTTTGCAAAGTGATTGTTTAGAAATCCTTATTCTCATTCCTTCTGTTTGCTTTTCCCATCTGCAAATGCCAAACATGTATTCCCATCCTGTGGCCTCCTGGGTTACTCCACCTTCGCTCCCTTCCATGTTAGCAGATGATCTTACCCCGTAACTCAGAAAAAGTGGAGGTCCCGGGCAGGAGCCAGCCCTCAGACACTGGGCCTCACTCTCCAAAGGAAAACTGCTTCCCCCAAACTCAGCCCTCCCTGGAGTGCTGGAGCCAGCCTTGGGGAGGTCACCCTGAGCTCTTGTATAGATCTCCAGCACCTCCTTATCAAAGACACCTGCCTACCTCTCCCATCATGCAGCCATCACACAAAGATGCCACACTGACACAGACACACAGACACACAGACACACAGACACACACACACACACACACACACACACCCTGCCCCATCAAGTTTACTGAAAGAACAGGTTCCACTTCAACTTCCTTTTGCCTAGTCTTGGTCACCCCACCTTCCTTGCCACAGGCCTTCTGCCTAGTGTGGCACCTGTGTGAATCACCCAGTGTTCTGATGGTCACGTCCAAAGGTCCCATGAGTTCCCACCAGGCAGACTCCTCCCTCCTTGTGCTATGCGAGTTTCTGCACACTCTCGGGCTGCTTCCCATCCTGGGTGCGGTGCTCTGCCTCTCCTCTTCATCTCTGCTTTTCATCCACTCCTATTTCCCCAACTACTACCTACTGGTGGTCATTTTCAAACCATCCGTGTGACTGCACCACCCTGTGAGCTCCACACAACTGCCAGTGCGGTTCCTGCAGACACTTCAGCTCCAACTGGTTCTGCGTCGTCATCTGCATCTGCAGACCCTTCTGGATATTCTTTAAAGGTTGGATCCTTTGCCACTTCCATCTCACTTGCCGCCTTCACTGCACTGCTCCTGAAGCACTTCAGTTCTTGCTATGACAGTCCTAAAATCGCATCTCCCTCCTTGCCTCCCACACCTGGCTACCCGTGCTTTTATTCAGGCCCTTTGCATTTCCTGTCTGAATTATCTTAAATGCTTCTTCCCTCTCTGTTGTGCTGTCTCTCAGAGTCAGCTTCCACTGTGCTACCAGGCTCTATCACTCATTTGTTTGTCAAAAATTTTACTAAAAACTGACAACATGCCAGGTACTGTTCTCCACAAAGGAAGGGGAGCCTCAAAAGAAACAGCAAACTCCTTCCCTGCACTCACAGAATGTATGTCTCAGTTGAGGAAGACAGAAATAAACCACCGCATCATGTTAGTAGTGTCACCTTCCACAGAAACAAAAGGCGGTCACATGTTCCCATGGCTGAGGACGGAGTGCTGAGGTGGTGAGAGAAACAGGACACCTGTGCAAAGGTACGAGGAAGAATGACACAGGCGAGAGCAAAGGCATGCAAACTGCTTGGCCTCTTCTTTTTTCTTTAAAAAAATTGATACATATAATTATACATATTTATGGGGTACATGCTGTATTTTGATAAAAGCTTACAATGTGTAATAATCAAATCAGGGTATTTGGGATATCTTTAACCTCAAACATCATTTCTTTGTATTGTGAACATTTAAAATATTTTCTATTTCAAACTATACAATAGTTATTGTTAACAATAGTCACCCTACTATGCTACCAAACACTAGAACTTATTCCTTCGACCTAATTGAACTTTTATATCCATTAGGCATTCCCTCTTTCTCCCTCTCCCCTCCACCCTGCCCAGCCTCTGGTAACCACCAGTCTACTGTCTACCTCCACGAGATCCACTTTTTTAGCTCCCATATAAGAGTGAGAACCTGCATTATTTCTCTTTCTGTGCCTGGTTTATTTCACTTAACGCAATGGCCTCCGGTTCCATCCATGTTGCTGTAAATGACAGGATTTCATTTTTTCCTTTATGGCCGGATAGTACTCCATTGCGTATATATACCACATTTTCTCTATCCATTCATCCGTTGATGGACACTTAGGCTGATTCCATATCTTTATTTTTCAGTAAGTTATCAGGGTACAGGTAGTATTTGGTTACATAAGTTCTTCAGTTGTGATTTGTGAGATTTTGGTGCACCCATCACCCGAGCGGTATATACTGCATCATATTTGTTGTTTTTATCCCTCAACCCCCTCCCACTCTTCTCCCCAAGTCCCCAAAGTCCATTGTATCATTCTTATGCCTTTGTGTCCTCATAGCTTAGCTCCTATATATCAGTGAGAACATACGATGTTTGGTTTTCCATTCCTGAGTTACATCACTCACAATCATAGTCTCCAATCTCATCTAGGTCACTGCAAATGCTGTTAATTTATTCCTTTTTACGACTGCATAGTATTCCACCATATGTATATAGCACAGTTTCTTTATCCACTCGTTGACTGATGGGCATTTGGGTTGGTTCCATGATTTTGCAATTGTGAATTGTGCTGCTACAAACATGCGTGTGCAAGTATGTTTTTTGAATAACGACTTCTTTTCCTCTGGGTAGATCCCCAGTAGTGGGATTGCTGGATCAAATGGTAGTTCTACTTTTATTTCTTTAAGGTAATGCCATATCTTGACCATTGTGAATAATGCTGCAATAAACATGGGGGTGCAGACATCTCTCCAACATACTAATTTCATTTCCTTTGGATAAATACCTAGCTGTGGGACTGCTGCATCATATGATAGTTCTATTTTTAGGTTTCTGAGGAACCTCCATGCTCTTTTCCATAATGGCTATACTAATTTACATGCCCACCAAGCGTGCATGCATAAGCATCCCCTTTCTCCACATCCTCGCCAGCATTTGCTTTTTGTCTCTTTGATAACAACCCCTTCTAACTCGCCAGCATTTGCTTTTTGTCTCTTTGATAACAAGCCCTTCTAACTTGGCCTTTTGCATGCCTCAAGAGGAACAGATGGGGAGGCTAGTATGGCATCATTGGCATTGGAAAGAAGCTTGGTTTGTATTCACTGTCACTTGCTGCATAATTGTAAGCAGGATCCTACTCAAATGGTGTGTGCAGTGTGGCATCGTGCTCTTCCAGTGGCCCTGCTTCTCCCCGCCGGCCCCACCTCAGCCTCAGCATGGAGTGTCTTCTCTCACTGAACTGTCCTGTCCTCATGACCCATCCATCTTTCAAGGCCCATTTCAACACTACATTTCACAGAAAAGAAACGGCTGCCTCTCCCCCTGTGCCTGGGCCCTGGCATGCTCCTTGGCTTCATGGTAACATCTGCGTATCTTCTTAGATGGAGCCTCCTCAATACCAGGAGGAGATGTATCCATCTGAGCTGCTCAGCACTGCGCAGTGCCAGCCAGGGCACGTGATGGGCCCCAGCAAGTGTTCACAACTAGGAGATTAAATAAGTGCATTTCTGAATGGTGAGACTGGGCAGAAAGGGCCTGTGTACATAATGCGATTTATTTATTTCACTCTCTTAACACTTATTTCACAGGGACATACGGTAAAGTGTGTTCCTAGGAAGAGGTGAAGATTAGGTAATATTCTCATCAATATCGTCAAAGAAATCCAGTTCACTTGCATGGCACGGAGACCACTATGAACAGGTCCAGGCAATTTTCAGGTGGATGTCTATTTCCATTTTCACTAAAGACTCCCACACACGTAACAGTCAACTGTATAACGCCTGGAAACAATTTAATGGTTGCAAAAGCATAAGGGAGAAGGAGAAACTAGAATGCCATGAGGTGGGATTATAAAGTAGATTCTGTACACAGAGTAATTATCTTTGCTATGCATCAACATTTCTATTCTAATTCATCATGGAAACTGTGTTGCTTTCCTCAGTGTTCTGTGGATTTTTATTTTTTGCCCCTAAAAGAAAGTTGGAAGCAAAGGACCACAGAGAACTTCTAAGATAAGGACCATTTAAAAATATATAGTTTATGATTAATATGTAACTTAAAAACTACTTATTAACACAATATTATCTCCAGAAGCAAGCAGTGCTTCATGACCAATGAGCGCTGTTTCCTTTCTAGCTCCCATTCATGTTGGGGTCTCCCTGCAGATGCATAGGTTACAATATTCACTTCTGTACACGGATCTTTCAGGAAGTTTCTACAGATTGCTTCCCTGAGCACCAGCGTTTGACTAATGACTGAAATCCCTCCCTCTTTTAGGCCTTGCATGGAGACGGCTGTCCTTTGCACCTTTGGGTCTCATCAGAAGTAAAACTAATCTGGCCCTGCTTTGCAGCCCACAGAGGAGGGGCCCTTGGGGTTCTTGCATAAGAATGCTGGTGCCTAGGGCTCAGGTCAACGCTGCCGGCAGGAAGGCACAATCATGTTTCTCATTAGCTTCAGTTGCCCTATCTAGATCTGTTTGGAACATAATAATTGTGCTCTTGATGCCAACAGCTTCAGACACTTCTTAGAAAAGTATACTCAAGCATCCCATATGTGGCAACCACAAACAAAATATAAAAACTCCTACAACCGAAAATGAATTAATGGTGATGTGCTCCCATGAGACGTGGAAGCTGCAGACATCTTAACCTTCTGGAAATGATAAAAATCCTTTGGCACAGGTCTAGGGTATGAAATGCATTCCCTCTGCACAGTAACATCTCTTGGAGAGGTACTGGTCCTACACATCCAGAGAATAGACTTCCACCCAGGATGACAGCTCATTTGGAGCATCTATGCTTCATTACAAGTTTCTAGCAGGATTCTGGCAATATTCTTAAGAGAATAGCAAAAGCAGATGCATCAAGTGCAAAGTACTACTCAGAATATATGAAGGAAATAAAATACAAACCACATAAATAAGGAAGACTTACTAGGCTTATTGTTCTATCAACTATTAAAACTGTGTAATGAAAAGTAAAAGCTTTTATGAGCTATCATTGCTATTGTTTACAAAGTTTCCATTAAGAAATCAGACTCTTATTTTGTCTACTCTCTCTCCAATGATATTCTATCCTCTCTTAAAAAACATTGTTAAGAAATTTTTTAGTCACTGGAAGCTTTTACTGTCACCCAATTCCACAGCTTAAAATTACTACCGTGGTTCCTTAACATTTGTTCCTTGGCAAATGTAGAGTGCTAAATAGAAAAACACAAAAATATTGTGCTTCTTTTATTATAATTATTTCTACCAAAACAATAGATTTTGGAAAAAAATTATATGTTTGAATGAGTCCTTTTTAAAGAAATCAGTCCTTTTCAATATTATTTGGAATACATTTCTCTTTCATATCAGAAATGTGTTATTTGCTGTTCTCAGCACTTAATGATTTAGTTTATGAGAAATATGAAACAAACTTGAATTTGATGGAATTAAGTGTGGTTTTCTTCACATAATCTAAGGTTGTCTGTTTTATATTCATTGACTAAAAATAATCAAGGCCTGTGACTGGGCTGAAAGATTTCCAACTGACTTCAATCTGCAGACACAAATCACTCATTGCCCTCTATAGTTACAGGCCAAACAGTGGCCTTGGGAAATGTGCGTGTTTTCTAGGTTATTCTGTGTGATCCTCTCAGTACTAACAATCAGATATTTTAAAATGTGGCCAACACTCTGAACTGTTGTGAAAGATCCAAAACCTAGACTTTGGGTCTACATAAGCGATCTCCACCTTCATATGTGCAGGGAGCCTGCTGGGGAGGTCTAACACAAGTCTATACTTGCCACGAGGCTGGAAGCAGGAGCAGCCCCTCCAACACAGTCAGGAGCGGGTGACTCCTAACACAACAGCAGAACCCCCAGGGATGACTTTTGTCTCAGCTCCACCCGTCAAAGGCACATCAGTGTGAGTAGGCCCCTGTCTCCCTACTGTGCTGTCCCTTCCTCACTGGTATACACGGTCAGATTCTGAGGGCTGGTTCTTACGTACTACAGAAAAAAGAAAAAAAAATCCAGAGATAATAAGTGTTTCAAATTGGGTACTTAATGTCAGAAACATTTACCAAAACAAAAATCTCACACTTAGAATAAAACTTTAAAAAAGGAAAGAAATCACAGTTAGCCAGAACCTCACCCTAACACTGTTTCTGTAAGACAGTAAATCTGGAGAGAGACCAGAGAGAAGACTAACCTGGAAGTTTTCTTACAAAAATGATGTATCTGCCATTCTCTGTCCTTGATCACAAGTTTGTCCTGACCTCAGGCCTTTGCAATGGGGGTCCCTTGCTTGGGATTTTCTTCCCCCAGATTGTCACAAGGCCAAATCCTTCTGAGCATTTATTCCTTAGCACAGAGCGGAGTTCCTCAAGTCGGAATCGAAACTAACTGCCCTGTTACATCACTCTTAATCATTTCCCCAAAATATTCCTTATGATAACTTACTAATATCTGAAATATTGTATGAATTTGTTTACTTGTTTATTTTCTACATCCCAATACTAGCTCCGATTTTAGCTATTCCTGTAGCACACAGCAGGCACTTAAATTATTCAGCTGAATGGATGAATGCATACACTAATGATAAATATTCACTGCAATTACCATCACCACCACAATAAATGTGTGATGCAGATTTTTGTTTCTGCTTGTGTCAAATGGTAAGTTGTATTTTTCAAGGAATTTCTCCATTTCATCTAAGTTTTCAAAATTGTTGGTAAAAAGTTCACATTTCCTCATTATCTTAATGTCTATAGAATCATATAAATAAGCCATCTTTTTAAATTGATTATTAATTTATGTTCTTTTTCTCTGGATCAATCTAGATATAAGGTGATCATGTGGTTGATCATGTGAAAGACAGAGCTTTGATTTTATCCATTTTCTCTACTATCTTTCTGCTTTCGATTTCACTGATCTCTGCTTTTATTTTTTCTTGGATTTATTTTATTCTACTTTTTTTTCAGCATCTTAAGATGGGATCTTAAGTCTTTGATTCTCAACCTTTAGTTTTTTCTAATATGACATTTAAAATTATAAAATTTCCTCTAAGGACTGGTGTAGCTGCATCCCACAAATTTTAATATATTGTATATTTTCTTTCCTTCAATTCAAAATAGTTTCTAATTTCCTTTGTGGTTTCTTTTTTGACTTAGATTACTTAAAAGTATGTTGTTTATCAAATATTTGAGGGTTGTCCTAGACATGTTGTTATTGTTGATTTCTAATGTAACACATTATATACATATGATATAAATCCTTTTAAGTATATTGAGATGTGTTGGTAAACACCACACTGCACTAGAAAACAATGTGTACTTTGTAGTGGTTGGATACAGTGTTCTACAAACATCATTTATATGGGTGGTTGGTAGTGTTGGTCAGATCCTCTACCTCTTTACTGATTATTTTGTCTAGTTGTTCTGAGAGATTGTTCTCAGTCATGCTGTTCTCCAATATGATGGTGGATGTGTCTATCTCTCCTAATTGTCAAATCTTCACGTATTTTGAAGTTCTGTTATTAGATACATACACGTATACATGAGTATGAAATCTTCCTGATATATTGATTCTTTAATCATTATGAAATGTCCATCTTAAACTCTAGTAATACTTAAGGCTATTTTACCTGCTACCCATACAGTCACTCCAGTTTTCTCATGCTTACTGCTTAAATGGTATCTTTTTCTACCCATTCACTTTTAATCAGTATCTGTCTTTTTATTTAAAATAGTTTCTTATAGACAACATTCTTATCCATTCTGACAATCTCTACCTTTTAACTGGAGTGTTTAGTCTGTTAACATTTAATGTAATTATTGATACGGCCGAACTTAGATAAACCAGTTTGTTTCCTGTTGTTGCTTCTGTTTATTGTTTCTCTGTTCTTACTTTACTTTCGGGTTTTAAAAATTTAACCACTGGATTGTCTGCACCTGTTTGCATTATTTGGTTTAATGGCTGTTCTAACAATTATAATATGTGACCTTAACTTTTACAGTCAAATTAGATTAAGTATTACAACCCTTCACATCAAATGTGGGGATACCTTACAATCACACAGGTCCATTTATCCAGCCCTTCCATGCTTTATGCTATAGTTGTCTTATGTATTACATATATAGAGATTACAAACCCCAAAGACAATATAATAATTTTTAAGCAATCACATATATTGGAAGTAGTCTCATATATTGGAAAGAAACATATCACATATATTGGAAACAAATTGAGAGAAAAAATAGTTTATGTTTATCTAGCTATGTACCATTTCTGCTACTCTTTATGTCTTTCTAAGAGTCCAACTTTCCATCTGGTATCACTTATCTTCAGCCTGAAGAATTTCTGTTAGTGTTTCTTTTGTGGAGGTCTAACGGCAATTCTTTATATTTTGTTTGACAATGTCTTTATTTTGCCTTATCCTTGAAGGATATTTTTGCTGGGTAGGTAATTCTGAATTAACGGTTATTTTGTCTCTTTTAGCACTTTAAAGATGTTCCATTGTTACCCAGATTCTACTGCTTCTGATGATAAAGTGATTCACTTTCAAAATGTTGCTACCCTGCAGAAAATATGGCATTTTTCTCTACTTGTGTATAAGATTTTCTCATGAAGTCTATTTTTAAGTAATTTCATTATAATGCACCTATGTACCTATGCATAGTTTTCTTTTTATTTACTTTGATTTGGATTCACCAAACTTTTTTAATTTGTAAATTTTGTCTCACAAAATTTGAAAAACTTTTGGCCTTTGTTTTTTCAAATACTTTTCTCTCTTATTCTGGAGTCAATAGAGTCCCAGAATAAAAAGAAAAAAAGAGAAAAAATAAATCTTTGGGGATCTACTTTTTTCTTCCAAAATTTTTCTCTTCTTCTTGAAACTGGGTATTTCAAATTGATTTATTTTCAACTTCACTGCCTTTTTCTTTTGTTACCTTCATTCCATTGTTGAGCCCATCAGTGAAATTTTTATATTGGCTATTGTGTTCTTCCATTTTAGAATTTCTACTTGGTTCTTATTTATAGTTCTTATTAACCATATGAGATTTTTCCATTTTTTCATTCATTATGAGTATATTTCCCATTATGCTGTTACCATAGTTACAAGCAGTGGTAAAATTCTTATCTGCTAATTCCAACATCTCAGTCATCTACAGATATTGGTTTCCATTGACTGTCTTTTTCCTTGAGAATAAGTCACATTTTCCTGGTTCTTCATATGTTAAATAATTTTGGCCAGCATCCTCGACATTGTGAGTGTTATGCTTAGGAGGTTCTAGATTCCCTCATATTCCTCAGGAGACTGTAAGTTACTTTGTCTTCACGGGCAATAAGCTGACTGGATTCACTTGAAGTCCTGTTTCTTCAGCAGCAATCAAATCTCAGTTCAGCTCTTTAGTTCTTAGCCAGGCTGCTTGGTATCTGTCCTTTTCATGCATGGTTCAAGGCTGAGCCAGAGATTTAGCCAGAATTTATCCACAAAATTTATGGCTGTCCCTCTCTGGCTTTCTCCTTTCTAGTATTCTTTCCTCACTTTCCAGAGGCTGGTGGCTGCCCTGAATTCTGGCCACATGGTTCTGAATTAGGCCAGAACACATGGGGACCACAAGTTACCTTCTTGAGTTTACATATAACCTATTGAGTAGTGTATTAATTTTCTGTTGCTGCATATCACATTACCATTAACTTTGTAGTTTAAACACAAACACATACATTCGTTATCTCACAGTTTCCATGGGTTGGGAGTCCAAGCACAGCTTAGCTGGGTCCTCTGCTCAGGGTCTCACAAGGCTGCAATCAAGGTGTCAGTAGACTGTGTTTCTATCCAGAGGTTTGACTGGGAAGGCTCAGTGGGGTTGTTGAAAATTGCTTCTCTGGCAGGTTCATGACTGAGAGACCTGGCCTTTTACTGACCGTTAAGCACAGATAATCCTCGCATCCTAGGGGCCACCGGCATTTCACAATCTTTTATAATCACAGGGAGTGACATCCCATCATCTTTGCCATATCTTGCAAGTTAGAAGCAAGTTCCAAGTTCCAATTCACTCAAGGAGAAGGGCTCATACAAGGATGTGAATCACTGGGGGTGGTGGGGGTGTCACATTAGGGTATGTTGGTCACAAAGATCAAAAGTATGTTTTATGCTCCTATAATCTGGGGCCCTTGGAGGTTCAATAACTTCCCCAAGGTTGTACAGGTTAGTGTTGGTGGAGTCCGGGATGGATTCAAATCCAGGCAAAGCCTATGTCCTCCTAATATCCCTTCTACATTCAACAAGCAAACTATGCTCAACACTGCTGGAGCAGGCTGGACCCAGCCATAGAGACAGGAGTCCACAGAAGGAGCACAGTAACTGCAAATCAATGCTGTCCAGCTTTCCTGCAGCCATGTGGGATGTCAGACCCATGTCTGCAGCTCAAAATACCCAAATATAAAATTAGTTTCCTCAGTCCCAGAGTCACTTGAAAACATCTTATTTTCTAATATATAATTAAAGTCACCAGAGATTACATCACATAGGAAAGTTTTACAAACGACACGGTTTAATTCAGACACATAAAACAGTTAAAACATACCTACCAAAGTTATAGGGACACTATCTGACAAATACAGAGATTCTGTCAGTTTGGTTATAAACTAAGTTTCCCTGGTGATATTATTACCTCTTCTAAGGTATCATAGTATTTAGGCCACCTAATCTAGGCTCTCATTACCATGTATGTCCTAGTGATATATATATATGGTGACACACTTTCTAATAGTTTAAATAAAGAGGTAGCTCAATACTAAGGAAAACATTGGTTTTGTAAGTAACAGCTATAAAACTATCATCCTCTAAGAACCAAGAGAACCAAATTACTCTTGACAAACAAACTCACAGCTGGCTTGTGAGGGAAGTCCATTTACCTTGGGTCCATGTTTGTAAAGTAAAAGGAGGAGGGAGCTAAGCTGTGTTCATGATTCAAGGCCCTTTTCCTCTAAAATTAGACATTGCACCACGAGCTTCTCTAATATGGCAACTGGGTAGTAAGTAAAATTTTTAAGGGGAAAAACAAGATTTTTGTATCACAAATACAGGTCAAATGTCTGTTGAATTCAAGTCTTTGTAGTAAGCCTGTGTGGTCCTCCACATCAACAGGTCAGGTATTATTTAGATGTTTACCGAATTATTCCCATGACAAAACCATTCACTTAAAAATATTCATCTATATAGGACTTAAAATATTTGAAAATCCTTACTATTTTTGTAAGTACTATTACACATTCTATTATACATTAACTCTTCAAAACCTTAGTTAAGTAGATAGGTAAGGATATTATTCGACTTCTAAGGAAACAGAACTCAGAAAAGTTGATTGGCAAGTCCTTTTGCGTGACTTGCCCAAAGTTGTACAGAAGTTGTAAATGGATGAGAAAGACCACACAGCCTCTAAACCAGTAGATCTCATTAAATACAAGATGTCTGTTCTTAATTGTTGGCTCCCTCAGCAAAGACATGCTACCTGCTTTCAGAGTTTTGGCTGGAGTCCTGTTTGGCAATCTTAATGTATTGAAGTAAGTAAATACAATAAATATGGTAGTATAGAAAAAATAGAAAACAACAGAATCCTTTATAACTCTAGCTCGCAAGGATCAAACAAGGGGGTCAAAACAGTGCGGTCAAATGGTATGACATACAAAGGAGAAAAAAAATACGTGCAGAGGGAGGGTAAATGGCCTAAAATATAAGTTATTTCACTGTCAAACAAATTTACCAACTAAAAATGTTTCAGGCATCAGTGAACCTTTTTAGGTTGAAAATATTTTACTCAAAAATATAATACAAGTAAGGCATTTGGCGAAACTATATTTACCATATTTAAGTAAAAAGATCTTACTTAAGATTATACCTTTTAAAGGAAGTGGTTAAGTAATTTTTAAAATTTTATTATTAATTGTGGTAAATACACATATCATAAAATTTACCATCTTAACCATTTTTAATTGTACAGTTCAGTAGTGTTAAGTACATTCACATTGTTGTGCCACCAATCTCCAAAACTCTTTTCATCTTTTAACACTGAATCTCTGTACCATCCCACAATAACTCCTAAATTCCCACCCCCCAGGTCCTGGCAAGCATCATCCTACTTTTTGTCTCCACGAATCTGACTAGTGTAGGCACCTCATGTATGTGGAATCACATGGCATTTGTGTATTTGTCTTTTTATGACTGGCTTGTTTCACTTAGCATGATGTCCTCAAGGTACATCCATGATGATGCATGTATCAACATTTCCTTCCTTTTAAATGTTTAAATATTTATTTTTGTATTATTACAGAATAATATTTCATTGTAAACAAATAAACAAACCACAGTTTACCTATTCATCCATCGATGGACATCTGTGTTACTTCCATGTTTCAGCTATCATAAATCATGCTGCGATGAACATGGGTGTACAAGTATCTCTCTCAGGCCCTGCTTTCAATTATTTTAGATATATACCCGGAAGTGAAATTGCTAGATCCTATGGGAATTCTATTTTGGATTTTCTGAGGACCTGTCATACTGTTTTCCATAGTGGCTGCATCATTTTACACTCCCACCAACAATGCACAAGGCTTCCAGTTTCTCTACGTCCCTGCCAATACGTCTTTTCTTTTGGGTTTTTTCTCATAGCAGCCATCCTAATGGGTATGAGGTGGTATCTCATTGTGGTTTTGATTTGCATTTCTCTTATGATTAGTGATGCTGAGCATCTTTTCATGTGCTTGCTGACTTGTATATCTTCTTTGGAGAAATGTCTATTTAAGCCCTTTGCTCATTTTTTAATTGAGTCGTTTGTTTTTTGTTGTTGAGTTGAAGTTGAAGTTGAGTCTCCATATATCCCAGATATAAATCCCTTATCACATACATAATTTGCAAATATCTTCTCCCATTCTGCGTGTTGTCTTTTTAATCTGCTGACTGTGTCCTTTGGTGCATGAAAGCAAAAGCTTTGCAGATACTAAAATTTTGTGGGTTTGGTTGAGGAGTAAATCAAATGTCTCTGAAAGAAGGTTAGTTCTTTGAACCCAGAGCAGTCAAGGCTGAGTTCAGAATGGAAGTTCCACAATGAACCCAGAGCAGTCAAGGCTGAGTTCAGAATGGAAGTTCAAGACGAGATGGTGCCTAGGAGGCTCTGCACGGAGCTTCAGTTTCCAAATCCTGAACAGTGCCTCAAAGACAGGAATTAGGATCTTTTACACTGCAAATTTAAAATCCTGATTTATATTTGACAACCTACTTTTCTGATTGTGGATTATCAAGGTGACTGGAGAGAATCATGAATATACGTAAAAAGTTGCAAAATGTAAAGGTGAGAGAAATAATGAACTCCCGCTTTCAGCAGTTTCCCTTCATAGTGAAAAACATACTGACTGTTGATGTGACTGACAGGCAAAACCAAAGTGACAAAGTATGATGAAGTACAAGAATAAGAACAGCATACTTAAATGGTGGATATTTGAACAGCGTAACTCTCTAACACAAGTAGCCAGCTCCCATTTCCTCCGTGTTGTTAAAATGTCAACGTGCAGGTGAGTGGCGAGCTCACCTTTCACTTTGATTTTATCACAGACAGCCCCCATATAATGTCACACTCTAGTGAGCTCTAAAAATACTTAAGACTCTAATCTCCTTCAAACAACACTTGCTTCTTTAGCCACAAGTGTCAGAGAGGAAACGATCCACAAACAAAAGGTAGATGTTAAGCAACCAAAATAGCTCCAGTTTCCTTTCTCTGCACGCTGGCGTTAGCTGCCTGGCTATTTCCACCAAGGAGGATCCTTGCAGCCTGGCTGTTTTCACAGGCTCTGCAGTAGGAGATGCCACAGGTTCCCAGGGATGTTTGCGTCGGACAGGAACTCGGCTTCCTTCGTGCCTCTGAGCACAATGCTGTCCTCATCTTCACCAACTCCAGGATGGGAGGAGACAGCTTGGATGCCAAAGATGATCTCTGCAGCACTTCTATTTTCCCAGCATTTTTAGAAAGGTTGTTTTGTACCATCATAAATGTTGTTTCTGTGTATCTACATCGTAGAATATAAATAAAACCTGTACTTGGCTGTTTATTACAAAACGCATTAGTATAAATTCAGTTATTTAGCTCTTTGCTAGTTTTGTTAATTTACTAAAATGGCAGATATGTTTTATATCTGGAACATTTAAAATTTAAATGTCAGGCCAGGAGCGGTGGCTCACACTTGTAATCCCAGCCCTTTGGGAAGCTGAGGTGGGTGGATCACCTGAGGTGAGGAGTTCAAGACCAGTCTGGCTAACATGACAAAACCCTGTCTCTACTACAAACACACAAATTAGCAGGGCGTAGAGGCACGTGGCTATAATGCCAGTGACTCAGGAGGCTGAGGCAGGAGAATCGCTCAAACCCAGGAGGAGGAAGCTGCAGTAAGCTGAGATCGTACCACTGACTGCACTCCAGCCTGGGTGACAGAGCAAGACTCTATCTCAAAAAAAAAAAAAAAAAAAAATTAAATGGCAAAACTATTTTTGTAAAATGTAGACTCAAAAACAGTTTAGTTAGGCCTGAAAGAAACCTACTTGTTTTATTTGTTGTCCCTATCAAGACTTTTAAAGTCTCATAACATACCGTATGAACAGACAGATAGATTTTTGGAAGTTGGGTAAAGCCAAAACAAAAGGAAGCATCTCAAAAAATAGGCAGATATTCGTATCTGAGCAAAACTGATATATTTACAATGCATTTGGCTATGCCTACAGTAATGGTTGGCAGTTCATGCCTTTTAACATGAGTTTGACATGGGTTCCAGACTTCTTGAGTTTATATATATTTGGAGCTGGCTAGCCCTGATGAAGTTAACCCCATTTACTAAGTAGTTCCATCAAGAGAACAGAGTTCTACAGAACAAGAGCCTTGTATCCCTTGTTGCTACCTTGCCAGTTTTGCTTAATTTTTTTGACAAGAGGCCATGTGTGGAGATGAACCAATTCTATCATTTTCTGCCAGGATGTTTCAACTGCAGTAGGACTTTCTGCACGAGCAGAACAGGCTGCTGAGAAGGAGTGCCATGAACAGACAGTGCTAAGGAAGCACTCCAGCGAAAAATCTAAGGAGGCTGCCAATGATGGAGCAGGGGTACATTCTTCCTTCAAGAAGATGCATACAACTGTTTTTATATCTTTGAGTTTTGATTCTCAAGCAGCAAATGCATGACTTCCCTGTCAATGATGAGTAAATGAGTCAAACATTTTCTCCATTCCAGAATCTCTATGTCTAACAAGATCGTGCTGAAGTGACTCACTGCAGTGCTACACCATGTGACAGCACCATGCCACCTCCTCACCCACATCATCCCTGGCAGAGGCTGCAGAGCCAGAGTCACCCTGCACCCCCTCTGCCAAGCATTACACAACTCTCTTTGATTGAATCAGCATCAATGCATGATGGCTCCATGCAGAAAAGACATCAGACAGGCCCATATTCTGTTGCTTACTGGCAGTAGTAGCAGCCCTGGGATCTCACTTTCCCTTTGTAAACCTCAGTGTCCTCATTGGTAAAATGAAGATAACAGAACCCGCCTTATAAGGATATTGTAAAGATGAAGTTATATGAGATGATGTGCATATAAGTCCTAGCAGAGTACCTGGGATCCAACAAGAACTGAACTGTTGCTGGGTCTCTCTAATTGCTGTTGTGCTTAACTTGGGACATGCTTCATGGGACCGGCTGGCTGAGGACTGGATGATGGTGCCTTTGCTGTCTTCCTGCTGGCCAGTGTACTTCCACATGCAATTTATCGGGCACAATGGTCTTTCATTGATCTAGCAATCTCCAATAGATTTAGCAATTAAAATGTGACCAGCAGAGATGAATAACCTCTGTCTGCTTGGATTTCTTCCATGACTTGCATGTCACTTACCAAGAAAGAATTTGGAAATGACACCTTCACCCAGTGTATCTCTGGCCCCCAACTGAAATGAGATGGCCTTTCCAACACTGATGGCTTCTCTGGGATGGGAATTAGACTGGAACCATACAAACTAAAGTTGCAAGTGGGAGCTTCCCAGGGGGTTGGCTGCTGCCACTGTCCCGGACCCCTATGTCATAATCTACCCAAGAGACAAGCATTCTCTGCGTTTTAGGGACATAAACTGCTCCAATTCAGTGCTGAGAGCCTTTAAAGGGCTGAGCCTTACACACCCTTCAGTTCCTCATGGAAACTGTTCTGCCTGTAGACAGGAACCCCATTTTCCTTTATTATGATCTGAACTTGTTTCCCCTCCAATTTTTTTCTTTTGATAGAGTCTCACTCTATTGCCTAGGCTAGAGTGCAGTGGTGTGATCTCAGCTCATTGCAACCTCTGCCTCCCAAGTTTAGGCAATTCTTGTGCCTCAGCTTCCTGAGTAGCTGGGATTACAGGCATATGCCACCACACCCAGCTAATTTCTTCATATTTTTAGTAGAGACAAGGTTTTGCCATTTGGCCAGGCTGGTCTTGAACTTCTGACCTTTAGTGATCCATCAGCCTCAGCCTCCCAAAGTGCTGGGATTACAGGCGTGAGTCACCGTGCCTGGCCTCTCCCACCAAAGTTTGTGTGTTGAAGCCCTAATCCCCAATGTGACTATATTTGGACATGGGGCCTCTAAAGAAGTAACTAAACTAAAATGAGGTCATTAAGGTAGGCTCTAATCCAATATGACTGTACTTATAAGAAGAGGACAGGACACCTGGGATGCACAGGTACCACAAAGGCCCTGCAAGGCCACAGCAGCAAGACAGCTGTCTGCAAGGCAAGGAAGAGCCTCAGGAGCAACCAACCTTGCTGACACCTTGGTCTTGAACTTCCAGCCTCTAGGACTGTGAGAAATAAATTTCTGTTGTTGAAACCACCCAGTCGGTGGCATTTTGGTTTTGGCAGCCCTAGAAAACTTACACACCCTTTCACTTACATGTTAAGGCAGTAATTATGATTGCAAAAATTCAAACTATGATCTACTCCTCCAGACTATGTTTTAGACTTGGTCTTCCATTTTACAAACTGTCATGGTGCCGGGCAATTACTCAGCCTCTCGGTGCCCCATCACCTATAAAACGGAGATGACACTCCCTATCTTGTGGGGATTTGGGAAGGATTAAATAAGATAATATAGGTAAACACTAAATATACTGCCATGTGGCACTTTCCCCATATATTCATAGTTCTCCTGCCCCAATTTGGCCTGACAGAAATTTTTTTTCTACCTTCATCTAAAACAAATGTTTTCAGAACATCCACATACTCGCTCAGGTCCTGCCTTCTGGGGCAATGAGATGTCGCCCTACTGTCTTGGGACAGAAATTAAACAGCTGGATGTAGCGATTGTTTACCTGTGAATCTTTCCATTTTTCAGCTAACATTTTCTAATTTCTGTATCATTTAAGTAAGGGATGGTAACTTCTAGACGCTTCAATTCCAAGAATGTTCTCCTCTGAACGCCTTTTAGTTTTTTTCTCTTAAAATACGGTGTTCAGGCTGAGTGTGGTGGCTCACGCTGTAATCCCAGCACTCTGGGAGGCCGAGGTGAACAGATCACTTGAGGTCAGGAGTTCAAGAGCAGCTCTGCCAACACGGCGAAACCCCATCTCTACTAGAAATATAAAAATTAGCCAGGCATGGTGGCGTGCACCTGCAGTCTCAGCTATACAGGCTGAGGCAGGAGAATCGCTTGAACCTGGTAGGTGGAGGTTGCAGTGAGCCAGGACAGTGCTACTGCACACCAGCCTGAGTGACAGAGCGAGACTCTGTCTCAAAAAAAAAAAAGTGTTCAGAGACCTACTCACTGAAGGAACAGATGTTGCCAGCACAGAATAGATTGGCACCACCCCACACTCATCCTGATCATCATGCTTCTGTTAGGACAGGCTAGGCCACTGCATCCCTTTCACAGCCGTCACTGGCTCCTAGCCCCACCAAACTGCCTGAGTGGCTTTCTTGGGTGTGCCATTTTTATCAGGGCACCCTCATTCTCATACTTGAAATTGAAGGGCCTCTGGGGTGAGCCTTGGACTGAGGTACACAGAGGAGCCTGGGTTGGACCTGGACGTGGGGCTCCTCTCGTTCACAGTCCATGGCATGTGTAGCAAGGAAGTGACTGATCTGGACGTCATCAGAGACCCTGAGAGTGTGAGTCACTCACTCCTCCCAAATGTCATCTCCCGGAGGATCTGCCTGGCTTAGGGAACCACTCTGGACCCTAATGCTGCCCTGTCTGTTTGCCCTCCATTCACCAAACCCTGCAGCTGGAGCAGAACATATCCAAGTTGCTGGTTAATTCAAGGTGCTCCTTCTCTTCAGTGTTACCAGAGACCTCCCTCCAGAAAGACAATGGCCCATTCGTCTCACATGAGCCTCCTTAGCTGTCTGACATTGAGGCCATGTTCACCTGCTCATAAATGTCTACTGAGGGTCCACCACACACCAGGCATATGCTTATGGCTGGGGACACCACGGGGAACAAGTCACGGTCCCAAGCTGGGGAGTCAGCCAAGCAGATGGCAAATACAAGCTGTGTGCTTGAGGCTGTGGGACGTGGAGGGCCCTGGATCTGTCTCAACCTCGTTGCTTGTGGTCCTACTTCATATTGGTCTATCACTACCCTCACCAAGGAGTACTACAAGATGAGTGACAACATGGGCGGCTGCTACAAAGACACCGAACTGGAAAGTCACAAACGTGGGCTATACCCAGAGTCCGGTTTCTTGAAAGAGTATATCAAGCCAGCAGGGAGGATGGGGCCACTGATGTGACAGATGCCCAAGTCCTCAGCTTGTTAGGCTGCTGCCCACAACTAAACAGCGGAGCATGATTACGCCTTTGGAAAGAATTCTGGAACCCAGAAGAACAGGGAACAAACCAAGAGTATTTTTCACTCTGCTACAGGGACAGATGCAACTGGGGAGTGTGCAGGTTCCTTGTCCAGGAAGTCACCGGCTGCATTTTGCTTTGGACAAAAAAGTATGAGGTCGGGGAGAGGATGTTGTTGTGGGAACAGAGTGTTCGGTGGCCTTGTGTTCAAGGCAGACTTCTGAATTTCTGAAAGACTAAAGCATTCACAATAGGTCCAAAAAGACACAGGAACAAACACACAAAAGAAGCTGAAAGGTCTGGGGCGTGTGGCTATAAAGGAAACCTCCCTTCCAGCCTGAAGGCTGGGTATGCGAAGGTTGGGGGCGTTTTACTGAAGAGCAGCCCCAGAGAGCAAAGGGGTGATCCGAACAACCTCCGCTCTTTTGGGGGACATAACAATGTGCCACTGAGTTACCAACCGCTGGCAAAACACAAAACGGTAACACCACTCATTGTTCTTGACCTTCACCGGAGGATGCACACTATAACATGAAAGGGAAGCACAGCGCTCCCACGGTATTCCACAATATGAAGTTGTGTTATCCAGTTTGCAGTGCAGGAAGTGGGAAAACTTCTGCCACATCTGAAAGAAAGTCTGGGCAGCTGGTTCGTGTATATGATCTGAAGTATCTTAAACTCTAAGATGGGTCCCTGGATACACAGAAACCCCACCTTGATGACGACACCCTCTTCCTCTCTAAGGTTTTTATTCATCTCATACAAAGTTACAGAGGGAAAGCGTCCCTGCTCTAAACCCAGATTTACTTCTTTGCTCTTCTTTTGCAGGCATCTCTGACATGTAGCTCAGCCTGGTCTGAGACTCAGTTTCTACAACTCAGGTGACAACAGATATCATAATTAGCAAGGTCACCAGGATGGCTGTGAGGGTTAGATCTAACAAGTCATGAGGAGACATTTTATGCACAGCAAAGTAAGTGGGACATGCGTGTCGGTATATGTGTGTGTGTGTGTGTGTGTGTGTATTTTAAATAGATATGGTTAAGAGACATTGGAAGACCAAACTGAGTGAAGGGAATTTAAAAAGACAGCCAGATAGCTAAGAGAAAAAAAATCACAGATGCAGAAAAGCACCACAGAGTGCGGAGGGGAGAGAAATGAGAGGGGCGGGGGGAGCAGGTGCTGAAGAACCCTCCCATCTTATCTTCACATTGTGTGTGGCCATTGAACCCATTTACAGAAAGCAGAAGCTCGGCCGCTCACTGTGTAATAAGTGGCAATGTCAGCCTCCAGCCCACACGGCTGCTCCTACGGCCTCCCCTTTGCTGCCAGGGCCCTGCGCCCCTCAAGCCCCTCATGGAGGCTCCATTAGACAGTGCTGTGCCATGGATGGAAGATGAACAAGCAGGTTCACTTGGCACTGTGGCAGGCGGGCGGGCGGGCAGGCACCTCCCCGGCCATCCCAGCAGCAGCAGCAGCTCTGGTCTGCCAGGTGGCATGCAAACTGCAAACAGGCCTGCCTGTGCCCTTACTCCTACTTGTGCCCAGACAGACTGTCCCTGCCCCAACTCGCACTGAGGCAGTAAGATCGTTCTCTAACTCTGGCACCTGCACTTTTCATGGCCCATTTACAACTATTTTTCTTAGTGAGGAGTAAATATTCCAAGTCCTGGCCAAAGTTGGCATCATTTATTCCTTAAAGGCTAAGTCAGGTCCTTGAGGAAAGCAATTCCTTTGCTATTTGCACACATTTTGAAATCAGGTTTTTTTCACTGAGAAACTGTGTTAGTCCCTTGAGGCTGCCATAACAAAATACCATAGATTGGGAGGCTTATAAACAACAGATACTGATTTCTCACAGTTCTGGAGGCTGAAGTCCAAGATCATGGTGTGGACAGACTTGTGTCTGGAGGGCCAGCTTCCTGCTTCAGAGGGCGCCTTCTTGCTGTGTGCTCACATGGTGGAAGGGGCGGAGGAGCTCTCTGGACTCTCTTTTACAAGGACATTAATCCCATCACGAGGTTCCACCCTCATGACCTCATCACTCCCCAAACATGATAATGTTTGGAGTTAGGATTCTGACATCTGAGTTTTGGAGGATGCCAACATTTAGAGCACAGCAGAGATGATCCATATATATGTTTGGTAAATAAATCATGTACACATAAAGTAAGTTTATATAAATATTTACCGGTTTAATGAGCACAGTGTTAAGACACTGGAGATGTGTCAGGGAACACAGAATTCCCAGCTTCCTGAGCTGTCTGGCAGGGACTGAAAGAAACCTGAAACCGGGGAAGGGGACAGAGAGTTACCAGAGGGTGGAGGTGGCCAGCGAGACTTCATGGATGCAGTGACTGCCAAGCAAGGTCTGGTGCAGTGAGGAGGTGAACGGGACACTAGGGAGAGGCAAGTGAAAGGCTCTGCCAGGTGTGGGGAGAAGCAGGAGAGACGCAGCTGGCACAGTCAACTGTGACGTGAGGCCAGCAGAGGCTTTAAGGCATGACATGACCCCGTTCCTGTTTAGATACCTGTCGCTCTAGCAATGGTGTAAAGAAGATTCTGCAGGGGAGAGGGGCATGAGCAGAAGCAGGGTCTAGTTAGGAAGCCAGTGCACCAGGAAACATCTCAGTGGGGCATGGGAGTGCTTGAGCCCAGGAGTGCAGGTGGGAGCAGAGCGAAGTGGCTGGATTCTGGATACACTTCAAAGGAAAACAGGCAGGATGCCCTGACAGGTGGATGTGGTTGATGTGTGCAAGAAGAGAGGCCATCAAGGTGGGTCTAAGAATTCTGTCCTCATCATCCCATACTCTGGGTGGGCCGAGATGGTCCTCCCCTCCTGAGCTCATGGTAAACTGAAGGACTCTCTCTTGTCTGCTGAGCCTCAGCCGACCTCAGAGTCCTTCCTTCCAAACAAAGTACTCCAGGAGGCCAACTGGCTGAGGAGTGGCCATGAGGTACACCCGGCAAAGATCAGAGCCCTCTAATTAGTGTGAAAAGCAATTTTTCAATGTCTCCGGGCATCATCCACTTTATCAGTAACCAATTAACCACCACCACAAGGCATGTGATAAGAAACAGAAGGCAGACTTCACTCCAGGAGAAGGGCAGCAGGAAGAAGTCTGCAAAGATGAGTATTGCCATGACCTCAACACCCCAGCTCAGAGAGATGGGAAATATGCACGCTCATTTTAATGAGCAAAAAAATATCAGGCCTAAATGGAGACAGGACACTTCAGTCTGGCATCCGCTGGCCAAGTGGTCTGCAGCCCAGCTCTCAGGGCCTTCCCAGTACAGTGGCTGCCAGGACTTGCCTGACCCTGGGTGTCCTCTCTGCGGAACAGGATCAAGAACACACCAGAGTGACTGAGGATGATCAAATGGACACTTCAGTTCTTGATGAAACGTGTCTTTGGGAGTCTGGTCAGCACAGTTTTATCACTTCCTGTAATATGCTAGTTACCAGATCCAGGAAATAGAACTTCAAGTAATAATGCTTTCCATTAAATGTCTAACATACACAGATCATCCTCAGTCTTCACGCAGTGTGAAATACTATCTTTTTATGTATACACTGTGCTGAGATATTAGAGTAATAAATACCAATTCATGCTTTCAAGTGCAAGGCCTTGTGCATAGCAGTTATTCAACAAATATTCACTAATACATAAGCAAATTTTTCATAGAAAAGTTTATTTTGGGTTATACTAATAACTGATCATAACACAGCCTCCATCATCACTTATTTTAATGGCCAGCATCACTAGCAATTTCAGTCCCAATGCAATATCTTGAGATCATGGAGAAACAGACTTGTCAAGTTGGAATTTTATAGTGTTGAACATAATAAATGCAATAATTCAAATACTAGCAAAAAAATAAAGCTGGAATAATTACTTTAAAATAGTTTTGAATTACTTGTCAATTACAATAAAAATGGATTTATAGTTTTATCTGCATAAAAGCATATAACTGTATACTGACTGAATAAATGAAAAACTACATATTATATATTTGTGGATAATGAAAACTAAAATTAAATAACACAGATAAGTAAACTTCCACAAGCTACTTATTTTTAATCACTTAAATGCAATACCAAAAAAGTTTTAAAAACTTGCTCTGTAAAATGCCAAGTATTATACAAAGAAAGATGCCAGAAAGAATAATTTAAAGTATTGTGTCAATCTTTAATAGGTAAACTGAGACCCCTACAAAAGACTGTCTTGACAGTAATTGATTCTTCCTTTTTTTTTTTTTTTTTTTTTTTTTGAGATGGAGTTTCACTCTTTCGCCCAGGCTGGAGTGCAGTGGCACAATCTCAGCTCACTGCAATCTCCGCCTTCTGGTTTCAAGTGATTCTCCTGCCTCAGCCTCCCAAGTAGCTGGGATTACAGGCATCTGCCACTACGCCCAGCTAATTTTTGTATTTTTAGTAGGGATGGGGTTTCACCATGTTGGCCAGGCTTATCTCAAACTCCTGACCTTGTGATCCACCCACCTTGGCCTCCCAAAGTGCTGGGATTACAGGTGTGAGCCACCATGCCCGGTGATTTTTCTTCTTCTTAAACAGAAGCTATCAGGACTGAAAGGGATGAGCAACTCTCTTCTCCAGAATCCTGAGAAGGTATGGAATAGTGAGTAGGGTGTTTGTGGTTTGTGGCTGAGAAGGGAAAATACCACCAAGAGAGGAGAGAGTGCTGGTATTGTTTAACAGAATGAGCCTGCTGTAGGGCCTTGGTGATTTTTTAATTGTACATTTGGTATTTGCAGCAATAGCAAATTTGATTTTTAAATATAATCTGCTACTTGGTTAATACAGAACTCTGGCTGGGGCCATGGACCCTTCACTCCCTCTGCCCAGCCCTCCCTGCTTTAGGCATTCTGGCTACTTCTGTCCCCCACTGCACTGTGGCCAGTTCTCATCTCCCACCTTTATGCAGAGCACACACCTAAGGACACAAGGCACAGAGAAGAGTGATCTCGTCCAAGCTCCCATTTCTAGTGCTGGTCAAGCTGGGATCAGAACCCAGGCAAGTGCCATGAGATCTACGTCTGACCACTACAGCGATCACTGGCCAGTGCTGTTCTTAATGTTCCCATTTTACAGAAGAAACGGAGGACTGGAGATGAGCAGAGGGATGCCCACCCAGGCATCTGTGTAGACAGCCCCTACTCACAATCTTAATCCTGGCCCAAGAGCAGAACAAGTGAGGAAACCATGAGCAAAAAAGAGGAAAACAAACTCTACTTCAGGATGGGTTGCTAAAGACTTGGTATGTTAGTCTGTGTTGCTCTAAAGAAACACCTGAGACTGGGTAATTTACAAAGCAAAAGTGTTTAATTGGCTCATGGTTCCACAGACTACAGGAAGCATGGTACCAGCATCTGCTCGGCTTCTGGTGAGGCCTCAGGAAGCTTTTACTCATGGTGAAAGGCAAAGGCGGATCAGGCAGGTCACATGGTGAAAGAGGGAGCAGGGTCGGTGGGGCTGCCACATACTTTTAAACAACCAGATCTCAGGTAAACTACCAGAGAGAGAACTCACTCATCCCCATGGGGATGGCACCAACCCATTCATGAGGGATCCATCTCCATGACCCAAACACCTTCTACCAGGCCCCACCTTCCAAATGGGATCACATTTCAACATGAGATGTGGAGGGGACAAACATCCAAACCATATCACTCAGTATAGGAAGGTGGTTCTAACCCAAAAGCAAGAGCAGCGAGCAAGAATTCCAGCAGCTGCCTAGGGTCTGGGACAAAGGGAGAGTTCACCTTCTGTACATGGCACGATGGTGAGAGGACAGTGTGGGCCCCAGATGAAGCCGGAAGAAAATCCTGTGCAGAACAGACAATTCCTCTGTCCTCCCGGATGAGGGTTCCCTGGGTCCCAGTGAGAAGGAGTGAGGACTACTGATGTGTTTTAACACACAACTTTAGGCCTGAGCTAACTTCATGGAAAACTGCATATAATTATTATTCTACAGTATAGATGGACTCATTTTCAGGTAACTTTCCTACTGAAGAATCTCTTAGCAGATCTGTTGCCTTTGAGTAGTCAAAATTCAGAGCCAGCTGCTGAGGGAGGTAGTTTGCTATGGAGGGGTGGTTCTCAAAGTGGGGTTTGCCAGAGTGGCAGCACTTAAGATGCAAATGTTCAGGCCCCATCCAGACCTACTGAATTAGCACTCAGGTGGGGCCCAGAAAAATGTGTTTTAACAAGCCCTTTGGGTGAATTGATGCCTGCTCAAGTCTGAGAAATCTTTGAGAGCATAAGGTGCCTTAATGTGTACAATCAATCATTCTGGTCTGAAGTTTCCACATAATAAAAGCTGCATTCACAGTACTGTGGGAAGAGCCATGGGGTCTGAGGAGAGCATTCGGTCACCTCCAGGCTCTAAAACTTCTGGGAAAACCTCTTCAAAATTAGAAATAATAAACACACATGACCAAATTATGAATACATAATCAGGTGACTGACAAATACTAACATAATGATCATAATTTTTAGAAAATTTTCAAATGAACTGGAGGATGGCTAAAATTATCCCACCATTAGAACGAAGAAGCAAATACTGAATTTTTTAAACTAGTTGATACAAAATAATATTTTAAAATATACAAATGTAAGCATTCTCGTTTTCTTACCAACTAGTCATGTCCCTGAAAATGAACCTTTTCTTCTTGTTCAGGACACTGGTGTTAGTAACAGTTGCATATAAATAAGGCTTTCCAAACAAACATCTTATCTTTATATGGAAGGAAGTTCATGAAGAAGGAATTGACGTTCTTCCCTAACAACAACGACAATACATTTTTGGGTTCCTTTCCCAGAAATTAGTAAATAACAAAATACCTTTCAGTTTAAAAAAGCATGTTCAGAGCAAATGCTTAAATCTAATCCATATGCCACTCATATGCTTAAAAAGGAAGATGGTTTCCATGAGCCAATTTCTCCACGCATTCTGTGCCAAATAAAACAGATTTCAGCAAAAAGCTTTTACTGCCTCAGAGGAAACTCTGTTCATTCTACAGGGTATAAAGTACTATTTATTTTTCATTCAGAATTCCCAATTCTCTACTTACTGCACATTTTCCCACTCAAGCAGGCTTTATCCACTGTGGGTAAGCACATTAAATGCAGAAAAATACAACATCTTTTCTGGGTGGAAGAAATTTTTAAAATGCTGGTACAGTTCAGCATCTACATTTTATCACATTAAGAAAATATAGTTCTTATTAAAAGAAAAAAGCTGACATAATATTGATCCTGGAAGTCATACTTTTTATTACTGTTAAAGAAATACCTATCCTAAGCCAAAGCAAAAAGACATTCCCAGGGGCATGTAGCTGGGAAAGGCCAATGCTATCAATACGGTCTGCATGTTATAAAAAAGTTCAGAATCTACATCCAAGCAAATTAATGAGACACACTATAGATAATCAGAAGAAACAGCTTTGTGTTTTCCATTTCCATCATCTTATCATGGATGCGTACAACAAAAAGGTACCATTTGTGCCTAAATTTCTTTTAGGAAAACACAGCTAATATATCATGAAGAATTCAAAATAAGTCAGTCACATTGGAATATATATATATATTCTATATATAATATATTTTATATAGAATATATGTATTTATTTTATATATAAAAATATATATATATATTTTTTGAGACGGAGTTTTGCTCTTGTTGCACAGGCTAGAGTGCAGTGGCGTGATCTCGGCTCGCTGCAACCTCTGCCTCCCGGGTTCAAGCGATTCTCCTGCCTCAGCCTTCTGAGTAGTTGGGACTACAGGTGTGCACCACCATGCCCGGCTAATTTTGTATTTTTAGTAGAGACGGGGTTTCACCATGTTGGCCATGGTTGGTCTTGAACTCCTGACCTCAGGTGATCCTCCTGCCTCAGCCTCCCAAAGTGCTGGGATTACAGGCGTGAGCTACTGCGCCCAGCCTAGAAAATATTTAAGAGACACAAAAATAAAAATATTTTCTTCGAAAATATGTTGCACTACAGGCTTTTCATATAGGTTTTTAGGGATATGAAGGACTAAGGATGGGAGCAAGATGGTCTCTGAGACCCAGGGATAAAAAACACCCATGAAGGAACAGAGATGGATGACCAGAGGACCGACTTGCAAAAATAGATGGACAGACGGACATACCTGGACAGACTGACAAGCAGGCTGATAAGGAAATTACATGACATGTCAGGACCCTGCTATTTCGTTTCTGCTGCTTAACTTTTAATCAAGATCCAGGGGCCAAGCCTCACATTCAGGAGACACAGACTTAGTTTTTAGGATATTTTGAGAGCAAATGAGCAAAAAGGGGCCTTGAACCTAAAGACTAGCAGGGTGTGACACTCTCTATGCAACTGGGCTAGGCCACATGACACAAGCGGCAAGAATTAAAAAATAAAGTCCTGCCACAGAATGAATGGACTTTGAATGTGCTTTCTGTAAATGTTGGCATTTGCGGCATGCTGCCTCCACAGGAAGCTGGGATGCAGTCAGTCAGAAACATCTCAGCCCAGGGAAGAAGACTGCATCCTTATCTTTACACCTGCACGGTGGATCTGACATCTCAGGGTGTGTGGGGAGCAGGACTGGGCTGCTGGGTGCATCCTGACTGCCTTGGGGAACTCAGCTTCTCAGAGTTAAAAACATGAGCCCTTCCTGGCATCTTGCCTTTACTTCTAAATAAAGCTTAAATATTTGCCCTCAACACTCCAGTCACTACAGCCACAAACATGAAGGATTACTGTGTTCCCAGGGAGCTTTGGAAGAATCAACTGTGTCACTGAAAAGATGCTTTGATTGCTAGAACGGCCCACTGCCCTACCTTTTCCGATGCCTTGTCTTGCACAGGTGGACCTGAACCTGGAGGAGGAGGGGCTCGGCGCTTCTTCATCTCCGACTTCACGGACACCCCTGAGATGCTGCCCAGCGAGAGGGATGGACCCAGCGTAAGGGAACGTGAGTGCATGGATGGGGAGTTGGGTGTCGTTAAACAGCCCTGTTGGGGAAGAGACAAACAGAAAACCAAATCAGTGTGAGATGACTTCTCCCTGTATGAATGCTCACATGTGAAGACAAAGTTCCAATCCGTCCACCTGAGCTTGAACGGCAGCTGTTTCTGCGGTCAGCTTGAAAGGCTTTAGCAAGCCCCGCCTGTAGCTTTCCAGGGAAAGCTGGAGAAGATGCTGCAGAACAGACTCATGCTATGAGGCTCACTTTCTTAATCATGAAGGCGATGGCAGACTCTTTAGGCCACTAAGAGAACACTTAGCAGCTAGAATCATTTACACTTCTTGACCAACCTGCAGGTGTGAATTGGCCTCCTTAAAACTTTAACCTGTTGTCAGAATGAGCTCTTAGACACTGAAAAGAGGAAGGAACTGATCAAGAAATACATCTCCGTGGGGAAGACACCAACAATCTTGGTCATCTTGGAAAGTACTCCACTTGTTGCCAGGAGGGGGCTTATGTTTCTTCTAATTTTCAGAAGTTAGGAAAACTGACAATGTGGTATAAGCAATATGCTATGAAGACTGTCTAGAACCATCAGTACAGTACTTAGTGACGGATACCTAATAAGCTGAAAGAAATACAAACCAACACACTAATTAATTGCTCTCAAGGGGCAATTTCCGTACCGGGGGAGCAGGCTGCAGGACACACAAACTTTTTGAATCTTTTTTCTCCCTAAGGTCTGTTAATAGAATCATGTAAGTGCTAGTGCAGAAAGAGCATCTGGGGAACCAGCAGAGCCAGCACTCTAACTTCAAACTGAAAACAAGATGGTACCATGCTGTGTCCTGGTGCTTCTTCTCTCCTAGCCATGACAGCTCTTTCACAGCACCTGTTACCATGGACACAGTCAACACTGAGAGCCAATGCAGTAAAGGGTTAAGCCCACAGACCTTGGAGACACTGCCTGGGTTTGATTCCTTCTTTCGACCTTAGATGAGGTTTTTTGGTGTATGTAAGATACATGAGTAAGATACAAATCTGGGGCAAATTTTTAATTTCTCCTTACCCCAGTTTATCTCCTGTAAAACTGGGGTAAATAATAGTTCCTGCATTAGAAAGCTATCATGTGAATCAAATGAGTAACTGGATGTAAAAGAGCTTGAAAGAGTTCTTGGCACATTGGCTGGGTGTGGTGATGCACACCTATAGTCCCAGCTACTTGGGAGGTTAAGGTGGGAGGATCTCTTGAGCCCGAGTTTGAGGCTGTAGTGAGCCATGCTGGTGTCACTGGAAGACAGAGTGAAATCCCACTTCTTAAAAAAAAAAAAAAAAAAAAAAGAGTTCTTGGTACAAAGTAAGTACCCAATAAGTGTTAGCTATTATGATTATTATACTTGCTTGTTTGTATCTTTCTCTCCCATTAAGATGTGAACTCAATGAACACACTAATTATCACTCATTTTTACTGATAACTGTATGTAATCCCAGCTCCAAACAGTTCCTAGTAGGTGGAGGGCCCTTCAGTCAACCTTCCCGAGAATGAATGAATAGACAGATGACCCTCTGGGTCACTATGATTTCAAGTTTTACATAATAAGCTTGTGGGTAAGATTTCATTTGAACAACTAGTTCTCCATATTTAAAATGAAGATATAAAGGAAATCCATCATATTAAACAATGGCCCAGTATTATTTGTACTCAGATGCAAACGCTGTTGCTCTGCCAGTTATACGATCATTTGTTTTCCTGAAAAAAATTTGAGTCACAGATTTTCTTGTGCTTAAATATTAAAGCCAAAGGACAAAACACTCCATGAAAGCTGCTTTTTATGCCATTAGTGCTTCCCTGCAGACACTGAACATCAATGATGCCCCATGCTTTGGCCACCAGGTACAGAGTTCCCATAGGAAACAGGTGAGGGTGGTATAACAGAAAAGAAACTAACACCCAGAAAACTCATCAATGCCTATTTAGGCTCCCACAGAAAAATGTAAGTTGCTCCCTTGAGTCCTTGAGTTCTGCAGCCATCACAGTCATTACTAAGCAAATAAGCCATGCAAAATAAACTCCGCCTTACATCCCCCTCCATGGCAACAGTGAGGACTCAGGGAGACGCAACTCAGATTTACTTAACCCTGCAGGATCTAGAAGACTACATGAAGCATAGGAAGCAAACCAGAGAAGGGATTTTACTATTCACAGTTCTGGAGCTGGAAAGGTGTTTTGCTGGATGGCTGGTTTGTGCAAATGCCCCCAGATTCACGGGGATTGCAAACCCCATCTTTCCTCATCAGTAGTCACTTAGCATATGGCCAGAGCATGGACACTGGGACCTTCCACATTGTTGTGTTTCCTCATCCACGACGTCTCTGCTGACAGTGACTGCACACGCACACACTCAGGCGCATGTGCACACACTCTCACATGCACACTCAGACGTGCACTCACACGTGAACGCACATTTTCGAGGATGCTTAAAGCTGTGGTAGTCGATGAAGAACTACATACTTCCACCCATGCCACCTGCTATCTCTAAAGCATACATGCCCTATCTGGCATCCCAGAAACACAATGTCCATGGTAGTGCATTCCACAACTACATATCTAATTGCTTGTCTTCACTCCACCCTGTCTAGACATGGAACTCCCAGTTCCTCTTGTCCTCAGTCCTCACCACAACTATGCCTGCCTGACTGATCACTCAACACTGCTGTGAATCCACCTCTGTCCTGTAAATGCCCTGAGCACTTAAAGAAGGTCTGTGCAGAATACTCCCTTAAAAGAACTTTGCAGCCCCCTCCCATTTCATAATGATTTCAGGTTTTAATTTGTAACTGTTTTTGCTCTCATAAGCATCCTGGACATTTTGGATTATCTGCTTTTTAAGGTACGAATGGGAGTAGACCCCATATAGTGGGTACATCCCCATCTTCAAAATGGGGAAAATTCCATTTCCTTCAAAGTTATTACAAGCATTAAATGAGGTAATTTAGATAAAGCACATTAGAAGTGTCCTATCTATGTGGTTTCCTTCTTCGCTGGTATCTATTTTGGGTGACAATGACCTCATGAGGGCCACAGTGAGATGACCTTGAATGGTGGAAAGTCAGAAGGCGAAAGTGCACCCCATCCCAAGTCCTCCTAGAAGTTCTGATATTGATTATCTTCACACAATGGGCTCCTCATGATGCCATCATCTGTGACTCTGGAACTTAACTGAATTTCAATACAACAGATGATTTTTCTCCCCTCATTTGTTCTACACAATTAACAAACGTCTCTTCCCACCTCCCGCAACACTCCTAAGGAGGTCGATTGCAGGGTCCAATGGTCCTGAGCCACCAGACCCACTCCTCAGTTCTGCTACGCAACAGTGTTTCTCAGCCTTTAACCCAAGGGAAGACAAAAACTTTGTGCTGTCCAGAGAATACCCGTGTTTCATTTCTATCTTCCTTCTTTCCCTACTTTTGGAATTTGTACACAGAATTTAGAAAACAATCCACAGAATAACATGGGAGGAAAACATTGTGAAGTATTGAATCCTTTAAAGTCCTGACTCATATCAATAGGAAGTGAAAGGGAAAACCAAGAGCTTAATGCATGCAGTCTGGAGTCCAAACAGCTTGGCCCCCACTATTATCCCAGTTTCCTCGGTTGTCTCCTGCTACCAAGTGGCAAAGTTCATGAGGGACAGGCCACTGCTTGCCTGCAAGAGAGGTTTGGTTTCCTGTCCAAGCTTGTCAATATATACATGTTTTTAATATCAAGTTATTTTTTTGTAGGGAAGTGAGTCATAGCTCTCACCAAAGGTTGGCACCAAAATCCACAGATTTTGGCAGTCATGATCTTATCAAATTTTCTCAGGAGTTGCAAGTGCAACCAGATAAATCATTAAGAAAAAGCAATGAATAACAGAGAAAAGAAAACTAAGCAAATAGAACCTTCTGTCTCAGGCTTCATGGGACTTTGGTTGGTGGGATTTAAACTTCCTCCAGGCCAGCTGCTGTCATTTGATGGATAGTCAAATTCAACTGCACCCACCAAAGACAATGCAAAACTCTCTGTGTCCATGTCATCACACCACTGATAGCCAATTAACTCATTATATTCAGTATAAAATATCAGTGATTTGACCCTCATACACACATCTGGGGAGAGAGGACAGGAAGAAGAGGAAACTAACCATTTCCAGATCTGAGTGTCGGCTCAAAATAAAACCAGTATCATCCGCAAGTATTTTTGACATGGGTCCTAATTTTAAATTTACACACACACACACACATGCACACACATTTATGTATGCATGGGTGTGTGTGCACGTATATATATGCACATATTTGATTGCTTCTGTTTAAAATGTACTAGTCTCAGCAAAGCTTATTTTCCTTTTATTTGACTTTTATTGTGACCACAAAATACTATTCCACTGACAGGGACAAGGAGCTATGCAGAGCTAGCACTGGGCAGCAGGGGCATGGCTCCAACAGCACAAGGGCCCCATAGAACCTGATAGGGCCCTGAGAATGCAGGGTGTCCCTGGAATACTTTTAGGGCTCACAAGTACCGCAGAAAACACGTTGTCTCCCTCGCTTATTGACTTATAATTGATCAGCGATCAGTACCAGACAGGAAGCTGAGCATGTTCAAGGTAAACATTCCTATTTCGAGTCAGTACAAACTACCATGGTTCATTTCCCTTTGCCATTCTCGAAGAGATCCTCACAGAGCTGCCTCACAAGCACACCCACATCACACAGCCTAAGACAGATCAATCTGTTCATACAACAAAAGGGGCTTGATGGACTTCAGCCCCTTACTTTACTGCACAATACACTTCCAGGGACAAACAGGAGATGCTGTACCTGAAATCTTTGTTTAAATTGATTTTTTTTTAAAGAGATCAATAGTCATTTTGTTTCCATTTCTCAAAGGTGTCCATCCTACAAATACAATTATATCTTGACTCATTTAATCAAGTCTACCAAAAGTCTGATTAGATCTTTTGACATGGCTATTGAGGAAATCAGATGTTGATTTCTGCGTCAAGGTTAAGGGATATCTTTTGGCTACAATTTAAGTATACTCTGAGCTGGCAATCAACAATCCTCTCAGCAGAGGCTCTTCTAAATGGGATCAGATCCTCTTAGAATAGCATGATGTTTGTTGTTTTGATGGTGAGAAAAACTGAGGACCAGGAGACTGATGGAGCTACTCAGGATGGCTCAGTTCCTTAGTAATAGAATAAACTAGAAAGATGAAACTAGAAATACGTTCCTGTTGCTGCCTGCAGCCTCCTCTCCTTAGACGATGCTGCCCCCTTTTGAAAGGCTTTATAACTTTTTTTTTTTTTTTTTTTTTTTAATGCTTTGTTACAGAATCAAGTGGGAGGGAAGATTCAGCTCAGAACCTGTTATCCACATTGGCTTTTCTTCGGATACAGGTATTGACAGGACTCAAGGCAGAACAACGCAACATAAACCAGATGAGGCGAATGGACACTCGCTGGGGTCTGTTGGGCAGAGCAGCTCAGGTCTGTCAAAGTTCCTGGCAAGGTGAGAATGGGGAGAACGCTGCTTCTCATCTGTGGTGGCTGGCACAGTTCTGGGTAAGGACAAGGCCAACTTTCCTTCCAAAGAGGGTGTTCTCTGTCTCTGCATTTCCTTATCCTCAGGGCACAGCCTTCCTGACAGGCACTCCTTAAGCTGAATCCCTGAGCCAAATCCCGAGACGTCTTCTGGCATCCTGGAAATCCTGCACTGATTCCGAGGAAGTGGCAAACCAAGAACCATGAAGCATGCCAGCTTCATGTGAACTGATCACCAGGAATGGGCAGGAAAATGGAACTTGGGAATCTCTTTTCTACAGGGTGAGGCGAGTAGGAAACGATTGCTCTTTTTTGGCCAAGTTCCCCCATGGAATGCCTGCGGGGTGGCATTTTAAGTATTCAGACCAAGAAAAGTGGCAGAAGCTACTTGGTCTGGATGCACATTTCAGCCAACAAAATACCGTGTCACGTAAGCTCTCTGATAATTTCTTGGCTGGCAAGACATTTTCTTAAAATGAGCAAACAAAGAGTATCCAACTGGTATTTGATTTTTTTTTTTGAGACAGTCTTACTCTGTCACCCAGGCTGGAGTGCAATGGTGTGGTCTGGGCTCACTGCAACCTCTGCCTTCCCAGTTCAAGGGATTCTCCTGCCTTAGCCTCCTGAGTAACTGGGATTACAGGAGCATGCCACCACACCCAGCTAATTTTTGTATTTTTACTAGAGACAGGGTTTTGCCATCTTGGCCAGGCTGGTCTCGAACTCCTGACCTCAAGTGATCGACCCGCTTCGGCCTCCCAAAGTGCTGGGATTACAGGCATGAGCTACCACGCCGGACCCGGTATTTTATTTTCTCTTAACAAAACTGGAAGATACGATTGAAGGTGAGCTATCAGATAGTATTTCAGTCTTATGAAGCAGGACCATCTGTGAGGCATTTGAATGTTTAGAATGCTTAATAATGACAATTTCAGAAAGGCAGAGGTTTCTGAAAAGCTTGTAAATTAAAAGGAAATGAGCCCTGGGGTGCTTCAAAGATGGATGACATGTGATGTGTGTCCTCAGGCAGGCAGGATCTTGTGACAGTGGCCACAGCAGACCACAGAAGTTCATCTCCAGCTGAGCCAGGGGAAGGGAGCAGATGCAGTGCATGGTGCAAAATTCATCAGGGCAGGTGGAGGAGGAAAAGTAAGGGGAAGGGCATCCAAGGGGAAGGATGAGGAAGAGAAGGTTATGAAAGGTTAAGTCATGATGTGCAGCGTAGTGACTGACCAGAATTACAAGGCAAGGAGTGGGGGCTTGGCAGCAGCAGAGAAGAGCGTCAGGAAAAGGATGTTCACAGGGCATGCCTCAATCTGCATGCATGTGTGTGTGTGAGTATGTGTGTATGACTGCTTGTGGTCAGATTTCAGCTGAGGCAAACTCAATTAGGTACAGTTTCAGGGAAAAATGAGGTTCCAATTTATATAAATAATACAATCCTAATGAAAAAGGGAAGGTTTTTCCCTCTCAAATGTGCATGTAAAATTTCCCATAATTTATGTGGTGACACATTTTGAATAACTGACTTATAAGTTCAGTTTTCTATACTTCATCAAGAGTGATACTTTATGCGTAGCCCTCCTCCAGATCAATGGATTTCTCCAAATGAAACCAAGTATTTCATTTTAAGTGGGCGTTTTGTTAAAGAGCATTTTAATAATACTATGGACTAGACCAGGAAAGGAATGAGAAACTCAGCTATAGATGTGCATGGGGCAGGTCTGGGTGCCAACTGAAAGGGTACCACTAAAGGACACGGAAACAAAACAAAAAAGGGAACAATTCCCGTGCAGTAAATAGGATTGTTTCTAAAACGTGCACCAAATCAGGAAGGCTTCCCTGTAACTCCAGGTCACTGAGTCATGAGGTGAAGGAAATAAGCTGATCAGATTTCCCCCTTGGCAAAAATTTCTTTTCAAGAAAAGTAGGATTTATTTTTTAAGCAGCAGGAAAAGTAGCTGCGTTGTTCGAGAGCCTCTCTTCCCGGGAGTAGACTAATTCTGTGATGTACTGTTTATAATGTTGCCCTCTCTAATCTGCTAAGGGACTTACCACTCATCACTACCTGTATGGAGCATGCTGTAGAAGAGGGTTCAGAGGGTGGCCACATAATTTATTATTCAAATTAGAACTATTTTTCAAGTGATCTAAAGGAAGCCTAATGGGAAAGAACACAGTGACATCAGCATTGTTGGGACTGTCCCAGGCTAGCAGAAGTGTGGTCTCTCCACCTGGGTAGCATATGAGCTGACACCTGACAGGTGCAAAGAGAACAACTCAGCCGATTAGGGAGGAAATCTAAACTCCAGGCTCAGAAAATGGTGATAGATTCATGTGCAGGCATGTATTTTACACATATAACCCACTTGACCCTCATATCAGCTCTATGAGGAAGGTAATTATATAGTCCTCTTTTCACAGCTAAGGAAACTCAGGTACAGAGAGTGAGTGGTTGCCCAAGGTCACACACTGGGAAGTGGTGGAGCCAGACAGGCTGGCTCTGGGGTAGAGGTTCGCAAACTCAGCTGCATGGAATTCCCTGGAGCATTAACGATGTGCACACCCAGGCTGCACCCCAATCCAAGCATATCCGTCCGAAACCCTGGAGCCGGACCAGGCACTGGCTGTCTTCCTTTTTTAAATTATGATAACAAAGTGTGTGTAATAACATAAAATTAACTATGTCAGCCATTTGAAAGCATACAATCTCTGGTGTTAAGTACATTGACACTATCATCCAGACATCACCACTATCTATTTCAGAATGTTTTCATCATCCCAAAAGGAGACCTTGTACCCATTAAGCAGACACTCCCCAATCTCCTTTCCCAACCCAGTCCCGGACAAACCCCAGTTTGCTTTTGGACTCTATGGATTTACCTGTTCCAAATGTTTCATATAAATGAAATCAAACAACATATGATCTTTGTGTTTGGCTTCTTTCACTTAGCATAATGTTTCCAAGGTTTGCTCACAATGCAGCATGTATCAGTATTTCATTCCTTGTTAAGGCTGAATGTTTGGATGTATATACCACATTCTTATCCACTCATCTATTCATGAGCATTAGCGTTGTTTCTACTTTTCAGCTACTGTGGACAGAGCTGCTATAAGCATTTGTGTACTGTTTTACTTGTTTTTAATTTGTTTTGGGTTTTTTTCCCTTTTTTTTTTTTTTTTCTGAGACAGAATCTCGCTCTTGTTGCCCAGGCTGGAGTGCAGTGGTGTAATCTCAGCTCACTGCAACCTCGGCCTCCCAGGTTCAAGCGATTCTCCTGCCTCAGCCTCCTGAGTAGCTGGGATTACAGGCGCCCACCACTATGCCCGACTAATTTTTTGTATATTTAGTAAAGACAGGGTTTTACCATGTTGGCCAGGCTGGTCTTGAACCCTTGACCTCAAGTGATCAGCCTACCTCAGCCTCCCAAAGTGCTGGGATTACAGGTGTGAGCCACCGTGCCCAGCCTGTTTTTAATTCTTTTGGGTGTATTCCTAGGAGTAGAATTGTGGCTCATAAGTTATTCCTTTTTTTTTTTTTTTTTTTTTTTTTTTTTTGAGATGGAGTGTCGTTCTTGTTGCCCAGGCTGGAGTGCAGTGGCGCAAACTCAGCTCACTGTAACCTCTACCTCCTGGGTTCAAGCTTCTCCTGCCTCAGCCTCCTGAGTAGCCGGGATCACAGGCACCTGCCACCACGCCCAGCTAATTTTTGTACTTTTAGTAGAGATGGGGTTTCGCCATGTTGGCTGGTCTCGAACTCCTGACCTCAGGTGATCCATCCACCTCGGCCTCCCAAAGTGCTGGGATAACAGGATTGAGCCACTGCACCCGGCCTGTTATTCCCATGTTTAACTTACTGAGGAACAGCCAAAATGTTTTCCACAGTGGCTGTACCATTTTACTTTCTCATCAGCAATGAACAAGGGTTTCAGTTTATCCATGTCCTGACCAACATTTGTTTTCCTTTTGTTTGAACAGCCGTCTTTCGTGTGTGTGAAGCAGTGTATCACTATGGTTTTGAACTGCACTTCCCCCACTACTAATGAGGTGGAAGCATATTTCCGTGTGTTTGCTCCCATTAGGCATCTGTGTCTGGGAATCAAGATTGGGCCCCACTGCTCTTACCTTTGCTCCTGACTATCACAGCACACTGCCCAGGCTGGAGGTGGCTCACTTTTATTCTCTCTTTAGGAATAGTGCCTTAGAGCATCAGCCATCATATTACTGGTCCCAAGCCCCGTGATTTCATATGCACGGGTTTCACATGCAAGGTGCCAGCCTCTGTGAGCAGCATCTGTGCAAGAGCTGCAACACCATCCTTCTGTCGTCTTCAAAAAGTGTATCAGGGAATAATCACGTTTTTCCAGGTGAAATTGAATGGCTTTTGTCTGTTTAAATCACTCACAAATTTCGGTACTCTATTGTTAATTAACAAATAATTAATCAGCCCCTCCTTGGGCCTCCCCTGCCACCTCCTTTTAGAACTGATGCAAAGCATAACAGCTGGTCAAGTGCACATCCCCATGACTGCAGGGAAGGGCTGCCAGGCACACGCATCTCAAGGTTACCCATGAAGTTCACCTTCAAAGCAATCTGCAGTTTCCTTGAGGTTCTCCTGGTAATCTTGTCATTCAGCCCCAGTCCTTTCCTATTTTCTGGCATGACCTGTGGGACTCAGATTCTGTAGCTCTTCTGCCATGCCCCCCTCCGTTCTCCCATTAAGATATTATCTCTTGTTGGAAATAAAAAGACAGGACAGAGGAAGGCGACTGTCGTGAAGCCGCTAGTGCAGGAATGCGGGGTGGGGAGGAGGGCAATAGCCCAGATTTCTGGGAAGCGTGGAGAGTTAGAAAGAAGGTCTGGTGAAGAGCTGTGCATTTTCTCATGTAAAGGCAGGTGGTGCAGAGCAGGAGTCGTGAGGGATACAGGGTATTCCCTCGCTTCTTTCCAACTCAAGGTGAGGAGGTCAGAGCAGTCAGGAGGAAAACCCAAGAGCTACAAAAGTTACCTAATAGGAGGGCTGTGGTCCACTGGGAAGTTGGAGAGCAGATACGGCTGCTGATCCCCTGGCAGCCCCAGGAGGGGTGTGACACTGTTAGCTCCCCACCTTGGGCATGGTGACGGGGAGCCAGCAGGAGGCTCCTCATTAACCGGCAGGAAGTGTTCTACAGACCAGGGTCCCTGCACAGGGACAGGAGAAGGCACTGCAAAGGGGAGAATGGCTTGCCTCTCAGAGTCCAGTCAGAACTCTGCAGCCCTGGGGCAGCTGTGACCTCCAGGCTGTGTCAGTCCTGCACTTGCAGGTGGCTGGGTATGGCCTCCCCTCTCTAGAAAAGAGTTGGGAGCCAGCACGCTAAGAACCTGCCCATGGCCATCCACTAAGCCCTTCCTTGTCCTGGCTCACAAAAAGGTCCCTCAGCCTTACATGGGTCACATTTGTTAGAAACGCTTGTTCCTCACTGCCATAAAGATATAGCACTTGAACATAAATTTAACTTCCTCAGCAAGGTCATTTTTACTTTCTGCAGAAAGGGTATACTCGCCAGCAGTTTTGCCACGAGAGGACACCAAACAAAGGAGACAGGGTCATTTATAACCTGATGCATCCACCTTACTGCTGTGTCCGGTTTCCATTGGCTGGAACAGGACCTCACAATGCTGTATTTGTCCTGTTTGGCTAGCAACTTAGAACTTTTTAAAAGAGGCAAAGGCAGAGAACAAAGGAAGGAGTAAGTAACTTGTGGAATGCTGAGAAAGGTAAAAACACCTTCAAATAAGGAAGAGGAACAGGCTATGACCTAATGCCCACTTGGGTTAGTATAAGCATGCCAGGGCAAATACTTAGGCTAAATTGTGGGAGCTAAGAGCTAATAACATAAAGGACATTGATTTCTTTCTTTTTTTTTTTTTTTGAGACAGAGTCTCGCTCTGTCACCCAGGCTGGAGTGCAGTGGCGTGCTCTCGGCTCACTGCAAACTCTGCCTCCTGGGTTCACACCATTCTCCTGCCTCAGCCTCCCGAGTAGCTGGGACTACAGGTGCCGGCCACCACGCCCGGCTAAGTTTTTTGCATTTTTATTTTATTTTTAGTAGAGATGGGGTTTTACCGTGTTAGCCAGGATGGTCTCGATCTCCTGACTTCGTGATCTACCTGCCTGAGTCTCTCAAAGTGCTAGGATTACAGGCGTGAGCCACCGTGCTAGGCCACATTGATTTCTTTATTACGGCTAGCAGATATTTAAGAATGTTAGCACAGGTCTTTGAAATAAATTTTGCTTCTAAGAGAAGTTATGATTTATTCCTAATTAGACAGAGAGGAGAGTCTCTTTGAAGAGGAACCTCTATTTTGCTGTTTACAGGGCAGGTGGGAGGCAGCCAGAGTGACTGGGGGATGGGCTACAAAGGGAAGCGGACCCATTTCCCCTCATCTTCCCTTGCTTTGTCTTCTTCTCATAGCTCACGCTCCACCTCAGCTCCTGTCAGATTCTCTTTTGGTTGGTTTCTAAAGTACAATTCTACTGGCTTTTAAGCAAAACTATATGTGCTATTCAATGTCTCCCTCTCCCCAGGTTGTAGGTACCCCTCCATGGCCCACTGGGTCCTGTTGCCCTCCATCTCTTCTCTGACACAGCAGCTTCCAAGGCCTTGGCCCATGGATGCCGTCCATGCCGCTAAGGTCTTATCCTGGCCCCTCTCCTGTCTGGCTGCCCATAAATGCCCTTGACTTACTCCCAAATTTTCCTGACTTGCTGTGGCTCACTCCTGAATTTCCTTAGCTCCCTTTCCTGGGAATCCTGCCAACTGGAAATGCATATCCCTCCACGACCATGGTTCTCGGCGTTCTGGCCTCACCTGTCTGAGACCCACTCCCCTGAATACCCCTTCAGAGCCAGGTCAAGGTGTGGGAAGGGAGGTGGGGTGCTGCCAGCGGGGGGCGTAGCAGAGGCAAGCCAGGGTTGGCCGTTCAGACACCCCCCGTGGAGAACCACTGCTCTAGGCATCCCCAACCCCCTTATCATTTACTCTGTGTGTGTGTAAACATGCATACACATATATAACTTCACCCCACTACAAAAAAATCTCTTATCTTTGTAAACACTCAAGCCCACAATTCCAATTTTAATACAGGAACCACACCTCCCTATTTCTGGGTAGTGTGGTTTTCCAAGTTCCTGAGACATCCTCTATGCTCTATGTCAAGGTTTGCTATAAACACCAAGCCTGCAGGGGCATTTATCTTCCCCATATGGCCCCACAGCTACACTGTTCTGCTGCTTGGCTTGATTTTGTCTCCGTTTCTGTGAGGCAATGTGAAGTGCAAGTGTCCGTCACTTCTCATGAACAGAGTCATCTCCTGATAATCGCCACAGGGCTGCAGACAGCCATTTTCTGAATACCACAGGGGCACATCACTTCTCCTGAAAGGGCAGGAACTGGCATCCGTGGTGCCTTCCCCACCTGCGGTCAAAGACAGGTCTATCCAGGCTCCAGGCTTCCTCCCCAATCACACTTTCTTCAAGGGTCATGTGTTCCTGAACCTATCTTCACACTACAAGCAAGACACCATCCCCACTTTGTCTACAATTTTATCTCCCACTTTCTGAGCAACTTTTAAACTGGCTGGTACACTTGCAAAAATAAGCAAAGAAACTGATTTTCTCATTGCTTTTAGAGTGTTTGGTGAACTTACTCTTAATGGATTTAACCCAATTCCAAATTTATTATTTCACTATTTGTCCCAGAATGTGTTTTTGTTTTGTATTGTTTTTTGTTTTTGAGATGGAGTCTCACTGTGTCGCCCAGGCTGGAGTGCAGTGGTGCAACCTCAGCTCACTGCTACCTCCTCCTCCGAAGTTCAAGAGATTCTCCTGCCTCAGCCTCCGAGTAGCTGGGATTACAGGTGCCCACCTAATTATTGTATTTTTCATAGAGCCGCGGTTTCAGCATCTTTGTAAACCACACCTTTGCTGGCCAGGCTGGTCTCGAACTCCTGACCTCAGGTGATCCGCCTGCCTTAGCCTCCCAAAGTGGTGGGATTACAGGCGTGAGCCACTGCAGCCAGCCCAGAATGTCTAAAATAAGAATACAAAAGTGATCACTTCCTCTGGAACTTCTTATGTTTTCTTTGCTTCCATTAAAACACTGGAAGTTGGCATTCTCCAGGGAGATACTTCCAGGCATGCACGCACATGCTCTCACACAGAAAACAAGGCATGTGTCGCTTCCACAGAAAACACTGCAGGGCGAAGGGAGAGGAGCCGAGCCCCTCTGAGCTGCAGAACGATGGGTACACCTTGGGCTCACTCATCAGCTAAGTGACCTGTGTATTCCAGAAGTGCCTTAGCAGAGTAGCCCAACCTTCCGGTCAACCATAGTCTCTGACAGGCCAGTGTCTACTGCTCTTACTCACAAGGCCTGCAGCGTAGACAGCTTCCTACATTTCTGATAGCGTTCATGATTGAACACAGGTGTTAGGAAAGGAAGAGAAGTCACTCGGCATACCTTTCATACTCATCCCACACCAAGAGAGACATCACTAGTCAACCTCAGCAACCTTCTCCATTCAGCGTTTCAGGAAGCTTCCCTAATACACAGAGCTGCTGTGGATCATCATCATCATTATTAAATGGCTATACTCATCTTCTTACATTTTAATTGTCCTCAACATAAATGTTAACATTTCTCTTGGTTTCCTGGAGAAACTGTGGGAGTCAGGCAATCCTCCAATCCTCCAGGAGAAAACAGAAACTATAACTGACCTTCTTTCAACCGAAACAATGAGACCAGGTTAACACAACTACTTGGCCACTTCCAGTAGATAATTCTGGTTGAGTTCATTGTCTAGATGAAGACCACCTATGGCTGCTCAAGGTTGGGCAGGGACCACAGGTTGCATAACTCAAAGGGAAGTCTGCTTCTGGCCAAGAGGTACTAGATCTTGGGGAGACTGCTCTATTTTTCTTAGCACAAAATTATAGCTGGGATGTCATGTTCCTACCCAGATGTGGGCCCATGCTTCAACTCTTTTCAGATGCTCAATTGGTTCTTTCTGGTCACAGAGAGCCCCTTCTTCAGGAGCAAGAGTCACCTGCTCCCCTCCCCACCCCAAATCGGCACTGACTCCTCCTCCCAATATTGACCTGACCTCTGACCATGGTCGGGCAAGAAAATGAGTCAGTAAGCCCCCTGTGCTTGCATGAAGCAGACAAAAACACAGCTCTTTTCAGATGTCTTTCAAAGAGCCAATGAAAATCCTCGGCTCTTTCCCACACTATTATAAAATCCTATCTCAGTTCAGCTGCTGTACATAGGCAAACATTTCCAGCCTTAATGTACTGTTTTATGTCCAAGTCCTCTGGCCTTGCATCACAGGCAACTAAGATCTGTATAAATGCTGTGTGTCACCTCGGCTGCTATCCCACCCGGTTCTGCTTCATCTACAACCTGCGGCCTATAAGTATGTTGAGTTCCCGTGCCCTGGGATGCAGGTGACATCGCTCCTCTAGGCTCTCACAGATCAAGAGAAAATGCCCACTGGAGGAAATCTGTCCCCCACTCTGGCGTTGCACCTGCCCTTCCAGGGTCTCTCAATGAGATATTAACAAGCGACTGGTATGGCTAAGAATGTAAAAGAAGGTGAAAAACTAAAGGTTCTGGTTTTTTAAAAAAGAGATTTGAGCCTTGTTAACCATTCAGAGTATACCCTTCATGACCTGGTAGCTTCATAAAAGCATACAAAGAGAGGCAGAAAAATAAACATTTAGGATAATTACAGCTGGCCTGCAGCAAAGTCCAGTAAGCCCTGTAATTTCCTGGTCAAGAGGAAGCTCAGGCTTTAGGACAAACTGAAAAACAATCATACCAGCAGATGCTAAAAGGAGTATTTCCCAGCTTCCTTGGTTAGGACAGAGCTTTGAATCATTTCTTCAAGAGCAGAAAGGGACCTGTATGCCTGGCGCAGGCTGGACACAGAGCCTCCTCCTGGGAGACCCGACGGACAAGCCAGGGTCGCCCACCAGCTGTTTACCAATGGTCAGCACACTCAGTGGCCTGTGGCCATTCCTTAACTCAGGCGTATTAGCGAAACATCTCTTTAATGATCTGATTTTGGCTTACTAGCCATTTCCTGCTCACAAATCCTATGATCTCAGGACAAACTCTGCTCTTACTCAAAAAGTCATACTTTGTGATGCACACATTCCATAACGATGCCTTGAAGGTTTAAGGACTATGGCATTACAGGAAAATGCCAAGATAGACTACTACTCCAAGACCAGAAAGGGAATGCTCTGGCTAGGCACAAGGGACAGGCCCAAGACAAATAAGCAGAGGTGACAAGTGCTCCAGAGACAGCTGTTCAATTCTGATTTAAGGTAAGACAAAACAGGAAGAGGGGACCATTTAACTGTTTAAGTCAAATAAAAATCAATTACTTTGCAATACTAGGAAAGCTCTCACATCTGTAGCTTGTTTCTTAGCTACCCTGACTCCTACCCCAGTCAAATTTAGTTGGTACCATGATTCACTTTTGTCCCATCCTCCTAATCCTCCTGAACCCCCCAGGGAGTCGGCAGCCTGGGGGGTTCAGGAGGCCGACTTGCATTTTTATAGAAACCATCTCTGTCCAGCCCCTTCTGTTAGCACGTTTGCCAGACCTAAAGCAAGAGAAAAAAATGGCAATAAGCTATTAATTAATATTTTCAAGGTTTCCCGGGTATTCCTCTCCTTCAGTTAAATCCACTGCCGTGAGTTTTCTCTGTTGCTTCCTACGACCCTACTTACGTTTTCTGTTGCTAAGAGTTGGCAAAGGCAGAAAATTATTCCAAAACTAAAAGTGGTTTCAAATACAAGTTAATTGACAATATAAACAGGCTGGAAAGCAGCATCTTTTCTCATCCTTGTTGTATGATTTGTCTGGTGCATTCAGGGCCATGTCGGGGCAGAGGCTGGCGATGATCTTGGGGACATTTCTGCTCCTCATGCCTGAATGGGAATGCTCCAGTGGTTCAGCCCAGGCATTCTCTAACTCAGATCTGCCATCCACGGTGGTGGGGGGGGGGGGGGGGCCCAGATCAAGAAACTTCTGAAAGGGCAAGCAATGAACTGAACCAAACCACAATCCTTTGTTACGAAGATTTTCATTTTTACATATGGCTGAGAGCTACTTATCACTAGCCTACTATTGTATATTGTAAGGTTAAATTCATATATAGTTAGAATTTACTCTGGATTCTAATTTTGTCCTCTTCTGTGGGTCCCAGATGCCACGGGGGATTGTAAAGATCTTATCAAATGCGTGCCCACCCTGTTGAGAAGCTCAGAGCATAAAGAAAGATGCTTTTTTATTAGCACATCACTGGCACCATACAAAAGTTGGTCTTAGGTTTAAAATGCTATGACTCACTCTTATTTCTCAATAATATAGTACTGTTAATTTTGCTTTATTGCTACCAATTATTACTGATAATTAAAGATATCTAGCTAATAATTAAGATGGTTAGCAAACAATTTTAAAATAACTAGAATAAAGTAAAAACAAAAAGTCATCCCTATTCTATACTAAAAAGCAACCATAAATGTAATCATTCCTAATGCACTTGTATATTAATGTTTCATTACTGAGAAGCTGCCTGCAAGCATGTGTTATTTAAATAACATTGCTGAAGATTTCATTGTGACTGCTGTCTGCTGTTAACAGCATGCTCTGTGACCTACAATCTCATAGATCGGCTTCTCTTCTCTTCTCTTACACAGTAGATGGGCAATACAATTGCTGACAGCCAGTGAACTCACATGACTTCTTTACATCCTTCCCTTCCCTGTCATCAAGGAAATGGGGACAAAAGACCACGGAAGCTGCTGTGGTAAGGAGGCCACGGGGTCTCTGGCCCTGGTTGGTGGATAACGTCAGGACAGCCAGCTGAGTAGCACCTCTACTCTCCCTTTCAGTGATTGCAGTATCAGTGCTGTCACACGGCGGCCAGCTAACGTTTTTATTTCCCAGACTCCTTTGCAGCAATATACAGCCATGTCCTTAAGTTCTCGCCAATAAAATGGGAATGGATGGGAGGTGCACGTGACTTCCAGACTGGCCTGTAGAGACCTCACAGATGTGTCCTTCCATGGCGTCCCCTCCAACTGATGGAGAAGCAGATGGCTGTGGTCGTCATAGAGGCCTGTGTTGCTGAAGGGTGAGTGCCTCCAACCTTGGCAGTTGCAACCTCCCAAGTCCCCTGAGAGTCACCAAGAGCCTCTGAATCCAAAGCTGCTGAATTCTGGGGATTTCCTTGTGAGAGCAGCTTAGCCCCGCCTTACTAACATGTTGGCCACAGCCAAGGGAGTCAGAGTTCCATGCATATTCTCCACACATAGAAGGAAGCCAGAGGACAAACCATGAGGGCGGTTTTAAGCTACAGCCCTAAGGTTGGCTGCTGGACCTCATAAGAACAGGCACAGACCAATGTGCTATGAGCGCAAACTGAAGCAGAGAACATGGGCAGGGCACGGAGGGCCAAGGCACAAAGGGGCTTTGAGAGGTTTACAGGAAGGGTGCCACAGAACTGACATCACTCACAGTTCCAGGGGAGCGAATAGGATTCTAATGGAGGCAGCAAATCCTGATCTGGGGCATGACTGTACTTCAGTAAAACAATAGATGTCATTATGTCCCAGCAAAAGCATTAAAATGAGGCTTCTCTTTCATCAACCTCTGTACGAATAACTCCTGGTACGATGTGGGCACCTCCCCTCCTCTCTGAGAATCCGTGGCTGGGCCATGGGTAACATTAGGGTCTGCGTCACTGGCACACATCCCAATCCCAACCTATAGGTGTGGAGCCAGCAGGTAAGAGGAGAGGAATGGGCATGGGCAATTTTCACAAAACACTCGAGAAAATTCAGTATATCCTCTTCCATTTCCACTGGGGAAAATATCATTCAAAATCTCTGCATCAAAATTGAGAGTTCTGGGCAACTGGGTCATCTGCTTCAGCATTCACCAATCTTTTTCCTTTTTATGTGTGTAACTTTTGCTTACACTACTGGAAACTGTCTCTAACATGGGATATAAAGTATTAACAAACTGCGCCAGAGATCAATTCTCATTGGCTACACCTCTGACCAAGGCAGGCATGCGTTCAATGAACATATCTAAGTTCCTACTCTTGTTTCCAAGCACTGCACTAGTTGAACAATCAGAAATAATAGCAATAATAATAATAAATGGCTCTGTCCTCATAGAGCTTAAAGTTACTTTACCTGTTTGCTCCCAACTAACTCCAAAGTTTTAACAAAATTCAGCTACAAATGTTTATTGAGGTCAGAAGATAACCTCTGGAAGAAGGGGCAGAGATGATTTTGGACACAGCCAAACCAATTATGAATAGATGGCTGCAAAGACAGGGTCAGAAGCCACTCTTTGCCTGGGTCATAAAATATGCAATATTTAGGACAACAAAGAGTTCTACTTGGTAACAGAAAGACTGTACAGTTCCAGCCGGGCGCAGTGGCTCACGCCTGTAATCCCAGCACTTTGGGAGGCTGAGGTGGGCAGATCACGAAGTCAGGGGTTCGAGACCAGCCTGAACAACATGGTGAAACCCTGTCTCTACTAAAAATACAAAAAAATTTAGCTGGGCCTGGTGGCACACGCCTATAATCCCAGCTACTTAGGAGGCTTGGGGCAGGAGAATTGCTTGAATCTGGGAGGTGGAGGTTGCACTGAGCTGAGATCATGCCACTGCACTCCAGCCTAGGTGACAGAGTGAGACTCCATTTCAAAAAGAAAGAAAAGAAAAGAGAAGAGAAAAGAAAAGAAGGAAAGGAAGGAAAGAACAGAAAGAAAGGAAAGAGAAAGACTGCACAGTTCCTATATACCCTTGGTTTCATTTCTACAGATTTCAACTCCCCTGACCATAAATGAAGGAACACTCAGAAGCTCCACACCTATGGAGTAGTGTGTGTTAAGCAGAGTGGTATCCAAGTCAGTAAACCTTTAACTTAATGAAACCTAAACAGAGAAACGTTATCTGCTCAGGACTATGTAAGCCCTACTGTGTGAATTGCTTAGAACTGACCTGAAGTATCTACTCTAGGTCCCATTCTGACAGTTCTTATGGAAGGGAGCCTGCATCATCAGTAATGAAAATATCAACATTCACTTCTGCCACTCTCCATGCAACCAAGTAAAACACAGAGAGATCAAGGAAATTCAAATGCAACTGGGAATCATAGTTTCTCTGTAAACCATTGTATTTTCAAAGAAATAAGCTTCACAAACACCTGTATTTATAATTTGCTTATACTTTTTGGTATAAAACTAGAAAATCATCCAGAATATAGGACAGAAATTCATTGTGCTAAAAGAAAACAAATATCAAAGACAATCCACTTAGGATATATCACTAAATGACTATTTTTGGAGTTCAACCAAAATACTCTGCACACACAGACACACACACACAATTTACAAGTCAAGAAGGCAAATTAATTCCTTACCCTTTTATTTTTCTTTTTTTCCCCCTTTTTTATCTCCCCATGATGTCCAGACAGCAGTTATTCTTGTCCAAGTTTATCAAATTATCTCAGTTTGAAGCTCAGGGCCAAAACTTCTGAAATGTCCCTTTCTGAAAGCTCACCTGAGTGTCTCCTCTGAAGGAGACATCAGGTTCCCCAGGAATCACCCAGCAGGAGGCATCACCCAGAATTATTCAGCTTTATTAGAGGCTGTCATTCGAAGGATTTACACTCACCATATAATTATAGATCCAGAATATATCATCTGGGACGGCAAATATTCTTAGCCAAGCAAATAAAAGAATTCTCTGATCTTTCTCACCCCAGATGAAGGGTCAAATATTGAGAAATAGCTAGTCATTTGTTCAGTCTATTTTTAAACACATGTTTCCAATGTACAGTCAATAAAAAAAACCATCCTTCCTACACACACACACACACACACACACACACACATAGACATACACAATGAACTGTAGTTAAGGGTGCACCTTCAAATCACTAAATGGAAATGCTGAAGAACGGGAACTTTCATTTCTTAACCCTTCTCCTCCCTCTCCCCCTTAAACTATTCTGTACTTAACATAGAAACACAGGTGCCCCTAAGCTGGATTCCCCTCTCAGAGAGGGAGCCACGCAGCAGCATCGGCAGCTTAGCTGAGGCTTTGCCTTCTCTGTACAGACCTTCCTTCACCCTTCTCACAAGGAGAGCCGAGCCCTCTGACTCTAGCTCTTCACCAGGGCCTCAAGCTTGGTTCTCCTATTGCCTCATCTGCCCCCATACCTTGAATCAGGGTTTTAACAAGGCCTGGGCTGGCCAGACACTGTGGCTCACACCTGTAATCCCAGCACTTTGGGAGGTCAAGGCGGGCAGATCACTTAAGGTCAGGAGTTCAAAACCAGTCTGGCCAACATGGTGAAATCCTGTCTCTACTGAAAATACAAAAAAATTAGCTGGGCGTGGTGGTGCGGGCTGTAATCCCAGCTACCTGGGAGCTGAGGCAGGAGAACTGCTTGAACCCAGGAGGCAGAGGTTGCAGTAAGCCAAGATCGCGCCACTGCACTCCAGCCTGGGCAACACAGCAAGACTCCACCTCAAAAAAATAAACAAGGCCCCTGGCAATGCCAGAGCATTTGGAGTTTGAGTAGCACTGGCAAGGGGTTCCTTGGTGTCTTCTGAGGGCAGGGGCTTGGCCTGGCTCCTCTGTGTGTCCCCAGTGCCCCCTGGTCTGCTGTGTCTCCTATGGGACAGACTCAGAGTGTGCCCAGGGCAAGTGGTTGGGAAGGCGAGTGTCTATGTGGGGAGGGATTTTAGAGAAGGCACTCTGCTCTCTTCTCCCTTTTCTTTTCTCCTTCTTTCTTTCCTTATTTTTTCCCCTCAACATTCATTGTTCTTATTCTCTAAGTCAAAATTCAGACTTTGGAAAATAAATAATCACTTCACGAAGTCTATTTATCATACAACATGGTGACTATAATTAATAAGAATGTATTATATACTTGAAAATTACTAAAACAGTAGACTTCAAATGTTGTCACCACAAGAATATAAGTATGTGAGGTCGTGGAGATGGTAATTAGCTTGATTTAGCTGTTGCACAATGCCTTGATATATAATTTTTATTTGTCAATTGAAATAAACAAAATACAGACAATCATCACACACACTGTTAAAACATACAAAATATGCTCTGCATTGTTTATGGACAGACACCCTTTCACTATATTTCTAAAAATATAAAACTTTTAAAAGGGTTGCTGCCCCTGGGGAAGGAAGAAAGAACCAGTTGTGTTAGGGAGGCAGTGTCACTGCGTCTGCTGTGTTTCTTAGTTGTTAACAAAAAGACAATGCAGCAAATGTAGCTAAACACACATTAACATTTGTTAATGGTGGATGATTGGTATGGGACTGTTTATTTTATTTATTATTTATTCTATTTATTTTGCTATTTCTATTTGTTTTTCTATTTCTGTTTATTCTATTTATTTTACTCTGTAATCTATGAATTGGTACTATGCAAAATTTCAAAAAGGAGAAGAGACCATCAAGGTGCAGTTTATGTTGAAAGAATGGACCCAAACCCATGGGATGGCGGAAGGGCAGGGTGGGGGAGGAGGTGCAGCCCAGCAGCCTCCTCACTCACATGCGTCCACAGTCTGTAATCATCGCTCAACAGGAAGAAAACGGAAGGACTATTGGTCCGCGTGGGTCATATTTAAGATGCAGAAATCAAGAAAATGTGACAACCCTGGTAGAGGAAGCAATGGTGGCGCTAGCTGAGGAGACAATAAGGGAGCAGTGGGGATTTAAGAAGATCCCAGTTTCCAGGGTGGAGGACGCATCCCTGGGGGGCCCAGACCCTGGGGCAGGTGCCACTGCGAACACAGCAGGGCGGGAGGCTGGGAAAGTGTCTGCCCCTGCCCTTTCCCAGGGAGGAGCTGGGAAAGAAAGCTGGCAAAAGTCGAGGAGGAAACACTCATTTCTAATGAAATGAAATCTGTAACATCAGATAAAAACGGAAGATGAGTGTGATGCTGGGACAAGCACATTGGCCTGTGCGCCCCCTGCCCTCTCAAGCCAGGGGTGTCCATGGGGCGGGGGACAGGGAAGGCGAGGCACGGGATGGGAGACAGGGATGGCGCGGGGACAGGGAAGGCACAGGGCCGGGGACAGGGAAGGCGGTGGGGGTGCAGGGATTGTGTGGGCAGGAAGGCGAGCTGAGAAACAGCGGCCCCAAGGGCCGACCCCGCGAATTGCCAGTGTGCGGGACGCCCAGTCTATAGTCGACTTCCTTTTTTTAAGAATCTGGATCAAGACACAAGAAGAGCTGGCCAGGAGCTTGGAGCGGTGCAGCGCAGGCGGCGTTGCCGGCTCTCTGCAGCCCGGAGCCGCGCACCTGGTGGCCGGGCGCACCTAGCGGCCACGCTCTCTGGCTGCCCCCTGAAACCGAAGGCGCAAAGCAAGGAGATGGGGAGGAGGCTCTGGAGACCACAGGTGCTGGGAAGTGGAGCGCCAGGAGGTCCGGGCCAGGTAACAAGGGCAGGTTGGGCAAAGTGGTGAGATTCTGGATGTATCCTGAAGGCGGCAGATGCTATGAGGGTTGCACTGGAGGTGGAGTGGGAGTGCAAAGCGGGCAGAGATCGTGCCATTGCACTCCAGCCTGGGCAATGAGCGAAACTCAGAGTAAGAGAGCAAAGGAGGTGGAGTGAAAGAGCAAAGGGGGCTCCCCAAGGTTCTGGCCTAAGAAACTGTGATGGCAGATATGTCATCTCCTAGACAGTATAGGATACTGAGGGACAGATGCTTCTCACCTTCTCTGGTCTCTGAAGCAACTTAAATCCATGTGCAGGCAAGTGAGATTCTAGTTTTATACTTGTCTGACAAAGAGCAGGGGAAGGCCAGAAAGGAAACATAGACAGTGGAAATAATAGTCATGTTTTAGGGGAACATAAGGAAAATCAGTATTTGAAAGGGACATTTTTTACCTCAGTATCCTTACAAACATCATATTTTCAGCCAAGTGGTGAAAAATCTACATTTCTTTTTTTCCCTCTGAGAACTGGTACTGGCATTAGGCCCTGTTATCAACTCTTCAGGATCTATTTGTATACTACTCCCATTGTAAGAACCGAATGCTCTGGGGGAAAAAAATCATCAAAGCTTTAAAACCAAAACCTTCCTCTGATAGTTTCCAGGTTTGCATTAGAGATAATATGATAAGAATATTTTTTAAACTATTTTTTTTGTTGTTGTTGTTTTGAGACATTTAGCTCATTGCCCAGGCTGGAGTGCAATGGCATGATCTCAGCTCATGGCAACCTCTGCCTCCCGAGTTCAAGTGATTCTCCTGCTTCAGTCTCCTGAGCAGCTGGGATTACAGGCACGTGACACCACGCCTAGCGAATTTTGTATTTGTAGTAGAGATGGGGTTTTGCCATGTTGGTCAGGCTGGTCTCAAACTCCTGACCTCAGGTGATCCACCCACCTCGGCCTCCCAAAGTGCTGGGATTACAGGCATAAGCCACCACGCCTGGCCTATTTTTAATGGTCAAATAGGTACATAAAGAACCTTAGAATGATTTTTCTAGATTACATATTAAGGTCTATTTACTTTCCAATAGTTGATAGGCGTTTTATATATACAAGGCTCTGAATCAGAAATGGAGAGTTGAGTGGCCATAATAACGTACTGTTATTTGTTGTTGATGACACAGTCATCGAGGAAAACAATGCAGTAATGCCATAAAGTTGTCATATCCTTTGATTCACTAATACCTTTGCAGGTCTCTTTCATAAAGAAAATCTGTAAACGAAAAAAGGCTTTCGGGATAAAGGTGACTTTCACATTATTTATACCAGAATAAAAGAAGCAATGAGCAGCAGGGCTGAGCCAACCTTCATCGAGTGCTAGCTGTGAGCTCCTTCCTGTGCTTGGCACTCATTTAATCTCATTTAATCCTCGTAAGAATGCTAGGTGCTGATGACTATGAGTTCACTATACACACGGGAAGACAAGACTCTAAGAGGTCACAGAACTGTATATGATTAAGTCAGAATCCAAATTCAAGCAAACAAAAACAAAAGCCACGCTTTTCCCTTTACACAGAAGATCATACAGCCTTTAAAAGAACTATGCAGATACCGAGAAAGGCTCAGGAGAACATGCAACAAGAAACTCTGTTAGACTTGTAGGCACCGGACATGAATCTCCTACTCCACTCTTTTTTTTTTTTTTTTTTGAGATGGAGTCTCGTTCTGTTGCCCAGGCTGGAGTGTAGTGGCGCGATCTTGGCTCACTGCAAGCTCCGCCTCCCGGGTCGATGCCATTCTCCTGCCTCAGCCTCCTGAGTAGCTGGGACTACACGCACCTGCCACCACGCCCGGCTAATTTTTTTTTTTTTGTATTTTTAGTAGAGACGGGGTTTCACCGTGTTAGCCAGGAAGGTCTTGATCTCTTGACCTCGTGATCCACCCACCTCGGCCTCCCAAAGTGCTGGGATTACAGGCATGAGCCACCGCGCCCGGCCCTTACTCCACTCTTAAAACCCGCCATATGCAATTTATTTTACTTTGAATATAAAGTTTTTTGTTTTTTTGGTTTTTCTTTTTTTTTTGAGATGGAGTCTCGCTCTGTCACCCAGGCTGGAGTGCAGTGGCACCATCTAGGCTCACTGCAACCTCTGCCTTATAAAGCATTTTCTAAAGGTACAAGCTAAATTTAAAAAGTATCTCTACACAACTGATGTATAACAAAAATTAGTTCTACCTCATAGGCATGCGGCTCAGCCCTCCGAACACATTTTCCTGTTCTCAATTGGTGAACACTCCAAAAACAGAGCAGATTTGAGCTTTTCCAGGCCCAGAAAAGCTTGCGTGGTGATTTGCTGTGTGTGTGACAACACTGCCACCCTGTGGCAGCACAGCTTCACACATGCTTCGAGCCACGTTTGCCAGTGCTCTGTAATCCCCCTGGAGACCCGGATCAGCTGGGTGGAAATGCAAGCTCTCTGTAAGGACAGGACTCAGGGCAGCTGAAATTATGAAGTTTTCTTTACAATGTAGCTTAGTAACTTTTTCTGAAAATCTTATTTTACTGGTGGGCTTCCCTGTAAATGCCTGTCCCCAATACTGCAGAGGCTTCCATCAGAACCAGTGCCACTCAACACGAATTCTGGAAACTTTTTAAGGGCTTTTGCTATGGAAATCACTTCAAATGTAGGCTCCTTCCATCTTCGAAACACTATAATGACACACTATTTCTGTCGCTGCCTGAACAGGGCAAATGGGCAAAATGTCTCTAGACAGGTTTATTTTGTTGTTTGCTTGTTTGTTTTCTAAGGCAGTGATTTTTAAAACTCTTTTTACTAGAAGAACTTTCACTTTATGATATCAAGAAATGCAGAGATAGCTGATGAAGCACATAGTAATACCTTTAGATTGGTCAAATTTATAGAATTTGGATTTTTAAAAAAACCAAGAAACCGAGAAGCAGGGCCCATAAAAGGCCAGTTACTTTCAAAAGTTCATTCTTCACAGAAAGGCCTGCTATGACTGGTCTGTTATCCTGGTGAATAACAGAACCAGGATTAGAACCCACATCACTTTACTCCTACATCAGAACACTGGCACTTTATCAGACTGATATAATAATTTCCTTTGCATTTTCGTGTGCTGAATTACAAATTAACTCAGGTACCTGGTCTCACTTGTGAGGACAGTTTATCACTGCTGTTTGCGTGACTTAGGAAGCAGACCCGAGAGCTAACTCACACCTTATCATTAATCAGCATCCACGACCAGCTATGTGACCTCCCTGCGTCTTGGGGTCCAGATGTGTGGGATGACGTTAACTGCAGTGTAATCTGTTCCATGCTTTCACAGCTACACAGGCTGAGTTTGAGGAAAACCAATACTGACCATGTGCCCACTAAGCCAGAGTCCCCTGCAGGTGTCCAGTGCAGCCCAGTTTACAGCCTGAGGCAAACGTTCTTTCACAGATACAGAAAGGAGTGTTTTCTGGAAAATGCAAAATTCTAGGAAAACTACTTAAAGTTAGTTGAAAGATGAGAATATTTACTATGATTCAAACACCCTTTGATTAAGACAGTGAAGATATATCTTGGAACAGAGTCAACTTCAGTTTCTAAGATATTCACTAACTTTTCCAGAGAAGATCAAATTTCTTTGACCATCAACATTAGGATTTTTTTTTAAATCTATTATCATAGAGTCTTCAAGTTATAAACATAACAAACCACTTACATTTTCTCAAGAAAAAATAACACTTAATAGTATCTGCAAACTTTCTGGAGGGCTCCGGTCAGGTTTACTCACCATTTCAGAACATTTCCTATCAGTGTCGGATGAGCTGTATAATTTCTAATCGCTACAATGAACCTACAAAGTGGATACTGTTTAACAGATGAGGAAAGTGAAGACAGGTTCTGCATGCTGGGCCAGATTTGAAAGCTCGGCTTTAACACCCCAATGACGTAGGCTTGCCTTCCGCCTCCACCAGGCTAGAGATTGACTATTACATGGAGCTGAAGCAGTTACCCTGTTTGCACAAAGACATAGAAACAGCCAGCAGGGGGAGCACCAATAAAGCCAATACTCATTGCAATTTTTTTTTGTAAAGCAAGAAGTGCTAAGCTAAGTGCTAAGCTAAGGAAAGAAGGAATTCACAAGGAGATGGATCAGTGTTACATTTTATCACCGGATATACACAAAAGGAGGGCCTCTCACAGTCCAGACAGTGAACTAAGGGAAGGAAGAGCTGCAAAATCCCTTAAAATAGAGGATATTCAAAGCAGCGAAAGGATGATGTGACTCATGCGTCCCTTTGATCCTCTCTTCTGGTGAGATTAAGCAAGCACTGGCATCAAAACATGCAGACTAGGATCAATGGCTTGGAAGAAATAGGTAAAAACAACGGCTGAGTGCTCTTAAGAAATACTGCATCACTAACATCCTTAATTGAAGACAGCATCATAGCCAACATAAATAAGTAGATATCAATAAATCTGATCAACCCATTCACCGCTGGCATTTGGACATTTTCTGTGTCTATGTAAGGAAAATCAAATGAGCCCACATAACTAAGCTCAGTGCCTAGAACAGACAGGACTGAGGCAGCAGGCATGGTCATCACTGGTAGCCATTATTATTTTAAGTGCTGTGCTGTCCTAGGGCTTGAAACCCAGTATATTCTTATTTATGAGTTAATATTAATCTATCATATTGAAGCCTTATTACTTTGATTCATAGGAAAACTCACCCTTGATTTTTAAAAATGGGAAAAATATATCCCAGAAAACACCTCATATCAATAACAAATTTCTTCCTTCTTTCACAGATTCATAGTATTCAATCATGTAGATATACCACATCTTCATGTACCATAGCTTCATCTACCAACCCCTTCGTGATGGGCACAAGCATTGCTTTCATCTCCTGTTATTACAAATAATGCCACAATAAACAGCCTTACACAAGAATCATTTTAGACTTTTGCCAGTGAGTCTTCAGGGTAGATTTCTAAAAGTAGGATTTCTGTGTCAAAAACTAAATGTATGTATAACTTGGCTAGATATTGCCAAATTCACCACCATAAAGCTGGCACTTTGCATTTTGCTCAGTAATGCATTTAAGGGCCCCATAGTTTAGTGAAAAAGGTGTAGTAACAAACTTTTGGGCTTTTGCCAAGCTCATACAGTGTTCACTGTAGTTCATTTATATTTCTCATTTTGAGTAAGAGTTTTATTTCTTTTCTTTTCTTTATTTTCATTTTCTCTTTTTTGTCATTCAAGAGGGTTTTCTGTTTGTTTTCCCTAAAATCAAATTTATTAATATTTTCTCTGAGGTCAAATTTATCAATGTATTGAAAGGGATAATAAGAGAACATCTTAAACCTAGAGAAAGTTATCAATATCCAAAGAAGGTTATAGAACACCAAGTAGATTTAACCCAAATACTACCCCAAGGCGTAAAAATTTACTAATGAAACTCCCGAAAGTCAAGGATAAAGAAAGGATCCTAAAAGCAGGAAGAGAAAAGGAACAAATAGTATACAATGAAGCTCCAACATGTCTGGCAGCAGACATTCCAATGGAAAACCTTACAGGCCAGGAGAGAGTGACATAACATATTTAAAGTGCTGATTGAAAAACATACTTTTACCTGAGAATAGTATATTCAGCAGAAATATCCTTCAGATATAAAGGAGAAATAAAGACTTCCCTCAAACAAAAGCTGGGGAATTTCTTAAATCTGACCTACAAGAAATGCTAAAGGGAATACTTTAATCAGAAAAAAAACGACACTAATAAGTAATTACTTGAAGGTACAAAACTCACGGGTAATAGTAAGAACACAGAATATGATAACACTGTAACTGTGGTGTATAAACTACTCTTATCCTAAGTAGAAAGACTAAACAATGAATCAATAAAAATGATAACTACAGCAACTTTTAAAGACATAGACAGTACAATAAGATATAAATAGAAACAACAAAAAGTTAAAAAGTGGGGAGATGAAGTTAAAGCATAATTTTTATTCATTTTCTTTTTGCTTATTTATTTGTTTATGCAGCGTTCAGCTCTAAAATAGTATTTGCAAGCCTCATGGTAACTTCCAACCAAGTAACATACAATGGTTACACAAAAATAAAATGGAAGAAACTGAATCATACCACTAGAGAAAAACACCTTCACTAAAGGAAGACAGGAAGGAAGAAAGCAAGGGAGGGAGGGAGAGAGGGAGGGAGGAGGGGGAAGAAGGAGAAAACTGGTAACAAAATAATAGGATTGAGTCCTTACTTATCAATAACATTGAATGTAAATATACTAAACTCTCAAAAAAACATAGACTGCCTGAATGAACGAAAAAACAAGACCCACTGATCTGTTGCCTACAAGAAACACACTTCACTTATAAAAATACATCTCAACTGAAAATAAAGGGATGGAAAAAGATATTCCATGCCAATGGAAACCAAAAACAGAGCAGGAGTAGCTATACTTACACAAAATAGATTTCAAGACAAAAACTGTAAGAAAAGACAAAGAAGGTCATTATATAATAATAAAGGGGTTAATTCAGCAAAAGCATATAACAATTTTAAATATGCATGCACCAAACACTGAAGCATCCAGATGTATAAAGCAAATATTAGAGCTAAAGAGAGAGATAGGACCCAATAAAATAATATCCAGAGATTTCAACACCCAATTTCAGCACTGGACAGGTCTTGCAAATGAAAAGCAACAAAGAAACATCAGACTTAATCTACAGTATAGATCAAATGGATCTAATAAATATGCACAGAATATTTTATCTAATGGCTTCAGAATACACATTCTTTTCCTAAGTACATGGATAATAAAGGACAGACCATATGTTAGGTCACAAAACAAGACTTAAAACAGTTTTAAAAACTGAAATAATATCAAGTATCTTCTCTGACCACAATGGAATAAAACTACAGTCATAAGAGGAATTTTGGAAACTATACAAATAATGGGAATTAAACAACATGCTCCCAAATTACCATTGGGTCAAGGAAGAAATTAAGAAGGAAATTAAAAATCTTCCTGAAACAAATAATGAAAACACAACATACCTATGGGATACAGCAAAAGGAGTACTAAAAGGGAAGTTTATAGTAATATGTGCCTATGTCAAAAAAAAAAAAAAAAAAAGAGGAAAAATTTCAAACAAACAATCTAACTACACATCTTAAAGAACTAGCAAAGCAAGAGCAAACCAAACCCAAACTTAGGAGGAAAAAGAAATAATAAATATCAGAGCAGAAATAAATGAAATAAAAATGAAGACAATATAAAAGATCAGTGAAACAAAACGTTGATTTTTTAAAAGTTAAACAAAATTGACAAGCCTTTAGCCAGATGAAGAAAAAAGAGAAGATACAAATAAAATCAGAAATGAAAAGGGAGACATTACAACTAATACTGCAGAAATTTAAAGGATCATTGGTGGCTACTATGAGCAACGATATGCCAATAATTGAAAAATCTAGAAGAAATGGACAAATTCTTAGACATATACAGTGTACCAAGATTGAACCAGGGAGAAATCTAAAACTAAAACAACTTAATAACAAGTAACAATATTGAAGCCATAATAAAAAGTCTCCTAGTAAAGAAAAGCCCAAGGCCTGATGTCTTCACTGCTAAATTCTACCAAACATTTAAACAAGAACTAATACCAATCCTACTCAAACTATTCCAAAAAACAGGGGAGGAGGGAATACTTCCAAACTCATTCTATGAGGTCAGTATTACCCTGATACCAAAACCAGACAATGACACATCAACAAAAGAAAACTACAGGCTAATATCTCTGATGAATAAAAATGTAAAAATCCTCAAAAAAATACTAGCAAACTGAATTCAACAAAACATTAGAAAGATCATCCATTGTAGCCAAGAGACATTTATCCCTGGGGATGCAAGGAGAGTTCAACATATGCAAATCAATCAGTGTGATACATTACATCAACAGAATGAAGGACACCAGATGATCACTTCAAATGATATCGAAAAGCATTTGATAACATTCAACATCCCATCGTGATAAAAATTCTCAAAAAATTGGGGATAGAAGGAACATACCTTAACATAATAAAAGCCATATACAATAGACCCACAGCTAGTATCACACTGAATGGAGAAAAACTGAAAGCCTTCCCCCTAAGATCTGGAACATGACAAGGATGCCCACTTTCACCACTGTAATTCAACATAGTACTGGAAGTCCTAGCCAGGCAATCAGACAACAGAAAGATAAAAAGGGCATTCAAATTGTAAAGAAAGAAGTCAAATTATCCTTGTTTGCAGATGATAGGATCTTATACTTGGAAAAACCTAAAGAGTCACAAAAAATCTATTAAAACTAATAAATTCAGTAATGTTGCAGGACACAAAATCAACATGCAAAAATCAGTAGCATTTCTATATGCCAACAGTAAACAATTTGAAAAAGAAATTAAAAAATAATCCCATTTATGGTAGTCATAAAAAATATTAAATACTTAGGAATTAACTAAAGCGAAAGAGCTCTATAATTTAAACTATAAAATACTGATGAAAGAAATTAAAGAGGATACCAAAAAATTGAAAAATATTCCAGGTTTATGTATTGCTAAAATTTCCATACTACACTAAGCAATCTACAAACTCAACGCAATCTCTATCAAAATACCAATGACATTCTTCACAGAAATAGAAAAAAATCCTAAAATTTATATGGAACCATAAAAGGGCCAGAATAGTCAAAGCTATCCTAAGCAAAAATAACAAAACTGGAGGAATCACATTATCTGACTTCAAATTATACTACAGAATTATTATAACCAAAACAGCATGGTACTGGCATAAAAACAGACACACAGACCAACAGAATAGAGAACCCAGAAACAAATCCACATACTTATAGTGAAGTCATTCTCAACAAAGGTGCCAAGAACATACGCTGTTCTCTTTAATAAATGGTGCTAGGAAAACTGGATATTCATATGCAGAAGAATAAAACTAGACTCCTACCTCTTGCCATATACAAAAATCAAATCAAAATTGATTCAAGACTTAAATCTAAGACCTGAAACTATGAAACTACTACAAAAAAATTTGGGGAAAATCTCCAGGATATTGGTCTGGGCAAAAATTTCTTGAGCAGTACCCCACAAGTACAGGGAACCAAAGCAAATATGAACAACTGGGATCACATCAAGTTTAAAAGCTTCTACACAGCAAAGGAAACAACCCACAAAATGAAGAGACAACCCACATAATAGGAGAAAACACTTGCAAACTACTCATCTGACAAGGGATTAATAACCAGAATGTATAAGGAGCTCAAACAACTCCACAGGAAAAAGTCTAATAATCCTATCAAAAAATGGGCAAAAGTCTGGGCGCAGTGGCTCACGCCTATAATCCCAGCACTCTGGGCGTGCTGGTACGTGCCTGTAGTCCCAGCTACTTCAGAGGCTGAGGCAGGAGAATCGCTTGAACCCGGGAGGTGGAAGTTGCAGCGAGCCGAGATCGCGCCACTGCACTCCAGCCTGGTGACAGAGGAAGACTCTGTCTCAAAAAAAAAAAAAAAAAAAAAAAAAAAAAAAAAAAAATGGGCAAAAGATTTAAATAGACATTTCTCAAAAGAAGACATACAAATGGCAAACAGGCATATGAAAAGATGGTCAACATCACTGATCATCAGAGAAACGCAAATCAAAATTATAATGAGATATCCTTTCACCTCAGTTAAAATGGCTTATATCCAAAAGACAGGCAAAAGCAAATGCTGGTGAGGATGTGGAGAAAAGGGAACTCTCATACATTGTTGGGGAGAATGTAAATTGGCATAACTATTATCGAGAACAGTTTGGTGGTTCCTCAAAAACCTACAATAGAGCTAGCATATGATCTAGCAATCCCACTACTGGGTACATACCCAAAAGAAAGGAAATCAGTATATTGAAGAGATATCTGCACTCCCATGTTTGTTGCAGAACTGTTCACAATAGCTAAGACCTAAGTGTCCATCAGCAGATGAATGGATAAAGAAAATGTGGTACATAGTGTAAACCAAAAATGAAATTCTAAGGCTCCCTAACCATCTGAATGGACCCCTCTTCTCAGTCAAGGGGATTCCAGAGTTAACTTAAAAGTCTAGTTCAGGCCATGACGGAAGAGGGGATTGGACATGCCTCATTACACCCTCCAGCATTAACATCAACTCAGACCTCAAGTCTGATAGGAAATATTTACAATGTATGCTCTCTGAAGCCTGCTACCTGGAGGCTTCATCTGCATAAAACCTTGGTCTCCACAACCCCTTATTTTAATCCAGACATTCCTTTCTACTGATAATAACACTTTCAACGAACTGCCAATCTGATTATATTTAAATCTACCTATGACCTGGAAGTCCCCCAACACCCTGGTTCGAGGAGTTCTGCCCTTCCAGATAGAACCAGTGTGAATCCTACATGTACTGACTGATGCATTATGCCTCCCCAAAATGTATAAAAGCAAGCTATACCCCATCCCCCTCAGGCACATGTCGTCAGGACCTCCTGAGGCTGTGTCATGAGTGCATCCTTAACCTTAGCAAAATAAACTTTCTAAATTGATTGAGACTTGTTTCAGTTACTTTTCGGTTTACAATATACACAATGGAGTGTTAGTCAACTATGAAAAAGAATGAGATCTTGTCATTTGCAACGACAGGAGTGGAGCTAGAGATCATCCTGTTAAGTGAAATAAGGCAGACACAGAAAGACAAATACCACATGGTCTCACTTATTTCTGAGATCTGAAAGTCAAAATGACTGAACTCATGGACAGAGAGTAGAAGGATGGGACAGGTAGTGGGGAACTCACTGGGGAGGCAGGGATGGTTAATGGGTACAAAAAAGTATATAAAGAATGAATAAGGCCTACTATTTAATAGCACAACAGGGTAGGGTGTCTATAGTCAATAATTACTTACTTGTACATTTTTAAATAACTAAGAGTATAAATGAATTGTTTGTAACACAAAATATAAATGCTTGAGGGGATGGATACTCCATTCTCCATGATGTGATTATTTCACATGGCATGGTGCATCAAAGTTATCTCATGTACCCCATAAATATATATACCTACTCTATACCCACAATTAAAAACGGATTTAAGAAAACAAATTTATCAATGTTTTCCATTATCACATCTGGATTTTTAGTCATAATTGGAAAAGCATTACCTACTCTCATTTTATAGATGAATTCACTATATCTTCTGCTAGTATTTATATGGTTTCCATTTGCACACTTAGATTTCTGATTCATTTGATTTTTTTCCTACTGTATACAATGAAAACATGTACAATTTTCTTTTTCGTTATGGCTACTCGATGATCACAGTTCTACTTACCAGTTTACTTCCCCCTCCAGATTTGCTGTGTTGACCCTGTTGTATACCATGCTTCGTTATATGATTGGCTCTACATGTTCTATTCTGCTTCACTGAGCTAGTGTAATTGTAATAATTACTGTAATTTTAAAGGTGTTAAAAGCTATTTTTAAAACTGGTAAGGCTTACCCATCCCTCATGCTTTTCAGAGTTTTCCCTATCCTTGCTTATTTTTCTAAGAAAACTTGATAATTAACTTAGCTCTGAAACAAAACCTGACACTGTGATATGTATATATACACATATATATAACAAAATATTATTTAGTCTTAAAAAGGACAATCCTGTCATTTGTGTCAACGTGGATGAAACTGGAGGACATTATGTTAAGTGAAATTATCCAGACATAGAAAGAAAAATAGTCCATGCTACCATATGTGGAATCTAAAAAGTTGATCTCACAGAAGTCGGGAGAAGCTGGAGAGCAGAGAAGAAGGATGGGGAGAGGTTGGTCAACAGGTACAATGTTACAGTTAGACAAGAGGGATACCCTCTGGCTTTCTATCATACAGTTGTGTGACTACAGTTAATAATAACGTATTACACATTTCAAAACAGCGAGAAGAAAGGGTTCTGAATGTTCTTACCACAAGAAAATAATTGATGTTTGAGGTAACGGATTTCCTACTTATCCTGATGGTGACTACACAATGTAAACATGTATCAAAACCATCATATTGTACCCCTTAAATATGTACAATGATTATGAATCAATTAAAAATGAAATCAAATTTAAGGAAATTTTAAAGAGCCATTGCCACACCCTCTTTCCTCCAAGAGTGCCTATGAGCAAAAGCGCATTAAGTATAATTGTCATTTGATGAGTCTTAACAAGGCATTTTTTTCTTATACCTGCCAGAAGTCAATATCCAGTGTGCATGAATAACAGATCACTTTGCAAGTCAGATGGCTTTCAAATTTTAGCTATTGACAAATTTGAAAGATAATCTAATTAGGTATCATTCAAGGATCATAAAAGGATCATTCAAGATACTTTTTTAGGACAGGTCTCTATGTGATTTTTGGCATATTAGATTCTGAGGACTTCAGGAATTGAAAGGCACTGCTATAACAGAACTTTTCACCCTTACATACTATCTATGTAAAGTGTTTCCTGGGGGCTTACTTCCATAAAAATGAAGAGACACAGAATTAATGTTGAAGCTTTTCTTGTTTTATCAGTAAATCATGTTCAAACACGATAGATACATAACATTTTTAAATTGTCTTTCATCTTATTAATAAATGTCTTTTCAAGAAAAATTTACTTTCCATGTTTAACAATTATATGTCAACAGTTGCAATATATTTATACTGTTTTGATTTATTTTGTAATTTTTATTATGAGAACTCATCCTAGAAAAATATTTTTCTACTGACAGTTTTATGATCACATCAAATAAAAAACATAACTTAGAGAGATATTTTAATTTTATAACATGTTTTACTTAAAGTCCTTATTAAAGACTTTGAAGCATAAAATATGAATTGAATAGAATAAAATTTTACTTGGGGACTGACCTGGAAATGTGAAATCAAGAAAAAGTGATAATATAAACTTTCTTACTAATACAGAAGAGTCGTCCCATGTAATTTTTAATAGGTGATAGTAAACATCCAACTTTTATTAGATACATTTAAAATGTCAATATTTATAAGATGTCATGAATTACATTCTCTTGAGTATTTAAAACTATGAAGAAACTTTATAGATGCCAACTGCGCAATGTAAGGGCACAGGTAGTTTCAAATCCTTTCAAAGGCTCCATGAACAGCGCGTAGGCTCACAGTTTAGCAGCTGAGAGCTACAGGGCTGGAAAACAGGACTGAGTAGCTCCAAAACCACCAGGCTACTCCTTATGATGCATGACGGTAGTTTCGGGAAGCATGAATTCAATTACCCTAATAAAGGCTTCTCCTGATCACGCTGACTGGCAAATAGAAAAGCAGAAACTAAAATATTCCACGTATTCCAAAAGTAGCATGGGCAACTAAAAAAATATCAATAGGCAGCTTTCGACTCTATCTAGACTACAAAAAACCAACCACCAAACTAAACCAGTATGTGATTTCACTATCTGGAAGGTTGTGCAAAGCAAGAAGAAGTTCCAAGCAATTAGCAGAAGCACCTGCTGGGGCATTAGTACTCACGTTCAAACCCCTTCCTGGGGCAGCCCTGTAGGTGTCCTCATCGCTGTCTGCACCCGACAGCACAAGCTGCTCAGCCTGGAACACAAGCACCAGGCCATGTCATCTCCAGGTGAAAGTTCAGACAGAAAACATAGTCCTTAGCGATCATTAAGGCAAAAATGCCAGTGTGGCCACAAGGCAGCAAACCCTTCACTTAATAGGTGTAATCTTTGCCACTTCTGCCAGTTTATGAACAGACCTGAACCAAAGTGCTCCCTGATTTGGAAATCACAATTTTGAAATCCACACTCATAGGAACGAGTTTTCTTTCCTTCCTTCCTTCCCTCCCTCCCTCCCTCCCTCCTTCCTTCCTTCTTTCTTTTTTTTAAGACAGTGTCTTGCTGTGTGCAGGCTGGAGTGCATTGGCATGATCTCAGCTCACTGCAACCTCCACTTCCCGGGTTTGAGTGATTCTCCTGCCTTGGCTTCCCAAGTAGCTGGGATTACAAGCGTGCATTACCACACCCAGATAATTTTTGTATTTTTAGGAGAGACAGGGTTTCACCATATTGGCCAGGCTGGTCTCGAACTCCTGACCTTGGGTGATGTGCCTGCCTTGGCCTTCCAAAATGCTGGGATTACAGGTGTGAGCCACCTCGCCCAGAGAAAATATACAATTTTCAAACAGTAGTGGGCCTGAAGTGATGGAGTTAGGTCAGCAAGCAAATTAATTAGGTTTTGAAGACTTCAAAGTTTTTGTTTTGTTTTGTTTTGTTTTTGAGCAGAGTCTCGATCTGTTGCCCAGGCTGGAGTGCAGTGGTGCTATCTTGCCTCACTGCAACCTCCGTCTCCCCCTGGGTTCAAGCAATTCTCCTGCCTCAGCCTCCGAGTAGCTGGGACTACAGGCGCATGCCGCCACGCCAGGATAATTTTTTTGCATTTTAGTAGAGACAGGGTTTTACCTTGTTGCCCAGGCTGGTCTCAAACCCCTGAGCTCAGGCAATCCGCCCAAGTCGGCCTCCCAAAGTGCTAGGGTTACAGGCGTGAGCCACTGCTCCCAGCCCGAGGACTTCAAAGTTTTAATCACTGCACAGCTAATTTATTGGGTGTGCTGAGAAAAATTTCACCAAATATCTCACTCCCTATGATCCAGAAAAGAAAAATGATAATATTTATTTCTATTTATCATAAATGAAAGGTAAGGTATAGAGAAACGAAAAATATTTCTAGCAAGTTCAGGACAGTGAGAAAGAAAACAGGCTTTGTATCTGAGGAATACAAGTCCCTTTAATGATCAGAACCAGAGAAGCAGTGAAATGCACAGCAGTCATGTCTCACTCGACCCTTGAACCAAATGGTGACTTCTTGAGGCCACCTGCTTTGTGGGCTCCAGTCTAACTGGCACCAAGGAGCCATAAAATGCCACATACTGGAAACCATAACTCCCACCCTATAGCTCAGCAAGTGATGGCCAATCACTAACCAATGTCATCTCTGTAAACCAGTGACAATTCCTGTGGAATGACTTTGTATCAGCCCACTCCTTGTCCCCCTTTCCCTTTAAAAACCTTCTTATAACTATGGCTGATCCTCTCCAAGGCAACCTGGAAGTGTGTCCTAGGCAGTCAGGCTCACCTTTTGCCCCATAAACTCTCTACATTAATCTTGCCTCAGTTTCATTTTTTAGGCCAACATATCTGGTCTAAGTCGGCAGGATTCAGAGTGACGCTCACACCAGCACCCAGCGTTTTCTCTCAGACTCAGCGTTATCTCTCAGACTCAGTGTTTTCTCTCAGACCCAGCTGTTGGTACCAGCAACACATTGGGTCCCCAGCTCCAGAGGATCCCGCAGTGCAAAGGGTAAGACCGCCTGAATCCGGACCGCCCTATGATTTTCACCTGGGCTGCTCTTTCCACTGTGCACTTTCTGGAATGGAGGCTCTATCTTTGCCTTGCAGGCAAGTGATCCAGGCATCAGTGATTAAAAAGGAAAACTACCTTTTCCACCTTGGGGCAGGTAGGTCAAGGTACTGGCAGTTTGGCACTGGTGACATCACTTTACATAGCATGCTTTTAAAACTGCAGCTGTTTTCTACTGTTTATAATTTGGACTTTAAAATATTTGTGACCAATTCCTATTAGTTTTATACCAAAAGGTGCATGAAGGTGAGTTATCTCACCCCCAAATTAAGAGATTTGAGAATTTTTTTTAGAAAGCGCTCCTTAAACTCCCCAGAAAAACTCTTTAAATGCCTAACCTGCCTGCAGACCTTTCTCAGTCCCTTGGACATGTAAATCTTACCATGTCTTGGAAATGTTAACATGCGTTGTATTAGCTAAGCAGCATTCCAGCTGAGAACAGGTTTGATACATAGTTAACGTTCTTGGGACATACCACAACATTTATTTCCTCGGAAAGAAACATTTATCAGAAATTAATTTGAATTCTTTGTCTCGGATACTCATTTATAATCCCATCTACTACTGAAGGAAACCAAAATATTCCTCCCCTAAGTACTGGGGATTGGGAGCTGAAGAAGGTTAACATCCAGGGAGACACTGCCCCTTCCCCTGGCTTGCCCCTTCCCCTGATGACAGAACAGCAATTTAGAAAGACAAAGGTTTTCCTGCCTGCCATTCCCACCTAAAGATAGGCTCCATTATAAGACTTGCTCATGGGCTCAGAGACAGCAATGCCAGGGAATATAGGTGCAGTCTTTATTCATCCCATAGGTTTACTTTCCCACATTTTCCTGCCTTTGGGCACTACCCCCACAGGCAGCTTTTTTTTTTCTTCCTGTCTTTCCCACTGTCTCTTTAAATCCTCAGTCTGGACCTTGTATATAGACGGTCAGCTGAGAAGCTGAGATCTTAGGGAACGTGGCTAGACAGGACAGATGGGGCTTGTACCCCATTTGCAGCTAGCAAAACCTTTCTTCTTTTGAAGTTTTTCTGGTGGCTCTGGGTCTTGTGAGGAATGTGTTGCACCTCTTTGGAGATACCTGTCAAGTCTCTGGTTGAATCATAACCTTGGTTAAGGCATGTTGGTTTTGGTGAGTCACTTGGAAATGTATCTTTGGTTTAAAAGAGGAAAAAATTAAAAAGTGCAAAAGCAGGGATATTGGCTGATTCGTCCTGGCTAAAATCTGATAAGAGACTGAAAAGATTTAGGAGCCCTATAGTCAAAAGGTAACTTAATGAACAACTGATATTTGGGATATATATGTATACACACACACACACATACACATACATGCATATTTTTTGAGTCCTCGTTCTCTCTATAAAAGTTTCTCAGTTGATTGAATCTCTTTCTTCTTAAACCCCTGCTAACCATATATACTCCCTTGGTCTGCTTCCCTTTTGAGGACAAGATTTTTGCCAAAGATAATGTAAAATTCATTGGTCTTTACAAAAGCTAAATTCTCTGTCTGCTTTGAAATGTAAATTTGCTACCTTGTTCTCTAAAATTTTGTGAGGGCTTTAGGCATGTGAGACAGATACACTTTAACTTGTTCCATTTACAAAGGCACAGTTTGAATCCAAATGTCCTTTTGAACTAGTGAATTTTACCTTACTCATGGCTAAAATTTTAAAATCAAAGCTATGAAATCTTTATTTCTGACTATGTTTGTATGTATACATGTGTACACGTATGAGTTTGTATACTGTCTACATGGTACCAAACTGACTTATAAGTAAATCAGTTCTCATAAATTTAGTAAATAAGCCCAAATGCTTTTCAAGTTCATGTGACTTTAGTCATCTTTGGTAAATGAGGCTAGTTTTAAAATTGTTGGTAAAATAAAACAGAAATATTTTCAGAATTTAATTTAGACATTTTTGCCTGGGTCTACTAGTCAAATAGGTTTAGGCTATTTCTGCTAGGTGTTTAAGGTCATAAAACTGTTGCTTCTGTGATATTGTTGATACTTGTTTGATTCTGGGGTATAGACAAGTGGCCATGGGAAGGCCTGGGGACACGTGGATGTCTGCAGCACCTACGCCAAGAGCTGCGGGGCAGAGCTACACTACATGTCTTCCCTGGCTCACTTGTGCCTCCTGAAAATGCTGGGAGGGGCTGGTTCTCCAGGCATTGCCTTCATAACTCTGTCCTTTTTTCTGGGCTCTGTATCAAGGTACACAATTAAAACTGCTTACTTCTCAAGACTTTTCACAAATATTTGGGATGCTAAGAGTTAACACTGAAATTAATATATGTAATTAAATCTAGTAGATAAAAGAGAAGCAACTTGTATCCAAAGAACACAAGAAAAGTAAAATGCATTTTTAGTTTTAAAAAAGTTATAGGCCAGGTGCGGTGGCTCATGCCTATAGTCACAGCATTCTGGGAGGCTAAGGCAGGCGGATCACCTGAGGTCAGGAGTTCCAGACCAGCCTGGCTGACATGTGAAACCCCATCTCTACTAAAAATACAAAAATTAGCCGGGCATGGTGGCAGGCGCCTGTGATCTCAGCTACTTGAGAGGCTGAGGCAAGATAATCGCTTGAACTCAGGAGGCAGAGGTTACAGTGAGCCGAGATCATGCCTCTGCACTCCAGTCTGGGCGACAGAGAGGACTCTGTCTCAAAAATAAAAATAAAAATAAATACAATAAATAAATAAAAATTAAAAAGGTTATAAAAAAGACATAAAAGTATGGTTTTTGTTGGCTGGGCACGGTGACTCATGCCTGTAATCACAGCACTTTGAGAGGCCGAAGTGGGTGAATCACATGAGAGTCAGGAATTTGAGACCAGCCTGGCCAAGATGGTGAAACCCCGTCTCTACTGAAAATACAAAACTTAGCTGGGCATGGTGGTTCATGCCTGTATCTCAGCTACTGGGGAGGCTGGGGCAGAAGAATCACTTGAACCCGGGAGGTGGAGGTTGCTGGTTGCGGGTTGCGGTGAGCCGAGATCATGCTATTGCATTCCAGGCTGGGCAACAAGGGCAAAAAACACACACACACACTCTCTCTCTGTCTCTGTCTCTCTCTCTCTCTATATATATATGCTTGTGTGTGTGTGTGTGTGCGTGTGGTTTTTGTTAAAGGAACAACAATTTTGCATGGCTTAAAGGTTATTTAAAAGTTGTTTTAAATCAATGAAATACAAAAATGATAGATAAAACTAAATGGGTATAGGAAGTTAGAAAAAAATGAAAAATATTGTAAAAGGTTATAAAAGATTTATAGAAACTTATCTGTGCGGTTAAAGCTGAATGAGGTTGGATGGATTTGTTTATAAGGTTTTATTAAAATTAGGCTTATTATTAAAAATACATTAATACAAAGGTAAAACTTGGTTTTCTCTTTTGAACACGCTTTTCATAAAGTATTGATAACAAATAATAAAGGTTTTTATTTACCTTTTGAGTAAGCTGCAATAAAAAAAGAGGAGAAAGAAAGACACATTCACCATGTCTTTATTAGGTCTGAAAACTGAGCCTCCTCTTTTTTTTTTTTTTTTTTTTTGAGACAGGCTCACTCTGTTGCCCAGGCTGGAGTGCAATGGTGCCATCTTGGCTCACTGCAACCTCTGCCTCCTGGGTTCAAGCAATTCTCCTGCCTCCGTTTCCCGAGTAGCTGGGATTACAGGTGCCTGCCACCATGTCCAGCCAATTTTTGTATCTTTAGTAGAGACGGGGTTTCTCCATGCTGGTCAGGCTGGTCTCCAACTCCCGACCTTCAGGCGATCCACCCGCCTCGGCCTCCCAAAGTGCTGGGACTACAGGCGTGATCCACTGCGCCCGGCCAAGTCTCCTCTTAATCAAAGAGTAAATATTTTTGCTTTTTGAAATCTTTGAAAAAAAATCACTTTGACTAAATGAATATTATTTTACTGTGATCCCATTTTGAAATCAAGTGTTTCAAGCCTTTGACATTTGACAAACTTCCTAAAATGAAACTTCAAATTCTAATTGAGTCTTTTTCACACTGAACTAACTTTTGGAGATTAGGGCTCCTGGAAATCCAAACAGGGACCCTGGAACTCCAAGAGAGGCATATTACACATATTTGGTACATGAAAATCATACTGGACGCATTATTACATAAGAGATGGTGTGGTATTTAACTTTCTGTTTTGTTTTGTTTGGTTGGTTTTTTTGGAGACAGAGTCTTACTCCAGGCTGGAGTGCAGTGGCTCAATCTTGGCTCACTGCAACCTTTGCCTCCCAGGTTCAAGCAATTTTTGTATTTTAGTAGAGATGGGGTTTCACCATGTTGGCCAGACTGGTCTCAAACTCCTGACCTCAGGTGATCCACCTGCCTCGGGCTCCCAAAGTGCTGGAAATACAGGTGTGAGCCACCGTGCCCAGCCAAGAGATGGTGTTTAACTTTCTTCAGGTTATTTTTATATGAATATGCTACTAATATGCGTTCTATAATTGTAAAAGATACCGAAAAATTTGATGTGTCTTGACATAAACAGTAAATTGCTTTATTCTGATGCTCTCTTTTCCTAAAAGTTCTTTGTAAATGCCAAAGCATTGTATCTTCAAGTAACCTTATGGAGAAGATCACAACAAGCACTCTGAATACAAGTTTCTGATAATTTTGGAGATCATGTCATTGAACAAGACAAAAAAAAAAAATCCAGTAATCTAATTTAAAACCTGATGAGTTCATAAAGATTGCTAACCCAACTTCAAGCAGAATAAAAATTAAGTACATGGCACTGAAGTGACAGAGCACTGAAATAATTTTTGTGACTTCTTTTTGTTTGAAACACAGTAGGTTCTTTTCATGTTTTGTTTTTTAGCAACAAGAAAACTTTTCTTTTTGAGCTATTTATAGCTTATTAGCAACTGGGTAAAGTATACTATTGTGGGCAAACTGAGACATTTATCTTTCATTCTTCCTGATTTCTCCAACATTCAGAAACTATTTGTATTTTCATTTTATGGCAACATTCTTACTTGCATAAGTTCAATAGGATCTGTTTTCTTTTGTAACAGGACACGTTGAAAGCACTGGTTATTTTACCAAGGCTTCGACTGGAATGACAGATTTTCAGATATGACCAGACTGGTTTGAAGGGCTGAAGTTGACTTTATAGCCAGTGGACTTGGCAAATGGCTGGCCTGGTTCCTTGTCAACATAGTTCCCTTACAAGGTTGCTGACCTTGCAGTAAGTAAAAGCATGTCACTTTCTGCAAGGCCCAGTAATCTCAAGATATTCTGAGATCTCGAGAAGAAAGAAATTTACCCAATTCATACAGGTATTACCAGCACAGTTAGGTGGTGAATCCTTAACTTGGCTTCCTAGCCACAAGAGGCTTTTAAAAGTCTAATCTGAGATTCCTTTTCAAAATGTTCCAGCAAAGCCAACTAAAATGAGTCATTATGGCCACTCTTCTTGCTGCATCTTATGCAAACAATCATGCCAAGTATAATAAGTGTAAAACTTATTTTACAAATAAACTGATTCTACTATGATTTATCTTTGGTAAAACTGGAGGAACTGGAGAGAGAAAAATTATTTTTCAATACTCCACCTGTTATTCAGTTCTAGCACAGACAATTGTTTTTGTGATATTATTATTTGCCTACAATTTGGACTGAATCCTGAATTATCTCCTGGCTACAAGTCTCTAAAGAAGAAGCAGGATTTAATGTTCTGCCTGACATTTTTAGTTGTTCCCTATGTTTGATCTGGCATATAAATTATCTTTCAGACTATAATCCAATCCTGTGTGCATTATGCTTCTGCTGTTCAGATTATTAATGCTATATATCTCTTGTGGTTTTATTTCTTCTGAGAAAACTAAAATGGCATTCCAAAGACTAGAGATGATTCAACAAGCAACAGCAGCTAATAAATTACTGACGCGACTGAGGTTTCATTCTTGTCAGTCTGTAATGCCATCCTAATTTGGCTTTTGGGTTCTCTTAAAATTCCTCACTAAAACATCTTTTCTTTCCTCCCTAACACGTGACAGGGCTATCTGAGAATGACTCTTCCCAGTGACAAGGGACCCCTTGACACTCAGCCTTTAATCATCAATGCTTTCAAGAAGAAATATTTTGTATCAAAAGGGGGAAATGAAGAAATAAATACACTTTTTATCTACAGAATGTGAGCCCCTTTTAATTATCAGGCCCAGGGAGGCATTGAAATGCAGTGGCGGTCATGTCCCACACCCTACTTGAGCTAAATAATTACCTCTTAAAGCCAATTGCTACTTGAGTTCTAACACTGAGTGAATTTTATGCCAAGTAGCTATAAAATGCCATACACTGGACACCATAACTCATCTGCCACAGTTCAGGAGTGTATAGTCAATCACCAATCAGCGTTATTTCTGTAAACTAGTGAGAATCCTTGTCAAACAACTTTGTGTCAGCCACACCGTCTTCCTTTTTGCCCTAAAAAACCTTCTTGTAACTATGGCTGAATGGAGCATTCCCCAAGGAAAACGAAGTGTGTACCAGGCTACAGTCCTCAACCTTGGCCCAGATAAACTATCCATATTAATTTTGAGTCAGTTTCTTTCTTTAGGTTGACAATGGTGAAAAACAGAAAGCCCCTTGCAATCCACAGATGGGACTGGATCACTGACTGGGCCTTCACTGTTGTGTCGACAATGATGAAAAACAAAGTCCCTTGTAATCCACAGACGGGACTGGATCACTGACTGGGCCTTCACTGCTGTGTTGACAATGATGAAAAACAAAGTCCCTTGTAATCCACGGACGGGACTGGATCACTGACTGGGCCTTCACTGCTGTGTCGACAATAGTGAAAAACAAAGTCCCTTGCAATCCATCGATGGGGCTGGATCACTAACTGGGCCTTCACTGTTGTGTCGACAATGGTGAAAAACAAAGTCCCTTGCAATCCATCGATGGGACTGGATCACTGACTGGGACTTCACTGCTGTGTCGACCGTTGTGGTGTCTCCCCACCCCCTGAACTATCAGAAGCTCAGTCACAGTCTCCACGTCTCCAGCTTTTTAGGTGACTTTATTTTGCTAAAAATGAAAGTCTTTCTAGATCTGTCAGTTGGTTTTTCTGGCCGTTTCATCTTTTACAAGGAAGAAGACACAAAGAGAACAACTACTTGAGGTCTAAGGGTGAGGAATGAGGAATGGTGGATTTTACTGTGAATTGGTGTCATCAGGATCAAGGAGGTCAAGGGTGAACATGGTCCCAACCAACTTATCTCAAAAATGTCAGGAACAAAAGCAACAAAACAACATTCATAGAGTGAGCAAAAATTTAAACAAAAAATTCTGATTCTCTCTTTTTTTTTTTTTGAGACAGAGTCTTGCTCTGTCGCCCAGGCTGGAGTGTGGTGGCATGATTTCAGCTCACTGCAACCTCTGCCTCCCGGGTTCAAGCGATTCTCCTGCCTCAATCTCTTGAGTAGCTCAGGTTACAGGCACCTGCCAGTACGCCTCGCTAATTTTTGTATTTTTAGTAGAGACAGGGTTTCACTGCATTGGCCAGGCTGGTCTTGAACTCCCGACCTGAGGTGACCTGCCCACCTCAGCCTCCCAAAGTGCTGGGATTACATTTGCGAGCCACTGCACCCAGTCACAAAATTCTAATTCTGTAATTTCAAATAATTCTAATAGGAAAGGAAGTCGGGAGAGTAGGGCGGAAGAGAAGAGGAGAGGAAGGGATAGTTGGAGAGAGCGAGGGGATAGAAAATGTCAGGGATCCTAAGGTCTTACATAGACATGCATGGAGTACAGATTTTCAAAGGACATGCAGAAACATGGGGAAAAGCACAATCTCTTAAGTATAAGAGAATCACAAAACCATTACCGAAGCTTCAGCAGAGGTGAAGAAAAAATAATCTGAGGTTTGTGAAAAACTCTTAAAGACAGAAAGTCTCTGCCAGTTCAGCTGAGCTCCACTGGAACTTCTGTTCTCATCTGGCTCTCATTCTCCTCTTCCCTTCCCAAACACCACAGGGCTACAGGGACGTGCTGGCTCTGCACGCAGACACATCTGTGTCTAAGCCTGGGACACTAAGAAGGTTACTTTATTTCTCTGAGCTCTGGTATCGATACCAGCAAACCTGTGAAACAATTTTAACAGCAGAGGCTGCACCACAGGCCACTGAAGGGCAGGAAATCGGGTGTCCAGCCTTGGGCTACATGCACCTATCTGCACCATGGCACTGAGAAGGTCTGAACACAAACTTGAGTCCCCAGTCTTCACATCTCTTCTACAAATATACAGATGGAGCACGCTTCCAAACTGAGCTAGTGGAATTAACACTTAACATTCACTGGAATAGTTTTGTCTTTTTTAGTCTCATTTATTAGTAAGGATAAAATACTAGATATTAGTAAAATATACTTGTGAAACAAATATAAATAGGGATAATGAGCATTTTCTTTTCTTGGTAATCAGAAGGCATTTATGGGTTTGATAATCTTATAATTAATTATAAAAATCTTCATTTTTATTCTGGGTACTATGACTTAATTACTCTAGAATATTGTGTCCAAAATAAGACTTTGAGATGTGTTTCATAAACACCAACAAGATCAATAAAATTAACTTATCACATGGTATATTCCCAGATCATATCAGGAGTACCAAAGAACAACTAAAAATTACTAGCAAGCAGACAAGTTCAATAACTGATATTCTTCTCTGCCACAAGGCATAAGCTACAGTTCACTGATAGCAATATTGACTGTTTACACTTAATTATAACATCCATTCACTCATTCATTAATCTCAACAAGATTTCCTGAGTTTCAGCCACAGGCAGAGGTCTGCGGATGCACCAGAACACCCGCAGGCAGAAGGGCTCATGGCCCTGGTCATCAGGAGCCTACAGGCTTCCTGTCTCCCAGTGAATAAAACACCATCACCCAAGACGACTCCTTTTGGGATCAAGTGTGGAAGCACAGCCCGTCATTCCAGTGCATGCTAATAAGCTATTTTACCTGAAGGAATTAGTATTCCTAAATAGAATTATTTAGAGAAGTTCCAGGACAGGTTGAATGCATATATCTCAAGAGACTATTTTTTTACATGATACAAAATCATATGTGTATTTAATCCATTACCTTACTATTGCTTCTTTTATTAACTTTGAAAAATCCCAGAAATTTTTTCTTCTCTTTATCTGTCTCATCATTGCCAAGTGATGATTTCCTAAAGGTTTCTGGAAAAAAAAAGCACTAAGTTATTTTTCAGAATCTGAAACAAGAGATTAAATACTTCACTTTAAAAATCTTAATAAATGAATCCTCTACTCTTAAACTTTTAGTTCTTGTAAAAGAAGGAAAACCATCAACTATTTCTTTCAAAGCTGTCCTCAAGGCCTCATGCCCATTTGGGAAATCACTACAGGTTCTTACACAGTCTTTTAGGGATGATGGAGGCATTTTCTCTGGGTATGGTTGTGCTCTTTTGGAGAATGACAAAATTAATAAAGTTCTAGGACAGAGCTGTCCAATAGAAAGCTAAACCAGACCACATATGTAATTTTACATTTTCTAGTAGCTACATTAAAAAGAACCAAGTAAAATTAATTGTAATAATTTCATTTAATCCAATATATCTAAAATATTATCATTCTATCATGCAGTCAATATAAAAAGTATTGATGAGATATTTCACATTGGTTTTGGTGCTAAGTCTTCAAAATCCAGCAGGCCTTTAGGCTTACAGCACATCTCAGTATGGACTGGGCACATGCAAGAGCCACATGAGGCCTGTGGCTGCCAAATCAGCACAGCTCTAAGACTGTGACATCAGTGCAATACACCTGCTTTAAGAATTATGAGTGAGGGCCGGGCGCGGTGGCTCAAGCCTGTAATCCCAGCACTTTGGGAGGCCGAGACGGGTGGATCACGAGGTCAGGAGATCGAGACTATCCTGGCTAACACCGTGAAACCTCGTTTCTACTAAAAAAAATACAAAAAACTAGCCGGGCGAGGTGGCGGGCACCTGTAGTCCCAGCTACTCGGGAGGCTGAGGTGGGAGAATGGCGTGAATCCGGGAGGCGGAGCTTGCAGTGAGCTGAGATCCGGCCACTGCACTCCAGCCTGGGCGACAGAGCCAGACTCCGTCTCAAAAAAAAAAACAAAACAAAAAAAGAATTATGAGTGAGGTACAAACTTTAACTAAATCAGCAGCCTTCCTGCTCATTTCCAGAAAATGGAGTAACAGTATGGGCTCCCCAGGTGGTATTTGAAACAACCACATCAAATCTCCCAGGAACCACATTTCCAGATTTTCCTTCTACTGCATCCAGAATGTTTTCCTTTCAAATTATATTCTCTAGGGAGGGCAACTGTTTTCTTCTTCCTTTTTTCTGAAGCTCGAAATCCTCAACTCCTCTTGAATTTTTCTTCATCAGGATTCTAGAGCCAAGTTGGACACTTCCAAATTCCAGACAAGCACACTGGAGCCCAGATGTGCCTGCCAGCTGACAAGACAGCCACGGGTCGTCGTTCCCAAAGCAAGACGGAACCAGCAGCATCAGCATCGCTGGGAACTTGTGAGAGATAAGAATCCTTGGGCCCACTCCAGACCCCCAGAACAAGAAGCCCTGGGTGCAGGGCCTAGCACTACACAGTCAAACTAGCCCCTAAGGAGGCTTAAGCTGAGGGTCTGGAGAACACACTTGGGGGAGTGCTGCTGAGAGATTAAGAGCGCACATGTGTGAGGCACACTTGGGAAAACCACCTAGCTTCTTCAAGTCTCAGCAGCTTCATGTGCAGGTTGAGGGCGAGTGCGCTAAGCGCACATGATGGCACTCACACAGCTCAGCACACTGCTCACTAGTATCATGCATTTATTTGCGCAGGAAAGGCCTTTGTCATTACTTCATTCTATTCTTCTCTGCCAGGGCATACAGATATGACAAGAGGAAGGAAAGTGGAGGTGTTCCTGGAGGATAGAAAAATAGTTTTTCCCATATCACTGCCAACTGCTCTAGACAAGAGCAAGAGCACTAGACCACTGGTGGCAGAATCATGGACTGGGATTTTACAAATTCTGCCATCAGACTATTAATGCAAATAAGGTAACCCTCAATTAACTTCTTGATCTGCTAATATATGATTTCACATTTGAGTTAGAGAACACACACAGCAGTCAGTGCATTAATAACATAGGCGTGAACACTGATAGTGTCCATACAGCAAAGCAAAAACCCAGCACACGCGCTCCTGAAATCACTCTGTAGAGGCAGAGGTGCGTGTCCTAGCCACCAGGGCAGGGCCAGGACACGCAGTTACATGCAGGAGGCTCCAGCGGAGGCACCAAGCAGGCTCCACATCGCACAGTACCCAAACCAGAGGGCACGCTGCAACATGGTGCAGCAGCACCAACGCATGTGTGCAAACGTGCTGCAAAGTTAGTTGCAGCAAGCCCTCTATTAGCTACAGAGCTATAAAGAGGAAAACAGAGCACACAGTTAAGACTACATCTAAACTATTATATGCTTTAATATGTATGTTTATAACCAAGGATGTTTCTAGAATTGAGTGGTATGTGACATGGACCAACGGATGCTCACGAACTGACGATGGGGTTACATTGTCAGTTCACGATGGCTTTATCCAGATGTGACCCCATCGTAAGCCCAGGAGCATACTGAATGCATAGCACTTTCGCACCATGGTAAAATTGAAAAATCGTAAGTTGAGAAACTGTCAATGTTAAAACAGATGGCATCATAGTCTCCTACTGATAATCGAGAAGTAGAACATGTTCCTGGTACACAAGCTGTATTACACTGACCACAGAAAGGACAGACTGCATCAGAAAACTGCAACGAAATCTAGCCTGTTGTTTCTCTTCTTGAATGACACAGTGGCTGATCATCACCCCTAAGGACTGAGGTCGGCTCCCCGATGAAGGGTCCAGGACAGCCCCGGCACCAGAACTGCCCCTCAACAGTAGTGATGCTTTTCTCATGCAGCTACAGCCCGCGGCTGTCTAGAGGCACCAGGGGCCTGAGACTCACAATGCTGAGCTGGGCCTAACGCAGATGGTCTGTTTTTAGAGGTGAGGCTTTGGTCTCAGTCACTGACTGATAGGGGTCTCCTATGAGGCCTCTGAGGCTTGGCAGACACTGAAGAAGAATTGGTTTGGGAGAAAAGTGGAACTCAGTGTTGCCATCAGCCAAAACGTCCAGAGGCTGCCTGGCTATAAAGCAGAGCAACAATGAACAACTGATGCGTAGCCAGCCCTCGAACATACGCAAGTGAGCTCTAGAACCCACGGTGCCTATGGTGTGATAAGCTGAGGGTGGCATTTATTTTGTTTGAATTTACTCTAATTTACAAGTAATTAAATATTAAGAAAAATCTGGAAACGCACACTGAATCTGCAAGAAAGTTTTGCTTTCTGAAGCATTACAATGATTTGAAAAATGTTAAAGATGAATTACAGAGGGGCAGAGAAGGATGACGGATGAAGGACCCTTAAAGACCAACAAGTCCAAACCACTCACTTGTCTAGAGAAGGAGACTCAGTGACCAGGACAAGGCCAGTAAGCAGTAAATGGAAGGAGGGGACCAGGTCAACATCTGCAAATGTACAACGGGCATTCTATATATGCATATGCATATGTGTATATGATTAAGTATATATATATATATGCACACAAACACAATGTATCTCTGTATCTGTCTATATATACATATAAACATCTCTTTCTGTATAGAAATATCTCTTTCTGTACAGAAATATCTCTATGAGAGAAACTTTTAAATAGATGTCGGAATAAATGCAAAATCTGGACTAATCATTTGCATACTTGTCTATGACAGAAAAGGTTAAATTTTAAAATCCATACTGTCCCAAATTCTGTAGCATGCAGGATGGCCTTCAGGGGCAGGTAAGCACGGGCAGGCAGAGGTGAAAAGGAAAGGGTGCCTTTCCTGTGTGCACCACTTCTGCTCTGTCTTGAATTACTGGGCAACAGAATTTGTTTTCTGTGACTGCCTCCCTCATTCCTCACCAATTAGATGAGAAATTCTCATAAGAAGCATTTTCTCATCACGGCAAATTCTCTCTCGGCAAATTCTCATAAGAAGCATTCTTCTCTGAACCAACCAGCTAATCAAAAAACCAAACCAAAATCTCATGTCCGCCTGGCATGCACCTCCAGAAGGGCCCCAAGCCAAACTTCCATTCCTTGGAGCCTGGCACAAAAACATCACCTCCGTGCAGCTCTGACCCCAGAGCCATGCGAAGTGCAGCCTCACAGGGGGAGCGGGAAGCCCCAGGTTCACTGTACCTTGACAGCTCAGGGAAGGCTCGGACTGAGTTTTGGTCAGACGAACTGGAAAAGGCAGGTAATGAGAGAGTGAGGTCCAGCTTCAAGATGTGTGGGAGCCCCTGAGCCAGGCCTTGGCTCTCACAAGGCTCAGAGGGGGCTGTCCTGCTGCAGCAGTGAGAAGGCCTCCTGCTGGGTCAGCTTGCCTCTCTGGGCTGGCCCTCTCGGGGCTGCAGCTACACAGCCTGCTAAGTGCCTCTGTGGACGCAGGTGGCAGCAGAGCCCTTGGCTTTTTCAAGATGCCCCCACCAGGGATTCCAGGGGAGGGCGGGCCTCTGCCTAGCAATGCCTTGCCTCCAGCCAGCTGCCCTTCTGTTCTCCAGCAGTGGTAGGGCTCAGGAGTGGATGCCTTTCTCCTCCAAGTGAATACCAAGAGGAGTGAAAGCAAGGGCTCCTCCAGCAGCACCCAGCAGGCTTGCCCAGGGCAGTTGTAGGGGAAAAAGGGAGCCTCGGGGATGGTCTCTGGACAAGTGTCTTTTCAAATATTTGACAGTGAGCAGGAGGCAGGCACTTGGCAGGGATGGTAATCAAATGTCACAGTTGGCATGGCACAGGCATGGTCCAGATGAGAGGGGTGCTGGCCACAGGGCTGGAGCACAGTCCCCACGGTGGGGAAGCTCGTGGTGCCTTGGGGGTGGGGTAGAAAGGGCCAAAATGTCCAAGGCAGTAGAGAGGGGGACTTGGGGGTTTGGAAGCAGCTAGTTCCCACCAAGGGCAGAAGTGCTTCAAAATCTGAACGGCCAAGCTGACCGCACCAGTATGTTCTGCTCTGCCCCGTATGAGGATCAGAAGAAATGCTCTGGGCCCCTGATCACATGAACACTTCAATTCCTGCATTTCCAGTGACCATGGGCTAGACTGGGTCCTCTCCTTCACAGACAGGCAGGTTTTATATGACTTCTCCCAAGTGCCAGGTTCAAGATCTACCTTTCAAGATACATTCAAGTGGTGGCATGTAACAGAAACACTTGTAAGCCTTTTTATTACAGACACCTGAATGTGGAACAGTTTTCCTTTCATTTTTCTTTTTATCTTAACAAATGGAAGCTGTTTCCAGAGAGTCATGTAAAGCAAATTTCAATAGCGCTGATATACTCAGTGCCACCAGGCCTGTGCAGCGATGCTGAGAGTATTTCTGTCTGTGTTTTAAAAAGACACTGGATAAAACACAAGATGCATTATTCTCAAATGTCAAAGTACTTTTTTTGAAGGAATAAATAGTCCATGTATCTTACACTCAATTGAGCCAAAACCCTCTCTTGAATGTCAAATCAGATCTAGATGCCAGATACCCAGGAAGACAAGGGCTGACTTGGCGGGGAGAGGGCAGACTAGACAGAGATTCCACTATGATCATGGATTTCACAATAAACTTGGTATTAAGAAAAAATATGGCCAGGCGCAGTGGCTCACGCCTGTAATCCCAGCACTTTGGGAGGCCAAGGCAGGTGGAGCACCTAAGGTCAGGAGTTCGAGACCAGCCTGGCCAACGTGGTGAAACCCTGTCTCTACTAAAAATACAAAAATCAGCCGAGCATGGTGGCGGGTGCCTGTAATCTCAGCTACTCAGGAGGCTGAGGCAGGAGAATCACTAGAACCTGGGAGATGGAGGTTGCAGTGAGCCAATATCGCACCATTGTACTCCAGCCTGGGGTATAAGAGTGAAACTCCATCTCAAAAAAAAAAAAAAAGAAAAGAAAAGAAAAAATACATTTTTGTTGGAAAAAATTAGAAAAAAAGCCATAGAAAAACAGGAAAAACTTGAATATGTATATATTTTTAAAACTCAACCTATTCAATATTTATGGAATAATGAAACAGAGACAAGAGATATCAAATGAGGCTCATTAGGAGAGAAACTTTTACAAAGTCCATTTTGATCATTCTAAGGTCAAGGAATATAACATTTCCTGTGGTCTGACAGTAGTTAAAATATGCAGTTAGCACTCTATATCAATCAGAAACATGTGCTTACACAACGTATCAGTTTCTGCACCAGCAAGGCCTCTGGGCTGCCACTCTCACCAGTGGCTCTAACCGTGGCCTCATACAAAGAGCCAGATTCACACGATGAGCAGGATGACACTGGCAACACAGTAAGGAGGCCTAAGGTGGCCCTAAAGTTATCTTCAGGAATGGATCTCATGCACTGTAACTGTTCAGTTTTAGAGAACAGCTAAATGCATTTCTGCCACTGGTTTTAGATATGAGCAATGTTTGAAACCTGGGAATAGCAGCTAATGGCAACTGAAAAAGAAAATCAAGATAAAATTTTTTTTTTTTTTTTTAAGAGACAGGGTCTCACTCTGTTGCCTAGGCTGAGGGCAATCGTGTGATAATAGCTCAGTGCAGCTTCAACCTCCTCGATTCAAGCGATCCTCCAGCCTCAGCCTCTCAAGTAGATGGGACTATAGGAACGGGGATGCACCACCGCGTCTGGCTAAGTTTAAAATTTTTTGTAGACATGGTGTCTCACTATTTTGTCCAGGCTGGTCTTGAACTCCTGAGCTCCAGTCATCCTCCTGCCTCAGCCTCTCAAAGTGCCAGGATTACAAGTGTGAGCCACCAACCCACAATAAAGTATTACAGATGGTTTGGAGTAGTTACTTCAGAGCATAAGCTCTCACCTCGCCTCACCTTTTCCCCTTTTACTTATGTCATGGAAGTTTGCAGGGAGACAAAGGATAAAGGACATGTTCAGGGCTGGGAGAAAGGAGGCACAGTTCAATCCAGAGGAAGGAAAACAGGCCAAATTTCTTTTTTGCCTACTTCAACTTGACTTGCCTGGAACTTCATGTACCCATCTCTCCGTGGCGCTGCCGAGAGTGCTGAGGAGAGCCAACAGGGGACATGTGCAAGCCACGCATCTATGTGATTATGGGCATGTGTATAAGACGCAGCGGGGCCTCACCTCTTCTGTTGTCCCACGCGTAGAGCTCTTTTATCCCGAGCTCGTTCAGGGACTTGGACAGCTCCAACTCCTCTCCGGCAACGTTGTCCCTGAGGAGAACCACATGCTCTGGGCTGACCTCACACTTTGCACAAATGACTGGGAGAATATTCTGGAGAGGAACCTCAGGGCTCACACGCACAACAGCTTTTTGTGTCCGCAGGTAATTCACGACCAAACGCACAGATTTCTGGAAGAACACACAGGCAAAAAGAATTTGGTAAGACATCCTCCCACAAGGCTTCAATTCCTGTGTCAGTTTGACAGTTGGGTGGGACAGGATTGTGTGTAGCCTGAATCTTTCTTCCACAAATTGAGTGAGTCATGGGGGAAAATGGCATAATGAATATTGAAAAACAAATGTCTAGAATAATAAATTTGGTTTAGAATCTCTTACTAGTGAACAAGCTGCTAACAACACAGTGAAATAAACATCAGGGAGGACTCTACATTTAAAATCCAACACATAAACTTTACTGTCTTCCAAGGGTTCTGGCCAGATGTGAACACATGGCACTTATATGCATTTTCTAAAGAAAATAGTTTGGAAGTTGTATGAATAATTTAAAGAAAAACCCCCCAAAAACATGACGTCAAAGTTTTAAGGAGTCAAAATATCCACATAAATATAGGAACACCTATATATGTACATAGATGTATATATAAGTATATATATAGTGTACATATGTACTATAGACACACATATATGAAACATATACAGTGTGTACACAGACTTACATGTATTTATGTATACACACTACACACATGTATTTAAAACTAGAAATATATTTTATTTAAAAAAATACCAGGCGTATAATAGGAAGAAAAACACTCAGTTGACTAATACTAATTTTAAATGACTGCAGATAAAGTGGTAGTCATTTTTCTTCCACTTTTACTGATCATTTTTCTTGCGTTTTTACTGATCATCCTAATTGTGCTAAGACACTGCAGAGCTGGACACAGTAAATGTAGATTGAACAAAAGAGCAGCAAAGAAAGGCCTCACGCTCTCTTCCAGCCTGCGTACCAGGGCCCAGCGGCTGGGAGAACGACAAATTTTGGGAGACAATATGGAACCTACTGCTCCTTTACTGGTCCTCTCCTGCCCTAACAAGTAGAATCATGCATACACCTGGGCTTACCTGCCCTGAGAAGCAGGAAGTCAAGGGAAGACGCAGGGTATATACAGAGATGCTCTGCCTCAAACACTGTTTACTTGAGGAATAATCTCTGGTCAGAGTGTTCTAGAGCAACAATGAGAATGTACTAACCAATCAATCCTAGAAATTAATAGGAGACTAATGTTGGCTGCACTGCCATTTTTAAAAGCAGGAAAATTTAGAAGATCTGCTAAGAATCTGAAAGTAACATTGCTTTTAATTTGAGCTAAAAGATTAGTATCAAAGACTTATTTAAAAGTACAATAAGGCTGGGTATGGTGGCTCAGGCCTGTAATCCCAGCACTTTGAGAGGCTGTGGCAGGTGGCTCACCTGAGGTCAGGAGTTCAAGACCAGACTGGCCAACATGGTGAAACCCTGTCTTTACAAAATACACAAATTAGCCGGGCGTGGTGGCATGCAACTGTAGTCCCAGTTACTCCGGAGACTGAGGCAGGAGAACTACTTGAACCTGGGAGGCAGAGGTAGCAATGAGCCAAGATCACACCACTGCACTCCAGCCTGGGCAACAAGAGTGAAGGTCCATCTCAAAACAACAACAAAAACAATAAAAGTATATAATAAGCTACCAGAATTAATTTTAATTAATAAAAGCCTGGAATACAGCTATGTATATAAGACATTCTCCAAATGCAATGAATAAATATTTCTGACATCATTAAAAAAAAAAAAAAGTTTTCCCTTTTTATTCTCTTCCTCTGGGAAGATGTTTAAATCCTCTATAGATGCCAACTGCTTCCTGAGTCAGGAAGAATTCTAGAACTGCACTGTCCAATCATGTAGCCATTAGCTAGTGGCAATTTAAATTTAAAATTAAAATTAAATTAAAAATTCAGTTTCTCAATCACACCAGCCACATTTCAAGTGTTCAAAAGCTGTATGTGTCAATTAAAATGAAAAAAGAAAAATCTACATGAATAACAATAATAATAAACACACCAAATTTTTAAAAAAAAGCTGCATGTGGCCAGTGACTATCATATTAGAAAGTACAGAATTAGAGACTATGTCCCTCTTTGAATGAAGGTCTAATGGATAGCTCACTGTAGATCAATTCCTCTTCTATAATATATAAAGGAGCAATGTTACAACGATGAACATTATTCAGTTCTGTAAATTTTGTCTCCTAAAACAAACTCTGTTTAGTGCCTAGCTTTTCCTGGCATGAAAGTAGCAGCCTCAGCCACAGATCTCTGCATTGTATTTAGATAAGAAGAGCCACACTGGCCCCTACTCAGGACCTGCCACACATTCAGACACAGGTATCTCCATGTAGGTACCTACTAACCTCAGGCACCTTAGTGGGACCAGGCTTAACCTTCTCTTCAGGAACTTTTTCTTTCACAAACACAGTATGCACATTCAGGGTCCCAATCAAAGTATTTGGCTTAAAACTCAAAGGCTGTTGGGTTTCTGAAGACCGAATTTCAAGGGCGTGGTGGGATGGATTCAGGTGGTTCTGAAGGCAAAGTTCAACCAGTAGGTCCATCATTGCATGGCTGAAAAAGAGGAACACAAATCATGATGATTAGGAATGACTGCACTCTCTCTTTTGCCTGGCTAAATAAGGGTAGAACAAATGAACAAGTGGATGAATGAGCAAATTAGATGTGCTTATGAAAAAAGACAACAGCAGCTCATTAATTCCTTCTGCATGGTTGTAGAGCAATATGTTAACATTTTCAGCACTAACAAATAACACTACTGAAAGAGAAAAATCATAATTAATAGCTTGGAAAATCGTTGTATTTTTAGTTAAATCCAAGGGTATGTTGAGTTGAATCACCTAAGGTCTGTTAGCACAAATATTTTTCATGCATACAAGAAACTAAATTTTCAGTTATTCATAAATATAATGTATCTTTTTGATTTAACTTTTAAGTTCAGGAGTATATGTGCAGGTTTGTTACATAGCTAAACTTGGGTTTGTTGTATAGATTATTTTATCACCCAGGTATTAATCCTAGTACCCATTAGTTATTTTTTCTGATCCTTTCCCTCCTCCCACCCACCATCCTCTGAGAGACCCCAGTGTTTGTTGTTGTTGTTCCCCTCTATGTGTCCATGTGTTCTCATCATTTAGCTTCCACCTATAAGTGAGAACATGCAATATTTGGTTCTCTGTTGCTGCATTAGTTTGCTAAGGATAATGACCTCTAGCTCCATCCATGTTTCTACAAAGGACATGATCCTGTTCTTTTTTTTAATGGATGCATAGTAGTCCATGGTGTATCTGTACTACATTTTCTTTATCCAACATACTATTGATGGGCCTCTACGTTGATTCCATGTCTTTGCTATTGTAAATAGTGCTGCAATGAACGTACATGTGCATATGACAGAATGATTTATATTCCTTTGGGTATATACTCAGTAATGGGATTGCTGGGTTGAATGGTAGTTCTGTTTTTAGGTCTTGGAGGAATTGCCACCCTGTCTTCCACAATGGTTGAACTAATTTACAATTCTACCTTATACACCAACAGTGTATAAGTATTCCTTTTTCTCTGCAACCTTACCAGCATCTGTTGTTTTTTGACTTTTTCATAGTAGCCCTTCTGACTGGTGTGAGATGGTATTTCATTGTGGTTTTGATTTGCATTTCTCTAATCATCAGTGACGTTGAGCTTTTTTTCATGTTTGTTGGCCTCATGTATGTCTTCTTTTGAAAAGTGGCTGTTCATGTCCTTTGCCCACTTCTTAATGGGGTTTGTTTTTTTTCTTGTAAATTTGTTTAAGTTCCTTTTAGATGTTGGATATTAGACCTTTGTCAGATGCATAGTTGGAAAATATTTTCACCTATTTTGTAGGTTATCTGTTTACTCTGTTATAGTTTCTTTCGCTGTGCAGAAGCTCTGTAGTTTAATTAGATTAACTATTAACCATTTGTCAAGTTTTGCTTTTGTTGCAATTGGTTTTGGAGTCTTCGTCATAAAATCTTTGACTGTTCTATGTCCAGAATGGTATTGCCTTGGTTGTCTTCCAAGGTTTTTATTTATTTTTTTTTATTTTTTTATTTTTTTAAATTTATTTATTATTATTATACTTTAAGTTGTAGTGTACATGTGCATAACGTGCAGGTTTGTTACATATGTATACTTGTGCCATGTTGGTGTGCTGCACCCATCAACTCATCATTTACATCAGGTATAACTCCCAATGCAATCCCTCCCCCCTCCCCCCTCCCCATGATAGGCCCCTGTGTGTGATGTTCCCCTTCCTGAGTCCAAGTGATCTCATTGTTCAGTTCCCACCTATGAGTGAGAACATGCGGTGTTTGGTTTTCTGTTCTTGTGATAGTTTGCTAAGAATGATGGTTTCCAGCTGCATCCATGTCCCTACAAAGGACGCAAACTCATCCTTTTTGATGGCTGCATAGTATTCCATGGTGTATATGTGCCACATTTTCTTAATCCAATCTGTCACTGATGGACATCTGGGTTGATTCCAAGTCTTTGCTATTGTGAATAGTGCTGCAATAAACATACGTGTGCATGTGTCTTTATAGCAGCATAATTTATAATCCTTTGGGTATATACCCAGTAATGGGATGGCTGGGTCATATGGTACATCTAGTTCTAGATCCTTGAGGAATCGCCATACTGTTTTCCATAATGGTTGAACTAGTTTACAATCCCACCAACAGTGTAAAAGTGTTCCTATTTCTCCACATCCTCTCCAGCACCTGTTGTTTCCTGACTTTTTAATGATCGCCATTCTAACTGGTGTGAGATGGTATCTCATTGTGGTTTTGATTTGCATTTCTCTGATGGCCAGTGATGATGAGCATTTTTTCATGTGTCTGTTGGCTGTATGAATGTCTTCTTTTGAGAAATGTCTGTTCATATCCTTTGCCCACTTTTTGATGGGGTTGTTTGTTTTTTTCTTGTAAATTTGTTTGAGTTCTTTGTAGGTTCTGGATATTAGCCCTTTGTCAGATGAGTAGATTGCAAAAATTTTCTCCCATTCTGTAGGTTGCCTGTTCACTCTGATGGTAGTTTCTTTTGCTGTGCAGAAGCTCTTTAATTTAATGAGATCCCATTTGTCAATTTTGGCTTTTGCTGCCGTTGCTTTTGGTGTTTTAGACATGAAGTCTTTTCCCATGCCTATGTCCTGAATGGTGCTACCTAGGTTTTCCTCTAGGATTTTTATGGTATTAGGTCTAACATTTAAGTCTCTAATCCATCTTGAATTAATTTTCGTATAAGGAGTAAGGAAAGGATCCAGTTTCAGCTTTCTACTTATGGCTAGCCAATTTTCCCAGCACCATTTATTAAATAGGGAATCCTTTCCCCATTTCTTGTTTCTCTCAGGTTTGTCAAAGATCAGATGGCTGTAGATGTGTGGTATTATTTCTGAGGACTCTGTTCTGTTCCATTGGTCTATATCTCTGTTTTGGTACCAGTACCATGCTGTTTTGGTTACTGTAGCCTTGTAGTATAGTTTGAAGTCAGGTAGTGTGATGCCTCCAGCTTTGTTCTTTTGACTTAGGATTGTCTTGGAGATGCGGGCTCTTTTTTGGTTCCATATGAACTTTAAAGCAGTTTTTTCCAGTTCTATGAAGAAACTCATTGGTAGCTTGATGGGGATGGCATTGAATCTATAAATTACCTTGGGCAGTATGGCCATTTTCACGATATTGATTCTTCCTATCCATGAGCATGGTATGTTCTTCCATTTGTTTGTGTCCTCTTTGATTTCACTGAGCAGTGGTTTGTAGTTCTCCTTGAAGAGGTCCTTTACATCCCTTGTAAGTTGGATTCCTAGGTATTTTATTCTCTTTGAAGCAATTGTGAATGGAAGTTCATTCCTGATTTGGCTCTCTGTTTGTCTGTTACTGGTGTATAAGAATGCTTGTGATTTTTGCACATTAATTTTGTATCCTGAGACTTTGCTGAAGTTGCTTATCAGCTTAAGGAGATTTTGGGCTGAGACAATGGGGTTTTCTAAATATACAATCATGTCATCTGCAAACAGGGACAGTTTGACTTCTTCTTTTCCTAACTGAATACCCTTGATTTCTTTCTCTTGCCTAATTGCCCTAGCCAGAACTTCCAACACTATGTTGAATAGGAGTGGTGAGAGAGGGCATCCCTGTCTTGTGCCAGTTTTCAAAGGGAATTTTTCCAGTTTTTGCCCATTCAGTATGATATTGGCTGTCGGTTTGTCATAAATAGCTGTTATTATTTTGACGGACGTTCCATCAATACCGAATTTATTGAGCGTTTTTAGCATGAAGGGCTGTTGAATTTTGTCAAAAGCCTTTTCTGCATCTATTGAGATAATCATGTGGTTCTTGTCTTTGGTTCTGTTTATATGCTGGATTATGTTTATTGATTTGCGAATGTTGAACCAGCCTTGCATCCCAGGGATGAAGCCCACTTGATCATGGTGGATAAGCTTTTTGATGTGTTGCTGAATCCGGTTTGCCAGTATTTTATTGAGGATTTTTGCATCGATGTTCATCAGGGATATTGGTCTAAAATTCTCTTTTTTTGTTGTGTCTCTGCCAGGCTTTGGTATCAGGATGATGTTGGCCTCATCAAATGAGTTAGGGAGGATTCCCTCTTTTTCTATTGATTGGAATAGTTTCAGAAGGAATGGTACCAACTCCTCCTTGTACCTCTGGTAGAATTCAGCTGTGAATCCATCTGGTCCTGGACTTTTTTTGGTTGGTAGGCTATTAATTATTGCCTCAATTTCAGAGCCTGCTATTGGTCTATTCAGGGATTCAACTTCTTCCTGGTTTAGTCTTGGAAGAGTGTAAGTGTCCAGGAAATTATCCATTTCTTCTAGATTTTCCAGTTTATTTGCATAGAGGTGTTTATAGTATTCTCTGATGGTAGTTTTTATTTCTGTGGGGTCGGTGGTGATATCCCCTTTATCATTTTTAATTGTGTCAATTTGATTCTTCTCTCTTTTCTTCTTTATTAGTCTTGCTAGTGGTCTGTCAATTTTGTTGATCTTTTCAAAAAACCAACTCCTGGATTCATTGATTTTTTGGAGAGTTTTTTGTGTCTCTATCTCCTTCAGTTCTGCTCTGATCTTAGTTATTTCTAGCCTTCTGCTAGCTTTCGAATGTGTTTGCTCTTGCTTCTCTAGTTCTTTTAATTGTGATGTTAGAGTGTCAGTTTTAGATCTTTCCTGCTTTCTCTTGTGGGCATTTAGTGCTATAAATTTCCCTCTACACACTGCTTTAAATGTGTCCCAGAGATTCTGGTATGTTGTATCTTTGTTCTCATTGGTTTCAAAGAACATCTTTATTTCTGCCTTCATTTCGTTATGTACCCAGTAGTCATTCAGGAGCAGGTTGTTCAGTTTCCATGTAGTTGAGCGGTTTTGATTGAGTTTCTTAGTCCTGAGTTCTAGTTTGATTGCACTGTGGTCTGAGAGACAGTTTGTTATAATTTCTGTTCTTGTACATTTGCTGAGGAGTGCTTTACTTCCAATTATGTGGTCGATTTTGGAGTAAGTACGATGTGGTGCTGAGAAGAATGTATATTCTGTTGATTTGGGGTGGAGACTTCTATAGAAGTCTATTAGGTCTTCTTGCTGCAGAGATGAGTTCAATTCCTGGATATCCTTGTTAACTTTCTGTCTCGTTGATCTGTCTAATGTTGACGGTGGAGTGTTGAAGTCTCCCATTATTATTGTATGGGAGTCTAAGTCTCTTTGTAAGTCTTTAAGGACTTGCTTTATGAATCTGGGTGCTCCTGTATTGGGTGCATATATATTTAGGATAGTTAGCTCTTCCTGTTGAATTGATCCCTTTACCATTATGTAATGGCCTTCTTTGTCTCTTTTGATCTTTGATGGTTTAAAGTCTGTTTTATCAGAGACTAGTATTGCAACCCCCGCTTTTTTTTGTTCTCCATTTGCTTGGTAAATCTTCCTCCATCCCTTTATTTTGAGCCTAGGTATGTCTCTGCGTGTGAGATGGGTCTCCTGAATACAGCAGAGTGATGGGTCTTGACTCTTTATCCAGTTTGCCAGTCTGTGTCTTTTAATTGGAGCATTTAGTCCATTTACATTTAAGGTTAAGATTGTTATGTGTGAACTTGATCCTGCCATTATGATATTAGCTGGTTATTTTGCTCGTTAGTTGATGGTTTCTTCCTAGCCTCGATGGTCTTTACATTTTGGCATGTTTTTGCAATGGCTGGTACCGGTTGTTCCTTTCCATGTTTAGTGCTTCCTTCAGGGTCTCTTGTAAGGCAGGCCTAGTGGTGACAAAATCTCTAAGCATTTGCTTATCTGTAAAGGATTTTATTTCTCCTTCACTTATGAAACTTAGTTTGGCTGGATATGAAATTCTGGGTTGAAAATTCTTTTCTTTAAGAATGTTGAATATTGGCCCCCACTCTCTTCTGGCTTGGAGAGTTTCTGCCGAGAGATCTGCTGTTAGTCTGATGGGCTTCCCTTTGTGGGTAACCCAACCTTTCTCTCTGGTTGCCCTTAAGATTTTTTCCTTCATTTCAACTTTGGTGAATCTGGCAATTATGTGTCTTGGAGTTGCTCTTCTCGAGGAGGATCTTTGTGGCGTTCTCTGTATTTCCTGAATTTGGTGTTGGCCTGCCCTACTAGGTTGGGGAAGTTCTCCTGGATGATATCCTGAAGAGTGTTTTCCAACTTGGTTCCATTTTCCCCCTCACTTTCAGGCACCCCATTCAGACGTAGATTTGGTCTTTTTACATAATCCCATACTTCTTGCAGGCTTTGTTCATTTCTTTTTCTTCTTTTTTCTTTTGGTTTCTCTTCTCGCTTCATTTCATTCATTTGATCCTCAATCGCTGATACTCTTTCTTCCAGTTGATCGAGTCGGTTACTGAAGCTTGTGCATTTGTCACGTATTTCCGTGTCATGGTTTTCATCTCTTTCATTTTGTTTATGACCTTCTCTGCATTAATTACTCTAGCCATCAATTCTTCCACTTTTTTTTCAAGATTTTTAGTTTCTTTACGCTGGGTACGTAATTCCTCCTTTAGCTCTGAGAAATTTGATGGACTGAAGCCTTCTTCTCTCATCTCATCAAAGTCATTCTCCATCCAGCTTTGATCCGTTGCTGGCGATGAGCTGCGCTCCTTTGCCGGGGGAGATGCACTCTTATTTTTGGAATTTCCAGCTTTTCTGCCCTGCTTTTTCCCCATCTTTGTGGTTTTATCTGCCTCTGGTCTTTGATGATGGTGATGTACTGATGGGGTTTTGGTGTAGGTGTCCTTCCTGTTTGATAGTTTTCCTTCTAACAGTCAGGACCCTCAGCTGTAGGTCTGTTGGAGATTGCTTGAGGTCCACTCCAGACCCTGTTTGCCTGGGTATCAGCAGTAGAGGCTGCAGAAGATAGAATATTTCTGAACAGCGAGTGTACCTGTCTGATTCTTGCTTTGGAAGCTTCCTCTCAGGGGTGTACTCCACCCTGTGAGGTGTGGGGTGTCAGACTGCCCCTAGTGGGGGATGTCTCCCAGTTAGGCTACTCAGGGGTCAGGGACCCACTTGAGCAGGGAGTCTGTCCCTTCTCAGATCTCAACCTCCGTGTTGGGAGATCCACTGCTCTCTTCAAAGCTGTCAGACAGAGTCGTTTGCGTCTGCAGAGGTTTCGGCTGTGTTTGTTATTGCCCTGTCCCCAGAGGTGGAGTCTACAGAGACAGGCAGGTTTCCTTGAGCTGCTATGAGCTCCACCCAGTTCGAGCTTCCCAGCAGCTTTGTTTACCTACTTAAGCCTCAGCAATGGCGGGCGCCCCTCCCCCAGCCTCGCTGCTGCCTTGCCGGTAGATCACAGACTGCTGTGCTAGCAATGAGGGAGGCTCCGTGGGTGTGGGACCCTCCCGGCCAGGTGTGGGATATGATCTCCTGGTGTGCCTGTTTGCTTAAAGCGCAGTATTGGGGTGGGAGTTACCCGATTTTCCAGGTGTTGTGTGTCTCAGTTCCCCTGGCTAGGAAAAGGGATTCCCTTCCCCCTTGCGCTTCCCAGGTGAGGCAATGCCTCGCCCTGCTTCAGCTCTTGCTGGTCGGGCTGCAGCAGCTGACCAGCACTGATCGTCCGGTACTCCCCAGTGAGATGAACCCAGTACCTCAGTTGAAAATGCAGAAATCACCGGTCTTCTGTGTCGCTCGTGCTGGCAGTTGGAGACTGGAGCTGTTCCTATTCGGCCATCTTGCTCCGCCCTCGTCTTCCAAGGTTTTTATAGTTTAGGTTTTAAATTTAAGTCTTTAATCCATCTTGAGTTATCTTTTGTACATGGTGTATGGAAGGGGTCTAGTTTCAATCTTCTGCACATGGCTAGTCAGTTTTCCCATCACCATTTACTGAATAGGGAATTCTTTCCCCATTGCTTGTTTTTGTCAGCTTCATCAAAGATCGGATAGTTTCAGGTGTGTGATCTTATTTTTGGGTTCTCCATTCTGTTCCATTGCCCTATGTGTCTGTTTTTATACCAGTAGCATGCTGTTTTGGTTACTGTAGCCCTATAGTATAGTTTTAAGTCAAGTAGCATGATGCCTCCAGCTTTGTTCTTTTGCTTAGGATTGCCTTGGCTATTTGGGTTTATTTTTTGGTTCTTTGTGAATTTTAAAATAGTTTTTTCTAGTTCTGTGAAGAATGTCATTGCTAGTTTAATTGGCACAGCATATATATTGATCCTTCCTTTCCATCTGTTTGTATCATCTCTGATTTCTTTGAGCAGTGTTTTGTAGTTCTCCTTGTAGAGATCTTTCATCTTGCTGGTTACCTTCATTCCTAGGTATTTTATAATTTTTTTCTGGCAATTGCGAATGAGACTGCATTCCTGATTTGGCTCTCAGCTTAACTGTGTTGGTGTATAGGAATGCTAGGGATTTTTGTACATCAATTTTGTATCCTGAGACTTTGCTGAAATTGTTTATCAGCTTAAGAAGATTTAGGGCCAAGACTATGGGGTGTTCTATATACAGGATCATGTCGTCTGCAAATGGAGATAGTTTGGACTTCCTCTCTTCCGGTCTGGATGCCCTTTATTTCTTTCTTTTGCCTGATTGTCCTGGCCAGAATTTCCAGTACTATGTTGAATAGGAGTGGTGAGAGGGGGCATCCTTGTCTTATGCTGGTTTTCAAGGGAAATGCTTCCAGCTTTTGCCCATTCAATATGATCTTGGCTGTGGGTTTGTCATATATGGCTCTTATTATTATTTTGAGGTATATTCCTTCAACACCTAGTTTATTCAGAGGTTTTAACATGAAAGGATGCTGAATTTTTATCAAAAGCCTCTTCTGCATCTTTTGAAATAATCGTGTGGTTTCTGTCTTTTGTTCTGTTTACGTGATGAAATACATTTATTGATATGAATATGTTGAACCAACCTTGCATCCCAGGGATAAAGCCTACTTGATTGTGGTGGATAAGATTTCTGATGTGCTGCTGGATTCAGTTTGCCAGTATTTTGTTGAGGATTTCTCCGCTGATGTTTATCAAGGATAGTGGCCTGAAGTTTTCTTTTTTGGTGTGGTGTCCCTGTCAGTTTTTGGTATCAGGATGATGTGGGCCTCATAGAATGAGTTAGAGAGGAGTCCTTCATCCTTACTTACTTATTTAGTTATTTATGGGAACAGTTTCAGCAGTAATAGTACCAGTTCTTCTTTGTATATCTGATAGAATTCAGCTGTGAATCCGTTTGCTCTTGGGCTTTTTCTTTTCTTTTTGGTTGGTAGAATATTTATTACTGATTCTATTTCAGAGTTGGTTACTGGTCTGTTCAGAGATTCAACTTCTTCCTGTTTCAGTCTTGGGAGAGTGTGTGTGTATCCAGGAATTTATCCATTTCTTCTAGATTTTCTAGTTTATGTGCACAGAAGTGTTCATAATATTCTGATGATTATTTGTATTTCTATGGGGTCAGTGGTGACACCCCACTTGCCGTTTCTGATTGTGTTCATGTACATCTTCTCTCTTTTCTTCTTTATTAGCCTAGCTAGCAGTCTATTTTATTAATTAAAAAAAAAAAAAAAAAACAGCTCCAGGATTCATTGATCTTTTGAATAGATTTTCGTGTCTCAATCTCCTTCAGTTCAGCTCTGATTTTGGTTATTTCTTGTCTTCTGTTAGCTTTAGTGTTGGTTTTCTCTTGGTTCTCTACCTCTTTTAATTGTAGTGTTAGGTTGTTAAATTGAGATCTAACTTTTTGATGTAGGCATTTGCTGCTATAAATTTCTCTCTTAAAACTGCCTTAGCTGTGTCTCCGAGATTCTGGTATGTTGTATCTTTGCTCTCAATAGTTTAAAAGAACTTCTTGATTTCCCCCTTCATTTCATTATTTACCCAAAATTAATTCAGGAGCAGATTATTCCATTTCCATGTAATTGTATGGTTTTGAGTGAATTTATTAGTCTTGATTTCTAATTTGATTGCTCTCTGGTCTGAGAGATTGGTTGTTACTATTTAATTTCTTCTGCATTTGCTGAGGAGTCTTTTATTTCTGATTATGTGATCGATTTTGGAGTACACGACACATGGCAATGAAAAAATGTATATTCTGTTGTTTTAGGGTGAAAAGTTCTGTAGATGTCTATCAGGTCCATTTGATCCAGTGCTGAGTTCAGGTCCTGAATATCTTTGTTAATTTTTTATCTTTATGGTCTAATGTTGTCAGTGGGATGTTAAAGTCTCCCACTATTAATGTGTGGGAGTCTAAGTTTCTTTGAAGGTCATTAAGAAACTGCTTGATGAGTCTGAGTGCTCCTGTGTTACATGCATATATATTTAAAACAGTTATGTCTTCTTGTTGAACTTAACCCTTTACCATTATGTAATGCCCTTGTCTTTTTTGATCTTTGTTGAATTAAAATCTGTTTTGTCTGAAATTAGTATTATAATTCCTGCTTTCTTCTATTATCCATTTGATTGGTAGATTTTTCTCAGTCCCTTTTGTTTTGAGCTTATGTGTGTCACTGCAGGTAAGACAGGTTTCTTGAAGATAGCCTACCAATGCTTTCTTGTGTTTTCCATGTGTTTGGTAGAATTTTCTCAGTCCCTTTTGTTTTGAGCTTATGTGTGTCACTGCATGCAAGATATGTTTCTTGAAGATAGCATACCAATGGGTCTTGGTTCTTCATCCAGCTTGCCACTCTGTGCCTTTTAATTGGGGCATTTAGTTCATTTACATTCAAGGTTAGTATTGATATATGAAGATTTGATCCTTTTATCATGATGTTAGCTGGTTATTTTGCAGACTTATTTAGTGGTTGCTTTACAGTGTCAGTAATCTCTGTACTTTAGTGTTAGTAGCTGGTAATGGTGTTTCCTTTCCATATTTAGTGCTTCCTTCAGGAGCTCTTGTAAGGCAGGTCTGGAGGTAAGGAATTCCTTCAGCATTTGTTTATTTGAAAAGGATCTTATTTCTCCTTTGCTTATGAAGCTTAGTCTGTGCAGATATGAAATTCTGGGTTGGAATTTCTTTTAAGGATGTTGAATATTGGCCCCCCAAGCTCTTTTGGCTTGTAGGGTTTCTGCTAAGAGGTCCAGTTTTTAGTCTGATGGGCTTCCCTTTACAGATGACCTGACTTTTCTCTCTAGCTGCCTTTAACATTTTTTCTTTCATTTTGACTTTGGAGAATCTGATGATTATGTGTCTTAGGAGGGATCTTCTAGTGAAGTGTCTTGTTGGGATTCTCTGCATTTATATCTTTTACATTTTTCTAGCAGAATATTTTTATTTATTTAAAGCTAAACTCTCTTTTCCTATGAATTTCCCAAGAAGTTGGCCACAGGTTTTTTCCCTCTGATCTATTCCTTAGTAAGTAACTTGCATAATTCTTGCAGGACATAATTATGGTTTCCAGATGTTACCAAATAAATTGAAGACTGGGAACTCACAGGGCACTGGTAAACACACAGGTGCGAGTGACATCAGTAAGACAGTAGAACAGGAGGTCTCTGGCTCATGTACCCCAACAGAAAAAATGATTTGGCAGCCTGCCATGCACAGAAGTTCCTTTGTAAGAGCTTTGGGATCCAGAAAGAAGATTGTGAAACCCTGGTAGAGCCGCAGACTGAGGAGGGATACACTGAGAAATGAGGCCCACAGCCTGCTGGCAGGCTCATAGGCTTTGGTACCAGCTGTGGACTGAAAGCATCCCTGTCCTCCTATGAACTCAGCTCCAACCACAAAGAGCTGTGGTGCTTCCAAAAGTCCCATCTTCCATTTCCTGAGAGGGGCCATATCCAACCTATCCCCCTAGTAACATGCTTGCTGACCTCAGACCCAACTGCAGATACTGAAGTAGTCATGTGCCCTGGCTCCCGCCCCTCTCGACTGTGGCCTGCTGGTAGACATGTCTATTCATACCCTTGGTGACAGGTTTCCCAAGCTCAGTCCCAACTGCACTCCCTGAAACAGCCATTTTACCTGGCTTCAAACTCAGCTTGACTGAGATACCAGAGGCAAAAATATCAGTCTGGTGAGCTAGGAGTGGATCCTTACCTGCCAAAACCAGTCTGTAAAGACTAAAGGTGTCTGCTCCTTCAAATGCACAGACACACACAAGTTTACATGGATCACAAAGCATAAGGTAAACACAACACCACCAAAGTTAACTAACAAAACCCCAGTAACCAACCCCAGAAAAGTGGAGATCCATAAATTACCTGAAAAGGAATCCAAAATAGCCATCTTAAAGAAGCTCAATGAGCTTCAGGAGAATACAGATTTTAAAACTAAATGAAATTAGGAAATCAATACATGAACAAAATGAGAAATTTAATAATGAAACAGAAGTATTAAGAAGAAACCAAACAGAAATCTTGGAGCTGAAGAATACAATGATTGAACTGAAAAACCCAATAGACAGAGCTTCAACAGAAAACTTGATCATGCAGGAAAAAGAATCAGTAAATTTGAAGCCCGGCCATTTGAAATTAACCAGTTAGAAGGAAAAAAAAAATGAAAAAGTGAAGAAAGCCTATGAAACTTACAGATCACCATCAAAGTGGTGGAAAGCCTATTTAAAGAAATAATGGCAAAAATCTTCCCAACTCTGCAGAGGAAAGTTGACATAAAGTCCTAAGATCTTCAAATATATTAAACAAAAAGAGCATTACTCTGAAGCACATTATAGTTTGTCTCAAATATTAGAGGTTTTCAGAAGTAAAAGACAAAGAGACAATTTTGAAAGCAGCAAGAGAAAGGTACCTTGTCACACACAAGGGAAACATCATAAGATTTATCAGCGGAAATCTTGCAGACCAGGAGACAATGGGATGATATAGCAAAGTACTGGAAGAAAAAAATGTCAACCAAGAATACTTTATCCAGAAAAACTGTAGTTTAAGGATGAAGGGGAGATAAGTCTTTCCCTGTCAAAACTAGGCACCACTAGACCTGCTAAAGTCAGTTTTTCCAGCTGAAATGAAAAGATGATAAACAGCATCATTAAAGCATATGAAAATATAAATCTCATTGCTAAAGGTAAACACAGAATATTATAATACTGAAATGGTACACACAAATCACTTTAAACACTAATATATAAATTAGAAGGCAAGTTGTCAGAATAAATATAGCCACATAAATTTACTAATGGAAATACAATACAGAAAAATAAAATCTGACATCAGTTACATAAAGTGTGGGGGGGAGGGGGAAGTAAAGTGTAGAGTGCCTGTATAAGATTGAAGTGAAGTGGATATCAGCTTCAAACAGACTGCTGTAACTATAAATTATTCAGTGTAAACTCCATGGTAACCACACACAAATACACACACACGATGTACAGTAGATGCAAAAAAGATTAAGAGAGAAGAATCAAAGTACACTGCTACAATAGTCAAACCACAAAGGAAGACACCAAGACATGTAAGAGAACTATAATAAAAGTAGAAAACAAATGACAAAATGGCAAGAGTAAGTCCTTACCTATTAATAATTATTTGAAATTCAAATGTACTAAACTCTCCAATCAAAAGAAATACTGTAGATGAACAAATAAATAATCATCATCAACTATATGCTGTCTACAAGAGATTCATTTTAGATTTAAGGACATAGAGGTTGAAAATAAAGAATGAACACTGATATTTCATGAGAAAGGTTAAAGAAAGGAGCCGGGCGTGGTGGCCCACACCTGTAATCGCAGCACTTTGGGAGGCCGAGGCGGGTGGATCATGAGGTCAGGAGTTTGAGACCAGCCTGGCCAACATGGTGAAACCCCATCTCTACTAAAAATACCAAAAATTAGCTGGGCACGGTGGTGGGTGCCTTTAATCCCTGCTACTCAGGAGGCTGAGGCAGGAGAATTGCTTGAACCCAGGAGACAGAGATTGCAGTGAGCCGAGATGGTGCCACTGTACTCTAGCCTGGGCGATAGAGTGAGACTCCATTTCAAAAAAAAAAGAAAGAAAGAAAGAAAGAAAGAAAGGAGAGCAGGGGTAGCTATACTGTCATTAAATAAAATAGGGTTTAAGTTCAAACTGTCATGTGACAAATGTCATTATATAATGATATAAGGGACAATTCAACAGACAGACCCAATAGTTATAAATATTAATACTTATATCACCAACATGAAAGCACCTAAATATGTAAAGTATTACACTGATAAATACGAAGGGAGAAAGAGATAGCAATATAGTAATAAAACAATAATAGGAAGATACTTCAAAACTTTACTCTCTAAAATGGATAGATCATTATGGTAGAAAATCAGTCAATAAGAAAATAGAATAACTGAACAACACTATAGACCAAATTGACCTAAGACACATAATTGCCATCTAATATCAGAAAAATACAGATTCTTCTCAAGAGCATATGGAACATTCTTCAGGGTATATAACAAGTTAGGTGTCAAAAGAGGTCTGAAAATTTTAGTACGACAAAAATCTTCCAAGTGCCTTTTCCAGCCATAATGGAATGACATTAGCAATCAATAACAGTATTTTTAGGAATGAAAAAAAATACAAACATGGCATTCACCTTCTGTAATATCATTTTACCCATAGTCTGAAGATATTAAATGGAAAATTTCATAAATAAACAACTCACAAATTTAATCAGTGTGATGAAATCTTGCACCATCCTGCCTCATCCAGCCTGGGACATCAACCATCCCTTTGTCCAATATATTCACACTGTATATTCTACCCGACTACTAGTCACTTCATAGCCATCTCCGTTATCAGATCATTTGTCATGGTATTGCAGTGCTTGTGTTTCAGTCACCCTTACTTTACTCAATAACGGCCTCAAACCTCAAGAGTAGTGATGCTGGCTATTTAGATGCCAAAGAAAAGCCATAAAGTGCATCCATTAAGTGAAAAGGTAAAACTTCTTGACTTAATAAGGAAAGAAGAAAAAAGTAGGCTGAGGTTGCTAAGATCTATGGTAAAAATGAATCTTCTATCCCTAAAATTGTGAAGAAGAAAAAAGAAATTCATGCTAGTTTTGCTGTTGTGCCTCAATCTGCAAAAGTTATAGCCACAGTGTATGATAACTATTATAACTATATGGTTACAATTGTCATATTTTATTTTTAAATTGATTCATTGTCAATCTCTTACTATATCCAATTTATAATTAAATTTTATTATAGATGTGTATGTATAGGAAAAAACACAGTATATATAAACTTTAGTACTATCTGTGATTTCAAGCATTCACCAGAGGTTTAAGAACAAATCTCCCACAGATAGGGAGAACTACAGTACATGGAAACTACACAATACCATCTTGAGCAGCCACTGAGTCACAGGAGAAATCAAAAGGGAATTTAGGAAATATCTTGAGACAAATGAACATGAAAACAAAAGTTATCAAAACTTATGGGATGGAACAAAACTAACACTAATAGGGAAGTTTATAGCAGTAAGATCCTACATTTAAAAAGAAGGAAGGGCCGGGCGCAGTGGCCCACATCTGTAATCACAGCACTTTGGGAGGCCGAGGCAGGTGGATCACTTGAGGTCAGGAGTTCGAGACCAGCCTGGCCAATGCAGTAAAACCCCGTCTCTACTAAAAATATAAAAATTAGCCAGGCGTGGTGGCACAGGCTTGTAATCCCAGCTACTTGGGAGGCTGAGTCAGGAGAATTGCTTGAACCTAGAGGGCAGAGCTTGCAGTAATCTGAGATCACACCACTGCACTCCAGCCTGGGTGACAGAGCGAGACTCCATCTGGAAAAATAAAAATAATAATAATAATAATAATAATAGTAGTAGTGAAGAAGAGGAGGAAGAGGAGGAGAAGGAAGATCTCAAATAAACAACCTAACTTTACACTTCAGGGAACAAAAATAAAAACAAACTGAGCCCAAAGTTAGCATAAGGAAGTTAATAATAAAGATTACAGCAAAGATAATTGAAATAGAGAACAGAAAAATAAAAAAAAAAAACTCTTGGCTGTATTAAAAGGAGAAGACTTAAAAACTGAAAGAGGAGATATTATAATACATATCTTAGAAATATGAATAAAAAAGATTACTAGGCAGTATTACAAGAATACACGAACAAATCACATAATCCCTAAAAAAACAAAAATGGATAAATTTCTCGACATGTATAACCTACCAAAATTGAATCAAGGAGAAACAGAAATCCTGAAGAGACCAATAACAAATAAAGAGATTAAATTAGCAATTAAATCTCATCACACACAGAAAAGTCCAGGACCAAATCGATTCAATGAAGAACACTATCAAATAGTCAAGGAATAATTGATACTACTGCTTTTTAAACTCTTCCAAAAAAAATAGAAAAAGAGGACATATTTCCAAACAAATTTTATGAGGCTAGAATCATGCTGACACCCAAGTCAGACAAAGACTCCAAAATAAAAGAATACTATAGGCTAATATCCTTGATGAACATGGATGCAGAAATCCTAAATAAAATACTAGCGTACAAAATTCAACACCACATTTAATGGATTATACTCCAAAACTAAGTAGGATTTCTCCCTGAGATGCAAGGATGGTTCAACATTTGCAAATTAATCAATGTGATACAACACATCAACAGAGGGAAACATAGGAACTACATAATAGTCTCAATGGATACAGAAAAAGCATCTGACAAAACTCAATATCCATGCATGCTAAAACTCTCACCAAAAAAAGGCAGAGAAGGAATTTACTTCAACATCATAAAAACCATTACAAAAAGCTCACAGCTAACATTATAATCAAGAAAAACTGAAAGCTTTTAAGGCCCATACAAAGCAAGGATGTCCACTTTCACAACTTCTATTCACTACAGTACTGGCAGTCCTAGCCAGAGGCATTGGACAAGAAAAATAAATAAAAGGCACATACATCAAAAAATAACTGAAATTATCCCTGTTTACAAGTGGTATGATCATATACATAGAAAGCTCTGAAAACTCAACAACAAGAAAAAACTGTTAAAAGTAATAAACAATTTTACTAAAGTTGCTTAATATAAAATCAATACAAAAAAATCAGTGGCTTTTTTTTTTTTTTTTTTAAGACAGAGTCTCACTCTGTCACCAGGCCAGAGTGCAGTGGCACTATCTCAGCTCACTGCAATCTCCACCTCTTGGGTTCAAGTGATTCTCCTGCCTCAGCCTCCCGAGCTGCTGGGACTACAGGTGTGTACCACCACACTCAGCTAATTTTTGTATTTTTAGTAGAGACAGGGATTCACCATGTTGGCCAGGATGGTCCCGATCTCTTGACCTCATGATCTACCCACCTTGGCCTCCCAAAGTGCTGGGATTACAGGCCTGAGCCACCACACCTGATAAAAAAAAAATCAGTGGCATTTCTATACATAAACAATGATCTATTTAAAAAGGAAATTAAGCAAGTAGGAAAATAGCAACAATAAATAATACAATACTTAGGAATAAACTTAACCAAACAGATGAAAGATTGGTACACTGAATATTATAATACATTGATGAAAGAAATCAAAGGAGACACAGATAAATGTAAAGATGTTCTGTGTTCATGGATTGGAATAATTAATATTGTTAAAATTTCCATACCTCACAAAAAGATCTACAGGTTCAATGCAATCCCTATCAAAATCCTATTGGCATTCTTTACAGAAATAGAAAAGAAACAATCCAAAAATTCATATGGAACAACAAAAGATTTTGAATACTCAAAGATATCTTAAGAAAGAAGAACAAACCTGGAGGTATCAAACATCCTGATTTCAAAATATGTGATATAGCTATAGTACACAAAACAGTATGGTACTTGCAGAAAATCAAACATGTAGTCTAATGGAATAAAATAGAGAGCCCAAAAATAAATCCATCCATTAAGAGCCAGCAGATCTTTGCCAAGGATGCCAAGAAGACACAATGGGGGAAGGACCATCTCTTCAATAAACAGCGCCAGGAAAACTGAATATCCACATGCAGAAAATGAAATCTGACCCTTATCTCACTCTGTATACAAAAAAAAAAAAAAAACTCAAAATAGATTATGAACACTTAAATATAAGATTTGAAGCCATAAAACTATGAGAAGAAAACACAGGAAAAAGCTTCATGACATTGGTCTGGGCAGTTTTTTGTTTGTTTTTGTTTTTTTTTTTTTTTTTTTTGGTAGATAAGACACTAAAAGCATAGAAAGCAAAAGCGAAAATAGGCAAATGGGACTGCATCAAGCTAAAAGGCTTCTGTCCAGCAAAGGAACAGTCAACAGAGAGAAGGGCAATCTATGGAATGGGAGAAAATACTTGACAGCCACATATTGAATTAAGGGGTTAATATCCAAAATAGATAAAGAACTCAAACAACTCAATAGCAAATAACTCCCTTAAAATGGGCCAAGGACCTGAATAGATATTTCTCAAAATAAGACATACAAATTGTCAACAGGTATATTGAACACCATCAGGAAAATGCAATTCAAAACCACAATATCACCTCACACCTATTAGAATGGCAATTTTACCAAAAAGACAAAAAATAACAATTGTTGATGACAACGCAGAGAAAAGGAAAACCTTGAACATTGCTGGCAGGAATGTAAATTGGTACAGCCATTATGGAAAACTGTCTGATGGTTCTTCAAAAAATTAAAAATACAATTACCATATAATCCACCAATCCCAGTTCTGGGTATATATTTCTAAAGAAAATGGGCCAGGCACAGTGGTTCACGCCTGTAATCCTAGAGCTTTGGGAGGCTGAGGCGGGCGGATCACCTGAGGTCAAGAGTTCAAGACCAGCCTGGGCAACATGGCGAAACCCTGTCTCTACTACAAATACAAAAATTAGCCAGGCATGGCAGCTCCTTCCTGTAATCCCAGTTACTCGGAAGGCTGAGGCAGGAGAACTGCTTGAACCCAGGAGGCAGAGATTGCATTGAGCTGAGATTGTGCCACTGTATTCCAGCCTGGTTGACAGAGTGAGGCTCTGTCTCAAAAAAAAAAAAAAAAAAAAAAAAAAGAAGAAGAAGAAAATGATATCAGAATTTTTAAGAGATATCTGCACTCCCATATCTATTGCAGCACTATTCACAATATCTATTGCAGCAGTATTCACAATAGCCAAGAAGTGGAAGTAATCTAAATGACTGTCAATGGATGAATGGATAAAGAAAATGTGGCATGTATATACAATGAAGTATTATACAGCCTTAAAATTTAGAGAAGGAAATCCTGCCACATGTGACAACATGGATGAAGCTGGAGGACACCACACTAAGTAAAAGCCAGAGAGAAAGACAAACACTACCTGATTCACTTATATGTGGAATCTAAAACAGTTGAACTCCTAGAAGCAGAGAGTAGAATGGTGGTTACAGGGGCTGGGCAATAAGGAGGTGGTCAAAGACACACAGTTTCTGTTACAAAGGACAAGTAAGCTCTGGAGATCTGGTGTCTAATGTCCACTATGAGGACTGCAGCTGACAATACTGCACTGTATACTTGAAATGTGCTACAAGAGTTGACCTTCAGTGTTCTCACTACACACACACACACACACACACACACACACACACACACACACCTGTAAGGTGATGGATGTGTTAACCACTTTGTGGCGATTTCACAAATATACATGTAAATCAACATCAAGTTGTACATCTTTAATATATACCATTTCTATTTGTCAATTATGCTCCCAATAAAGCTGAAAATAAAACATAAGAAGAAAAATTACTTTTCCCAATAGATACTTGGGACAGTGGACATTTATTTTTTGGTTAAGGAAATGGAAGGCATAAAAGTACATACTTAATTTAACAAGTGATTACAGATCACCTAGTGGGTGCAGTGTGTTACTAGGCCAACTGGAAAACTCTAAAATAAATAAAATTTTGTCTCTGAACTCAAAATACTTGCAAAACCCTAGGTGCCTGACCAGCCAGAGATTCTCATTCATTCCTCCGTGACCCTGAGCATGAGCTGCGGGGCCCTAACACTGAGCCATAAACCCACAGGCAAACCCAATCCTGCAAGAATCCCTAAAGTGCCTTCTTTCTCATCCCACTGCTACAAGAAAAGAGCATCGATAATGTTCTCATTGACACACGCAATGCTCAAAGCTATCTCCATGACAATATCTACCCTCACCCACTCTCCAGGAAGTGATTAAGGAACAGCAGGTGCCAATGAGGAAGACACTAGACACCCCTGGGAAATGGGTGCTGGTGGTGGCGGGAGAACCTGGTGGGGCCCAGGCAGCCCCAATCCTCCAGAACCTCACAGCGGGGCTTGCAGGCTAATAACTACCATGAGTTCTGATTCTTTCAGATCCTGGGTAAAAACTTTCATCTCAATGAAGAGCTCCAGGAAACAAAACAGGGAGAACATCACTATGCACCTGCAGACACGACAGTCCACAGAGAACCCTCAGCATAGGGAATAGACTTCTTAAATATGCGAACACCACAGGCTCCTGACCACATCCTGTGTATCTGTGATGAGCCTGTGGCCACACCGTGCACCGCCCATGGTGTCCTCCAGTCCTCTTGCGGTCTGAGGATGGGGAGCTGGTCCCTGGGTTTCCATGAGGCAGGGGAGCTGGGGTCCACTCTCACTCCATCTGACCTGACTCGCTTTCCCTCTAATTCCCACCAAGAGGCTGTTTCTACCCAGTAAACCGATACAAATCAGTTGTCAAAGAACACAAAAAATTGTACAAATGCTACTACTGTGATCCTCTGTTCTTTTAGTCCAATAACTGGAGACAGGTTTGGAGCATCTAGAGAGGTGAAAGGGAATAGACAGTCCGGGGGCTCCACAGCTTTTCCCCCGCACAGAGAATAATCCCACCTGGCCACAACAGAAGCCAGTATGCGGTGTGCTCACAGAGGAGTATATTAATTCCAGCCAAATAAATAGTTGAGTGCCCAAATCTCCACCTTGTGCGCTAAATGGATCTCCACAATCTGCTGGTCAGTCCTCCACAATGTGGGCCTTTGCATCCACGCCCCACCCCGTGAAGGCAGCTCTGCCTGGCGAGTGCTCCTCATGTGAAAGCTGCCATGACATCTTCAGCAGTTGAGGGTGGGAGTAGATCATCAACAACCCACCTGCCCAAATTTAAATTGCAGGGTGGCAAAACTCTGCCCCCAAACACTGTAAGAACATGATAATAAAACCCAGTCTCCACAGACATGGGTTATCAGATGTGCTTAAGTTACTTGCAGTGCACAGTTACCCTCTCAACCTGGAGGAGACCTCAGACACCATCCCTTCCCAGGGCTGGAACCTGCACCCAGGACAGTGGGTCTTCCACATGAAAGTGGGAAGTTTGGGGGCTGCCAGGAGCTCCAGCTTTGGCTGCTACTTTGCTCTCTCTGGGGCTGCCTCTATTTGTGCCAGGTAAACACAGTTTTCTAAGGAAGACCTGACTTGGCAGCATAAAAAACCTGGACACACACAAGCTCGACCCTGTGAGGACATGGGTCCAATAGCAGGAACTTGTTTTATGATGTTTCCTGCAGGGTTTGACACTCCGTGTGACCCTTCCCAGGCTCATGTAAAATGCAGCTTGATTGACTACTTCTCCACTACACACTTTTCTGGAGCATGTCTTTGCCCAGCAAGGTGTGAGGGGATGCCGTTTCTGGTACTCTGCACCACGCCCTTTAAGTTGCTACTGGCTGACATTTGCAAATGCCAAACTCCAAACAGTCCGCCAGTTCTTTCAAGCCTGCTTTGATGCTACTGCAGAATTCACCCAGAGAGAGGCCACCCTTGGGGCAACGGCAGTGCCCAACAATGGACAGAGAAGCAGAGCTGCTGCCTACTCCCTGTGGGTTTTCCTTACGTGCTCATCAGATCCCAACCTGCCTCTCATCTCCTGAGGACAAAGGATTAATGATTCTCTAATTGGGTGTTACAAGTGCATCCCTCCACAAGACCTCAGTAGGTCACTGGGCCACTGGGCCACGGGCAGGTGGAAGAGGCTGCCTGGCCACTCACACATTCTCGCCACCTCCTGGGTCTGGTCTCCCCTCCTCACTACCTCTGATAGAGCAGCCCCACCCTGATCTGCAGCTTTGCCCATTGATTAGGGATTGGGCGTGATTTCCCATATCAGCACTGGGTACAGTGATGGCGCTTGGAGCAGCCTGCCTGGGATGGAATCCTGGTACCACTGCTCACTGCCTCTCTGACCTGGGTGGCGCTGACTGCATCCTCTGTGCCTCAGTTTTATTACTGGTGAGAGCAGAATGACAGTGCCCACCTCACAGGGTGGATAGAGTTTTACGTGAAGTAACATTTTTAAGGCACCAAGTACAGTGCTAGGCACAAGGTCAGTGCTTGCTAAACAAATGAGTTAATTTGTTCCTACCTTTTCTATTTTTGATTCTACATAGTAAGGCATTCGCCTAGCGCAGGGCAAAGGATCACCTGTCCGTATGTTGCCAAATGCCATCCTGCTCTCAGCAAATACCAAGATATTAGACCCTTTCAAAGCAGCATCTTTGAAGCAATGCAAAATAGTTTCTCGGATTGTACAAAGAATAAAACTAAGACAGTTAGACCCTCTCAGAATGTCAAACAAAGAGTCAGGTATGTTAGGAAAGCGACTAGGGCTAGGGCTCTCCCTGAACTCAGGGATGATCCCATAGGATCGCCATTTTCATTGACTACACAGACATCAAGAAAATCTCCATCTCTTTCCTTCTCTCTCTGCCTCTCCTTCTCTTTCTCTTATCTATCTATATTCAGGTTAAATCCCAGGTTCAACGGAAAGATAAAAGACAGTAAAAAAATGGAATGATTACCATAAAATTAAGATAGCAGGGGTAGTGGGAGTTATAAGAACAGGCCTTTCAGGTTTCTCTCCCCTTCCTCCTCAACATCGTTTTTACCTCTAACTTCTTTACCTCTGTTCCCCCAAATGCCTTTTAAGTGCTCATAAGGTAGAGGTAAATGTTACTTTGTTGTTGTTGTTGTTGTTGTTGTTATGGTCTCTGATTTTAAACTTAACAAGTGACTATAATTATTATACTTCTTTAAAAATAATATTTTCCAAATGTGTACAGATGTCAAAAATTTTTTTTGTTTGAGTCAGTGACTTCAATTAGGAAAAAAAAAAAAAAAACAAACTGGTTTCCTTTCATAGGTGGTTCTTTTTGAAATCTTAGCAGAGCCCTAGATGAGAAACGGACAGCCTGTCCCAATACCCGTCCTAGTGCAGAGGGGCCACTGTCCCTCAGAAAGCAGGCAACAGCAAAAGATTGCTTGGGGAACACACAATTGGGACATGGATGTCAGAGAGGCCAAGTCCTACTTCCATTTCCATCACACCCTGGCCAATTAACGAATTACTCTTCTCTAATTGAGGGAACTTCTATCTACATTACAAGCCAGCTGTCTTACCAGATCCCCAGACCCCATTCAGTGTGGAAATGGACTGAAAAATACTCTGTGATGAGGCTGCCAAGGGTCGTTCTTGAGCCACTGACACAAATCATTCCTATAGTCCCCCTGTTCATGCCACCCCACCAGTGAGACCTTGGGCTCATTCTTAGGACCGCATACTCATCGAATATCCCTGACATCTAGCAGAGCCAGTGGCATGCACCATAGCAGGGGACTGCAACTTTAATATGCAATCTGAACCCTCAGGGCTTGCTGAAACACAGGTTGCTGGGCTCCTCCCCAGTATTTCTACTCAGGGGGTCTGGGGAGGGGCTGGGAATTTGCGTTTCTAACAAGTTCTCAAGTGAAGCCATTGCTGCTGGTCTGGAACCCTACTTTAAGAATTACTAGACTCTAAGTACCCAGGACATGCACACTTAGCACGTATGTGTTAAGTAAACAGGCCACTCAGTGCCAAGTTTACAAATCACTTTAAGGTAGCTGTAGCTACTACCCAACACAAAGTTAAAACAAATTTAATTTGCATGAACTGTCAAATCTTAAACTGGTCCAGAGTGGCCTAGTTTCTTGTGTGGGACCTAAGCTCTGGACGAGGCCGACTCTGGAGTAGCAGAGTCAAGCCCTGGGAGAGAGTCCAGTCTGACGGCTGGGTCTTCTACAGCAGCGGTCCCCAGCCCTCCGCCATAGACGAGGACTGGTCAATGGTGTGTTAGAAGCCAGGTCGCACAACAGGTGAGCAGTGAACAAGCAAGCATTTCCCCCTGAGCTCCATCTCCTGTGCGACCACAGCGGCACTGGATTCTCACAGGAGCGTCAACCCTATTGTGAACTGTGTATGCGCTCCTTATGAGAACCTAATGATACACACAATGCGCTTGAATCATCCCAAAGCCATCCCTGGCCTGGTCTGTGGAAAAACTGTCTTCCACAAAACCAGTCCCTGGTGCCAAAAAGCTTGTGGCCTGCTGCACTACAGGCAGTTCATGCCAACGAGGCCCTACACAAAGGGACACATCGGCAGAACACAAAAAGGGTCAATGTGGAGACAGGTGACCTGAGGAAGCCCAGAACCGGGGAAGTCTGTTGGCTAGAGAGGCAGGACCCTAGGTGTGAGGCTGAGGTCTCTGTAAGGATGCAGTTTCAGAGAGGCCTGGGTCCCAGGCTGTCAACTGAGGTGGGCAGGGGCCTACCTCGCAGATGCAAATCAGAAGCCACGTCACCAGAAACGGAACCCATGACTAACACCAGAGCCACAGTGAGGAGGATGGTGTCAGACCTCCGAGAATTGGCCAAGCCCTCACAAACCGAAACACCTCCTAGGGCCAAGCAGTTGCTACCAGTCTTTGAGGGCTCTCATGATGTGAGTTTAGGGAGAGATGGGGGTTGTCGCTAACTGGAGAGGGAATGCCTTCTGTAAAGGCATCCACATTTCAAAACTGTTAAAAGACAATGCTGGCCAGGTGCAGTGGCTCACATCTGTAATCCCAGCACTCTGGGAGGCCGAGGCAGGCAGGTCACTTGAGGTCAGGAGTTTGAAACCACCCTCGCCAACATGGCAAAACCCCACCTCTACTAAAAATACAAAAATTAGCCGGGCGTAGTGGCAGGCGCTTGTAATCCAGCTACTCAGGAGACTGAGGCAGGAGAATTGCTTGAACTTGAGAGGCGGAAGTTGCAGTGAGCCGAGATTGTGCCATTGCACTCCAGCCTGGGTGGCAGAGCAAGACTCCATCTCAAAAAAAAAAAAGTCCAGGTTACCAAAGTGGCCTCTGGCTCCCAGGAACTTACTCTATTGAAAAGGGAAGTCTTCTAATAGAAGCATAATCACACCAAAGTGCACATGACTTGTAACCTTGTGACTTTCAGAACAGCCTTCTTGGGGCCTACTCAACAGTGCATGGCAGCAAAGCTGTCCTCTCAAAGGTTACTTCCTTCAGTCCAGGGCCAGGACCTCATACCCAAGAGTGCAAGGCCAAGGCCATAGCCCTTCAGAGGCCTCCAGGAGACCACACGTGTGCTCCATCAATACCTTCACAGGACAGAGAAGGCTGAAGGTCCCTCCCAGCCTCTCTTCCCTTGTACCTGAGAACAGGTGAGCCCTCTACAGAAGGAACATGGAGGCCCAACACCTATTGCTGCAAGAGTCCTGTGCTGTTTCACAAGGACAGGGACCTAAAACTCCCTGCACAGGTCTAAGCTTGTCTGTTGTAAAGGGGGTATAATGGCCTGGAGAGGTGGAATCACAGGACTGAAAATGAGGCAGATTTCCTCTCTTCTGCAAAAGGAAGGCTTGCCTTCTTCTGCCCCAGCCCTTGGCCTTGAACACCAGCTTGGCTGCAAGGCACTGACCACATCACAACAATACAGCCCAACACACTAAATACCTGACACCCTTTCGTAAAGGGCTCTTCGAAGATCTTTTCTTTCTTTTTTTTTTTTTAGACGGAGTCTCACTCTTGCCCAGGCTGGAGTGCACAGGCACAAATCTTGGCTCATTGCAACCTCTGCCTCCTGGGTTCAAGTGACTCTCCTGCCTCGACTTCCCAAGTAGCTGGGATTACAGGCAAGCACCACCACGCCCAGCTAATTTTTTTTACTTTTAGTAGAGACAGGTTGGCCAGGTTGGTCTCGAACTCCTGACCTCAGGTGATCTGCCCACCTCAGCCTCCCAAAGTACTGGGATTACACGCATGAGCCACTGCACCTGACTGAAAGATCTTTTCTTTTCTTACGCCTCAATTAAAGTGATGTGATGGTGGCCTCTGTCCAGCAGCTGTGTGGGGTGCTGGTAATACCACATCCTTAAGGTAGGCGAGAACATTTCCCCTGTGAACGGCCCAGAGCACCAATTCTCATGTTTTAATCTGTAAGAACAGACTTCAACTTTTATTTATGTTTCTAAATTCAAGGGAAGTTTAAAAAAAAAATCACTGATTTTCCAAATGGGATTATCAGCATCCAATTACTAATGTGTTTCCTTTGCGGAATATTTTATGTCGGGGAATAACACAGTTAAGGGGCTGACTATAAATTACAAACTCCTTACTTACCCTATGAAAAGGTGGCATGTTCTTTACTAAACCCACTTTTTAAGACAGAAGAGAGAAACCACAATGACAAAAAATAAGTAGATCTATTTTAAGCAAGGGTCAGGAATGTGACTGCAGCCCACTCTTATATTACTAAAGAGCATAACATAAAACCAATTCCCAAAGCAAGAAGCTGCTGCATCCACAATAGTTATCCCACCAAAGACCCACTGGAGGCAGCTCACAGCCGCTGCTATAACTCACTGATGCTTCAGGAAACCATGAGAGGGGATAGTAATTCACTACTTAAGAAAAACAACGTTATTTTAATACTTCATCTCTAAGGCTGCACCTATTCTCAGTCACTACATTACAAAACTACATGGTGGCCACCTCTACTTTATAAGGGAAATAAAAGAAATGAAAGCATTTTTTTAAAATAATATTTTTACTTTTGGAATGGGCATTCTATTCTTTCCTCATGCATTTGTAAAACTGGATCCATGAACTGCAGAATTAAGACATGATCCACAATGCCATTTTCTTTCCTTTTCTTTCTTTCTTTTTCTTTTTCTGAGATGGAGTTTCACCCTTGTTGCCCAGGCTGTAGTGTAATGGCATGATCTCGGCTCACCACAATCTCCACCGCCCGGGTTCAAGCGATTCCCCTGCCTCAGCCTTCCGAGTAGCTGGGATTACAAATTATCTGCCACCACGTCCAGCTAATTTTTTTGTATTTTTAGTAGAGACGGGGTTTTGCCATGTTGGCCAGGCTGGTCTTGAACTCCTGACATCAGGTGATCCGCCCACCTCGGTCTCCCAAAGTGCTGGGATTACAGGCGTGAGCCACTGTGCCTGGGCCACAATGCCATTTTCTAAACAAAATATGTACCTAGGAATTGGGCTAAAATCTAAGAACTGCGAGTAAACCCTAATATACCCACTGAGAAAATTTCATGCATATGCTAAAGTGTCTTTTAAAACTATAATAATGTGACTAATTTCTTAAGTCACAAAGTTGTATAGGAAAAGTGTACCATGGCCTACGACTACTTTATAAAACAAAGAAACTCAGAGAAACTCCTGTCACTCCACTGTGCATGAACCCTGGAAGGAAAGCCTATCGAATTGCCGCAAGAGACAGTGGCTTCCGGTGGACCAGGCTTTGAGCCCAGACACCTCCCACCTTGATCCACTGTAGATAGCTAACTGCGCCTGAGCCCTCCTGCTATGACCACAGCCACAGGACCCCCACTGAGGAGCAACCTCCGGTTCTAGCCCAGTGGCACCACACCGGAGGGCAGGTTGGCCTCACCTGGTGCAGCTGTAATACTGTATCCCATAACTCAACAGTTCCAATCCTAGGCATATTCCGAGGCCTCGAGCAACGCCCCCCAAATTTTTATTCACTTATCTCATAAAATACTTTTTAAAAACATATGTACCCCTTTGCCAATTAAACTATCACCTGGAATTTTGATTATAAACTGGTTAATTTGAAAAAGTAACAAAATAGTTGCAAAGGATTAGGCAATTTCAACTATAATCTAAATACTGGTATTTTAAAATAAAATGCTTACATCACTTTTTAAAAGACATCTGTGAGAATAAAAACACCCAGGGTGATTAATTTTCCCCATTATCCATTAAAATTACTCAAGCAAATTGCTTCATAAGAATAAAACATTTTATATCATTTCTTTTTTTCTGGAGATGAAGTTTCACTCTTGTTGCCCAGGCTGGAGTGGAATGGCACGATCTCGGTTCACTGCAACCTCTGTCTCCTGGGTTCAAGCAATTCTCCTGCCTCAGCCTCCCGAGTAGCTGGGACTACAGGCATGCACCACTATGCCTGACTAATTATTTTGCGTTTTTAGTTGGTTTCACCATTTTGGCCAGGCTGGTCTCATACTTCTGACCTCAAGTGATCTGCCTGCCTCGGCCTCCCAAAATGATGGGACTACAGGCCACCGTGCCCAGCCCATTTTATATCATTTCTTATTCTCCTTGTTTTCTTATAAATGTTGCTTCAATTCACTGCTGCATCAGAATTACACAAATATACATGTATGCTTGAAAGTTTTTGTAATTAATCATTCTATCATACTTCTCTACAGTAAAAACATGTATAAATTCTAGTTAACTTTTCTGTGACTTCGCTAGTTTTTTTTATTATACATTGGGTTATCACTAAAAGCATCAGTAAGAATAGCACAAAACTATTCAAACAAAATTATGATATATTTTGATCAATGTCAAACATAAAATGTGCAAGTCTATTGGTCATAAACTTGAAATGCTATGATGAAGGAGGCTTTGCCAATGTTTCAGCTGCACCTTTTGTGAGTGAAGTGGCATGGGACACTTAGCCACAGGCAGATCAGTCCTGAGAAGAGTGCATGTGGGAACTGAGGGTCTCAAATTCAAGCCCTTAAATTGGAAATCCATGATTGGGTTGGTTTATTCCTTCATTTAAACCTGAAATATTTTCACTTTAGAAAGTTGATTGCCAGTTGTACACACACTGCCACAGGTTGCTGCAAGTAGCTGTGGGAATGGCTAATTCAGGAGGCTGCCCTCCTGGCTGGGTCCCTTCAGAGCCGAGGATGCCTGAGACACACTGTGGCTGCTGTCCCACCCAGGGGTGTAGGTCACCACCGCACCTGCCCTCCTTTCTGAGCCTGCCTCCTCATAGGAGGGAGCCCTGGAGCCCCAGCTCTCCTAAGCATCTGCTGAGCCATCATGGCTGGGCCAGTTAGCATAAGCCCACCCCAGGTGAGACAGTCCAGGCTGCTCTAAGTGGTCACTAGGCCCGATTTATATCCATGAGGTCTCTGAGGTCAGACCCGATGAGGAAGAAAACACAATACGTCAATATCTGCCTTTCCATTCTCCCCGCTATACTCGCAAAGTGAGTACAGCGACTCCTCACGCAGCACTGGCTCTCACCTCCCATTGAGCACGCTCCTCTTCTCCAGCCCACTGGGCAGGACCACGGTGACGTCCACGGTGCTGGTCCTCAGCGCCTCCTTCATGCGAACCAAGTTCTGCTGTGACCCAAGGGCCCCGTCGTGGGGGGGCTTCTGGTCGCTGTGCACGTGCAGAGTGGCAGCCTTTCCAGGAGGTGGGGGAGCACGAGCCTTCATTTTCCTCCTTAAAAACCACAACACAGAGGCACAGAGTGAGTGGCAATGTTCCTACCTGCCTAGGAATAATTCATTCTCACACACACTCAGGTCTGTCTTCAGGAGCGCCTTCTGAGTGCTATGGCCTTTTTAAAATCAGTGTCCCCCAAACAAGTAAAAACTAATAAAGTAAACAAAACAGAGAAAGGGTTATTGAAAGGAAGCATTCCCAGAAAGAAACACCTTAGAAATGTGCTAGCTGTTGGGAAGGTACACAAGCCTGTTTTCACAGGATCTGGTCAAGGGGAGGGTGGGTGCAGCGGGGTTTGGACTGACCCTTCTGAATTGTCAAGGGGATGACACATCACACGAATTAATGATCACAATGAATCAGGTGGGCTCACTGGCACGTGCAACACTCTATTAAATCCTGCCCCAGCTCCAAATCTATGGCCAGCCTGCACTTATCCCCAACAAATAATCTGTCCCCAGCTACTCAGAGGCACCCCTGTGATAGAATTTCATCCAACCTCCCTCCCCACGTCCAGTGTCACCACCCTGGTCCAAGCCCTCATCTCTATGGCACACACAAAGGTGGAGTCACGTGAATCATTCACGGTACACACTCCACCCTTCCCTCCACAGTGTGACTGGAAGCAGCCTGCAAGGACTGTTGTCTTCTCAGGCCTGACTTTGCTCGGGGCATGTACTGCTTACACGCCTGGCAGGGCCCACTGGCTGTGGCCTAAGCTGCAACCAGCAGGCTGCAAGGGCCCCAGGGAAGTTTGTTTGCCCAGCAGAGTGCTGTGTGCATTAGTGTGTGCATGCATGTGTGTGTGCCTGCATGTGCACGTGTACACATTAAAGTTAGCCAACATTTAAAAAATTGGAATATGTCACACTAACAAAATGAATTTTGGCCTGCTTTTGGGAGAAAACATTTGATGAAGCCTAGACATCTTCACAATAAAAAATGGCTGTGTGTTTCCATCTGGATCTACTGACCGCAGGACCTGTTCACTCAGTGACATCACACATCTGTGCCCTGTAGGGCTGTAAACACATATCTAAACTTCCAGAGAGTCTGAAGATCTCCACCAGCCCTAGACCTGAACCATTCTTCAATGTCCTCCACTCTTCTGGCAATTGGCCTACAGCTCCAGTTTCCAGAAGCTGTTTACTTTTAGAATGGGCATTCTGTTCTTTCCTCATGCATTTGTAAAACTAGATCCATGGACTGCAGAATTAAGACATGATCCACAATGCCATTTTCTTTCCTTTCCTTTTTTTTTTTTTTCTTTTTGAGATGGAGTTTCACTCTTGTTGCCCAACCAATCCCCAACCATCTTGGCCTCACTGTACTCTCTGCCTCACTTGTTCTGTTCTCAAAGATATGGCTCAAAACAATGTCATCAGAGAACCCATTTCTGGGTGCTCCAGGCCTGGGCACACACATAGCTGAATCAGTGATATATACATTGGCCGCACTGTGGCTGGAAGCACTTGGGAAGCTTAAAACATGCCCAGGTCCTATCATGGACCAGTTAAATCTGAATACCAATTCTATTATTATTTAACAACTCTAGAAGGCAGCAAGGCCATTTGTATTTTCAATATGTAGCATGATGTAGTTCATATTTGTGGGTGCAGTCATCTACCACATAACAGTGCTTCAGTCACTGAAGGATCACATATACAAAGGTGGTCCCATAAGACCGTAATACCTTTTCTATGGTGAGATATGCTGAGACATACAAATGCTTACTACTGTGTTACAGTTGCCTATAGTGCTCAGCACAGTAACAAGCTGCAAAGGTTTGCAGCCCAGGAACAATAGGCTATAGCATACAGCTAGGTGTGTAGTAGGCTGTACTATGTAGGTTTGTGTTGGGTACATTCTGTAATGTTCACACAATGATGAAATCGCTTAAGGATACATTTCTCAGCGTGCACCCCATCATTAAGCTATGTATGACTGTGCTTAAAAATGCTTATTGATGACGATGATATTGACACGGCTGAAAATCATACATAGTTCCTGCCTACAAGAAACACTGCAGACTTACAAAAGCCTGAGATGGGAATGAAAAGGAGATTGCAGAATAAGAAATGTTTCAAAGAGCCAAGCTTTCTGAGGGAGAAAAAACCTGTGTAGACCACATTAGTGGGGTGTCTACCCTAACACCCTAGCCAAGGAGGCCTTGAACTGTCTTAAAGATGAGCAGAAATTTCAGATATGAGAAAAAGAGACAAAGCCTGGGGCAGGAGGAGAAGTCCCCAAAGGGAAAAAGAAAAAAAAAGAAAATGCCGTACTGCACATCACAGGAGAAGACGCTAAAACAGCATGCCCGGGCTAGGGACACCTGCCAGAAAGCACTCCAGGGTGTTTGGGATTTCTATTTTATTATTTTTTCTTTTCTGAGATGGAATCTCATTGTATTGCCCAGGTTGGACTGCAATGGAACAATCTTGGCCCACTGTAACCTCCGCCTCCCAGGTTCAAGTGATTCTCCTGACTCAGCCTCCCAAGTAGCTGGGATTACAGGAATGTGCCACCACACCTGGCTAATTTGGTATTTTTAGTAGAGATGGGGTTTCACCATGTTGGTCAGACTACTCCTGACCACAGGTGATCCGCCTGCATGTGGATGGTCTGTGCGTGTGGGTGGGCTGTGCCTGTGGGTGGCCTGTGCGTGTGGGTGGGCTGTGTGTGTGGGTGGGCTGTGCATGTGGGCAACGTGTGCGTGTGGGTGGACTGTGTGCGTGTGGGTGGGCTGTGTGTGTGGGTGGCCTGTGGGTGTGGGTGGGCTGTGTGTGTGAGTGGACTGTGCGTGTGGGTGGGCTGTGTGTGTGAGTGGCCTGTGGGTGTGGGTGGGCTGTGTGTGTGGGTGGCCTATGCGTGTGGGTGGGCTGTGTGTGTGAGTGGCCTGTGGGTGTGGGTGGGCTGTGTGTGTGGGTGGCCTGTGGGTGTGGGTGGGCTGTGTGTGTGAGTGGACTGTGTGCATGTGGGTGGGCTGTGTGTGTGGGTGGCCTGTGGGTGTGGGTGAACTGTGCGTGTGAGTGGACTGTGTGCATGTGGGTGGGCTGTGTGTGTGGGTGGCCTGTGGGTGTGGGTGGCCTGTGTGTGTGTGGGTGGCCTGTGGGTGTGGGTGGGCTGTGTGTGTGGGTGGCCTGTGCGTGTGAGTGGACTGTGCGTGTGAGTGGGCTGTGTGTGTGGGTGGGCTGTGTGTGTGGGTGGCCTGTGGGTGTGGGTGGCCTATGCGTATGGGTGGGCTGTATGTGTGGATGGCCTGTGCGTGTGGGTGGCCTATGCGTGTGGGTGGGCTGTGCGTGTGGGTGGCCTGTGGGTGTGGGTGGGCTGTGGGTGTGGGTGGGCTGTGCGTGTGGATGGCCTGTGCGTGTGGATGGCCTGCACAGGCTTAAACCAGGCTTGTTCCCCATTGTTTTGTGCCTTTCAGTGTGGCTTCTGTTGAACGCAAGCACCATCCTCCAGTTAACACAGTCACAGCACGAAACAGAAAACGCCTGGCTTCCTCTGCCTGTGAGTGGCTCAGCCTGGGAAAGAATGGTTGCTATTTACGCGGGGACTCCTGTGCATCTGCACTCGGTTGTGAAGTCATTAGCTTACCAACCAGGGAATGCCTTTCTCAAACATCTGTGCAGATGTCATGTGGTTGAGTCTGAGACTCAGGTGCATGTGGCAGTTTAAAAAGAGCAGGGCTTCTGCACAAGTCTAAAGAGGCCATCAGAGCTGGGAACTTGCCCGGCTCCTGCTGGGCACACCCATAGCAGGTGCTCCTGGCTGGCAGTGCATGCAGGCTGGGTAATCCAGCTTTCCGTCCTCTCACCCCCTCCAGCAGGAGGCAGGGCGAGTCCTTGGGACTCAGCAGGGAATGAATCACAGCGCACACAACTCAAGCTTCCTTTGATCCCTCCAGGTTGAAAAAGCTGCATGTGCCCTGGCAGGAACTGTTTATAAAATGAAAAAATACATATATGAAAACATTTCTGCCATTTCCAAGGTCATCGACCATAGCTCCAAATGATTTTAGCTTAAAACCATCACACATTTACTAAGTTTCAGGATGACACTTGTTAATCCCCACATCAGATGGAAGCTCCCAGCTGGGTTTTTATGCTGAGAGCTCTTCAACATGCAGCAGAAGACTTGAAATCCACTCACTGAAAGTCAGAGGATCTTAGGTGACACGGTGCAGTGAATGCGAATCGCAGGTGTGGGGCCCAGGTAGCTGAATTAAAACCTAAGTCTATAGGTGACAGCTACTGCCCAGCCAGGCTGGTCAGGCTGAGGTAGACAGGGACCGCATGCTGAAAAGGGAAAATTCACGTATCTCTGTACTTTCCCAGACCCCGAGTTCAAAAGCACTATGCTTTAGGTTTCTTCCATCTTTCCAGCTGGAAACGTCATCTGTGGACATGAAGGTATAACAATTTCTTACTGTCCAAGAAAAGTGGACTGGGAAATCCACAGTGATCCTGAGGCCAGCTGACCTGAATGGCACGCCTACAGCATGGGTGCCTGTTTACCATGTTGGCTATTCTAGCTGGCTGCTGGCAACCCGCATGTGCTTAAACGGAATTTGAGAGAGAAACCAGGCACACCCGGCTCTCCTGGCTCACAGAGTCTGTTTATGCTGCAGGCAGAAGGGAGTTGCCATTCTCTTTCCATGAGATTCTTCAGCAATAGGATGTTTGCTTCGTCCTGTTTACAAACTGTACATAAGCTGCGTCTAGTTTGTGTCTGGCTACTTATTTGCAGCCACAGTTGTAGATTTCCCTCTACCAAGGGAAGAGGAACCATGACTTTCTTGTTCATCACTGGTAAGTGAAGTGCTGGGCCCAGGGAAGGAATTCGGTCACCACTGTGTGCGTGAGTGCCTGAGTGTGTGAGTGAGTGAGTGAGTGTGTGAGTGAGTGAGTGGAGTGAGTGAGTGAGTTGGGATTCAGCTGCCCAGTCAGTGCCCAGCTTCATAGCAATAATAAAAAGTCAGAAAGATGTCCAGAAACAAATGCCCATAAAACAACTGAGTGCACCGGCAGCCTGCAGAACTGGTTACCAGAGGGGAATGAGGAATCCTCGCATCCTATACCAGCTCCCACATCCCTGAGTCCCACACTAATCTGATTTAAGCCCTCATTCTCTAAACATGCCATGATCCAGCCACCATGCCATGCTGTGTATGTTCAATACCCCCGGCAACTTCATATGACAAGCGTATTCTCCCCATTTTACAGACAAGGTAGCTGAGGATCCAACCAGTTAAGTAACCTTCTCATAATCACACAGCTTGAAAAGACTGGAATTCTAGCCCAGGTCTTTCCGAGCCTAGGACACCACCTACACATTTTGCACCACTGCCTCCATCCATAATTACTTCCTGAAAACAAAAGACACCAGGGCTCCTGGCAGACTGATGTTAGGATGTCTGGACTCCTCGACACATACTAGAACGCTGGCATCCTGCAGTGCTGGCTGATGAGAGGGGTCAAGTTAGAGAATACTCTGCAGTGAAGGTTTCTAGCACATAATTGCAGAGACACCCCCTTTACTCTGATGTGGGATCTGGACAAGCCTTCTTTGCAAATTCAGTTGGGCCTCCAAGAACTTCCTTCAGTGCTCAAGGTTCCACGAGGCTCAGATGGACTCATGGGGACTGTGTTCAACTGCCTCAGGAGACAGAGGAAGAGCTGGAGTCACAGCGAGATGGAAGGACGTCCCCAGGTGTGACATGAGGTAGGTGGCAGAGCTGGGACAGGCCCCAGGTCAGTCTCGAGCATCCCTGAATACTCGAGCCAGGTACTTCTTTGAGTATCTGATGAAGGCCATGGACCTTCTTCTAGGCTAGATGCACTCCAGCCTGCCTGCCACCAGCCAGGAGCACCTGCGATGGGTGTACCCAGCAGGAGCTGGGCAAGGTCCCAGCTCTGATGACTTCCTTAGACTTGTGCAGAGACCCTGCTCTTTTTAAACTGCTACATGCCCCTGAGTCTCAGACTCCCAAGCCTCTTCCTTGTACATTATTTCTGTAAACCATCCTGATGACCAGGGACTCCAGATTAAGACTCCATGTAATACCTTCTCTTGGAGTTCGGCACCTCCCAAGCTCAGGGCAATGTTCCTGCGAAGACAAGAATTCCTTCTAATAGAGGAGAAGAGCTATCAGAGGAAAGTCCCATCAAAGCTTTCCCTACTTTCTTGGCCCCTGCAAACAAAACGGAAAGCCAGAAAAACAGTCAACAGAAGATCCAGATAAGTAAGGGCTGAAATATGTGTGTATGAAACAATCACACTGCAGCCTGCAGAACTGCGGCATAAAAACAATAAATATCACACTGGTGCAATAAGCCAGGGAGAAATGACTTTACCCATCAAAACACCACATTTCAGGGCACACAAAGGCACTGCCTGCTGAAAGTCTGCCCCAGGACACTCCACAGCTCAACACCATCCACCGAATCCTGGTGACATGCTCTAGAGCTGGAAACACATGAGGTCAAATCCAGCCATGATGTGGCCAGGCTGTGCATCTCCCCTAGATAAGCTCCTATAATCTGTAGGCCTCAGTTTCCCCAAGAGCTGAACAGAGAGAGATTTCAGCTTTTATCAGCTGAGTTTATGTGAGGATTAAATGAGATGACTCTTGTAAAGTTTCTGGTAAGACACCGAGACACAGGTAGCACTCAATGACTGGTGGCAATTACAATTTTTTTTTACTATTATTATTAGCATCCTTACTCTTTCTATTAAAAACAAAGAAAAGAAGCAAGCCTCTTGTCTCTGCAAGGGTAGAGTAGAAGTTGGCTCCTTAAAATGCCTAATAAAAGCTCATTTATGCAGCAAACGCATTCATAACTGCCTAAGAAATCCTACACAATAGAATTTCACAGCTTTGACCCGGGGGTGGGGGAAGCTTTCAGTAATTCAACATAAAAAGATTAGCTTTCTAGATAGGATTCTCTAAGACATAATAACAAAACATATCCATAACACTCACCAAACTAAACTTCAGGGCCTCTAGATATGGGAACGCTGATATCTCACAACACATCAAGTAAATATTCAAAGAGGAACATTTGAGAGCCCAGTCCCACAGCTATTACTCAACTACCAGCAAGTGAAGAAAGAGCCTGTCGGTGAGGATCACTTAACTATCAGCAAATACTCCATGCTCATGCTGAGCAGAGCAACCCCTGCTCCAAGTTTCAGATAAAAACAAGAGTTACTACATTGTTCAATATTATAGAAAAAGGATATCTCCTTCAAAAAAAAAAAAGCAGTGCTAGCGTACAGTGAAGTTTGAACATTCTTAACAACTGAAATGGAGCAGATCAGAGAAAACTTACTGATTCCCAAACCACCAGGCAATGTTTGCACACATCCCAAGCTGCCCCTGCCCTCGCCTGGAGTGGGTTTGCTTTGCCCCCTAAAAGGAGTGCAAAGGGCTTTCTACCGCACAGCCAATGCCGTTCCAGGAGCTAATAGACAGAAACCGCTCCTTGGGCTTCCCTGGAAGAGGAGTGCAGAATGAAGCAGTGCCCTGAGAACTAGCAGAGGCATCTGATCCAATCCAGCTAGTGACTTATTCATAAATGTGCCACCTGATGCAGCTTTTCCCAAGCAAGCCTGCGGTGCCGGCGCCTATACTCCCGGCAATGGAAATCTCAAGTCATTTTGCAGAAAGACAGCGAGTGAATTGTCTTGGTTCACTTCTTCACAAACCCTCCAAGCCTGGAAAATGAGAATGAGACCGCAAGAGTTGTGAGGGAGGAAGGGCAGAGTTCGCCTTTCATCGGGATGCCTGGCAGCAACCTTGCTTCCTTTTCCCAAGGTGCATTCGTCCACCACCTTCTAGCAGTTTTCCAGGGCAGTCAGCCCAGGTGATCCCTTCAGGAGAAAGCCTAATTATACCCAGAGAGACGTGACAGCTCTGTATCTTAGCTGACCAACCTCAGCATTTGTTGAATTTGTATAAAGCAATTCTTCTTGCCACCTCTCAGGCATGATTTAGTACACTCTTTTCCTAACGGAGTTCGATTTTTTTCTTCTCTTCTCCCCCAAAACTATGCAACCAGAAGCTCATTGCTTTCTTGCAGCCAGTCTCTATGTGGCAGCGTGGACTGTCAAGCTTGAAAGCCGTATTTGGTTTCTACCAAACACCACTGTCCCAGGACTACAAAGACATGGCCAAACTGCTCAACGTGTGCAGATGGATACGTCCTGAGCTTGACGGGCTCTCAGCTCCTGTCCAAGCAAGGGCCCGAAGGTCCCAACAAGGGCACAGCAGCTTTGGGGATGGAGGGATCTGACCATGCCTCCAGATCACACCGCCACCTTTAGCCCCTGCTGCCTTATCTGTGCAGGCTGCAGTATCACCTGAATTTAACCGTGTCCCTGAGTGGCAGCCCCCAGAGTTCTGATTGACCTCCCTCCCCCACCAGGGAGGGGGCACGGCCAGGCCAGCACAGCCCTGAGAAGCAAGGAGTGTGCCCCTGGCTGGCCCCATCATACACACACCTCCTCCAAGCTTCTCTCCTACGTGGACACCACACATGCAGCACACTGCCATTTCGCTGCCACAACCTGAGGAGACTGCACCAGTCTGCTGGTTTCCAGGCCTAACGACACCCAATGAAGAGTTCTCCGGGGCACCACTGCCTCCCCTGCCTCTCCATTTCAGTCATGGCTTCATTATGTGCCAAAGTTTCTACCTCATTGTCATCTCCGTCTCTTCTTCCTCCGGAGGCCAAAGACTGCCAAGTTGATTCCAGCTCTGCCAAGACTCAAACCCAGCCCCTCCTTTCCCCTGCTCCTGCTCCACTGTTGCTCCTTTCCCTGCACATGGGATTCTATCTGACTTCCTGCTGACCCCTTCCTACCATCTCTACTCCACTGTCACTCGGGATGTTGTCTTCTCTCCCCTAGACTCTCACAGTGGCCTCCTCCCCTCACGTGGTGCCTCTCCATCCTCTACCAAACCAAGCAGAGGGTCCTGGGGAGCCACACACAGGGCTGGGTCAAGGGCCACAGACATGGAGCTGCAGAACTGCAGGCCTGAAGCTGCTCGGGAGCACTGTGATGTGAGTCTTTGGATCAGGGAAGTGCAGGAGCTTGAAACAAATGCCTGTGTCCTAAGGAGGACCAGAGGGTGGCTGGCCAGGGCTGTCCACAGCAGCATGTGACAGAGAGGTCAGAAGGTGGTGCCTGGAAGCAGATGGCTGCTGCAGTTATTAGGTGACCCAAGAGGACTCAGAAGGAGCCTGAACCAGAGGGCTGGGTGCAAGGTGGGCCGAGCCAGGAGAGGCTGTGGGCTCACAGGGCAGAAGCTAAGGGTGGGACCCCCACACACCTGCAGATTAAATCCCACAAAAGCACGTGGCACCAGACCTGTAGCACCAGAAGGTATGCTGACCACCAGCAAAGAAGAGCTCCTGCCCCTCATCCCCACCCAGCCATGGAAGCAGCACCCCAGGGGGAGGGTACCCAAGTCTGACAGCAGCCACCCAGGCCTGGGATCCTGCCATGGTCGGACCTGAGACCACGGTGGAGGGTGGGATGGGGAGAGCTTCAGCTGGATGTGGGATTGACGCTGTCATTCAGAAGAGGCTGAACTTCCTAACCTCTGAGAAATGGGACCATTCTGGTAGACAATGCAGAGCTGAGTGCTATGGGCTGCCGAGACACCTTCCCAGATAGAGAATCAGGAGAGAAAGACTATAATCTGTTGAGTCTAATCCATTCCACAAACCGCTACACATGGTCACCTTTGTCATCATTATTTTCTTAGTCAAAAATGGAAGTCTCCCCTCATCCCCCCAAAAAAGGAAGAAAATAATAAAAAAGGAAAAGCACAGAATCACCATACAATTTCAGTCTCTTCCTTTTGCCTTTTCTGGGGCACCATGAGGGGAGGGCAGAGTTGAGAGTTCCCACAACCCATCTGGCTATGGACTCCAGAAGGGGTGGAAATGGAACCACACTGATGACCCAGAAAGCAGAGCCATGGAGAGGCTCCCACCAGTGCACCCCTACACTGAGATTTGGCCAGCAGGGGGATTCTTATCTTCTTAAGAAATAACTATCAGGGCCAGGCACAGTGGCTCACACCTGTAATCCCAGCACTTTGGGAGGCCAAGGCGGGCGGATCACGAGGTCAGGAGACTGAGACCAACCTGGCTAACACAGTGAAACCCCGCCTCTACTAAAAATACAAAAAATTAGCCGGGTGAGGTGGCGGGTGCCTATAGTCCCGGCTACTTGGGAGGCTGAGGCAGGAGAATTGCTTGAAACTGGGAGGCAGAGGTTGCAGTGAGCCGAGATCGTGCCATTGCACTCCAGCCTGGGCGACAGAGAGACTCCATCACAAAAAAAAAAAAAAAAAAAAAAAATCAGATATTTTTATTACTTTCTCCTGAATATTTATTCAGTTTCTTCCTGGGCTGTTTGGCCATGAACATCCACATTGCATGAAAAGTACCAGAGACGCTATATGTGAGTTTAATGATTAAGGCATTAAATTGTAGATAATTATGCAAGTGACCAGGAGTAAATTTGACCACACATAACCATGGAAATGACAAATAGTCTGCAAGAGGTGTAAGAGAAAATAAACACAAACAGCCATTAAGCTCTTGAATATGTCAGAATGAATTTTTATAAATATTAATTTTAAAAATTATTTAATGGCTTCATCATGTATTTGGGGCATAACAGGCATCTAATTATGTGTAGTGACAGAAAACACCTTGGTTTTCCATGAGCATCTGCAGAGACAAGCTGGCCAAATCAGCGCTGCCTTCAGCTCAGAAGACCCATGGCAAAACCCACAGTTTTCTTCCAGATTCTACTCACAGAACCGGCAAGGGACAAGAAAAGTCAAAAGAATAGAAACGCCAGACCTAGAAGGCAAGAACATATTAAGGATGGTGATTTGCTTTCACCAAGCCACTCAAAATGTTTGTTTTTTCCTTCAGTGGGGGAGAAAAAAAAGGAGCAGAGCTGTATTGAGTTCCTTCCAGCAAAGTATAGAAAAGAGAACCAAACCGAGTGGAAATCCTAAGACAAAAACTGCAGAGCGAGACGTGAGACAGGAGGCTGTGCACTCTGAAAGGCATCTCTGCTGCCTGCTGATAAGCCCCATCCATTTCTATGTACTTTTGTCAATAACTGAAAAGCAGTGAAATCTGACTAGCCTGCTCTCCACACAGCCCGTAACTGATTGGAACTCAACAGAGCTGTGAGAATTTCTCAGGAAAATGAACCCAACTCCTTTCACTTGGGGCCACAGACTCACATGACACCACAGTTCAGGGAAATGGACGTCTGCAGGATGCGCACACGCCAGTGTCTAATGGAGAGTGCCTGATTTCCAGTCCTTGTTTTAGACTACTTCATTGCAATCCGGCTAACAAACTTGTGCATATTTGCTATAAAAAACAACCAGACCGTGGTATTTATTACCTCAAATGTAATCACCTTACAATCTTATTTCTGCCTCTATTAATAAGTAGAAGTTTCACTGCTTAAAATGAATGGCAAAAGTATTTTACTTAGGATGGTATTATTCTATACTGAAAGATACTGTCCAGTAAGAAAAGCAGAAAGAAGGAGATGTGAAAATACGCAGAAATAGAGGCCTAGAGCTGGCCTGTTTTGATACTGGTGTTTCCTGAGCTAAGAGCTAACTAAGTGTTGGGTACCTTTAATTCTCCGTTGAAAATATGACACTTGATCACCTCATCGTGAACCGTTTCTCAAAATAGAGACTGGGCCTCCCAAAGGATCCCTGGGCTGGCGAAACCTGAGCTGAGCGGCTCTGACAGGCACTGCTAAGCAGCCGTGTGGCCTCCGGGCACTTCTCGTCCACTGTTAGACCTGTGGCCACCCACCCTTGGGCACAGCCCTGCCTGGCAAGGCCAGACCTGGCATTGGGCTCGCCCACTTCCCAAATACCACCAGCATCAGGAGTTCTGAAAAGGCCAGGCGCAGTGACTCACGCCTGTAATCCCAGCACGCTGGGAGGCCTAGGCGGGCAAATCACTTGAGCTTAGGAGTTCGAGACGAGCCTGGGCAACGCAGCAAAACCCCCTCTCTATGAAAAATACAAAAACTAGCCGGGCGTGTTGGTGTGTGCCTATAGCCGCAACTATTCTGGTGGCTGAGGTGGAGAATTGCTTGGGCCCAGGAGGTGGAGGCTGAAGTGAGCAGAGATGGCACCACTCCACCCTAGCCTGGGTGACAGATCAAGGCCCTGTTTAAAAAAGAAAGAAAGAAAGAAAAAGAAAAGAAAGTTCAGAACACAGAACCCTGACTGAAGGGCCACTGGTAAACAGCAGGCTGGACTAGGCCAGGGCACACGCTGTGGCACATGTTGCTTGGGTTTACCACCTGAACCTCAGTTACCTTTGGAAAAAGAGAGACAGAGACAAAGAGCACGAGAGGAGGTGAGGGAGAGAGAACAGGGGGAGAAAAGGATGGAGAAAGAGAAGACTTTATATTTGAGGCTATTCCACTCCAGAAGTTCTGTCCCCTCCACAACCTGTCTCTGGGGGTCCCGAGGGACAGTCTGCAGACCTCACAACGCTCATGCCTGCTCTTATGGATGTCTCCAGCCTTGGCCTGGCATTTTGTCCTCCGCTAATCTGCACTTCCAATCTCCACCATGCTCTGAAGTCAAGCAGCCCAATCTGTTGACAGCCCATGAAGAAACACACCATCTTCGTATGTGCCCTAACACCACAATTCTCCAAGTTAACTCCTCTCAGTTTTATATCGTGGCCCCCAGATTTGGAGGACGGGCGATTCCTTGATGTATCCAGGCTGTCTTGACTGGATTGAGCGAATCCAATGTTAGGTCTGCTGTGCTGTGACAAGTGACAGGGCAGGGATCTGAAGGGACTGTGTGGTGTGGCTAAGGAAGTGCAGCTGCCCTGCATCTCTTCCTACATCCAAGAACCTCCTGGGCCCTTCCTTTAGCCCCCAGCCGCCTTGAATAACCAGATACAAAACTGTGGTGGGAGTTTTTATTGCAGAACTTTTATAACCAGAACTTTTACTGCAAGTGCGTGATTTCCAGAGAGCAATTATATCACCTCGGCCTAAAGCCAAGCACCGGAAACAGCCGCGGACATCCCTGACCTTGAGAAGGCTTCCCTGTGTCCTCCACCCACGGCTTCCCACTGGCTGGACAAAACCTGCACCACGGGGCAGGTACTGGTTTGGTGGGGCCTGAAGTTAACAGTCTGAGAGGCCTCTTTAAGATAAAGAACACAAAAAGCACAACAAACATTAGAAGTCAGGCGGTGAGCCTGGTCCAACACGGGAGGCCCTAACTGTCCAGCCTCAGCAAAAACACAGGCCACTTTTCCAGCTGACTCCCCATCCCCTCCTGCACTCTTCCTGAGCCGAGGGGGCCCCCACCAGTCACACAGTCCACCTTCTACTCCCGCCAAGGCAGAACACTTCAGCTTGGCTAAAGAAACGAGAAAAACTTAACAGAAACCCCGACATCCCCTTGAAAAAAAATGACAATACGTTTTCAAATAAATCCTTCCCCTTTAACGTAAGTAGGGGCCTGGGCTCACTCAGTGTGTCCTCACGTAGAAGGAAACTAACGCTAACCGACACTCAAATGTACCAACATACCAGGCCTTTGACGGCAACCTAGCCAGGAACGGTCATCCCACTTAACAGACAGAAACGGGCCCAGAGCCCTCACAAGGAGTACTGGGAAGATCTAAGAAAGGAGAAAACCCAGTTCCTGTTTGCAAGTGACTTAAAACACAGAGGGAGATTCAGAGGTGGAGGTTATAGTGCAACAGGCACTGGGCAGAAATGAGGAATCTTATGAGCCACGCAGAGGAAGAGACAATTTTTCCAGGAGACATGCAGGAAGGCCTCACAGAGGAGAGGACAGGGCAGGGCTCCGGGCCTCGGGGAGGAGGCTTGGGGCTCAGCAGGAGGATGCACCCATTCACTCCTGGTGAAGGAGACCGTAAGAAAATTTAGGGATCCGTCCCCTTCTGAATGAAACAGCTTATGACTGGCAATGTACACTTTTTATTGCTTGGTGTTCTCACCAGCCAGAGCCAAACTCAAAGTCCCCGGCTTGAGCTGAAATTTAGGGTAGTGCCTTGGGAAAGAGCCTGGGCGCTAAGTGGGAGGGGCTTGGGTTGAAATCCTGGATCTGCTACTCCCCAGCTGTCCCTCTGCAGCTCACATTCCTCACCTGTAAAGGGGAATGGGACTACCTACTTCCCAGGTGCAACGCGTAGTATATAAATTAATGTGGTCAAGGCATCTGGTACACGATGCACTCAAAAAACAAGGCATGTCTGTGATGAATGCAGCAGGGTCAGTGTCCTAAACCCACCTCTGCCCTGTCTCCATCCTCCACTGCCCTCCCTCTGTAGCAGGCACTCAGGAGGGCAACAGTCTCGCCTCTTCACAGCTGAGCTTGACAAGGCTGTGTGGGGAAGGAACCACCTCATTTGGTTCTGTGTGCCCTGGTTCTGGTATGCACTGGACTGGCCTGAGGAAAAACCAGGGAATATTTCCTTCCTTGCAGTTTCTGACTGCTTCTTTCAAATCAAAACAGAAATGATGAAGCAAAATGCCCAGCTCTGGGCCTGGCCCAAGTTAGTCCTCAATGTGCATAAGTTCAATGGTGCCCCTCCCCAGACTCCAGATCTGCCACCCTGTCCTTCATTTGCTTTGACTTAGCACTCACAAAATAAACTAATCTTTAATAACTCTCAAGAGCTAAAAGTTAAATTTTTTCATCTTAATTCTAGCCTATTAGGAAAAAAACCAAAGATTTTAAGCAAATAAAGGAGTTTACTTCTCTGCATCCTAATAATTTGTCCATAGACAACACTTTTGCTTCCTATGTTGAAAATAATATTACATTGTAACTTTACTAAATTTTAAAATACAAATGACAATAATATTGAAAAATAAGTTCACTAAGATGTAACAGCTGAATTTACTTTTAGGGTTTGTTGATCTACATAAACTGTGAGTCCCTTAACCTTTTTTTAAAAAAAAAAAAAAAACTTCCAAAATAGGAGAGGGTGTAGTAATACATATGCCACATGTCTACACATTTTTGCCACTAGCTTTTGAAAGCTTAATGTAGTATTATTAAAAACATAGAATGCTCGTCATATTTTCCCCATGCTAGGGTGCCTTGGGCCATGTCATGGTCTGTTAAAAACAAATCCAAGGGCTGCCTCTATTTCAGAAACATGAACGTGTTTAGTAATGAAAACAAAATGTGTATTAGAATACAGCAATATTTACATGGTGTTTTATACAGTGACCAGGTCCCCAAGAGAGTGTGATGGGATTTCTGTTCCTGAAGCTTTGGGGTTCTTCCCTCTGAAGGCTGGGAGCTGTCTGCTTACACCTGGAAGTCCAGCCCATGAAGTAACTGCTGATGTCACAGGTGGCTCTGTTGACATCCTCACAACCTGCCAGGGCTACACCCTCCATGGCATGCCTCTCTGGTACCAGAGGGGAATGAAGAAGGAAAAGGAAGTTCTACCTGAGCCCAGTCTGACCAAGATGGCCCATGCCAGCCACCATGCTGACAGCCAGCAGTGACCAGAGAGGACGCTGAGACCAAGCAGCTTTGGGGGTCTCCCTTGGCCGCCTCCAGGCCTTCCACTGTACTGGTTTGGATTTGCCATGGTAGATTTGTTCGACTACTAGTTATGTATCCTGAAGTAAGGAAGCCACGTGACTTCCACACCTGAATACCTTAGAGAACAACAGGAGTGCTGTTCTTTGGAGCAAGGATGGCTGGGCCACTCTGGGGTCCCTTCCCTGCAGTTCCCTCCACATACTGGGTCTCATGAGGAGGAGACCCCTGCCCTTCCCTGGGCCTTCTGTGTGAAGCCCTCAGTAAATGACAGTAGCGGGGAAGAGTTCTCATTTCCCCTAGAAAACCTCTCTTCAGTTTGAATGCAGCAACACAGGGTAGAGCAGTTGTAACCTATACTGAAGTTACTCTTTGCCCGCCAGCCCCAACAAAAGTGTCAAAGGCCTCTGAACCAGAGCAACTCCATCTTGAACAGGGGATGGGTAAAATAAGGCTGTGTCTTTTCTTATGTTAAAGCAAAGGGGAAAAAATGTTGGTTTTGAACACACACTAGCCACAGTCTTTTTTGTGTTTTTACTCAAGGCTTCAGTGCAGGGTGTATCCAGCAGCCTCCTGGCCCCCACCACAATGCTCATGGCCCCTGACCCTGTGCTCCTCTTTCCCCCTGTGACCCTGACTGCTCTCTCCTCTGCAGAGAAGTCTGACCTCTTATTTCCCTGGCAACCCTGCCTCATCCCTAAATATACTGGTCAGGAAATCCTTTTTCCCAGGAGGCCCAGGTGAAGAAGCCTCCCCTCCACCCAGCCACAGATGCCCTAAAACCAGCTCATAGGGCTCTCGAGAGCCAACTGTTAAATTTTCTGGAATGCTGGTAGCATATTAATTATTAAAAAGTAAATTATATAAACTTAAGGTTAAATAAAATATATTAAAAATGAGGGTAATAAATATGCAGCCCTTATCACTTCCTACTCATTTTACTGTTATCTGTACCTTTGGGGTTATTAAAATCCATTCTGTATGGGGGTAGAAATACTGTCAGAGGCATCTGACCCAGAGCGACTCCATCTTGAATAGGGGCTGGGTAAAATTAGGCTGAGACCTGCTGGGCTGAATTCCCAGGAGGTTAGACATTCTTAGTCACAGGATGAGATAGGAGGTCTGCACAAAATAGAAGTCATAAAGACCTTGTTGATTACACGGTGCAGTAAAGAAGCTGGCTAAATCCCACCAAAGCCAAGATGGCCACGAGAGTGACCTCTGTTCGTCCTTACTCCTACACTCCCACCAGTGCCATGACAGTTTACAAATGCCATGGCAATGCCCAGAAGTTACCCCATATGGTCTAAAAAGGGGGTGAACCCTCAGTTCCAGGAACTGTCAACCTCTTTCCAGGAAAACTCATGAATAATCCACACCTTGTTTAGCATACAATCAAGAAATAATGACAAAAGTTGCCAACCAGGACCTCAGGCGCTGCTCTGCCTATGGAGTAGCCATTCTTTTGTTTATTTACTTCTCTAATAAACTTGCTTTCACCTTACTCTATAGATTTGCCTCCAATTCTTTCCTTGCACGAGATCCAAGAACCTTCTCTTGGGGTCTGGATCGGACCCCTTTCTGGTAAGAATACTACCGATGGGAGTTGCCACAGCCTCTGCCCAGCTCCACACTCATATCTCACTTTAGTGGCTGGTTATCAGTCATGGTATTATGCCACGGAAATGAGCAAATGTGACAAATCAAAGCAGGCGTTATTGTTTTACTGACTGTCTAGATCAGGGATCAGCAACATTTTCCATGAATAGCTACATAGTAAACATTTTAGGCTTTGTGGGCCATATGATCTCTGTCACAGCTACTCAGCTTAGCCACTGTGGCAAAAAAGCAACATATAAATGAATGAACTTGGCTGTGTTCCAATACAATCTCACTTATGGACACAATTTTGAAACTCATATAATTTTTTATATATTACAAAATATTATTTTCCTGTTTATTTTTTTTTTAAATACCTTTAAACATGTAAGAACCACTCTTAGATTGCAGGCTGTAAAAAACAGGATCTGGCCTGTTGACCACAGCCTGCCAAGCCTTGGTCCAGACCTAGGATGGTGATGAGGAAATCTTGACAACGCAGATCACATTCACAAGTGGTCCTGTCTGTCGCTTCCACATTGTGAATTGCATAATAATTTAAGGAAACACTCTGAGTATTCATACACTTAATCCAGTTCAGCAAAGTCTCATATCACTGAAGGAAAGAGGACATTCCAACATTCACTCTCTCACTTTACTCACTATAAACGAAATATCCATCAACATTCATTTCGGAACTGGGCTCCATCAGCGCAGCCACAGCATGGCCCATGGACATGAGTGTGGCTCAAGTGAACAAAAGCATCTGTGAACAGCAACTGGCTCTATGGAATTTGCATTAAAGAGTACTGAACATATTTTATTTTTTTATTTTTTTTGAGGTGGAGTTTCACTCTTTTTGCCAAGGCTGGAGTGCAGTGGTGCGACCTCAGCTCATTGCAACCTCCACCTCCTGGGTTCAAGTGATTCTCCTGCCTCAGCCTCCCGAGTAGCTGGGATTACAGGCATGCACCACTACTCCTGGCTAACTTTTTGTATTTTTAGTAATACGGGGTTTCAGCATGTTGGCCAGGCTGGTCTTAAACTCCTGACCTCAGGTATCTGCCCGCCTCGGCCTCCGAAAATGCTGGGACTATAGGCGTGAGCCACCGTGCCCAGCCTAGTATTATTTTAAATTATGTACTACACATCCTTTTTACAAGTGAAATTTATAAGACCACCGTTTCCTTGGAGAGTTGGCTGTTCAACAGTTCCTAACCCAGCGCGGCCTATCCCAGGGGTCCTGATGGTGACTGGTGAGCAGTGGGCCTTGCCGCCCACCCAATTCTAGGCAGTGAGTGCCTGAAAGGCAGGGCTGCATCTGATCCAGCCTTTCCCTGCCCCAGAATAGGACCTGGTAACCCTGCTGGTGTTCAGGCTAAGTAAATGAACACATGAGTGGGCACAGCACCTTGGTCCTGCACCATCTCTTGTTTCTTTTAAGGATTATTAGAGACAGCAAATTCCAGTTTTGATCACAATGTGGAAAACACTTCAATGAAGTCTCAACGTGTCCCTCCAATAACAAAAGATTATACACAAACTTTTAAACATTCTTTTACTTAACTAGTACTTAGTAAGTCTCTATTTTCAGCCCAATACACACTATTTCGCATGTTATTCATGACAACAATTCAGTGTCTAAACTCATTTTAGAACATAAATGAACCAAATGCCAGTGAGAACATGTCTCCCCACAGGCGCTCAGTGCTGGGCAGAGCCGGTCCCCTTAGAAGGCCTGGGTGCTCCCCTGTGCAGATCCCATTAAGAAACCAATGCTCCTCGGCCATTCCCATGATCACTGATTAACATTTTAGTGATGTAGCTCCTGCTCCAGAGGAAGAGAAACAAATTAATCTCATATTTTTTAAAAAAGTAAAAGTCATTGTCATTGGAAGAGTAGTCTGATGAAATGGAAGTCATGTACATGTGACTAACACGTATGGCAAGGAGAGATGGAGGCTGACAACTCTGGCAGCCAAACACTGCTGTGTGTCAGTATTTCCTCACTTCATATGGTTTTAAAAAGGTAACAAAGCCTTTTCCAGACTCATGATCCTCATTCCTCAGCTGCTCACAAGGTTCATCCTGCAGAGAAGTGGTAGGGGTCCTTCAGGGAGGAGTCCTTTCACACGGGATAACACAGGTGAGGCAGGAGAGTAATGGCTGAAGACAGGGACCCTAAGGCCAATTCATGCTGACTTCCTAGACCTAAACCAAAAGGAAAACCCCAACTTTGCATTCCCAAGTAACAAAAGGACCAGAGGCTACTCCCCTTTCCTGCATACAGATGAAAAACTGAAAGCACCTCTGATTGGTCACCTCTTACAACCAGTCTGCTCTCAGGTCAAGTCTTCATTTGTGTAAGAGTATAATTTTGTAACTTCACTTCAGCTTCTGATTGGTCACTTTCTGCAATCAATCAGATGTTTGCATAGGGTGTAACTTTATAACTTGGCTTCAGCCTCTGATGTGTCCCCTCTCACAACCAATCAGACTGACTGTGGGCCACTACTTCATTTACATAGGGTGTACACCAAGTAACCAATGGGAAATCTTTAGAGGGTATTTAAACCCCAGAAAATTCCGTAACCAGGCTCTTGAGCCACTTGCTTGGGCCCACTCCCACCCTGTGGAATGTACTTTCATTTTCAATAAATCTTGGCTTTCATTGCTTCATTCTTTCCTTGCTTTGTTTGTACATTTTGTCCAATTCTTTGTTCAAGACACAGGAACCTGGACACCCTCTGCCAGTACCACCGGCTGCCCTGGCTGGACTCACCTTCATGTTGTACAGTATAAAAAAGGTGCCAGAGTGTCAATCAACCTGAGGTGTCCACCGACCCTGCTGTACTCCAATTCCTCGCCCATAAATTGACTCTTTGATCTCTGAGGTCACCTACTTGATGCTGTTGAATGTTATGATCTTCAGGTTCATAAGATCCACAAACAGAAAATGTTAACTTAGGATTTGAACACAGCTAGATACCCACCATCTGCTCTGTTCTGAGAACTGGGCCCTGGAGGAGCTAGAGACAGAGCTGAGCGCAACCCCTGGGTAGAAGAGGCCCACCTGCCCAGGTGCCTCCTCTCTGCGAGGCCCTGTCGGATGCCAACATTATCACCTCCGCACAACTGGTTCATCCAACAAGGTGCCCGATGCAGAGGAAAGCCCAGGGTAACCGCTACCAACGACAGTCCAGGCCCCAAAGAAGGAGGGCTGGCTGCTCCCTTGGGGAGCTGCCCAAGGTCACCAGGCACCCAGGAGGGGCTGACCAGGTATGAAGGGACATGGAGCTAGGACCAGACCAATTTTCTGCGCTTGTTAAACTTGCCTTGGTGGCACTGCTTGGATGAGTGAGCCAGTCCTGTTGTACCACTAAGGACGGATGGGCAAAACACAGCATGAACTGATGTAAGAGAACACATTCAAGCCAACGTGCTGAGGTGGGGACTATTCCGGACACTATTCCATGAAGTTGAAATAATGCTGTGGCCTCATTGCACTGATGTGAAGGCAGCTGCATGCGGGGAGCAGAAGTGCTGGAGCTGATGCTGCGGTGTGACTCCCTGTCCCCCTAATGTTCGAGTCATCTCACCCCTCTGTGCCTCAGGTTCCAGTGGTGACACAGGGGTGACAGTCATGTCACTGCCCCTCGTGGGATACTGCAAAGCACTCAATACCAGCTGCTACTATGGGATCTATTGGAAATTTAAAATTATATACTCACCACACAATTAAAAATGAGCTAGGGCATAATCTTGTATATATCTATGAAAACATGGTGCGGGGATTGTGGTGAACAGTTAAATTCTGGTGCACCCGTACCACAGGCTACCCCTCAGCAGGGAAAAGGAGGCAACACAGCAAGCTGAGTGGGGCCCAAGGACGTTACGCTAGGTGAAAAAAAGCAAAGTCTCAGAAGGTCACATACGTATGATCCTACTGATACAAAATCCTCAAAATGACAAAAATCATAGCAATGGAGAACAGACTGGTAATTGATTGCCAGAGTTGGGGACAGCAGAAGGAGGTGGCTGTGCCTGAAAGGGGGTAGAAGGAGGTCTTCGGTGAAGGAGCGGCACCATGTCTGGCCTGCATGGACCTCCAGGTGTGAGGATGTGCATGTGGCGGGCACCTGCGCCAGTGTCCTCTTCTTGGTTTTGGTATTGTCCTATACTACAGACGACAAAACCATGAGGAAACTGGGGAGGGTACCAGAACCTCTGTGCTACCTTTCCAACCTCCTGTGAATCTTCAAAATTAAAAATTAAAAAATATATCAGCTAAGGAAAGATAAACCATCGTGTGAAAATGCTTTCCCCATGTCGGTCCCTGCAAAGTGACTCTGCCCACACCCTCCTCTCCAGCATGTTTTTCTGCACACACATGTGTGCTCAGCTCCCACCCTCAAGGCCCCGGGATAAAACCCAGTGCACAACCTGCCAACGAGAACTGAGGCCGCAAACCATGTTCCAGTGCAAAATGGAAACACAAGAATAAGCCACACTCCAAGGAGAATGTCTAAGTCCTCCACAGAGGCCTGGCCCAGCATGCCCTGGTGCCCCATGACTGCAGTAGATATTTGCTGTCCTCCTTCCTATACACCTGCTGTTGTCCACCAAGGCATAAACAGAAACACTGACTTTTCAAACACTTCACGGTTTCTTGACTTGTTCAATCACATGGCCTTCTTTGCCAGGCTACTGTAATAGCCACTCACATGGCCAAAACCTTCAATTAGGGAACTCTATATTCTGGCCACAGATAGAGAGTTGTGTGGATGCTGCTATTTGACAATACAGAGGTACTTCCTCCCTTTCACACCAAACCGATAGGGTCTCATGGGGCCCAGCCTCTCCTACGGCCACTCACTGTCACCCACAGCGTGCTCCAGTTCCAATCCCTAAGTCCCTCAGCTTTCTCCCAGGCTACAAGACACTGCCAGAGGAAACTGGCCCTCCCCACAAAGTCACGTGTGGTGACCCCAACAGGGCCCCCAAGTAGATGTTCCTCCTCATTGCTCTCAGCCCCATTATATCATTGCTGCAGCCACTGCAAGTCCCGGAAGACCTCACCCAACATGTTCCTGTCCTGGGCTCCACCTTCACCATGCTTCTGTCCGCAGAGACCCCAAGGAGTTCCTGCAAGGAACGCGGTTTCAGAAAAGGGCTAAGCTCATATCTCTTCTAAGCCTTCAGACATTTTTTTCTCTGCTCCCCTATCTTTAGTCTGTCCCTGTCTTGGCTCGCTAGCTGAGACTGTTCTTTCCTTCCTCTTTCCACACCTCCTTCCATTCAGAAGAGGAAACCTTTCCAAAGAGTAGCCCTACACCAAATGTCCCAATTTCCTCATAGCTTCCGAAACCCATGCCTTTACAGCCAGGCTTTCTCCACGCTCTAACTGACCTGATCAGTTGCCTTTTCCCATGATGACCCTCCCTGCCTCCCACACACCCTTCTCCTGCAAGTCCACAGCTCTCTGAAACCCCTGCTTTCACATCTCCAGAGTTGTAGATGCTGTTCTTCTGCCTGAAATGCCTTCAAAGTCCAACAAAACACCAGCCCCTTCTAAAATCCAGCTCATACTCTTTCATCTTCACTTTCTCCTCATCCCTACCCACTCCTGCTGAAATTAGAAGTATTTTCTACAAAAGCTAAGATTTCAATTCTGTGGTACGAAACACTTTCTCCACAGCTCTATACCATTTGTACTGATTCCCTTCCTCCCTTGGAGTGGACAATTCTGTCCTCTTACCAAACTCAACCACCAGAGTAGCTAATAGCAGCTTGCTGAAATGTGAGCCCAATGAATGAATTACATCCCATAGAAGAAATAATATATTAATAAATGTAAAATGAGAAATACAGTTTCATGCATTCTGCAAACATATATCAGGACCTACCATTTACAGGGTATTTCCTAGGGAGTCCATAACATAAATGATACTACAGTGTATGGTCTCAGATCTCAGGAAGGTTCTAGGGCAATAAGACAGACACAACTGTTTAGCTAAAAGCAAGCCTGGGATTAACTGATGTGAAATAAGCAAAAGGCACCTCGCAAACCATATGGCACTATTCAAACATTGGGGCACTTTTAAAGTTTTCTAATTGATATTATTAAATTATGCAAAACAAAGTTTAGGTAAAGGACGAATCCTGTCTGCAGAGTAACTTGAAATTTTGTGAGGAAATGATTTTAGCAAAAATAATACATCATCCAAAGACTTAGTTTTCATTATGGCAAAGATCTCTGCAAATGCAAGGATGATATCTATGAATTACACCATGTGGTATGTATATGTCATTTATTTTTAAGCAGAAAGGCCTAAAAATATCTAGTAGCATTTAGAAAATATTTCACACTTCTTTTTATCACTCCATGAATTTAAAATTAAAAAAATAAATATCCCAGCCTTAATGCAGAAAAGCAAGTATCTAAGTTTCCTACTTGAAATAATAAAAAAAAAAAGACTCTATGAAGAAGACGGCATTTTCCTGTATAATTTGGACCAGGGAGACAAAAGGCCTGCAGCAAGTCTATCCAGGCAGGAGCTCTATCTCCATCAGCAGGGGCTGCCTCCTCTATCCCTGACAGCTCAGAAGCCCATGGTAAATGCTGTTTGTTGTCAGCAGGACACATGCACCAAGCAATTCCCCTACCCTGAGCCTCCTGCCCATCCTCTCATCCCACTTCCAATCATGGTTCATTCCCCAAAGCTCCAGGAGAAACTCTCCCCTGGCACCCAGCCCAGCCCTGACCTTGTCCCAGCCACAGCGTCCCTCCTGGTCTCGCTGTCAGCCCCGGTGGGGCGGAGAGAGAACCATGCCTGCACACCATACAGGGTAGCACAGGCCATGCTATTAGACCTGGGCCATATAACTTCTACCTCATTCAAATAAAATGCACAAAATGCTGATTAAGGAAGTATTATAATGTTTATGAAGAAAGAGTTATTGTGGATGCAATTCTATGGTGTCCTTGACTTGCAGATTCTATCAGTTACACAGATTGTGATACTTGCAGACTTCTTCCAAAGTTTGGCAAGAACAAATGGGCTTTTTTTGTGCAGATGACTCATTTACATTTTTAATTATTTTTAAACTACATGAAAAATAAATGACTACATTGAACAATTCAAAGAAAAATTAGAGTGTGTTCCCAAAATAGCCTAGGGTGGAACCCTCTCCCTGCCAAGTCCTAAGCATTAGAGCCCAGCATGCCCCAATAAGTCATTACAGCCAACACAGATGCAGCTTCCCTGCAAACACCAAGCAGTGCGGTCCTGCAGGACTCAGTGCCTCACAGAACCAGTGGATACCTGTGGTCATTGCCAGAATCGTGCGGTGACCGCACACCCTTCCATTCCCGAGGCAGAAGCCTCAGCTCCTTTCTACCTCCCACCTGCCATGTTAAGTCACAGGCCGTGCACCTTAAAGGCTAGAGGCCATCCACGGAGAGGACCCTCCCAAACAACTCCCAACTGGGATTGGCCCCAACAAACACCGTGAGCTTGGAGTCTCTCTTCTTTCGGGGCTGCTCGGCTTTCTCAGTGGTGCTGCCTCTTCATGTTATCCACAGCCAGTGGGATCATGTTCTCTGTTCCCTCTCAACAGAGAGGGAGGTTCCTGCTAGTAAGGTATAATAAGGTATAAATAACAGATTCCCTGGAAGTGTTGAAAATTGGAAAGGAAATAGGAATTTTTAAAATCTTCCACTTCAAGACAACTGGTTGGATGAATGGGGGAGATGGTGGCTTTATTTTTCTTTTGAAGAAAGTATACGAAGGTGGACACTGGGCAGGTAGGGGCAAGGTGACTATGGAAGCATCTCATGGCTGAAGCTTGCTCCCATCTCCCATAACATAAAGGCATTCATGGCAGAGGGTGGGGAGTCTTTCTCTTCCACCTATTCAAAGTGATCTTTAGAAGGTCTGCATCACTCCAGCAAACAGCGTCCAGGTTGGTTCTTGCCATATTCAACCCTATTGAAATTATCCTAAGGCAGACCGGTCAGCTGAGTTACTGCTGAAAGAAGACCCCGAAGGGTTATTCTACTTGTTAAAAACAAACAAACAAACAAACAAACACAAAGCCAGGTGCAATGGCTCATGTCTGTAATTCCAGCACTGTAATCCCAGCACTTTGGAAGGCCAAGATAGGTAGATCACTTGAGGTCAGGAGTTCAAGACCAGCCTGGCCAACATGGTGAAACCTCCATCTGTACTAAAAATACAAAAGTTAGCTGGGCGTGGTGGTGCATGCCTATAATCCCAGCTACTCAGGAGGCTAAGGTGGGAGAATCGTCTGAGTAGGGGAGGGGGAGGCTGCAGTGAGCCGAGATCATGCCACTACACTCAAGCCTGGGGGACACAACAAAACAGCCTTTGCATACAGAATTGTAACACAGAGTCTACCACTTTGAGGCACATCAAAAGATATGAGTTTAATATAAAGAATTCTCCTCCTACTGTGCATCTGTGGTTATGAAATAATTCATGTCATAAAACTTACATATAAAATAATATTGCTCTATTCCATTGCTTTAGAATATGAAATAAGAGATACGATTTTATGGGGAAGACAACACTTAATTGGAAGGGAAGAGAAGAACAGCAACATGTCCCAACCATGGGCTTTGCAGTTCCTCAAGGAGACACCAGCAAGACACTTCAGAGGACCCCAGGAACCACAGCCACCCCCCTAAAAAAAACTGTCAGATGATCCATTGGTTCTTGTTATTCAACCTCACATTCAGTTGGATGGTACAAGATGGAGGGCAGGGGTCTAAAAATGTGTATTTTAAGTGCATGTAAATTATACAAGTGGTAAATTACTTCCTGTTTTACAAATAGGACACAAATGATTCTTTGGACATTATTTTCTAATGGCACAAAATATCTTTTGTTTATATCAGCTTTAACACTCCTCAATCTACCCAGTCTTTGTAAATACCTAAGTACAAATCGTTTACATTTAAAAGAACTAGGAAATAGATTTTAACAACAAAATTTTAAAAAATAAAAATGAAAGATGCCTCAGACAGAATAATGGGCATAGGCACAACAATGTCGCCTAGTGGTTAAATTTTTAAGGAGAAAATTATTCAGTCATCCCCAAAGCTACAGAAGCACCTCAGATACAAATGTATTCAGGGATAACTTTACAATCTTTATCATCTGAACAAAAATTTACTTTTTCTAAGCCCATTATGTAATTAAGATTTGGAAGATATACTGGGATAAACCAGGTTAAGATCCACTCTGAACATATCTTTTTCTAAAATAGACATAGTATAGTTTATTTACCCAAGTCTGCATTTATACCTATTCAATATGTTTAAATGATGGAACTTTTGAACTCATTTGTGAATCTCTTGTCTCTCAGAACTCCTGTGTATCAGATCCAGATGAACGGTGTTCAAGGCAAGGCTATTTGTGACCCCTGGTGAGTGAGGGGGCCCCCATCCAGGGAACCATCCATTGGGTGACATGAGGACATGCAACCCCAAAACTGAATCTTTGAAAGAGAAGGCAATGAAGTGAACGCAACAGGCACAGAAAATCCATTGCTTAACCCTAAGCATGAAACATTCCTGGAAATCTCTCTTCCTTCCCACAGAACATGGGCCTGGAAAGGTGAGCATGAAACCATTCTCGCAGGATGAGTCATGTTTTAGATGAAGGCAGAGCATGGAATCCAGAAATGAACATGTCTTAAATCCTTCAAAGATAGATTAGACAAGGAAAGATTCCAATGTCACTCCTTTTAATCACATTTTTATTAGTGTAATAAATTTTGTAACTTCTCTTCCCCAAGCAGAGAATACCCACATTTCTTTGTAATCATCTTTGTTCCTACTTGACACTTTCCTTTTACTTTTGCTCCTCAATGAAAGCTTTATTTTTCCACTTTCACCATGCTATAATTCTTTTGTTGATCCGAATAACAACTGGATTACCAGACAATGCTGCCAGGAGCCACCAGACCTAAACTGGGCACAGAGGCTCACATTCAAACCCTCTGCAGAGCTGGCTGCGAAAACTGTAACAGGAACTGGCTTAAAGAAGAACATTTTCCTTGAGAGGTTGAGGCAGGCAGATCGTTTGAGGCCAGGAGTTCAAGACCAGCCTGGCCAATGTGGTGAAACCCCGTCTCTAACTGAAAATACAAAAATTAGCTGGGTGCGGTGGCGCATGTTTGTAATCCCAGCTACTCAGGAAGCTGACGCAGGAGAATTACTAGAACCCAGGAGGCGGAGGTTACAGTAAGCCAAGATCGTGCCACTGCACTCCAGCTTGGGCAACACAGTGAGACTCCATTTAAAAAAAAAAAAAAAAAAAAAAAAAAAAGAAGAAGAAGAAGAAGAAGAAGAAAGAAAATACAGAGTAGACACTCCCTTGACAAACCTCCACCAGCTGGTCAGCATGGTAATCACGGCTCTGCCCTCTTTCTGACGGGCCTGTGTCCACCCCACACCAAATAGCCTTGCAGCCAGAAAGTGACGGTACACACTCAGAGAACTCATCCTACAAGGTGGACTTTACAATTGCCAAAGCAGAGAAATTTTGCTCCCCAATTTATTACTGTCAGTTGCCTATGCTATTATAATTATAAAATTTAATTAAATATTATGTAAACTGATGAAATTAAAGTTTGAAAATAAAAATAGTTGACAGTTTCAAGAAAACTTTGTAAAATGCTGTGGACAAATTTTATAAAGGCTATCTTTACTTTTTAAAAATATTATTTAATTGAGTGTGGGCAAGAAAACTGAAAATGACAAGAGTGGGAGGAATTATAAAAATACAGAAGCAGTTACTTCTCAAATTTTTGAGCAAGTATCTTTTATTGTCCAGGTACTTTTAAAAAACAAACTGAAATTTTCAGTTCATATATTACTAACATGGTTTACAAAGTTGTCCTGGAACCTTAAACACTGGACCCATATGGCCAAGCCATCATAAATAAAATAACTAAGGTATTATATAAGCTGAATGTAAGCTGGAGAAAGGTGGCAGTCCTTCACACACAAAGCTACAGATGCACGGCTTGTTGAGTGGAGATGGGCTAGATTTCAGCCCCTCTTGCCCCCTTGACTGGAAACCCTGATGCCGGAAAGCCCAAAAGACTGATACAGCAGCTCTGCCCACACACAAAAGAGGGGCCTCAGCCACATCAAAGAATTGGCAATAAACATACCTCTAAGTTTTCATTAAAATAACTAAGGTATTATGTGTTATATTTTATGGCTTCCTGCTTTAAATTACTATTGAAAATAATTGACCTATTTATGATGATTTTTACAGTGCTATTAAATCTACTTAATGATGATCATATTCTAATAATAGATAATAGTATACATTCTAAATTTTAAATAATCAATAACATCTCGAGCAGCAACTGTTAAAGGTCACCTGAGTGGCAGACGACTGGGGTCAAACCTGCAAATTAGAACACATAAAATATACTAAGAAAAGGACACCAAGAGAATGTATATGACATGCCAGGTATTTTGCTTCCTGTAAACTACATAGCTATTAACTCTAGGAGCTCAAAGAACAAAATATATCCAACACAATATTAGCTCATAATATTCCAGGGGAGAAGGTTGAATGTTAACAACTTTGTGTTACAGGAAACTGCTGGTAAGAGAGGATTCTGTGCCCTTGTTTCAGGACGCTGCCAGCTACACAAAGGTGTGACAACTTAAACCACCCATGTGTGATCATTCTCAAATGACCTCTGCCGAATGACTCACACAAAGCTGCCCTAGCTTACAACAGTTTAGATTCACTTAGAATTTATTTCTAACACTAGTTATCAAGATTTAGATCCATATCAAGATCCTTGAAGGCAGGAATCATCTCTCTTAAGTTATATTGCATTCTCTGTCCTTCATAGATTATTGCCCGGCATGGACATCATCGTTAATTATACTGTCCCCACCGCACACCCAGATCACAGTACCAGACACACACTGTACACTCAACCAGTATCTGTCAGATTGAACACACAGTGATGAGAAGCAATTGAAATTTTGAAGCCTAAAAGATGTTGAAAGATTGGTACAATGAACTATCCTCAAACTACTCCATGATCCATTTTCCCTTTCTATGCATACTTGCATGTGTATACACACACACACACACACACACTATTTTTGCTTTCTGAATCATTTGAAAGTTGCTGAGAAAACAGTACTGCACTCTAAAGTCCTTTAGCACATCTCCTAAGAGTAACAGCAGTCTCTACATAAGCTCAATACCTTTATCACACCTAAGAAAATAGGATCCCACATATAATTCAAACACAAACTTCCTCGATGTCCTTATGTGATCTTTTACAGCTTTTTTTTTTAATCCAAGACACAATCAGGGTTCGTGCACTGCATTTCACTGTTAGATCTCTTTAGAACACTCTCCCCTGTGTTTTTGTTCTGTTTTGTTTTTCATGACATTGGCTTTTTAAAAACAGCCTTATTGAGATATAATTCACACACCATATAATTCACCCATTTACACTGTACAATTCAATAGTTTGTCATATATTCACTGTGCTGCGGGACCATCACCACAATTTTAGACTCTTTTTATCATCCCCAAAGGAAATCCCAAACCCATTAGCATTAGCAGTCACCCCCCTTTTTTCTTCCAATCTCCCCAGCCCTAGACAACCACTGATCCACTATTAATACTTTGCATCTCTATGGATTGGCCTGTTCTGGACATTTCACATAAGTGAAATCATACAATACGTATGCTCTGTGACTGGCTTCTTTCACTTAGCTTAATGTTTTGAAGGTTCATCCATGTGTCAGTACTTCATTGCTTTTACTGCTACCTAATAATTGTATGAATATACCACATTTTATTTATGCATTCAGCAGCTGATAGACATTTTAGTTATTTCTATTTTTTCGTTATAAGCAATGCTGCCATTAACATTTATGTACAAGTTTTTGTGCAGACATATGTTTTCACAAGTTTCCACTGAGGAGTAAAATTCCTGTGTCATATGACAGAAGTCATGTTTAACATTTTGAGAAGCTGCCAAACAGTTTTTCAAAGTGACTGCACCATTTCACCATTTCCATAAGCAATGGATGAGGGTTTCAATTTCTCCATATCCTTGCCAATGCTTGTTACCGTCTTTGATTACGGCCATCCTAGTGGGTTTGAAGTGGTATGTCACAGTGTTTTTGACTTGAATTTACCTAATAACTAATGATATTAAACATCTTTTCATGAGCTTATTGGTCGTTTGAATATCTTTTTTGGAGAAACGTCAGCAGAAATACTTTGGCCATTTGAAGCTTTCATAAGCTTCTCACTGCTCCAGTTGGGTTATTCATCTATTTAAAGTTGAGTTGTAAGAGTTCACAACCTCAGAACACATTCTGGATACAAATCCTTAAGAAATAAGTGACTTGCAAATATTTTGGATAAAAGTCCTTAAGAGAAACATGATTTGCAAATATTTTGGATACAAGTCCTTAAGAGACACACGATTTGCAAATATTTTATCCCATTCTATAGGCGTTTTCACTTTCCTGATGGTGTTCTCTGAAGCACAAAAGTGTCTTTAATTTTTATGAAGTCCAATTTATCCGAGTTTTCTTTTGTCCCATGTGCTTTTGGTATCATTTCTAAAAAGGCCTTGCCTAACCCCAACATCATAAAGATTTATTACTGTGTTTTCTTCTAAGACTTTTATTGTTTTAGCTCTTATATTTTGATCTATAATCCATTTAAAGTTAATTTTTGTGTATAGTATCAACACGGAGTCCAACTTTATTGTTCTGCATGTGAATGTCCAGTTGTCCTAGCACCATTTGTTAAAAAAGCTATTCTTTCCCCTACTGAATGCGGTTGGCGCTCTTGATGAAAATCATCAACTGACCATAAGTGTAAGTTAAGGGTGTATTTCTGAACTCTCTGTTCTGCTCCATTGTCCTGTCTATCTTTGTGCCTGTACCACACTTTCTTAATTACTGTAGCTTTGTAGTAAGTTTTGAAATCAGGAAATATGAGTCCTCCAAGATTGTTTTAGCCCTTCTGGGTCTCCTGAATTTCCACGTGACTTTTAGGATCACGACACTGAGTTCTGTGAGGAGACTTCACTGCAGCTGTTTTGAAGAATACTCTCAATTTTTCAATTGTTTCTTCATAATTCAGATTAAAAGCTTTCTGGGGCAAGAACACTAGAGAGGAGTATAGGTGATTTCTCCTAGTATCATACAAGGGCATAATATTGGCACATATTATCAGGTTGTCCCCAGCAGGAGGGGTTGAATTTAAGCAGTAGCTTAAGAGGCTGGCCTGTAGATTATTCCATTGTAATGGTTGTTTTCCCTTTTATAAGTAGGAGGTAATCTGTGAGATAATACCTGAGAACGCATAAATATCTAATTCTCCAACAGTCTTTCAAAACTCAGTGATTTTATCACTCAAACATAATTCTTGCCTAGGTCAAGGTTGCAAAATGATGACTTTTAAAATGCATAATTTTAGCCAGGCACAGTGTTCACACCTGTAATTGCAGCACTTTGGGAGGCCGAGGCGGGCAGATCACCTGAGGTCAGGGGTTCGAGACCAGACTGCTCAACATGGTGAAACCCCGTCTCTACTAAAAAATACAAAAATTACCCGGGTGTGGTGGCGGGCACCTGTGTTCCCAGCTACTCGAGAGGTTGAGGCAGGGGAACCATTTGAACCTGGGAGGCGGAGGTTTCAGTAAGCTGAGATGGGGTCACTGCACTCCAGTCTGGGCAATAGACTCTATCTCAAAAAAATAATAAATAAATATATAAAATGCATGATTTCTTCAGAATTTATTAAGCTGACATTATTTGAGTAACACTTCAGACTCCTGAATCTTTTAATTTAATATATTACAATCTATTAATATGATTATTCTTGCCAGCAGGAGGCTCTATAGCCTACTCCTGGGTTTCTTTTTTTGATTTACTCCACAGGCCTTTGAACACCTTCTTGCTTTCTAGCACAGGATGCCCCAGGCACAACCTTGTCAAGATCTGTAATCTGCCATTTCTCCAAGGATCCATGTGGGAAACTGCAGTTAGTGTAATGGTTGGAAAGTGTCATTGCTATTTACTTTACATTTATATTTATAGAAAGAGTGAAAAGGTGAGAGAATTCTCACTGCTTGTAGCCCTTCTTCCACAATTAGAACTTCCATTCCCAATAACATCAATGTATTTTATTTTTTTGTACCACCTACAATACCTACAAAATAATTGAAGCATTACAACACAACACCATTACCAACTATAATTGCACCAGGTAAATCTCAACAGTTCTTTGCCATTTCTTTTGTTCTTAAAATATGTTCCAATAAAGATACATGATCAGAAAACCGTTCAAAATTATCAGAATTACGTCTTTATTCCGGGCAGTTGTGTTATCAACTTTAGACAGTTAGATTCCTTTGTTTCTGTTTTTCCACTTTAAAATTTCCTTTTTTCAATTTTGATGGTATTCTGTTTTCTGAATATATAAACACTTGTGTAGTTCAAAATCAAAATTATATAACCAAGCCATATTCAAAGAAACCTAATTCCTATTTTTATGTTGAATACCTCATTCCCACACATCCTCATTCCTCCTTTTTTTTTGAGTTGTTTTTCTTTGTCAAAAGAAAGCAAATATGTGTTTATTCTTGTTTTCTCTTCTTTCTTGCAAAAAGATATACTATAAACAATTTCCATGTGCCCTCTTCGTTGACAATGATTACTGCAAATCACTCCATGTCAGTTCATAATGATTTTTCGCTTTCACTTTTATGGCTGACGTAAAGTAACGTTCATAGATGAGGCGAGACTATGACCAAGCGTTTTTGAAAAAAAATGGAAGGATAAGAGGCGTCTGATCTCCGATGATTACACTGTAGTCCTTCCAGTACAGATGTATTATTTGTGCTAAATTGAGTCCTACATATAGACTTGTATATAAGGGAAAACACATTATTCACTTGCAACAAATAGACAAATAAAAACTACCTTCAACATCAAATCTAGAACTGAACTAAACCAAACCAAAACAAATTGGCCAATGTTCAAACAACATCCTGGTAACATGCACATATACCCCAATATCTGTCTTCCTTCCTTCTCTTTCCAACCCCCATTTTTCCATCTTCTTTGAGGTACAGGTGGCCCCCCAATCCTCTCCACCACTCTTCTCAATCAGATTCTAGAATGGTTGACTACCTAGAATTCTCTAGAAAGTGGCCTACTGAGTTCTTGTGAGTCCAGCAACCAAGATGCACTGATCTCTGTGAACGCCGGCTTTTTCATAAGCTCCACAGCCACCATCTGACCTCATGAAGGGGACTGCAGAAGGTGAAAAACACCAACCCTTGGGCAGTCGATTTCAATTTGTGTTACATTTTCTCGTGCTCTTCCTCAGACCTTATCACAGGGCTGAATAAATGTGGTTGATGTATTGGTTTCTCAGTTGATTACTATTTAAAAGCTCTAACAGCATTTAAAAAGTTACATCTTATACCATACTTCAATCTGTATGTATCCCTTCTCACTTAATTAAAAAGTACCTTGTGGATAGTTCAAGCTGCCACCCAAACACATATTTCTGAAAGCTAAGTCACACTAAACACTAAATCACAGGATCCAGCCTGTGATTCAGCCTGAATCAATCTGAATATTTTACACTATTTCTGACCCTGCTATGTAGAATATGCAAGCTTCGCTTGAGTATAAACAAAAGTTTAAAATACATGATGTAATTAAGAGAAGAATAATCCTAGCGACCTCCTTCAGCTGTTATGAGGATAAAATGAGGAACTGCTGCCCGAGACACTGCTGGGCAACGTCATCAGTGTCAGTGTCAGAGACAGTAACATCCAACCCATTGTGTGACTCTAAAGATTCATTATCTGGGAAACTCATCAACCACCACAACGCAGCCCTTCCTATATTTCCTCTTTATAAAATTATTAGGGACCAAACTAGATAAACAGTGTGGAACAGTATCCTCCAAGGCTTCCTTCATTTGCAGTGAGACCACTTGCCTTTCATTCCCGCATCGTACCCATCCCATGAGGGAGGGTCTGCATATTTGAAAGGCTGGAGGAACATGCTCAGAAGTTTGGCCAGGCCTGGGTTCACCCATGGAAGAGGACAAAGAAGGGGACTGAGCATACTCTAGCAATGACCAGTGGCTCGACTAGGAAAGTTCTCTGCTGAGATCACTTCCTCCTGGCAAAAACAAGGGCTCCTCAGGGCTTAGGGTGGAGAGCAGAGACTCAGGATGAATCATGGGCTGTGGTGAGCTAGGCACTCGGTGACCTCACATCAAGGTGGTATGCCGATGCAGGAGCAATGCAGGCCCTGAAGGTTGCCCCACCCGACACGGCCACTCAGCTGACCGACGAAACTCCAGCCCAGCCCCTGCTCTGTCCCCTAGATTGTGCAGAGTTTGAGAAGCCCAGCTCCTGAGGGCAAGGCCAGATCTCACAACCAGGGGTCTGGGGACCCGGGCCCGCACGTAGCCATCTCTCCACCAAAAGCTTGGCCTCTATTTTTACTCCTTGCTCTAACACAACCATGGTTAAAGGATTTCTGAAATGTGTTCTGGAATGCCGTGTGGCTCAGCTGAGACCCTGGATTCCATGTCACACTGCCCTAGCAGCTGCACTATCAAGCCCAAGCACAAAGACGAGAGTGTTTCCAGGCGGCCCACCCAAGACAGCAGTCCTTTAAATTGACTCCTCGTCATATTGCCCTGGGTACTTTAGCTGGCAAAGAACAAATTAGCATTCTCAATCTATATATACTGTAGCACACTAAATAAAGGGCTGGAGCCAAGGCACAAAAGGTCGGGCCATGAAATTCCCTGCAGGAGCCTGGGTCCCACCATTCCACTCTCAGGCTCTTTGGAAAGCTGACGCCCAGGGCCACAAGCAAGTCTTTGTGTGTCAGGAGGGCCCACTGCTGGGGCTTTCAGTGCACACAATAACTCACAGGCTGTGTCCAATTTCAGAACACAACGAAGAGGCAATGACCACACCCACATGGGCCTGGGCTTTCACTCAGGAGTTCCTCATGAAAAAGCACCGCGGAAGATGCCCAGGGGCAGCACCACTACTGGGATCAACATCCACCCAATCGCCCTAGTAGGGCCTCCAGGGCACTCCTGCAAGCGTCACGTGGTTTCACAGATCCCAGGCAGAAGCAGGGCCAGTGTTACTACCACCACCAGTGAGGAAATGAAAGCCCGGAGAAGCCGTGAGACTTGATGAAGGTCACCAACTGGCTAAATGATGACAGGTGCTCTAATGAGAAGTTTTATTACCTCACTATATTGTTTTACTCAAAAATATTTCCTGTCTGACAGCTGCTTCCTGGATTTACTGTTTAAAGTGAGTAATTCCACTTTTCTTAGACATGAAATTTTACATATAGCACCACAGCAGAGTTAAGGATTCCTTTACTAATTTTCCTTACTCATTTATTATATAAAATAGACACGAGACTTGAACAGGGAATGAGGAAGCCCAGAAGAGCAGAAACTAAACCAGTCCAGTGGAAGTGTCATGTATGTTGTTGCATAGCCTGCATTCCAGACTAGCAAGACAAGGCTCTGAGCTTCCTAGTGGTCATGGCAAAGATGAGATGCAAAGCCAGATTCAAAGCTCCCACGTCTCAAGATAAAAGAAGACAGATCCAGAGAACCAGTGCCCCGCAGCCCTCATGCTGAAGACAAGGTGTGCAATAGTGAATTACGTCCCTAACAACGTGCCAAAAACAAAAAATACAAAGATGGTTTTCCAACAGTTGCTTCTCCCCTCAATAAAACCTACATCACACCAAGGTTCCATTCAGTAGAAGTCCTTAAATACAGAGACCAAACAATGCAGTCGAACATGCCATTCTTTTGGTTTGTCTTGACTGAGGATAAAACGACAGCATATCTAAAGGAAGTAGAGGAATAGAACACAGTGGACACATACACTGAACTGTGTCGGGCACTACCACGATTTTACAAATCATGGAATTAATTTGGTATATCCAGAATACTGTTAAGCAATATGCAAAGGTTCATTCTGCATAAGAAAGGTAGGCTTATACACTTCAATGTTTAAGTTGAATATGCTTTCATTTGAGAACAAGTTACTTATTCTGGGATTATGTACATTTATAGATAAACCTATGTATAAATATACATAATTTTACAAGATGTATACATAAAATATATTTCAGTTAAAATTATGTTTTCTAAAAATATTGCTAATATTTGGCATTAATCACACAAAATATGAAAGAATTTACACACTAGAGCCATTTTAATGTTTAGTAAAATAATCTGATCTTTAAAAAAAGAGATAGATTCACAAAAGCACTAAAATTTCACTCAGATTTTGATGAAATCTTCCCTATCTATTCCTATAAGACCTGCAATTAGGTATTGATAATCAATGAGGAAATGCTTTGATTAATGAAATTAAACTTTAAAGCTAAGCTTTAGGACACTGTGTATTTGCTCTAACAAAGAAAATGCATTATTTACTTACCTGTAATATAGTGTACTTGTTTGCTAATTTTTAAACTACTTTCCTGGAAATAAGATAGCTCTTTTCAAAATATACTTTTTTATAACTAGAAGCAACACTTAATTAGTGAAGACAGTTATAACTGACTACCGTAAACAAATTAAAAGAACTGTTATTATTTAAAAGTGTATAACTCTTCAATGAATGGTTAAAAACATATACTTTTTTTGCTTTTTGAAGAGACAAGTGAACATTTATTTTCGTGTCTTTCTTCCTATGTATATTTCAAGTCTTTTTCAAAACAAAGCCCCAGGAATCTCCAGATTCAATTACGTCCCTGGGCTTGGCTGATTGCTGCAGGAGTCTTAGGGAGCCTTATACAAATGCTAGAGTTACTCATTTACCCACTTTAAACCCTAGGACAGACCACACAACAAAGCAGGACTCCTTCCTCCATGGAATGTGCTGATTTCAGATGAGGCGGCAGCCAAGGTAGAAAACACTGGAATTTTTCCTTAGAACTGGACTGTGATGACAGGTGCTTGCCATGAACGTCACCTACTGTCTTTTCTTTGACCCTTCCTTTCCAGTTTTTGAAGATTAAGCAGGAAATAATCTTCTCTGAAGATACTTGATAAAAATTCCCCAAAAAAGCAAAAACATATGCTTCTACTGCATTGATAAAAATTTACTGCAGTGTGGCACCTAAAAGTAGTAACAACAGCAATAAAAAGTAATTTCAAAAAACGTTAAGATTTCTTCAGCAAAATAAATGATTCACATTTTCAAGTCCTTTTAGAAATCAGTTATTAATATTATTCCTTCCCCATTTCCAGCTATATGACCACAGCAACACAGTTTTTTGCTACTCAACATCTTTAAGCCTGTAACTCTTAGGCTATGCATAGCCCGATGTCCTAATCAGGCATTCATTGCTCCCAGCAGGTCTCCATCTGTTAGTACCAGCCTCCTCTTTCCTTCCAATCTCAAAGTTACTCTTAATAGTAACCCCATCTCGGCCCAGCGCGGTGGCTCACGCCTGTAATCCCAGAACTTTGGGAGGCCCAGGCAGGTGGATCACTTGAGGTCAGGAGTTCAAGACCAGCCTGACCAACATGGGGAAACCCTGCCTCTACTAAAAATACAAAATTAGCCAGGTACAGTGGTGGGTGCCTGTAATCCCAGCTACTTGGGAGGCTGAGGCAGAAGAATCACTCGAACCTGGGAGGTGGAGGTTGCAGTGAGCCGAGATCACGCCACTGCACTCCAGCCTGGGCGACAGAGTGAGACTCCAGCTCAAAAAAAAAATAAAAAATGAGTAACCCAATCTCAAGGTTACTGGTAGGAATACTAGTAACTGCAAAAAGAACTTTTAAGTGGCAAGGCATGGCCCATCAAAAGTCAGCCCAAGGGCAGTTTTCAGCCCTGCCTCACCTGGGTCTAGTTCAGCTGGTGGATGAACTGATTGATGTGTTCACCCCGACAGCCAGGTGAGCCCATCTCCTTGAAGAAGCCCACTCTATTTGTGGTAGCATGATGGGCCACTGAGAAGTGGAAAGGGCACAAAAACCATGAGATCTCCTGGAAATGCTTCCCCAGGAAGGCAATTTCATGAATGAGGTCTTCCAAGCAAATGACACCAAACTTCCCCAGGTGCTCCTCATCACTGTGTCATCTGAGAAATGGTCTTCTTCTTGACCTTGGTTCGTCCACGTTTCAAAATGAGTTTACAGGCAGACTTCAGATGTGGAAAACCCCAGGTCACATAAGTTTCCACTATACGCAGCATTTTTAGGTTCTGGGGGGTGACTTTTACAAAGACACCACTAAAAATTTTCTTCGGGCGAAGTCTTGCCATGGTTCTCTGCACCAGTAAACTCACGCCATTAATCCTTTCAATGCGTACAATAAAGGTCAAGGAAAGTTATCTGGCAATTCCAAGGCATGAGGTCTCACTTCTAGTCGTCTGGGACGCATCTTGTCACATTTCTGCCACCAGGAATCATATAAGAATGATTCCAGTCACTTAACCTGAGCCCTTTCCCTTTCCTCTGCTCCTTCTTTGCCAAAAGTGCCTGCTTTGCCTGGGTGGCTCTGAGGACTTGACAAGCCTTCTCTTTTTCAGGAGATTTTCTGGAACTAAAGGGATTTTTCTTTGCTTTTGCTCCGTCATCTTTCTACAGTTGTAGCTACTGATCATGTGCAACCTTACCACATGGGGAAGATGGTGCTCGCTCTATCAAGACCATCTACTATTTTTAAAGATCTAAAATAAATTATGAAGTGGCTGTTGTCTATCTCATTTATAGAACAGGATAATATGTAAAGTTTGCGTTGAAAATAAAAAGGGAGAAAGATCACATGACTTGCATTCATCCTTTCATTCACTCAAAAGATATTTACTATTTCTCTTCCATGGGTCAGTATCTGGGATAGATTCTGAACATCCACAAATGCGGATGACAGGATCCCCTCGCTGATGCCAGTCCACCTCTGGTAGGAACCACAGATAAACAAACACAAGACACCAAGGCTCGTGCCGTGAGAAAGGCTCACATACAATGCTCGTGGAGCTCCAGATAAGAGCAGATGCTCTTTCTAGGAAATAGGGTGGTGGCCTGAGGGGACAATCCTGAGGCACTGGTTGAGCTAAGTGTTGTAGAATGGGATAAGGACATGTCTAGCAGAAGGAAGGGTCTCTACAGGAGAAGATAGGAAAGGTTGTGGGATGTGTGAAGAACTGGGATTGCAGGTAAGCTGCAGCTGGGGCCTGACAGTGTACAGCAGGGCAGCCATGGAAAGGGTGCAGGGACCAGGCAGCAGAGCCTGGATCTTATCCCAGAGGTGGCAGAAACCCACGGAGGACTCCAGGCAGGGCAATAACAAGATAGCACTTACATTTAGCCATGACTTCTCTGGAGGGATAAGGAAGGTGGGCTCAGATCACATCCTGCCTTTCCCCAAAACATTCTGAGGGCATCTCATGAACTTTATAAACCTCCACACCCCTTCTCCATTGCCCACCTCTCCTGCTTCACCTCCAGCCGTTCTCCCTAGCGCCCCACTACTCCTGCCACACTGCCTGATTCCTGCTGCTCACACACACCAAGCTCAGCCCCACTGCAGGAGATGTGCACATGCTGCTGTACACTGTAGATGGCTTACTCCTCTCTTCACTGAGGTCCATGTACAGCAAAACCTCCTCAAAGAAGCTCTCCTGACAGCCCATCCAAAACCGCAGCCCTTGGCCGGGCATGGTGGCACACGCCTGTAATCCCAGCTATTCAGGAGGCTGAGGCAAGAGAATCGCTTGAACCCAGGAGGCGGAGGTTGCAGTGAGCCAAGATCGCACGCCACTGCACTCCAGCCTAGGCGACAGAGCAAGACTCCATCTCAAAAAAAAAAAAAACAAGAAAAAGGAAAAGAAAAACTGCAACCCTTTGTAACTCTCTTCCAACTCATTATCACTTCCTGAAATTATACTTTATATTTATTTATTTACTCTCTATCTCCTCCACTAGAACATAATGTATCAGAGTTGCAGGGAGACCTCACCTGTCATATTCATGGCTGGGTTCCCAGGGCATAAAATGCTGGTGAGTAGAAGGCCCACAGTAAATATCTGTGCAATGAATGAACGAAGGTGAGAATAGAGTCAAAAGCTACTGCAAAACATAAAACATCAATGGTGATTTCAGCTGAGCTAAGAACACAGCAGTGTGATGAGATGTTTGGTGGAGAGTTGATGCACCAGGGAGGGAATGGAGGAATCGGAGGTGATGCCTGACAGGGAGGATGCACCAAGCCCAGTTGTATGGGCCCTGGAGGTGTCGAAAGAAGGCAGCCTGAGGGGCCAGGCACGGTGGCTCACGCCTGTAATCCCAGCACTTTGGGAGGCTGAGGCGGGCAGATCACCTGAGGTCAGGAGTTTGAAACCAGCCTTGACCAACATGGTGAAACCCCTGCTGTACTAAAAATACAAAAATTAGCTGGGAATTGTGGCATCTGCCTTACTAGGGAGGCTGAGACAGGAGAATCACTTGAACCCAGGAGGTGGAGGTTGCAGCAAGCCAAGATCGCACCACTGCACTCCAGCCTGGGCAACAAGAGCAAAACTCCATCTCAAAAAAAAAAAAAAGGAGAAGGAGGCAGCCTGAGGAACGCTGAGTTCCAGGTTCTGTGAGGCATCCTCTGGGCAGACAAGTCCTAAGCTGCTCGGGAGAGGGGCTGGGATGGAGCTGCAGAGGGGTGAGCCCGTGCTGATCGTGCAGGAAGAACGTGGCCAGGGGCAGCACTCCTGCCAGGCTCACCACACTCACCGCACAGCAGCCATGGCTGGCTTCGGGCACAGAGCCAAAGTGGAGTCTGACAGTGGCCCAGCCCCAGGAGGCCACATCCTCGAGGAGAACATAAGGCAGAAGAAGAGGTGCAGGAGAGGGGCACACCCAGGAACCCAAATGTCTCAAGCGGGGCAGAGCGGGGGCAGAGTCTTCAAAGGAGCCCCAGGAGGTGACAGGAAAGTGAGGAGGGAGCCCCTGGCTGAGAAGGTCAGAAAAGGAAGTTTCCGGAAGAAACCATGTCAGAGTCAGAAACTGAAGAGAGGAAGTCAGTAGGACAAGATGGACAGTTCCACAGTGAGGTGGCCGTGGGAAAGGACTCCTGTGACTCAGGACTGGGTCTGAGACCCTCAGGGAAAATGGCCCAGTTAGGACAGCTGAGCAAGAGCGCACAGGAAGACTGCACCGGGAAATCACGACAGGCAGCACCAAGTCGCCATGCCTGCAAACCAACAGGGCGCTGACGGCGACATGTGCCACGTACTCACCATCACATGGACGTCTGGGGCAAACAATCAAAGTGCTTTACATGACAGATGTGTGTGAAGACATGCCAGTATTAAAGCATGAACCAGGGGCCAGGGAGTTGGTCCCAGGGCAGTCTCAGTGGCTGTGGAGTGAGTGCTGGGATACAAGCATGAAGAGGGCAATAATGAAGAAGCTGTCCTTCCCTCACTGCCCACCCCCTACCAGCAACCCCTGGCAGGAGGCAGGGCAGGGCCCAGAGGCAGCAAGACCCACTTGCCAGGAGCCTGGGAACTGGAACCGGAAGCAGCCCTGAGCTGCGTCTGGAAAAACAAGTCAGTGTCCAGCAGGTGAGTTGGGCAAGCTGAGGCACTGACTAGCCTCGTCTCCATGCCAGGGTGGGTAGAACTGAAATCAGTGGAGCCCCTGACGCGATGTCAGGAGACATGGAGGTGTCGCCAGTCACATTCTCGTTAATAGCAAAGTGGTGGCGTGTGGAGTTGGGGAATTCCCCCCAGCTCACCGGAAGCCTCCCCAAGCCGAGGGCGGCCCTGGGAGCGGGTCCTGCCTGTGAACAGCACCTGTCATCTACGCTGCACTGCGGAAAGGTGCAAGAGACACCCTCCAGCCCCAGGCTTCTGTGAGCGAGAGCACGCGGGCCAGGAGGGCCCACGAGGTCTCACGCTCACTCCCATGTGTGAGAAGGAGGGAGCAAATGGATTGCTTTAAGCAGGAAGATAAATGGTCAGCGGGATATGTTTCACAAATCGCTTTTGGCAGCAATATGGGGGGTGGATAAGGAAAGCAGGAGGCTGGAGGAAGGAAACCAGAAGAGCATTTCAGGAGCCCCGGAAAGTGCTGGCAAGGGACTGAGCCAAGAACCAAGGCAATAAAACAGTAAAAAAAAAAAAAGCTTTTTTTTTCCCACACAGTGGGTGAAGGTCCCCACTTTGGTGGGGAATTATGAAGCCCACACCTGAGTGCTTTCATTTGAAGCTTTAGTACCTGGGAGGATGAAGAGCTCCCAGGAGTGGCTGTCCAGCTCACTGGTTTCAGCACCAGCAGTCTTGACCGTAAGTTCAAGGGCTGCCCAGCAAGGCCTGGGAGAGAGAACCAGCCAGACTGGTTTTATTGGATTGTGCTGCCGATAATGACACAATGTCACTAACACTTTCTTGGCAACTAGCAAATATTTTGATATGATTCCTATACAAAAACAGTTTACATAAGGAGTATGATCCCCATTTCAAATAAGGCCAGGAGATAACTAAAGTTGATGGAATGTTAACCATGAGTTTGGCACTGTGGTAGGTTCATAGTGTCCCAACCAGTTTTCATGACAGCTCACAAGGGAGGTGCTGTTACTCCACTTTTATAGAAGATGAAACTGAAACCTAGATTATGTCGCTGTCAAAAGACAACAAAACTAGTGAGGAAGAGTGCCAGGATGCCGGCCCAGGTCTATCTGAGCTTGGTCCCTCTGAGATGCTTTTCTGTATCCCAATCGCAGCCCCCAAGCCTCAGAACTGCTGGATCAAAACTGCAGGCAAGGAAGAGTGGGTGCAAAAGCCCATGTGTTGGGGATCTGTTCCTCACAATGGCAGGGTAGAAGGGGCTCAAACATTCTTCCTTTAGGGGCCTGGCTGAATAAGCCAGGATGCAGCCATAGAGGGCACAGAGAATGAGGACACCTCTACGTAAGAGTTAGATGTTTTACATAATTGCAAAACAAAATATAATTAGAAAGCAACCCCTGGCCAGATGTGGTGGCTCATGCCTGTAATCCTACCGATTTGGGAGGTCGACACAGGTGGATCACCTGAGGTAGGAGTTCGAGACCAGCTTGGTCAACATGGCGAAAACCCTGTCTCTACTAAAAATCCAAAAATGAGCCGGGCATGGTGGCACACACCTGTAATCCCAGCTACTCAGGAGGCTGAGGAAGGAGAATCGCTTGAACCCGGGAGGTGGAGGTTGCAGTGAGCCAAGATTGCACCATTGCACTCTAGCCTGGGCGACAGAGCAAGACTCCATCTCAAAAAAAAAAGAAAAAAAAAGCAGCCCCTAACGTTTGAGGAAAAATGAACTAAATGCTTTTAAATGCACATTGATAACATCAAAACCCACCAGCTGAGGTAGAGGGCAAGTGGGTTTTATGATGAAACAAAATACACCATGTTAAAGTGTACACCAAAGGTTAATTATATTGTTCTCTCTCATACATATGTGCATACGAAATTAGATTTCATATCTATAGGAAATATCCCATAAATGTATTCCATTTTGAACTGTGGGATGGAAGAGGCCTTAGATGTCAAGTGCAGCTTCCTTCTCATCCCAGAACGCCCAGAGGCCTCTGGCCCTCAGTAGGTCACTCATGCTCACGTTTCCAATGTGAAGGCCTCCTGAAGGGGCATGCAACAGGAGCCCAATGCCCGACAACCAGTGGCAGCACTTCTGATGCCCCACTCAAGAAAGTCTACACAGCAGAACCCCGGGGCATTTCTGACCCCTTTCGGTGTGTGTTCCCAGTCCTTTAACCGTGTGCTTATCTGTTTCAGCCTCACTGCAGCTTTACAAGGCTAGTGCCGCATCTGCATCCACACCTGCTTTCAAAGACCTGGGAAAGCAGGTCGGGGTTGGGAGTTAAATAGCTCTGGAGAGGGAAGAAGCAGAAGAACTGGGTTCCAGAGAAACCCACACCCACCAGGCAAACTGCCACCAGGCTTAGGGCAGAAGGCTCCCCAGGCTGGATGGGGACGGGCTGTACCTCTGCTCTAGCAAGGTCACAGGTGGAGATGAGGCAGGTTGTTTGCAGCCCTGGGAACAGAACTTATCTCAGTCCAAAGATCCAAAACACATATGCACAGAGGGCAGTGAACGGGAGAGCATGCCCCTCAGCCAGGGCCACCCGCAGAACCCCAACCAGGAGAAAGCCCTGGATGACGAGATACCTGAGGTTCCCAGAGGGGAAGAAGGGGTGGGTGGGTGGGCTGGCTTCTCCAGACACCTGTCCCTGCCAGGGCGGCCCACGCCTGTTCCTCTGCAAACCCTCCCTCCCTGCCCTGGCTCTCAGGCTTCTATGACAGGCTCAAAGTCCATGTGGATCAACTGTCCCCATGGACTGGCAGATGTTTTGCCACATAAAGTGTACATAAACTCACATTCTAAAGAAACAGCCATGCGCGATTTCCATTCCACCACTGAATTTATAACAAAAGTTACAGCCAGATGTGATCCTGTGGATTGATGTTTCCCTACCATTTTTTTTTCAACTCACAATTCCTTTCACGGTAATATACAACTTTAAAAGCCCCCTGGGATTAACATAATATTTAGTAATATTCATTACACAGAAAGGCAAATTTTGATGTTTTAAAGTAATTAGTGACACACGCTGTTAAAACATTTTAATTTTGTAAGAAACAATCAGATGTGGGCAAATTAATTACAAAACAATAAATTATTTCATCTTCTGCATGGACACTAAATATATAGTAAAATATAGATGGAAATCTAACTGTCTTATAGGCAAAAGCTGCTGTCATTAACTTAATTTCTGACTTTTTAGTTTTGCTTTAAAGATCAACTGATTGCCGGGTGCAGTGGCTCAAACCCATAATCCCAACATTTTGGGAGGCCGGGGCAGGTGGATCACCTGAGGTCAGGAGTTTGAGACAACATGGTGAAACCCCATCTCTACTAAAAATACAAAATTAGCTGGGCATGGGGGCGCATTCCTGTAATCCCAGCTATTCAAGAGGCTGAGGCAGAAGAATCGCTTGAACCTGGGAGGCAGAGGTTGTGGTGAGCCGAGATTGGACCACTGTACTCCAGCCTGGGCCACAAGAGCGAGACTCCATCTCAAAACAAAACAACAAAAAATGACAAAGTGAGAAACGGCTTTTCTGGCTGCTGCTTGCAAGTGCTTCCACACAAATAACATGGCATGTGCAAGGGCTGACGCTGTTTCCCACAAATGGATGGAAGGAAAGGACTCTAGGACACAAGCACCCACACACAGTTTTTTTCCGACATGTTTTTTGAGTGCTACGGACACCTAGACCAAGAAACCTAACATTTTTATTAAGATAACCCAGTTCAGAGTTTGGAGGAGTTGCCCTTGGGAGGAGTACCAAGGCAAATTTGCAAAATGAATCCCATCTTTACATCCCCTATTAACTTACATTTCGACATCAATGCCCCTCTGCTTCTTAATAACATAGGATTACAAATAAAAACCATATAAAATTGTATCATGGTCAGGATTTCCACAGTGCTTTGCGATAAACCCAAAAGGTATCAAAGATACCCTCCCAATTTTTAGAAATCTCCACTCACCACCACTCTCCCACCCCATAAATACAGAGGCCACACAAAGGCCCATGCTGGAAGAAAAACCTCAAACAAAAATAAGTATCTCATTTACTTTGATTTTTCAGTAAATAAAAATCTGAAACCCTTGTTATTTCTACATTTTTAACAACGCCAAACCCGGTACCCTTTCCCAACCCCCTGCTGTGAAAACCTTCATGAAAGATTTTCCTCTATTCAGGCATGCACTCTGGCCTGAGGAGCGTCAGGCCCTCTGAGGCACACAGATGAGCCAGAACAAAACCAGCGCAAGGCCTGACTCACAGCCACCTGCACTGGTGAGCAGGGGCTCAAGAAAACCTCCACAGCACAGCCCCATCCGCAAAGACTTGAGGCCTCTACTTCCGATTTCGTACATTCATTTATTTGTATTTTATATACATATATATAACTAGTATATTGAGAGTATATTATACATGTTACTAGTATATTGAGAACACTACAGACATTACACACAAAAAAAGAACTTTGCTTTTTTGTCATTGTTTGTTTGTTTTTGAGACAGGGTTGCACTCCGTCACCCAGCGTGGAGTACAGTAGCGCGATCTCGGCTCACTGCAGCCTCCACCTCCAGGGTTCAAGTGATTCTCGTGCCTCAGCCTCCAAGCAGCTGGGATTACAGGCACCTGCCACCTGCCCAGCTAAGTTGTATTTTTAGTAGAGGCGGAGTTTCATCAGGTCGCTCAGGCTGGTCTCGAACTCCTGACCACAAGTGATCTGCCTGCCTTGGCCTCCCAAAGTGCTGGGATTACAGGTGTGAGCCACCACACCCGGCCACAAAAAGAACTTTGGAAAGAATACAATAAATATTATCTTCCCAAATTTATTCATTTCCTCCTTATCCCAAATGGATCACGAAGCATACATAGGGGCCCATACCTCCACTTTGGAGACCACAGCTCTAATACCTCATCAAGTGGAAGATCCCTGCCCTGCTATCTGGTATTGGTGGTAGAGATGAGGACTGGACAGCCTTCCTCCCTCCTACCCTGCAGGCGCCATGTCCACTGCGGGTGTCCTCAGTTCCACGTGCCATCTGGGACACTGTTCTTGCTCCCTCTCAATAAAGAAACCTCTTCCTCAGGACTCCAGGAAGGCAAATACGTAACCAGGAATTTTATTACGAATGAGTGCTACAACAGATCCAGGACTGGGAGACAGCATCGTCAATACTCCCAGTCATCTGTCTAAAAGGAAAATGCAATCAATGCACCCTGCACCATGGTAACCCTTCACTGTGGGAAAAATCGCCTCTGCCAACGTTCTGCCCTCTGGACCCTCAAGCTCCTACACTAACAGCCTCACTATCCACCCCCTGGACACTTCCACCCACTAGACAATTCCTCCTCAAAAAGTCTTTCCTACCACTCTTCCTGTGATGCTGATGAACGCTGAGCTAAAGAGTTATTAAGCACTCACTCTGTGCGAGGCACTGTTAGATATGTTTAAGGCATGTGATCTTCACAGCCCTGCGAAGCAGGTGGATCGTAGAGTAATTCCCTTTTGCAGATGTGGAAATAAGAACACAGGTGTCTTAATCAGGCTCCCCAGCTGGGCGCGGTGGGTCATGCCTGTAACCCCAGCATTTTCGGAGGCCAAGGCAGGTGGATCACAAGGTCAGGAGTTTAGGACCAGCCTGGCCAACATGGTGAAATCCCGCCTCGACTAAAAATACAAAAATTAGCCAGGCGTGGTAGAAGGTTCCTGTAGTCCCAGCTACTCAGGAAGCTAAGGCAGGAGAATCACTTGAACCCGGGAGGCTGAGGTTGCAGTGAGCCGAGATCACGCCACTGCACTCCAGCCTGGGCGACAGAGTGAGACTCTGTCTCAAAAAAAAAAAAAAAAAAAAAAAAAAAATTCGGGCTCCCGAGAAGACACAGCTGGAGCTGGAACAGCTGTGCCAGCCCTTTAAAACGGAGTGCACCCCAGGGAAGTGAGGGTGATGGAGGGAGGCCAGCCAAAAGGCACCAGCACCCAGCCACCCGCTGCAGCAGGCTCTGTATAGCCACTGTGTCCCCAAGCACTCCTGGGGTGGGGAGTGCTTCTTTGTCCAAATTGCAGCCCCCCACCAAGCCTCAGAATTGCTGGATCAAAACTGCAGGGAAGGAAGGATGGGTACAAAAGCCCATGTGTTGGGGATCTATTCCTCACAATGGCAGGGCAGAAGTGGCTCAAACACTCTTCCTTTAGAGGCCTGGCTGAATAAGCCAGGATGCAGCCACACAGGGGACAGAAAACTGCATGGCAGTGGGGTCCTAAGTCACATCATGCATCAGTGACCCAGGAAAGAAGGAGATGGGAGGCCAGCGCTTGTCATGCCGTGCTGCTGGTGAGCAGCACAGGGCCTAGACACAGCTGCCACGCAACGTCCCTCACCTCCAGAGTCCAGCACTAGGCAGGTCTGCGTGGCGCATCAGCAGGACGTAGGGGGCAGAGGTGTGCTCAGGAGCGTGGGCTCCGTGTCACAGCCCTGCCCCTGCTCCGGCCTCTGCTCTCCTTGCCAGTGGCTGCTTCCAGGTAAACACACAAGATACACTCAGCTTAAACCAGAGGACAGCAAAAGCCACAGCCACTTGGTTTCGCCATAAGGACCCTTTACTTTATGAAGGCCAGAGTGAAGAGAGGGAAACGGCTTTTCTAGAGGTTCTTTATAGATCCTTTCTATTAGTTTGCTCAGCCTCAATTGGAAAATTGATGTTCACAGTTACACCAATGCTCCTCATTCAAGAATCCCTGGTCAAGAGACAAGAGGTGCTCTGTCTCCCTGACTGAGGACGTGGCAGGAGACGGCACCAAAGAAAATCCTGAGCCTGCTGGCGGCCGTACTGACACAGGGAATAACACCCCCACCTGTGCACAGCTTCTCCTTTCCTCTAGCTGAACTTCATCAAGTCAGCAAGTTAAGAAAACACAGAGGCTCTGAAAAGTTCCCAACGGACATGTTTTCATATGCAGTCTATTTATATGCCCTGAAATGGACTCGGGTTCTAAAGCACCTGTGTTGTTGCACGAGCACTTTTGCCAGGTATAACCTGTGACAGGAGCTGAATCTGGACACCTGTCTGAGCACACAGGGCTTGGCTGAAGCAAAATAAAATGCACCCTTTTTAGAAGGAAATAGAAGATGTTTACTCTAGAGGTTTCTTTCTACAGCCCAAATATAGCAAAACTCAGAGCCAAGACTGGCTCTGAGGTGCTGAATAGCGGTAGTTCCGTTCAAGAAAGATTTCAAAACAAGATCTCCTCCAAAGACGCAAATTCTTGGTTAGAGTCCTGAATTTCCTCAATATGCTCATTCATTCACATACTTATGAGGTACCTACTACGTGCCAGGCAGCGTTCTCAGGAGCCTCGTGGGGAAGAGAGGGTAAGGGAACGTAGGGTGAATTTTGGCAGAAGACAAAAACATCCAGCTTCCTTACACTTAAATAATTTTTAAAAGAGACAATGCTTTTCACTGGATAAACAGATAATGCAAATACAAATATTCCTGGGAGAGATAACATAAATTTAATCACCATCATCAGATACTACCTTGAGATTGGAGTTTAAAGGCAGAATATTTCTAGAGAAAACAGAGGTGCTAAAAGGGGAAATAATAAATATGGAAACTAAAGTTATGCAAATAGAGTTCTGAAAGACCCAAAGATCTTTTTGTGTCAAAATTGACTTGATGGTAATTTACTCAATAATTACTATGTGCCTAAAATACATTTTATTATTTGACTTAAAAAAAAATCAAAACCAAAAAAAAAAAAAAAAACCAAGAAATCAGATTTTAGAAATCTACAAGTATGTATGTTTGTTCCCAGCACATAGTACTGAAATATTAACTTATTTTTGTTCAATTTAATTATTCCTATACAGACAGTAGGGGGCCCATGAGCTAAGGAGTGTGGACAAGCCAGTCTTTCTCCTCCACATCAACCTAAATCCTCTTCATCCTTTAGGGTCTGCACAGGCCCTGCTACTTCCAGGAATGCTTGGGACGGGCCGCCAGGCCTGGTGCATCTCCGTGCTGGGGAGTCTGTGCATTGTTTCACCAGCCTCAGTGCGTGTCAGTTGTCCATGGCTGCTTCCTCCATATAACAGCAGGGTTGAGGCATCACCAGAGACACAGGGACCGCAAAGCTGAAAATATCTGCTGACTCCTGACCCACAGGATAAAGCAGGAAAGTTTGCAGGGCACACCATACTCTCCTGAACCTGAACCTAGACTGGCTCCTGCTCAATGTACCACTTCATTCCACGCTTTCCTCATTGCTCTTTGTAAACCCACTGGCTGGTTCTTGGAGCTGGTGGGCTACTCCTTAGTAAGCCCCATCACTCCTGTTCTCACCAGTTTGGGGATATTCTCACTAGGAGGCAACTGCATTATCCCCAAACTGCTTATGTCAGTCATGGTTAACTGTTTTAATCCCGCTAGTTAATTTTACAGAAGGTAATTGGTGCACAGAAAAAGCACAGCATGAGTCTCATGAAACCTACATTAAATATTTAAGAAAAACAAAGGTGAGTTGCTTTAAAAAATGAGTAAATCAATAAAAGTTTACTTAGGTGATGGAGAGGAAACTGAAAAAGACTGAGGAGGGGGAAAAAAAATCATCAGTTCCAGGATTCTGCACTCAGATTTTAATCACAATTGTTTGTATGCTCTTAGTCGGCTTTAAAGAAACTGAAACCGGTCAGACACAGTGGCTCACACCTGTAATCCCAACACTTTGGGAGACAGAGGCAGGAGGATCACTTGAGGTCAGGAGTTTTAGACCAGCCTGGCCAACATGGTGAAACTCTATCTCTACGAAAAATACAAAAATTATGGGCATGGTAGCGTGTGCCTGTAATCCCAGCTACTCGGGAGGCTGAGGCAGGAGAATCACTTGAACCTGGGAGGCAGAGGCAGCACTGAGCCAAGATCATGTCACTGCACTCCAGTCTGGGTGACACAGCAAGACTCTGTCTCAAAATAAACAAACAAACAAATAAACAGAAACAATGAATTCTGGACATGGCCCTCTATCAAAAGATTGCTCAATACATGTAAATGCATATTTTTTAAGCATTGAATGTTTTAAACTCACTCATTTAACTAAGTGAGCAATCCTCAGTGCCAATCGGCACATAAATGGTTTCTACCACTGCAAGTTTCAGTTCCCTCTGCTCCCTGTTGTTTCATGCAAGTACACCCCACTCAAAGTATGATTTTTTTCCAGTAGGCTGGATTTTATCCCCATTTTGCAGATTACAATACTGAGTTTGGGTTTTAGTAACTTGGCAAGGTCGCTCAACTCATAGTGTATGTTTCATCCCAGGCGGTCTGATTCCAAGAGGCAATCCTCATCAACTACTCTATTATTCTCACTCCAGGGAAGCCAGAACTACAAAACAGTTAAAATTAGAAGAATCGTCAATATTTATCTCCCTATTTAACACTCCATCATGGGCAATGCAAGAAAAAAATCATTTAAATTTGGAGCTTTAAAAAGGAAAATTCAGAATATTGGGAACACGCACACTCAGGAAAGAAACTAATCGACGGCTCTTCAAGTTCCAATCTAGATCTGAAAATACCGGTGAAATTGTGCTCAGACCTCTAAAACACTCAAAGAGGCAAAGGGCTGCACAAATTGGACACACAGGGCCTGAGGCATTTCTTCAAATGATGTTTTTCTGGCATTTCCACACCAACGCCTGTACTTTGGGAGTCTCCCCATGTCTGCATTAAAGCCCAAGACAAGCCAGTGGGCTAAGACATGTAATTCACGATTCTAGGGTCACAATTCTGCTCTTATCTGCAGGTAAAGACAACTTAATAGTAAAGAGGTCCAGTCATTTCTCCCCCTCTTTATGTCTGAGTTTTAATCTATGGAACACAATACCAACAACAACAACAACAACATCATTCTTCTCTTCTTTAGGAATAAAAGTCAAATAATAGGCCATTGAAAAGTTACCTCAAAGCCAGGCATGGTGGCTCATGCCTATAATCCCAGCACTTTGGGAGGCCAAGGTGAGAGGATCACTTGAGGTCAGGAGTTCAGGATCAGCCTGGACAATATGGCGAAACCCCGTCTCTACTAAAAATACAAAAATCAGTCGGGCATGGTAGTGTGCGCCTGTAATCCCAGCTACTTGGGAGGCTGAGGCAGGAGAATCGCTTGAACCCAGAGGCAGAGAGGTTGCAGTGAGCTGAGATCGTGCCACTGCACTCCAGCCTGGGCAACAGAATAAGACTCCATTTCCAAAAAAAAAAAAAAAAGAAAGAAAAAAGGAAAGAAAGTTATCTCAAAATACGAAGCTGCATACTTTGTGAATTTTTAATGTATATTCTAGCTTGTTACAAAGGTACGTGGGGCAAACAGCAGCTACCACTATCTAAAATTCCTCATTTACCACAAACAAACAAACAAACAAACCCATATCTGCCGTGACATTCCTAAGGAAATCATCACTGACATCAGGGAATGAAGGCTTCAAGCTGACTTACCTTGTGACACTTGCTTCTGCTGTTAGACTGAAAATTCGCCCTCAATAATCAGTTCTTGCCTATCTGAGTGACTGGGCAGCTACATCTGCAGCATATTTATAGCAGCTGGATCTATCTGGCATTTAAAACTCAAGAATCTAAAAATGAATGACAAGTTCTACCAGAGAGACAAACTAATTTTACCTACTTGAAAATAGCTAACTTGCCTAAATTGTTCAATAATTAAATACAATTCCCAAAATACTTAAACACTTCAGTGTTTTGGGAATGCCAACACCTCATAAAACCTATTTTAGGTGTTTGTATTTTGAAGTGTCATCAAACCGCCACAGTCCATGTACCCGGTGCTGTTTTCTCTGGTGACACCAACTCCCCCCTGTAGCAGTTGGGTCCCCCTCATCCATCAAATGCGATCTTCCTCAGTCATCTGTTCTGGGCTCTCCTCCCTTCCCTGTAATGCTCTCCTTAGACCACAGGACATCGTAGCCTCAAATACCAGCATGCTCAGTTCCCCTCAGTCCATGCCTTGAGCGAGGCCCTCACTCCCCTTCCCCAGCACAGGACCTGCAGCTGCCAGCCATGCATCACACGGGCCACCTCCCGTTTCACTCCCTGCACTGTACACACACAGCACTTCAAACTCACAGCCAGCATTGCTGCAACACCTCCCCTCCCAAACACACTGCACACGACCCTCCCTGCTCGCAGGAGAAGAGCACCCTGTCCATTGTCCCCCAGTGCTGACTGTATCACTGCCAGAATCTTGAATGCGTCCTCCTGGGCATGGCCCTGCGGCAGCTGTAGGTGAGCTCCCCTTTATCTGTTTGCCCCATCGCCACAACAGGCTCCTGATTGCGTTTCACTTCTTAGTCCTCGCTTTCAAACAAACCAGCCAAGCTGACCACTCATTATCCATGAAAGAAGGAAAGAACTGTACCACATGGAGTGGATGTCTGGCGCTGGGCACAGAAGACCACTTTTTCATAGATGCAGTGACTTTACTATGGAAGGCTGAGCCTCAGGAGCTCAGCTGAAATACTCTAGCCCATCATTAAGCACATTTTTGTGCGTAGGCTCAAAATGTCCTTTCCTATTTGTGCAGTGGAGGATTTTCATTCAACAAATGACTTTCATAGGAAAACTCCAAGTTCAGGGATGCCATGCCTTGTACAACAGATGTATTCTAGAAAACACCAGTGTAAGTGTTAATTTTTGCAAACCAGTCATGTTTTAAAATATAAGATAGAAGATCAGCATTTGGGAATCTGAAATACTTTCAGGGATTTCTGAGATACTTTCAGTAAAAAGAATTCTCTGATAGCAATCATTTGACCTGATTTTTAGGTCTGCATTTTTACGTACATGGCTCTGTCTAAAGTGGGAAACACTAAAATTAACAAATGAAAATACAAATCAGCTGGCCGTGCATTTCAACTCTTTGTAGCCTGAATCCCCATCTTCCAGGGAGACAGAGCAGTGAGAAGCAACAAAGACAGGGCTGAAGAGGACGGGAGAAGCTCAAGACAGGTGAGGGACGCACACGGAGCAGCTCCATGTTTGTTCTGCTCTGCACATAAGAGAAAGGGGTCGCCCCTGCGGGCTGGAGGGGAGAAGCGCAAGGGCTGGCTGCGGAGGGGCCAGCTGTACAGTGTCCAGGCTGCCCTCCTGCAAAGGACCCAAGGGAGAGGCAAGAACAAGGCTGAATCTGTATTCAAGTTTTGAGGCACAAGTCCCCTCCATCCTCCTGTTTTTTTTTCCCCCCTCTGCCAGTAATGCAAGGTTCAGCACTCCCTTTTTACAATTAGGATTTGTTTTTGATTGCTGGGAAACCACTGCCTCCAGTTCTGTCTGACAGGGCCTGGCTGTTCTGAGGTCCCAGCTCCCCAGTCACGTGTGGTCACCGCAGCCCATGCAGAGCAGATCTGGGGGGAATTCTCCCCTGGGTCTCCCTCAAGGCGCCCCCAGCAAGGGTGCACTCCAGCTCCACCTGCCGCCACCACCACTGCCACTGGTATCAGCTGCCACCAGCCACCACCAGCCACCACCAGCCACCAAAAGCCGCGAGTGTTCCGTGAGCTCTGCACACAGCCCACCCAGCAGGCCTGTCCCAAGGAAGGTGAAAACACAGAGCCCAGAAGGCTGGCGATTCCACCTTCCCCTCACGGTGGAAAATCAAGGCCCCTGTCTCCATGCTGCTTGGTGAGAATGTTTCCACAGCCTGACCAGGGGCTGTACGGCCTCTCTCTCCCCTGCTTTTTTTCTTTTCCTCTGACCTGCTCTGCTAGGGTTTTGTGAGGTTGTCTGTTTTAATAAAGAAGCCCTTATCTTCCTTATATTTACTCTTCAATGGAAATGAGCCTCCTCCTTTTTCCTACAAACGCCCTTTGGCTTTTCCAAATGATAAACATTGTGGGAAGAATTGTTTGAAGAAATAAATATCAAGCTCATAAATGAAGATGTGCACTTAGGCTCTGGGACCATGCAACTTCTGTTTACAATAACACAGGAATTCTAAGGAACCCATTTTAATTGGCATTCGCAGATCTGGGCTGGGTGACAGCACTCATGCACAGCACATTTTGAAGCTGTTCTCAGACATTCCTTAATCCATGAGTAACTGTTCCAGGGAGGCTGGGGACTGTCGTGGCAGTAAAAGGCAGCAGCACCAAGAACGATGAACATTGGTTCTGCTGTGGCTTCCTGGGAGTCCTGCCCTGGGGTTCCTTCTGGGAAAGGCGAATGAGACCTGAGCTTCTAGGAAAGGGGTCACCCTGTGGAAGCTCCTCGGGGTAGGGACAGGCCATACCCAGGGACCGCACGCAGATGGTCTTGCCTGCCACAGGCCCTATCCACTGTGGGCTTTCTTGCTTTTCAGGCTTTTCCTTCCCCTCTTGCTAACACCAGTCCTTGTCATTTATCGTTCAAACCTTCCAGAAGCTTTAAGGAACACCTCCAACCCACCAGGGACTGCGCAAGGTGAAGGAGATGAAAGGAGACACAGACACAAGCCACTCTCCGCAGTAAACACTGCCAGGGCTGAGCTGGGGTGGGCTGGGAGCTGCAGCTGTGTGGGACAAGGGGGAGATGTGAGCAGGCCTTGCAGAGTGAGCAGGCAGGTAAGAAGGAAGACACCTCTAGGAGATGGGAAGAAAACCCAAGGGCATTCTGGAAAGCTGGACGCTGGTATTGGCTGGCCCTTAAGGGTGTCCAGGGCCAGAAAGGGAAGGGTTCAGAGGTGGCTTTTACCATACAAGGGAGAGGAGTCAGCTGAGGCTCATAAGATTTGACCAGATAAGAGCTGTGAAATGTAGGAGAGGGCACCACAGAAAAGGAGATTCATCTGGGAGCAGCGAACACACAGATGGTGAGGGCCAGGAGACAGTGATACAGCCCTCCTGTCCTCACACCAGCCCCACTGAGGCCCCATCATCAACCTCTGCCAAAGCAGCACCTGGAGGGCAGGATCACAGGCCAGCCATCCTTCCCAGAGCCAGGCCGGGGACGCTCATCGCCAAGGCACAGGACAAGGCCTTCCCTGTTTCCATGATGCCACACATGCGCAGGGACCCAAGCCAATGACCAGCTAAGTGAAAATGGGCTAGGCTGCTCTCACAGAAGCCTGAGGGTGAGTTCATGAATACGTGTGCCTTGCTCTGAGAGAGAATGTATGTGTATGCATCTGTCTGTGTGTGTGTGTGCGTGCACAAGTGTAAACACACACATGTGCTTGCGAGGGAAGGAGAGAGAGAATAAAGCAAACATACCTGTTAACATCTGTGGCATCTAGATGAAGACGATGTGGGAATTTTTCATTATTCCAAAATCAAAAGTTAAAAAATGTATCTTTAAAAACTGAAGACAGGACTGTTGAGCACACAGTGATGATGGGGTAATTTCTCTCTGATACTTCAGCTCAAATGCAGCAAGAGTCAGTGCCCTCGTCCCACCCACCCGACTTTGGGCTAATTCATGGTGTGTATATTAAACACTAACAAACAGCAAGTTGGACGGAGGGCTAGAGGCAGGGATGGACAGGTTGCTAGAGAGATACAAGGGTGGAACACTCTGCCCATTGCAGTTTCTACACTGCCAAATGGAGGTGGTGACAATGCCACCCCTACACTGTTGCTACAGGGATCCAGCACGGCAAGGCACTGTGAGAGCAGGGGACACAGAGCCAGGTAAGAACACTCAAGAGACACAGCAGATGGGCAGACGGGTAATGCCATTTGTAGCCCAGGCTCTCTAAATACTCTCTGAACACCCAGCAATATTCCCAAGCTGCCTCTGAGGAACTAGGAAGTAAGAGAGGATATATCTGTCAACATCACGGGGCAGATTCATTTCGCTATTTACTGATATCTTCTCTGTGCCTGCTTGAAGTACAACAGAGAGACACATCAAATCAGCAGCTGGCCTCTGGGGACGTCTCAACTACAATCATATCTCTGAATCATATCTCTAAACTAAAAACATAGTGGCCAGCCTTGGGTGCCAGCTCTGCAAATACTAGAACTCAATACCTGTATCAAATGATAAATAAATTTAGAAGCTCCACATTCACAGAGACTCCCACACACATGCACACCAAACAGGGTGAATCTGATCCGGAGATTAGCTGAATTGAGAAGCCGTCCTGAGGAAGAGCATGCTCAGTGAGAGCCCAGGGCCAGGTGGACAAGGCACCCTCAACTACGATCACGCAGGCCCCTCCTCCCAGCTGCCTGGGGAGACAAGCATGCTATATTTAGACAGGTTCTTTTTTTTTTCTTTTCCTTTTTTTTTTTTTTTGAGACAGAGTCTTACTCTGTCGCCAGGCTGGAGTGCAATAGCGTGATCTCAGCTCACTGCAACCTCTGCCTCCCGCGTTCTAAGTAATTCTCCTGCCTCAGCCTCCCGAGTAGCTGGGATTACAGGCGTGCACCACCATGCCTAGCTACTTTTGTATTTTTAGTAGAGATGGGGTTTCACCATGTTGGCCAGGCTGGTCTCGAACTCCTGACCTCAGGTGATCCACCCGCCTTAGCCTCCCAAAATGCTGGGATTACAGGCGCGAGCCACCGCACCCGGCCTAGACAGGCTCTTGACTCAAGTCTCCAAATCCAGGCAGTGATAGACCAGTCCCCTCCACGTGCCCTTCTACCAAAACCAAAAATGACAGCAAACTTTTTAACAATATGAAAATGACACCGATCATCTAGAGCACAGGAAAATTAAAATCCCCCAACATGCGGCATCTGCTTTTCCAGACAATTTCAATTTGGAGATAACCGTCAATTACAGGAACAGCAAAACTACAAAACACACCCAGCACGATGCACATTGTGACTAATCACAGCACCCACGCAGCAGGCGGCAGGCGGCCGGGGAAATGCTTTTCTCCCAAAACACTTGTGGTCCTATAAGGAGTGATACAGCTGTTGTCATACTCAAATTACCATCAGGGCCTGCCCTGTGTACTAGTCCCGCACTGACAGTGACTAATCCTAAGGCTTGGCTTTCTAAAAACCCAGTGATATACAGAGAGGCTGCCTGACAAATGTATGGGAAAGGCGTGGCACACATTTTAAATTCATCATGAAGTTTCAACATCTTTCAAAGTAGCTACTAAATCCCCGGTCATAAGGGATATAATCCCAAAAATGTATGGAAGAAGCTAATTAAGAGCCATGCCTAACTACTAAAGAGTTAAGGGAATGGGTGGCATTTACTCCATGTACTTCCAACATGCATTATACTTTCTTTGATAATTCTGTTTCCTCTTTGTTATTAAATAAATCACCTGAAATTTTCAACTACATTCACCAGGTTCTCCAATTATTTTAATATGAAATCATTGGCACATTTTTCTAAAACAGACTTTTTTCTTTCAGCAGTTATAAAGTTCACAGCAAAGTTGAGAGGGAGGTGCAGAGATTGCCCGTATTCCCTCTGACCTTACACATGCAGAGCCTCCCCCACGACCCACACCCCACCAGACTGGCACATCTGTTGCCGCTGATGAACCTCCATGGACCCATCATTATCACCCAGAGTCCACAACCTACATTAAGGTTCACCTGTGGTGTCGCACATTCTGTGGGCTAGGACAAATGTACAATGACATGTATCCATCATCAGTATCATACAGAGTATTTTCAATTCCCTAAAAATCTTCTGTTCCTGCCCTTTCCCCCTCCCGACCCCTGGCAACAGGAAACACGATCTTATCTTGCCTATTCCAGAATGTCACAGAGTTGAAATCATACAGCATGTAGCCTTTTCAGATTGGCTTCTTTCACTTGATAATAAGTATTTAAGGTTTTTCCATGTCTTTCTATTGCTTGATGGCTCATTTCTTTTTAGCATTAAATAACATTCCATTGCCTGAATATAACAGGCACATGCATTTTATAAGAAAAATCATTTAGATGGAATAATATATTGTGCCCTCTCTCTCCCATATAGAGCAGCAAAAAAATCTGGCCAAAATGCAAGGAACAGCTATTTGATGACTCTGAGAAGTTGGGACTAGAGACCAGAATTTGAAGTACCACCAAACCAGCGCTCAGTTTAAGATTTTTTTTCCCAATCCTGGATTCAATGCAGCCTGAAACCTGGGCAGTGGGCAATGGCTTGGACAGAGAGAGCTACAAGAGAAACCCTCTAGTGCTGGGTTAAAAAGAAGGAAATGGGTCCCCTAATATTTAATGAGGAGGGAGAATTCTCTGCTATGCTCATCTCCCTGCTCCTATGAGCCCCAGTCCACAAGCAGTTCTGAGGTGGCAGAGTGGGTGACAGCAACAGTGGCAGCACAGGGACTCGCAAACATAAAAAGAGGAGAACTCTTCTCTTGGATCAGAGGAGCTGTGGTCCCAAGAAGGTGGAGTAAACTCCACTGCGTTTTTCTCCTTTCTCTCTTCTGCTGCTGCTTTGCCCCACATGTGGGTGCAGTCACAGGATATGTGCAGCAAAGCAGGGTAAATAAAGCCTAGTTTTCTGGCTGGAGCACAAAAAGGAAAGGGAAGTAGAAACCACTGAGACACTTTGGAGAGGGAGAAACAACATAGTCATTTGTGAACTCCTGGGTGCGTCCCCAAACTGCACATGTATGGATCGGACCCCTGGGGGCTTTAAGAACTGAACAGACCACCACCCCACATCTGAGACTGGCCACTGGTAGTACAAACATGAGAAGATCTGAATAACACTGTACAGACTTTTCAACCTTACCTGCCACTGAAATGACAAGCACAAAGGGCTCAGCAGAAATTTAAACATGAACCCAACTAGGTCAATCGCCAGATTTAAAAAATATATATGTCAACATTCTCCATAAGTTTTAAATAAGAGCCAGAGTATCATAATGAAATAGTCAAAATGTCTAGGAAATAATACAATAATAATTCATCATATAAAGAACTAGGAAAATTTCAACTCCTCTGGGAAAGACAATCCACGGCTGTTACAACGAGATGACCCACATACTACTGTTTGACAAAGAGTTTAAACAACTATTATAACAATGCTCTAAGTAAGGGCAAGAACTTTTGAAATGAATGAAAACTTAGTAAGTCTTGGCAAAGAAATAGAAGATATAAAGAAGAAACAAAAGAAAATTTTAGATTTGAAAATACAGTAACTAAAATGAAAAACTCAAGGGATAGGCTCAACATCAGACTCACTGACTTGGTGTATAGGTCAACAGAAATCATCTAACCTGAACAACGTAAAGAGAAAGGACTGGAAAAATGAACAGGCATAGGGACCTATGGGGCAATACCAACAGGTCTAATTTTCATGTCAATGGGATCCTAGAAAGAAAGGAAAAATAATGTGGTACACAAAAAATATTTTATGAATTAACAGAAAACTTTTCAAATTCCACAAAACTTCATGAAAGAAAACAGATTCAAGTAGTTCAGCAATCCCTATACGAGATGAGTACAAAAAAAAGCCCACACTCTGGGACATCGTTATCAAAGTGCTTAAAACTAAAAACAAGGAAAAAACCTTGAGAATCACCAAAACAAAGCCACATTTCTTAAATGGAAATAATTTGAATGACTACAAAAATTACAATGGCTAGAATGAAGTCGAAAAGACTTTTAAAGTACTGAGATTAAAAAGAAACTGTAAACCATGTTACTATATCCAGTAAATATATCCTTCAAGTATGACAGTGAAACAAAGATATTCTCAAATGAAGGCAAAGAGAATTCACTGCCAGCAGGACTGTTCTAGAATAATTGTTAAAGTTATTCAGACAAATAGAAATAGTACAGAAAGAAAACCTGGAACATGAGGAGGAAAAGACATGTTAAATATCTAGGCCAATACATGATTCTTCTTTTTTGAGTTCTTTAAAATGTAGATGTAACACAAAACCATGGAGGATACCTATGTAATAGTAAGTTATATTCCACATAAATGATAAAATATTCACTCTAAGGAGACTGTGAGAAGTTGGATTATTTTAATCCCTAGAAAACTCATGCAAATAGGGCCGGGCGCGGTGGCTCAAGCCTGTAATCCCAGCACTTTGGGAGGCCGAGACGGGCGGATCACGAGGTCAGGAGATCGAGACCATCCTGGCTAACACGGTGAAACCCCGTCTCTACTAAAAAGTACAAAAAAAAAAAAAAAAAAAAAAAAAACTAGCCGGGCGTGGTGGTGGGCGCCTGTAGTCCCAGCTACTCGGGAGGCTGAGGCCAGAGAATGGCGTAAACCTGGGAGGCAGAGCTTGCAGTGAGCTGAGATCCGGCCACTGCACTCCAGCCCGGGCTACAGAGCGAGACTCCGTCTCAAAAAAAAAAAAAAAAAAAAAAAAAAAAAAAAAAAAAGAAAACTCATGCAAATAAACAAAGGGATATACTAAAAATCCCTGTAGATACATTAAAATAAGATACTAAAAAATTTCAAATACAGAAAGATTGGAAAGCAGAAACAAGAATGCAAGTCAGGCAACAAAGAAAAAATAAATCGTTAAATGGTTGATCTAAATCGAAAAATATGAATGAGACAATAGGCCATTATCCTTCACTAATGCAAATGATTTGATGTAATGTAATAGTTTAATATAATTATTTGATGTAAATGGTCTAAACAATCCAACTAAAAGACAGATATTATTTAACTCCATGCTATCTTCAAAAAACTCGCTTTAAATATGATTATGTAGGTGGTTAGAGGTAAACTGATGGAAAAACCACACCATAAAAATATTACTCAAAAGAAAGCTGGGATGGTTATATTCATATCAAAATACAGACATCAGACAAATCAAAGACATCAGGGATAAAGAAGGACATTACATAAAACAGTCAATTCAACAGGAAGATAAAATAATCCTAAACTTCAATACACCTGACAATGAAGTTTTGAAATAGATACAACAATGAAATAAATTAACCCACAATTAACTTTTGAGACAATACTCTCTTAGAAATCAGTACAACTCATACACAGAAAACCAACAAGAATATAGAAGAACTCACAAATACAATCAACCAACTTGACTTAATTGACATCACTAGAATTTTACCCAACTGCAGAAAATACACTGTTTTCTACAGCAAACAGAACACTAATCAACATAGACAATCTCCTGGGACATAAAACAAACTTTACCAAATATTAAAAAAAAAATTAAAGGCATACAAAAATATGTTCTCTAACCATACTGAAATTAGACCTGAAATCAATAACAAAGATAACCATAAAATCTATAAGCACTTAGAAATGTCACAATATATGACTACAGAATGCATGGAGAAAGAGAACTCCGAGGGACTTGAGCATACAGTTTTTAAAAATCATCATTGCCGGGATGATGATAAAGAAGTACTTAGAAGGAAATGCAGAGCATTAACTGCTTATATTAGAGAGGAAAGTTCTCAAACTAATCATTTAAACCTCCATTTAAATCAAATTTGAAAAAGTAGAGCAAAACAAACCCAAATCATACACAAGGAAATTGGTGAAACAGATAAAAGGCAATAGAAAACAATGACCACAGAAGATATTTCATCTGAGAAGCCTATAAAAAGAATGACAAAGAAGAGAGAAGACACTAATTACTAATGAGGAATGAAAAAGAAGATATCACTACAGAGACCACAGATAATACAGGAATAATAAGGGAATGCTATGAACATATCTACACACATAAATTCAGCAACTTTACATGAAACACATCAATTTATCAAAAATCACTACCAACACACACTCATTAAAGATTAAACAGATAATTCAAATGTACTCATGTAAATATTTGAATCTGTAGTTTTTGTTTGTATGTTTTTTTGTGAGATGGAGTTTCGCTCTTGTTGCCCAGGCTGGAGCGAAGGGGTGCAATCTTGGCTCACTGCCACCTCTGCCTCCTGGGTTCAAGTGATTCTCCTGCCTCAGCCTCCTGAGTAGCTATAATTACAGGCGTGCACCACCACGCCCAGCTAATTTTTGTATTTTCAGGAGAGACGGGGTTTCACCATGTGTTGGCCAGGCGAGTCTCAAACTCTTGACCTCAGATGATCTGCCCGCCTCGGCCTCCCAGAGTGCTGGGATTACAGGCATGAGCCACCACGTACAGCCAAATCTGTAGTTTAAGAACATTATGAAAAAGAAATTTTTAGACCCAGATGGTTTCACTGGTCGATTTTACTAAGCATTTAAGATGAAAAACATAAAATGAAAAAACACCAATAACATTAGACAGACACATCACAAGAAAACTATAGACAAATATCCCTCATGAATACATATGCAAAATTCCTCAAAAAAAAAAAAAATAGAATCTAGCAATATATAAAAAGAATAGGCCGGGCACGGTGGCTCACGTCTGTAATCCCACTTTGGGAGCCAAGGCAGGCAGATCACAAAGTCAGGAGCTCGAGATCATCCTGGCTAACACGGTGAAATCCCATCTCTACTAAAAATACAAAAAAAAAAAAAAAAAAAAAACGGGCATGGTGGCAGGTGCCTGTAGTCCCAGTTAGTTGGGAGGCTGAGGCAGGAGAATGGCGTGAACCCAGGAGGTGGAGCTTGCAGTGAGCTGAGATTGTGCTACTGCACTCCAGCCCAGGTGACAGAGCAAGACTCCACCTCAAAAAAAAAAAAAAAGATTTATACACCACAATCAAGGAGGTTTAATCTCAGGAATGCAAGGCTGATTCAATATTTGAAAATCAATTAATGTAATTCACCATACTGACAGTTTAAAGAAGAAAAACCACATGAGTGTATCAATCAAAGCAAAGAAAAGCATTTGATGTAATTCAGTATCAAGTCTCAGCAAATTATAAACAAAAAAAAAACCTTCCTAAGCCTATTAAAATATAGCTATAAGGCCAGGCGTGGTGGCTCATGCCTGTAATCCCAGCACTTTGGGAGGCCGAAGCAGGTGGATCATGAGGTCAGGAGTTTGAGACCAGCCTGGCCAACACAGTGAAACCCTGTCACTACTGAAAATACAAAAATTAGCTGGGCATGGTGGTGCACACCTGTAGTCCCAGCTACTCAGGAGGCTGAGGCAGGAGAATCACTTGAACCCAGGAGGCAGAGGTTGTGGTGAGCCAAGATTGCACCACTGCACTCCAGCCTGGGCAACAAAGCAAGACTCCATCTCAAAAAAAAAAAAAAGCTATAATGAAACCTGCCTCCACGATCAAGCTTCACAAAGAAAGACTGAATGTTTTCCCCTAAGATCAGGAACAAGGTAAGAGTGTGTATTCTCACTACTTCTATTCAACTTCTTTTTTTTTTTTTTTTTGAGACAGAGTCTTGCTTTGTCACCCAGGCTAGAGTGCAGTGGTGCAATCTCAGCTCACTGCAACCTCCACCTCCCAGCTTTAAGCAATTCTCTGCCTCAGCCTCCCAAGTAGCTGGGACAACAGGAGCATGCTGGCATGCCTGGCTAGTTTTTGTATTTTGTAAAGACAGAGTTTCACCATCTTGGCCAGGCTGGTCTTGAACTCCTGACCTCGTGATCCACACGCCTCAGCTTCCCAAAGTGCTGGGATTAGAGGCATAAGCCACTGTGCCCAGCTATTCAACTTCTTACTGGAAATCTATACTGTACAATAAGAAGAGAAAAACAAATAAAAGGCATCAAATTTGGACAGACAGAAACAAACCACACCTTTCTTCTAGACATACATAGCAAATCCCAAAGAATCTGCGAACAAAAAAAAAGCAAAAATCCTCACAGAATTAACAGAATTTAAGCAAGCTTGTGGAATACAAAGTCAACACACAAAAATCAATTATATTTCTATACTAACAATCCATAATTAGGAATTAAAATTTTTAAATTCCATTTACAAGCATCTACCAAAAAAGTGAAGTATTTAGGTATAAGTCTAGTTGACATGCATAAGATTTGTATGCTGAGAACTACAAAACACTGGTTAATGAAATCAAAGAAAACCTAGAAAAATGGAGAGACATATATTCATTGGTCAGATGACTCAAATTGATTTACAAATTTAACAAAATTTCAAATTCTCAGTATGACTGTTTTTGTAGACATAGACAAACTGATCTGAAAATTTATATGGAAAGGCAAAGAAATGAGAAGAGCCAAACTAATTTTAAAAAATAAGAATGTTGGAAGAATCACACTACACAGCCTTAAGACTTACTATAAAGCTACAGTATTCAAGATAGTGTGATAGTGGTGAAGCAACAGTTATAAATCAATTAAACAAGACTGACAATCAAGAAATAGATCCACATAAATATAGTCAAGTGATTTTTTATGAAGGTGTAAAGGCAATTAAACAGAAGAAAGTCTTTTCAACAAATGGTATTATAACAATTGGATACCCTATGCCAAAGAAAAAGAGAAGTAGCAGCAGCAGAACTTTGACCTAAGTCACATGCCTTATACAACAATTAACTCAAAATGGACCATGATCTAAATGGAAAAGCAAAGGTATAAAACCTTTAGAAGAAACATACAAGAAAATATTCATGGCCTGGGTTAGGCAAGAGTTCCTAGATATGGTACCCAAATCATGTCTAGAGCATAAAGTTTAAAACAAAAAAAGCTATACTTCTTCATAATTAAAATTTTCTACTCTTCTAAAGACACTGCTAAAGAACAAAAACACAAGATACTGACTGAAAAAAAAAATCTGCAAATCACATATGACCTAGGAGCTGTATCCACATTATATAAAGAAACTTCAAGTAACTAAAAAAAAAAAAGCAAAAAATAATCGAATTTTAAAATGGGCAAAGGACATGAACAGACACTTCTTAAAATAAAACATCCAAACAGCCAATATGAAAAAAATGTTCATCATCATTAATCATCAGAGAAATGCAAATCAAAACCACAATGAGATGCCATCTCACACTAGTCAGGATGGTGATTATCAAAAAGTCAAAAAATAACATGCTGGTGAGGCTGCAGAGAAAGGGGAATACATATACTGTTGATAGGAATGCGAATTAGTTCAGCCACTGTGGAAACTAGTTTAGAGGTTTCTCAAAGAACTTAAGCAGAACTACCATTCAAAGAAGTAATCCTATTACTGGATATATATCCAAAGGAAAAGAAACCATTGTGCCAAAAAGATACATGCCAGTCATACGTTCACAGCAACACTATTCACAATAGCAAAGACAAGGAATCAACCTAAGTGCCCATCAGTGGTAGACTGGATTAAAACAAAATATGGTACATATACACCATCGAATACTACACAACCACAAAAAAGAATTAAATCATGTCCTTTGAAGCAACATGGATGCAGCTGGATGCCACTATCCTACGTGAATTAATGCAGGAACAGAAGACAAATACCGCATATTGTTACTTGTAAGTAGGAGTTAAACACTGAGTACACATGGACATAAAGATGGGAACAACAGACACTGAGGATGTTGGAGGTGGGGAGAAAAGGAGGGCAGCATGGGCTGAAAAACTACCTCTTGGGTACCATGCTCACTACCTGGGTGATGGGATCAACCATTCCCCAAACCTCAGCATCCCACAATATACCCATGTAACAAAACTGCAAATGAACCCTCTTATTCCAAAATAAAAGTTGAAAAATCAAAAAATAAAAACAATCCCACAACATAAGAAAACAAACAACTCTTTGAAAAATAGGCAAAAGACTTAAAAGAGAGGCAACAGATTTCACCCAAAAAGACATATGGATGGTAAATAAACACACAAGTCTTCTCCATCGTCAGCCTTTAGATAATTGCAAGTTAAAACCATGATGTGATATAAGAATAGCTAAAATAAAACAATCTTAAAAATATCAAGTGCTGGTGAGGATACAAAGCAATTGGAGCCCTCATGCATTGCTGGTGGGAATGCAAAATGGTACAGACACTCTGGAAAACCATTTGGCGGTTTCCTAAAATGGTAAACACTTCAGGCATATAGTTACGACCCAGCACTCCCACTCCTGGGTATTTACCCTAAAGAAATGAAACTTTAGGTTCACACCAACACCTGTCCATGAATATTTATAGCAGTTCTATTCACACTCACAAAACACTGGAGAAAACCCAGATGTCCCTCAATGAGCGGATGGGTAAACAAACAGTGGTGGACCCATATGACGGAAGAAGATGACTCTGCATAAAAACTGGGCTACAGAGCGAGAGTCTATCTCAAAAATGAAAAAAATGAATGAACTGCTGACAGTCGATTGAAAGGAGTTGAATCTCAAAGGCAGTATGCTGTGCAAAAGAGGTTAGGTTCAAAATGATATATACCCTACAATTCCATTTATCGGGCATTCTCAAAAAAGAATTATAGTGATGGAGAACAAATCAGTGGTTGCCAGGAAGAGAACTAAAGAAAATTTTGGGGTGATGAAAGTGTTCTGTGTGCTAACTCTGGTATCTATGCACATGTTAAAATTCACAGAACTATGAAAGAAGTCAACTGGATTCCATTTTGGTTTAAAAAGTAAAATATAAAAAACATAAATGGGGGCTGGGCATGATGGCTCATGCCTGTAATCCCAGCACTTTGGGAGGCCAAGGCGGGTGGATCACCTGAGGTCAGGAGTTCGAGACCAGCCTGACCAACAAGGTGAAACCCTGTCTCTGCTAAAAATACAAAAATTAGCCAGCATGGTGGCAGGTGCCTGTAGTCACACCTATTCGGGAGGCTGAAACAGGAGAATTGCTTGAACCCGGGAGGCAGAGGCTGCAGTGAGCCAAGATCGTGCCACTGCACTCCAGCCTGGGCAGCAGTCTCAGGAAAAAAGAAAGAAAAGAAAGAAAAGAAAGAAAAGAAAGAAAAGAAAAGAAAAGAAAGGAAGGAAGGAAGGAAGGAAGGAAGGAAGGAAGGAAGGAAGGAAGGAAGGAAGGAAGGAAGGAAGGAAAGAAGGAAGGAAGGAAATAATAATAATGCTGCAAATGGGGCTGGGCACGATGACTCACGCCTGTAATCCCAGCACTTTGGGAGGCTGAGGCGGGTTGATCACCCGAGGTCAGGAGTTTGATACCAGCCTGGCCAACATGGTGAAACTCTGTCTCCACTAAAAATACAGTAATTAGCCGAGCGTGATGGTAGGTGCCTGTAATCCCAGCAACTCAGGAGGCTGAGGCAGGAGAATCGCTTAAACCCAGGAGGATGAGGTTGCGGTGAGCCGAGATCACGCTATTGCACTCCAGCCTGGGCAATAAGAGTGAAACTCCGTCTCAATAAATAAATAAATAAATACATACATACATACATAATTTTAGAAAATACAAATGGGAAATAAGAACTGAATGCAAATGCCAGTCTTCAAGATGGATACCTATGAAAATACTCTTCTATCTACTCAATTAATTGTATGCAACTAATTCATTTACTCAACCTGTCCTTGTTAAAATATGAACCAGAACAATATGAGGAGTCATTAGGGTTAAAACTATAAAGAACAATATAAAATAGTCCTCATGAGAGCAGGGCCAAAATGTCTTGTTTCCACTTGTGCATAATGATGGCACAGAGACACAGCAGAACAGAGCCCTGCACAGTCTAAGGTTAGCAGCATCTCCTCCCAGCATGCTGGCCACACTGGTGCTCAGGGTGCAGTGAGCAACGGACAGCAACTGATTTGTTCATAACAGTTTCCTTTTTAAATTGTTATTCTGTACCAAATAGTCTATTCAACAAATGGTGTTATAACAACTGGGAACAAGCCTATCATTTGATTATTTTGCAAGTCATTCTACCTACTTGTGTCCTTCCCTCTCCATGTTCTCATTGTCTGCTCTCCTAAGTCACCTCCCAAGTGACTCTTGGCTCCCAGAGCCATAGATCTCACTGCCCTCCTGCTGACACTTCCTCTCAGCCCTCCCTGGATCCCGTGTCACTGCATTCGGGCGTGACCTCCGCAAAGTGGCCAGAGCTTGTTTCCTAAAACAGGAGCTGATGATCTTCCATGGTTCCTCCACTGTCTACAATGGAGCTCCGCTGGGCAGCAGGGCTCAGAGGACCTTCATGTGCTGATCCTGCCCATCTGCTCTCCTGCTCACCTCCTGTCCTGGAGTGCCACTTCTCCTTATTCCAGAAATAAGACTCAGTCTCAAACACTTCTGTGCCTTGCACACAGTAGGTGTGCTAACAACGTCTGCAAATTGTATGTGAACACTCCCAGCAAGCCACAGAATGGAAGTGAACGGCAGCGATTAGAACAAACAACTACAAGTAATTACCTTTCAGTGCCAAAAACAATGACGCCTCCTTTGAGGAAATGCAACTTGTCCTACTTTCGATAATGAGAACTATGGAAATTATTGTTTCCCTGTTGCCCAGCTTGTCAGAAACATAAAGACCGAACTGATGTTCAATTGCAGGACACAGATTTGCTTTCATGGCTGATATCTCTCCCCTCTCTGCCTTTCTTTGGCCTGGTTTCCTGTTTCTATTTTTATTCATCCTCCTGCATGCCAGCCCCACACCAGGGCCTTGGGAAAACAAATGAGATACAGAGAAAAACGGCAGTTCAGGAAAACAGAAATCCCCCAGGATGCTGCAAAGCAAAATGTTCCACGTGAGCAGCAGTAACCTTAGGGTGGTCATATTTGCAACCCGAATGAAAGGTGGCGATTGCTCAAGATCAACACTTGGACTTGAGCAAACACAATCGAATGCATACACCAATCACAGACTCAATAGAACGGGCAAGTCATAATGCCAGTGGCATAAATTATGTGCTATTGGTTACCAGAGGACAATGTGTGCCACCAGCACATCTAATTTGCCTTATTTGGAAATCTGACTGCTAATCATTGGGGAACATGGGTTCTGAAGGAACAGGCAAATTAGAATGCCTGGCTGGCTGATCAGCAGGGTCCTTCCAGCAGAGATAATGTGAAACCTGCAACGTCACAACCCAGGTCGCTGGCTTGAAAAAAGCTTGTCTACATTGTAAAATGATTTGCGCTCAGCCTCCTTTAAATCTTATCTTAATCAGAAGTTAGTTTACCCCTAAATAAACATAGACATCAGAACAAAGGGTGCGTGAAAGATGTGTGCTATCTTTCTAAACTCAAATTTAGGCTCGCCCCACCCTGCTTTAACCTTCTTGGGCTTCCTACTTCCCTGACTCTCTCTCCATCTTCCCTCACAACCTCAGCCTCGGCCCTTCTTTGTGAGTTTCAGGAAGATTAAACTGTTCAATAATAACCCTGAATACTAATATGCAAAATCCCACTTCTCCCAGACACCCAGGCCAGCACCCTTTCTGGCACCATGCATACTCCCCTCTCCATGTGAACACCTTGACCTCAGGTGGGAGCTCCGGTGCCACTCCCTGAAGCATGGGCCCTCCACAGGCGTGTGCCCTTCCCTCCGGACTGGCATCTGCATAGCAACACCACACTGTACTGCATGGAATCTGCCTCTGTCCCTCGCCCTCCTCCCCAAGAGCAAAGGCCACGTCTTCTTTAGGTCTCCAGCATCTAGCACAGTGTCTGTTCCTGCCAGGGGCTCACAACCCTTGGGGTACGATTGAATGAACAGATGAATGGCTAGCTACATGGAGCGCCAGAGCAAGGAAAGCAGAAACCCCAGTTAGAGCCAGCGAGCCATCGCGAAGCAGTGAAGAAGGACTGAGGGGCACCGGGGAGAACAGGCGTCTCAGGGACCACAAGCAAGGCTGGGGCACACAGACACATAAGGGATGTCTGAGTGACCAGAAGATACAGACACAAACTGTGAGTCACAGACTCACCAGAAAGGAGATCGCTGGGGCCAACCTCTGTGTCTTCCAAAGTCCTAGCCAGGACTTCCAGCACAAGGATCATACACAACTGTAAAAAGTTACCTTGAACACGATCTGGGAAATTTAAATATGAACAGGAAATTAGCTGTCATTAAGGAATCATTGTCAGGCAGGGTAATGACGTGATGGTCATAAAAAAGTAAGCTTTCTCAGGCCAGGCATGGTGGCTCATGCCTATAATCCTAACGCTTTGGGAGGCTGAGGTGGGTGGATCACCTGAGGTCAGGAGTTCGAGACCAGCCTGGCCAACATGGTGAAACCCCGTCTCTACTAAAAATAAAAAATTAGCCGGGTGTGGTGGTGGGCGCCTGTAATCCCAGCTACTTGGGAGGCTGAGAAAGGAGAATCACTTGAACCCAGGAAGTGGAGGTTGCAGTGAGCCGACATCACACCATTGCACTCCAGCCAGGGCAACAGAGCAAGACTCCATCTCAAAAAATAAAAAAGTAAGCTTTATCAGTGCACAATGAGCACGGAAGTATTTACAAATGAAAAGATAGAATGGGGGAACTTTTGCCTTAAAATGTTCAAGCCAAAAATAAAAAATAAGAAGTGGGGGCAGGCACAGTGGCTCACACCTGTAATCCCAGCATTCTGGGAAGCTGAGACAGGTAGATCCCCTGAGGTCAGGAGTTCTGGACCAGCCTGACCAACATGGTGAAACCCCATCTCTACTGAAAATATAAAATTAGTTGGGCGTGGTGGAGGGCGCTGTTTGGGAGGCTGAGGCAGGAGAATCTCTTGAACCCAGGAGGTGGAGGCTGTAGCGAGCTGAAATTGTGCCACTGCACTCCAGCCTGGGCAACAGAATGAGACTTCGTCTCAAAAAAAAAAAAAAAAAAAGTGGGAGAATTGGCAAAATGTTAAAAATTGCCAAAGCTCATGAATGGACCCACAAGGTTTCTTTACTATGTTCTCTGCTTTTATTCACATTTGAAAGTTTCCATGTCCATTTTGTCATTTTAAGGCACCCACTGAATGGAATTAAATGAATCTTCAAATCAATGACTATTGATTATAATATTTGAGGAAATCCCATAAAAAGTCATCCATTCCAAGAGTATTATGTTTTAAAGAATCTAATTATTTAGAATGAGTACTATTTAAATACGACTGATAAAGACATTTTTAAAAATCCATCAAAAGCTGGAAAAACATAATTCAGCCAACCTAATCTAATTGTATTCTTTAAATGGCCCCCTTATTTCCTGAAGCCAGGTATTAGAAAGTGACACATTCTATTTGCTGACACAAAAGGCATTCTTGCACATTTCTAGGTAGCTGTTCTCCTTCAGCCTCTTTGGCACACATCTGTGAGACCTGCTGCCAGCTCTGAGGGAGACCCGGCTGAGCACTCCCCTGTGTGGAGGGTCCCTCCTGTCTGGGACCTCATTCTGTCCCCTCCTCCCTCCTGGAAAGCAAAGCTCCTTCCAAGGCCTGTGGCTTGCCCAAGCCCAGCTCTTTGCAGCCCCTGCAGGCCCTGAGTAGCCCTGAGTAAAGAGGAGCGGGGCCTTCCAGGGATGCCCACGTATCCCAGGCCTGGGCACACAGGTTCCATGCACCCCACAGCCAAGGCTGCTGCTACCCTGGGGCCAGGATTCCACTTTCCCTTGAGTAAGACAATGACAGAAGTGAAGGAATAAGTTACTAAACACACGTGATGCCCCAAATCAAAAAGTTTAGATTTAAAATTCAATAAACTTCACACACACTAGAATGGTGAAAATTAAAGACTGACCCAACAACTGTAATTCCCATCCACTGCTAGAAGAAGAAGAAACAATCACTTTGAAAACAGCTGGGCAGTTTTGTAGTTGTTTGTTTACTTTGTTTCGTTTTCGTCAAACTACTTCTCAGCTAAAAAACCCTGGCAGTTTTGTAAAACATTAAACATACATTTACAATGTGACTCAGCCATTCCACTCCTTGGTAATTACCCTAAAGAAAGGGAATATATGTCCTTATAAAAACTATAAATGAATGTTCATAATAGCTTTATTTGTAATAGCTAAAACCCCAAAACAACCTAAATGTCAATCAATGGGAGAACAAATTGTTGTAAATTAATGATGGTACACTGTTCATCAATAAAGAGGGATGAACAATAGAGACACCATGAAATCATCACGCCAAGTGAAAGAACTAGACAAAAAGACGCCACCTACATAAATAAAATAGATCAATGGTGGTTGAGGAGCACAGAAGAGGGAGGAATGGATTGCAAAGAAGCACAAGAAACCTTTGAGCAGCAACAGAAAAACTTCTGTATCTCAGTTGTGGTAACTGTTTCAAGGGTGTCACACACATCAAAATTCATAAAGCTGTATGCCTTAATATGTACAGTTTACTGCACATAAATATACCTCACTAAAGTAGCTCCAAAATACAGTACACCTTCTCAATCACAAAGAGGAAAAAGAAGAAACTCATCCATAACTGAGAACCAACAGACACTGGCTACAAGGCAGGTTGTTCCATGCTCAGTAAGGGGTGCTGGATCATGCATCGTGTTCCTAGGTCATTCTATGCTTGGTAAGAGGTCCCAGGTCACACACAGTGCTCCCAGGTTGTCCCAGGCTTAGTAAGGGGTGCTGGATCATGCACAGTGCTCCCAGTATATAAGCGACAGGCACTTAGTCTGTAGCTACTTGCCTAAGTTTTTCAACAGTCAAGAACTACTTTAGGCTGGGCTCGGTGGTTCACGCCTATAATCTCAGCACTTTGGAAGGCCAAGGTAGGCGGATCACTTGAGGTCAGGAGTTCAAGACCAGCCTGGTCAACATGGTGAAACCACATCTCTACTAAAAATACGAAAATTAGCCAGGCATGGTAGCATATGCCTGTAGTCCCAGCTACCCAGGAGGCTGAGGCAGGAGAATCACTTGAACCTGGGAGATGGAGGTTGCAGTGAGTGGAGATGTGCCACTGCACTCCAGCCTGGGCAACACAGTGAGACTCTGTCTTAAAAAAAAAAAAAAAAAAAAGGCAGGGGCACAGGGCTCACACCTGTAATCCCAACACTTTGGGAGGCCAAGGCAGGCAGATCACCTGAGGTCAGAAGTTAAAGACCAGCCTGGCCCACATGGTGAAACCCCATTTCTACTAAAAGTGCAAAAAAAAAATTTGCCGGTCGTGGTGGCACAGGCCTATAATCCCAGCTACTCAGGAGGCTGAGGTGGGAGAATCACTTGAGCCTGAGAGGCAGAGGTTGCAGTGAGCTGAGATTGCACCATTGCACTCCAGCTTGGGCGACAAGAGTAAAACTCCATCTCAAAAAAAAAAAAAAAAAAAAAAAAAAAACCAAAAGAAAAAAAAAACTATTTTACTCTTAATTCCAAGCAAAAGTTTAATATTTTTCTGTACTTGATATCACTAGCCTCTAACTAAACCATGTCATCCTTGAGGCCCAGCAATATAAGCAGGTTTTTGTACCCCCCGTAGACCTAGCACTGTCCTTGCACATGGTCTATGCTCTACTTATATAGAATTTAAAGTTTTACTGGTATCACTTATTCAAAGTTATCAAAATTGTTTATTTTTAAAAATATTGCCCAATTAGGGAAAAGCACACAACAGGGCCTGTTGGGGAGAGCAGTAGAAAATACAGGGGGCGAGGCCGAGGCGGGCGGATGGTCAGGAGGGTGAAACCCCGAGCGGGCGCCTGTAGTCCCTAGGAGGCAGGAAATGGCGTGAACCCGGGAGGCGGAGCTTGCAGTGAACGGAGATGCGCCATGCAGGGGCGACTCTGTCTCAAAAAAAAAAAAAAAAAAAACCTAAATGACAGACTGGGCACAGTGGCTCTCAACCATAATCCCAGCACTTTGGGAGACCAAGCAGGGCAGATCACCTGAGGTGAGGAGTTCAAGACCAGCCTGGCCAACATGTTGAAACCCCATCTCTACAAAAATATAAAAATTAGCCAGGCATGATGGCAGGTACCTGTAATCCCAGCTACTCGGGAGGCTGAGGAGGGAGAATCGCATGAACCCAGGAGGCAGAGGGTGCAGTAAGCAGAGATCGCACCACTGTACTCCAGCCTGGGTGACAGGGCAAGACTCTGGCTCAAAAACAAAAAAACAAAACAAAAAAAACCTACATGACAGGTTGATAGGTGTAGCAAACCACCATGGCACATGTATACCTATGTAAAAAACCTGCAAATTCTGCACATGTATCCAGAACTTAGGGTAAAAAGAATAACAATTAAAAATATATATATTAAAAAACATTTTTCTAAGAAAATATTGCCCAATTAACTGGAACCACTGAAATAATCTTGCAAATGCCTAGATATATACACAGTCACTGATACAGGCCTGTCCTTTCAGACTGTCACTGACAGCAACTACTTTGCAAGTGTTGGGACACACCCAGCAAAGCAAACAGGACATCCTGGAGACAAGGATATGTACGACACCCTCCCAGGGCCATCAGTTCATATTCTGTGTTAACTGTCCTGTGCCTCTGGCGTTCCGTAGGTCCCTATAGATGATGTGTCCAACAACTGACATCAAAGCCCAAGAAATTGTGGCCAATCTAATCTCAACTTTCTTGTTAACCTTTCTGAAAAATTTCAAATCCTGGCAGCCTCACAGAAGTCTGAACTTCTCCATACCTCTTTACCCTCCCCTAAGTGATCAATGAAAATTTAAAAATCCTCACTGAGTAATCCCTAAGCTACTATTTACATAAGCTAATCTTGGGGATATTTACAGCTTGTCTGGCCTGGCTGTGGCTTAGGTCTGGAAGGAGTGTTATATTTAAGAACTGCTTCAGCAAAATAATTTTCTGAGAAGCCTTTCATAAAAATAAACCTGACTTATCTTGGCCCCACCCTACAAGTAGAACTAACTGCTCCGCTCCTTCTTTTCTGGCTGTTCATGAAGCACTTTGCACATATCTCTACGATAACACTTGTTGTAATGGCCTTTAAAGATCAGTCCTCTCTTCTTTACTGTGGGATCTGTCAGGGCAGGGACACCCATGACATCAGCACATAGGTGAATTTTAATTAATACTTAGTTTTTTAAAAATCATGAGCCAATTAAATAAATCCATTTTAAAATGATCCTACATCAGAAAAATGGATCATTTCATATTTAAACCTTCGTAATACGTAGGGCAATATGACAAACAACACAGAGACAATGATACACATATTATTTTAATGTAAACTTTGTCCTAACATGGAAGATGTCTGATTAAATGAAGGCATTCAATATTTTTGTTTAATTAAGCTTGGCTTTACTTTCTTTTTCTTTTTTATTCTTTTGTTATTGGTTTTGCTTTTTCACCAAAGCATTATCTTACATAAGTTAAATATTTCATTTCTTTTTTGATCAATAACTTAAGATAACTTTTGGGGGGGGCAAATAATACCGCAGGAAATCAATTAGATAAATGACTGACTCTGAAAGCATTTTATGGTATGTATGTATGTTTGCTTCTAAATTAAATTTTTGAGGCAGCTGGTAGGCAAATGATGTTTCTTTGGTTTAAGAAAAAAAAATTGACATATGATGTTGGTGAATGGCATCTGTGAGCTCTTTTTGTTTAGTTGTTTCAAGTTCTAATACTTATTACTAATGTTTTATTTGGTACAGGCATCTCTGAGTAATCTACATTTGCCAGGTGTGCTTTCTAATTTTTTCTAGACTTTCAATCCATAGTAACCAAAATTGGGTGTTTAGGTTAGAAAACCCATACTTTTGGACCCCACTCTCCAGCCAGTTCCAATTCATAAAAATGGTAAGAGACTGATTTTCAGAATAGTAAAAATAGCCAGTTTCCTGAATTCTACTTACTGGATTACAGTCATTCTAAAGAGCTGTTAGTTTATTCTGTTCATTTAATTCACAATACAACCCTATGCTATTGTTACTATTAAAAAAAAAAAAGGAAGAAAGAAAGTATTTTACAGAATAGTTTTTGTTTCATGATAGATGTTTGCTTGCGAGGATTTATGGGCATTTTGATACTGCTGATTACTCACAGGGAGGTGCTAAGTATAGCACGAGAACTTGCTTGCAATCTGGGCTGGACCGCCTTTTTCCAAAGTAACTTGGTTAAACCATGTGAAGTGCATTACAAACACATATTTCTTGAAGAGGAAATTCTTGTTCTAGAAAATGACCACGCTATATGTATTCAGGTCTTTTCCACTAAATAGAACTCCCAGGCTGGCCACCTTGGGAGCTAGAACGATATCTCAACTAATACACACTTAAGGAATTGATGGCTGGGTGTAATACTGAATGATGAATGAAAGGATCATCTTTAGCCAAGGCTGGATGTCTGAATTACCAGGGAGCACCTTCAAACCGTCTTGTGAGTCCCCTCCCTGCTGGCCCAGGCAGCATCCCCCTGGGAAGAGCTGAGATATGCTTCTAATCCAAAATTCCTCGGTGACTGGGATGCACATCCCTGGTTAACACCCACTGGGGCAGAATCCCGCCTTCATCTTTACATTGGTAGACTCAGCATCAAGGCTGAGCAACCAGAACATTTATAGTCCAGACAGGGCAATTTGGTAGGTGAAATGGGCATTATTAGGAATCACACCAGGTGTTAACTGGGACTGTCCCAATTGTGGCACGTGGTCACTTTTCAGTACCTGAGGTTTTCTGTTGTTGTTTTTAACATGATAAGCTAAGTTTCATCATTTTGATAAGCTTTCTTTTTTTTTTTTTTTTTTTTTTGAGATGGAGTCTCACTCTGTCACGCAGGCTGGAGTGCAATGGTGTGATCTCAGCTCACTGCAACCTCCGTCTCCCGGGTTCAAGCAATTCTCCTGCCTCAGCCTCCCAAGTAGCTGGGGTTACAGGCACCTGCCACCATGCCCAGCTAATTTTCTGTATTTTTAGTAGAGATGGGGTTTTGCCATGTTGGCCAGACTGGTCTTGAACTCCTCACCTCAGGTAATCTGCCCGCCTCAGCCTCCCAAAATGCTGGGATTACAGGCTTGAGCCACCATGCCTGGCCTTGAAAATCTTTATATAAACAACGAATACATACTTCTATAAAGAAAACTGTCACATGCAGCCCTTGATACATGAAAAAGCCAACCATTAGAAAGGTTTGTATCAGTGGGATTTGGTTATAAAAGTCTCCTTTCAGAGGCCACTCGATGTATGTTTTTAATACATCTTCACTAGGAGTTTAACCAAGTTGCTTTGGGAAAAGACAATCAAGACCATATTGCCCTAAGGTAGGTCAAAATATGACCACAAATGTTTCATACTAATCTCTTCCAAAGATGGGGCCTAATTTCCCTCCCCTGAATGTGTGCTGGACTTAGTGACTTGCTTCTGACAAATAAGTATGAAGCCAGTGACAGTATATCACTTCTAAGGATAGGTCATAAAAAGCCTTGCAAATTGCTCCTTGCACCCCCTCTTAAATCACATGCTCTACAGGAAGTCAGTCGCCATGTTGTGAGGACACTCAGGCATACAGAGAGGCCACACGGCAAAAAGCTGAGGCATCCTGACAAAAGCTGGCAAAAACTAAGCCACTGTCCAGCCACCGCGTATGACTCTAAGCATACTTACAACCTAAAATTCTCATCAGAACCCCCCAGTAAAGCCATTTCCACTGCTAAGCTGCTAAGATTAGGGTGATTTGCTATGTAGCAATAGGTAACTTCTACACCTACAGGCTTCAACCCAGTCACCTTTGTGGTCAGGCCATGCTTTAAGAGGTGGCCTGCTATTCAGGGCTAATTGTGCAGCTTGCTGCCTGTGCATGCTCCTGCAATGACATTCTCCATCACTTCTGAGCTCTGACCACCTAACACATGGGCTGGGGCCACACAGGGCACCCCCTACCCCAGCAACAAAGCAGATGTGAGCAAGGCAGGCCACTTCATTGCTCTTTCTTAGCTCATGGCCCATTCACTATCCGAAAAGTAGGGAAAGAAATGCTTGCCCACCAGGCTCATGAGCATGTCTTGTATCAAATAAACAGGCAGATGTTGGGACTCTGAAAGCTGCAAAATGGTGCAAATGTGTAAATTTTCACTGTTGACCCTGTCACTTCACATGCTGCATAAGTCTCATCCTACCTCAGTAGTTAGTAACAACAACTGCACCACTAACATGATACTGTATGATCCAAAACCATAAATAAGCCTACAGTGGCTTTGTTTGAGCACAGATGACATCGAAGTTCTGAGGTCAAATCCACTTGTCCCAGCAAATAAGCCCTTTCTCATATCTCAGCTCTCTTCTTCCTCCTCTACCCCAAGATACTCTCCACCCAGATTCTCCCCAGCACAATCAATCTTCATGGAGTCAGGAAGGCACCATCTGAACAGCTTTCCTCAACCACGAATGGCATAGGCCAGGAAAGCCAAGGGGAGCTGTTGCTGGTGGCCACCTCATATCTTTCTGCCCTGAGGCCAGACAGGCTGCACAGCGCACCTCCCAAAGATGAGCCACACAACCTTCCAAGTCTATGAGCACGCATACACACATATACACATATACATACACACACACACACACACACACACACACACAGACACCCCTCCTCCAGGGCTGGACATCCTTAAGACACTAACGAATGCATGAGCCAGCAACAGTCACACACAGTGGCGTCCACTGCCCGTCTGCCCAGGAGGTGCGGCATGGCTATTTAGAAAGTATTATATTCCAAAGAACTTGTGCATATCCTTTGCTTCGATATTGCTAGAACAGAAAATAAGGTAAATCAATAGAGACTATAGACATTCAGATTTTACCTATCTTCTCCTATCTGTTTCTCTTTCTTCCCTAAAGTCACAAGTTTCAAAGGGACCGAATGGTTAATAATTCCTACCATATGAGTCCAGGTTTCCAGGGGGACTGACCCATAGCTTGCTGACACTCCTCAAACCCAGTTGGCGCTTTCTAAGGAGGATGGGTGCTGCAGCCCAGGGCCTGGCAGTCCTGCTCTGAGAACAACAAAACATATGAAGAGTTGAAATGGTGCCAAGGGAGAGGCCGCTGCAAGGCTTCAAGGCTACAAGGGTGGGCTGTCACCCTGAGCAAGCTGCTTAACCTCTCTGAGACTCAGTGTCCTCCTCTTCAAGAAAGTGACAGTAATGGCACCTACATACAGGTCTACTATGGGGATGAGGACCATAATACAGGAAAAGCTCTCCATGCCACAGGTGACCCATGACTCCACAAGACAGGTCATTTGTACCCTACCTGAGGCACCGTCAACGACCACGTGCTTAAATATCGCAACAACATCAAGCTGCTATGAAAGTCTGCGGATGCTCACTCTTAGTGACGCACTCATCTCACTGCAGACCAGTTCACAGAGCATACCTGGACTAGCGCTGGCCTCAAGGCCCTGCAAACAGGCCATGCATCTCTGACCCCCACGACCCAGTCTATTGCCCTTGTGCCTTCCGTACTTCCCTATTACACATGCTCATGCTTGCCTTAGATTTCAGAATCAAAACTGAGGTTTGCTTTTTTGTTTTGTTTTGTTTTGTTTTTTTGAGATGGAGTCTCACTCTGTTGCCCAGGCTGGAGTGCAGTGGCACCATGTCAGCTCACTGCAACCTCTGTCTCCTGGGTTCAAGCAATTCTCCTCTCTCAGCCTCCTGAGTAGCTGGGATTACAGGCACCCCCCACCACGCCCGGCTAATTTTCGTATTTTTAGTAGAGATGGGGTTTCACCATGTTGGCCAGGCTGGTCTCAAACTCCTGACCTCAGGTGATCTGCCTGCCTTAGCCTCCCGAAGTGCTGGGATTACAGGCGGGAGCCACTGCGCCTGGCCAAAACAGAGGTCATTAAACCGTGGAAGGCTCTCACACCTGGCCTGGGTCTGGACCCTTCTTACCCAGAGTGTCACCTGATGTGTTAGAAGGAGCCACGCGGTATGTTAGAAGGAGTTGCGTGCTCCTATAGGCCTGGGTCTGCATCCTGTCACCACTGCCCAGGTGACGCAGGAACACAGTCTGGGGCTCACTGTACTCGTGGGTAAATTGGGAGAATGCCTTCTCTGGGGAGCTCTGCAGAGGAAGTGATAACTGCCAGTCCACCTGCGAGGACTGAGGACTGAGCCTGCCACCGCACTCACTTCCTCTCGGGACACTCACACCCTCCCAAGAACCTGAGTTGTTCCTGCCATTCACAGTTCCTGGAAAACCCTCCCCACCCCTCTCCCCACTTCTAGCTCAGACTCACAACTGTCATCAGGGGCCCTGGGATCCTTTCCAGGGATATCTGAGGAGCATGTGACTGGGTTAGGAGTGTGCGCTGGGCTGTGGGACTGCGGGGTCCAGATGTGGGGTTACCCGCTCCATCGGCTGCCCTTGGTCACCATGGTACTATCTTGTGTTCCACGTGCCTCACTGTGAAAATGGGAAGAGCACCCTCAGCCCGCACGCTGAGATGAGGAGTGAGTGCGGTGGGATACACGCACCGCCCACTGCGCAGGCTGCTGCTCTGAAGCGCACCCTCCCCTGCTCCCTCCTGCCCTGCCCTGGGCCACTCTCCCCTCCTCTGGGGCTCCCTGGCAGATGTGTCTCTCCTCTGAGACTGCAGCCTCTGGAGGACGCTCACCCTTTATCCTCTTCTGGGCAGGCAGCACCCTCAGCACTAATACGGCCAGAGAAGAGTGAGGGAGGGAACTTCAACTACCGCGCCGGCACCTCCTTCCTATCCAGCCAGGGGCCTCACAGTCCGCGCTCTGGGCTCTGTGACGGGGAACTGCCTGGGCCCCCATCACCTGTACCTCAGCGAGCTCACAACACAGCAGCACTGCCCCTTCCTTCACAGCGGTACTGCGGGTGGAGAGGCCAAGCCCTTGTCTCTCAGGCCTGGGCCGTGTTCTGCAGGCTGTCCCTGCTAGGCCCCACCCTCTCTTCTTTCCTCCGGGGCTTCTCCCATACCTGGGTGTCGATCTAATATTCGAAGAACCACCTTCATCTGTAAGCAAGCTGCTCCTCTGCTTAAGGTCTCCGACCAATCCCCCAGCTCTTCCAGAGAAAATCCAAACCCCCAAGTTGCCTGCCCACTGCTACGTGGTTCCAAGTCACAGATTCCAGCCGCGGATCCAGGCATCTAAGTCATCTGCCGTCCTCAGTGTCCCTTCCAGTGGACTGCAGGTTCCTCCGCTCTGTGGGGTCCCACTGTGCTGGGAACCCCTGTATGTTCCTCCATCCTCGGGCTTCCATTCCTGGCGGTCGGTCCATGCCTGCCTCTCTGCCCAGCCACATTTTATCTAGTTTTCAACCCCCAGTTCAAAACCTGGAAGCTTTGCCTCTCCCAGCTTCAAAGAGGCATGGCTCCTAAACAGTCAGAGCCAGGGGCCTCTCCCCTGGTTGGCTCTGATGGGTCTTCAGTGTCGTGGCCCTCCTGGAGGGCAGCCACTGAGCTGCATGTCTCCGCAGCCTGGCCCCATCCTAGGAGGTGCTTACAAAATAGGTGAAGACTGCTCGGCTAACAAGGGCGAAGGCCTGGCCTCACTCCCACCATAATAAATTTGGAGGGGGTCACATAAATAAAGCAATGATGCCATCATTTCCTAGCAGTTAAGTTTTACAAGAAATTCTACCACTAAAGTAAATTGATAAGACCAATAATTTTCTTCCTAAAGATTCACAATTCCGGACCAGGTTTGGTGGCTCACGCCTGTAATCCCAGCACTTTGGGAGGCCGAGGTGGGTGGATTGCCTGAGGTCGGGAGCTCGAGACCAACCTAGCCAACATGGAGAAACCCTGTCTCTACTAAAAATATAAAATTAGCTAGGTGTGGTGGTACAGGCCTGTAATCCCAGCTACTCAGGAGGCTGAGGCAGGAGAATCACTTGAACCCAGGAGGCGGAGGTTGCGGTGAGTCGATATCATGCCATTGCACTCCAGCCTGGGCAACAAGAGTGAAACTCCGTCTCAAAAAAAAAAAAAAGTCACAATTCTGGGCTGGGTGTGGTCGTTTAGGCCTATAATCCCAACACTTTGGGGAGCCAAGACAGGGAGGATTGATTGAGGCCAGGAGTACAAGACTGGCCTGGTCAATGTAGCAAGACTCTATTTCTAAGAAAAATAATAATAATAATTCACAATTCTGGTATAATAATTGTGCTTTCAAAATACTGAAACTTCACTAAGATCAGTTTTACTCGTTGGTAATAAATTACCACTTTAAAAGACAATGCTATACAGGGCACCAAGCACTGTTATCAGAGAGTGTTACAGACGCCTCACCCCTCACCCCCAACCAAACGGCTGTGGTGACTCAGTTTTTGGCATGTGCTAAATCACCAGCTCAGTCTTCCCAATGTAATGCTGAAACTATGACAACAATAACCCACTCACAGGGCTGTCGGCTGAGAAACAAGCTACTGTTTTATCACTGCAATAGAAACCTGTACTTCACAAATTAGAATGTTTTAAAATACAATACATTGATGTTTTCCCAAGCCTCATGACAAAGTTAACACAATAGATCATAATTTCACATTTATGCTTTTACATTTGGATGCAGAGATAGACACAAACGCTTTATACCCTTTTATAAAATCTGGGGACACAAAACCTAAATGAATGGTGGACAGGAAAGCCCACCATCCAAAACCAGCAATCCCGGGCCAGGCGTGGTGGCTCACACCTGTAATCCCAGCACTTTGGGAGGCCAAGGCAGCCAGATTGCCTGACTCAGGAGTTGAAGACCAGCAAAACCCATCTCTACAGACAAACAAACAAAAATACAAAACCAGCAATCCCGTCTCTGTGCGCACCTGACTTGACCACGCATGCAGAGGCGGTTCCACTGGAGGTGAGAGGTGACGGGGTGGCGTCCCCAGCCCTCCCAGATGGAGGCAGCCACAGGAACAGAGACATCACTTATCATTACTTTCCTCCAGCAAAAACAGACTCATTCCACAAGGAAGTGTGTCAAAGCAACTGCTGTTCATGAGCACCTATTTATTTACATGAAGTTAATGTGCCTGGGAGAGGGATTTTACCAAGCTCTGAGATGTTACATGTGACAAACGCAGACATGTATCAAAATTCAGCTTATCTGCTGATCCAACTCCAAACAGGGAAGGTACAAATGTATCCTGATCTGTTCTGTGTGGATCCTTTCCTTAGACTTTTCCCAGTGGGTCTACAGACTGGCTGAGGATTTTATCTAATATCCAAACATCACTTTTAAAGGTGGTCATCCATTGTTATTATTTTTCTCTGAGTGGTGTGTAGAGCTGCCCACAGAACACATGGGACAGGCTGCTGACTACGTGCACACCAACACTAAACTCAGACATTTATTTTTATATTCTTTTAATGGGTAAAGGGTTTCATGGAATAATGCGGGTGGCACCCTGAAGTTCAGAGGGAAGTCCCCAGATGCTAGTGCTCCCCCAAAACCACTCACTGGTCCAATAGTCAGGAGACCAGAATCCAGTCCCAGGTTGTCACCAGTACCAAGGTCAGCTTGGAAAGTGACGGTGTGAGAGAGGCAGCCACACCTGCATGACAGAGGAATCACGGTCTCGCCCTCACAGCATCCAAGAACTGCTAGGAGAGCAAAACAAAGGGCACAGCACAATGACCTCTATTTAGAAGTGGTGAGGCAGAGGTCACAGGCGGGTCCAGCCTTCTAACAAAGTTCTTCCAGTGGGACAGGAGTCGCCATTCATTCTCCCCACAGTCCCCAACCCACCCTGTCCAGCCCATGACTTCCTCATCAGTGTGACCCACCTGGTCCTGGTACAAACTTGGTTTACAACATCCACTGAAAAACAATTTATGAATACAAGCTATGATTTTTATTGTATTTCTAGTGCTATTTTTCTGTTCTAAACCAATATTCCTTCTGAGTATTAGAATCATTAGTTTCCTATCAAGGTGGCACTGGCCGCATTTTTACCATAAGAAAACAGAATGGTAGCAGTAATATTTCCTACTGGAAAGGCAGTGCAAGTCTTTGTAAAAACAGGTGTCTGGATAGAGTTGCACATCTATTATATATTCTTGGTCCAGAATGATGGAATACTGGCAGAAAAACAATAATGGGAAAATAACAATATTTTATAATGAGAAAAGAATTGAAAAAAAATAGGAACTGTGACAGGCCCTCCACTGATGCTGTTACTCCTGGTCTCTAATTATCTCATAAAACCCTGCAATCCAGTCATCTCCGCCTTAGTCATGAGGGATGAGGAGGTTAAACAGTCCCTCGGAGTGACACAGCTTTCAGGGGGAAGGTGGAAGTGCGGGCCTTGTCCTTCCACTCACATTCTGTAGGTTGACACCCTCACCAAGAAGTTACCAGAGAGCTGCAAACCAGCCATGCTACCCAGAGCCCCCGCCCCTCCAAATGCCAGCACCACTAGGTAGCGCAAGGGCCTCTGTCACTGTGACACAACAAAGAGGGACACAAGCTGAGCCTTGTGGAAAATCTGTTTCAGTTATATGTCACTTTCACTTGTTTAAAATAAATAAGAACATCTTTTCACGATAACAAACATTTAGCATTATAAAAACACCACCCTAAGTAAAAAAAGTTACACAAATGAAGTGCATCCCCCTCCCAGGCACATGGATAAATCATGAAAGCCAGCCCAGTGTAAACACAAGCCGTGTATTACTTCCCATCAGGCTCTGCAGCCAGTCTTATCCCTGACTGTAAGAATACTGTATAATTTTAAACTCAGAAAATGAAAAGTAAACATCAAGAAAACATTTCTAACATATAATTTTCCTGTGAGGTTGCCGTCTAGTACCTCATCTAAAAAGCAATATTTTCTACAGATCAACAGTTGAAATAAAAAGACAAAAGGTATAATCTTCCAACTTGGTGCATGTCATTTAGAACAATCAGTTCTAACAGAAGGAGGATTCTGCACAGGTAAGTGAAACATCGTAAGGAGGATAAATTACTTTTGTGAAAGTGACTAAAACTAAATTTTAAAAAAATAGATTGAGGGACATTCTGCTTTCATAGGCCCCAGGAGAGCCAAGAACACACAGCTCATTCACGGCACTAAAAAGCCCCTAAACCAGGTACCAGGTATGCACTTAAAATATTGTGCTCAATGATGGCCAGGCGTGGTGTCTCATGCCTGTAATCCCAGCACTTTGGGAGGCTAAGGCAGGTGGATCACTTGAGGTCAGGAGTTCGAGACCAGCCCAGCCAACATGGTGAAGCCCTGTCACTACTAAAATATAAAAAAAATTAGCCAGGCATGGTGGCACGTGCCTGTAATCCCAGCTACTTGGGAGGATGAGGCAGGAGAACTGCTTGAACCCAGGAGATGGAGGTTGCAGTGAGCTGAGATCTGAGATCACATCACTGTACTCCAGCCCACGCGACAGAGCAAGACTCTGTCTTGGGGAGAAAAAAAACAAAACACTGTACTTGATGAATGAAGATGGCTCTTGCTTCCCAAGTGTCTTGAAGTGTGAGCTGTAATGCAGATGAGTGGGATCCCACGAGCACAGTGACACTAGGCACCATGAACCTAGAGGGGCTTGGAAGTGCCACACACCAGGGCTATTTTCTCCCCATGCTCAGCTCATCCCTACTGGAGGGTATTGGCCTCTAGAAGCCCCAACACTGTCTAGCATGCCCAGGCTAACAGGACCCAACTCACCTGCAGAAAAGAGGCCCTAAAAGCATCACCCAGCTCATTACGGAGGCTCTTGCAGCCTGGAGCAAGGGCTGCATAAAGTTACCTAAAGAAAACACAATTAGTGAATTTGTGGGTCTGGGTTCCGTATAGCTTCTACTTTGAAGGAAGCTCATGTACTGAACAGAGCAGAGCTCTGTGTTTTCATTAAATTTATCAGCCCAAGACACTGAGCTGGGCCAACATCCTGTACAAAAGAGAAGACTTTTCAATATCTATTAATTAATCAGCCAGTATCAAGGCAGAACATCTTGCTTTGACGAGGGAGAATCTGGATTCGACTCCTTACACTAATTCATAACTGCTCTGTGCTCTACAACAGCTGAGTTTGGTCCTCTCCTATCACACCCCACGTATTTCTTTGAAAAAGTAAAATCCCACCTAAGAGTCTCAGGAATCACACATGCTAGAAATGCATGAGTTCTGTCACAATCAAACAGGTAATCATGAGGCTCCTATACCAGGAATAAGTCATAAGGATGTCTGCAGGCAGACTGGCTTTTCATGGCAAAATGCTGCTGAGACACTCCAGGGCTTCAGAAATAGAGCAGAGCAACATCGTCCTTCACCCTGCAGGGAGCCAGGGCAGCAGCTTTCATAAAGCAGCTTTGGAAATGAGTTCCGTGCTTCAATGTGGCCTAGCAGAGTGGCCAAGAACGAGGACATGGACACTGACAAGAGACTTCAGAGTCACATGGCAATCTCACCTACAAAACCAAGAGGACAGACAGGGTGCGGTGGCTCAGGCCGGTAATCCCAACGCTTTGGGAGGCCAAGGTGGGTGGATCACTTGAGGTCAGGAGTTCAAGACCAATCTGACCAATATGGTGAAACCCCGTCTCTACTAAAAATACAAAAAATATTAGCCAGGCGTGGTGGCGCAGGCCTGTGATCCCAGCTACTTACGAGGCTGAGGCAGAAGAATCGCTTGAAAGAGGTAGAGGTTGCAGTGAGCTGAGATCATGCCACTGCATTCCAGCCTGGGTGACAGAGCAAGACTCCATCTCAAAACAAAAACGAGAAACGCAGAGGACAGTATTGTCCTACCCACATCAGAGGGCCCTGATGGGAAGAGCCAGACCTCCCACGCACAAGGAGCAGGCTCTGACCATCTCCTACCTCTGTCAGCTAGACAATGGCAGCAAGCAAGTGGCTCAAATGCAGAAATACGGCAAGACCTTGTGAAGAACATTTTTGTGTCCTCCTTCAGAAAAACCTATCATTCTAAAAATGTGAAACATGATGGTAAGTAAAAATAAATGGACAAATAATAAGGAAATATTCCAAACTGAAATATTTTTCAGTTTAGTCTAGCTTCCAAACTAGTTTTCCTTACTTTTCCGTTTATTGCAAAATTCACAAATTAACTGCATTCAGAACACAGTCTTTGATTATGGTTTGTGCCACTGAAACCAACTGAAACCAATCAAGTATTTCTGAGAAGTGGTAAAGTGTAGCGATTTAGCGGGTTGTTCCAGCATGAGAAACATTCAGACTTCATGACCCCAATTCACACTTTTTAAATCCAATTGGGTGGCTTGGCTCTTGTGAATGATCTGCAATTCACTCTTCCTATGTGTGACGTTGTTAGAGCGCAGATAACCATTATCACGTAATAAGTGGTTTAGGCAGGAGTAGGAGGAAGAAAGTTCTCAGTTCCACCCGAAACTAATTCTACCTGGTAGCTATAGACAACAAGACAGATGGACAGGTGGACAGACGGGAAAGCCTGGCAAGGACCTGCCCTGCATGGCAAATGTTTAGACTCTGGCTGCTGTCGATCAGTCTCCCTCCAGGCTAACGGTTTGTGCATTGAACATTAGTGGATTTTGCACTTAATTAAGAGGGTTCTAGCCAACCAAACTGCATTTAGAGACTAAAAAATTAGCCACATGAACGAAAGTATACACTTTGGCTGCATTAACACTCTTCCCCAGGACTATTTTTAAATACAACTCCCAAGCCATTAAGTTTGAAAACTGCCAGAACTGATTTGGTAATCTGCTGCTTTGCCAAGTGCTGGAAGTTAGCTTTAACTTCATGCCCACTCTCACACAGATAGACAGACACACACTCATACACACACTCACACACACAGCTGGTTTTCCCATTCTGTTCCTTAGCTTTAGTTTGCTACTTACTTAACTGCTCAAGCCATCCACATGTAATTGCAAAGTTAATCCAGTTGGTATTTCTCCTCTTCTAGCTCTATGAGTCCTTAAGCCACACAGAGCACTTATGATAAGACAACGCTTTGCCAATACTCCTCATTCTAACAAGGACTCTCTCCAACCTGCCTACCTCCTCCAAACCAGCAGGAAGCTCTGACTTTCCCAGGTGCAACTACCATAAGGGCCGGGGCTGGGGGATCCTCTTTCCCCCACTCCTCCAGGATGGGGCCCACTATGAATAAGTGGAAGTGGCTGGCTATAGCATGGACAAGGAGAACAGAGACATCATAAAAAGCAAAAGATGTCAGCACCCTGATGTGTTGCAAATGCAAAGTCCTGTTTACCACTGGCCTTTAAAATTTCAGCATAAACGTCACTCCCTCCCCTTAGATGTCTGGAAGGCATGGGCTTTGTAGGTCACAGCTCTACATGACGTGGATGTGTGTCACAGCAAACTAAGGACATGTTTTTCAGAAAGGCCAGAAACTGTCAACCCCTTCCCAAGACCCTGGCGGGGAGAAGAGGAGCCACATGCTCACTGGAGTCACCTACCCATCTGTACACTTTAACACCTACTTTCCCCCGGCCCTCACAGGAGTCATAAATGCAATCATGATGGCTAACATCTCTGTTCCCCCTGCCTCCAAGCTGCCCTTTTAAGGACCATGTGATTATGGTTGGGGCAAGGGGACATAAGCAAAGGGACTTGTATGGCTGGCAGGTGGAATACGAAAGGACAGGGTGCATCTCCCCCTCCTCAGGCCAGGCTGGAACAGATGGAGACTGCACACTAGCCACAGTCAAGCACCAAATAAAAATCAGCAGGTCTCTGGGAACACTGCACCCCAACATCAGCCCGGGACCCCCACGGTGGACTTTTAGATAAGAGAGAGAATTATCTCCTCTTTAAGCCACTACCACTTTATGTTCCTCAACATAAGACCTCTTAACACCTCCCAAATCTGCACTGAACTAGGCTGCATGACTGGCAAGCACAGTCCAAGCACATCAGTTCCAAATATGTTAGTGCCAGTAGATTGGTCTGTTCTCATACAGGCTGGCAAAAACAAGATTTAAGCAGCAATTTAAGAAACAGTTTTTTTGAACGAGGACTCTAGAATATTCTGGGAACACTGAATCATATGATTTCAGAGCTCACATGAGTCTACGATCATGTTATCTAACTCCTTCCACGAGCAAGAGGGAATCAGGGATTGTTCTGTGCATCACAGGCCACAAACCGATGACACAAAAGCTTACAAAGTGATAGTCCTGGCTCCAAGCAGCTGCTCAGAATTCAGTGGGTCAGAGGGGCAAGTAAAGGGACAATCATAATCCCATAGGAGGTTTTCGGACAGGGGAGGGCGTGGGGTGTGAGAGGGCTACTCTCAGAAGGCCTCCTGGGGGAGCCCCAGCTGCAGCTTAAACAATAAGCAGGTGGCATTCTGAGAAAGGGGCAAGAAGGCTCTCCAGGCCAAGGCAGACAGAAAGCCTGAGACCCCGGGCGAGGCCTGGGAAGCTGCGGTGGCAAACAAAGAGTGGCAAATCCAAAGGCTGGAGCCTCCCTGTCCACTGGCACTAGCCGCAAACAGCTATTTAAGTTTAAATGAATTAAAATTTTAAAAGGTGAAAGACTCAGCTCCTAGTTGCAGTAGTCACCAGTCAGGTGTTCAGAAGCACCTGTGGCAGCACTGGTGGAGAACACCGGCGCCTGGCAGAAACATCAGCAGACAGCCCTGAGCTGAGCAAGTGAGGAGAGGCCCCACCAGGATGGGTCTGCAGGCTGTGTGGAGAAGGAGCAATTTCACCTTGGACAACTGGCACCAGGGTCCAAAGCTCTTGTTCCTGAGATAATTCTCTTTCCACTAATCCTCCCGCTGTCTGCCTTTGATAGAAGAAAGTCAATAAGATTAACAAATAAGCAGAGGGCATTCTGAATCAGGGAAGGATGCCCTGTCTGGCCCTTGCCAGCCTCTGTCTGGACGGAGGTGGGAGCATCCCTAAGGCAATGGCTCCCCAGGGGAATTCAGGTTCTTGGGCAGTGAATGCTAGAGGGGCAAGAGACAAGAGATGGGATCGACCAGCCAGGACTCCTGACTTACCTGGTTTATCTTTAGAGGGTTGTTTTTGTTTTGTTTTGTTTTGTTGAGACAGTCTCTTTCTGTTATCAGGTGGAGTGCAGTGGCACAATCTCGGCTCACCGCAACCTCTGCCTCCCGGGTTCAAGCGATTCTCCTGCATCAGCCTCCTGAGTAGCTGGGATTACAGGCGCCTGCCACCACGCCCAGCTAATTTTTGTATTTTTAGTAGAGACGTGGTTTCATCATGTTGGCCAGGATGGTCTCGATCTCTTGACCTCGTGATCTGCCCACCTCAGCCTCCCAAAGTGCTGGGATTACAGGCGTGAGCCACCGAGCCTGGTCGGTTGTATTTTTTTCTTTTCTTTTCTTTTCTTTTTTTTAAGGGATAAGGACTTTATTGGCTTCTCTAAATCAATTGGTGTCTTTTTTATAGGCATCACTTGGTGTGGTGCAGATGGGAACTGGATCTACAAACGTATTTGTACAAAAGTATTTGTGGTCTGGGAATCTGTCTAATCAAATGTATCCAAGAAAAATATACTCTGGCAGTTGCTTAAAAAGCTTTTTCCTTAATAGAAATGTTTTTAGCTGGGGGATTACTCTAATTGGACTTGGCCTGTAGAAGACAAGGCCCTGGCAGGGAGCAGCTCACCACCTGATGAGGAGGGCAGAGGGAGTGTGCTAACACCCCAAGAGGCCACAGAGTTTCTCCCAGCTGGGGAAAGCCATCCTTCTCTGGAGGGGCTGGCTCAGAAGCACAGGGATGGCCCTGAGACAGGCAGCAGGAAATACACACAGTTGGAGACCCATTGTCTATTGTCACACCGAAGGAGACAGCAAACTCTAGTCTAGAATAAATAGCACTAGGACTTGAAAGTATTGACCATCTTTAGCTTTGCAAGAGGCAACTAAAATCATATAAAGTATACATGAGGAAAAAAAGTTTAATTCTATTCCAGGAAAGACAGATGAAAAATACGGAATTATGGAACCATGAAAGAAAATTGACATAGGCTACCCATCAATTCAGGGGCAGAAAGCCAGGGAGTGGCCCTGAAAAATACAGAAACACTCAGGTGACAAGGTGGAAGTGAGAAAGCAAAATATAAAATGGGGGAGGTGGGAACTAAAATTTACAACTCAAATAAATGAAAATCATAAAAGTATAAAAAGGCATATTATCAATACATCTCTATGTAGTAATATAAACCAGTATCAAGTACAGTATTTTAAATAGAGAAAAAGTACAAAGATGAAGATATGTAAAAGCTTTCAGTGGGTCATGAAATATCAACTTTTTTCCAATAGTATATTTGATATGCTATATATCAAATATAGTATAAGGTAACTGAAAAAAATCACATAACTAAAATTAACCAACACATAAAATCTTCATAATTAAATGTGGATGGGGAGAGAATGAAGGGATGTAAGAAGACACCATATAATAAATACAGGACCTCAGCCAGCTGCAGTGGCTCACATCTGTAATGCCAGCACTTTGGGAGGCCGAGGCGGTCAGATCACGAGGTCGGGAGTTCAAGACCAGCCTGGCCAACATGGTGAAACCCCATCTCTACTAAAAAAAAAAAAAAAAAAAAAAAAAAAAATGCAAAAATTAGCTGGGTGTGGTGGCACACACCTGTAATCCCAGCTACTCGGGAGGCTGAGGCAGGAGAATCACTTGAACCCAGGAGGCGGAGGTTGCAGTGAGCTGAGGATGCATCATTGCACTCCGGCCTGGGTGACATGGTGAGATTATGTCCCCCCCACCAAAAAGGAAATAAATACAGGAACTCTCTGTTAGTGTATTTACAAAGTTCAAGTCTAAATCAGAACCAAGTGTTATTAGCATATTTAAGATTTGCATGTCCTTGATCTAAATATTACTACTACTTTGGTATCAAATATTTATGCTCACTTTTCAAAACTTTGGATCAATTACAAAACTAAATTCAATCATAAATTTGTAACAAAGCACAAAAGGCCTAGAAACCTAAACTACTTATTATGGTGTATAGATGCATCCTATAATCATTGTTTTCTTAATAATTACAGGAGCACTTGCGTGCACACAGATTATGACTTCATTCCCTGGATCTCAAATTAAGGAGTCCACAGAATCCACGCCTGCATATATGTGGGGGCTACCGCTCTGCCTGGGTCAAGGTTCCACCCAATAATAATCCACTCCACCTGTGCACTGGAGGTCACAAGAAAACACAGGAGGGACTGCAGGCAAAAGTTCCTGGGGGCAGGAGAGACACAACACTTAACAAATACCTTTGTAACATTTTATTCATACTTCAGTTCTATATTCATACTTCAGTTCTATCCCCTTTATACAACCACTGAGAAATAATAAAAATGCTGAGACTAGGTGATATTGCAATACAGAAATGTCCAACTCTTCTAATTTATTTGTAAATATTTTAATTACAAAACATTAAAATTCCTAGGCCTACTCTCTACATTACATCAAGCAATCTTTAACTTTTACTTTCTTAAATGAATTGCCAAAATAAAGAGTAGCTCAGAAATAACGTCTTATAAAAATATTGCTCAAATCTAACGGGAAAAGTTTTATGTAACAGTTCATTATACATGCTCTCATTTGAAAGAATGTAAACACATTCTCTAACATGTTAGCCAAAAGCCGAAGGCCTAGAAACCTAAGCCTCCGATTATGGTGTCGAGTTAATATTTCCATAATATTTGCATGTTTATGAGGGTTTAATACAAAATGTCGCTGTGGCTGCCCCAGGTCACTATCAATTGTCACAGACCTTCTACACTTAATACTGCGACGGGACTAGAGTAGCTCAAGTTACCCACTTCGATTAATGTTTTCAAATTTCTTCTGGTTCTAATAATTTGATTAAATAAATACAAATTTATGCAAAGAAATAACAGCTATGTTTACACGAAGTCCACATTTTGATGAAACGGATTAGCAAAACTTTCACTGATTTTTACATGAGCAAACTGCTTGAATACAGCCATTGATCAAATGCACCAGCTGTTTTGACATTTCACGTCATTGGAGATTATTGTATTCTACAGAAACATGTCCTTCCTCCATAGGAAAAAAAAAGTAAGCACGGTCCTGCCAAGCCTTCTTCTGTCCTTTATTAATAGAGGGTCCAATGGGAAATTTAGCCCCCTGTTCTGTAACAGCCGACTACTGGGATGGCTCCCATAAATATTCAGACAAACAGATAAAGTAAACAGATAAAGTATGGAGTTAAATATAGTTCAAAACCTCACCAAAAGGCAATTTGCCTTTATTTGTGTTCTGAGTATTCTGTCAATTCTTATACTTCAACTGAGCTCTAAAACTCCCTAAAAGTCACATCAAGTCTGACTTGTTAGTTTTTGCACACAGCCTCTTTCCTAAAAGAACACTTTCCCCAGGAGTCAAGGAAGTCATATATCACTGTTTTAACGCAATTCCTAGTAAAAACCATACAATTTCAGTCCAAGTAAAAATGCGTATTTGTGTTTTTCACAAAGATAACTAGTAACTACCTATTAATAATTTAGCCAGACATAGAGTCAGTGAATTTACATTCACCAACCTATCTCCCTTCAGTAATCCTCTAGAAGAGCGTTCGTAGGCCATATTTTACAGGGTGAAATCTCCTTAATTCATTGCACCCAGTCTAGCTTGTTTCTGTACAACACAAGGAGGAGTGGTAGTTTCAGCAACAGCAACAGCTTCACCTCATCAGTTTGTTATCATGTGGGAAGACAGTGGCTTACTGAAAGTTTGATTTTATAATAAACGGTTGCAGAATCAGATGGAAAACAAATTTCCCTCAAGAACACTGCAAACACTGCCTTAATGTCAGGGAACAGAGGAGTAATCTCAGTGAAGAGCCAATAGAATCTGCCTGCCACCAATAATGTACTAAGGCCAGAAATTTCACAGCAATATCCAACCTTTATAATTAGCAAGCATACACCTAAATTATGTAAAATATTGAAAGACCTAACACCATATATCTCCTCATATTTGAACACAAAATTGCTTATTAAACATGTAATTCTTGTCTGAAAAGCTATTAAGGATATTAATATTTTACTGATGCTTCTTAATGTTAATGCAGAAAGGATTAACAAATGACAAAGTAACTGAGAACAATAGAAGTTAAAAATAATATGTCTACATTTCTTGGACAAAGATGTTCGGACAAGTAAATTAGACACTGGATACGAGTGAGGGAAAGAACTGAATGCATCAGGAATAATAATTTCATGTTTTCCATAGCAAAAATCCTTAGTTTTCCTTTGCCATTCAAATATGAAGGCCAATCAGAGCTTTGGCAAGCACTGAGGCCAGCCCTCGCCTCCCTCTTGCTACACAGTACCAGGCTGAAAAGACTGCCGCGCTCTTAGGGTACATCCTTTCACTTCTACCATTAGACTCCCTTCAAGGATCTTACGGATACTCTTTAGATACAGTTTTGCCAGCCTTTTAAATGTTCTCTGTCTTCATATTTATTTATAAGGTGATAGTGACAAAATAATTCAGTGTCCTTAAATAGGCTCATTTAATAGGCTATGAAAGCCACAGATTTAAAGATACCTCTGTTTCACATTTCCCTATGTTATTTTGGGATGCCCATTACCATGAAAAAGGATTTCCCACATTTATTTTCTTTCTGGGGAATTTGTTTATTCAAAGAGAATTATATAACCACCAATAAGTGCACTGCAAAAAAAAAAAAAAAGAGAGAGAGAGAGAGAAAGAAAACTTCTTTTACACATTTCTCAGCTTCAGGATTATTTGATTTGCTAATCTGGCTCACTTTTTCCCGGCATTAAAGGAAAACTTTAAAATTTAAAAAACAGCCCAATTGAAAGTCTTTTACACACTTGGGCAACACGCCTGCCTATGGGCACATGGGCAGGGTGAGTCAGTGGGACACAACTGTAACAGAAAAAAAGATTTGTTGTCCCCAAAGCTGCCTCCTTCAAGTCCAGTTGCCATAGCAGAAAGTGGGCCCATTCGGTAAGCAGGTGCAGGACTCACCCCAACCCTCATTCCATTTGCAAGACTCATACACATTTGCTCCAGGCAAGCGAGCGAGGTCGAAGGTCCCCAGCACGCCGCGCTGAAATCTACAAAGTACGCCGGGACTGAGCGCGACCCCGCGGCCCAGCCTGCGCGGCTGGCCGGGATGGGCACGGCCCACCTGGCTCGGGATCTGGATAATGAGCAGGGCTGCTAGTCCTGCATGAGGGAAATTACTCTTTATGCGAGTCAAATCCTGAATGTAACGTGTAATCCTTGCACGCAAGGTGTGGGGATGGCAAACAGAAACCCGGAGAGGTTTAGGCAGAAGCCGAATCGCGAAGACAGGGATGGGCCCCTAGACTCGCGGGTGCGCTACGGCTGTCTGCGCCTCAGGCCTGGCCCCACCAGGGCGCCCCTTCCACTGCCAGGGGAGACCCTGGAATAAAGGCAGGAAGGGAGAGCTGCTGCCATGAAACCCTCCGGGGAATCCGAACACCTCTCGAGAACGCGGGGCCCGGGAGGCTGCGAAGCCGGGGAGCCCTCCCCTCCACGCTAGCGGGAGAGCCGACCCTGGGGCTGCCGCCGCGGCCGGGAGAGGGAAGACTTGGTCGGAACACTGGCAGGGGGCAAGCCTGCAGGGACGAGGCCGGAGTTAAAGGCCGGGCGTCCCTTCGCTCCCCGCTCCACCCCTATGGCAAACACTTCGGGGGCCTGAGGAAAGCTCTGAGCTGAGCGGGGGCTGTGCTGGCGGGGACCCCATGAGGACGCTTGCATACAAACCACCCCGCGCGAAAAGTGCGCTCCGGCCCCGGCCGGACACGGTTACCTGGGCAACGACCCGGGCGCCCAAAGTATACAGCACGCACCACCACCCAACACCAGCACCGAACACCAGCACCGCACCACCTGCTCCACCACTACCACCAGCACCCGCTGGGACAGCAGAGAGGGGGCCCTGCCCCGGAGCGAGCGGTGCGGACGCAGGCGTCCGAGCCCAGGGAAGACCCTGCTCCACCCCGCCGGACTGCGGGGCAGCTTACCCGGTCGGGGGCTTGGCCGCCGAGGCGCGCGGCGCGTCCATGGTGCCGGGGGCCGGGACGCGGGCGGTGCTCGGGCCCCGCCGAGTCAGGCGCTGGCTGCGGCCGCCACCGCTGCCGCCCTCATTCACTTTTTCCGCGCTGACCCATCGTCCTCCCACGCGGGCCGGCGGAGGACAGCGGCGGAGCGGGGCGGACGGAAGGGGCTGGAACCGTCTCTGGCGGGCGGGGGCGCCGGGAGCGCTGGGAGGGGCTGGCGGCGGCGCGGGGCGGGGGCGGCGGGAGCAAGGTGCGCCGCGCCCCCGCCCCGGCTGGCTCCGCCGCGCCCACCGGAGCACCGCCCCCGCCCCGCCCCGCCTACTCCGAGCCCCGACCCGGCCCGCGGCAAGCGTCCGGGGAAGGAATCCCCCGGCACCTGGGCCCAGCACCAACACTCGCGGCTGCGGCAGAGGGCTTCTCCCCGGGAGGGAGCGCGCCCCTCTCTGGGCGGAGTGCGGGAATCCCGGGGCCGGCGCCTCTCTGGCGGAGCTGGGGGAGGGGAACCACCTGGAGCCTGGAGGGCGTGCGAGGGCGAGGTGAGCCGACCTGCGCGGGAGGACTGACGTTGGAGGGTGAGAAGTGAGTGTCCGGCGCCGCTCTCCGACCTGTATCCGTGCAGGAGATGTCTAGTGCGTGGGGTCGCAAAGTGGGCGTCCCCACCAGGAGCGTCAGCAACACCTGGGAATTTGTTAGAAATGCAGATCTGGGGGGGTCTACCGGGTCCCACGGAATCAGAAACTGCGCGCTGGAGCGTCGCCTCGCTTTGCTAACAACTCACTCGCTCTGGGTGAATGCACGCTTAAGTTTGCCCACCTGATTCACTGGGCGCTACTGTAGCACAACCTGCCACTCCAGTGCGGGCCGGCGGGCAGATTTGCAGGTCCTGCCCGCCACGCCCGGGCCCAGAGCAAGTCAGCCAGAGGTCCCTGATCTGCCGAACTTCACTTCCACTCTCTAAGATCTTGGTTGGTGTGATGGGCTGACCTATAAAAGTGGCAGTTTCATATGGTTTCAATGACTCGAATAAAAGACCAACAAGAGGCCAGATCGAGCGAGCCTGCACGGCGATCAGCGTTGGGGTTGATGCTCCCCTTGCGATGTTGTCATTGGATGAGGTATCCAGAGGCCTGCGGCGCCTCCCTTCCTCCTTCTGATCCCCTGCTTTCTCATTAACTGAAGGAGGAGGCAGACCAGCCTAGATGCAAAATGTGAGTCCTTGCCCATGGATGGCAGATCTTGGGTGCTCCCTAGCTCCCACCTAGAAGGATTCCTAAGTCCCCAGGTGGCCCTGGGACTCACTGCCCTGCAGTCCAGCCTCCCATGAGTGGAGCACTTTCCTGGCTCAGGACCTCCGGCTGCGATGCTGCTCCACAGTTCTCTTTCTGCAAGTCCTTCTCTTTCCATGGTCTCCCCAAGGAGCCTTTCCTGGCCTCTCTGTCAAAAAGCGCCATGCTTGGCACAGTGGCTTACACCTGTAACCCCAGCACTCAGGGAGGCCAAGGCTGGAGGAGCGCTTGAGCCCAGGAGTTGGAGACCAGCCTGTGCAACATAGGATAACTCTCTACAAAATAAAAAAATTAGCGGGGCGTAGTGGCACACACCTGTAGTCCCAGCTATGGGAGGGCGGTGAGGGGAGGCAAGCTGGACAATGGAGTGAGGTCCTGTCTCATAATGCAAAATAAAAGCAGCTCTCACCCAAGCTCCTGACTGCTGCCTTGTCCTGACTAATTTTCTTCTGAGCATTTGTCACTCTGTGTGTGTGTATGTATATGTGTGTATTATCTATATTTAAATGTAAGTTTATAACGATGTTTGCATGTAATGTGTGTTATATTTATAAACATGTTGTTTATATGAATGCATAAAATTTGTATTTATGCAAACATAAATAAACATGGTAGATACATTATATGTAAATGGAATAGAAAAACATAAATACATATCCTATTCCACATATATTTTGCTCATGTGTTTGGCATTGGTCTCCTCCCCAGAATGTGATCTTAGCAAGTGCTGGTCCCTTGACTGATTTATCACCCCCAGCATCTAGGGCAGTGCCTAGCAGGGTGGAGTCAGTGCTCAGTAAACAAAGGGTGCACTGAATGGACGAATCTCTTCTTGCACCTTGGGTGTGGGTATTAGAGAGTCTCTCCCAAAATCTGGGGAGCCCCTCCTTGCTCTGGACACCACCATGGGAAGGGCTGCCCACGAGGGGCCAGAGCTGAAAACTAGACTAGGCACTGTGAGCCAGACCCCATTGAAGTCCCCAAGGAGAAGTCTACCTCACAGGTGACACATACCCCAAGCACCTGGCAGAGGCAGCAGAAGGAAGTATGGTGGGGGCATGGGCCAAAAGAAGCCCAGAGTGACCCAGTGTCTCAGATGCTGAGCACAGATGGCAAAAGGAAGCCTGAAGCAGGTAGATGGTGAAGAATAAGAGAGCTCCTCAACATCCAGGAAAACAATGAGAAGGAGGTGACGTGCCACCTCCAGGCCAAGATGCAATTGCTCTTCTAGGAAGAAGGCCCAGGTGACTCTAGGCCTGGACAACCTCAGATACCTTGGAAGGCCCCCAAACGTCTATTCAGAAACCCAACAGAGAACAGTTTCTAGAAATGAGGTGGAGGGTTAAGCCTGGTTAGAGCTGTCACGATGAGACAGAGAGTAAGGGTCAGACTTGCTGCCAGAGGGAGGAGCTGCACGCTGTGGCCCAGGGCCTGGACACTACATAGGCCAGGACTGCCAATCACTTGCATCAACTGCGGGGAGGGCCACAGAGCCTGGGGGGCAGGTGGCGCCTGGGACTCAGATTCTGTGCATATTGCCACCCACACTTCCCTGACTGATAAGGGCCTATAGACATGCAACTGTGGGGAGTTGTTTTCCAAAATTGTATAGTTCAACAGATATTTTTGAGCATCTACTGTACACCAGCCTTTGTCTGTGGTGTGGATGTGGCCACCTCATAGGGAGGGCTAGGCAAGGAAATCAGAAGTAACAGGCAGGGCTGAGCTCTTCCAGACAGACAGTGAGAAAGAGGAATACGTGATGGGCTGAAAGCAAAGGGCTGAGCAGGGCCTTGTAGAGGATGGGTCACCAAGATCAGCCTACCACATGTCTCTGAGCAGAATGCGCTCCTTCCTGTGCTTACTAACCTTCAGCGAGTAAATGGCACAATCACATACTAGGGAAACTCAAAGGAAAAGGTGTTCTTTATGGACTCTTTCCTGCACGTGCTTTTAAATGTCCTTATTAAAACTGTCACTTTTTTTTTTTTGAGAGGGAGTCGTTCTGTCGCCCAGGCTGGAGTGCGACGGCGCAATCTTGGCTCACTGCAACCTCCACCTCTCGTGTTCAAGCGATTCTCGTGCCTCAGCCTCTCAAGTAGCCAGGATTACAGGTGCCTGCCACCACACCTGGCTAATTTTTTATATTTTTATTACAGATGGGGTTTCACCCTGTTGGCCAGGCTGGTCTCAAACTCCTGACCTCAAGTGATCCACCCACGTCAGCCTCCCAAAGTGCTGGGATTACAGGCATGAGCAACCACACCTGGCCACTTTTTCAGATGTCGACCATCACTAAATCATCTATATTTTATAGTGTGGCAAACATCCAGGGATATGCTGATAAATGCTTAAAAATGGCATTTTTTATTTTCTAAAAAAGAGCCCCTATTTGTAGCTTTTGCCAGTTTTCCCAGTGTAAACGCACCTTGGCAGATTTCAAGCTAGGGTGTTGTAAAGCCACTGAACAGGGAGTTACAGAAGATGCAGCAAGACTGCAGCTCTCCACGATTTGCCTTCCCACATGCATGAAAGCAGAACCTTTGTCCCTTCATCCACAGAGCACGGCTGAGTGCTGCTCTTTGTCCCAGGGCACCATGCTTGTGTCCTGGTATGGGCTGTATTGGGTGCCCCAGGCTACAGCTCTGGACTACAGTGGCATCAGCTCTTGCCCCAAGCAGTAGGAGCTGCCCTGAGACCAGAGTGTGAGGCTACTTGAAGGACATTCTCTCCTTGGTCTAACTCCATCCCCCTTCTTTGCTCCTACCTCTCCTCTCAGACATACCTGGGGTCTCAACAGCCCCCATCGGTGTACACTCAACTCTCCATGACTCGAGGTGGGTGCCTGCAGTCACACCAGCTGCTCTTTCTGGAGGGAAAAATGAAATCAAAGACACAGGTGGAGGCAGTCCAGTTTAAAGCAGGGCTTCGTAAACATGGAGACTTCTTGGGATGTTATTAAGATTTAGTTCCTGATGCAACGAGTCCAGCTGGGTCCTGAGAGTCTACCTTTCTAACAGGCTCCCAAGGAAGTGGAGACTGCTGGCCCAGGGAGCACACTTTGAGGAGCGAGGGTTTAGGGTCAAACACTCTGAGCATCTTCGGGTCTGATCCTCCACTCACTGATGGTATTGCGGAGAGCAAGTTACTTCTCTCTAGGCTTTAGTGTCATCCTCTCTAAAAATGGGAATATTCAGGGGTGGATCCAGATTTCAAAGGGCCTGAATCTTACAAGATCGTAAGGACCTTTTAAATAAATAAAGCGTACCATATGATTAATGCAAATTTAGATACCAAAAGGATCTTTATTTTGAATGTGTTATGGACTGAATTGTTTCCCCTCAAAATTCATAGGTTGAATGTAACTGTAATTAGAGTAGAAACTGTAACTGTAACCAGTGTAAGGGTAATTAGACATAGAAACTTTAGAAAAGTGAGTAAGGTTAAGTGAGGTCATAAGGGTGGGGCCCTGATCCTATAGGGCTGGTGTCCTTATTGGGAGAGGAAAAGACAATAGAGTTCTCTCTCTTTCTTCACTAACCCTGGTGGCACCTTGATCATGGACTTCCAGCCTCTAGAGCTGTTAGAAAATGAGTATTTGTTGTTTAAGCCACCCAGTCTGTGATATTTTGTTATGGCAGCCCATGCAGTCTAACACAGATTTAGAAACTAAACCATTACGGATGCAACCTTTTTTTGTCTCCTTTTTTGTTGTTGTTGTTGTTGTTGTTTTTGAGATGATGTCTCACTCTTTCACCCAGGCTGGAGTGAAGTGGCATGATCTTGGCTCACTGCAACCTCCACTCCCCAGGTTCAAGTGATTCTCCTGCCTCAGCCTCCTGAGTAGCTGGGACTACAGGCATCCACCACCATGACTGGCTAATTTTTTTTTTTTTTTTTTTTTTTTTTTTTTTTTTTGGTAGAGACAGGGTTTTGCCATGTTGGCCAGGCTGGTCTTGAATTCCTGACCTCATGATCCACCCGCCTCGGCCTCCCAAAGTGCTAGGATTACAGGCGTGAACCACTGAGCCCAGCCAGTTGCAACTTTTCAAAACTGACTTTACTACAACAAGTGAGCAACTGATGGCATAACAGTAGTTCTGCCTTCCAGGGGTAAGAATAGTGCCTACTCACCAGGCCCAGGGGGAGGATTACATGGGATAAAGTGTGCAAATTTCTTGCGGTGGTACCTGGCGCTGGTAAGCAATTGATCCACGTAACTGTTACTATTCAGACTTGTTCACTTGCTTTTGGTGCATAGTTCCCTGCACAACCATGCAGCTAGAGTCCTGGCCGCTTGAAAAGAACTTAAAGCAGAAACAAGAACCAAACACTGGTCATTGCGCTCTAGCAGGTGTACATGTCACCTGAGCTGGGCCAAGGTGGTGGCTGGGGGTAGTGTTTTTGGGAGTGGAAGAGTCATGCATCCAAAGTCCTCTTCTCCAGCCAGTGTGCTGCAGTACTCAAGGCACCCTCAGCTCTAGAAACCCTTCCCTCTGTTTACTAAAACCCCCAGGGGAAAATGTAAATTCTCTAGCAGAAGACAGTGGTTGGCATTTTGTGGAGCTGTGGCTGTGGACAAGCGAAAGAAGTTGGGTCTGCAGTGAGGAGCTGTTGAATTTAGGCCAAGGAGACCCTTGAGAAAAGGTTTGGGCCCCCACAAATCCAGCCTTCCACTCTCCCCATTACGTTCTCAAGTTTGCATTAAGGCGAGGATTGAATAACTTTCTTTTCAGAATGGCACATTATTAAACAGGACATATTTTACACTGGGTCATTAACAATAGTAACTGAAAGAAATATTTATGTAGAGTGCTTTTTTTTTCTTTTTTTTTCCTTCTTGAGACCAAGTCTCACTCTGTCGCCCAGCCTGGAGTGCAGTGGCGCAATCTCGTCTCACTGCAACCTCTGCCTCCTGGGTTCAAGCGATTCTCCTGCTTCAGCCTCCTGAGTACCTGGGATTACAAGCACTCACCACTACACCCAGCTAATTTTTTGTATTTTTAGTAGAGATGTGGTTTTTACCATGTTGGCCAGGCTGGTCTCCAACTCCTGACATCATAATTCGCCCGCCTCGGCCTCCCAAAGTGCTGGGATTACAGGTGTGAGCCACTGCACTCAGCCTGAGAGCTTCCTTTTTATCAAGATATAATTCACGTACCATCAAATTCACCTCTCTCAATTCAGTGGTTTTTAGTACATAGAGTTGTGCAACCATTACCATTATCTAATTTCAGAACATTCTTATCACCCCCAACATAAACCCTGTATCCGTTAGCATTCACTCCCTATCCTTCCACTCTCTGAAACCACGATTTGCTTTACGTCTCTATGGATTCACCTACTATGGTCATTTCATATAAATGGAATCACACAATATGTGGCCTTTTATGACTGGCTGGTTTTTCTTTTTTCTTTTCTTTTTCTTTTTTCTTTTCTTTTTCTTTTTCTTTTTTTTTAAATTAAGACGGAGTCTCGCTCTGTTGCCCAGACTGGAGCGCAGTGGCACAATCTCAGCTCACTGCAACCTCCGCCGCCTGGGGTAAGTGATTCTCCTGCCTCAGCCTCCTGAGTAGTTGGAAGTACGGGTGCCCGCCACCTCGCCTGGCTAATTTTTGTATTTTTAGTAGAGACGCGTTTTTTGCCATGTTGGCCAGGCTGGTCATGAACTCCTGACCTCAGGTGATCCACCCACCTCAGCCTCCCAAAATGCTGGTACTAGAGGCGTGAGCCACCGTGCCAAGCCTATTAATAGTTAATTTTTAAGGACCACTTCCTAGATGTGGTCTATACTATATGTGCACTATACTAAACTCATTAATAAGTCTAATCACTGTGTGTGTGTGTGTGTGTGTGTGTGTATTTATATATATATATATATATATTTTTTTTTTTTTTTTTCTTTTGAGATGGGGTCTTGCTCTGTTGCCAGGCTAGAGTGCAGTGGTGCAATCTCAGCTCACTGCGGCCTCCGCCTCCCAGGTTCAAGTTGTTCTCCCACCTCACCTTCCTGAGTAGCTGGGATTACAGGCGCACCACCGTGCCTAGCTAATTTTTGTGTTTTTAGTAGAGACAGGGTTTCACCATATTTGGCCAAGCTAGTCCTGAACTCCTGACCTCAGATCATCCACCCACCTCGGCCTCCCAAAGTGCTGGGATTACAGGCATGAGCCACTGTGCCCGGCCAATCATTTTATATTTTAAATGATCTGAAAGGTAGGTACTATTGTTGTCTCTTTTTAAAAATTATATATAAATTATATAATTTTATAATAAAAATATAAAATATTATACTTTTATTTTATTTATATTTATTATATATTTATTATAATTATATAATAAAAAGTCTTGTTGCCCCCATTTTATAAATGAAAAAAAATTAAGAATTAGGGAACTTAAGTCACCCAGTGTTACTCAGGGCAAAAATTCATACCAGGCAACCTTACCTAAGACCCTGTATTCTTGGCCATTGTACAAATGCGTCACTTTAATCTATGCCTGTCACCCAGCCCTCCCGTGAAACATTCAATGCAGAAGCAGCCCCAGCACCTAGCATTTGTCAGCACATGCGTGTTGTGCTCTCTGCCAAGTGGCAAACGAAGGAGAATGTGTAGGTTTGGCTATCCTGCCACTTTATCATGAAGCTCTTATTTAAGCCACCAGCTGTCATAATTTTCCTCCTAGTGCAAGCACACTGAGAGCTGTGCTTCCCGTCCTGCACTGTGTAGGGAGGCATTTCTTCACCTCTTTTCAGAGATGTTCAGTCCATGATCTTATGTAACATTGCACCCACGCCCTCAACCCACATAAGGATTATGCAATTGCGTGTAGGATTCCTTGCGGTGTTTTCGGGAAATATGAGCCTCTTCAGAAAATGCATCCACGTAGTTTTGACGAAAGAGGATTTTCTGACCTGAGCCGACGATTGTTCTGTCTTTATATATAATTTTGCCTTCGAGAACTTGCCTGATTCAAAGTCAACTAAAGGTTAAGGGCAATATAATCTTCTTCATCTACAAATAAGATTATATCGTTCATACTTACTCAGTTTTATTCAATTCTGAAGTCATTCTAAAAATCAAAGATGGCTTTAGCAGTATTTTATATTCTCTTTTTTGCTGCACTGTATATTACGATTCTCTATTATTTAACATGGTTCAAGAGTGGAGGGATTGGCTGATGGAATATAACTACAATTCTAAATTTTTGATTTATGTTTTTGGATATGGTGGCTTTGGTGCCAATCCATGGCCTCCTTCCCAGAATTATAATTTGATCTTTTTAGTGAGTTTATGGGCTACATTTATCAAAGAGAAGAAATAAAAGGAATAGGTTCTCTATTCCTGGCTTCCCAAATATTTAGCATTTAGGAGGGCTCCCAGCTGACACCAATCCTGTGTTACTTTCTGCATCAGGCTTGTCCAGGCATGTTGGATGGACGGAGAATGTAGGCTGCCAGGATTCACACCTCATGAAGAGTGTGGCGCCTCCTAGAAGAAGCTCATCCTGGGCGTTGAGGGTGGATGCGTAGGAGAAGCTCAAGGATCTACAGGTCTCTCATTATCATGGGTGGGGGATTCGTGGCCTCACACTGCCTCGAGCATGTTGTGACCTCCTCCAGGCCTTCAGAAACTCTAGTGGTTCCGGCAGGTCCAAGAAGGAGCAGCACCGAGCCACATCACCCTGGGCTTTTCCTAGTTGAGGCCTCAGGGAGGAGTTCATTTACAATGGGTTTTAAAGTTGTAAAGGAAGGCCTTAGTCATAGGGGCAACTGTCAGCACCAGCAGCCAGACATAGTGTAGTATCGCCGGCAGCCGCGAGGGACAGAGAGCTGAAGAAAAGGGACCTAGGGATGCCACCAGGTGTGAAGGAAGCACTAATTTGTGCAGTCCAGGAAGAACTTCCTTAGGGGAGTCCCAGAGCCATCAGTGACTTGGAGTTCCTTAAGGTAATGGGATAGAGGCAGAAGCATTCTCACTCACCACTCTAGTTGGACATTATTTTTACTTACAGGCTACTGTAGCCTAGGAAACCTCAGTTATGTAACAAACATATTCTCCAGAAATATTTTCTGAGACCTTCAAGAATCTGCAGATTCACGACGATGGAAATTTGGGTACAGGCTTCTCAATTTCTCTAGAATGAATATTTCAGGAGAGAGGCTTCTGCAACCTTGCATGACAACATTCACAACAAAAGTTCACTGTCCCTTGAATTGGCAAATTACCCACAAACAACAGACACTAACACAATTGTTTTTACTCCAAAAAGCAACTGTATCCTGTTTACTGTAGAGTCAGAAGAAACACCTTAGCAGAGTGGAGATGGGGCTGCTGGAGGTGATGGTGTGTCCTCTCCAGCCAAAAGCTTCCCCTGGTGTGCATATCACCTGTGCTCAGTGGAGTTACACCTGCCTTCTTGCTGCGGCCTTCTGGGCTATTTTTTAAATAAAAATGCAGAACGAAATATCAGATCTGTGAATGCCGTAGGGCTACTGTATTCCATTTTCCAATATGATTATATGATTTTCTTTTTTCTTTTCTTTTTCTTTTTCTTTTTCTTATTTTTTTTTTTTTTTTTTTTTTTTTTTTTTTTTGGAAACAGAGTCTCACTCTGTCCCCCAGGCTGGAGTGCAGTGGCCTGATCTCAGCTCACTGCAACCTCCGCCTCCTGGGTTCAAGCCATTCTCCCACCTCAGTCTCCTGAGTAGCTTGGATTACAGGCACCCACCACCACACCTGGCTAATTTTTTATATTTTTAGTAGAGATGGGGTTTCGCCATGTTGGTCAGGCTGGTCTCAAACTCCTGACCTGAGGTGATCCTCCTGCCTCGACCTCCCAAAGTGCTGGGATTAGAGGCGGGAGCCACCGCGCCCGACCTCTTTTGTTTTACTCATTGAAACAACAGCAAAGGTGGGAATGAGTGTTAGGGAGGACATAGCAAAGTAAGGAGGAATGCTAAAACTTTGGAGGAATAGCTCCTTCCCACACTCCAGATTAAACATTCACCGCAGGGAACAGAGCTCTCAAATGCAGGCACCTCTGGAATGTTTACTCCTCTGTAGGTATTACTTTCGTTTTTCAAATTAATCACTTGAGCATCACATGCCTTTTGGCAGAAGTCAACTCTCTCCATTTTGAGGACTCCACTGCTGTTTAATGATCCAAGAATCCCACGGACTAAATGAGGTAGGAGGTCAGATCTCACTCGGCACCAATCTCAGAGGGAGCTGCGCGCATCAGTGCTGTGACTGACTGCTGCCAACTGTGAACAAGTCGGGGTGCTCCAGAGCCCATGTGTGTCGGGCCCCCAGAGGCAGGCTGATTCCAGCTGGCCACAGGGCTTCTCTGGACGATGCCTGGGGAGGGTGCTTGCCTTTACACGTCCCAGGTAATAACTCTTTCTAGTAACCTTCAGAGCCCCTTCTCAGGGCATATACCAGACCCCAGGGCATCAGGGGACATAGTTAGGGTACTGGGTAGATTCTTGGATTCTAAAGCGGAGGAGTCCAAGTCTACCTTTCATTCTACCCCCAGCTCTGCTCCCACCAAGCGAGGCAATGGATTGAAGCTGTGCAAAGCAAAGCCAGTCTTGCTATGGTCACCCCTCTGGGGCCAAGGCCACCTGCTTGTCCGACATTTGCATAACTAACAAAAGTACTTAAGTGATTCTGAGAGGAATGAGGTGAATCCAATTCTTAGTGGCTCTGTGCCTCTGCCCGAACCCAAGTGCAGCCGGCCCCCTCTCTAAAGAAAAGAAAATAGCAAACCTGCTTGCAGACAGAGGCTCAGCCACACCAGAGGGGCAGTGACCTCTCTCCATTGCTTAAGTATAAGGGTGGCAGCAGGACTTAACCTGGTATGAGGGGAGCAATGCAGTGCCAGGGCCTCAAGGCTGATGATCAGGGCCTGCGCAGCTGCAGGGTTAGCGATGAGAGGGAAGCCAGGCTGCCAGCTCCAGAAACTAAAAAGAAGAGGAGGTAATGGTGAGAACTTACTGACTTACTCTATCTGTACTCAACTGTGTGTGCGTGTGCGTGTGTCTGTGTGTGTGTGTGTTTGAGATGCAGTCTTGCTCCATTGCCCAGGCTAGAGTGCAGTGGCTCCATCTCGGCCCACTGTAACCGCTGCCTCCGGGTTCAAGTGATTCTCCTGCCTCAGCCTCTGGAGTATCTGGGACTACAGGTGCATGCCACCACACTCAGCTGATTTTGGTATTTTTAGTAGAGATGGGGGTTTCACCATGTTGGCCAGGCTGGCCTCTAACACCTGACCTCAAGTGATCCACCTGCGTCGGCCTCCCAAAGTGCTAGGATTACAGGCGTGAGCCACCGCACCTGGCCTGTACTCAACTGTTTTTATTTCAGTTCTTGACACAAACACATTCTACCAACAGGCGGGGAAGGAAGGACTGGATGGAAAAGGAATAAGTTTGCCTTATTCTCCCCTTTCCTTCTATGTCATTATTTTCACGTTATGTGGCTAGCTAATCCATAACTATCTTAGCAAATGTAAATCAGCAGATGTTTAAAAAAAAAAGGTGAAACTCATGGCTTCTACACGTGTCAGTTGGGGGATGGGTCTTCTGGGTCATCCTAGTTACTTTACTGCCAAGGGACTGTGTGTGTATGGGTGGATATGTGGGGGGTGTGTGTGTGTGTGTGTGTGTGTGTGTGTGTATGTGTGTTGCTCCCATCACAGCAAGTAGTTGGAGTAGGAGGAGTGGTTTGAGTGGATATTGGTCAAGGTCACTGATAAAAAGAGCAAAGTGACACAAAGGTTCGGCACGGGCCTATTAGTATGGGAGGTGACTAAATAATGTTTATTTCTACATATAAAGGATCAATCTATCTACTTTAGTCACACCAGTAAATGTGTGTGTGTGTGTGTGTGTATGTGTTGCACAAGAGCTTGAGGAGTTGACTTGAGAGGGCAGTGAGACGTGGATTACCCTTCTACAAAATATAATCGCTGTATAGAGTTTGAAGAGATTACGGGGAAAGCTCACTAGGCCATGTTCTGAGTTCTAGAACCAGGAGGAACGGAAGCTCACCACCCAGGTGGAGATGTGGCGTCTCCACACTATAGGCAGTAAGCGTTACTATACAACTAGCTAGGGATGAAACAAAGTGTGTCCAGCACACCCGCCCCCAACCCCCGCTGCCCTGGCCTATGCTGACTATAAGATGGCTTAGCTCAGAACAGCAACTAATACACACAAAAATGAGTCTGTTCAATTATTTATCATCCCAAACTGCATGCAAATATGCTGAAGAAGTATACTGGGATATTTCACTATGGTTAGTTACTACATATAGAAAAGAGAATATATAATCTAAAAATTCAGAATTCCCAACCAGTGAGGGATCCATTCTGGACATCACTTAGCAGCTCTAGTTGGTGAGAAGAAACAGAAGGATGATGCTTTGAGACCCAAGGAAAAAAACCCCGAGGCCATTCGAAGCCACCTAGTTTAACCTGCCTGACCTGCCTAATACCGAAGAGGCAACTGGAGCAATGAGCTTATGGCCGTAGAACAAAACGATCTCTCGCATCCCCTAAGCCAGGCCAAAAAGTGATCCAGCAGTTTCACGACATTTAGACCAATACTTCAGGCACTCATCATTTCTTATCTGGAGGATGGTGGCAGCCTCGCTGCCTTTTGTACCACCAATCAGTCTGCCTCAGGATGGGCCTGTTACTGGAAAGGGGTCCTGAACCAGACCCCAGGGAAGATTTCTTGGATCTCGTGCAAGCAAGAATTCAGGGTGAGTCCGTAAAGTGAAAGCAAATTTATCAAGAAAGTAAAGGAATAAAAGAATGGCTACTCCATAGGCAGGGCAGCCCCGAAGGCTGCTGGTTGCCAATTTTTAGGGTTATTTCTTGATGGTATGCTAAACAAGGGGTGAATTATTCATGCAGCCGCTTTTTAGACCATATAAGGTAACTTCCTGATGTTGCCATGGCATTTGTAAATTGTCATGGTGCTGGTGAGAGTGTAGCAGTGAGGATGACCAGAGGTCACTCTCATCGCCATCTTGGTTTTGGTGGGTTTTAGCTGGCTTCTTTACTGCAATCTGTTTCATTAGCAAGGTCTTTATGACCTGTATCTCGGGCGACCTCCCATCTCATCCAGTGACTAAGAATGCCTTAACCTTCTGGAAATGCAGCCCAGCAGGTCTTAGCCTTATTTTACCCAGCCCTATTCAAGATGGAGTCTTTCTGGTTCACACGCCTATGACAGGCCTACTAAACACAAGTCTGACCTTTTGTTACCAGTCAGCATCACTATCCTCACATGCCTTAGGATTCTTCAGTGGCTCCCACTGCTTGAAAAAGTCAAGTTTAAACATATGTGTATAACATTTTTGACCCTTTATAAATTTAGCTTTTCTTTTATCCTACTGTTTTTCAGGGAAAATGGATAGCCCAGACAAAGATTTCAGCTAGCCTGGTCATTAAGTGCTAGGATTTATGTGGGTCTTAGGAGACAGGATTTTAGCAGTAAAGCCACTCCAATTTTTACCTGTTGAAATTATTTAAATGTGTTAATGCTCCGTGTGAACAAAACCAAATATATCTGCAGGGCGAATAAGCACAGAGGCTGCCAGTTTTTATCCTCTAGAAGAGGAGCATGCTGAAGACTAACATTTCCTGATTAAGAGTTTATTTTCTTCTAAACATAAGTCAAAAAGCACTCTATCCCAAGAATAGAAGAATATGTGTTCTTTTCAAGTGCACATAAAATATTTATCATGATAAAAAAAATTATGGGCCATAAGAGAAGTCTCAAAAAACATAAACAAATTAAAGTCATAAAAGTATCACTCTGGCCACAATGGAATTAAATTACATATCAATGCAAAATCAATATCTGGAAAATCCCAAACATTTGGAAACAAAATATCACACATCTAAAAAAACCCAAGTGTTCCAATCCAGACCCCAAGAGAGGGTTCTTGGATTTCATGCAAGAAAGAATTTAGGGTGAGTCCGCAGTGCAAAGTAAAAGCAAGGTTTAAGAAAGTAAAGTGGTAAAAGTACAGCTACTCCATAGACAGAGTAGGAGTAAGAGAAGGAACGTTTCCACTATAGGTACAATGCTCGTATATATAGGATAAAAAAGGAAGCCGGGCACGGTGGCTCACCCCTGTAATCCCAGCACTTTGGGAGGATGAGACAGGCGGATCACTTGAGGTTGGGAGTTCGAGACCAGCCTGGCCAACATGGTGAAACCCCATCTCTACTAAAAATACAAAAATTAGCCGGGTGTGGTGGCATGTGCTTATAAACCCAGCTCCTTGGGAGGCTGAGCAGGAGAATCACTTGAACCCAGGAAGCAGAGGTTGTAGTGAGCCAAGATCGCACCGTTGCACTCCAGCTTGGGTGAAAGAGGGAGACTCGCCCCAAACAAACAAATGAACAAACAAACAGAAAATATATATATTATAGGCAGATGTGCTCTGCTTCAAGGGTTTGTGATAAAGGATTAATTTTGCAAGAATTGATATTACTATCTTTTTTTTTTTTTTTTTGAGATGGAGTCTTGCTCTGTTGCCCAGACTGGAGTGCAGTGGCGTGATCTCGGCTCACTGCAACCTCCGCCTCCTGGGTTCAAGCGATTCTCCTGCCTCAGCCTCCCAAGTAGCTGGGACTATAAGCACGTGCCACCACACCCAGCTAATTTTTTGTATTTTCCGTAGAGACAGGGTTTCACTGTGTTAGCGGGGATGGTCTCGATCTCCTGACCTTGTGATCTGCCCACCTCAGGCTCCCAAAGTGCTAGGATTACAGGCATGAGCCACTGCGCCCCGGCCTGATATTATTATCTTTAAAGCAAAATCAGGAATGTCTTTGTTCTGAAGATATTAGGATATTAGGACACTCCCAAGTCTGGGTCTGTTTGGTAAACATTATCATTCTGTTCCCTTAACCATAAACATCTAGAGGCTAGGAATACCTAGCTTTCTGGGAATGCAGCCCTGCGAGTCCCAGCCTCATTTTCCTAGCCCTCACTCAAGATGGAGTCACTCTGGTTCCAATGCCTGTGACACAGGGATCAAATAGGAAGTCAAAAGGGAAATGAGAAACTATTTTGGATTGAATGAGAATGAAAACACACTGTATGCATTCTGTGGGATGCTGTTAAGGCAATATTTGAGGGAAACACATAGCACTAAAGACCTGTATTAGAAAAGAAGTAAAGTCTTAAACCAGTGACTTCAGTTTCCACCATAAGAAACTAGAAAAAAAAAGAAAGGCAAATTAATCCCAACCTAAGCATAGGGTAATAAAGATCAGAGCAGAAATAAATAAAAAAGAAAATGGAGAAAACTTCAGAAAAAAACTCAATGACCTCAAACATTATTTCTTTGAGAATATCAACAAAATTGGCAAACCTCTAGGCAGACTACTCAGGTGAAAAAAAAAGAAAAGACACAGATTACTAATATTAGGAATGAAAGTGATCCATCACTACAGATTCCACAGATATTAAGAGATAAAGATAAACATCAATAACTTCATGCCAATAAAATTGATAATTTAGATAAAGTAGATGAATTTCATAAAAGACACATTGCCAAGGCACACTTAGGAAGAAAAAACACACGATATCTATTGAAAACATTCAGTTTGAAGCTAAAAACCTTCCAATGGGCCAGGCAAGGTGGCTGATGCCTGTAATCCCAACACTTTGGGAGGCAGATGCGGGCAGATTGCAAGGTCAGGAGTTCAAGACCAGCCTTACCAACATGGTGAAACCCCACCTCTACTAAAAATACAAAAAGTAGCCGCACATGGTGGTGCGTGCTTATAATCCCAGTTACTCAGGAGGCTGAGGCAGGAGAATTGCTTGAACCCGGGAGATGGAGGTTGCAGTGAGCCAAGATTGTGCCACTGCATTCCAGCCTGGGAGACAGAGTGAGATTCCCTCTCAAACAAAACAAAACACCTTCCAACAACAACAAAAAAAATTCCAGGACCGAATGATTTAACTGATAAATTCAACAAAACCTTTAAAGAAAAATATAATATTGATTCTACAGAAACTCCTCTGAAAAGCTGAAGAGAAGGAAACAGTTTGTAACTAATTATTATTGAGGTTGGCATTATCCTTATACAAAAAGCAGAAAAAGATATTACAAGGGGAATTGAAAGAAAACAACAAAACTCTACAATCAATCACCTTTGTGAACATTAGTGTAAAATGTCTCTATTAGTGAAGGTCCCCCAGTGAAACAGAATCAATAAGATGTGTATAGATACATGGAAAGAGATTTGTAAGGAGGGATTGGTTCACAGTATTGTGGAGGCTGAGAAGTCCCACAGTCTGCTGGTCTGTAAGCTGGAAGCCCAGGAAAGCTGTAGTGTAGTTCTAGTTCAAGCCCAAAGGCCTGAGAACCAGGAACGTCAATGTCCAAGGACAGGAGAAGATGGATTTCCTAGCTTAAACAGAGAGAGGAATTCACCCTTCCACTTGTTTTTTTTTTTTTTTTTTTTTTTGACAGAGTCTTGCTTTTGTCTCTCAGGCTGGAATGCGATGGCCAGATGTTGGCTCACTGCAACCTCTGCCTCCCAGGTTCAAGCGATTCTCCTGCCTCAGCCTCCTGAGTAGCTGGGATTACAGGCGCACCGCCCCCCACCATGCCCAGCTAATTTTTGTACTTTTAGTAGCAATGAGGTTTCTCCATGTTGGTCAGGCTGGTCTCCAACTCCTGATCTCGGGTGATCTGCCCACCTTGGCCACCGTGCCAAGGACTTATTTTTGTTCTATCCAGTCCCTCAGTGGATTGGATGGAGCCTACTCACATGAGTAGAAGTACCGTTGATTATCTTGGGGGTGGTGCCATATTGGGGGCTCAGTGTTAGTCTGCTGCTGGGAGACTGGGCCCTCTGCAGTGGCCAGGGCCAGGTCATCTTGGTGAGTGGGAGTCCATGTTGTGGAGCCTATGCATAACTCCCATGGCCACTTTGTTTATTACAGGAGAGGCTGGGAAAGCAGCTGACTGGTATCCACAGAACAGTTCATCCTATCCACTTGATTATTAAAATCATCTTTGGCTGAGGTTACCCTTTGGTGAGCATTCGCATTGGGTACAAAGATATTCTCTTTTTTCTCATTCAGAGAAGCCTACCACATACTTCTTTCCCAAAGTTATTTGTCATCAATTTTTCAATCATTTTTCTTCCAAGTCCTTAACTATCCAGCAAAACTATTGGCCACAGCCCATGAATTGGCTATAATTGCACATCTGCCCATTTCTTCTTCCAAGCAAAGTGAACAATGAGGTGCATTGCCTGAAGCTCTTCCCACTGGGAAGATTTTCCCACACCACTCTCCTTTAGGGATGCCACAATGGGATTAAATTAGAAAAAAATAACAAAATCAATATCTGGACAATCTGAAATATTTGAGATGTGCAAGAGAAGGCTGTACTGCTGCAGCTACCCACTCCCAGGTGGTGCCTGCATGTTGGGCAGTATCATCCGTAAGCCAAGTTTGAGTCTTCTTTTCTTCTGTCAGCTGATTGTAGGCAACTCTCCGTGAAGCCATAGGTGCAAGCTGGGAGAGGCAATGCAGTGTAGCAGGAGTGAGGACCATGGGCATTTGGGCCACTTTATCATGTAACTAACATGTGCCTTCAGGGCCCAATCACATATACACCACTTCTATTTGATAATGGAGTGGTGTTGGGCATAACCAACTGTATATCTTGTTGGGTCAGATAACACCCAGTTATCAGATAACACCCAATGGGCAGCATAGGTTGCATAGTGGTCTATGGTCAAGTGTTCAGTTTCTAAGGACACCCCCGCAGCAGGACTAGAATTGTCTCTCAAAAGGAGAGAAGTTATCTGTAGACAATGACAGGACCTTGCTCCCAAATCCTAAGGACCCGCACTGCAGTTTACCTGTGGGGGCCTGCCAAAGGCTAACCAGCATTCCCAACTGCCACTGACACCTGAAGCACCATCTGATCTGCTGGGTCATGTGGCCCACATGGCACAGCAGCAAGGACTTGTTGCAGCACCTTCTCTTGTTCTGGGCACCCTTCACCAAAAAAAAAAAAAAAAAAAAAAAAAAAAAAAAAAAACTAGCAGCTTTTCGGGTCACTCTGTAAATGAATCAGAGTAACACATCCAAATGAAGAATGTCTTGCCTCCAAAATCCAAGAAGTCCCTTTAGACATTGTGCCTTAAGAAGGCTCACTCCAACCTTCCTCTCCCAGGCTCAAGCAATTTTCCCACCTCAGCCTCCAGAGTAGCTGGGACTACAGCTGCACACCACCTAGCCTATTTTTTTTTTTTTTAAATTTTTATTGTAGAGAGGGGGACTCGTTATGTTGCCCAAGCTGGATGTTACTGCTTTTGATTTATTATATTCCTAGATAGAAGCAGTTTTAATGGTTTCACTTGGCCTCTCCCACCTGAAGAAAGTCTTTGTTGTAGGAGGGGCCAAATACAACAACATATCCTTCACTTCAGAAGAAATATCTTGGCACGTTCCACGCGACAGGACCCATATAGGCCCCTAAATTTTCTTTCTCTCTCTCTCTCTTTTTTAACCATAAGGCTTCCTTGGAAAATAAATATTCATCAGATTTGTTTCCCACCCTCTGACACATAATTAAGATAATGAACCAGGTCATATTTTGGAGAAGGGAAAGGCTATCAAGATCCCTGCAAACTAAATGATGACATAGGGCTGGAAGCTGAGCTAGGACAGGGAAGGTGTGTTTCTGCCTTGCCAGCTGTAAGCAAACTGCTTCTGGTGGTCTTTAATAACAGGTAATGAGAAAAGTCTGTCAGATCAGTAGCTCCACACCAGTACCAGGAGACATCTTAATTTGCTCAAGCAGTGAAGCCACATCTGGTAGAGCAGCTGCAGTTGGAGTAACCACCTGGTTAAGCTTATGATTAATCCACTGTCATTCTTCAAGGCCCATCTGTCTTCTGTATAAGCCAAATAGGAGAGGTGAATGGGGATAAAGTGGGAATCACCACCTCTGCATCTTCCAGGCTCTTGATGGTGGCACTAATTACTGCAATCCTTGCAGGAACGTGTTATTGCTCTTAGAGAGAGAGAGTGTGTTGCTCTGTCACCCAGGCTGGAGTGCAGTGGTGCAGTCATAGCTTACTGCAACCTCCATCTGCTGGGCTCAAGCAGCCTCCTGAGTAGCTGGGTCTACAGTTGCGTACCACCCAGCCCGGCTAATTTATTTATTTATTTTTATTTAGTTATTATTATTATTATTTGAGACGGAGTCTTGCTCTGTCACCCAGGCTGGAGTGCAGTGGCGTGATCTCGGCTCACTGCAAGCTCCGCCTCCCATGCCATTCTCCTGCCTCAGCCTCCCAAGTAGCTAGGACTACAGGCACCCACCACCATGCCCAGCTAATTTTTTGTATTTTTAGTAGAGATGGGGCTTCACCGTGTTAGCCAGGATGGTATTGATCTCCTGACTTTGTTATCTGCCCACCTCGGCCCCCCAAAGTGCTGGAATTATGGGCATGAGCCACCTCTCCCGGCCAGCTAATTTATTTTTATTTTTACTGTAGAGATGGGGGTCTCACTATGTTTCCCAGGCTGGGTGTTAATGATTTTGATTTATTATTTTCCTAGGTAGAGGTGGTTTTAACGGCTTCACTTGGCCTCTCCCACTGTAATAGCCCTCACTCCAGAGGTCAGGAGACATATGCAGGGGTTTTGCCACCTGCTAAGTACATCTGTTCCAATTCTCCATCTGGAACTGCAAAAGTCACCATAGGACAGGTCCAGGGACAAAACTGGGTTCACTATGAGATGGACCTGAGCTAAAACTCTACTAATCACCTGACCTCCATAAGCCTCTACACTGACAGGTCAGCCACAGGGGTACATTTTGGGTCTCTCAGCATTAATGTTAGTTCAGAGCCAGTGTCCAGTAGTTCCTAAATTCTCCAACTATTTCCTTTTCCCCATTGTATGGTGATGCTAGTCTCTTTGGGTACTGAGAAAAACACTAACAGTATAAATTTTCAGTAGTGAACTACGATCCTTCATCAAGTGCATGTGACTTCCCCTACATTCAAGGAGTTCTGGGTCTGTAAACTGGATCAAGTCTTGGAATTGACTGAAGGGCTCCAGATTTATCCTATGAACGAAATTAAGTGAAAATCAAAGGTTGATTTAATACTCAAAATGCAGTCAATGCATTTCACCATATTAATAAAATGTTAAAAACCATACGATCATCTCAATGCAAAAAACATGCAATAACATTCAAGCATCCATTGCTGATCAAACAAACACTTGGCAAATCAGAAATAGAAGTCTACTTACTCAAATTCATAAAGGACATTGATGAAAAACCTACAGTTCACATCATACTCAGTGGTGGAAAGAATGAATACTTTCTCCCTAGTATTATGAACTAGGCAAGGATATTTGCTGTAACAACTTCTACTTAACAGTATGGTGGAGATTGTAGCCACTCCAATAAGACAGTAAAAAGACATAAAAGGTATCCATATTGAAAAGTAAAATATAAGACTGCCTTTATTCGTGCGCAGGGTATACACAATTGTTTATGTAAAAAAAAATCTGATAAACTACAAGAAAAGCTGCCAGTTTTAGCAAAATTGCAGCAAACAAGATTAATATCAAAATTTAATTTTATTTCTACAATATAGCAACAAACAAGAGAAAACTGAAATTCATAAGACAGTACTATTTAAAATAGTATAAGATATGATATATTAAGAGGTAGTAAATCTTACAAAAGATGTACACAACTTGAACACTGAAGGCAACAAAACATGTCTCAAGAGGAAATGAAGCAAGAGCCAAGTAAATGGAGACACACACCATGTTCAGGTCAGAAGACTAATATTACCAACATGTCAGTTTCCCCTCAATTTATGTATAGTTTCTTTGGAATTTCACTAGGTTTTCGTAGAAATTGTATCCGGCCAGGTGCGGTGGCTCACACCTGTAATCCCAGCTACTCAGGAGGTTGAGGCAGGAATATTGCTTGAACCTGGGAGGGGGAGGTTGCAGTGAGCTGTGATCACACCATTGGACTTTAGCCTGGGCGACAAGAGTGAGACTCCCTCTCAAAAAAAAAAAAAAAACAAAAAGAAAAGGAAAAGAAGGCCGGGCATGGTGGCTTACACCTGTAATCCCAGTACTTTGGGAGGCCGAGGCGGGTGGATCACCTGAGGTCGGGAGTTCAAGACCAGCCCGATCAACGTGGCAAAACCCCATCTCTACTAAAAATACAAAAGTAGTCAGGCATGGTGGCACGTGACTGTGATCCTAGCTACTTGGGAGTCTGAGGCAGGACAATCACTTGATCCTGGGAGGCAGAGGTTGCAGTGAGCCAAGATTGTGCCATTGCACTCCAGTCTGGGCAACAAGAGCAAAACTCTGTCTCAAAAAAAAAAAAAAAAAAAAAAAAAAAAAAAAAAGAAAGAAAGAAAAGAAAAAGAAAGAAGCAGCAGAATAATGTTGGATGTTGGAGCTGACATTATCTGATCTCTAGACTTACCCTAAAGCTATAATTATCAAGAAATTTTGGTTAGCACACTGCATGAAATATATAACATTCGCATTAAGCTAGACATATAGATCAATGTCACAGAATAAAGAATCCAGAAGTAATCCTGCACTTATATTAAAAAAACCGATCAACAAATGGACAATTCAGTAGGGAAAGGATAGATTTTCAACAAATGGTGCTGGAACAAGTGAACATTCCAAAAAAAAAAAAAAAAGATTGGCTTTGATTCTAATTTGTGCAATATATAAAATTTAATTCAAAACAAATTATAGACCTAAAATTATAAAGTTTCTAGAAGAAAACATAGAAGAAAAGTTTTATCACTTTGGGTCAGGCAAATATTTCTTAGATATGACACCAAAAATCTAGTCCATAAAAAAGTTATAAATTGTACTTTATCAACATTTTAAAAATTCTGCTTATTGAAAGACCCTGGAGAATGAAAAGATAAGCCACAGACTGGGAGAAAATATTGGCAATTCACATATCTGATAAAGGACTTGTATTCAGAATATATATATATAATATACACAAATACATCTTATATATGTAATCATATTATATAGGTAATCTTAAAACTGTTTAATAAGCAGAAATGCAACCCAGTAAAAACACAGGTAAAAGATTTGAAGAGACACTTAACAAAAGAATATATTGATTGATAATAAGCAATGAAATAATGTTCAAAATCTTGTTAGTTGTTAGGGTAAAGTAAATTAAAGACAACAAAATGCTACTACACACCTGTTAGAATAGCGAAAAACAGGCCAGGCGCGGTGGCTCAAGCCTGTAATCCCAGCACTTTGGGAGGCTGAGATGGGCGGATCATGAGGTCAGGAGATCGAGACCATCCTGGCTAACACAGTGAAACCCCGTCTCTACTAAAAATACAAAAAATTAGCCGGGCGTGGTGGTGGGCGCCTGTAGTCCCAGCTACTTGGGAGGCTGAGGCAGGAGAATGGCGTGAACCCGGGAGGCGGAGATTGCAGCGAGCCAAGATTGCGCCATTGCACTCCAGCCTAGGCGACAGAGCGAGACTCCGTCTCAAAAAAAAAAAAAAAAAAAAAAACAAAAAAACAGAATAGCGAAAAATAGTGAGGCTGACCATATTAAGTGTTGGAGAGGATGTGGAGGGACTACAACTATCATTCACTACTTGTGAGAATGTAAAATGATGCTACTCAGAGGACAGTTTGGAAGTTACTTCAATATGTTCAATATGTACCTACCATATGATCCAACTATTCCACTGTTAGGTCTCTACCCATGAGAAAAGAAAGTATATGTCTATACACAGACTTGTAGACCAATGTTCAAAGCAGCCTTATTTGTAATGGCCCAAAACTGGAAACAACACAAGCATACAGCAGGTAAAGGCAAAACTAATTATGGTATGTATATACAATGGACTACTACTTATCAATACACAAGAATTAGAGCAGGCACAGTGGCTCACACCTGTAATCTCAGCACTTTGGGAGGCTGAGGTGAAGGGATCACTTGATCCCAGGAGTTAAAGACCAGCCTGGGCAATATAGTGAGACTCTGTCTCCACAAAACAATAAAAAAATTAGCCAGGCATGCTAGTGCACCCCTGTAGGTCCAGCTACTTGGGGGCTGAGGTGGGAGGATCATTTGAGCCAAGGAGTTAGAGGCTGCCGTGAGCTGTGATCTTGCCACTGCAATCCAGTAAGGGTGATAGAGTGAGATACTGTTTCAGTAAAAATACATAAACAAGAATTAACTATTTATATATGCAGCAACATAGAAGACCCTCCAAATAGTTCTACCGAGTGAAGGTAACCAGATGTGGAGAGTACATGCTGGATAATCCCATTTTATAAAACTCTGGAAAATGCAAATTATCTCTAGTGACAGAAAGCAGATGAGTGGTTGCCGGGGGCACTGCAGGTTGGGGAGGGATTGTAGCAAAGGGTGGGGAGGGAGCAATTCAAAGGATTGGGCATGACCTTAATTACAGTGATGGTTTCATGGGTGTGAATGTATATCAAAACTTACTGACATAGGCTAGGAGCAGTGGTTCACACCTGTAATCCCAGCACTTTGGGAGGCCGAGGCGGGTGGATCACCTGAGGTCAGGAGTTCAAGACCGGCCTGACCAATGTGGTGAAACCCCATCTCTGCTAAAAATACAAAAATTAGCCAGGTGTGGTGGCATGTGCCTGTAGTCCCAGCTACTTGGGAGGCTGAGACAGGATAATTGTTTGAAGTCGGGAGGTAGAGGTTGCAGTGAGCCGAGATCGTGCCACTGCACTCCAGCCTGGGCGATAGAGCAAGATACTGTCTCAAAAATAAATAAATTAATGAAAAAAAGAAAAAACTTACCAATGTACACACTTGAAATATATGCAGTTCATTATATATCAATTATACTTAAGTAAAACTGTTTCAAAGACACTCTATGAACTAAACCATATGTATCTGCAGGCCAAATATATACCAAGCCACCAGTTTTCAATGGCTGGGAGAGCAGGGTGCTGGAGACAAAGATGTCCAGTTTAGAAGTTATTGTTCCTTTAACTATAAGTCAAATCACGTAACCCCCAAATGAAAGAACATGCAGGAAGGCTGGCTCTAACCAAAGCATGCTCTTCCACTCCATCTGACCTCCCATCATATTCCTGGTCTCACCTGAACAATGATCCCCTGTACAGGACTGACACCCTAGCTAAATACAAGCGTTAAGTTTAAACTACTTTTAAAAATATCTACTGTTTACTAAGGAAATCTACTGTTTACTCTTTATTAAGGTTCTTATCAAAGTCCGGACAGCCCTCTGTGGTCTACACACCTCCTGTGGGCTCAGAGAGTTCCATTCCTTATCTCTTAGTTGGTACCAAGCTCACACTTCCTTTTGATTTGTCAGGTATGCTGTGCTTAGTATTTATCACGCTATTCTTTTCATGCTATTTACCAAGAACAAACAGATCTGGGATTAGATCCAGGTGAGCTTCTTAGTGTCCTTGAGCTCCAACATCCTCAGCGTAAGATGAGGACAATGACACTCAAAGTGCACACAAAAATTCAAGGTGCGAAGGGGAGAGTTTCAGGCAGAGAGTGTGCATTCTTTAGTGATTAATTGGACAAGTGGAATGCCTGGTGCTTTTAGAATCTTGTTATGTTTAAAATTTTCATAGGAGGCCAGGTGCGGTGGCTTACGCCTGCAATCCCAGCACTGTGGGAGCCTGAGGCAGGCAGATTCACCTGAAGTCAGAAGTTGGAAACCAGCCTGGCCAACATGATGAAACCCCCTCCCTACTAAAAATACAAAAATTAGCCAGGTGTGGTGGCAGATGCCCTTGGTCCCACCTACTCAGGAGGCTCAGATAGGAGAATTGCTTAAACCCGGGAGGTGGAGATTGCAGTGAGCCAAGATCGCACCACTGCACTCCAGCCTGGGTGACAGAGCAATGCCCTGCCTAACAACAACAACAAAAAATCATATGAATTTAAGGCAAAATAAAAACCAAGTTCATGCACCTTAGATGATATGGAGGAAGACAACTCAGTGGGTTGGAATTAGCGACGCCCCAAGGTGAGGCACGCTCTAACTCTTGATCTGTGTTTCTTACCTGTCTTGTTGGGCTCTAGCTCGTAGGGGTTCTGTCTGGAGAGTACAGTCTGTTACAGTGTCCCACACCTCAGAATGCCTGTCAGTGCGGGTAGGCACCATCCACTCCACTGAGGGGCCTAATGAACAAAAAGGCAGAGGGAGGGCAAATTATCTCTCTCTCTGCTTGAGCTGGGACACCCATATTCTGCCCTTGGAGATCAGAGATCCTGGTTCTGGGGACTTTGGACTCAAACTGTGACTTAACCCATTGCCCCCGCTTCTACCTTTTCTAAGGCTTTGGACTTGGACTGAAGCACACGCCAGCTTTCCTGAATCTCTGGCTTACAGACAGCACTTCTCGGCCTCCATAACCACAGGAGCCAATATCTGTAATAAATCCATCTCTCCTACACACGTGAGCACACGCACACACACACACGTACACACACATACATACACATCAGCTCTGTTTCTCTGGAGAACTCTAAAACACCTGGTGACTTTGGCCTTCACTGCATGAAGACACATAAGCAATCAGAAAAACTTTTTCTCATCTCTCCCAGTCGCTTGCTCAGTCACCCAGCCTCTGCACCTATGACCTGCCTTTCCCCTTGCTGAAGAGGATAAGAGGTTAGTGGGTTCCTGCTCCTAAGACCCATCTCTCCTCCCACCTGGGGCTTTGCTCCTCCAATTCTGCCCCAATATGCCCCCTCCCATCAACATATTTTCTCTTTGTACTGGATTACTCTCATCAGGAAACCAAGATGTTGGAATGGATTCTATCTTAATTACCCACTGGGGGCCCCCAGCCCCACTGCATCTGCCAGAACCACCGTCCACGAAAGAGCTGCCCATGCCTGCTGCTTCCAGTGCCCACCTCCCCTTCTCTCTGGGGCCTTCTGCGGGCAGGCTCCCTTCCACAACCACCAGTGTCCTGCAGGTGGGCAAATCAAATGCTGGTCAGTGCTTGGTCCTCTCCTTCCCTGCAGCCTTCGCTAAATGGCATGTGCTTAAAATGACACACATGTAACTCGGGCATCAAGGATAATATGAAGTAAAACATTTAAGAATGCAAAGTTTTAAAAGAACTAAATATAACTTTAAGATTGTTTTTACATTTAAAAAATAACATTTTGAAATGTTTTCAAATAATTTTAGGCTTACAGACAGATTGCAAAAAATAAAAATAAAAAAATAAAAGCCTAGAGAGTTCTTGTGCAGTCCTCACCCAACATCCTCTCATGTTAATATCTTACATAAACAATGACACCATTATCAAACCAGGAAACTGGCATTGGCACAACACTAGTAATTAAACGACAGATTTTTTTTTTCTTTTTCTAGACGGAGTCTCACTCTTGTTATCCAGGCTGGAGTGCAGTGGCACGATCTTGGCTCACTGCAACCTCTGCCCCCCAGGTTCAAGCAATTCTCCTGCTTCAGGCTCCCAAGTAGCCAAAATTACAGGCACTCAACACCATGCCCAGCTAATTTTTGTATTTTTAGTAGAGATGGGGTTTCATCATGTTGGCAAGGCTGGTCTTGAACCCCTGACCTCAGGTGATCCACCTGCCTTGGCCTCTCAAAGTGCTGGGATTACAGGCATGAGCCACCATGCCCAGCAAATGACAGAATTTACTGAAAAGCCACCAGTTTTCCTGTAGATGTACTTTCTCTGTTCCAGAATCCAAACCAGGGTCCCTCATGGACTTAGTTATCCTGTCATCAGTATCTCCTCCAGTCAGTGACAGCTCCTACGGGTTTTTGGTTGTATTTTTGCTGGTTTTTGTTTTTGTTGAGATGGAGTCTCACTCTGTTACCCAGGCTGGAGTGCAGTGGCACGATCTCAGTTCACTGCAGCCTCCGCCTCCTGGGTTCAAGCGATTCTTGTACCTCAGCCTCCTGAGTAGCTGGGATCACAGGCATGAGCCACCACACCCGGCTATTTTTTTTTTTTTTTTTTGTATTTTTAGTAGAGATAGGGTCTCCCCATTTTTGCCAGGCTGGTCTTGAACTCCTGGTTTCAGGTGATCTACCTGCCTTGGCCTCCCAAAATGCTGGTATTATAGGCGTGAGCCACCGTGCCCGGCCTTTTGCTGTTGTTTTTTATAGAATGTTCTCAGTTCAGGTTTGTCTGATGTTTTCACCCAATTAGATGAAAGCATTTTTAGTAAAATATCATAGACTTATAGAATTTTTAAAGCTGTTTACACTGTAGCAGACAACATTCTAAATGTTTTGAAAAACACATTGACTTACTTAAAATTCTCAATTATTTTCAAAGTAATTATTTCCTCCTCTATTTTACACATGAAGAAACTGGGAAGTTCAATAATTGTAAATGTTAAAGGGCACGCAATTATTCCCAGGGTTGGGACTTCAGCCCTAGCACTCCACCTTAGCAGCCCACATATTTTTTTCCAAGCAGTGACTGTGTGTCAGGCTGGGGCAGACTACTGGGACCTCAAGGATGCAGTTCTGGGTAAAGGAAGGAAGACCTCTGACAAAGCTCTTTAAAAAGAGGTCAAAGAGGCTGGGCACGATGGCTAATGCCTGTAATCCCAGCACTTTGGGAGGCCGAGGTGGGTGGATCACCTGAAGTCAGGGGTTTGAGACCAGCCTGGCCAACATGGTGAAATCCTGTCTCTACTAAAAATACAAAAATTAACTGGATGTGGTGGCAGGTGCCTGTAATCCCAGCTGCTTGGGAGGCTGATGCAGGAGAATCTCTTGAACCCGGGAAGCAGAGGTTGCAGTGAGCCGAGATCGTGCCACTGCACTCCAGCCTGAGCGACAAGAGTGAAACTCCATCTCAAAATAAATAAATAAATAAATAAAATAAAATAAAAAATAAAACAACTCTAGATGACATCATTTAGGCTACACTTGTTCTCTTCATATAACCTTCAGTTCCATTTCTGTCTAGATTTATTTTAAGGTAGGAGTTATCACCTAAAAAAAGCCACTGAATTAAAAAGTTTGAATTGTAAGCAGCTAAATGGAGACCAATATTAAATAAGCAAAACAGACAAAGAGAAAAAGGAAAAAAGAGTCTGTTAGTGAACGCTATCCATTCCATACTATCCTTGGAAGTTAATCATAATGAGAATGTTACAAATATCTTGTTAAGAAGTCTTGAAGCCTGTTAACAAGTGGAAAGTGAAGGCTGTGCTATCCAGCACTGTTCACTGGTGCAACAATTCCTTGCCTTATTGTCTCTTACTGCAATACCCACTAATGAATCCTCATAGTACCTTTTATTTAACATATAAAATGATTTAACATTTCATTAGCTATTGGTCCATAATTATAATTTTGCTTGTAACTTCCATTATGAAACACCTTTGAACAAGCAATTGTTTCCAGATAGACACAGTAAGTTTCAAGGGGGGAAATGAATTGCAAGTATTAAGTGCAACTGGCCAGAGGTCTATACCAAGAGTAGCTATCAACAGATCTGAGATACCTAGCATAAGAGCAGGTGTTCGTCAGTGGTTGGACCTGGGCCCAGTATCGCTTAACAGCTTTATCAATGACCTGGGTGAGATGGAATGGAAAGCATGCTTCATACATTTGCAGCTGACACAGAGCCAGGTGGAGACAAATAGGGCTGCAGGAGAGATATAATTCAAATCAACTTCAGCAAATGTGGGTCCCACAATTCCAAAACATACATTGACTAGATTCATGGGTAGAGAACAGTTTATGGGAAAGAGAGAATGATAACAAAAGAAAAAGTTTTCCGTTCTTCAGCAGTTTGCCAACTGACTGGGAACAATGGGCAAGAATACAGGCAAAAATGGTAGCCCAAGAAAGCAAGTGACATCTGTGTGTGCAGAGCTGACACTGATTGTTACCAGTGGCTTTACAGTGCTCAGAGATTCGTGAAGTGACTGGGCTAACAGAGGGAGGTGGAGCAAGGTGTGGCCAGCTCAGCAATGCAAATGAGCATCTTAAGGTGAGTCTGGGAGGAGTGAATGGCACAGAGGGATACTCAGCAAAAATGGCATAATTTTGTCAATACCATGGAAAACAGATGACAAAAGCAAGCAAAAATCAATCATTCAGTTATTTAAGGTCGCGTAAAGTCAACGCCAATACAGATAAAAGGTAACATTATAAATATAGAAAATGTTGAGCTAAGTAAGTAAAGGAGACAAAGCCGTAGATAGGAGTTATGATGTGTAGGAGAACCCAAAATTCTACATTAGGAAATGGAAGAGAGGTGAAAGCTTTGTCACTGGTGTGAGACAATCTTTATATGTTATGCCTTGTATTTCCTCTGAAAGCTAAACAGGCAGGAAATGTAAATAAATACATTCATACTTAATAAAGTATGTGTGTAGGGTGAGATCACCTTCTGTACATTTAAGATAGAGATGCAAGTCACATATCATAAAAGTCAGCCTTTTAAAGTCTTTCTTAGCCTATGTACGAATTGGCAGAAAACCACTAAAATAATTAACGAACTGGATTTGTTTAGCTTGGAGAGTAGAGAAGTATTGATCCAGAATGATGGAGAGTGTTATTTTCAGAGTAGAACAAAGTTTTCCTGACTGTAAAGGTTGTTAAAGGAGGTAATGAAGGTTCCCCTTGATAAAGATTTTTGAAATTAAGATAAATCTGATCTTTTGGGCAAGGTGTAAATGTGGTCTCACACGACAGTAAGACTGTGCCTTTGGATCTTAAGGCTTTGTGTATGTGTTATTTGGTTCCGATGTTTCTCTGTTCTCCAATTGTGTTATGTTAAAAGCTGTAAACTCAGAGAGAGAGAAACAACCCACACGTAGGAAAACAAATAATCATTAGTCATTTGGGCCAATGTAAAATATTTTCTCAGATTTCGATAAAATAGCCAAATAAGCAGCTGAGTGTATCTTCTGTTTTTTATCATTGAATGGCAATGCTCCACAATGGATTTTTAAATGAGTTGTCGTCATTAAAGCAGATGGCATGAAATGGTGCAACACTAAATATCAACTCTCCTGCCAGCAGGGTGAGAAGTGAGCTGTTGTCAATCTCAAGTGAACCAGATGGATAAGAGAAATTTTCTGGTGATCTCCTGCACCTCTGTCATGGGCTTGTGATCCTGATGATCCTTGTGCCAGGCCTGACCATGGAGATGCTGCCCTCCTTGCCTTGCAAAGAAAGCCCTGCTACTCGGTCATACGATAGCCAGCGAAGCTCTCCTTTGCTGCCACTTTCCATGGAGGGAGAAAAATAGAATGTGGACAGCAGCTGTGAGGAGTATTTCGCAGATGGTGCCAACCGACCCACAAAAGCCCTTTGTGCTCAGGTACTCTGCCATCTGACAGGTGTTAAAGGTCTGGTGGACTCATTGAGCTGTGTGCTGGTTGCCATCCTCTGTGAGGTTACAAGGAGACTGGTCTGTCTCAAGGGAGAAGACTGCTCATTTGAGGCGGGTGAGGCTCCACCCAGGGGGATGAACAACTCATCAAGGTGACATCCACTGAAGGTGATCAGAATGCATAGTTTACTTTTTTTTTTTTTCCACATGTAAAGGTGATTCCCAAGTTCTATCTATTCAGATAGATCATACAAAAAAGCGTCAACATGCAGTAGGCTGACACATGAGCCTTGCAGAATTTGCATTTCTCTCATTACATTTGCAATCATCAATCCTTAAGCCTCCTTCTTCCTATATTGCTCTGTGCACCTACTGAGTTGAAAGAATGCCAGCATCCACCAAGCAAGAACCATACCAAATTCCCTGTCCAGACAGATTCCACAGAAATCAACCAAAATTAATAGAAATGAAAGCTATGATGCCTCCACCCCCATAGGAAGGAGAGAACAATTGGAAAAGGGGTCAGGAGACATTGCGTAAGATTTCGGCTGCAACCCACTTCTAAAACAAAGCTGTCTACAGAATATCTGCACTGAACTTTGGAGCCTGGTATAGATCTTTCATCTGCAGCTAAGGAGTTGATATTTTTAATGTGTTCATACTAGTCAATAATGCTTATCTGGAAATTCCAAAGAACATCAGGTTATTCCTTTCAACTTAACATCTGCACTTTGATACAATCTTAATATCTAATATAACATCAAAACAACTTCTAACAAACAACTGCATATTAGAAACAGTTGTGTTACGTTATAGTTTTCACAGTAAATTCACATTAGGGAATTTGCATATACGATTAGGATTCAGGCTGAGATGATATGTTAGAATCAAAATATGATCACTGCCAAAGTATCTTGGCCATTCTTTTTTTTTTTTTTTTGAGTAAGTCTCACTCTGTCTCGCCCAGGCTGGAGTGCAGAGGTGCGATCTCGGCTCACTGCAGCCACTGCCTCCTGAGTTCAAGTGATTCTTCTGCCTCAGCCTCCTGAGTAGCTGGGACTACAGGTGTGCACTGACATACCCAGCTAATTTTTGTATTTTTAGTAGAGATAGGGTTTCACCATGTTGGCCAGGCTGGTCTTGAACTCCTGATCTCAGGTGATCCACCCCTCTTGGCCTCCCTAAGTTCTGGGATTACGGGAGTGAGGCACCTCACCTGGCCCAAAGTATCTTGGTCATTTAATAAGGCTTTTTGCATCTGGAATTCTTTCACTGAATTCTTGAAATGATATTACATGCATTATGCCTCTTTTATAACTTGGAAGGCATGATCCTATTTGTGTATATACACATATGTTGAACTTAAAATAGTTCAACAATATGTGGAGAGACTTAAAATAGTTCAACATGTTGAAAATGCTTATTTCCGATAGTGGGATTTGTGGTGATTTTAAACTTTTAAAATTTTTGCATCATTTGAGATATATATAATGCATATGTATCTCTTAGAAAATTAAGTTATTTAAAAATTACTTGAAAATATCAACTAAGATTCAGTTTTCTTCACTTCTCAGTGGTGAAACTAAGCTGATGAATATATTACAGGGATTTTTTTCGAGTGATCAAATTGAGGAAATAGGCATAGTTCATTCATTCATCAATCCTTTAGTTGTTTGGAAGTTTATTCATTCAGTCATCCATGTAGTGTGCCTACTAAATGTCGGAAATTTGATTATGGTTCAGTCAATAAACAGACTCCCCAAATTAATGATTTTCTTTTAAAAATACTAATCTTAAATTTTTGTTTTTTGAGGTGGAGTCTCACTCTGTCACCCAGGCTGGAGTACAGTGGCACGATGTTGGCTCACTGCAACCTCCACCTCCTGGGTTCAAGCAATTCTTCTGCCTCAGCCTCCCAAGTAGCTGGGATTACAAGTGCCTGCCACTATGCCTGGCTAATTTTTGTATTTTTGATAGAGACAGGGTTTCACCACGTTGGCCAGGCTGGTCTCGAACTCCTGACCTCAAATGATTCGCCCACCTCGGCCTCCCAAAGTGCTGGGATTGCAGGCGTGAGCCACTGCGCCTAGCCTTAAAATGATTTTATAATTGGATGTAACCTCCAGAGTGAAGCTATTACTCAGAGAACTAGCCCCTTAGTGCAGGCTGGGGGTGTGTGCTAAAGGCCCCCAGTGGAGTCGCAATTCCCATCTATAAAATAGGAGAACAAAATGTTGGCCTCATGGACCCATCCTAAGGATTACATGAATTATTCATATTGAAGGTTATGTTGGTATATGAAATAATCAGCAATTAAGGCTGGGCATGGTGGCCGATGCCTGTAATCATAGCATTTCAAGAGGCTGAGGCAGGTGGATCACTTGAGGCCAAGAGTTCGAGACCAGCATGGCCAACATGGTGAAACCCCGTCTGTACTAAAAATACAAAAATTAGCTGGGCGTAGTGGTGGGCACCTGTAATCCCAGCTACTTGGGAGGCTGAGGCATGAGACTCGCTTGAACCCAGGAGGCGGAGGTTGCAGTGAGCTATCATGCCACTGCCCTCCAGCCTGGGTGGCAGCGCAAGACTCTGTAAAAAAAAAAAAAAAAAAAAGCCACATCAGGAATTAAAAGTGCAAAAAAATTTTAAAACCTTTGTTTTATGCTAAATATATCTGAGACGGATAGTTTGGCTTATTTTTTTACAGCCTGTGTTAAAGACTCTGAATGTCTAGGATAATTTGAAAGTAAGATTATAACAAAAACTTGGTTATAATATTTGTTTTCTTTATACTCCTTTAGATGAATTATCTTTCACGTGAATAAATATTCTCTGAGAATATAAATAATTGAAAAATTAGACAGATTTTTTACTTTGAAAGCGAAAGACTAAAAAAAATCTTGCAAGTGATTGTTGCTGGCCTCCACCTCCTTTCCACAGCTTTGTCCTCAGCTCCTCATAGTACAGTGGGAATTTCTTTTGTTGTTTGTTTTTGTTTGTTTGTTTGTTTTTTGAGATGGAGTCTTACTCTGTCGCCCAGGCTAGAGTGCAGTGGCACGACCTCGGCTCACTGCAAGCTCTGCCTCCCGGGTTCACGCCATTCTCTTGCCTCAGCCTCCCAAGTAACTGGGACTACAGGCGCCCTTTTTTTTTTTTTTTTTTTTTTGTACTTTTAGTAGAGACGGGGTTTCTCCGTGTTAGCCAGGATGGTCTCCATCTTCTGACCTTGTGATCCGCCCGCCTCGGCCGCCCAAAGTGCTGGGATTACAGGTGTGAGTCACTGTGCCCAACCCAGGGGAAGGTTTTATGATCTCAAACCTCACTCATTCCCAGACCAATCCTGGTTTGGGCAACTATTGCCTGTTATATAACAAGAAATTATATGCTAGGATTGTTACCAGAGGGGTACTTTCCCAATTCTTATCAAATGTAGAGGGTTAAGCAAATCTGGTATTCACATCACTGGTGGTCATATCACTATAAAAGATACTCCATTATGCATTTTCAAATTCAATTTTGTTTTTCACTTGTATTTGTAAATGGGCATATGTTATAAATTCTTTCTCTTTTCCTTTTGGTGGAAGAAAATTTGAGAAGATAACAGGTCATAAGATATCTGACTTCCCTGATCCAAGATAGAGTAATTAAACTCCATTCCTCTTCCTCAGATGCAATTTAGGCACATTTCCAAAGAAAAGAGAAATAGATTTGATTGGATGGAGTAGTTATTAATTAACCAATTGGTTTACATTCATGAAATGTGAAGAAGAGGAAATATTTCCTATTGTGCTTCTTGATTCAGCTATAACTGCTGGGCAACACTTCCTGCTTGGCTTTTCTTTGACACTAAGTATGTGCATTGAAACACCCAGTGGTCTCCAAGTTGGAGATTCTTAAGTTTAGCCTGACAGCATAATGAGCACATAAGCACCCCCAGTGTCTCTGGATCTGATGTTCCCATGACACACAATACTGCTTGTCCAGTAGCAGGGCTGCTCGTATTTCAAGTATGAGCTGTGATAGCACCTTCCAAATGAGGAAAAGGATAGGCAGGCTGTGCATTGTGAAGGCAGGTGTTGAGTTTCAGTCCATAAGGAAGAATGTATAGGATCCCTAGTGTCAAGTTTGCCTTGGCATCCTTCCCTTCTGGAAACTCCAGATACATAGGGCCCGTGCAGCCATTGCATGTTCCATTATCGAATGCTTTCCTATCATGGAGAGCCCTGCTTCTAAGCGACATGTGTGGAATGTATACTGAACTCTTGTTTACATTTTTTTGTGTTTAAATCTTGCTTGCTGTACATACTGACCATACTGAATTAAAAGAGTATTACATGAACAAATTGAGCTGCAATGGCCTGTAAATTGTGAAAAGGCAAATAGAACTGAAGGGTATAGACCTTGTTTACTGGTAAAAGCAATGGAGTTGAGGTCAGAATGGTTTAACACACAGCTTGTAATTTTCAGGAGTGGAAACTAAGGCACTCGCTTAAAACTTCTGATGTGATTTTTCTTAATTATAAAGTAGGGATAAACAACAATGAATACCTTATATAATTGTTATGAAACAGCAAAGTTTTATAGACTGTAAGTTGCCAAACTGATCTAAGATACCATTGTATGGGGCCAGGCATGGTGGCTCACGTCTGTAATCCCAGCACTTTGGGAGACCGAGGCAGGCAGATCACGAGGTTAGGAGTTTGAGACCAGCCTGACCAACATGGTGAAGCCCTGTCTCTACTAAAAATACAAAAATTAGTCTGGCGTAGTGGCACGTGCCTGTACTCCCAGTTACTCGGGAGGCTGAGGCAGGAGAATTGCTTGAACCGGGAGGCGGAGGTTGCAGTGAGTCTAGATTGCACCACTGAACTCCAGCCTGCAGCCTGGGAGACACAGCGAGACTCTGTCTCCAAAAAAAAAAAAAAAAAAAAAAAATCCATTGTACAACAAGAAGTGTATTTCCTCACGTGTGACTTAACTGACTTAACTGACTCCTAAGACAGTTTGAACAGAAAACTCATAGGGAATTGTTCCAAGAAGAGGAGTAGCCACAACTCTGGTGGTCTCTGTGTAAATCCTGGCTGTACTCCATGTGAATGCTCGAGTTCTGGGCTCTTGTCTCCTTGAAATCATTGATCTCAGGTTGGAAGTAACCTCAAGAAGTCATCTGGTCTATGTCCTGCCCTATATGCTAAAATTTTATGGATTCCATAGCTTTGGTCCAAAAAGGTAAATTGACTTACTCAAAGTTACAAAGCTAATTAGTGTCAGATTAAACCAGAAATTGTGGGCAGTATAAGATGTTGCTATTGTGAGGTGCTCCTAAGAACTTGCAAGTAATATCCTGATAGTATGGCAAGTAAAATCAGCACATAATGTATGAACCTGTGTGACTACAAAAATTGCCCTGATGGATGGACATGCCTGAATGTACAAAAATCTTGGGCCTATTAACTTCTGTGCAGAGAGGGTTAACAGAAGCAACTAGAGTGCTTTCACGGAGTCTACAAAGCGATGCCACGGGGTCAGAATTGGTAAGATCTCTCCAGCTCTGTGCAGAGGAGACAGCGTTCCAATCAGCAAGCTCAACCTCCCCAGGGGAAATGGTGGTTTCAGGCTGCACCAACTCCATGGGCTTCGCCTTCAGGCTGATCAGCTGCCTCTGATCCCTTTTACTTTTCTGGCTATAATTTGTTTTCCATATAAATTTTCCAATAGAAGGAAAGACACGTCTTCTTGGATATGATTTATATCTCTCTGAATATTGATATATCTCAACATAACTTAAGAAGTTAATATCTGTTTTTTACACTGGCCTCTTGTGAATTTGATTAATGGGAATTAGTTTCTTTAAACAAATAACTGTTGGGCTCACACACACACATGCAACAACTTCCACTTGAATGCTGGTGGAAAGATCCTGAATCAAGAGGACTCTAAAATGGTAAAGGGGCCACACACAACTAAACATCCACCTCCTCAGTGGCATCATTCTGTCACGTCATCAGTGCTACCTCATCTGATTCCAGTGCAGTCCTCTTTGCACTACCAGGGAGTACCAGCAGTGCTGCTCATAGACCCATAGACCCACTCCTCTCTCCCATGTCTCTTGCAGGCAGCACTAACTCATCATGCAATGCTTCCTATGGAACTTGGATGTGGCCTGCTTCCGGAGCCACTGCCAGTGGGATGCTCATGCTCCTCATCGTAAGGATCCCATGAGATGAGACCTATTTGCCAACCCTACATCCCTGCTGCAGATGACAGTGTCCCTGATGTTCCTGACCTGATGGCAGAGGTGTGGATGCTGGGTGTTTACAGTGGATGGTGGGGCCTGAGAAGACAGACAAGTAAAGATAACATGTAGAAGTGGCTTTTGCCTATGATGTGACAGTACGCTGGTACAGTTCATGAAGCAACATTTCACAGCCTATTGGATTGTGCTGTGTCATTGGATGAGATGTTTTTCCAAGCAGCAGCGTGTGAGAAAACTTACTTTGGATTTTATTCCACCTATACTGTGTGTTCAATAAACATTTTCTGTAACAAACAGAAACTGGCAACTTGTGAGGATTTGCTATCCAAGTTTCCACACTTTTCCTGCTAGGCAAGTTTCACTAAGTTGGAGAAGTGTAACAATGGCAGCCTTTATCCATTACTTAGAGTAGTTTCAATTTTCTGTTGTTCCTTTTGGTATCTTGATTTTTGGCAAAAATCCTGGATTTCCTAATTGAATTAAAACTTAGTATATAAAGTTGTATAAATGTATCAGATTTATAAAACTTGAAACAAGTTGTATTTGAGGCACACATATGAGCCTCAACTTTACCACAAAGGATATAGTCACTAAACAATAAAGAAATATACAGAGAGAGAGCCACAAAAGTGCTATTTTACTGTTGTTGAAACTCAAGCCTTTTTTGTTTTTTTTTTAGACAGAGTCTCACTCTGTCACCCAGGCTGGAGTGCAGTGGTATAATCTCAGCTCACTGCAACCTCTCCCTCCTGGGTTCAAGCGATTCTCCTGCCTCAGCCTCCCTATTAGCTGAGATTACAGGCATGCACCACTATGCCCAGCTAATTTTTGTATTTTTAGTAGAGACGGGGCTTAATCATGTTGGCCGAACTCCTGACCTCAGGTGATCTGCCACCACGGCCTCCCAAAGTTCTGGGATTATAGGTGTGAGCCACTGCACCTGACCTAAACCTAAGTCTTAATATGAAAGTTTTGCTCCTCTGAGATATTCCTTTAGGACAGCTCTGGTGTATTAATTCTATTTATTGATTACCAACATATTTATTGAGTGCCTAATATGTTCCAGGAGCTCTTCTAGGTACCAGGAACAGAACAGAATAACAGAACCTCATGGAGATAAATCATGGAATTTTCTCACTACATCAGAAGCCCTTGCTGGCAGAAGCTGTTTCTAATCCAGCACAGTTGTAGAATAAAACAAAGATTTATTAGATGAAAACCAACTTTTTTCATCTAATACAATTTTTGTTTAACTCTACAACTTCCATTTATCATGTAGGTAAGCTCTTTTTTCTTTTAATTTTTATTGTGTCATACATATTGTCAAGTGTACAGTTCTTGTAAATACACAGCTGCTTGAGTTTTTAGAAATGTGTATACCTGCATTACCACACTGTAGGGCAACATACTGAACATGGAACATTTTCAGCACTCTGGAAGGACCCTTGGTGCCCCATCCCCATATACAGCAGAGGAAACACTTAATTCTTTTGTGTGTGGCTTTTTTTTTTTTTTTTTTTTTTTTGAGTTGGAGTTTTGCTCTTGTTGCCCAAGGCAGAATGCAATGGTGTGATCTCGGCTCACTGCAACCTCTGTCCCCCGGGTTCAAGCGATTCTCCTGCCTCAGCCTCCCTAGTAGCTGTGATTATAGGCACATGCCCATGCCTGGCCAATTTCTTACATTTTTAGTAGAAACAGGGTTTCATCACATTAGCCAGTCTGGTCTTGAACTCCTGACCTCAGATGATCCACCCGCCTCCATCTCCCAAAGTGCTGGGATTACAGGCATGAGCCACCACACCCAGTCTATTTTTGCTGTGAGTTCCTCCATGTACTGGTATTGCAGGTAGTGGCTGTTTGTTCTTTGCATTGCTCTGCAGTATTCCACTGTACGAATGCTTTACAATTTATCTAGTATACTTGATTCACATTTGGGTCGATTCTAGCTTTGGCCATTACGAATAAGGTTGCTATGCCCATTCTATTATGTATGTTTGGTGAATGTGAACATTTGTCATTGTTAGTGTTACATCTTGGAATACAATGGCTGAATCATAGAGCAGGTATATGCTTAGCTTTAGAAGCTGGTGACAGTTTTCCAAAGAGGATGTGCCAATTTACATTTCTACCAGCAGAGTATAAGAGATCCATTTGATCCACATTCTTGCCAACACTTGGTATTGTCAGTCCTTTACATTTTAGCCATTCTGATGTGTTTATATGGGAATTGCACTTCCTTGATGACTCATGTTCATTATAATTGATACTTTGGTTTCTACATGTGAATTGTGTGATTTTAGTTAATGTGAATCATTGTCTGCAATCAAATCAGCACCAGGCTCACAGAAAGAGCGGAATTTCTGCTTGAAAAGCTAAGACCCTGAACTGAGATGATATGATGGCAAAGTAACATTGAGAAGCCACACACAAATGTCCATGCACCTCCACTCTAGACACAATTCTTTATTTTTGCCAGAGCTGTGCTCAGTCAGCTGGATATCTGTCTTGTTAGTTCCTTCCTTTTGTTATTCAACTGCTTCAACTTGTGGTCTAGATGAAACAGGAAAAGTTCCCTTATACCTCTCGTAGAACTTGCAGTGGGGGATGTGGCTCGCTTCTTCTGCACCCTGTTGTTCAAACCTCTAGGGGGAGCATGCAGACGGGCAGGTAGTGGGGAGCATCGACCCCATGGCGGCTTCTAGGGTTGAAGGTTTACAGCTCCTGAGACCCCAGTGGGCATGTGTTACAGGGCGCTATTTCAGTTTAGCCGTCCATAGGAGACTTATGTTAATCAGCTCAATTAGAGCCTCTGCCTTATTGAAAGGACAGAGGGCTTTCTGTATCCTGAGTTCTTGCCTTAGTGTACCAGAAAAATTGGATCACACTTGGGCTTGGAGGATGAGTGCAAGATTTTTTATTGAGTGGTGGTAGCTCTCAGTGAGGTGGATGGGGAGGCCAGAAGGCGGATGGAACGGGAAGGTGGCGGTTTTCCCCTAGAGTCAGGCTGCCCAGCGGCTGAACTCTGCTCCAACCACCCTGGCCACACTCCATGTCATCCCGGTGGTCAATAACCTGCCAGCATCTGCCAGTGCCTCTTGGTATGCTGTTTCTCCAGTGTGTTCCTCTCAACGTCCAGCCTCTTGTGCCTCTGCCCACTAGAGTCTCAGGGTTTTTATAGGCACAGGAAGGGGGCATGGTGGGCCAGGACGGTCTTGGGAAATGCAACATTTGGGCATGAATACACAAATACCTGTCCTCGCCTAGGGCTGTGGGCACAGGCCCGGGGGTGGGCCCTAGCCAGGGACCTGCCCTTCTCTACCCAGCACTTTCCTGCCCCACTTTCATATCGTAGATACTGACTTGTTCTTCTGTGGCTCTTTCCCTCCTCAGAGCCCTATCATGTAGGCCCCTATATTCTACCAAAACTTCATATGTGAAACAAAAACTTGAATGAGATGAGGCCCAGTGGCCTTTTGTTTATATTCTCGGTGTTCTTCATCTCTCTTTGGCATTGGCCATTGTCAATGGTCCACTCATTGAAACAAGTTCCTCCATTTCCTTCTATGAAGCTAGGTTTTCCTGATCTTCGCACTCTTTGACCACTCCTTTATTTTCTTTATTTAATTCACACAGTAGTTCTTTACTATGAAGCTCCCAGATCTCAGTCCTTGGATCATGTCTGTTCCCAGTAGTGGCTGGATTCTATTTAGCTGCTTTGGTTCTATTCTTAGGACCAGCCTGACCCCACACTCTTAGAGGTGTAGCTCCATCCCAAACTTCTCCCCTCTGTGGGCTCCTCACCCCACCCTGACCTATCCACTTTGACTCTCTCAGCCTCTGCCTTCACCCCTTCTTCTGTTTCCCTCCCACCCCTTGGATGTGGCTCATTGTGTCCTCTTCCCATCAGTGACCTTCACCCCCTAGAGAATGATTCAGAGATTTATGTCCCCTCCCCATCCCCAGATGGCTGAGGCAACTCTTCTCCTGGTCCAGCCCAGCTTTGCATCCCCTTGCTCTGGCTTTGTCCCCATAGGTGGCTGTCCATCAGTGCAGCAATAGCTAAGTAAACAGGATGGGCGCTTACAGGACTGTGGTGTGGGCTGGGCAATGCTCCATGAAACAAAAGTTCCTCTCACACCTTTTCTCATTATGTAAGCATAGATGCTGCGTCCTGGCACACAGAGCCACTTGCTGGATGAAATGCATCATGCCTCGGTCCTCTTCCTTGTTCACGAAGGTAACTTTCCTCCGGGTTACTGAAAGAGGGCAGGACAGAGGGCATGGGTGTCCTGTGAGGCTCAGAGACTACATTTGCCCTTTTCCCTCCATTTCAAAGGTGTCTAAAGGTATTGGTGCTTTTGTGACCCCATAAGGTATTAGTGGTTTTGTAACCCCCGTGGGACATGTAGTTCTTAACAGAGACAGGTGAGCAGGGCTGAGCAGGCTGCTACTTGCAGCTGGAGGGCAGTGTCTCAGGGCTGAGTGGCCAGGCTGGACATTCTCTCTACTCAGGATGTAGCTCCCACCTGGGGCTTGCATAAATCAACCTCATCCCTTCCCGCCCCCATGCATAATAAATCACACTGTGATGGCGAGGCTTCTCCCCTTTGCCGCCTGTGCTAACTCAGGTAGAACCTGCCCCTTAATGTGCCACACTGCACTACTCATTCCCTAGGCATTGTGGCCTCCAAGGTGGAAACTCTCTTTGGAAATGTGCTGCCCTTGGTATGCTCTGCTTGTTTTCTTTAGCAAATTGTAACTAGGTGAAGAGGGCACCAAAGGGAGCCAGGGTCCCTTAGGAACACCGTGACTTTACCCCACCTTTTCCCAAGGACAAAAGGGCTATGCTTGGCCAAATTCCCTTAGTGTTGACTGATATGCACGTTACCTCATGGGGAGGTGAGAGGGAACAGTTTGCCTGCCATTTTGGCAAATATAGTAAGTAAAGAGTGGGTCCAACTTGAGTAAAGGATGACCTGCTCACTCATTTTGAATGTGCCAGCTTTCAGCCTCCCTAAGTGCAGTGGCCTGACATAAACCTTGCCATTGTGGAGATGCCAACACCATCAAAGTCAGCCTCTAAATAGCTAATGCCATTCTGGGCTGGAATACTCGACTCTTTACCTTGGTTTTCTTCATCATTTTATCAGACTTGCTTTAATTCCCCCTTTTTAAATTAATTAATTAAATAATTTTTTTTCTGAGACTGAGTCTTGCTCTGTTGCCCAGGCTGGAGTGCAGTGGCACGATCTTGGCTCACTGCAACCTCCGCCTCCCGGGTTCAAACAATTCTCCTGTCTCAGCCTCCCAAGTAGCTGGGATTACAGGCTTGTGCCCCCATGTGTGGCTAATTTTTTGTATTTTTTTTAGTAGAGATGGTGCTTTACCTTGTTGGCCAGGCTGGTCTCGAATTCCTGACCTCGTGATACCCCCCGCTTTGGCCTCCCAAAGTGCTGGGATGACAGTCGTGAGCCACCGTTCCCAGCAATTCCTTCTTTTTGAGACTGTTAGATAGTAGAAAATTAATATATATTGCTCTCTAGAGATTAATGATTACAAACACTTAACTACCAAAACATTTACTGATATTCAATTGTATTAAAAATCCCATTGTTTTATTCTGCATATATAAGTAATGCACACTTGTGTTGGGAATGTAAAGCATATCTGGACCTCTCTTCTGATATTCAGGTGCCTTTATCCAGACGACTACTCTGGAAGTCCATATGGGTCGCCGTTAGGCACCTCCAGCTTTAGCTTGTCCTGAAACTACTCCTCCAATACTGCCCTCATCTTCCCCTTTTACAAGTGCCTCAGACCCAAATCCTTGAAGTCACCTTTGAGTCCTCCCTGCCTCTCACAGCCTCCGGTCCTTTCAAAACAAACACATGAGAATTTGGGCTTTTGTCAAGGCACTGATTCTATCCTGCCTATCCCAGATATGGTCATCTCTCACCTAAATCCTGGCCAAAGCCTCCTTACTGGCTTCCCTGATTCTAGCCTTAAGAAACATAAGTCTATTGTCCACATGGCTGCAGAATGATTCATTTAAAATATAAGTCCAAGGCCGGGCACAGTGGCTCATGCCTATAACCCAAAGACTTTGGAAGGCCCAGATAGGCAGATCACCTGAGGTCAGGAGTTTGAGACCAGCCTGACTAACATGGTGAAACCCCATCTGTACTAAAAATACAAAAATTAGCCAGGCATGGTGGCACACTCCTGTAATCCCAGCTACTCAGGAGGCTGAGGCAGGAGAATCACTTGAACTCGGGAGGCTGAGGTTGCAGTGAGACTAGATCGTGCCACTGCACTCCAGCCTGGGCGACAGAGCGAAACTTCATCTCAAAACAAACAAACAAACAAACAAACAAACATGAAAATAGAAAATTAGCTGGGCATGGTGGCGGGTGCCTGTAATCCCAGCTACCCAGGAGGCTGAAGCAGGAGAATCGCTTGAACCCAGGTGGTGAAGGTTGCAGTGAGCCGAGATGGTGTCATTGCACTCCAGCCTGGGCAACAAGAGTGAAACTCCGTCTCAAAGAAAAATAATAAAAATAAAAATAAATAAAATAAAATAAAAACAAAAAATAAAATATAAGTCCAGTAGCATCTCTTTTCTCCTCCCAGCCTTTCAAGGACTCTTCCCATTCAGAATAAAGCCAACATCTTTGACATGGATGTTGAGAGAGAGAGCAATACGAATTCTTGCTGAATGAATGTATTTCTTCTCTGAACAAGTCTAGCCTTTGAGCAGAACCGACGTGAAGACAGTGAAGGAGTGCTTATGAAACTGTAGGAAGGGCTGGAGGAGCAGGCTCCAGGCCCTGGGAGCACCCTGTGAGCAGTCCCGTAGAGCTGGGGGCTGGCATTTGCCACAGAACTACAGACTCCAGCCAGCCAGGAAGATTGTTAGTCCAAAGGCCACCTCTGACATTGTGGAGGTCAAAAATTCACCAATCTGTTTGACCTCCAAAGGCATAATGGCTTATCAACTTCCTGTTGATAGATAGCTATCAACAGTAGACTTTTTTTTTTTTTTTTTTAATGGAGTCTTGCTCTGTTGCCCAGGCTGGAGTGCAGTGGTGTGATCTTGGCTTACTGCAACTTCCACCTCCCAGGTTCAAGTGATTCTCCTGCCTCAGCTTCCTGAGTAGCTGGGATTACAGGTGTGTGCCCCCACACCCGGCTAATATTTGTATTTTTAGTAGATACGCGGTTTCACCATGTTGGTCAGGCTGGTCTGGAACTCCTCACCTTGTGATCCACCCACTTTGGCCTCCCAAAGTGCTGGGATTACAGGTGTGAGCCACTGCTCCCAGCCCCGGTATTTTGTTATAGCTGCACAAAGAGACAAATACAGGCATACTGGGGGATGTTAGGGATGGACACTGAGGATAAATTCCTTATATCCACCATAGCCCCTGGGATGAGGTCAAGGTCTGAGGAAAAGTCTCCAACAAACTCTTAGCTAGATGTACTCTTCACATCTTATGTGCTTATGATGAAAAAAGTCTGACTTTTTTACAGGGATTATTACAACCTCAAGTTTGTGTTCATTGTCTGAGACTGGCTGGTTCAGTTCCCTCATTCCTGCACCATCTCCTTACTACGCACGCATTTACAAAATTTAACTTTCAAAGTGCCCCCAACCTCGCTTGTATCTGCAACAGTGATGAGTACAGGAGATCCTTCTGGACATGACTTGTCTTAATATCAGTCTGTCCTGGCACTGTGGCCATGCTGTGCCAGGGCCATCTCTAGCACTTGATTAACCAGCAACTGTACAATCTCCTGAACCAAGGCCTCAGGGTCTGCTTGGATGTCATCCCAACCTGACATCTCATGTGCCCTTTTCTGAGAAAATTCCAGAAAATCTTAGATATTCTACGGCCTGGATTTAGTCTTCTCCTTTCTACAGTAACTGTCTCGAATATCAACCTCCTTAAAAAGGAGAGAATAATATCTGGGTCCCAGGAGAACTGCAGTGTTTCGGCAGTTGATTAATGACTATGCTGTCTGTGCTTTTGCAGTGAGGAATGACCCCTGCAGCTCATTGGTGGATGCTGCAGTCTGAGTAGGGCCCCCCACATATTTGTGCCTATTTCATGGGACTCCACCACAGTAGAAGTCAATTTTAAACTACCTCATTGAGAATGGAATTGCTCATCACCAAGGGCTGACATATGTTGACAGGCTGCTCTGACCCCAGCCCAGGGAAGCTGCAGCCAACTCTGAAACTCAGTTCACAACAGGACAGGTAGAAGCTCTTTTTGAAACATCCATTTGTGTCAGCAGCCTCGTCATCAGGGTGAAGTCTTTTGATGGAAGTCTTCCTACCCAGTGTCCGGGGTTGGGGGAGATCTAACACTTGGAAAATGCTGTGTTCATTCAGTCCCCTGCAGCTGAGCACAGTGGTTGCTGTGGACACCAAACATACTCTGCTGTTGTGGCAAATCTGAGGGTGACCTTGGGAGGAAGGATCCCAGAGGGTACCTGCTGTGAGAGAGGGCACCTGTGAGCCTGCTCAGGGGCTCAAGGCAAGGAATTGGACCTGGCTCACCTCATCACAGCACTAAATTTTCTCCACAGGGGTTTCCACTGGTTCCATTTTAGGGTAATAATCCTGAGTCATTCCTCCATTTCTGACATTTATATTCTGGATAAGGATGGGGTGAGATACCATGAGATCGCTGTACCTCCTCCAGGGTTCTCTATGCTTCTAGGGTTCATCCCTACTCCACCTTTTTGTCATGGACCCCATATCAAGAGGATACCTTTCAACAATTGTTTACCCTACTGTCTCCCCAACATGACCTGCATCATTATTGCATCCTTGTACAACAATGTTGCCTCTCATGTGCAGGAACTACATAGCCCCTAGAACACTGGCAGCCTCCCTGGAATATGGCAGCATTAGATGTGATTTAACACAAATTTTATGTCTTTTTAGGGGCTGGGCTGGGATTGGCCAGGTGGGGTGGTAGGATTTTTTCCAGGCTTGGAGTCTGAGTTATGGATTCTCCACTTTGGACTCTGTGGGTTACTTTCATCTCGATGGATTTCTAAAAATACAAACAACCACTCCAGTGGTCATTTTTCTGCTTTTCAAGAAGAAATGAGGTTTAATATGTCAAATGAGAGGGTACAGTATGAACATGATGTTGAGGGTGTCTGTATTTTAGGCAGGTCTTCATTCCCAACTGAGAACGTGGACTGCCTGGTGAGGCTGCCAGAGTGAATGTATCTACACTGGTGCAGGCACTCACAGAAGCACAAACTCTCCAGAGAAAGTCAGAGACTGTTGAACAATACAGTTCCCAGCAAAGCAAACTCTTCTTACCCCATCCATGTGGCCCTCAGTAAGTCTCCTGGTCTTCAGGACTGGTGATCAAGGTTTTTTGAAATCCCATTTGCTTTTCCACTCCACACTAACTGTGGGCAAAATATCAAATGGAGCATGTCGACCAGGCACCTGAAAAGCATCTATATCTCTCTACTGCTCTTCATGGTAATGTGATCAGAGCACCTCACCCAGTAGCCCAAGTTCTTGTGTAATTAGTTGTAAGACTAGTTGTAACACCTTACTCCATAGCAGTTATAGCCTCAACATCTTCATCTCTTTCCCAAATCTCCTGATCCTGACTGGGATCCTGCTCTGGTTAATGAGTCCACAGGACCCCTGTAGGACACTCACTGGAGGATAGGGACAAGTTCAATAATGAGTTATTATGAGGTTTCAGTGACAGACACGTATATCAACTGTTCCTGATATATGGTGACTGCTCAATCAATATCATCAACACCACCACCACCATCACCACCACCATCACCACCAACACTACCATCATCATCATCACCACCACCACCATTACCACAACCACTACCACCACCACCATCACCACCAACACTGTCATCACCATCATCACTGTTACCATCACCACCAGAATCACCATTACCATCACCATCAACACTACCATCACCATGACCACCATCACCACAACCACTACCGCCACTATCATCATCACCACCATCACTACCATCATCACCACCACCACCACCATCACCACCATTACCATCACCAACAATACCGTCACTACCACCACCATCACCACAACCACTGCCACCACCACCATCATCACCACCATCACTACCATCACCACCACCATTACCATCGCCATCAACGCTACCATCACCATGACCACCATCACCACAACCACTACCACCACCACCATCATCACCACCACCACCATCATCACCACCATCACCACCATTACTACCACCACCATTACCATCACCATCAACACTATCACCACCACCACCACCATCACCACCACCACCATTACCATCACCATCAACAATACCATCACTACCACCACCATCACCACAACCACTACCACCGCCACCATCACCACCATCACTACCATCACCACCACCATTACCATCACCATCAACACTATCATCACCACCACTACCATCACCACAACCACTACCACCACCATCATCATCACCACCATCACTACCATCACCACCACCACCACCATTATTGTCACCATCAACAATACCATCACTACCACCACCATCACCACAACCACTACCACCACCACCATCATCACCACCATCACTACCATCACCACCACCATTACCATCACCATCAACAATACCATCACTACTACCACCATCACCACAACCACTGCCACCACCACCACCATCATCACCACCACCATCACCACCACCATCATCATCACCACCATCACTACCATCACCACCATTACCACCACCACCAGTATCATCATCACCATCACCATCATCATCATCACCCCCATCATCACCATCACCCCCACCACCACCTCCCCAACCACCATCACCACCATCATCACCACTATCATCACCACCATTATCATCATCACAACCATCACCATTACCACCATCACCATCATCATTACCACTACCATCATCACCATCACCACTACCACCACTATCATTACCACTACCAATATCACCACCATGACTATCTTTACTATCACCACTACCACCATCACCATCACTACCACCATCATCATTCCAATCAGCCTTAAGCCATAGGACAATGCTTTTCTTTGGGATGTGGCATGTGGCTCCTTGTACCTACCTAGCACTTGCAGGTAGCAGAAGCTGAGGGACCATTCCACCAGGTCTTTCAAAGCTGTAGGCCATTAACACTAACCTTTTATTTCCAGTTGTTTCCCTTCTAAAAATCAATCTGCCTTTTGCTCTTCTATGCTTTATCTGACATACAGAGCCTCTACATTCCAATCAGCTTCAGTGGCCTCTGGGTGGTGGTGGGAAATTGGAATGTGACAAGTAAGAGGTGCTATATCAACTTTTAGCACAGTCTATTGGGAAGGCAGAGCCTGCAGTGGCTGGGTGAGTGGTGGGAAGATCGAAAAAATCCACATCCCTCTTGTGGACTGCCATAGAGTGAGCTAAAACAACCCTCTGTGCCCCTACCATGGAAGGACAGGGGAGATGGGGCTGTGCAAACCACTCAGGTACCCCTGTCAGACTTACAACAGAGCCTCTGCTCAGAGTTCTCGAAGAACTCCCTTCACCCAGCATCACAGACCTCTTTCCTTACCTTCTGCCTGTCCCCACTGGCTGAGCAGTACTTGAAGATTCAAGCCTTCCTCAACTCTGTAGGCTCACTGTTTCCCCTCCTTCTCCTTTATTCAGGTCTCTTCCTGGTTGCCTCTGCTTCTTCTCATTTGCTCCTTATCCACAGGTGTGTGCTGCTGTGTTTGCCTCCGCCCCAACCCCTGCTCCCTAGACCCAAGTATGGCCACAGCTGTTGATGCCCTTCTAACTGGGAGGAGGTGCTAGTGCCTAAAGCCTGTGAGGGTCAACAGGTAGTTTTCTGGGCTGACATTTCTTTCTGCTTACAGGGTGAAATGGTGATCCAGGGTTGTGAGTTGGCTATGGGGCTTCTGGGGGTACTTTTGTGTTTTATTTGCCTGAAATTCTTTTTGAACCTGGAGTGCATACGTAAATACATTGATGCAATTCTATTCTTAATGTTTAATATTTAAGATTTAAGGGCTGAGTGTGGTGGCTCACGCCTGTAATCCCAGCACTTTGGGAGGCCGAGGTGGGTGGATTACCTGAGGTCAGGAGTTCGAGACCAACCTGGCAAACATGGTGAAACCCTGTCTCTACTAAAAATACAAAATTAGCCAGGCATGGTGGCGGGTGCCTTTAGTCCCAGTTACTCGGGAGGCTAAGGCAGGAGAATCACTTGGACCCAGGAGGCGGAGGTTGTAGTGAACCGACATCGTGCCACTGCACTCCAGCCTGGGCAACAAGAGTGAAACTCTGTCTCTCAAAAAAAAGAAGAAAAGATTTAAGAAACAATTGTGCTCCATTTTATAGTTAATAATCTTTAATGGCTATTAACATCACAGAAGGAGTGATGATGGACCACTGAGTGGAAATAGAACTATCTATGTGTTTTTACCAAAAAAACTCTAAATTAAATCAAGCCTCAGATCCAACAACCAAGTCACGGGAAATACAAGGTCAGAGGGTACTAATGGACACCACGGCAGATGCATTCCATCAGCAGTGCGTATTTCTCAGAAACTACTGGAGAAATGACCGCATTCTTTCCACAAGTTCATTTCCAGGAAAAAAGATGGATGCAAGGGAAACCTATAGATTACAAGACACCTGTAGGAGTCACACCAACCAGCTGCAATGGGCAGACATTCTTTGGAGCTTATTTGAAAAAGAACTGAGGAAAGAAGAGACATTCAGAGACATTTGAACACTGCTTGGATATGAGCTGGTATTAAGAAATAATGGTTAATTTTTTGGGAGTGAATCTAAGGTTTTTTTTTTTTGGAACTAATCTTTTAGAAGTATATTCTAAGGCTGGGCATGGTGGCTCACGCCTGTAATTCCAGTACTTTGGTAGGAGGCCGAGGAGGGTAGATCATCTGAGGTCAGGAGTTCGAGACCAGTCTGACAAACATGGTATAATCCCGTCTCTACTAAAAATAGAAAAATTAGCCAGACATGGTGGCACATACCTGTAGTCACAGCTACTCGGGAGGCTGAGGCAGGAGAATTGTTTGAACCAGTGAGGTGGAGGTTGCAGTGAGATGAGATCATGCCATTGAATTCCAGCCTGGGAAACAAAAGCGAAACTCCGTCTCAAAAAAACCAAAAAACCAAAAAAACAAAAAACAAGTATATGCTGCTAAAATATTTCTAGATCAAATGATCTGCTACTGGGGAATGACTTCAGCACAATCTGGAGCCAGGATGGCAGTGGGTCGGAAAGATTCCTATCGCTGTGAGTTGTTGAAGTTGGTAATGGGCACATGGAAGTTCATTTTTCAACTTTCTCTGTTTTTCTGTTTAAAGATGTCTACATTAAAAGTAAAACAGGCAAAAGAGAAAGAAGGAAAGGCTGATGAAGATCACAGTCACAGCCTGACTGGGACGGGACGTACAATTCAGGGACTAAAGACAAATCACAATAAACAACACAAGTGTTCACATTAAAATCTAAATGACTTATGGGATATGGATGTCATTTACCAATAGCAGGAGTTATATAACTTTGTATTGGCAACAATAGGATTTATAGGAGATTATATACGATTATTATATAGGCTTATAAATGTGGAAGCAAGATTTGACTCCCTGCCCCGTTCCTTTCAAAGACTCCTGGTGTCTCCTGCTTCAACCTTCCAGGAGCTTCCGGCAGATGCCTGTCTGCACTGCTGCTCTGACACTTGTCCCTTCTCCCATGTATCCCAGACTTGTTGTCTCTAAGTCTAAAGTGTGAATTTACTAATGTCGTCAATTAAAATGGGCTAACATCCCAATAGGAGGCACTAAGAACAGATGTTTACTGAATGTTCCTGGTAGAGAAAAGCCTGCTTGTGTTACATGACCAAGATCTCTTTAGCAGCATATTTAATAGAAGCAGCGTTTTCTTTCTTTTTTTTTTTTTTTTGAGATGGGGTTTCACTCTTGTCGTCCAGGCTGGAGTGCAATGGGCACAATCTCAGCTCACTGCAAGCTCCGCCTCCTGAGTTCAAACATTTCTCCTTCCTCAGCCTCCCAAGTAGCTGGGATTACAGGCGCCCGCCACCACACCTGGCTCATTTTTTTGTAGTTAGTAGAGACAGGATTTCACCATGTTAGTCAGGCTGGGCTCGAACCCCTGACCTCAGGTGATCCAGCCACCTCAGCCTCCCAAAGTGCTGGGATTATAGGTGTGCATGCCACTGCACCTGCCCAAGAAACAGCATTTTCTAAGAGGTAATTAAATTGATTTCAGATGATGGACACTTGGAGCAAGGAGAATTCTTCTGAGGTTGAGAAGTACCCTTAGTCTAGGGATGACCAGTCAGTGTGACATCATGTCACATCAAATACATCCAAGTAAACTCTTGGGCATGATGAGGATGATGAGGCCTCCCCCAGGCAGGGTGAAGAGCAACCGCTGTGAGCAGCTACTCATGTCTGCTGTGGGCACAGCACATGCCACTCCTGCCTGATCTGACAGCTGATTAGAAACTTTTCTACAGAGGCACTAGAGCAGCATTTTTAGGTGTGGACAGAACAGGAGAGGTGTGGTCGGTATATGAGAGTGTGAGAATCGGGGTTAGAGGCCCTGGGTTGAAATCTCAGCCCTGCCCTTTATCAATTGTTTGTGGTGGGCTATCTTTCCCTCCAGGAGCACAGCTATGCGGTGAGTGGAGCAGGAAGCCAGGCATGAGGCCAGAGAGCTTTGTTAAACCTGAGAGGTGGTGATGATGGAAAGTCTGAAGAGATGATGAGCGGGTGGGAAGGTAATTTAGTGGCCAGGAGGGGAGCTGGAGGTTGGAGGAGCAGATAAAATCAGGCTCCACAAATTGCAGTGAGCCTGAAACTGGCAGCAGAGGGCAGGGGTCCCACTCCACAGGCAGAGGCTCTGCACGACTCTCATGGGAAAAGAGTCCTTGCTGACAAGTCCTGCCTGCGTTGGCTTAGGCGGCCCATGTCCCTGGGGGTCCTGCACTGCAGCCAGGCCCAGGGCCTGAGCACCACTGAATAGTTCCTGGTCTGCAAAGTGCACATGACACCACACCAATGTCAGAGGTGTTCTGTGAAGGCAATATAATTGTGCGTAGGCAGCACTGGGTAAGCAGCAAGGCCTGGACAAGGCTGATTGCTGTTCTCTGCATGGACCTGTGTGTTGGGTTGCAGGGGCCAGCTACCTCCAGCAGGAAAGCAGCAGAGCAGCTGTTCTGCAGAATGCAGACACCAGGACAGGCGCCTTCCACCGAAATAAGCCTTGCTGCACGCAGCTCCCCAGATATGCTTGCTTCCAACACTGGGAGAAAAAATCGCAGAAACCACTTCCATCTAGTGGTAACGGAGTGAAAATGCAGGCCTGAACTGCAGTACTCTCCTAAGCAGGCCCAGGACTGAACCTTGCACACCCTTCCAGGCAAGCCAGCATATCTTATCCATCCCAAGTTCTCAATGTTAAATTGTCTTCCAGATCAACAGCTTTAGTCTGCTGAAGAAATTCACCTGCCATCTACATCACAAAAAAACTTTAGGGCAATGCAGATTCTGGGGGTCCCTGACTCAAAATAGAATTGAGCACTTTGTGGACATGAAACAAAGCTATGTGTCTAATGTTTCCCTAGGATCATGAAGCCACATTAATAATTGTCTATTCGATAAGCAATAGACAAATGAATAAATAAACCCTGAGTAGTTTTATAAAATAATGTGATAAAAATTGAAACCATGTGTCCTGTTAGGGTTCCCTTGGCCCCCCAAATCTCATGTCCTTCTCACATTGCAAAATACAAGCATCCCTTCCCAATAACCCGCCAAAATCCTAACTCATTCCAGCATCAACTCTAAAGCCCAAAGTCCTAAGTCTCAGAATCTGAGACTTGCAGGTAATGTCCACACAGATGTGAGCCTATAAAATGAAAAACAAGTTATTTCCTTCCAAAATACAATGGTGCTGTACCATTAGGTAAACATTCCCATTCCAAAAGAGATAAATCAGCCAAAAGAAAGGGGCAACAGGCCTCATGCAGTATGAAACCCAGCAAGGCAGATATTGAACCTTAAAGCTCCAAATTAATCTTTGACACCATGTCTCACATCCTGGGCACACTGGCACAAGGCAGGGTTCCTGAGGCTTTGGGCAGCCCCTTTCCCATGGCTGTGCTGGGTGCAATGCTGTGGCTCCTCTCACATGTTGGAGTTGAGTGCTTGTGGCTTTTCCAGGCTGAGGGCTAACACTGCTGGTGGATCTACCATTCTTGGGTCTCAAGGGCAGTGGCCCTCTTCCCACAGCTCCAATAGACAATGCCCTGGTGGGGATTCTGTGTGGGAGCTCCAACCCCACATTTCTCCTCAACACCGCCCTAGTAGAAGCTCTCTGTGGGGGCTCTGCCCCTGCAACAGGCTTCTGCTTGGGCACCCAGCCTTTCTCACACATCTTCAAATCTAGGTGGAAGCTGCCAAACCTCAGCCACCCTTTATTCTATGCTCCCGCAGGCTTAACATCATGTGGAAGCCACCAAGGCTTGAAATGTGCACCCTCTGAAACTGAGCCTTCTGTATCTGGAGCCATCTGAGCCTTAGCTGAAGCCAGAGCAAGGCAGGCCAAGGCAGAGGAGCCCAGGCCTGGCCCCCAAAGCCATTCTGTCCTGCCAGGCCTCTGGGCCTATGATGGGAGGGGCTGCCTAAAAGATTTCCACAATGCCTTCAGGACCTTTCCCCACATCATTCTGATAGTTAGCATCTGTCTCTCTTTTAGTCATGCTAATCTCTCTAGCAGGTTACCCTACAGCATGCTTTGATTGCTCTCCTAAAAACACTTTTCACTTTTTCAAAATTTCTGAATTCTTACGGTTTGCTTCCTCTGTTTTTTTTGAAACAGGGTCTCACTTTGTCGCCCAGACTGAAGGGCAGTGGTAAGGACACAGCTCACTGCAGCCTCAACCTCCAGGGCGCAAACAATTCTCCTGTCTCAGCCTCCCAAGTAGCTGGGACTACAGCGAGGCGGAGAGGCAGGTGCTGGAGAGGAGAGGGTCTAAGGCCAGGTGATGCAAAGGTCATGAAAGCACATGGGACCTTGTCCTGAGGTCAGGTGCTCATCTCCTATCTTCATGCTCCCTGAGGGCAAACTACACCCTCCTTGGCAGAAGCAGGGAGCAAGCTGAGCGGTCAAGGCAGCTAAATCTGCCAGCCACATAGACCAGCTCACAGAATTGGAGGAAAAGGTCCTCTGTGCACCTCTGTTGGGAGAGCAGAGGGCAGAGAGACTTATATTTCTTTTTTATTTTTATTTTTGAGTGCCACTGCACTCCAGCCTGGGCGACAAGAGCAAGACTCAGTCTCAAAAAACAAAAAACAAAAAATACCTCTTAAATGGTACATTCACCATACGTATTATTTAACCTAATGGATTATTTCCACTTTATTGCAATAAATGTCTCTCCTGATGAGTACAACCCATTGACAATGAGAAATCATTAAAAGCCTTTAAGCAAAGAAATGATTACATTTGCATTCCACAAAGCTCTCTGTGGCTAGAGCATGGAGAATGGATTGGAGGAAGGTGTCAGGATGGGTGTGAGAAGGCTGATCAGACGGCGAAGGTGGGAGCTTATGGTGGTACAGAGTGATGTCCCTGGGACAGAATGGAAAGTTATTTAGAAAGTAGACTCTACAGGACTTGGTTTCTGATTAGAGATGGTGGTGAAGATCAAGGAGATGCTGGTTAGGACTTCCAGACAGAATGCACCTTAAACCTGATCTAGAGGTGCCCTTCCTGAGTCCTGTGCCTTACAGAGCTCCGGCCTCCACTGCCTGTGTTCCTCCACTGCCTGTGTTCCCCCACCAAGGGGTGAGGAATGCACAGAACCAAGGGAGTATGAGCATTTGAAATCCAGATTCTTATTCTGTGCCACAGTCTGTGTCCGGGATCTTGTATTTCCCTTCCCAAATGCCTCTGAGTCCATTTCCAGAGCCCGTGGGGGGGTTCTGTTCTGGTCTGTCCTCCTGAGGGTGGACGTGTCACCTGTGTGAGTGCCCCTACGTTGCAGGACTTTTCCTCAGTTCAGCTAAAGATAGGGTTCTTTTTCCCACAGCCATGAAAAGTCAGGCTCTCAGACAATTTGAATGATAAGACAGGGGGTTTTATCGGGTGAAAATAAAGAAAAGGGGGAAACAGGAACTCTCGAAAGGCCAGAATCCCTGCTAGAGCACTTCCTGCCTGGCCATTCGAATCCCAGATTCCACACAGGAAGAGGAGGGGCCAGGCTTCTTCCTGCTGCAAACGCGGCGAACTTCCTGAGGCTCCACCTCAGTGGACAGACTGGTTGGAGTTTCTCCAGGGACTCCCTTCCACCTGGCTGTCTCATTACCCCCTCTAAAGAAGTACATCTAGTTGCCATTAGAGTAAGGATAAGGACAAAGACCGAACTTAATTGCCTCCTCTGACAGAGGGCTCTATTTTGGGGAAACAGCAGTCAGATCTCCCTGAAAGGCCTATCTAAGGGTTCCCAGAAGAAAGGGCCATCCTCAGAGGCTCCGGTTGCATGACCGTTGGGAGTATGATGGCCTGAAGGCAAGAACAGACAAACTAGGTTATTAGTAAACATGTATCAAAACAAAACAAGGAATGGGGTAAGGAGAGCTCAAAAATTCCAAGGCCTTTTACCAGTTTGCATGGGGAGAGGGAGGTCAAAAGCCTGACTCGTTAAAAACGCTTTACCCTTTTGCCACTATGCTGGGCTTCTTGGTTCCCTTCCCCTGAGTCCAATCCTAAGCCAACCAGTTTAAGGTTTGGGAAACTAACTCTTTCCAGTTTGGAGGATGCATCTGAGGGAAGTGTCTCATAGTACCGAGACACAATTACCTATCGGTGAAGAGAGATCCATGGAGAAGAAAGGAAAAAAGAAGGTGCCTTTTAAAGGAGTCCCAGTCACACAGTTCTAAAGTCCAAAAAGCAGTTTGTAACCTCAAAACACTTAGCAAACCTTGCATCTGACCTGCGTGGTTTAGTTCATCTATTTACATTTTAAGGACCCCTGCATTTTACCCATAATCTTTAAGGCTGTTTTTATTTCTCAAAGATTAGAGTCAGGTGAACCAAAAGGTACCACAGCTTTTAAATTCCTTTAAAAAAAAGTGCTTGATCCAAGGACTTGTCTTTCTTTAGGCCAAATTAATTAGAGCTCTTTTTACAGACGTCACACACAGTACACAATAGGCAGAAGAAAACCCAGTTGCTGTGTGGGGCCCTTTAAGAGACAGGGCTAGGAAAACATGCAGATACCCAACCTGAGAGGGTTCATTCCCTGAGGCAGGATTGCTAAACAAAGCCTTGCCTCTGAGTTATAAGCCATGCCCTCAGGATATAGAAGAGGATGGAGGCTTGATTTCACAACAAAAATTCTGCAGAAAATAGGAACAGTGATAGTTGTGGGGCTTGGCCTCACAAAAATGTCTTCTAAAAATAAAAATAAAAATAAAAATAAAGGTTCACTTCTGACGGGTGGAGAAGAGGAAAGAAAAAAGGTTTAAAAATACTGGAGGAAGAACTCTTATTCTTATACAACTGGTTCTTCCACCTGGAGAAAAGCTTAATTACTGTCTGATGGAGTAAAGCCCCTTGGCTGGGGAAGGAGAAGGCTTCCAGTGGTGCATGGTGGAAAAGCCAGCCAGCTGGTTGTATGGGACTCTTGGACCACGCATCCCAGCCCCAGCAGGGAGCGGAGAGCAGTGGGGGATGCATCCCAGCCCCGGCTGGGAGGGGACAGCGGGGAGCTGCTGCTCACCCATTGGTCCTGAAAAAGGAAGGAAAAGGCCATGAAAAGGCTCGGGAATGACGGGGCACGGTGGGGGCATGGTTCCCCCCACCCTCAGAAGTCCGAGAATGGACAAACTTAGAAGCAACAGTGAGAGATTTTGAGTTCCCATTTCACTCACGGGTCTTGAGTCCCACATTAGGCATCAACAATATTGCAGGACTTTTCGTTAGTTCAGCTAAAGGCAGGGTTCTTCCCACAGTCACGAAAATTCAGGCTCGCAGACGGTTTGAATGGTTAGTAAGGCAGGGATTTATTGGGTGAAAATAAAGAAAAGGGGGAAGCAGGAACTCTCACCAGGCCAGAGTCCCTGCTAGAGTGCCTCCCATCCAGCCATTCGAATCCTAGTTAACACACAGGAAGAGAAGGGGCCAGGCTCCAAACGTGGTGTGCTTCCTGGGGCTCCACTTCAGTGGTAGGCTGGTTGGAGTTTCTCCAGGGACCCCTCCCACCTGACTGTCTCACTTGGGCCTTAGAGTTGTCCAAAGAAAGGTTGATTTCAGGGGCTGGGGCAAGAGCTTGGGCTTCCAAACTGTGTTGTCCACACAAAGGTTCACGAGTCCCCTCACCATCTGGGATGGAGCCAGGCACACTCCATCAGGGATGAAGTGAAGGGAGATAGTCCAGTCAAGGGTCAAGGCAGCTGATAAGCCAACCGTGAGACCTTGCACATCATCATGAAGGTGCATCTACAAAAGTAAGAGGATAGAACATGCATTTTATTTTTAGGTTTTTTGATTTAGGCGCTACAAATGTGGTTAAGTTAAATGGATATAGCATGTGGTGGTAAAGTCAGAGCTTTTGATTGTAGCGGTTAAGTGATTTTTCATCCCTCACTCCCCATTGTCCTGAATTTCCATGGGTATTCAATGCTTTGTGTCCATGTGTACAGGTGGTTCAGCTCCCACTTGCTATGCTCCTCAAACTAATCTATAGATTCTGTGCACTCCAAATAAACATTTCAGCTAGGTTTTCATTTGAAATTTACAAGCTGACCCTAAAATTCATATGAAAATGTGAGGGTCCAAAAATAGCGAAAACAGTCTTGAAGGATAAAGTTAAATAACTCATACTTCTCAATTTCACAACTTACTACAAAGCTACAGTAATCAAGACTATGTGCTACTAGCATAAGGATAGGCATATAGATCAATAGAATAGAATTGAGAATCCAGAAATCAATCCTTACATTTATAGTCAGTTGATTCATCATGATGCCAAGACAATTCACTGGAGGAAAGGATGCTTGTTTTGACAAATAGTGTTGGGACAACTGGATATCCACATGCAGAAGAATGAAGTTCAACTATTTTTTTACACCACACACAAACATTAACTCTAAATAGATCATATACCAAAATGTAAGAACTTTTCTTTTTTACAATTAAAACTCCTAAAAAAAATAGAAATAAATCTTTGTGATTTTCATCTGGACAATGGTTTCTTAGATACTACATGAAAAGCATAGCAACAAAAGAAAAAATAGAGAAATGGAATATCCTATCAAAGTTAAAATTGTTTGTGCTCAAAGAACACAATTAAGACTGTGAAAAGGCTGGGCATGGTGACTCACACCTGTAATCCCAGTACTTTGGGAAGCCGAGGCGGGCGGATCACGAGGGCAGGAGATCAAGACTATCCTGGCCAATATGGTGAAAGCCCATATCTACTAAAAATACAAAAATTAGCCGGGTGTGGTGGTGTGTGCCTGTAATTCCAGCTACTCAGGAGGCTGAGGCACGAGAATCGGTTGAACCAGGGAGTCAGAAGTTGCAGTGAGCTGAGATCACGCCACTGCACTCCAGCCTGGTGACAGAGTGAGACTCCGTCTCAAAAAAAAAGAGAAAAAAAATATGAAAAGACAGCCCATAGACTATGAGTAAATATTTGCAAATTATACATCTGAAAAAGTACGTGTGTCAAGAATATATAAAAATTTTTTACGACTAAATAAAATGACAACCTAGTTAAAACATTGAGCAGGGGATCTGAGTGGGCATTATTCCAAAGAAAATATTCAAATGGTCACTAAGCACATGAAAAGGTGATCATTATCGTTAGTCATTTGGGAAATGCAAGTCAAAAGTACCATAAGATACTATCACATGCACTTGGATGCCTGAAAATATAAAAGACAGAAAATAACAATGGCTGACAAAAATGTGGAGAAATCAAAACCCTTGTGCATTGCTGGTGGGAGTATAAAATGGTGCAGCAACTTTGGAAAATAGTTTGGCAGTTCCTCAAAATGTTAGAGTTACAATATGACTGCGCAATTTTACTCGTAGAGAAGAGAAATGAAAAAATGTCACACAGCAACTTGCACATGAACTGTCATAGTAGCATTATTGGTAACAGTCACAATAGAGAAACAACTCAAATGTCCATCAACCAATGCATGCATAAACAAAATGGGATCTATTCATACAACGAAATATAATTTAACAATAAAAAAAGGAAGTATTGATATATGTTGCAACATGGGTGAATATTGAAAACATCATGCTAAAAAATATAAAACATTATGCTAAGGAAGCCGTCATGAAAGACCACATATTTTATGATTCTGTTTATATGAAATGTCCAAAAGAGGCCAGTCTGTAGAGACAGCAAGTAGATGAGTGGCTGCCTAAGGCTGGGATAGGAATAGAGGTGCAGGTAGAATGTATATTAGTTTGCTAGGGTGGTCATAATGAAGTTTCACAAATTGAATGGCCTAAACAACAGAAATTTATTGTCCCCAAGTTCTGGAGGCTGGAAGTCTGAGACCGAGCTGTGGGCAGAATTGATTCCTACTGAAGGGTGTGAGGGAGAATCTGTTCCACACCTCTCTCCTAGCTTCTGGTGGTTGCTGGCAATCTCTGGCATTCATTACTCCAGTCTCTGCTTTCATCTTCACACAGTCTTCTCCCTGTATGTGTCTGTGTCCAAATTTCCCCTTTGTAAAAAGTCACCAGTCATATTGGATTAGGGCCACTCTAATGACCTCATCTTAACTAATTACAACAGCAGTGGTCCTGAATTAGTCCATTCTTACATTGCTGTAAAGAAATACCCGAGGCTGGATAATTTATAAGAAAAGAAGTTTAATAGGCTCATGGTTCTGTAGGCCATACAGGGAGCATAGGGACATCTGCTTCTGGGAAGGCCTCAGAAAGCTTCTAATCATGGCACAAGGCAAAGGGGAAACAGGCATGTCACATGATGAAAGCAGGAACAAGAAAGCGAGAGAGAGTGCCGCACAGTTTTGAAAAACCAGATCTCTGAGAATTCGCTCACTATTCCGAGGGCAGCACTGAGGGGATGGTGCAAAACATTCATGAGAAATCCACCCCCATGACCCAATCACCTTCCACGAGGCCCCATCTCCAACATTGGGGATTACATTTCAACATGAGATTTGGGCAGGGCAACATCCAAACTATATCAGACCATATTTCCAAATAAGGTCACAATCTAAAGTACTGGGATTTAGGATTGCCACTTGTAAATTTTAGAAAGATGTAATTCAACCCATAACAGAGAGTGAAAGCTGATGGTTATAGGTTCTCATTTTGCAGTGAATGAAATGTTCTAAAATTAGGTTGTACAACTCAGGGTATACTAAAGACCACTGAACCGTACACTTTAAGTTAGGAGTCGATGGTATATGTATTAACTATCAATAAAGCAGTCAATAATTTTTTTTTAGTGCCCCAGGGTGCTTTTACTTCTATTGTGTGATGAACTTAGCGGGATTTAAAAAAAATTTTTATTATTTTTAAATTTTTAACTGACCAAAATTGTTTATATTTCTATTTTACAAGATGATGTTTTCCAAGAGATATAGCTTGTGATATACATTTGCCTTGATTGAAAGCAAAATCAAGCTAATTGCCATATGCACTAACTCACATACATAGAATTTTGTTTTTGTGGTGAGAGCACTTAAAATGTGCTCTCAGTGATTTTCAAGTAGGCAATACATTGTTATGAACTATAGTCATAACCTAGTGTAATAGATCTCTTGAACTTATTCTCACTGTCTGACCGAAATTTTGTATCCTTTGACCAACATTTCCTCAATTCTGCCTCAATTCCCTCAGCCCTTGGTCATCATGATTCTACTCTCTGCTTCTGTGAGTGTGACTTTTTAAGATTCTACATGTAAATAAAATCATGCAAGATCTGCCTTTCTGGCTGGCTTATTTCACTTAACATAATAGATGAATCTGTCAATTTTCACTTAACAGGTTTATCTGTGTTGTGCTGCAAATGACAGGATTCTTCTTTTTAAAGGCTGGATAGTATTCCATTGTGTATATATACTACATTTTCTTTATTCATTCATCTGCTGATGGCCACTTAGATTAATCCCATATACTGGCCATTGTGAATGATGCTGCAATGAACGTGGAGATGCAGATCCCTCTCTGCTATGTACTGGTTTGACTTCCTTTGACTATGTGTTCAGTAGTGGGATTGCTGCATCACAGGGTAGTTCTACTTTTAGTGTTTTTCTTCTATTCCACACAGTACTGGAAGTCCTAGCCAGAGCAATTAGGCAGGAAAAAAAAAAAAAAAGACAAAGACAAAGAAAAAGAAAAAGGAAATAAAAGGCATTTAAATATCCAAATTGGAAAATAAAAGAAGTTAAATTGTCTCTGTTTGCAGATGACATAATCTTATACATGGAAAACCCCAAAGACACCAAAAATTGTTAAAACTAATAAGTAAATTTAGTAAAGGTATAGGATACAAATCAGCATATTACAATTAGTAGTGTTTCTATGTGTTAGCAACAAACTATCCAGAAAAGAAACTTAAAAATTCAATTTACAATAACTAGAAAAATAATACTTAAAAACAAATTTAACCAAGGAAGTGCAAGATCTGAACACTAAACATTTTTTTATAAAACAGTGTTGAAAGATTGAAGAGAACATAAATAAATAGAAAGATATTCTGTGTTCCTGGGTTAAAATAATCAACAAATTTATTTCAATTGTATCAAAATCTCAATGATTTTTTTTCCCCACAGAAATAGAAAAAAAAATTCAAAAATTTGTATGGAACTACAAAATACCCTGAATAGCCAAAGTAAACTTAACTAAATAGAAAAAATCTGGATGCATCATATTTCTGGATTTCAAAATAGACTACAAAGCTGTAGTCATCAAAACAGCATAGTTCTGACCAATGGAACATATACGAATAGAAAAGCCAAAACTAAATCTACACATTTATGGTCAATTGATTTTTGACAAAGATGTCAAAAACCCATAATTGGGAAAGGACTGTCTCTTCCATAAATGGTATTGAGAAAACTGAATATACATCTCTGGAAGAATGGAATGGGATCTTTATCTCATGCCATATACAAAAATCAACTCAAAATGATTACAGACTTAAACGTAAGACCTGAAACTCTAAAACTGTTGGAAGAAAACATAGGGGAAATGCTTTATGACATTTGTTTGGGCAATGACTTTTTTGGATATGACCATCAAAAGCAAAAACAGACAAATGGGATGTGCATCAAAATAAAAAGTTTCTGCACAGCAAAGAAAGCAATCAACAAAATGAAGAGACAACCTACAGCATGGGAGAAAATACTTGCAAATCATGTGACTAATAAGGGGCTCATATCCACAATATATAAGGAACCCAACACAATAGTAAGAAAACAAATAACCCAGTTAAAAATTGGGCAAAGGTTCTGAACAGACATTTCTCAAAAGGATACACACAAATGGCCAATAGGTATATGAAAAAAAGCTCAACATCACAGATTATTATCATTATTAGAGATAGAGTTTTGCTCTTATTGCTCAGGCTAGAATGCAATGGTGTGATCTTGGCTCACTGCAACCTCTGCCTCCCAGGTTCAAGTGATTTTCCTGCCTCAGCCTCCCGAGTAGCTGGGATTACAGGTGTGCGCCACCATACCTGCTAATTTTTGTATTATTAGTAGAGACGGGGTTTCACCCTGTTGGCCAGACTGGTCTCAAATTCCTGAACTCAGGTGATACACCTGCCTCAGCCTCCCAAAGTGCTGAGATTACAGCTAGAGCCACCACACCCGGCCCGACATCATTGATTATTAGGGAAATGCAAATCAAAACCATGATGAGATATGACCACGCACCTGTTAAAATGGCTGTTATAGAAAAGACAAAAGATAAGTGTTGGAGGGGATATGGAGAAAAACAAAAACGTTTACATTTCTACACTGCTGGTAGAAATGTAAATCAGCACAGCCATTATGGAAAACATTATGGAGGTTCCTCAAAAACTAGAAAGGGTTTTAAAGATTGTGAAGTTCACCTTCAATAAAGAATATTGACATTTATTGGAAATTTATAGCTCTTTTCTTGTTTTAAAAGCACTCCTAAACATCAAATTTTGAGACATAGAAACATGAAACTTGGATCTTGGAATGAGTAATTTCTCCTTCCAAAATGAGCTTTTTTGTTATGATTTCTAGGAATTCACAATGCTGTCTTAATCCCAAGAATATGCTATGAGCCAGAACAGACTATCAAAGCTATCCATGCGTGGTTTAAACATAGGGATATAAACTCTGTGTTAAAGGAATATGACTTAAAAATTCTGAATTGAACATACTGTTATTAACTTTAGACCATTTATAGATGAGTGAAATGTTTATTAAATATATGTTTTTTTCCAAGCAGGACAAAAATATGCTCCCTCCTTAGCCCTGACACTCACATTTTAACCTCTCTTATCTTTGGATTCCACTGCCTGCTGACACATGGGTTTGAAGACACTGTCCCAGGGTGTTAGAGACTGCAGTGAGAGGTGAGTGATGTCCCAAAGGGAAAAAGGCCAGAGATGAGAGGTCTGCAAGGAATTCGCCTAGTGAGAACCTGCTTCTCCAGTGGTCCTTCGTACTCTTCATGTTAGCTCACTTCACTGGTCATGCCTGAAGCTCGTTAGTGTGCATGACTCCTGCTTTTATGTAAGTTCAGATGTTTGCTGAGGGCTCACTATGATGGACTCTATGTGGGGTATGGAGGTGAAAATGGAAAGGATGGGCAGGAAATTAATAACACCTACTCTGGTTAATTTTGGTTCTTTTCTCATTTAACTCTATAATTATTTCCTTATCCTTCCCAGTTTACAGGTGAGAATGCAGAAGCTCAGAGGATGTAAATACCTTGCTTGAGGTCAAATTGTAGTGGGTCCAGGGTTTGAATTCTGTATGTTTGAAATCAAAGCTGAAACCAGTGAGGGAGGGGGAGAGAGAGAGAGAAAGATAGATAGATAGAGAGAGAGAGAGAGAGATCTGTAATTGAGAGAGGAAGAGGATCAAGAGCCAGTGAAGTTTGAGATACCTTGTGTGTTTCAGGAGAAGGTTGATCAATATTGTCCGGGAAGACCAGCAGTTGGAAGACAATCTTGGCTCACCAAAGACCTTTGAAAGTGCAATTGTCAGGATTTCCGTCAAGGGGTTGGATGGAAGTCAGATAGTGAAAAATTAAAGAATGGACGTATAGAAATAAGTAGGCAGTAGGGGTTATTTCCTAACACATTTTTCCCCCCACTGTAGCAATGGAGAAAATGAGTTATAAACTTGGGAGGAAAATGAGGACCTGAGAATGAAAATGGTGCCGGCAAATTTCTATGGCATGAGAAAAGAGACAATACGAAGGGTCTCAGCACTTCTGCTATGTGGTTTTAGGAAAGCTGTTCTCCTCTAAGCCTGAGTTTTCCCATCTGTGAAGGGGAAGAATGGCCAGTGTCACACATTGTGCTGTGTCTGGAGCCAGGGAAGTCGTGGGACCAATGGCAGGTGGAGTGGCCCCAGGTAGGTTACTGAGCCTCCTCGGCCTTAGCGTCTCATTCTGCACACAGGGGTCAGTTCACCTCCCTGCTAAGCAGGGGCGTCAGGGCGACGTTAGGTGAAGTGACACCTGGAGTGAGAATCAGCACTCAGCTCACGTCAGATCCCTTTCCTAGGAGAGAACAGTAAACCCAGCCAGCTTTTGTGAGGAACGGACACTGTGCTGACATTGAAATAAGGGTCAGAGATATTTTCTACCACATTTTACTTTACCCAAATTGAACACGCACAAAGATTTTTCTTTTTTTTTTTTTTTTGAGACAGAGTTTCACTCTTGTTGTCCAGGCTGGAGTGCAATGGCACGATCTCGGCTCACTGCAACCTCCACCTCCGCCTCCTGGGTTCAAGTGATTCTCCTGTCTCAGCCTCCCGAGTAACTGATATTATAGGCATGTGCCTTCACGCCTGGCTAATTTTGTATTTTTAGTAGAGAGGGGTTTTGTCATGTTGGTTAAGCTGGTCTTGAACTCCTGACCTCAGGTGATCCATACCTGCCTCAGCCTCCCAAAGTGCTAGGATTACAGGCACGAGCCACCCGCGCCCAGCCTACAATATTTTACTTTAGCCAAAGTGAACACACACACACACATTTACAAAGATTTCTGATCTAAACCTGATATATTCATTTATCTACCCTGGAATTCTTTTGTTCATTGTCTTCATGAGTGAACTGTCTGACTTGAAGGTGTTTGGTGAAGGCAAATGGGTCTTTAATGACTCTGTTCATTTAAATTATTTAAGGATTAGACAGGTGTTTCATCATGGGAACTCTTTAGTATGTGCTTCTTGTCAGCCTCAGGAATCAAAGTGATTTTAGCATTACAGAATATGTTAAAGTAAACTTAACTCTTGTTGCAAATCATGAACATTTTTATATATAAGTGAAAAGGGACTTACGTGCTGAGATATCCAGTGTATCACCCAAGACCCACCTGTAGAACTTTGGATGAGTGAGGTAATTTTAATGGCTTTCTATTCCAATGGGCTTCCTCTCTAAAGAGAGGCTGAGCAAGAGCACTCCAGCAAGTAACACTTCATCATATGATGCATTTTACAAGCAAGGAAAAAAAAATATATCTATCTATAGTGGTTTTCAAAAAATGGGGAAAAATAAATGACAAGTGGACTGACTTAAAATCAAAATTGATTAGAAGAGTCCTAGGTTATTGTTATCTGTTTATTTCTTTAAAATATTGACCATATATTTAAAAAACTAATTGAAGAGATCATTTAATTCGGTATTTCTTCAACTTTCTGTCATTCATATATTCCCTTCATGTTTCTGCCATATCTGAATATTGCTTATGCTAATTTTTGTTAATATTCTTTAAATAGATTCACACTTTTTACTTAAATTATTTATTTGGTAAGAAAGATTTTAGCACTACTATGAATGTGAATCCGTCATTGCCTGTCATAAATAAACAATCTGTGAGGTGTGAACCTACATGCTTCAGTGACCGAGTGTTGTTGATCATTCTCCTCAGGTATGGTTGCTGCCTTGGAGTGAGGAGCCCGAGATGGCTCTCTGTGCCCTGGAGAGGGATGGCTGGAGAGGTGGGGACACCCGTTCCCACTGAGCCAAGTCTTTCTCTTTGGCATCATCAAAGATCAAGCACAAGAACAAGAGACCTGGTGAATCCCATCACAAGACAGCCACCAGCCTGCCTGTGCTCACCAGGAGAGTTGATTTAACTTGCTGTCCCTCGGGGCATATCATGGGTGAAGCTTGGAGCATCTCCATCTAGGGGGATGCCAGGGGGCCTTTTGTAAGGATTAGCTTGTGTGCATGGCTTTAGGTGGGCCTTGCAATGTGCAAGATGCTTAGGTAGGTTGGGCAAGGTGGGGAATGCATTAACTGCGGGACTACTCCCTTTGTAGCCAGAAGAATCTTTTCTGTGGTTTTCCTTGGCTGTGGGTGGTAGCTGTGGTATGGGAAACAAGATCTTGCCTAATGACTATATGTGTCACAGGGCCCATCGCTGTCTTCGCAGAATTAACTTGTTATGTGTTTTATTTCAGGTATGTCTAAGCACCTCCTAAAATCATCTTTTTATTCCTCAGTCATGGCATATTCCACACATGGTGCACATACCAGTTTTCAAAGCACGGATCTGTTCTAACATCGGCTGACACATACATTTTCCTCTTTAACATTCCCCAAGTGCAGTTGTTTGCCTTTGCCTTGAACATTTCAGTGAAAGGGAATGCGGTGCTGGAAAAAGCCGTCAGCACGCTGCTGAAGGTCTCCCAGCACTGGAAGGCCTTTTCAAGCGGTGCTTCTAGCTCTTTGCCTCCTGCAGGTTTTGTTCTTGTTCTTCTAGTTCTCTCCTCTGCAGTTATGCAGGGGGTTACTGACATGACCTTTTCTCGGCTCCCAGGACGTTACATACTTTATTAAAAAATATGAGTGATCACGAGGTCAAGAGATGAAGACTAAGGAAGGAGACCACTACTACTCCTGCTGCCCTCCTCCCCCCACCTTGCCTAGTTCACAAGACAGGAGTAAAGAGAAAAAGAAACAAAAGTAAGATAAATAGCCAGACAACCTTGGCACCACCACCCAGCCCTAGGAGTTAAACAAAGTAATAATAATAACATCAACCCCTGGCCTAAACTACTTGTGTTATCTGTAAATTCCAGACACTGTATGAAAAAAGCATTGTAAAACTTTTTGTTCTGTTAGCTGATGCATGTAGCCCCCCCCATCACGTTTCCCACGCTTGCTCGATTTATCACGACCCTTTTATGTGGACCCCTTAAAGTTGCAAGCCTTTAAAAAGGCCAAGTATTTCTTTCTCGGGGAGCTCGGTTCTTAAGACGCGAGTCTGCCAACGCTCCCGGCTGAATAAAAAACCTCTTCCTTCTTTAATCCGGTGTCTGAGGAGTTTTGTCTGCGGCTCGTCCTGCTACAAGACCATCCTGGCCAACATGGTGAAATCCTATCTCTACTAAAAATACAAAAATTATCTGAGCATGTGGCATGTGCCTGTAGTCCCAGCTACTTGGGAGGCTGAGGCAGGAGAATTGCTTGAACCCAGGAGGCAGAGGCTGCAGTGAGTCCAGATTGCGCCACTGCACTCCAGTCTGGTTACAGAGCGAGACTCCATCTCAAATATATATATCTATATATATGAGTGAGTAGTGAGTTGACACTTAGAACTGCCCCCTTCCCCAGCTTCTCCCTGGCTGCTCTGAACGATTCCTCAATGTTTCTATGTAGATCCTGCCACCGTTGCCTCCCCGGTCTCCATGCAAGTGTTCTGTCCTCTTGGCATCCTGTGTGCACTCAGATCAGAGAGACAAGATGGACAGGCAGTGAGTGAACCACCATCTCAGTTACTTTGTGAAGTTTCAGGGAAGGTCTTTTCTTTCAGCCATGCTAAATATTGCCAGTGTTCAGGAGCCGATTCTGTAATTGGCGACTGTAATTAGCCCTCAGATGTGTGCCACCCACAGCGTGTTCTGCTCCCCCAGCTGCAGCTTGACCAAACACACCTGGAAGCTCTCATGCATCAGCCAGCCTCCTTGGTGCATTTCTCTAGGATCCAACTCATTTACCTGTTGAGAAATTATATCCCTAAAAATAAGCACTCTTGGTTGCTTGAATCTTTGTTAAAAAAAGTGTGCTTTTGTGAATATGGAATCAAAAATTAATACAGATGCTCGTCGACCTACCCTGGGGTTACGTCTAGATAAATTAATCTTCACTGAAAATATTGCAAATTGAATGTACATTTTTGGACTTACAATATTTTCAGCTTACGATGGGTTTATCTGAACCCCATTCTAAGTTGAGAGGTGTACAGAATGTTTATGTTTTTGTACCATCTTGAAGTAAAAAATCTTAAGTCCAACCGTCCTAAACTGGGGGCCATCTATTGTGTAATCATAAAGCTGGTGGATCCCAGTAAAGGGCTCCCACTGACACGATGGGTTACTACTGCCACCTGCTGGTAGAACATTTCATTGTTTATGCAAAAATAATTCTTGAGTTAGTGGTAACATTCTGCGTCTTGAGGGGAGCTTGGATTGCCTACGCGAATACATTTGTCAGCTTACAGACGCAGTTCTTCCGAGAAACCAAGATGCCACCAACAGTGAAGACAACACCTATTTGGGGACTGAATTGTTGGTTAATATATGAGAATTTCCTTGAGGTGAGGTCTCCAGTCATGTAGTTTCTGGCTTCCTTTGGATCAGCTTTAGATGGAAACAAAACAAATGTACAACAAAAAGAGTCAGGGCAGTGGTTGCATCTGGGGTGAGGGTTAGGAATTTATCTGAAGGGATCCCGAGACGGTTTTCTTGGGGTGACAGTAATGTCTTTATCATAACTAGGCTTGGGTAGTAGGGTGTGAGCATTTACTGAAATCCATTTAATGGCTTACTTAAGATTTGTGCACTTCATTGTATGTGAACATTATTCCCCAACTTAAAAAAAAAAAGAACCATAAACAAACACTGAAGTCAAGTTAATGACATGTGGAAATGAATTGGTGTTTGCATCTTTGAAATGCATAAAAAATAATCTGATGGTTTGATGAAGGGGTGGAGGAACGATAGATGGGGGGTAATTAATAAAGTATAGTGAAACCTTAATTGTACAGTTAAGTTGGGGGATATATGAATGTTCACTGGGAAATGCTTTATACTTTTCTACACGTTTGAAAAGTTTCATAATCAAATGTGAGGAAACAAATAATTTCTTATCAAATGCGGGGCACTTAGAACTAGCTTATACTATCAGTTTTACAATCACTCTCTGAGATAAATAGCATTATTGTTTTACAATATATTAGGAAATGAGTGTCAATTTTTTTTTTCTGTTTTTGAGACGGAGTTTCGCTCTTGTTGCCCAGGCTGGAGTGCAGTGGCGTGATCTTGGCTCACCACAACCTCTGCCTCCTGGGTTCAAGCTATTCTCCTGCCTCAGCCTCCTGAGTAGCTGGGATTACAGGTGCTCACCACCACGTCTGGCTAATTTTTTGTATTTTTTTTTAGTAGAGATGGGGTTTTGCCATGATGGGCAGGCTGTTCTTGAACTCCTGACCTCAGGTGATCCACCTGCCTCAGCCTCCCAAAGTGTTGGGATTACAGGCGTGAGCCACTGTGCCCAGCAGAGTTTTAGAATGTTTAAGGAAGTAGATTGAGCGTATACAGTTAGAAGGCAGTAGAATTCACATTCACACCCATGTTACCTAGGTCCAAGTTTAATGGTCTCTCTATTGCAATACCTTGCTTTTAACAAATTAAAAAACAAAGCATCTTTTGAGAGTTAAGGAGAGGGGTGGTGGGGCACGTTTGTCCTACCAATTGAAAAAATCAGCCTTAAGTTGCTAATGCTGTCAGGAGTACAGTTTGCCTTCAGAAAGAATAGCTTATCATCGAACAAGGCACTAGCATTTGAGAACTTCCAGAACATCCCTAGATTTGCCCCGTATCCACAGCTTCCACTTCATTTCAGTATAGGAACAAGTCATCCCTGGCACTTGATTTTATCTCCAACTTGTTTCAATATATGCAACCGCACTAATTCTCAATGTAAAAAATTTAATATTAGTTTTAAATCCTATAGAGACCAGAAGCATATTCTTACTGCTTTCCAGACACTGCTGTGCAGTCTGTCAAAATGCATCACCATGTGTTTTGATGTTATAAAATGATGACATCAAAAATAATGGCCTAGGAGGTAAGTGACCCATGTTTCTGTTCAAGCTACAAAGTTGTTGGCTGAAATTGCGCATGCATCATGCAAACTGACTTTGCCTTGGTTGCATCCGCAAAAGGAAAGGGTGCCTTGGTGATATCTGTCTCCTGTCTGATTTGTCCTCTACTTCACAAGCATCATTCAATGGGTCCATGTTCTCTGGATCCAGCTGGGGTAGTTGTCAGTGCGATAGGCCTTGTCATAGCACTGGTACCTCTCTCCCCTCTGATACCAACTGTGTGGTACCAGAAAGGTCTTTTGTTTCCTGGATCACCCTGGTGTAGGCCAATGGAGTGGTGGCATCAGGTCAGAATGCTGCCTCTACCCATTTCTGTCCATCCTGCATTTACTTTCCTCCCCATGGAGTAGTTTCCAACACCTGGGCCCCAAAGATGCTTTTGCCTACAATTTACTTCACTACCATGGGATACAGGAGACATTTCTGTAGCTTGCAAGTGTCTCTAGCCACTGGGTGTCACTGCTGACCCACAGAAATTCTGGAAAAGCAGCTTCAACGTGGAAAACATCATGGTTATGTTTTCAAAAGTGTTTTGCTCGGAAATACTTAATCACTTGTTCAACAAAAATACCTTTTCCAAATCATCAGGATGGAAAGTCTGAGTGTGTGAAGAAGCTCTGGTGGACTTGTGTGCATCAGTGGCTGACGGCTGTCCCCGGGCTGCGGATCTTCATAAGGATGCTGTTAATCAGACATGACTTTAAAAAAGATGAGTATGCTTTTTCTTTGAGTGGGTAAACATTGAGAACTGAAGTGATTTTTCACCCTTCGTAAACATTGTACTGGCCCTACTTAACTCTGAAGGCTAAAAAATAATGAGCTTAAGCAATGAAAAGTAAAAGAAAATGATTCCAAATGATATGAACTAATAATCTTTAAATAATGAATTACTTCAATTATTCATTATCTGTTTTCTGTAACCTGCTGTGAACAGCATAACCCCACTCCAGGCAGTAATTGTGCATATAGTTCATGATGCTTGGGGTGAGTTAACCCAAAGGAAATGAGAGAGAGGATGGCACTGATGTTTTGGAAATGGCAACATTCTGAAAGAATCCACTTAACTGAAGATTAGAATGCTCACAGATCCAAATTGAATATTCACATTCTTAGACGCATATTTATCTCTTTGGTTCCATTGTGTTCACTTTACAGCATATTTTCCTGAAATAATACATGAGAAAAATATCCACATTTATTGAAAATAAAAGAACATCTTGCTTATACAGCATAAATTCTGAAAATCTAATCAAAAGCCAATGCATTTGCTGTCTAGACTTGAATGTGGACAATATTAGCAGAAGTGTAAAAAGAATACTCAAACTGAAGAACAAAGCCTTTAAAAGAAGATACAAAGGATTATGCAGAGCCCAGAGAAAAGATAACCCTCTTGCTTTATTATTCTCATTGTATTATTTTCAGATAAGGAAAAAAAGACTGTAAATCAATAAATCTGTAATGAATACATGCCCAGAGGCAGAAGCCATCCATGACTTTGCACAGCATCCTCTCATGAGGGTCCAAAGAAGACATCCTCCCAGGTCTCAGGGTCAGAATCAGCCACAGTTTTCATTTTGTAGATCCTGGAATCCTATAGCTGATAGTTTCCCTTTTTGCACCAAACAAAAACAACCAGATATTTGCTGGAAGATGAGAACCAACCTTTTGTGGCTCACTCACAGAAACAGCCCCAGTTAAGCATTCAATTTTTTTTCTTTTTTGAGACGGAGTCTCGCTCTGTCGCCCAGGGTGGAATGCAGTGGTGCAATCTCGGCTCACTGCAAGCTCCGCCTCCTGTTTTCATGCCATTCTCCTGCCTCAGTCTCTCCCAGTAGCTGAGACTACAGGCGCCCACCACCACACCCGGCTAATTTTTGTATTTTTAGTAGAGACGAGGTTTCACTATGTTGGCCAGGCTGGTCTTGAACTCCTGACCTCAGGTGATCCATCTGCCTCAGCCTCCCAAAGTGCTGGGATTACACGTGTGAGCCACTGTGCCTGGCCTAAGTATTCTATTGTCTTGCTCTCCTAGGTATTCTATTGTCTTGCTCTCCTTTCCTTAATCCCACTTTTACTCCTATTTTTATTTTATCTTATTAAATAAGTTCTTCGAAATTGTGCCGCCTAATGACTATATGTGTTAATTTATACACCTCACCTCAATTCTTTTCTGAGCTAAGGTGAAAGGTGAGATATATAAACAAGAACATAAAAGTAAAAGAGTAAACGCGCAAATTCAGTCCACAGTCAGTGAGTACAACATAGCTGAAAGGCGCTGAAAGCTTCGGAACGCTTCCATCTTACCTGCAAGAGCAAAGTGGCAGCTTTTGCACGGTGCCTATGGGCAGTTTCTTCTGTAGCTCAGGCGAGGAAGCACTTTGACTGGAGAGAATGGAGCAGAGGGTGTGGAGGTCTGTTTGTATGATGGGAACAATGTTCCCTCTGACTGGGCGATACCATGTCTTGCCCTGAAGCAGGGGGAGACGAATAGCATCTTCCATCCAAATGGCACAGAGTGAGCGGACTGCCAACTCACTGTGTGAGAATTGACGCAGCTACCAAGTGAGGTCGTGCAGCTGGGGCAGTGTGGCCGGTGACTTCATTTGCCCTTCCGTCAGGCCACCTTGAGAGCGCTTTTGTAGAACTTAGGCCGGTCCTGAGGAAGCCCGTGGGTAGCTGTGATGATACTGTCACTTTGCACACCGTAACATGCAAAACTCTCAGCACGCCCTGGGAAGTAGGCAGATGTGGAGAGCCTAAGTAACGGGAACGAGAGCAGCCGGCTGCACCGGGGTGGAGGTCGTTTAGGAGACAGGCTGGCAGCCATGGGGCACTTTGACCTTTATCTCTTGTCAGATGCTGCTGAAAAGAAGGCAAGGGGGCAACGTTGAGCGTGGATGCAGACAAGAGCCCAGGGATCAGGCTGAGCCCAGAATGCTGGAACCCTAACAGAAAAGGAAACAGCATGTACACAACAAGATCCCAAACCATCTCTGGATGATGATCCTGCTATTACAGGAGCAAAATCCTTGTTAAATCAGGAAGAAGGCAGGGCGTGGTGGCTCCCGCCTGTAATCTTAGCACTGTGGGAGGCTGAGACAGGCGGATCACCTGAGGTCAGGAGTTCGAGACCAGCCTGGCCAACATGGTGAAACTCCATCTCTACCAAAAAAAATACAAAAAAATTAGCTGGGTATGGTGGCCTGTGCCTGTAATCCCAGCTACTCGGGAGGCTGAGGCAAAGAATCGCTTGAACCAAGGAGGTGGAAGTTGCAGTGAGCCAAGATCGTGCCATTGCACTCCAGCCTGGGTGACAAAGTGAGACCTTGTCTCAAAAAAAAAAAAAAAAAAAAAAAAAAAAAACCAGGAAGAGACATCAGGTAAATTCAGAGAGGTTTTGTAAGCCCGTTGCAAGATACCTTAAAAAACAAAACAAAACAAAAAACCACTCCTGCTACCCCAAAGGGTGAAGGAGTAGACATCAAGTGACCGCACCAAGAGCTTGGGACAGGAATGAGGGTTGACATGTCTCTATGCGTCATTCCTCACTGACTGATGAGCCCTGGCCAACACTTATATTTAGATTATATGGGATTATTTAAAATGGTAACTACAACTGATTGATTTCAACATTAGTCTTACACATTCCATTCTCAAATAATCTCTCTCTTTTTCTTTCTTTTCTGAGGTAACCAGTTAAGGATCTGATTCAGGAAGTTTTTGTAGTAAACATGAGTGAAATAAATTTGGCCCAGTTGACTGATTTAATAACAGTAAGTCCAAAGAGGAGATGTTACACAGTGGGAGTTTGAACTAAGTCATCACATGCATGAAAAGCAGAAAGCACTCAATGTTCACTGAGTAAATGAGTGAACGAATGAAGTGGGTAGAACTCATGGTCAGTAATGTTACATGGCAGCATCCTGAAAAATGATCTGTGACCCAGTAGGCTGGCGTATGGGTCACCATGCCAGAGAGCAGCCATGCAATCTGCCCTATGCCAACTAAGAAAGTGGAGCGTACAAAGAATGTAGCCAAGGACCTGGCTTTAGAGGTTGCCATTTTTGTTAGGGACAAACCATAGCCTCAAAAGAGCAATGATCCATTTAAGGGTGGTGGGAGAGAGATCAGTTTGGAAGTGTGGGAGGCAGGAGGTCAGAGGAGGGCTAGAAGACCCTCTACTTCCTAGAGCTGCAGAATGTGACCCGGGACCGAGTGTGTCTGATAAAGAGTGTGCACGTACTCATAAGAGCGTGCCTGAGCGGATGCATGTTTAGTGCAGAGGAAACACAGGGTGGAGAGACAATCAGGTGGCTCACCTTACCATAGAACTGGTAATGCTGGGCATCACAGGAGGCCAGGCCTTGTTTGTGGGAAGACAGGAGCCCCATGCAGCAGCCAGTGGTGGCTGAGAATTAGTCTTTTTTTTTTTTTTTTTTTTTTTTTTTGAGACAGAGTCTTGCTCTGTCACCCAGGCTGGAGTGCAGTGGCACAATTTCGGCTCACTGCAACCTCCGCCTCCTGAGTTCAAGCAATTCTCCTGCCTCAGCCTCTTAAGTAGCTAGGATTATAGGCACGTGCCACCACACACGGCTAATTTTTGTATTTTTAGTAGAGATGGGGTTTCACCATGTTGGCCAGGCTGGTCTCGAACTCCTGACCTCAAGTGATCTGCCCACCTCAGCCTCCTAAAGTGCTGGGATTACAGGCGTGAGCCACCACGCTCAGCCAAGAATTAGTTTTGATGACTTGAAGGTACTGGTTTAACTTGCGGATCATCTGTGGGTTTAATATGGGTGTGATCCAATGCCATTTAACACACATGCTTCCTCGTGCCAGGTCTTGCTGCAGCACTGGGAATACTGGGAGAAAGGAGACATGTTCCCGCCCTGAAGGGGCACAGGTGGTGAACAACAGACTGGGTCTCACTCTGCCATGTACTGCGGGCTGGCCCTGTACTCGGACCTCTTTGAGCTTTGGGTTTCTCGTGTGTGAGATGAATCTCCAGAGGACAGTGCTCACCGGGGCTGTGGAGCGCGAGGACGATGTGAGCTACTTCCTGGAACGCTCTCCTGGGTGCTGGCTCTTGGTGGTTCTCCCTACATGTTGGTGGGAAACACTGAAGCAGGATGTGAGCCATTTGGGAAAAGGGCCACAAATTCGGTATAAAAAGATCTATGAAGCTCTGAAGGGGGGTTGATTTCTCTGAGTGTAGTGAGGATGGGGAGGTCCAGAAGGCCTCAGACAAACAGACAATAATGGGACAGAGCCTGGAGGGAGAGCAGGGCGTGGGCAGGTGAGAAGGGAAAGATTCCTGAGCCCGCCAATCTCGAGCTTGAGCTTCAAATGCTCACACCTGAGAGGACCTGCTCAAAGATTTCTGGGCCTCCAGCTTGGGCTTCGGATTCAGGAGGGCTGGATGGGGCCCATGATTCTGTATTTGCAACAGCTTTCCAGGTATTGTGACACTAATACTAGGGTTTTAGACAAAGGGGCTCTGCCTGTATTCTTGGTGAACAGCCCTGCTTAAACGGCTAACATGAGGCTGGGGCTGATCTCAGGCTTTCATTCCTCACGGTTTTCCCACTGACCCATTTGTATGTACCTCCCACCTGGAGGAACCCTCGCTCCCCCTAACGCAGTGCAGCTGCACAGAACAGCTCCAGCCAGACACTGCCCATGGGAGGCTGCTGCTGTTCTCTGTGGCCCAGGGGCTGAGAGCCTCGTATTCAGGACAGGAGTGCTTCACAGCCCTGTGGGCAGGCAGGCAGGATGACCGGCAGGGGGCTGGCTAATTGCTCAGTGGCTCAGCACAGGGTCCCCGCTGGCTGGCACAATGGACTCAAGCTAGGCTAGGAGAGGAGAAGGGAGATGTATGCTCTGCACTCGCAGCTGTGGAATGCTGCAGGGGTGTGCAGAGAAACCCTAACCTTGATAAAGGGGCTGACAAAGACCGGACTAGCAGAGGTAATTCCATCACATCTTATCTCTGGGCTGCAGGGTCGTGCTGCTAGAATTGCTGCAAATTGCAAAGCTGGGGAGTGTGGACAATACAGGCGGTGAGGATTGTCTAACTAGGAAAGCGGCTCCAGAGAGGGCAGAGGGGCTATCGTTTGTCAAGGTCCTGGTGGTCCTGACCATGGCTATTCCTTTGCACATATTATCTCATTAAATTTTCACAGCAGTTCTTACAAATGTGTTAATATCGCCACTTTACTGATGTGGAAGCAGCCTAAGACAGCTTATCCTACTTTCCCATGACCACGGGCAGCAGATGTGAGTCTTCCTGAAACACCTCCAGGAGTCAGAATACTCCTGAGGATAACTTGGCTTTGCAAGTGGTAACAAATTCTTGTGTCCAGTTCTCTCTGCCTCCCAGCTGAGTCTGTTGAAATTTGCTAGGACTTAAGGCCATACTTTATTTTCTGTGTGGAAAATGCACAGATCAGTGCCTGGCACATTTTTGATATTTAGTGAACATTTGATTCTATAACAGCGCATATATACACATACACGAGAAATTGAACAAACACATTCAGGGGTCCTGAGACTCCTGAGGGTCTCTCATGAGGCCTGCTTGCAGGTCCATGTACTGCAGGACAAGCACTCCTGGTCTCAACGGCTGTGCCTGTAGTGACAGGGGTTACTTCCAGGATTTTGCTTTTTTTTTTCTTTTTTTTTTTTCGCAATAGTTGAACTGGATTTTTTTTTTTTTTCAACCAATGGTGAGTCAGTCTCGACTATGGATAATGAAAGTAGAGACAGCCAAAGAGCTGCCCCCCCAGGGCTCAGCCCACGAATGCTGTCCACTTACATTTGTCTCAACAGACAGAAATTATGAGAGATACAAAGGAAATAAAAATAATTCAGGCCATTCTGAACACAGAGAGTACAGGGCAGGGGCGTTCTGGAGGAAATCAAGTTTAATCACTCCATAGTCCTTGAAATAGCCCTCTCAAAACCACATGAAAGTGTCATTAATAGGTTCCTGAGGAGTTGGTATGGAAAAAAAGGCTTATTGTGACTCATTCTGAGAGGTGTCAACATTGGTTGACTTGGAACTTGGGCTCAAAAGGGAGGCAGCCTCAGACATCCACTGAGTCTCGCCCAACTACAAAGTCCGCTTCTCCCCCCAGCGGCTCCCCATCCAGCCCTCTCTCCTGCATCCTTTTTCTCTGGGTGGTGTGATTTTGCTGGTCAGTGCAGAGAGAGAAGACCCCAAGTGAGAGGGGGGGAGGCAAGGGTAGAGGTGTCACCATTACCAGAGCTTGCACAGGGACCTTCTGAGGTGCGATGGAAGAAAAACTCTAAGGGAGTTTAAAAAGGGCTTAAAATGGCCTGAAGCAGGGTCTTGGCATTGCAGTCAGGATGATGGAAATTAAAGTTGTCAGTGGGCACAGGCCAAAATTTCTGTCTGTGTTCACCGGGGAGAGCTGTCTTCCTTCTGGCAGCTTCCTCCCATGTAGGCCACAGTCACAAGGCAATTCCTGCAGGCAAGCCTAGTCACCGAACTGCGGGAACCTATGCAGAGAAGCAAATGTGGGGCCTCCTATTCAGAGGGAAGGGAGCAAGTGCTGTGAAGGTATAAACATACACACTTGGTTTCTGCCCCTGGTTTGCTTCGAAAACCCTGGAAATTCCCTGAATGCTGGGTGTGAGAGGAACTTCTGTCATTACTCCTACAAAGCTCCTTTCAGCTCTATCTGAGTTTGTGCTAACAAGGGGGCTCCTGCACGTGGGGGCTGGTGGCCAGAACCAACCCTGGGCTTAGAGGCTTGGAACTGTCAGCCCCGTCCCCAACGTCCCAGGAGGGGCAGCAGCTTAGATAGAGCTCGGGCCCCAGTGGCCAGTGCTTTCATCATTCATGCCTCCATTATGGAAAAGCCATAAACCCCCCGAACAATGGGGTCCAGAGAGTTTCTGTGTTGGTGAACACACACAGGTGCTGGGAGGGTGGTGGCCCAGAGAGCGCATGAAAACGCCACGCTGCCCCCACTCCCCCAGCCCTTGCCCCGCGTGTGTCTTCCATCTGGCTATCCCTGAGTCTCATCCTTTATAATAATCCAGTAATAGGAAGTAAACTGTTTTCCTGAGTCCTGTGAGCTATAAGAGCAGAGAAGTTAGTAAACCCAAGGAGGTAGTCATGGGGACCCCTGATTTGTAGCCCATCAGTCAGAAGTCAGAAGGGAGGCCTGGATTTGGGATGGGCATTGATGTGGGGGCAGTCTTGTGGGGCTGAGCCCTGAACCTGTGGGGTCTGTGCTAACTCCAGGTAGTGCCAGAATTAAATTAGGTCTTAGGACACCCCATTGGTGTCTGTGGATACTGTAGAATTGCAGTGTGTGGAAAACACACACATTTGGTGTCAGAAGAGCTGTGAGTGTAGAGAAAACAGAATTTATTTTTCTTGTAAAGATATTAAAATGTAAAAGTTTACCTTTCTTTTACATATCTCTTCTGCTCATGGGCACATCTTATTTTCCCAGCATATTTCCCTTAGATAAAACATAAGTTCTAAGGTAAAATTATTAGGAATTTCAAGATAACGAGGGCAGAGCTATAAACAGAGTGTGGGACCCAGGAAGCTGGCCCTGGTTGCCTGATGAAAAACTCGAGAAAATCAGGGAAGCCACAGAGGTGCGTGGAGTCATGCCCAGCTGGCTGTTGGCAGAACTGAACCTAAGAGGGATGGTCTACTCTGAATCTACGTTGAAAAGATGAATCCCTGACGACTGCCAACTGCCTGACAACATGAGGCAGAACATGGTTGCAGGTTGGGGTTGCCATGGTGCCATCTTCTGCCTTTGGCCACTCTTGTTTCCTGCAGGAGTTGCATGCCTTTTGCATTTCTGCAGTTGAAGTGACATGGGTTTGGGACAGAGTTGAAGAGTGTAGTAAACCACTGAACTGGAGATAGTTTGATCCTGGCTACAGGAGGCCTAACTAAAGCCACAGAGAAAGCATGTATATTTATTACGAAAGGAGCCTCCTTGTTAGAATGGTTCTCTCCTCCCAAAGAGTAAGGGGCAGAGCCAGCTGAGGAAACCATGATGCTAACTGGAATCCAGGCAGCAGTGTGGCTGGTAGCATGAGCAGCTTGGCCTCACCGGTAGGGACAATGACTGGGACTCTGTGGTTTTATCTGTGTTCAAGTGTTGTCCCAGAACCAAGCAGGTCACACGAGGATGAGGCAACAGCTCACTTCCCCGGCATGGGATTCTTAAAACACAACCTCCACCACCACCAAGAATCAAAGACTGTCAGAGTTGGGAATTGATCAGAGTTTGCAAACTGGGGTTGATGAGATTGGACCTGTACACGTGCTTGGTTTGGGCCACATAAAGGGCTGAAAAAGAATGGATGTAACTGACAGCACTAAAACATTTGGAGATTACATTTCATAATCCTTACTTGCTATTTCCCTCGAAAAATCAGAGGATCTGACTACAACTGATTTGAAGGCAAGTATCATTTGAGGGCAAGGACCCTGGGATATGGAGATGGAGCTTGTTTGACTTCCCACTGGCTATTGCAGCCTGGGCCAGGGACTCAGCGTGCTGCTGCCTCCTGGCATAGAGCTCTCCGCTTCTGCCTGTCATTACTGTGACTATTTACACAGCCCAGGGCCCCATCTCCTGGCTTCCTGCCAAATAAGATGTCAATGAGAATAATTGCTTTTTAAATTGGGAACCTAATTCTTTCCAACATATCATAACCAATTTTTCTCCATGACGTTGGAATATCACTTCAACGAAGTTCTTAAATGTGTATGAGAACTATGATTGATAAGAAAATAAAATTACCTTATAAATATAAATAATTACCTAGGTAGAAAGACAACAGAAATGCGTATTGTAGAGGGCTAGTGAAAGATTGGTTACAAACTAAAGAACCATTTCATTTTATTTTTGTTTTTCATTCAAAATTCCACTATAGCAGAAATTTATGTCTAGTCGAAGCTGTGCTGAGGAATTATATGACCTTGAACAATACCAATGCTTTTACATTATGCCTTCACCATCTGCAAAACAGACTTTAAAATATCCACTCCTGCGTTATTATACTGATAAATTAGACCACATGTGTAAGCACTTCAAGCTACTGGGAAGAGAGGAAGGGTACACGTTGGCGATCTTGATATTATGAATTGGAGCATGTAATAAATGTTATTTATTCTGTAAATCTGAGGTTATTATTCCCTTGGCGATTGAAGGTCCCTTTTAACCAAGCCTATCCTTTTTTTTTTTTTTTTTTTAAATGAGGCTAGGACAGAATGAAATGATTTTTATTCATCTGGTACAAATGCAAATTTTTCAATGTTTGTAATGTCTTGTAATCTTGTACCCTAATCTCTTTGAATGGCTCTAGTCATAACGTAACAGAATGCCTGACTTTTTGTCTTCTTTTGCAAAAGGTCTGAAAATGAAAGAGGAATGCAGCATAAGTAGGTGGCTATGATGACAGAAAGAGGATTAGGTTGTCTTTTGAGATGTTGAATATTTGCTGTTCTTGTTTTCTTACTATTTTCTCTGCTGGCACCTATTTGAAATGTGTCTAGAGAGAGTTTATATTCACTGCCACGTGTTCGAACGTTTTGACCTTAAGATGTTTCCCTGTTGCTTTTCCTGTCTTTAGTGTAAAAATGCTCATGAGATCATGAAGAGGCATATGCCTAGTTCTCTCTTCCAAACTGGTCAGTGAGCCCAGGTCTGCTGGGCAGGCGACCCTCCTCCGTTGGCCTCTGATCTCCTCTGTTGCTTCACACCTATTTTCTTGTCCACTTCATCATGCCCACTCTTCCTCACTCAGTAGCCTCACTCCTTATTTCACTGACAGAATGAAGTTGATTGGAAAAGGCCCTTTTCATTTCTGTACCATCCAGCCTGTCCACCCTGAGACTGAGCCCTCTTGTTTGCTCCCTGTGGTTACAGGGAACATACAGGTGCTTCCTTGTCTATGGCAACCACTGCCCTGATGTGCTGGGTCCCAAATCCCTTGGCCTAATAGAGACTTTGACTGTGCTAATATCCCCTCTCTTTTCCCTTTTCACTGAGGCACACAAACAAGCTAGAAAGTCTCTTTCTCTCTCTCTCTTTCTCTTTTTTTTTTTTTTTTTTTGCTTCCCTTCAGTTTCCACAATTCCCAGAAAAAACTTTTCTGCATTTCCTGTCTGAGCTCTATCCTCTCTCAAATCCTCTCCACTCTTGCTCTGTTCCCATCGCACTATTGCCCAGGACGCCAGCTAAGCTCAGGACCCTCATCCAGCAATTCCTTCGCGGTCCTCCTCAGCCTCTGGGTTCATTTTCTTTGCTTGGCTCCCCGTGAGCTTTCTTCTGACTTCTCTGACCACTCTGTTTCCAACTCCTTGATTGGTTCCTTATGTTCCAGATCCCCTTTAAATACTGAGAAAGTCGAGTGTCTCAGGGCCTGTTTCTCAGTTCTCTTCTTAATCTTCAGTCACTTTTAGGTATTCTTATGCAATCCCCATCCCATGTCTCACTGGGGGCCTCCAAATTCTGTCTCTTGCCTCGACTCCCACCCTAAACTCCATATTTACATATCTCTTATTTCCATCTGGATGTCTAATAGGTCTAGTTGCGCATTCTAAGCTGAAGGAATTTGAAAACAATGGCAAAAGTAGAAATGTCACTCTGACCTTTCCCCACCCTTCTCCCCTGAAGGACAGATGCTCTGGCCTTCCCCTGAAGCAGGACATCAGAGCCTCACATGAGACAAGGCTTCCCTATCCCTGGAGGAACGGATGTTCTTATCTTTGAGGACACAGGGACACAGAGGGGACTGTGAGCACACAGGCCTTGCTAAGTCTCTCGGACCAACCAGTTCATTGCCATTAGCTCATACTAATGGTATGAGTATTTATTCAGTCATACTTCTCCAAAACTATCCACTTCTTCCTCAAACCTATCATAAAAAAATGCACAAAAAACACAGATTCTCCTGTTCCTTTGAGTCTTCATTTTTGAAAGCTCCATGTCATGTAAAACTGACATCAAATCCACGTGCATGCTTTTCTCTTGTTGCTCTGTCTTTTGTTAGAGGGGCCTCTGCCCTGAACCTAGGACAGGTGAGGAAAGAAACCTCCTCCTCTGTCGGGCCCCACGTGTAGCATGCCCGTATTTGAACGCCCCACCCCAGGAACACTCCTTCTGAGTCCAGGCATGGTGGCCTGAGACATCTGTCCATCCTTTTTCATTGGAAGTCCTGCCTTTTGTACCTGAGTCATTTTCCTGGGTCTGACAACTCATTTTCTCTACCAGTGTCTCCCTCACTTGAGCCACTCTCTTCTCTTGCCTGGACTTTGGACAGATCTCCTCTCTCAGGCTGCCCATCCATACCAAAGTGGCCTCTGAACAACGCCACATCTGTTTTGTGTTTCTTTTTCTTTTCTTTTTTATTTCTTTCTTTTTTTGTGTGTGTGACAGAGTTTCGCTCTTGTCACCCAACTGGAGTGCAATGGTACGATCTCCGCTCACTGCTATCTCCACCTCCTGGGTTCAAATGATTCTCTTGCCTTAGCCTCCCGAGTAGCTGGGATTACAGGTGACTGCCACCATGCCCAGCTGATTTTTGTATTTTTAGTAGAGACGGGGTTTCACCTTGTTGGTCAGGCTGGTCTCGAACTCTTGACCTCAAGTGATCTGCCCACCTTGGCCTCCCGAAGTGCTGGGATTACACTTGTGTTTCTTTTTTCCCTTTTTTTTTTTTGAGACGGAGTCTCGCTCTGTCGCCCAGGCTGGAGTGCAGTGGGGCGATCTCGGCTCACTGCAAGCTCTGCCTCTCGGGTTCACGCCATTCTCCTGCCTCAGCCTCCCAAGTAGCTGGGACTACAGGCGCCCGCCACCACGCCCAGCTAACTTTTTGCATTTTTAGTAGAGACAGGGTTTCACCGTGTTAGCCAGGATGGTCTCGATTTCCTGACCTCATGATCCACCCGCCTCGGCCTCCCAAAGTGCTGGGATTACAGGCGTGAGCCACCGCCCCGGCCTACACTTGTGTTTCTAAAGCATGGCTCCCCTGCCCTCTTAGGAGGCCCCAGGCTCCAGCTGTGTTTCTGACCCCCTGTCTGCACTCTCTGGTTCCAGGGCACAGCTTCACCACAGCGGCTTACTTGCTATTCCTGCTACCTCAGCATCTTTGCAGCTAGTGATTTGTCTGCCTGGAACTCTCTTCCCCACGTCTGCCTCTGTTCATTCAGATCCTGTACCAGCGCCCCATCCTCCCACCTTGCCTGACTATCCAATGGCCCTCCATCCTGGCTACTCTCTCGGTTCTCACCCTGCTTGGGCTTCCTGTCTGGCGTGTGTATCTATCTGACCTTGCATTATGTATTAATTCACAGGGGCAGAAGCTTTGTCTTGTCCTCAGCTGGACTCTAGCACCAGCTCTGAGACAGAGGAGGCACTCAGCAGTTGTTAAATGAATGACTATTTCTGGGTGCCATGTGCTTCATTCACTGAAAAGATGAATGGATTTTTTGTTTTTTGTTTTTTTTGAGCAGGCACTGGGTTTGTTTTTCATAGGGGAGTCAGGAAATAGATAATTCCAGAGGAAGCAGAAGGAATGTTCAGCTGAAGAGTGTAGTAAGGAACAGCACGGGGCTATCAAGCTCCTTGAGCTAATGGTGGTTGCTTCTGCAGACAGGTAGAGATGGCTGAAAATACCTTGGGGTGAGCAACAATGGACATGCCATGTCATTAACATAGGAAGTCCTTGAGGGCTTAAGCCATATCCCAGCTCTAAAACAGGATTCCCAGAAAGAGCAAGGCAGTACCTCTCTGCAGAAGCACCTGGGCTATTTGGATGGGGAATTAGGTTAGGGGTCTTTACCAGGTACTAAGCAAGAGCCCTGTGTTAGGAATATGACAGAAGACCAGTTGTCATAACTGGGAAACAAGTCCATGGCCCGGCCAACAGTCCTGCTAAATTAATGTTGAGCCCCAGAATATGAAGCCAGCGATTCTTCAATCCACTTCTCTGTTTCCGGATGACTCCTAAAGAATGAACCAAGAGGCATCCCACTATCCTGGGTGACTGACAGCCTGTCAAAGGTCTCTAGTTGTGGAAGGCTTAAGGCTTTTTTGAGTGGACCAGGCGTGGCCTGGTAGTGTGATGTTTTGTGGAAATTCCTCATGTATGAAAATTTTGCCAAAATGAGGCATGATAATGAAAATACTGTGGTATAGAGGAGAGAGAATTTTGGATTCACAAACCCTGAGTTCACCCTTGGTGCCAAGTTGCATTTATTGGGTGACTCTAAGTTTGGTCATGCGGCTTCTTTGAACCTCAGTTTTCTCATTTGTAAAAGGGACATAACCACACCTTAATTTCTTCCATTTCAGGGTAGCGTTTCTGATGCTGTATGAAACAATGGCCTGCTGGCTAATACATGTTATGAAAAATGGGTTTGATAATCAAAGAAGCCTGGGAAAGTCTGGGTAAGATGACATTAAAGAGGCTTATCTATCCTCCCTTTTGGCTTCTCAGAAACTGTTGTTGGCAAAATATGCTTTTTGAATTTCCATGGAGAAGTTTCATGGAAACTTTTGAACTGCAACCTCCCCTCTCTGTTTCCTTCCTGCCACATTTATTAACCTCTCCCAAAAGAGCATTTCAAGGAACACCGTTTAGGAAATGCAGCCGCAGAATAATAAAGGAACAGACTCACTAAGAGTGCATTGTGTCCCTGCAAGCTGCATCTCGTTTATAATACTAACGCTGCAGAAGGCATACTGGGATGCTTGTTTCTAAAGGAGATTTGAAGCAAGCTGGCAGGCAGCACTAGGTGGAATAAAAAGATAAGTTCTTAATAAAAAGATGTATGCAGAAAGGTGTTATTATCTGGGCTCGAGACCTAGCATGCTGCCGCAAGACCTGACCTCTGAAAGACAACTGCTCCTCCCCGAGCCACAAAGCAATGTGAACAGGTAAGGGAAGAAGATGTGAGCCTTGTGGTTGCTGTTGTGGATGAAGCCTGGATTTCCTGACATGCATCATAGGACTTGAATCCGAAACTAAAAGTATTTTGCTAGTTTGAAAAGCTGGGAAAAAGAATCTGAGAACCAAACTAAATTGCTATAACTTAACAAATATTAAATTAAATAGGTCGGGCATGATGGCTCACGCCTGTAATCCCAGCACTTTGGGAGGCCGAGGTGGGTAGACCACGACGTCAGGATTTCAAGACCAGCCTGGCCAAGATGGTGAAACCCCGTCTCTACTAAAAATACAAAAATTAGCTGGGTGTGGTGGTGGGCGCCTGTAATCCCAGCTGCTTGGGAGGCTGAGGCAGATAATTGCTTGGACCCGGGAGGTGGAGGTTGCAGAGAGCCAAGATCGTGCCACTGCACTGCAGCCTGAGCAACCGAGCAAGACTCCATCTCAGAAAAAATAAAATAAAATAAATAGTTGTATGGAGCTACTTTATCCTAGATAACAATGGCATTGATCTGATCTAGGAGTGGCTTGGAGCTGATACTGCCCCCTTCTCCCCTGTGGAGAAGGATGTGGGAGGCCATATTTTGTAGTGGAGCCACTATCTCTCAACTGTGTATCAACTCCAGAATTTACCAGCTTTGAAACCCTGGATGAATTAAGTAATGATTTTGAATCTTAGTTCCTTTATCTGTAAAAGGGGGATAATTTCCTTAAGGTAGAGCTGTTTTTGCCTCAGTTTATAAGTCTGAAACTCAGAAGGGAATCTAGGCATAAGTACACGGTCAGCACTGTCAACATTTTGGGGTCAAATACTTTTTTGTTATGGAAGACTGTTACGTGCATTGTAGAATATTTAGAATGTAAGTTTCTAGATGCCAGTAGCACCTACTCCCCAGTCGTGACAACCAAAAATGTCTCCAGAAATTGTCAATGTCCTTTGTTGTGAGCAAAATAGTCCCTGGTTGAGAACCACTGCTCTATAAAAAGATTAAAGTCATGGCATTTCTCAGAACTCATGTTTCAAAAACAAAAGGCTCCGGGGGAAAAGATGATTCAGGGCTAAAGCTTTTGAGAATGTAAGGATAGATATTTCTACTATAATCTTCCTCTGGTTTTATCCTGAACTTGGTTTGATATTTTGTACCTATAGACTAATGAAGAAAGCTAACAGTAGCAACATGATTTATATAAAAGATAGTGACATGGGACGGGGCAAAATCAAACCCACTGACAGATGTAAGTTCGTGGCCAAGCAGGAGATAGGATGAGGTAGGCACAATTGTCCTACCTCTTGTAGATTTCTTTAATAAGTGCATTTTCAATTGTTGTAGGCATATCAATAGAAATAGAATGTCCTTGAATTAATGGCATTTGATTCCATCTAGCTTTTGAGCAATAGAACGGCTTCTCTTTTCCTGACACCACCAGCATCATTGTTAGCAGAGGCTTTTCACCCACTCTTATCAGGGTAAAAGAAGAACAAGGCCACTCAAAGCAGCTGTGTGGCTGGTGTGGAAGCTTTCTGTCCTTACACATAGTGTTGTCTGGAGTTTCTACAGTGTTACGTCTCATTATTTGATGCTGTAACTGGCAGTTATCATATAACACTAAGTGTGTTCTCCAAGTAATCATTTATAGCTAATTCAAGTGATGAACACTTGTGTGCTATAAAACACTCTGTGGCTCCAGTATGTCTACTTTTCTGCATCTTTCTTGTGGAAATTCCAGCCACCATCATCTTCCACCTAGATTACCAGCATGGGTTTCCACTGTGCTCCCTGTCGTGATCGTCAGACTGCCTGTTCCTACAGTTCCACAAGCGTGATCTTCCAGAAGTGCAATCCTTTACTGTTCCCCTGCTAACAAACCTTCCATGAACATCCATTGCCCTCTCTATGAAATCCATGGTTTTGGAGAATGGCATGGAAAACCCTTCATCGTTTATATATGAACTCGTGTTTGACCATTTCCTGCCTCAAAGTGGATGCTCCACCTAGCCTCTACTAGTTGTAATATCTTAAGTATGCCTTGTTTTTTTTTTTTTTTTAAATTTAACCTATCGTCTTTAAGAAAGCCCTTCTTTCTGTCTGCAATGTCTTCTATGCTCTTCCCCTCATTCCTTTCTAGATTAATTCTCATTACTCCTTCAGCTATTAGCTTACTTGTCACTCCTTTCAGAAAGCTCTCTCTCATTTCCCAGCAATATAGTGCAGGGCCCAGTAAACATTTCCTAAATGAAAAACTTAACAAAGTACAAAGAGAATTGGAAGAGCCCAGGTCACAGCGTCATCCGTGCTCCTAAACATAAGTGAATGGAGTTGAGAGGTTTAAGGTGGGAATAATCAACAGTGTTAAATAGAACAGAAAACCTGTGCCAAGGAACAGATTCAGAAAAGTCTCTACTGCACTACTTAATTAGAGGCATCAGTGAAAGTCATTTCCATAGAATGATCTGGAGGGAACTCTGATTATTGAGGACTCGTGTAGGATTGGAAATTAAGGAATTATCATTATGAAGGGCAGACAGATTGTCTTAATCTGTTTGGGCTTCCATAAAAACTTACCAGAGACTGCGTAATTTATAAATAATAGAAATTTATTGCTCACAGTTCTGCAGGTTGGGAAATCCAAGATCAAGATGCAGGCAGATTTGATGTCTGGTAAGGCTGCTCTCTGCTTCCAAGATGATGCCTTCTATGTATCTTCACGTGGTGGAAGGGGCAAGGCTGCTCTTGCCCAACTCTTTTGTAAGGGGCCACTAATCACTTCCTAAAGACCTCGGTTCATAATACTATTGCAATGAGAGTTAGATTTCAACTTTTGAATTTTGGGATGGGAGATTCACAAAAATGCAAACCATAGGGTGATTTTCATGAATTTTGGATCAAAAGTAAGGAGACATCATAGATACCCCAAAATGCCAATCTGAGGAACTGTTGTAAAAAAGACAAAGAGGGGGCTGGGCACGGTGGCTCACGTCTGTAATCCCAGCACTTTGGGAGGCCGAGGTGGGTGGATCACGAGGTCAGGAGATCAAAACCATCCTGGCTAACATGGTGAAACCCCATCTGTACTAAAAATACAAAAAATTAGCTGGGCGTGGTGGCGGGTGCCTGTAGTCCCAGCTACTCTAGAGGCTGAGGCAGGAGAATGGTGTGAACCTGGGAGGCAGAGCTTGCAGTGAACTGAGATCATGCCACTGTACTCCAGCCTGGGCAACACAGTGAGACTCCGTCTCAAAAAAAAAAAAAAAAAAAAAAAAAAAGAGGGGGAGTTGAGCATACACGAGGGGATGGAGATGGAGAGAAGTGGGTTATGTCATGGAAACTCAGCAAGGATTGTCCTCTATAGTGGTATCCTGAAATTGGCTTGATATTTTGTACCTATAGACTAATGAGTAAAGATAACAGTGGCAAAATGATTTACATACGTGTTAGAGACATGGGAGAGGGCAAAACCAACCCCACTTACAGATGTGAATAAGTGTGTGGCCAAGCAAGAGGTAAGATGAGGTGGGCACAGTCATCCTTGCTTCTGCACCTGCCATAAGCCATGGTCACGTGATAACCTCTGGCACAGCCCATGTTTCCATTGCCCTCAGCAGTATCTTGACTGGTTAGAGCTCTTTATGGTGGGGTTACCCATTTGCTTTCTGAAGGGTTTGGTGCCTTGATAGTCATGGAAGTACAATATTGCTATAGTTTTCTTTGAGTGTTAACACTGGGGGTCCACCATTGTAGGACTAGGAAAATGTACAAGACCTCTCAGATCCCCATGCACTTTCCCTTCTCCATTTTATATATCCTCATATCCCCTTTAATGATCAAGTCTAATTACTCCAGTTGACAGTGTAGGCTCTCTTTTGTACCTTTTTCTTCCTACTGTCACAAGGGACCTAAAGTGCCTACAGTGGTCTCAGCCTTCAACTCAGTAGAAGCATTTTTGCATCACCTGGTTGAAACATTTTTGCCCTGAGTGCCAAAATGTCTAAACCAGCAGAGCTCAGAGCTGCAGAGACAGGGGCTGAGTTGGGGAGACCAAGAAGAGTGTGCACAGTGTACTCCCATCATCACCTCCTGAAAGCTAGACTCATGTTTCTTGGTTATGAGAGGAACAGCAATTCCTACCCCTTCCATGATGAAAAAGGTCAACTTAAGATACACAGAAAGCCCTGTTCTATTGGATGAACCACAGGGATATGGGTCCCTAGCGGTTGCATCAGTTCAGAGCCAGTTTCCAACAATCCCTTTGCACCGCACTTAGATACTTTGGAAAATAGATGAGTCCTTTGGGAAAGGCTTGGGAGAATATTTGCAATACATGTTCTACAGGAAGAACTCCACATGCTTCCTGAGCCTTGCCAGGCCTCCCTTCCAAGGGGCTCTGGACCTCTCTAACAGAGTTGGGGAGCTGTTGACCAATATTTTTTCACCCCTTACATTCATTACAGTGCTAACTAGGAAGGGGCTGGCCAGCAAGGGAATATATCTTCAGGCCATGCAGCTATTTCGACTAATGCTGTGTAGTAGTCCCAAATCAAGGCTTCCAAGAAGCATGACACCTACGCTGTGCACTTATTCTCCTCCTGGCAGCTGGGTGAAAATGACAAGGCCCTGGAGAATGATGGAGGCAAAAGATAGAAGAATGCTGAATTATGGCATTAGGGAGAGCTGCCCACCAACCAGGGCACTGTCATTTGATGTTATTTGAGTGAAGGAATTCAAATGTTAGAGAGAAAGAGATGCTAGAGTGGATTTATCATATTTGAACCTTCATCCCTCCCTTATTTTGTTAAAGCACTGAAATTTGGGGTTTGATGTTATTACTGCAGCCTAATCTACCATAATTAAGACAGTCTATGAACTGAAAGAGATGCAGGATGATGGAAGGCCATGGGCACTTCAATCTCTGTTTAACAAGCTTGCCATGTACGTCAAGGGAGATTTCAGGTTTAGTCTTAGGTTGCTCACCTGTTTCACTCTAGGAACTCTATTCAATTAAACCTCACTCCCACCCCCAATGCTCCCTAGGGTCAGTCCCTTTTGAGTTGCATCCCAGCTCTGCTGCCTGTTCCAGTAACAATGCTTTCTTGTCTCTAGTTTCTAAGCTTGTCACCCAGAGAACATGTAATCACCACTGATAACAGACAGTCCACTAATGGGATGTCTACCACTTTTATCCCTGACTACTGGGGGATCATCATCACTGTTCCTCAGAAACACTGGTGCTGAGAGGCCTCTCTGATGCTTTTCTTCATGTTGCAGAGTTGGAGAAAAATAAATGCTCAGATATGATGAAAAATACTGCAACATTTCTGTCTCCCAAATGCTTGGATTTCATCTTTTTTTTTTATATTACATTAAAGAATCTCTAGTATCTCATATTGTTTTGTATGACCGTCCTTCAGTTCAAATTTTAGTTGATCAACCTAGCAAGCAATTAGCATCCTGTCTGCCCCGGCTGTTGGAGCTCAGACTTGGAGTTTGAAATATCAAACAAATGCATTACTATGAATGCATTTATCTTAATCTAAAAATACATAACTCCTTCCCTGGCCTAACGCCTTCAGATTCCAGTTTCACATCTAGGTCATGGGTTTTTACAGACATCCAATGGCAAAATCATATTGTCTTAGGGTGTAAGTCATTTTTGGGGTTTGCCTTTGGTCTCTGGAGCAGGTGGGATTTGAGTAGAGGCCTAGAGGTTTCCCTTTCAAGCTAATTTCCACAGCAAGGCATATGCAGGGTTGTCCTCAGGAGGAGCTGCAGAGGAGGAGGGGCTGCTCCTACTGGCATGGTAGCATAGTGGGTTTGCGTTAAGAAGCTCTCAGTTAAGTTTTAGGGGTCTATTCCTGCATGGCTCATGTAGGGGGGCCTCTTGGCAGCCAGGACCTTGGTTCCATCCTATAAAGCTTGTATCAATGAAACAATGTAATATGGATCTCTGTGATTAGGATGCCAGTGTTGGGGGAATGGGGTGGGCATCCCTGAGCATGCATAAGCCCAGCTCCCTGTGCACCAGGCTATCCTAAAGAGGAGCATGACCACATGGAATGCTGGATCCCATGGCAGGATAAAAGCAACCCTTAGAGCCCCTTTGTAGGGAGCACTTCAAAACTGAAGTGGCTCTGCCTCTGCAGACAGGGCATCAGATGCTGGAAGCCTGCCCTTCACTGAAAAAGGGAAAAGGAAGGAGAAGACCTTCACGTGTTTCTCCCAATAGGGTGCTTTGGGGATTCATATGCTGGAGTGCCTGACACAGGCTCAGTTCTGAGAATGTTCCTTATGCGAGTCCCTAGTGCCTTTCTTGTGATTTCAAGGCAGGCCCTGTGAGACATGTTTTAATATCCTCTCTGTATCTCAGATTTTCCTTGGCCTCATTTCTCTGCTTCTTCAATCTTCTGCTTTGTGTGAACTCCACCTCTTCATGCACACCTTCCCCAGAAACTTCCATCAGAATGAGTCTGAACTTAGCTTGTTTGGGCTTCTATGACAAAATACCTTAGACTGAGTAATTTAGAAACCATACAGATTTATTGTTCACAGTTCTGGAGGCTGAGAAGTCCAAGTTCAAAACGACAGCAGACTTGGTGTCTGCTGAGGACCTGTGCCCCACAGATGGTGCCTTCTGGCTGCATCCTCTTATGTCGGAAGGGGTGAATGAGCTTCTTCGGGCCTCCTGAATAAGGACATTAATCCCATCATGAGATCTTTATCATCTAATTGCCTCCCAGAGGCCCCACCTTCTAAGACCACCACATTGGAGATCAGGTTTCAACAAATGAATCTGGGGGGACACAAGCATAAATCCCTGACACCCACCAAGTTTCCCAACATCGGTGCTGTGGTTACCACCACCACCTTCATGCTACCACAGAACGTGTTTGACGTTGCCCCAAGTTTGTCTTCCTGCCCAAGTTCTGTCTGTGGTCTCTTTTTGCCTGTTTTGTTCGGGCCCAGATGTTTTCCCGCCTAGTCTGCTGCTAAGGCCACTGGTTTTGCTATGTGCTTTAAGTGCTCCAAAAGGAATTTCCAAAATGGCAGCGTAACCTGTCCATCTTCCCATTTTGGGCAGTTTCTAACATCAGAGATGGTGAGGAAGGCGTCTTTTCTGTTCCCCTGACCTTCAGTCCCTGAGTTGAAGGCCTCAGCCCCAATTCCAGCATATCTGCCAGAGGAAATGTCGGTGAGAGGCCTGTTTCCCTCGGACGCTGCCTCATCAGTTCTTTTGGTTTAATTTTTATTTCAGAAAAATTCCATCATATCCAGCAGTAATCAGTAGCAACCATTTGTTATTTTTCTTTCAGATGTCCCTATCATTTTTGCTGGAACATCCCAGATGTATATCATGTCACTAATCAATACTTTAGTAGCACTCTGTAATAGACAAGCTTTATTCTCAATACTATGATCACTTCCAGTGGTATTGATAACAATTTCTTAACATCATTTCATGCCCACCCTGTGTTCAGTTTTCTTTCACTGTTTCACATAAAAGTTTTTTTCACATTTCATTTATTTAAATCAGGATCCAAACTAAGTCTATCCTTCACTGTTCATGTACTCGTTGGAACCCTTTATTTCTTGTAAATCTGTAGCGGGACCTAGAGGCTTGCTTAGATGTTGATTGTTTTTTCTTTTTTTGGCAAGAAAGTTTCATTAGGCTGTGTCCCTATCCCATCAGCATAGGAACATGGGATATGCTGTGTCCCTGTCCCACTGGAAGACACATGGCCTGCTTGTCCATTTTACCGATGATGACACAGGTCAGTGGGTTCAGGTGGTATCAGTGTGATTATCCAAACTAAAGTTCCCCATGTCCCTTTCACATGATAGGTTAAGCAGTCATGGATGGCTGCCACCTAGACCTATCATGTCACATGTGATTTCAAAATGATGAGACTTCAAATTCTAAATTTCAGCCTGAATTTATGATGTGAATTCTTCTATAAAATGATTTCCTTCAACAATTGTTTGTCATGAAAAACAGTTTGTTGGCCAGGTGTGGTGGCTCACACCTGTAATCCCAGCATTTTGGGAGGCCGAGGCAGGCAGATCACCTAAGGTTGGGAGTTCAAGACCAGCCTGACCAACATGGAGAAACCTCATCTCTACTAAAAATACAAAATTAGCCGAGCGTGGTGGTGAATGCTTGTAATCCCAGCTACTCAGGAGGCTGAGGCAGGAGAATTGCTTGAACCCAGGAGGCGGAGGCTGTAGTGAGTCGAGATTGTGCCACTGCACTCCAGCCTGGGCAACAAGAGTGAAACTCCATCTCAAAAAAAAAAAAAAAAAAAAAAAAAAAAAAGAGAAACACTTTGTACAAGACAGAGAAGATAGTTGCTTGATTCCCTTTACATAATAATCAATGCTCCAGCGATTTCCAATCAGAAACAAGCATTTTTGTTTGTTTTTATATTTGTATTTTGTTGTTCTTTTGGGTTTTTGAGCATGACTTTTATGTAATTGATGTATTTCAATACATTATAATTATTATTCATTTGGAAGACTCAAGGTGTTTCTTCTGAGCCCCTTCAAGATGACATCTCACCCCTTTGGAGATGATCCCAGTAGTATTTGACAATTTCTTTGCTTTCTGGTACAACAAAATCTTGCAGGCTCTTTTTCTACATTTCCTGCTTCACCCATTTCTCCCTGGCCCTTGGTCTCTGTGGGTGGGAAAAGTGTTTATGGACAATTTGGGTATCAGGGGCTGCTCATGAATGCTGGATTGTCGTTGTTTTCAGGCCTTTCCAAAAGCTAAACAATATGTAAGGGAGAAACATAAAGCAGGAGTTGACCCTAATATTTCCAATTCAAACCTGGCATTGCCAGGATGATGCTTGAATTCTTTGATTTTTTACTTGAATCTGCTTCTATTTGAATATTGTTTTTAATGATAATTGATATAATTATTTGCTTTGTCCTGCTATGTATATGCATTTATTAGTATAAATGTAAACACACCACCGTTACTACAACAATAAAGCTGGTGACTGCAGTTTAAGGGTTGTCTGTGGAGTTCTTACTCTTATGCTACATTCTGCTGAGCTTGCAGAGTCAAAATAATGCATTTTCAAGCCCCTTGAGGTAATTCCACTCGGGATGGTAGTACCACTAACATGAATTATGGTTAGCTTCTATTTGTTTTGGATTGCTTTCCAATTTTTAGGGATTTTTAGAAAATATATTTAGTTTATTTTGGTATGTGTTTGTAGAATATTTACACGGTTCTAAAGTCAAAACTAAAACAAGGCACACTCAAAAGTCTGGTTTCCTTCTCAGTCCGCTCTCTCAGTTCTTTCACTGCCCTGAAAGACAATGTCCATTTGGTTCGTTTTTGGTTTATGTTTATACTGTTTTTAAGTTTATATAGTGTACGCATGTGTTTTATAATATATGTGATATATAATACATAGTGTGTACAAACACATTCATGTGGATATTTACATCATCAACACAGAGGGCAGCCTGCCATACGCGCCATTCTGCACTCTCCTTTTCCTTTACAGCACAGACTGGAAAACCACACTCCAGATGCACATGGTGAGGGTGCTCTTCTTGCTTATAACTACGGGGGGTTGCATGGGGGTGGACATGGCCCCATGTAATCCCCTGGCAATGGACATGAGGGTTGACTCCAGCCATTTGTCTCACTATGCTGTGATGCCCAGCTTTGTGCACAGGCTGGTTCTTACTTGGCCTATTTGAGATAACTCCCGAGAAGGAGGATGGGGTTGGTCAAAGGGCAGATGCCTATGCGAGTCAGCTAGACGGGAGGTCAAAGATAAACCAAAAGTGAATCAAATGGACATTGTCTTTCAGGGTAGTAAAAGCACTGAGAGAGGGAGCTGAGAAGGAAGCCAGACTTCTGAGTGTCCAGGGCACCCACAGGGCTCTGCTTTTTTCTATTCCGTGAGCTCTTTCCCAGGGACTTCTCCGGTGTACGCTTATTCCCCCATTGTTTTTAGGCAAATGTATATTTCATATATGTCCATGTATGTATATACACACAGAGATACATAGGCATGTGTATACGTCTCCCTCCTCTGTGTGGGTGTATGCAATGTGAGTATATATAAAATCTCCCTGTAAATAGCCTTGTGGTTATGCCCAGATACAGCTGAATCCTAATGAGACAACTTAGGTTTAATTTGAAAACCAATGACACTTGTTTCTTAAATGGTAAAGCTCAAGAACATGACAATCAAATCTTGTAAAAACATTTCTTCCTTTTCTTCTTTTTAGAGAATCCCTGGATTTGTAAGCCTGGAACGCAACCCCAGGCGACACAGAGACCAGCAAGCAGTAACCTGGCAACCGAGCGTGGATGCTGGCAGAGGAGCCCCTCTCCTTCGACTCCTGCCCCTCCTTCCCCTCCCTCACAGGGGCAGACTCGGTGGGGGGGGGGGGGGGGGGGGGGCGCAGGGCCGCCTGCTGTTCTGAGAGGGAGCTGCGCGTATCTAGGCTGAGGGCCTTTCTGGTACAGCCTTCCGCTGCCGTCAATGCTGCTTCTGCCCCAGCTCCCAGGGCAGGTAACGGGATTCCCTTGGCTCCGTGTTTGAGGAGAACCGCCCAGGGCTCCCTTCCCGTGGTGGGAAGAGGGTTGCGCTGTTTCCCACAGTGTCAGTGAGTCGCCCTGGGCAGACAGGCTTTGCTCTTCCCTGGGCGGTGGGGTCTGTCTCTCGGGGAACACAGAGCCTGGGGTTGCCTGAGCCAGGAGGATCACCTGTTTCACCATCAAAGGTGACACGCGGAGGAGCTGCTATATCTACCTCACCCAGCGTAGAGTGCTCCAGAAATCTTTCTTTCCTAGCTAGAAACTAACGACTTGAGAATTCTGTAGAACAGCAGCAACGAAAATATCTTTGCAGCAGCGTTGGCCACGTGAATTGTCTTGGACGCAGCCGCGTCGTATCCATCCCCGTTGAATTTGCTTTGCTGGGGGCCTCGCGGGTCTGACGTCCCGTGTGTGGTAAGGGAGACACACCTCCTGGGAAGCTCAGTGCCTCCCCCTGGAGACAGATGTGGGCATCTGCACCTGCACAGGAGGAACGGTCTAAAAAACCAGGTGGAGGAGGCCCCGGCAGGACGGCAAGCGGAGCGGGCACATTTAGATAGGAGAAAAAGACTGATCTCCAGTAAAGTCAGCAGTGCTAGCAACAAGGAATGCAGGCGCGGCAGGAGGCAGGACTCGGGATGAGGGCCTGGAAGGGCGGGAGGGAAAGGACACGCTCAGACACCTCTGAATCCTAATGGGCCTGACAGGTCAATCTGAGAGCCAGTGGCACTGTGTTCTCGAGCGGAAAACTCAAGAACAGGACAGTCAAATCTTATCTGGAAACACTGCTTAGGCTAGAAAAGGCGAGCCCCTGTGCTGGGAGGAGGATCTATGCCTTAGTCGGTAGTTACCTTTTCAAGATTTATAGACCAAAAAGGTAGGTTACAGTATAGAGATGAGATGTATTCTTTGTTTTTCTCCCATTCTGAGAAAATAAACATCATGAATTAAAATATTGGTAAATGTGGGGTAGTTTTTGATTCTGAACATAAGCCCTTGTGGTTCATTTCAATTTCTTACCAGCGCCCAAGCAGCAAGGCCGGGTCTCACTGGCAGGATGATTTCTGAAGCTGTAGTCTCCCTTAGCATTTGTGAAATGGGCCCCCCACCCCCTCCAAACTTGGTTGCAAGTCTAGGGAAGGGCTACAGACAACAAGAGTGACATGGGGGCATTCTTCATCTCAGCTGAGTGTCTCCTCCTTCTGGAATGATATATGCCAAGGTTTGTCCAAAGTGGGGACATGAGGGTGGCTCACTAAGGGCCCAGTTAAAGTAGCAGTGATAGAGCCTCCCTGAACAGAAGGCAGGAAAGATGAGGTTGAGATAGACACACGGGTCTAAAGAAGAGAGCGTAGGATGGGGTGATGGAACGTAGGCCGCCCCTTCTACCCAGGACCGATGTGTGCACCCGGCCCCCACCAGGAGCACGTCCAGGAAGGTGGGTGAGCACTGAATGGTGTCTTACTGACATCTCCCAGGGGCAGAACAAGGCGAGGCTTCGTGAGGGTCTGTGTGACAGCCAGAGCGAGCTGGTGAGGACTTCCTCTTTCTCCGGGGCTAGCAATGGAGACTGGGGTGTCACGTGAGCCTGAGCACCGCTGAGGGGCGCCTGGGGAATGGAACCAGCAGCCTCAGGCTTCCCACAGCAGGTGACCTGGAGAAGTCCCCTCAGAGTTGCAGGGATGAGAGAAGGGAGATGGCCTGAGAAAGCCAGGGGGCAGGACCCCTAGAAGGAGCTGGAGGAAGTGGAAAGGACGTGGAGTGCCTCACCGAGCTAGTGAAGTGTGCTTTTACCCATCGAATACAGAAGTGTTTGATATCAGAAAAAAGAACATCTTGTTGGCACACTTCATATGCACACTTGTGAAGGGTGCCCTCGCCAGCTCAGGGGCCCCACCGAGCGCCGTGACTCTGCACTCGGTACCTGGTGTCAGTGCTCCTCGAGCTTCTGTGATGGTGCGTCTGACGCTTCTGGAGGGAGGAAGGAATTCCTGAGGCCAAATGGCCCTGGGAGCTGAAGGGAGAGGAGGCCGGTCAGGGCTGGTGGAAGCTGTCCCTGGCCAGTCTGGTGGTCCCTCTTCCATGCCAGGGTCCCGGGGTGCAGAGCCAACTGCCAGCACTCCAGAGAGGTGGTTTTGCTCTCAGCTTCCTCCTCATCCTTCCTATCAGATTAAGATGAGGAGTCATAGATGCCTTGCAAAGGAGTGAGGCCCACCCCCTAGCCTTGCACCGTCCCTTCGGGAAGATGTGAGCTCTCGTGGCCTGTGTCTCCTGTGTTTGGCCAGGGGTGGGAGAAAGGGCACCACTGAACACCTGGTCAGGCTGGTTGGTGTCCTGGGGCCACCATGGCAAACACCACACCTGGGCAGCTCAAACAACAGAAATTCATTGTCCTACAATTCTGGGGGCTGGAATTTCCAGATCAAGATGTGGGCAGGGCTGATTCCTCCTGTGGCCTCTCTCTTGGGCCTGTAGATGCTGTCTTCTCCCTGTGTCCTCACATTGTCTTCCCTTGTGTGTGTGTCTGTGTCCTAATCTCTTCTTAAAAGAACACCGTTTGGATTAGGACTCACTATAAAGACCCTAATTTAATGTAATCACCTCTTTAAAGCCCCATCTCCAAATGCAGTCCCATTCTGAGGTGCTGGGGTTAGGACTTCAACATACAAATTTCTGAGAACACAACTTAGCCTGCAGCAGTGCAGTACTCAGTACAGCTGCAGGAGCCCACTAGACAACATCTCCCCCTTGGGGAGGGCATGAAAAATAGTCTCGTGTGAGAAGCTGTGTGGTCTTCTCCTTGCTGTAGAACAGAACAAGGGTAATGGAAGCAGGCATCAGGTGTTGGCCTGGATGTCCCATCACAACGCAGATGTCACATCCCAGCAGGTGTTAAAGACACCTGTAGGCTTTGTGCAGATACTAGGGAGGATAAGAGATGAGTAAGGTGTACTTATGCCCATTGTGGAGCAACTGAAGTTCCATAGTGAAAAAAGAGAATTCTATTCAAGACAATGAAACAAAGCAGGATGTCACAGGAGTTAAGAAATCTGGGAGTGGGCTCAAAAGGGGGAGAGATCACTTCCCTTTGGAGTATTAGAAAATCTTTATGGTGACAAAGAGGCACTCTTTGACCAGAACTTCATCAGGCTTCTCCGAGTCCTTTTAGACTAGGTCCGACCTTGTGTTTCCCTCTTTCCTTGTGGAATCCAGCTTGAGCAAGAATCTTGCTGAGTCCTTAATCAACAGAGCCCCATCCTTGGGATCTGACCACCCTCTGTGTCTCGTCACCCTGGCGTGCCCTCAGCACAAGTCCCACTGAGTGGGTCTAACAACAGTCGCTTTGTCTCTGTAATTTCCTCTTAGTCATTTTCCACCACCACCCACTGCCTACTTCTAGCCTAGAAATCCCCTCACCCATGCCGTGCTCAGAGATGAGCCAAGCCTCTCTCCCCACAGCAAGCCCTCGTTGCAGTAGTCCCTGCACTGATCACCATGTACCCCCTGAATAAAGTCTTCCATACCATTTTTTAGCAAGTGTTTGGATAAATTTTTCTTTAACAATAAGTGAGAAAATAGCATTAGCAGCAGGTGTTAAATGATGCACAGTACAATTAAGATAGAAGAGTAGATGGGTATCTCTTTTAGGTGGAAGAAAATAATCATTATTATTGGATCTCTACTATATGCAATTTGCTTTGCTTGTATTACTTTGGTGTCTCTTCACGTTCATCCAATGAGGACGGCCCTATCATCACCATTGGACAGCTGAGGAGCTGATTATCAGAGAGGTGAAGGAGTTGCCAAAGTCTTTGAGCTAGCATGGTGCTGCTCTCCATTTGGACAAGGGCTCACAGAGTTCTCCCCACAGCAAGCCCCTATGAGGAGCAGCACAGGCCACATTCTAGAGGGGACACAATGGGCTAGCCTGGGGATGAGCCAGTGCTATTGAGGGACACAGTGCCTCTATGATGGTGTCGGAGGTTGTTTGGGGATGAGAGTGGGGAGCACAGGTCTTCCTGTAACAGTGGGTCTCTTAGGGAAATACCCCTGGATCTCCTGTAAAGCCCCCAAACTGATTTCTGCACTCAACTCCCAGAGATGCGGATTCAGGAGGTCTGGGATGAGGCAGATAATTTGCATGGCTAACAGGCCGTGGTCCAGAGACTACACTTTGCAAACCACCACACTAGAGAAGAGGAGGAAGAGAATCACAAGAACACAAGTGACCCAATATCTAAAGTGAGCAGGAAAGAATACAGAGAAAATCAGAGAATTGTGTGAACATTCAACTTAGCGATTTATTAAAACTCAAGGATGTTTGCGTGAAGAGGGCTGTAACTGGGAATCTTTTCATTTTTTTTTTTTCTCATTTACAGTCTCAGTTACACTTCGAAACTCTGGCAAAATGTATATCTCTCACCAGGCCAGGGGTACCATGTTGGATTGAACCCTGGGTCTGAGGGTAGGTTAGGATGTCCATAGTGGGGTTGCTGGCGGCTTGACGCTAGGTCTGCAGGCCTCTCTCGGGATTGGATGCTGGGTCTGGGTCAGTCCTGGGGGCTGCTCTGCCCCACAGGGGACTACAGTCTGAGCGCCGTGTCCTTTCTGAGACCCCAGAGGCACCCGGGCTCTGATTTTACCATGTGCTTATTTTAAGCCCTAACCGCCAAGGGGCCCTTTCTAAAGTGCTTCCCTAGGAGCCCAGATCGACGTTCACACTGCGGTCGGCTCCATTAGCACTCAGACCCCTGCTCCCCTAGGAGATGGAATCAGATCATGGAGTTCAGAGCAGCTGGCACAGGGGCTGAGTGAAAAGTATCCTTAGTTAACGAAGCCCTCCTTTAAAGGTCAGCTCATAAAACTTCTCAGTCCAGCGCTTCCGCTGCAAAGTTCGCCCTCCTCTCTGCAAATTCTCATTCCCTTCTGGGTTGACAAGTTGCTAGCCATCGGCCCTGGGATGGCTCCTACAGGGAGCGAAGGGGCCCCCTCGGTTGGTGCCTCCATCATCACCCGCTGCTTTATTTAAAGATCTCCTGGAAGAACTCTTAACTTATCGGGAGCGTACTTTAAAAAGAGAACTGGCTTCTTAAAAGACCATGAGTGTGCAATACCTACTTGAGCAAAAGACTCGAGGCCAGTTATAATAAAGAAGTCATTACCTTGGGAAGAAAGGAGGTAAGGGGGAGAGGCCTTGGGAGCTGCCCTGGAGGAGAGGCAGGTGGGTCCCGGCCGGCCAGGGAGACTGGAGGCAGAGGGGGGCGCGACTCCCACATGTTATCAAAGGAAGTCATAAAGGATTGTTGGAGGACGCACCGTTTTCTCAGCCCAAGCTAGGATGCTTTGTCCTTCTTAAGACTTTAGATGTGTCGCAGTGAACCCTAGAGTCATCAGTTTGTTGACGGAATGTTAAAAAAAAAATGATACAACTTTTGACAATATATGATATAGCTATTTACCTTGAAAAAAGAGCTGAGGGCCCTGTGACTCCCATGTCATAACACTACCAAGATAATTATGTGTGTGTGAATGTGAGACTGAGTTTGTTTCGTGCGTTATAGTGTATGCATTTGTGTGACAGTGTGTGTCAGTGTGTGTGAATGTGTGTGACAGTATTTGTGTGCAAGTGTGTGTATTTTGTAAGTAAATGTGTGTAAAGTGTGTGTGTATAGTGTGTGTGTAAATGTGTATCGTGTGTGATTGCGTGAGAATGAGTGTGTGCGTATTTGTGTGTGTCAGTGTGTATGATGCATGGATGTGTGTGTGTGAGTGCATGGTGTGTGCGGTACGTCTGTGGATGTGTGAATGGTGTGTGGGTATGTGAATGTGGGAGCGAGTGTGTGAATGGTGTGTGTGACTGTTGTGTACGGTGTGTGTGGATGTGTGAATGCGTAAGCATGTGAATGGTTTGTGTGGGTTTGTAAGCATGTGAATGGTGTGGATGGACTGTGTGTATGAGAGGGTGGGTGTGTGAGAGTGTGTGTGTGGGTGTGTGGGTGTGTGCGTGTGGGTGTGTTTATGGGTGTGTGGGTGCACGTGGGTGTGTGTGTGTGAGGGCACATCTGGATGTGTGTGGGTGTGTGAGTGTGTGTGTGTGTGTGTGTGTGGGTGTTGTGCGTATGTGAGTGTGTGTGTGCGCGCGTGTGTGAGCCTGCAGGATCTCTGAGGAGGCGGAGTGCCGCTCTCCTGTCCTCAGCGGCTTGGCCCCCACCAGGCGGGCCTTGAGAATGGAAAGTCAGCCTCTGCCTCTCCTCTCAGCGGCAGCTGTCCCTAGCAGGCTTTTTTTCCGCCTTCGATATTTGAGGTTTGCTGGCTAAAACGGAACCTGAAGGGAATACAAAGATAGGTGCGTGCGTGCTTTCTGGTCACAGGCCCTGCAGGCGCCGTTGTGCAGTGCTGGACAGCCGAGGCTGGCAGCCGCTGCTGAGAGACATGAACAGTTGGCTGTTAGGTGTGATGCGCGAGTGAGGGTCCTGTGGAAGACATGTGGCCATGCTGACCCTTCCACTGCTGCTGGTATTCACAGATACCAGATAGGCTGTGTGGTGCAGGGCACTGGCAGGGCATGGGGTAGGGGATACAAGTTCTTAGTTTCCAAATACTTTCCCTAGGAGTAGGGTGGCCAGGTGAAATACCAGTGTGTGATATCCCCCGTACTACTGTGTGCTTGCACCTGGCTCCATGACTACTTGAGCCATACTTACGCTAAATATGATTTGTTCTTTACTGAAATTCAATTTGACCAGAGTCTCTCGGGTTTTTATTTATTTATTTATTTATTTATTTATTTATTTATTTGAGACGGAGTCTGGCTCTGTCGCCCAGGGTGAAGTGCAGTGGCGCGATCTCGGCTCACTGCAAGCTCCGCCTCCCAGGTTCAGGCCATTCTGCCACCTCAGCCTCCCGCGTAGCTGGGACTACAGGCGCCCGCCCCCACGCCCGGCTAATTTTTTGTATTTTTAGTATAGACGGGGCTTCACCATGTCAGCCAGGATAGTCTCGATCTCCTGACCTCATGATCCCTCCCGCCTCGGCCTCCCAAAGTGCTAGGATTACAGGCGTGAGCCACCGCGCCCAGCCCCTGGGTTTTTATTTGCTGAGGCTGGTCATGCCACCTTGCAGCCATCCTAGCTCTGATTCTATGGGGGAACCCAGGGGCTGTTTCCATGACTATGGAAGCTTAGATTTCAAGCAGTTCTTTGTCTCCACAGCTAAGGTAGATGCTGCCTATTCATGGCAGCCACTTAATGACCCCATTATGTCACAGTTCGGCAGTGGCTTAGCAGGATGGATCACCTAAGTCAGGTAAGAGTGTACTTTTCATTGAGTTAGCATTAATATTTGCAATACACATTTTTGTTATTTAATGGGGCCAAGTATAAACACAGTGATCACTGTAGCCATTCTGACAGTACCTGAACAAGAGACACATTTTAGGAAAACCCTCTCTGTTCAGAGTGGGAGCTGGTTCCGTGGTGGCTGTGCCACACGTAGGAAATGACCAGGCGAGGAGCCAGGGCTGGGCAGGTGTATTCTGGAGGGAGAAGGTGAGTGGATAAGCTGTTCTATGTTTCAGTCCTGTTCTTGTCGCCTTAGGATCGCATAGAAAACATTTTCACCTACGAGCAACCCAGTACTCCCTTGGGTTGCCAAACCCTCAGTTCCTGACCTCTCTGCCTCTTTCCCCATTTCCTGCAACCTCTCCAGGGCCTGTGTGACACAGGCTTCACATCTGCACGTCACGTTATCTTGGTGAGATATTTGTAACTGCAATTCCCCTGCTCCATCTCAGCCAGACTGAGGTCACACTGACTGCCTGTTGGCAGAAATTTGTAGTATATTTCTTGATGTTTTCTACTAGTAGTATATGCAAAGCACTTTGTGCAGAAATTGTTTCAGACGTCGTTGATCTCCTAAACGACAATATTTTACTCACATGAATCAGATATTTAGTATCCTTGAGTAACATCCTTACATTTATTTCTACTCATTCTACCAGTTACAAAAAAATGTATTGCGTTGCCCGCTGTTATTGTATATGCATCCAGTTTTCTTTGTATTCTGACAATTTTTGAAGCTATAAGGCACATGCAAATTTAAGACAGTTATAATTGTTTTATAATCAAAGTAAACACTGTGAAACTGCAAAACAGGTCCCCTTTGTGCAACAGGCTCGTCTTCTCTCTCACGGCTGCTGTCCAAGAGGCATTCTCCTCTTACTTGTGATGATTCTCATCTTACTCTAAGTGTGAGAAGCGTCTGAGAGCCTCAGAAGTTGTAGGATGAAGGATTTTTTAAAAATAAAAACTCACAATTACCCTTGATTTGAGATTTTAAAATCATCTATACCTTGATATAAAGAAAGCGAGAATTGCTGATTGTCTTCTGTCTAAGTTGTAGGAAGCATTAGGTATTTTTATATGTAAGGTTCTGAAATGACTTTTCTATTTTGCTGGATAAAAGTTTGTAAAAATTTCATGCTGTGAAATGCACAAAATGGCAAAGGAAGGCTGTAGCTCATACATAGGTGGTAATCTATTATTGATACTGTTTGTTCCAACTGTGAGTTAATACAGTCAAGAATAGGCAAATGCAGTGATCCTGGCACTCATTTATTTTATGTGATGATGTGAAATTGTCTCCTAAACAGATGACCAGCTGTTTCTGATTATTCTGTGAATTACAGTAATTTTGGTAATTAAGAAAAAAAACTCTGATTTTTTTTTCTTGGCAAAACCTCTAAACGGCTGATACCCTCTGACCTCCTTGGAAAGCTCCATTCTCCCATCTGTAGATAACCCAGAGGGTGATTAATTAAGCCCAATTAATACAGTCATTTCTAAAATGGCTGCTCAGATAGCTCATTATTGAGATTGTTGAAAGGACGTTGCTATTTTCCTTTCTGTTCCCCCATCGCAAATGAAAGTTGAGTGTGGAGGAGGACGTGTTGCTCCTGGGGTTTCGGTGTGGTGGAAAGTGTGGGTTTGATTTCTCTGGGGAGGTTTCCTACATGCAGCCACTTCCATCTGTGGAGTGAGGCTGTTGAATTTAACTTCACTTGCAAAGAGCTCTGTCACCACCTTGGATTTTTTAATCCTGACTCACTATTTAGCCTTGGCCATCTCTTATTTCAAGTTTCAGGATTCACCTTGCTACAGGCATGCATTTCTTTGTTTCCTGTTTCTAGTGACCTTGGAGAAGACATTGAACTTTCCGGGGACCAGTTTGCCCTTGTGAGCACTAGCCACAAAAGGTCCATCTACACCACATGCCGAGACATGTGAGTGCTTTGCGAACTTTACGACTTGGAATGCATTGTGGCTGTCAGGTGATCTGACTTGCGGTCCAGTGCCAGTGTTAGAAGCAATTGCCCTTCAATTGTAGCTCTGTGTCTTCTCCTTGGTGATAGGCAGAAAATATATACAGCTATAGCTGTGCAAAAAAGATGTAAATTTGAATTATTTGTATGCCAGAGAAGGCTGCAGCTATGGGTTTCTAAATTCAGATTTCTCAAGATGAATTGAAGCTAATGGATGTGAACCTTATAGCTTGATTTAAATGCAGTCATCAAATGCCGAATTTCTAAAAGTTTATTTGCACATTTCCAATAGAATGCTATTTGGAGAGCCAAGAGGCAGAACTGAATATATTTCCTTTGAGATAAAACCTCCTTCCTACTCTGGGATTTCAGGTGGACCTATTTATTATCACAATGGTTGACCATTTCCCATGTGCTGAGGGCATAGCAATTTCAATAATTTTACCCTAGAGTCTCTGATGTATAGTTCCTTTTTTTTCTGACTTGTGGAAGTTATACCCTTGTGTGTTCACACTGACATTTGGTAGCAACGTTCCAGAGTATACGCAGCACAGAGCACCCTGGAAGCCACCCTGGCCATGCGCATTTGTCCATTGGACTTTGATCTGTATCACATGCTGGCCAGAGAAAAAATGAGTCATCTTGGTGGGGAGTTGACCACAGAGAGAGTGTTCTGCAAAGAAACCTTTTACGTATGTTGAAATTCATTGCATTGTTTTTGAGAGTGCCAGATAATGATAAAGAGATTTTAAAAAATCATTTCAAAAAAGAGTAGCCATGAATTGATTTCTCAAGATTGTTCAGCTAACATCTTTGGCCCAGAACTAATACAATAAATATAATTCTTACTATTTTTGAGATACTTTACCTGCATTATCACCAATTCTTATAAGACCTCTGCAAAGTAGATATTATTATTCCCATTTTGTAGATGAGTAGTCTGAGGCCGGCATGTCTTCAGTAAAATTTCCTGAGTTAAAATTAATTCTTTTATCAGGAAGGATTAAAATCCAGGCCTGTCTGACTTCAAAACCACCACACCAGCTCCAACCCCCCTTAGTAGTATGATCTCCCTTGTATCTCAGGTAATGAACAATCATGGGCTGGAGGAGAAGTCATACACCTCATAATGCCCAGAAGTAGCAAGGGGTGAAGTTCGGAACAAATCAAGACCGGTCTCTAGGAGCAAAAACTGTATAAAAGATTATACAGTTTAATCACCTTTCCTCCACCTTACCCCAATATCATAGTTCTCAGTTCTGCTACAGCAGCTCCATTACTCTAACTGCACTCAGCTGGTCACTTTTATTACAAATGGAAGGTCTGAGGCTATAAACATGATCCCACCTTCACTGGGAATATACATGTCCACAGGCATCTTGGCTGGGTATGTCTTCTCCTTGTGGATCCTTCACATTTTGTGATGCATAGCAACTGCCCATTAGCAGTGGAAGTATCTGATGTACCTGGGCATCCTATAGGGCTTCCTATCACTGCCATTGACTAGACCAGATTCCTAATTAGTAGAAGACATCAGACTCATACTAGATTTCTCAAGAGATACATCTACAAATGTGTCTTTGTGAATATCCAGCACATTTTTAAGATGATGGCAATCTTTTATTTTTATTTATTTATTTATTTATTTATTTATTTATTTATTTATTTATTTTGAGACGGAGTCTCGCTCTGTTGCCAGGCTGGAGTGCGGTGGTGCTATTGCTATCGTGGCTCACTGCAACCCCTGCCTCCTGGGTTCAGGCAATTCTCCTACCTTAGCCTCCCGAGTAGCTGGGACTACAGGTGCATGCCACCATGCCCAGCTATTTCTTTTTGTATTTTTAATAGAGACAGGGTTTCACCATGTTGGCCAGGATGGTCTCGATCTCCTGACCTCATGATCCACCCTCCTCTGCCTCCCAAAGTGCTGGGATTGCAGGCATGAGCCACTGCGCCTGGCCGATGATGGCAATCTTAAATGTCTTCTTGTGAATTTGTTAGAGCCCAGTCACAAGTGGAAAGTGGGAAAAGCATGCCACATATTCAGAAGCAAAATTAAAGGAGCCAGCTGACACAAAGGCAAGATTATATGTCAACTTTCTCCCTGAAGTGTGCTGCCCAGACCAGCTGCCTTAATTCTGTTTAAGTAGCTCTGTTCTCCAAAATTTCTCAATACTTCCCGCCACCCTGCTGAGTCTGGAGTCCGAGTAGATCTCACGCTGATTGGAAGACGCACTGAACACATTCCCAGAGTTAAACCTCGACAATTACTAATGACTCCCAGCTCTGAATGCAAAGGACCATTGTCTATTACGAAGATGCAAATCTCCTTTTGAAACATCTTTATCCAAGGCCAGGTTGACCTAAATACTAATTTGGTGAGTGATTCTGTAGGGAACTACAAACAGTTCACTAGTTCACTGAGAATAAAAACAAATTACTTAAGAAAAAGTTTATTTTGATTCTTAATTTTTCCACTTATCATGCTGAGGAGCATTTTTCAAAGGTCAATCTTTCCCTTCCTATGAGTTGGGACTTGGTCTTTTAATAGAGAGTAGTTCCCCTCTATTCTCAGGATACATTCCAAGACTCTTCTAGTGCAGGGGTTCCCAACCCACAGGCCATGGACTGGTACTGGTCTGTCGCCTGTTAGGGACCAGGCCACACAGCAGGTGAGTGGCCGGCCAGCGAGCATGACTGCCTGAGCTTGACCTCCTGCCAGATCAGCGGTGGCATTAGATTCTCATAGAGGGGCAAACCTGGGAGCTGCGCATGCGCGGGATCTAGGTTGTGTGATCCTTCTGAGAATCTAAGGCTTGATGATCTGTCACCTTCTCCCATCGCCCCCAGATGGAACTGTCTAGTTGCAGGAAAACAAGTCCAGGGTTCCCACTGATTCTACATTATGGTGAGTGTATAATAATAATAGAAATAAAGTACACAATGAATGTGTAATGCATTTTAATCATTCGCCCTGCCGGTCTGTGGAAAAATTATCTTCCACGAAATCGGTCGCTGGTGCCAGAAAGGTTGGGGACCACTGCCCTAGTGGATGCCTGAAACAGCGGATAAGCCTATATATGCTTTTTCCCCCCTATACATACATACATATGATAAAGTGTAATTTAAAAAATTAGGCACAGTAAGAGATTAACAACAAAACGAATAATAAAATAGGACAATGATAACAAATAGAGTTATGTGAATGTGGTTTCTCTCTCGCTCTCAAAATATCTTATTGTACTGTACACACACACCCCTTTTCCACTTGTAATGATGTGAATGATACAATGCCTATGTGATGAGATAAAGTATGCAGGCATTGTGATGTGGCATTAGGCTCCCACTGATCTTTTGTGTCCCTGAATCTGCGGTAAATGGTATGGTGTCACTTATTTCAAGAGATCCCTTACTGAAGTTTTCCTGGAGGCTCAGTGCTTTCTGGTGAAATGCACTGCCATCAGTAGGAACGTATTCTGTTCATATCTTCTACCCACAAATTTAATGCCTTTTGCATCTTAACAAAGCACTTATTACACACCATCACTGTAACTTTTGCAGTTAGAGGTGTGACAGTTAGAGGTCACATCACTGTAACTTTTGCAGTTAGAGGTGTGAATTTCTTTTGCCTTCTTCACAATTTTGTGGATGGAAGAGTCATTATTAGAGTAGATCTTAGCAACCTCAGCATATAATTCTTTTCTTCCCTTATGAAGTTGAGGATTTTTATCGTTTCCCCTTTTCTTTTTTTGAGACTGAGTTTTGTGCCTGTCTCCTAGGCTGGAGTGCAGTTGTGCCATCTCGGTTCACTGCAATCTCCGCCCTCCTGGGTTCAAGCAATTCTCCTGCCTCAGCCTCCTGAGTAGCTGGGATTACAGGTGCCAGCCACCATGCCGCGCTAATTTTTTTTTTGTATTTTTAGTAGAGAGGGGCTTTCACCGTGTTGGCCAGGGTTGTCTCAAACTCCTGACCTCAGGTGATCCACCCTCCTTGGCCTCCCAAAGTGCTGAGATTACAGGTATGAGCCACAGCTCCCAGCCAATCTTTTCCATTAAAGGAAGCACTTTATGGCTTCTCTTTGAGAAACCATCTGAACTGGCTGCATCTGAATTATCTGAATTGCCAACATCACCACTCGCATGCTTTGGGGCCATTGATAAGTAAAATAAGGGCTACTTAAACACAAGCACTGCAGTACTGATTTTCGATTTTTGGGCAGTGGATCTGCTAACTGAGCCGCTCTTAAGTGACTGAGGGCCCTGTAGCATCTACAGCATGGACATGCTGCACAAAGGGAGGACTCACTTCCTGGGTGAGGTGGAGGGGACGGCGCCAGATTCCATCACGCTACCCAGAATGGTGTACCATTTAAAACTTGTGAATTGCTTATTTCTGGAATTTTCCATTTAATATTATGAAACTGAGGTTGACTGCAGGAAACTGAAACTGTGGAAAATGAAACCTCAGATAAGGGGGGGACTATGGTGGTCTTCCTGTGGTGCCAGCAAAATGAGTCAAAGCAGTGAGACTGGGGGTTTGGGATGGTCGTGCTGCCTCTCTTATCCATCACAGGGCCCTTCTCCTGCCACGCTTCCAGGCTCCCTGGTCAGTGGGCAGCTCCTCTGTCCCCTGCTTCAACCTGTCCTCCACCAAAGTGCCAGAAATATCTGAATAAGACCAAGATCAAATCTTCATGGATGAATCTTCACTATCTCACATCTCCTTAAGGAGTCAGTTCCTTAGAATGGCATGAAAGTCCCTCAAAGATACAGCCCCTCCCTGCCCTTCCCAGTGCGTCTTGCTCTGCTCCTGGCCACGGAGCCTATGCTTTCCTGTGTCCTCATAAGACCCCATTTCTCAAGATTACTTGCATATGCTTCTGGTGAAATGCCCTTCCCTCCCATCTTTACCTGCAGAATCCATCATCCTTTATGATCCATTGTGAATGTCATCTTTGTGAGACTTTTTCTAACTACTTTACTCCATTAAATGGAACTTTTTCTATATTGTGCTGTATCCTTCACTGGATCACACACCCTCTAAGACACATCTTTCTTTTTCTTTTTTTAAAATACTTTAAGTTCTTAGATACATGTGCAGAACGTGCAGATTTGTTACATAGGCATACATATGTCATGGTGGTTTGCCACACCCATCAACCTGTCAACTACATTAGGTATTTCTTCTAATGCTTTCCCTCCTCTTGCCCCCCATCCCCCAGTAGGCCCTGGTGTGTGATGTTCCACTCCCTGTGTCCGTGTATTCTCATTGTTCCACTCCCAGTTATGAGCGAGAACATGCGGTGTTTGGTTTTCTGTTCCTGTGTTAGTTTGCTGAGAATGATGGTTTCCAGCTTCATCCATGTCCCTGCAAAGGACATGAACTCGTCCTGTTTTATGGCTGCATAGTATTCCATGGTGTTTATGTGCCACATTTTCTTTATCCAGTCTATCATTGATGGGCATTTGGGTTGGTTCCAAATCTTTGCTTTTGTGAATAGTGCTGCAATAAACATAGGTTGTGTATGTAAAATACATCTTCATGCTTAGCTTGTTCCTTGGCATTTAGTGGACACTTAATCAATTTTTTTAATTAACGGAGGTTGGATTTAGGAGGTTAGATGAAGTATGGCCAGGACATGACTGTTCCAGATCTGAAGAATTGCTGAAGAGCAGCTCAGCTCAGAGCAGGAGGAGTCCCATGCTTTCTATGCTTCTATTCTTTGATTCAGCAGGAGTTCCTGTAGGTAGCTGAAACTTCACCAGGTTCTTAATGACATCCTGTTTTTGTGACCATTCCTCAGTTATCTGGGCCAGACCCCTCAGTCAGAGGTAGCCCGCTTTCCTCCGGTGGCCACATGGCCAGCCTGGATCCCCACTGCCAGGTGCTTCATGAAGTGACGGAATGCCGGCATTCACAAACCTGAAATCTCAGGATTGGGAACCAAGACCACCTTGTATGACATCATGACGTAACTATTTGTAGCAGGAAATTATTTTCCAAGAACATCAGTCTATAAACCAACCAATCATTCAATGTTTGCCTTAGGAACTTCCTGTAAACCAATTTCCATGGGAAAAGAATTTGCTCGTCTGAACAATAGCTATTCTGTCAAGTCTAGTCAGCAAACAGTTTGCTTATCAAGGAGCAGTTTACTTAGAGAGAATGGCTTAAAATGCTCATCTTACTGTGTTCCCCAATCCTAAATCATGAATAGCACCCATTTACAATCTGTCCTCCACCTTGAAAGACCCCTTGAGGCCAGTCTCCCAGACTCTGTCAAAATCCCTTGTTTGACTGTTTCCTTCCCACAGCTCTAAGACCCAGGCAAGTTGGTATTCTTCCCCACTGCTGTAGGTCTAATAAACTTCCCTTGACTTCATGAACAACTCATGCTGATGGTCTTTCTGGGGAGTGAGCAGTGGATATGGCTTTGACAAAGCCAGCATTATAGAGAAGGAAAGATTTTGTTCAGGACACTGGAGTCTGAAGCTCCTGTTTCTGCTGGAATTCCTCTTGATCTTGGGGAAGTCACTTTCTCTCTTTGAACCTCAGTCTCTATGAATAATGAGGATAGTTGGAATAAACTACCTTTCCCCTCCAACTGTCTGTATGTTCTTCTGTCTGTATTGACCCTCTCTTCTTCCCTGGCTTTTTCTGGAGGGTACAAGCAATAGCCAGTGCAGAAGGAAAGAAAAGTTACCTATTGGCTGTTACTAATTGCATCTGTATTGGCTATTGTAAAAAGTTTCTCATATTTCTCAACATTTTGGAGGAATGAGACAGTTCATTTAAGAGATACAGAAGTAAATCAATAAAGCTTGCTGCTATGCTTTGAATGCCTCTCCCAAAGTTTATATGTTGGGAAATCAATCCCCATTGCAACAGTGTTGAGAAGTGGGACTTTAAGAAGTGATTAGATCATGAGGGCTTTGCTTTCGTGGATGGATTAATGCCATTGTTGTGGGAGTGGGCTCCTAATAAAAGGATGGGTTCAGCCCTTACCCTCTCTCACCATCTGATGCCTTCTGTCACGTTTGTGATGCAGCAGGAAGGCACTCGTTAGATGGGGCCCCTTGATCTTGGACTTCCCAGCCTCAGAACCATAATCCAAATAAATATATGTACATTATTAATTAACCAATCTATACTATTCTGTTATAGCAGTACAAAACAAACTGACACTTACTCTACTTCCAACATCTTTAAAAACATTATTCATTTATACTAACAACTTTCCCAAATTCTTGTATAAAAATATTCCTAACAATTCTCTGCCTTCCAAAGCAGAGGATGTTGACTGTCTTTTTAAAGTACTGAATGTCTTTTTAAACATTCTCCAAAGCAGAGAATGTTGGATACATTAAAGGAGATAAAGGAATATTTTTAGCATGATCTGTAATGGTGAAATATCTGAAACATACTAAATTATCGCATAGAGGGATCCATTAAGTACATCTTGCACATATATAAAAGTTAGAATCCTTAATAGTCTACCATGAAGCTCTGTGGCAGAAGAGTGAGAACAGAAAAAAATGTTTATTACATGGTATGTTCACACTACATGCTCTCATTTTTATAAAAATATACAGAAAATTACTGGAAAATTAGATAATATTTACTGTCACTGTCCCTGGAGATGTTTCAAACATTTTCTTTTTTGTGCTTCTCTGTATTTTGCAGATTTTCAACAATGACAATGTATTATTTTTATAATAAGAAATAAGGAAAAACATTAAAATTGAAATCCATTAGCTTAAAATATGACCAAGTCAGCTAAGAGATTCTTGAGTAAGGCAGGGTTCAGCACTTGGGTGCAATGGAAACTAAGGGGAACTGGAAACTAAGGCATTACCAAGGTTCTAGCCCTGGGCTGCAGGAGGAAGAACTGGTCTCAGAGCCAAACTGCTGCAAAACTCAGGAAGGCAAGGGTCTAGAGGCAGGAAAAGGTACAAAAAGTTTTAATATTTTAGTGGAGGAAATACTTATATTGGCAGGGTGCAGTGGCTCATGCCTGTAATCCTAGCACTTTGGGAAGCCAAGGCGGGTGGATCACTTGAGGTCAGGAGTTCAGCACCAGTCTGGTTTCAACATGGTGAAACCCTGTCTCTACTAATAATACAAAAATTAGCTGGGCATGGTGGCAGGTGCCTGCAATCCCAGCTATTTGGGAGGCAGAGGGAGGAGAATCGCTTGAACCTGGGAGGTGGAGGTTGCAGTAGGCCGAGATAGTGCCACTGCACTCCAGCCTGGGAGACAGAGTAAGACTCCATCTCAAAAAACAAAAACAAAACCAAACAACAAACAACAACAGCCAACAACTTAAGAAAAACTTGATTAACTGAGTGATGATGACTTTATATGAGAAGGATGTTGCTATTGCATCCTGAGGGGAGGGATACTTCTGAGCAGCTCAGACAACATTGTGCTCCTGGGAATGAACTTTGACAACCACTTTTGTAATTGGATGTTTTCTTGTTTTCTGCATTCTTGTTATTGTGCCATGTCTTTGCCATCTCTTCTTCCCGCATCTCTTTGCCTCATTTTTCAGTTATGCTCATGGATTATCTTGGTGTCTCTGAGTTCAAGGATCTTTAGGAATCTTATTTATTCATGCAATTACCTACCTGCTTGTCCAACTCTCTTAACTTACTCTTATGATAAAGAAAAACTTAGAAAGAGTTTCCAAGTCCCACCATGCCTGCCAAAATTTTCACTCAATGCAACATTTACATTGGGACCATTCACATTTATCACTGTCAAGTTATTTTATGAACACCATTGAGTATTGTTTAGCACATTTGCAGAGAAAAATATTTGGTCTCCTGGAAATGCTGTATTTCCTCTAAAACCACCTTAGTTATATTTCTATAATTCTGCTTGTGACATGATAAGAACTTTCTAGAGAAGATAAGCAAGAAAAACCGAGTTTTCAGTGAAAACTATATAAGCTTTTAGAAATACATTTATGATCACTAAAATAAAATGACACTATAGCTTAATTTTTATTGACAGCTTGCTAAGTTCTAAGTACTTTGAAGATTATCTCATGCAACCCTTATAAGTACTCACTAAGGTAGGAGCTATTGTGTTCTCTGTTTCACACATGAAGAAGGGGAGGCATGAACTAGTAAATAACTTACATAAATTCACTTTGCTAGTAAATAATACAATTAAGATTTGAACCCACGCTGTGTGCCATCAAAATCATGCTCTTTTTAAAATTTTTATTTTTATTTTAAATTGTTGTGGGTACGTAGTAGTTGTTTGTATTTATTGGGTACATGAAATGTTTTGATACTGGCAGGCAACTTGCAATAAGCACATCTTGGAGAATGGGGTATACATTCCCTCAAGCATTTATCCTTTGGGTTACAAACAATCCAATTACACTTTTCAAGTTATTTAAAAATGTACAATTAAGTTATTATTGTCTATAGTCACCCTGTTGTGCTATCAAAGAGTAGGTTTTATTCATTCTTTAATTATTTTTTTGTACGCATTAACCATCCCCACCTCACCCACCAGAGCCCCACCCCCCCGACTACGCTGCCCAGCCTCTGGTCACCATTCTTCTACTCTCTATGTTCATGAGCTTGTTTTTTAGTTTTTAGATCCCACAAATAAGTGAGAACATGTGATGTTTGTCTTTTTGTGTTTGGTTTATTTAACTTAATGTTCTCCAGTTCCATCCATGTTGTTGCAAATGACAAGATCTCATTCATTTTTATGACTGAATAATACTCCACTGGGTATATGTACCATGTTTTCTTTATCCATTCATCTGTTGATGAACGCTTAGGTTGCTTCCAAATCTTGGCTATTGTAAACAGTGCTGCAATGAACATAGGAGTGCAGATATCTCTTTGATATACTGATTTCCTTTCTTTTCGGTATACACCCAGCAATGGGATTGCTGGATCATATGGTAGCTCTATTCGTAGTTTTCTGAGGAGACTCCAACCTGTTCTCCATAGCGGGTTTACTAATTTACATTCCCAACAACACTGTACGAGAATTTCCTTTCTCCACATCCTTGCCAGTGTTTGTTATTTCCTGTCTTTTTGATATGAGCTATTTTAACTAGGGTGAGATGATATCTCACTGTAGTTTTGCTTTGCATTTCTCTGATGATCAATGATATTGAATACTTTTTCATATGCCTGTTTTCAATGTATGTCTTCTTTTAAGGAATGTCTATTCAATTTTTTTGCCCATTTTTGGATCAGATTATTAGATTTTTTCATTTAGAGTTGTTCGAGATCCTTATATATTCTGGTTATTAATCCTTTGTCAGATGGGTAGTTGGCAAATATTTTCTCCCATTCTGTGGGTTTTCTCCTCACTTTGTGGATTGTTTCCTTTGCTGTGCAGAAGCTTTTTAACTTAATGTGATATCACGTGTCCATTTTTGCTTTGGTTGCTTGAGCTTGTGGGGTATTGCTCAAGAAATTTTTGCCCAGACAAGTGTCCTGGAGATTTCCCCAATGTTTTCTTGTACTAGTTTTATAGCTTGAGGCCTTAAATTTAAGTGTTTAATCTATTTTGGTTTGATTTTTGTATTTGGTGGGAGATAGGGGTCTACCTTCCTCTGCATATTGATATCCAGTTTTCCAAGCATCATTTATTGAAGAGACAGTCTTTCCCCCAGTGTATGTTCTTGGTACCTTTGTTGAAAATAAGTTCACTGTAGGTATGTGAACTTGTTTCTGGGTTCTCTATTCTGTTCCATTGGTTGATTTGTCTGTCTTTATACCAGTGCCATGTTGTTTTGATTACTATAGCTCTGTTGTATAATTTGAGTCAGGTAATGTGATTCCTCCAATTTTGCTCTTTTTTGCTTTGGATAACTTTGACTATTCTCGGCCTTTTCTGTTTCCATATAAACTTTAGGATTTTTTTCTATTTCTGTGCAGAATGGTATTGGTATTTTGAAAGAGATTGCATTGAATCTGTAGATTGCTTGAGGTAATATGAACATTTTAACAATATTGCTTCTTCCAATCCACGACCATGGAATATTTTTCCATTATTTGGTGTCCTCTTCAGTTTATTTCATCAGTGTTTTATATTTTCATTATAGGGATTTTTCACTTCTTTGGTTAATTCCTAGGTCTTTACTTTTATGTGTGGCTATTGTTAATGGGATTACATTTTTGTTTCTTTTTCACATTGTTCACTGTTGGCATATAAATGCTACTAAATGTTGTATATTGATTTTGTATCTTGCAACTTAACTGAATTTATTGATCTGTTCTAATAGTTTTCTTGTGGAGTCTTTAGATTGTTCCAAATATAAGATTATATCATCTGCAAACAAGGATAATTTGCCTTCTTCTTTCCAACTTGAATGCCCTTAATATCTTTCTTTTTTATGATTGCTCTAGCCAGGACTTCTACTACTATATTGAATAACAGTGGTGACAGTGGGCATCCTGTCGTGTTTCAAATCTTAGAGGAAATGCTTTTGGTTTTACCCCATTCAGTATGATACTAGCTGTGGGTCTGTTGTATATGACTTTTATTGAGGTATGTTCCTTCTATCCTCAGTTTTTTTAGGGTTTTTATCAAGAAGGGATATCGAAGTCTATCAAATGCTTTTTCCACTTCAATTGAAATGATTTATGGTTTTCATCCTTCATTCTGTTGATATGATGTATCACAGTGATTGATTTGCATATGTTGAACCATCCTTGCATCCCAGGGATAAATCCCACTTGGTTATGATGAATGATCTTTCTAATGTATTGTTGAATTCAGTTTGCTAGTATTTTATTGAGGATTTTTGCATCTGTATTCATCTAAGATATTGGCCTAGAGTTTTCTTTTTTAGATGTGTCTTTTTCTTGTTTGGGTAACAAGCCTCATAGAATGAGTTTGGCCTCCTCTATTTTTTTGGAATAGTTTGGGTAGGATTGGCATTAGTTCTTGTTTAAATGTTTGGTAGAATTTAACAGTGAAGCCACAGGGTCCCAGGCTTTTCTCTAGAGGGAGACATTTTATTACAGCTTCAATCTCTGTACTAATTATTGGTCTGTTCATGTTTTGGATTTTTTTTCTTGGTTAGGTCTTGGTAGGTTGTGTGTGTCTAGGGATTTGTGAATGTCTTCTAGATTTTTTCAATTTTTTGGCATGTAGTTGCCCATGGTAGCCACTAATCATCCTTTGCATTTCTGCAGTATCAGTTGTAATGTATCTTTTTTTTTCATTTCTGATTTTATTTATTGGTATTTTTTCTCTTTTTTTCTTAGTTAGCCTGGCTAAAGGTTTGTTATATTTTGTTTAACTTTTCAAAAAAGCAACATTTCGTTTCTTCCTGTTTTGTGTTATCATTTCATTTTCATTTATTTCTGCTCTAATCTTTATTATTTCTTTTTTTCTACTAATTTTGGATTTGGTTTGCTCTTACTTTTTTAGTTCTTTAAGATGCATCATTAGATCGTTTATTTGAGTTTTTTCTCTTTTTTGATGTAGGTACTTAGAACTATAAGCTTCTCTCAGTACTGCTTTTGCCTTATTCTGTAGTTTTTGGCTTGTGGTGTTTCCATTATTACATGTTTCAAGAAAATTTTCAATTTCTTTCTTAATTTTTTCATTGACCCACTTGTCATTCAGGAGGTTTTTGTTTTGTTTTGTTTTTTTCTTTTTGTTTGTTTTTTAATTGAAACAGAGTCTTTCTCTGTCACCCAGGCTGGAGGGCAGTGGCACCATCTCAGCTCACTGCAACCTCCGCCTCCTAGGTTCAAGCGATTCTCATGCTTCAGCCTCCTGAGTAGCTGGGATTACAGGCATGTGCCACTACACTAGGCTAATTTTTGTATTTTAGTAGAGATGGGGTTTCACCATGTTGGCCAGGCTGGTCTCAAACTCCTGACCACAGGTGATCCGCCCATCTCGGCCTCTCAAAGTGCTGGGATCACAGGTATGAGCCACTGAGCCTAGCCCAGGAGCATATTGTTTAATTTCCATGTGTTTGTATTGTTTCCAAAATTCCTCTGTTATTAATTTCTAGTTTGTTCCATTGTGGTCAGAGAAGATGCTTGATATTATTTGAATCTTTTTTATGTTTTAAGACTTGCTTTTGAGCCTAACATATAGCTTATCCTTGAGAATGATCCATGTGCTTAGGAAAAGAATGTGTAGTTTGCAGGTGTTGGATGAAATGTTCTGTAACTATATATTAGATCCATTTGTTCTATAGTGCAGATTAAGTCTGATGCTTCTTTGTTGATTTTCTGTCTGGAAGATCTGTCTAATGCTGAAAGTAGAGTGTTGAAGTCTCCAACTATTATTGTATTGGGGCCTATCTCTTTAGCTTTAATAATATTTGCTTTATATATCTGGTGCTGTAGTTCTGGGTACATATATACTTAAAATTGTTATATCTTTTTGCTCACTTGACCACTTTATCATTATATGGTGACCTTCTTTTTCTCTTTTAGTTTTTGTCTTGTAATATATTTTGTCATATATAAGTATAGTTACTCTTGCTCTTTTGGTTTCCTTAGGCATGACATAGCTTTTTCTATCCTTTTATTTTCAGTCTATGTGTGTCTTTATAGGTTAAATATATTTCTTGTAGGCAACAGGTAAATGGGTCTTGTTTTTTTCATCCATTTAGCCAGTCTATGTCTTTTGAATGGAGAGTTTAATCAATGTATATTCAATGTTATTATTGATAAATAAGGACTTACTCCTACCATTTTATTATTTGTTTTATGTTGTCTAATGGTGTCTTTTTCTTTATTCTTTCCTTCCTGTCTGCCTTCAGCAAAGGTGATTTTCTCTGGTGCTATGATTTAGTTTCTTGCTTTTTATTTTTGTGTGTATATTGTATTTTTTTTGGTTTGAGGTTGACATGTGGTTTGCAAATATTGTTTTATAACCCATTATTTTAACCTGATAACAACTTCACACTGTTTGCACAAACAAAAGGAAAACTAATAAAAACTCTACACCTTCACTTTGTCTCCTCCTTTTTAACTTTTTGTTTTTTTTTTTTCTATTTATATCTTATTATACTGACTATGCCTTGAAAACTGTAGTTACTATTTTTGACTCGTTCATATTTAGCCTTTCTGCTTAGGATGAGAGTAGTTTACACAGCACAATTATAGCATTATCATATTCTGTGTTTTTCTGTGTACTTACTATTATCTGTGATTTTTGTATCTTCAGAGGATTTTTTTTTTTTATCACTCATTAACATCCTTTTCTTTCTGACTGAAGTACTCCCTTTAGCATTTCTTGTAGGACAGGCCTGGTGTTGATGAAATTCCTCAGTTTTTGCTTCTCGGGGAAAGTCTTTATTTGTCCTTTATGTTTGAAGGATATATTTTTGCCAGATGTACTATAATATTCTAGGGTAAAAACTTTTTCCTTCAGCACTTTAAATGTGTCATGCCTCAGTCTCCTGTCCTGTAAGGTTTCCACTGAAAAGCCTGCTGCCAGACATATTGGAGCTCCATTGTATGTTGTTTGTTTCTTTTCTCTTGCTGCTTTTAGGAGCCTTTCTTTATCCTTAACCTTTGGGATTTTGGTTATTAAACATCTTGAGGTAGTCTTCTTTGGCGTAAATCTGTTTGACGTTTTATAACCTTCTTGCACTTGGATGTTGATGTCTTTCTCTAGGTTTGGGAATTTCTCTGCCATCCCTTTCAATAAACTTTCTACCCCTATCTCTTTCTCTGTCTCCTCTTTGAGGCCAATAACTCTTAAATTTGCCATTTTGTGGCTATTTTATAGATCTGATAGGCATGCTTCATTGTTTTTAATTCTTTTTTCTTTTGTCTCCTTACTGTGTAGATTCAAATAGCCTGTCTTCAAAGTTATTCTTTCTTCTGTTTGATCAATTCTGCTAGTAAAGGAATCTGATGCATTCTTTAGTATGCCAATTGCCTTCTTCAGCTCCAGAATTTTTGCTTTATTCCTTTTAATTATTTCAATCTCTTTGTTAAATATATCTCATAGAATTCTGAATTCCTTCTCTGTGTTATCTTGAATTTCTTTTGAGTTTTCTTAAGATGGCTATTTTAAATTCTCTGAAAGGTCCCATGTGTCTGCTTCTTCAGGATTGGTCCCTGGTGCCTTATATAATTTATTTATGGAGGTCATGTTTTCCTAGATGTTGTTGATGCTAGTAGGTGTTCTTTGGTGTCTGGGCATTGAAAAGTTAGGTATTTCTTATAGTCTTCACAGTTTGGGCCTTTTTGTACCTATCCTTCTTGGGAGGTTTTCCAGATACGTGAAAGAACTTGAGTGTTGTGACCTAAACTCTGTCTGCTTTAGAGGGGCACTCCACACCCAGTAACACTGTGGTTCTTGCAGACTTGTAGAGGTACTACCTTAATAGTCTTGGAGATCCTGGAGAATTCTCTGGGTTACCAGGCAGAGACTCTTGCTCTCTTCCCTTACTTTCTCCCAAACAAACAGGGTTTCTCTGTCTTTGCTCTGAGCCACCTAAACATGTAACTTTAGTGACACAAGCACACCTGTAGCCATCACTGCTATGACTGTGCTGGGTCAGGCCTGAAGCCAGTACTGGGTATTGTCCAAGTCTGGCTGTAACCACTCCCTGGCTACTGCCTATGCTTACTCAAGGTCCTGGGGCTGTACAATCATCTGGTGGCAAAGCCATCCAGGTCTATGTCCTTCCTTTCAGGACAGTGAGGTCCCCTTGGCTCTGGGTCTTGAGGTGACTCTAATCTAGGAGTCAGGGATTAGAGTCAAAAACCTTAGAAGTCTGCTTGGTGTTCAATTGTGCTGCAGCTAGTCTGGCACTCAAACCGTAAGATGCAGTTCTTCCCACTCTTCTCTCCCCTTTCCAAAGGCAGAGGAGCCTCACCCCATACCCACTGCCACCCTAGGCCATGAGAAGTACTGCCAGACTACCACTGATGTTCCCTTATGGCCCAAAGGCTCTTAAGTCAGCTTGTTGTGAACGCTACTTGGCCTGGGACTCGCCCTTCAGGGCAATGGGCTTCCCTCTGGCCCAGGGAAGGTCCAGAAATGCCATCCAAGAGTCAAATCATGGAATCAAGGACCCCAAAAGCCCACTTGGTGCTCTACCCACCTGTGGCCCTGCTGGTCTTACAACCTAAGTTGTAAGACAAAGTCCCCTTTATTTTTCCCTTTGCTTTTCTCGAGTAGAAGGAGTTTTGCCCCATAGCCACCACAGCTGGTAATCTGCTGAGTCTCACCCGAAGCCAGCAAGTCTCAGAGACTCACGCAAGTCTCTTGATGTAGTATCTGGGTGCTGCTGCTGGTTATATAATTTCCTGTTCAAGCTCTTCATAGGTATTATCTACTGATCCTCAAAATAACCTTACACAGTTGAATACCATTATTATCCCCATTTGAGAAATAAGGAAACTGAGTTATAGGAAATCAATAACTTGTCTAAGGGCATATATCTAGGAAGTGGTTTCAGAACAGAGAGTGAACTCATGTGTTTATCAATTTCCTCCTAAAATATCACCACAGTGATGGTAAATTACTTTTTAAATGCTATATACTCACATGGGCCAAGAGTATGGGTGAGAAGGCAATAGCAGTTATATATGTGTATATACATATATATATATATTTTTGAGATGAAGTTTCACTCTTATTGTGCAGGCTGGAGTGCAATGGCGTGATCTTGGCTAACTGCAACCTCTGCCTCCTGGGTTCAAGCGATTCTCCTACCTCAGCCTCCCGAGTGGCTGGGATTACAGGCATGCGTCACCATGCCTGGCTAATTTTTGTAGTTTTATTAGAGATAGGGTTTCTCCACGTTGGTCAGGCTGGTCTTGAACTCCCGACCTCAGGTGATCCACCCACCTTGGCCTCCCAAAGTGCTGGGATTACAGGTGTGAGCCACTGCACCCAGCCTTAGCAGTAACATTTTTAAGGTAGTAGTAAAGGGTGAGAGGAAACAAACCTAGCTGTTTGCAGACATTGGAAAGTGAGTCAGTGATAGGGGATGCTCAGCGGCAAGCTAGCCCATTTTCACAACCCAGAGTTCAGGACTGTGGAAGAAACAAGGACTTGAAAGACTAGGGCTAGAGATAAGGCTGAAATGGTTTTCTGAATCATGTATAATAGATGTTTAAACTCCTGGAACCCTACTCATGGGACCTTGAGGATCCCAGCAACTGCCTCTCTCTAACCTTGGCAGAACACTGGACTTTTGCTGTAAAGGCTAAATCAGAGGAATTCGGGAATAGAGTCCCCAGGCACAGCTGATGAGAAAGGTACTGCTCTGGAACAACAGAGAGTCAAGTGGAAATCTACAGGGACCAATGTGATGGTCCCAGACTGTGAAAAACATTAGATTTATAAGGAAGAGGACTGGAGAAGACTGGAGAAGTCCTCTTCTGAAAAATTGATCAACCAACGAGAAAATCCTGTAGATGTTGGCTAGGAAGGTGATTCCTAAAGCGGTCACGTCAGGCCTTTCTTTGGTGAATAAAGAGGGCCAGAGATGTCAAGATAGTTTTAGTAAACCTCTAATTTGAAAGACAGATTTAAAAACCAGAAAAATAGCAAACATAACAAAACAAATGAACCTAATTTGGAGTATGCAGAAAACATGCAGGAAATGGAAAACTTAAACAAATGTTTAAAATCCTCAGACAGATAAGAGAACAAATGCCATCTATGACACATGAACAGGAGGTTATTAAAAAAAATAGAGAACCCAAACAAAACTTCCAGAAATTAAAATGTATCACACAATGAAAAATTAAATATAAGAATTAGACAATAGAATTGAAGATAGGCTTTTGCCCCGAAAAGTAGAACTAAAAGAGATATCACACAGGAAAGAAAAAATAAAAACAATAAGAGTGTCAGTCCTGGAGATCCAACACCCAAATAATAAGGTTCCAAAAAGAAAGGGCAGAGAAAATAGAAAGCTACTCATTTTAAAGATGACTCAATAAATTTCCCAAGCTGAAATACATGAGTATCTAGGTTGAATACTCTGCTTGAGTGTCCAGCAAAGTGGACAAAAATAGATCCTTACTAAGTAGCAAATGGTGAAATTTCAGAATAATGGAGACAAAATGATTGTAAAAACCTCCAGACACATACAAATTAATGTTCTCACTAATGGACATGCAGGTTACTTTCAGAGTCAAGGTAGAAATGAGACCATACTCCTTCAGAATGGCCTGAGAAACTAGCGGAAATATGCACTAGGAACAATGAGAAATGTCATCAATGTTCTCAGGGAAAATGACTTAAAAATTAGGGTTTCATACCCCATCTGATGTTCAACCAAGTGTGGGAGTAGATTAAAGATATTTCCAGGTCTATAAATCTCAAACATTTCAGCTTTCCCCTCTTCTCAAGAAGCTCCTAGCCAACGTGTTCCATGCCGTTATTAGGGGTGTGAGCAGTAGTGAGGAAGGCATAGGCTCCAGAGAAATAGATGGAGGGTGTGTTCATCTGCCGGTGCTGCTGTAACAAAGTACCTTAGACTGGGTGGCTGACACAACAACAATTTACTTTTTCACCATTCTCCAGGTTGGAAATTTCAGATTGAAATCAAGGAGGGTGAGCTCCTGGTGAGGGCTCTCCCCCTGGCTTGTGGTCACTGGTGTCCTCTTCTATAGACACTGCACCTGTAGGGTAGAACTTCACCCTTATGACCTCATCAAACATTAACTGTTTCCTTACTTCAAATACAGCCACACTGATGGGTCAGGGCTCAACATACATATATTTTAGGGAGGACACAAATGTTAACTTCATAGCAGGTACCCTATGGAAAGGAAATCCTCAGCACGGTGATGAAGGAAGCCCAAGGACGGTAGCTTTGTCACATCCAGGAGGATTTGATGTGCTTGGGTGTATTGAGAGGGGACTTATCCTCATGTGTGAGATCTTGGGGATGCCTTAAAGGTAGACAACAATTAAAAAAAACTTCTTTCTTCCCTGAGAGAGAAGGTGAGAAAGAAGGGGGAAGGTTGGGAGAGGGGATTACTTACTCTAGGGAAAACGCAACGTTGACCCTGGAAAATAAAGTAATAATACTTCATGGCTCAGCTGTGACTAACGATGTACTCATAGGGAAGTGAACAACAAATACAGAGCTGACTACAACTTCTTTTTTTAAAAATTTTTTAAATTTTTTTATTTTATTTTATTATTATTATTATACTTTAAGTTCTAGGGTACATGTACATAACGTGCAGGTTTGTTACATGAGTATACAAGACTACAACTTCTTATATAACTGTACTAGGGGACTAGGGGAAGGTACACTATATTAGGGTTTCTGGGGTAGAATATTAGAGAATTAAGTCCTCATCAGCTTAGTGGAATCCAATAACAATATTTGAGACAGAAACGTCAAAAAATAGCAGTATATGCATTGAAAGAAACCCCAGAAATTTGGTTGCAAACAATACCAGAAAATATAAATATTAGCAAAATCAATTAAAGGAATTAAAGTTTTTACCTTTGGTCTTCAGTGATAATGGACAGGAATCTGTTTGACACACATATGTGCACACACATATTCATGTATGTACATACATATATATGGATGTACTCATACACACATACACATGTATATGTATACCTTTGCTAAAAGTAAATGAATGAACAAACAGAACAAGTAGCCTGAGATTATCTGGCTACTAAAGGATAAGGCAGGACTCCCCCTAAATTTGGCTTTTCTCCTGTTTCTATTGTCTTTACTCTTAACCACTTTTCTATATTGCCTTCCAAGTTACCACCTCCTTCCTAGTAATGGCGGTGGTGGTGGCTAGCATTGAGGTTCACACTAACACACCCTTCAACTTGTAATCATCTCTCCCAAAACAGTACCCATTATTTCACATTGACTGGGATAGAAATCCTTGCAGATACAGGAATACACATTTTACATTAGGGAAACCTGTGGTTGAGGTTTGTAGTTGACTCTCCCTGTAGTCCAGATTCCCACATAGAACATGAGCAATATTTAGAAGACATCACATTTCCCACCAGGCTCATAGCATGCTTCATATTAAGTGCATCCTTACTTTTTGTTTGTTTAGTTTAGGCCCCAGAGGCTGGGCAGCCACCCATTCATGGTTAGCATTGGCACCAGCAGATTATAAATGTACAGCTCTGACCAATTTTTCTGAGACAAATCTGGGGTTAATGTGTGACTGTGCTTTCCCTTCCTCGTTCATTTAATTCCCTCTAGCACAGAATGAGTCATCTCAAAAAAGGAGTTTGATAAAGTACCTGTAATTAAAAATTACCTTGCGGGCTCCTGCCCTTTCTCTGGGTTTGGTTAATAGAAGGTTTCTATCAAGCTCACATGAAGGTTCAGTCATCAGTATTTCAAACCTGCTCGTATATCTGTATACTCGACAGAATTGTGAATTCCTTAGAGACCTTCACTATTTTCAATTTGTCATTCTCATTATTATTTCATGAGCAAGGTGAAAAGGAGATGATGCACAACAAAGGAGGTTAAAAGGAGATGAGGGAAGACAGTGTACTAGGCAGAGGAGAGAGGAGAAGGGAGAGGGGAGGTGGATGATGGGTGCATGAGAAATGTTAGGGAGCATTGTAGACCAAGCTACAATACTCTTCCTTTATCTCCACCTCCCTAGGTTTACATAATTTATCTTCTCTCTTGGTTTATTGTTTTTCCTTGGACACTTCTGATCCTTCCCTTAAACCTAGGGAAGTGGAGATAAAGGAAGAGCATTGTAGCTTTTAGGTCCCTGAGATACTACTCTCTCCATTATAGGATCTATAATTACTGAGGTCTGTGGCCAAAAAAGAAAGTTGGTTTCATGTGGTTCTTATGATTGAGCACTGTATTTAACTCCGTGTTGCAATCCTTTCTCTGCCTCCTGATTTCCGTGGTAGAATGGTTAAGTCGTCATTCTTGCTCTCACCCTCTTATTCACTTGTTATTTGCTTAGCAACTTCCTATGTGGCAGGTTCTTTTCTCAGCTTCAGATGGTGACCTTGACTGGTCTAAGTCACCAAAAGGTCAGAAAAGAAACATAGAGAGGTAATTACTGGAACAAAATAGCCTTCAGTTTGAAAACTGAGCCACACCACAGGTGTACATAATGCTTAAAACACACTTAGGGACAATGGACAAGAATATTTTTTTTGGGCTAAGAATCAAGTCACTCTGGGAAGGGAATCCCTGGGAAGTCCTCTAGACAGTCTCAACAATATTGTAAAAGCAATTTTGTTCTTGCTGCTTTCATTTATGTAGCCAGAGTGCAAACACTCTAGAATTTCTATCTCTATTTCTATCATTGTTTTATTTTAAAAATTGTATTATGAAGAAATTCAAACATATGGAAAAGTTAGAAGTATACATTTTTATGTCCAGCACCTGTTTTCCTCAATTAACATTTCACTCCACTACCTTTCTCATCCATCCACACTCTATCCATTTGTCAGTCTCTCTCTCTCTTTTTTTTTTTCCACTTCACATAGAATTCTAGCTGGCATGCATTTTTTTTTCTCCTTAGTTTACTAAGAACTCAATTACTTTCATTAGTGATTGCAGTACATTTCTCTCCTTCTGTAGTGTAGATTCTCCTTTTAATCAGTATTAACAATCTATCATTTTTTACTTGTCCTTATATCTTCTAACCTCTACCCGTTTTTAAAAAAAATAAAAGTAGACATTTGTGTTTGATTTTGTCCTTCCTTTTTGTTTTGTTTTGAGTGTTTGTTAGTTTTTCCTTGACCATGTAATGTTAGCATAAGAAGTGATAGACCCTCACTGTTATATTCTTTAGAAAAAGAATATTTGATCCACTTACAGGATCAAATTTGTTTTGGTTTTTATTCCAAATTCAGTCTAAGCCCTCATGATATCCCCCTTTGGTTGCTAATATCAGCTCTTTAAAAGAGTTGTTCCACTGTCTTTTGACTTTCATGATTTCTCTGAGGAGAAGTCAGCAGTTGTATTAGTCCGTTCTCACGTTGCTATAAAGAAATACCTGAGACTGGGCAATTTGTAGAGAAAAGAGGTTTAATTGGCTCATGGTTCACAGGCTGTGCGGGAAGCATGATGCTGGCATCTGCTTGGCTTCTGGGGAAGCCTCAGGAAACTTTCAATCATGGCAGAAGGCAAAGCAGGAACAGGCATCTTCACATGGCTGGAACAGGAGGGAGAGAGAGAGTGGGGAGGCGCTACACACTTTTAAACAGCTGGATATCATGATAACTCACCCAGTCACTATCAACATAATAGCACGGAGGGAATGGTGCTAGCCCATTCATGAGAATTCCACCACCATGATCTCATCACTTCCCACAAGGCCCTACCTTTAACACTGGAGATTACAATTCAACATGAGATTTGTTGGGAACACAGATCCAAATCATATCAGCATTCATTCAAATAGTTGTTAAATGTAAGGTTTTCCCTCTCTGGAATTTTCTTTTCCGAGATTTCCACCCTTATTTTTTCTGTTAGCTACAGTTGCCTGAAACCATACCCTGTGGTTCTTTTAGCTAGCAAGACTATAGCTTTTCCCTCCTTTGGAGAGTTAGCCACATTTCATGGCATCGTCTTGAGCCTACCTGAGGCTAAAAACTCTAAAAACAAAAGCAATGACCCTTTTCCTTTCCATTTTTTTTTCAAGTGTCTACTCTTCTCTAGTTTATGCCTGCTTTTATTTAATATCTAGTCCCTCCAGTTAGTTGTTGTAAAATACTTTTTCAAAGATTATATGGCTGTTATTATCAGAACATTTTTCTCTAATAGGAGCTAATTGGCCATAGCAGAGGCAAACTTTCCAATGCACATATATATTGCATTGCTTCATATATATGTATCCATAAACAATATACATTATAGTTTTCCCTATTTTCTAGGATGAATAATACGCATATTGTACATATGCTTCTGCAACTTGTTCTTTTTTGCTCATTATGTTTTTGTGATTTATGCATGTTGGTAACCATAGCTCTATTTTATTCAGTGTAATTTCTGTATAGCATTTTATTGTATGAATGGACAAAAATGAATTTATCCAGTCCCTTATTAAGAGATATTTGGATTATTTCTACTTTTTAAAGCCTAAATATCATTCTTTATATTGCCTTATGCATATCGGTGAAAGTTATTCTAGCATCAGAAGCATCAGAAGTGGTATGATAAAGTAAAAGTCCTATGCATATTCAACTTTGTAAGATCACTCAAAATTGGCTCAAAATAATCACAGCAATGTATTATTCCACCAGTATTGCTTCTCCACTTTCTCTCCGCATGCTATAAGACTTTAAAAATTTTTGCCAAATTAATTGGGTGTGAAATAGTACCTTCTTTTCTTCTTTTCTCTGTTGCCCAGGCTGGAGTGCAGTGGCGTGATCTTGGCTCACTGCAACCTCTGCCTCCTGGGTTCAAGTAATTCTCCCTGCCTCAGCCTCTCCAGTAGCTGGGATTACATACCCGCACCACCACTCCTGGCTAATTTTTGTATTTTTAGTAGAGACGGGGTTTTGTCATGTTGGCCAGGCTGGTCTCAAACTCCTGACCTCAGGGGATCTGCCCACCTCAGCCTCCCAAAGTGCTGGGATTTCAGGCATGAGTCACTGCACCTGGCCGAAATAGTATCTTATTCTTTCAATTTACATTGCCTGAATTTGAGTGTCTTTTCATATTTATTCACTATTTGGCACTCTTCTTTTGTTATTATATGTTAATATCATTTGTTCAATTTTTTATTCAGTTTTTCTTTTTGATGTAATTTTTATATAGTGATTTATCTATCCATCATACTAGTTATTCTGCTTTTATATATATCTAAACATTTTTAAAACCTGTTTGTAGTTTTTAAAAACTGCTCATATTTGTCTTTTGCTAAACAGAAGTTTTCAAACTTAAAATAGTCACATTTACCATTTTTAAAAAAATGTTTGTGTTTTCTGTGTCTTGTTTAAGAAATATTTATGTACTTGAAGTCTTAAAAATATTTTTCATTTTTTTCTCCTTACAGATTGAATATTTGGATATTTTCAAAATTCATGATGAAAAATCCCTAATGCAACAGTATTAAACGGTGGGGCTTTTAGGAAGTGATTAGGGCTCCCCAATCTTGAATGGGATTAGTGCTTTATAAAAAGGCTGGAGAGAACCAGATAGGCCTTTGGTCCTTCTGCTTTCTGCCATGGGAGGATGCAGCAACAAGGCACCATCTTTGAAGCAGGGAGCACTCATTGGACACCAAATCTGTTGACTTCTTGATCTTGGACTTCACAGCCTCCAGAACAGTCAGAAGGTAAAATTTTGTTTATAAATTATCTAGTCTAAGGTATTTTGTTGTAGCAACACAAACAGGCTAAGACAATATCTTATAAGAAAGATACTACTTCCTTATGCTTATTCTTCTAAATTGTCTCAGTAATCCTGGCTCTTTACTGCTTATAAATTTCAGCTGGTCAAATTCCAAAAACTACTTCATTGGATTATGACCACAATTGCAATTAATTTATAGATAAATTGGGGAAATATTTTATTTCTTCATTATCTTCAGTGTTTTCATTAATAACATCTATATCAATATCTGTCTATAACTGTACCCACATCTATTCTATGTGTGTCTATACCTATCTATGTCTGTCTCTGTAATTATACTGATGGCTATAAAGATGTATCTACTTTTATATAGGATTTTATTTTTTATTCAAAAATTATTTGCAATTTAAAAAATGAAATATCTAAACATCTTTAAAAACATTTATTCCAAATGCCTTATGCTTCCTGTTGCTATTGTGAAATTATTGGTATTTTACAATTTTATTATGTTTAATTATTGTTTTCTGTACAGGGATACTGCTGCTATTTTTATGTAAACCTTATATCCAATGATATTTTATTTACTAAATAAATTTTGTTTTTAATTGACACATAGTAATCGTACACATTTATGGGGTACACAATGATGTTTTGATACATGTATACATTGTGTAATTGATCAAATTATTATATTTAGCATATTCATTACCTCAAACATTTATTATTTATTTGTGGCAAGAACATTCAGAATCCTCTCTTCTAGATATTTTAAAATATACACTGTAATATTGTTTACTATAGTTACCCTACAGTAATACAGAACATCAGAACTTATTCATCGCATGTAACAGTAATTTTGTACCCACTGATCAATCTTTCTCCATCCCCTGCTTCCCCCTACACTCCCAGGTCTCTGGTAACCAGTACTCTACTCTGTACTTCTCTGAGATTATCTTTTATAGATTCCACAAGTGAGGGAGATCATGTGGTTTTTGTTTTTCTGTGCCTGGTTTATTTCACTTAGCATAATGTTCTCCAGGTTCATTCATGTTGCCACAAATGACAGAATTTTATTCTCTTTTATGGCCGGGTAGTATTCCCTTGTGTATACATAGTGCATTTTCTTTATCCATTTGTCCACTGATGGACAATTAGGTTGACTCCACATCTTGGCTATTGTCAATCGTGCTGTGGTAAATATGAGAGTGTAGACATGTTTTTTCACATACCGATTTCATTTTCTTTAGATAAATGATCTGAATCATGTAGTAGTAAATCTATTTTTAATATTTTGAGACATGCTCAGACTGTTTTTCTATGATGGCAGTACTAATTTACATTGCTACCAACAGTGTGTAAGGTTATCCATTTTTCCACATCCTTGCCAATGTTTATTCTTTGTCTTTTTATTTTTATTTTATTTTTATCTTTATTATTATTATTTTTTGTTTTTTGAGATGGAGTCTTGCTCTGTTGCCCAAGCTGGAGAGCAGTGGCTCCATCTCTGCTCACTGCAACCTCCACCTCCCATGTTCAAGCAATTCTCCTGACTCAGCCTCCTGAGTAACTGGGATTACAAGCATGTGCCACCACATCCAGCTAATTTTTGTATAAATATAGAGATAGGGGCCGGGCGCGGTGGCTCACGCCTGTAATCCCAGCACTTTGGGAGGCCGAGGCGGGCGGATCACAAGGTCAGGAGATCGAGACCACGGTGAAACCCCGTCTCTACTAAAAATACAAAAAATTAGCTGGGCGCGGTTGTGGGCGCCTGTAGTCCCAGCTACTCGGGAGGCTGAGGCAGGAGAATGGCGTGAACCCGGGAGGCGGAGCTTGCAGTGAGCCGAGATCGCGCCACTGCACTCCAGCCTGGGCGACAGAGCGAGACTCCGTCTCAAAAAAAAAAAAAAATATATATATATATATATAGAGATAGGGTTTCACCATATTGGCCAGGTTGGTCTCAAACTCCTGACTTCAAGTGATCTGCCCACGTTGGCCTCCCAAAGTTATTTTTTTATCTTTTTAGTAATAACCATTCTAATTGTGGTTTTGATTTTCATTTCTCTAATGATTAGTGATGAATATTTTTTCATGTACCTGTTGGCTGTTTGTATATCTTCTTTTCTTAAATATTTAAAGTTAATTTAACTGATTTTATTTACAATTTTTACAATTTTTAATTTCTGTGGGTACGTAGTAGGTATATATATTTATAGGGTATATGGATATGACATATTTTGATACTGGCCTACAATGCATAATTATAAAATGTATAATAATTACATTGATATAAAAATATCCCATATACCTTGTAAATATATGTAATATATAATAATAAATAATAATATATAATATATAATAATGGGAGTAAATGAGATATCTCATTTAGCTTAGTCTGGCTAAAAATTTGTCAATTTTATTTATCTTTTAAAAATCAAACTTTTTATTTCATTGGTCTTTTATGTTGATTTCTTTTTTTAATTTCGTTTATTTCTGTTCTGATCTTTATTATTTATTGTTTTCTGCTAATTTTGAATTTGGTTTTCTCTTGCTTGTCAAATTCTTTTAGATGCATATTATGTTGTTTATTTGAAGTTTTCCTTATTTTTTGATGTAGGCACTTATAGCTATAAACTTCCCTGTTAGTACTACTTTTACTGAATCCCATAGATTTTGGTATGTTGTATTTCCATTACTGTTTGTTTCAAGAAATTTTTCTATTTCCTACTTAATCTTTTCATTGATCCACTAGTCATTCATGAACATATTATTTAATTTCTATGTGTTTGTGCAGTTTCCAAAATTCCTCTTGTTACTGATTTCTAGTTTCATTCCATTGTGGTCATAGAAGTTACTTGATATTATTTCAATCTTTTTGATGTTTTGAGACTTGCTTTTGAGCCTAACATATGGCCTGTCTTTGAGAATGATCTATGTGCTGAGGAGAAGAATGTATAGTTTGCAGCTGTTGGATGAAATGTTCTGTAACTGTCTATTAGATCCATTTGGTCTACAGTAAAGCTTACATCCAATGTTTCTTTGTAGATTTTCTGTCTGGAAGATCTGTCTAATGTAGAAACTGGGATATTGAAATCATCAACTATTATTGTATTAGGATCTATCTCTCTTTTTAGGTCTAATAATATTTGCTTTATATATCTGGGTGCTCCAATGTTGGGTGCATATGTATTTAAATTGTTATATCCTTTTGCTGAATTGACCCTTGTATCATTCTATAATGACCTTCTTTGTCTCTTTTCATAGTTTTTGTCTTAAAATCTATTTTTTAATGTTAAGTATAGTTACTTCTACTCTTTCTTGGTTTCTATTTGAATGGAATATCTTTTGCCATTCTTTTATTTTCAGTCTACATGTGTCTTCATAGGTAAAGTGTGTTTTTTTGTATGCAACACATTATTGGATCTTGGTTTTTAAATTTATTCAGCCAGTCTATGTCTTTTGAATGGAGAGTTTAGTACACTTACATTCAACGTTATAATTGATAAGGACTTACTGCTGCCATATTAAAATTTGTTTACTTCTTGTTTTAAAATCTTTTCTGGCAGGGGGTGGTGGAGCGAGATGGCGGCGCACCTGTCATACCGGCGACTGAACCTAAACGGGCTGCGCCAGGCGGTGTATCGCGAGCTATGCGAGTTCCTGGACAAGTGCGCAAGAAGCAAGGGAATAGTTTGGGATGAATACCTAACTGGACTCTTTGGCCTGACTGCACAGTATTCACTATTGAAGGGACATGAAGTGAAAAAAATGTTCACACTTAAAGGAAATCGTTTGCTGCAGCTGATGTCAAGAATATTATTATTATTATTTTTGTCAGACCCAGGCTAGAGTTGATGGATATAATTGCTGAAAACGTGCTCTGTGAAGATAGACGAGGCCCAACGAGAGATACTCATATTCTGTTTGTGCCATGGCGTAGCCTGTTGTGTGAACAGCGGTTGAAGGATCTGGGTGTCTTGGGATCCTTTATTCATAGGGAGGAGTACAGCTTAGATCTCATTCCATTCTATGGTAATCTCTTATCCATGGAATCAGAGAGTGCGTTCAAAGAGTGCTACCTGGAGGGCGACCAGACGAGCCTGTACCATGCAGCCAAGGGGCTGATGACCCTGCACGCTCTGTATGGAACGATCCCCCAGATCTTTGGGAAAGGAGAATGTGCTCGGCAAGTGGCCGATATTATGATCAGGATGAAGAGAGAGTTTACAGGAAGCCAGAATTCAATATTACCTGTTTTTGATAGTCTCTCGTTGCTTGATCGGTGTGTGGATTTATTAACACCTCTTGCCACTCAGCTGACATATGAAGGACTCATTGATGAAATTTATGGCATTCAGAACAGTTATGTGAAATTATCTCCAGAGAAATTTGCACTTAAGAAACAGGGCGATGGTGGTAAGGACCTCCTCAAGGAACAAAGAAGCTGCAGCTGAATTCTGCGGAGGAGCTCTATGCTGAGATCCGAGACAAGAACTTCAAGGCGGTGGGCTCTGTGCTCAGCAAGAAAGCAAAGATCATCTTGGCAGCATTCGAGGAAAGACACAATGCTAAGACCGTGGGGGAGACCAAGTAGTTTGTTTCCCAGCTGCCCCACATGCAGGCAGCAAGGGGCTCGCTTTTAAACCATACCTCAATTGCAGAATTGATGAAAGATGTCACTACTTCTGAAGACTTTTTTGATAAATTAACCTTGGAACAGGAATTTATGTCTGGAATAGACACTGATAAGGTCAACAACTACACTGAGGATTGTATTGCCCAAAAACACTCATTGATCAAGGTGTTAAGACTAGTTTGCCTCCAATCCGTGTGTAATAGTGGGGCTCAAACAAAAACTTTTGGAATATTACAAAAGAGAGATTCTCCAGACTTACGGCTTTGAGCACATGTTGACCTTACACAACCTGGAGAAGGCCGGCCTGCTGAAACCGCAGACGGGGGGCAGAAACAATTACCCAACTATACGGAAAACATTAGCCCTCTGGATGGATGATGTTAAGGAGCAAAACCCCAAGGACATATCCTATATGTACAGTGGGTATGCCCTGCTCAGTGTGCGGCTGGCCCAGCTGTTTTCCCGACCTGGCTGGCGGAGCATCGATGAGGTCCTCTGCATCCTCCCAGGGCCCCACTTTGAGGAGCGGCAGCCACTGCCCACAGGACTGCAGAAGAAACGTCAACCGGGAGAAAACCGAGTGACTCTGATATTTTTCCTTGGGGGCGTAACCTTTGCTGAAATTGCTGCCGTGCGATTTCTCTCCTAGTTGGAAGATGGAGGTACAGAATATGTCATTACCACCACTAAACTAATGAACGGAACCAGTTGGATACAGGCTCTGATGGAAAAACCTTTCTAGGTGTTCAGAGGAGACTTAATGAGTGTACTGCAGAATAAACTGCCTCTTTGAAGAAGTTGCTGAAAGGAAATAAAACCCCATAGAAGAAACATGGAATACAGAATATATTCTGGGGTCAGCTTCTTAAATTATACTACTGTTGACTGCTTTCTCCTTCTCTTTTGTATTCCTTTTTCTTTCTTTGAGATGGAGTCTTGCTCTGTCACCCAGACTAGAGTGCAGTGGCATTGTCTCACCTCACTGCAACCTCCGCCTCCTGGGTTCAAGAGATTCTCCTGCCTCAGCCTCCTGAGTAGCTGGGACTACAGGCATGCACCACCACACCCGGCTAATTTTTGTATTTTTAGTAGAGATGGTGTTTCACCATATTGGCCTGGCTGGTCTCGAGCTCCTGACCTCAGGTGATCCACCCAGCTCGGCCTCCTACAGTGCTGGGATTACAGGCCTGAGCCACCATGCCCAGCCCCTAATCTGCTGAATAAAGAAGAATAAAAGAGAATAAACCTGAAAAAAAAAAAAGATCTTTTCTTTCTTCTTTCCTTCCTTTCTGTCTTACTGAAGATAATTTTCTCTGATGGTGTAATTTAACTTCTCACTTTTTGTTTTTTTTGTGTACCATTGTAGGTTTTTTGATTTGAGATTACCATGTGGCTTGCAAATACTATCTCATAACCTATTATTTTAAGTTGACAACAAGTTAACACTGTTTGCATAAACAAACTAAAAAACAAGCAAAAAAAAAAATGCAATGAAAACTCTACACCTCAGCTTTATCTCACTGCTTTTTAAACAAGTAAAAAAAAAAAAAGTAATGAAAACTCTACACCTCAAATTTATCCCACTACTTTTTAACTTTTTGTTGCTTCTCTTTATGTCTTATTGTACTGTCTTTAAAAATTGTTGTAGTTACTGCTTTAATGGTTTGCCTTTTAATCTTCCTACATAAGATAATAGTAGTTTACACACCACACTTATAGTGTTATGATAGTCTGTGTTCTTCTGTGTTCTCGCTATTACCAGTGAGTTTTATACCTTCAGATGATTTCTTATAGCTGATTAAGTTTCTTTTCTTTTTGATTGAAGTACTCCCTTTGACATTTCTTGTGGGTCAGGTTCAGTGTCAATGAAATTCTTCAGCTTTTGTTTGCCTAAGAAGTCTTCATTTCTCCTTCATGTTTGAAGGATATTTTCACCAGATATACTATTCTAGGGTACAAGGTTTTTGCTTCAGCACTTTAAATATGTTATGCCACTCTTCTGGTCTGTAAGGTTTCCACTGAAAAGTCTGCTTCTAAACATACTGTAGTTCCATTGAATGTTATTTATGTCCTCTCTCTTGCTGCTTTTAGAATCCTTTTTCATCTTTGGCCTTTGGGAGTTTGATTATTAAATGCCTGAGGTAGTCTTCTTTGGCTTATATCTGCTTAGTGTTCTATAACCTTCTTGTACTTGGATTGATATCTTTCTTTAGGTTTGGAAAGTTCTTTGTTATTATCCCTTTGAATAAACTTTCCACCCCTATCTCTCTCTCTACCTCCTCTTACAGGCCAAAACCTTTTAGATTTGACCTTTTGAAACTATTTTCTAGACCTTGTAGGTGTCCTTCATTTTATGTTTTTTTCTTTTGTCTCCTCTTGTCTGTGTATTTTCTAATAGCCTGTCTTCAAACTCACTAATTCTTTCTTCTGCTTAATCACTTCTGCTTTTAAAAGACTGATTTTTAAAGACTCTGCTTTCAAAAGATTTTTCAGTATGCCAGTTGCATTCTTTAACTCTAGAACTTCTGCTTGATTCTTTTTAATTATTCCAATCTCTTTGTTAAATTTATTGGATAGAATTCACAAATCTTTCTCTGTGTTATCTTGAACTTGTTTGAGTTTCCTCAACATAGCTATTTTGAATTCTCTGTCTGACAATCACATATCTCTCTCTCTTTCTTCAACATTGTTTCCCAGTGCCATACTTAGTTCTTTTGGTAAGGTCATGTTTTCTTGGATGGTAATGATACTTGTTGATATTTGTCAGTGTCTGGGCATTGATGAATTAGGTATTTATTGTAGTCTTCACAGTCTAGGCTTATTTGCACCTGTCCTTGTTTGAAAGGCTCTCCAGGTATTTGAAAGGACTTGGGTGCTGTGATCTAAGCTATATCTGCATTAAGGGGCACTCAAGACTCAGTTATGCTGTGAATCTTGCAGATTCATAGAGGTACTACATTGGTGATCTTGGATAAGATCCAGAAAAATTTTCTGGATTATCGGTCTCTGCCTGTTCTTTTCCTTTACTTTCTCCTAAAGAAATGAAGTCTCTCTTTCTGTGTTGAGCCACCCGGAGCTTGGGGTAAGACGCACAAGAACCCCTGTGGCCACCATCACTGGAATTGCACTGGGTCAGGTTTAAGCCAGCACAGCACTGGGTCGTGCTCAAGGTATGTTAAAATCACTACCTGGTTACCGCCTATGTTTGCTCAAGACCTTGGGGCTCTACAAGATCTTAAGCAGGTAGTAAAGCCAGCCATGTTTGCTTCCTTCCATTTAGGGTTGTGAGTTCCCCCAGGCCCCAGGTGGGTTAGGAGATGCTACCTGGGAGCCAGGTACTAGAGTCAAAAACCTTAGAAATCTACCTTAGAAACCTTAGAATCTAGATTGGCAGAGGCTGAGCTGGCCCTCAAACCATGAGACACAGTCCTTCCCACTCTTCCTTCCCCTTTACACAGGCAGAGGAGCCTCTCCCCATGGCCACCACCACCACAGGCCTAGGAAGGGTACTGTCAGACCACCGCGGCTGTTCACTTAAGGCTTAAAGTCTCTTCAGTCAGCTTGTGAATGCTGCCAGGCCTGGATTTTATTATTCAGGAAAGTGGGCTCCCTTATGGCCCAGGGTAGGTCTAGAAATCCTGTCCAAGAGCCAAGGCCTGGAATCGGGGACCCTAAGAGCCTGCTTGGTACTCTTCTACACTGTGACTGAGCTGGTACCTAAGCTGCAAGACAAAGTCGCCTTTATTTTCCCTCTCCTTTTTTCAAACAGAAGGGGTCTCTCCTCATAGTCATCACAGTTGTGAATATGCTGGGTCACAACCTAAGTCAGCATGTCTCAGAGTCTCACCCAAGGCCCATAGCATGTACTACCCGGACACTGCTGTGGATTACTCAAGGCCCAAGGGCTCTTTAGTCAGGAGGTAATGAATTCACTAGTGCTAAGTCCTTCCCTTCAAGGCAGCAGGTTCCCTTCCAGCCCAGAGTGTGTCTAGAAATGTCATCTGGGAGCTAGAGCCTGGAATGGGGGCTCCATGAATCTGCCTGGTACCCTATCCTTCTATGGCTTAAATAGTATTCACTTTGCAAAACAAAGTATTCTTTCCTTTCTCCTTTCCTCCCCTCAATCAGAAGGAATGAGCCTCTTTAGGAGCTGTGAGATGTGTTGCTTGGGGTTGGGGGAAGTCACTCCCTTAGCCGTCCTGGCTGGTGTTTCACTAGGTCATGTGCTCCCCAGGTCCACTGGTTGCAAGTTCAGCACAGCACCAGAACTTGCCTAGGATTTGCAGTCCTTTCGGCTTAGACTGCCTTTCAAGTTTATTTAGGATCCCAAAGTACATTCATTAGTCCAAAGTGGAAAGGCTTGCTGAAACTCAGTTTCCAACCACTGGGATGGGTGATTCTCCTCTAGCTAAGTCTGGTCTAAGTGCTTCCTCCATGGGTGTTGGCTGTGTTTTGCCTGATGTTTGCAGCACTCCATTCCAATGCAATGTCATACAATTGCTGCACTCTTCCCTCCCCCAATTTCACAGATGATCTCTGTGCACCATGTAGCTGCTGTTGGGGGATGAGGGAGGGGTGGTGTCAGCAATGCAAGACTGTTTCCTACCCTCTTCAGTGCCTCTTTTGGTGATATGAAGTTAAAACTAGGTTCTGTGATTGCTTACCTGGTTTTTAGTTCGTATGAAGGTGCTTTTTGTGTGTGTAGATAGTTGTCAAATTTGGTGTTCTTGTGGTGAGGATGATTGGTGGAGGCTTCTATTTGGTCCTCTTGCTCTGTCTCCTCCTTTTTGTATGTCTTATGTTGAGAAAAATCTATCTCAATCCTTTGCCCATTTTTTAATTGGATTGTTGCTTTTTTGTTATTGCATTGTTTGAATGACTTATTATTCTGGATATTGACTCCTTGTCAGATGCACAGTTTGCAAATATTTCCTCCTAAGCTGTAGGTTGTCTTTTCACTTTGTTACTTCCTTTGTTGTAAAAAATCATTTTAGTTTGATGTAATCCATTTGTCTGTATTTGCTTTTGTTGCTTGTGCTTTTGAGTTCCTATCCAAATAATTCATGCACAGACCAATATTAGGAAGCATTTCCCCTACGTTTTCTTTTTCTTTTCCTTTTTTTTTTTTTGGGATGGAGTCTCACTCTGTCACCCAGGCTGGAGTACGGTGGTACCATCTCAGCTCACTGCAACCTCCACCTCCAGGGTTCAAGCAATTCTCCTGCCTCAGCCTCCCAAGTAGCTGGGATTACAGGCATGTGCCATCAAGCCTGGCTAATTTTCATATTTTTAGTAGAGAGTGGGTTTCATCATGTTGGTCAGGCTGGTCTTGAACTCCTGACCTCAGGTGATCCACCTGCCTTGGCCTCCCAAAGTGCTGGAGTTGCCGGCATGAACCACCATGCCTGGCCTCCCCTATGTTTTCTTTTAGTAATTTTATAATTTTGAGGCTTACATTTACATTTTTAATCCATTTTGAATTCATTTTTGTATATGGTGAGAGATAGGTGTCTAGTTTTTTTTTGCATATGGATATATAGGTTTTCCTGCACTCTTTATTGAAGAGACTATTTTTTTTCCTCAATATGTGTTCTTGGTGCCTTTGTAAAAAACAATTGGGTGTAAGTGCATGGATTTATTTATGGGTTTTTATTATGTACCATTGGCCTATGTGTCTACTTTTATGCTAATACCATGTTGTTTTATTTACTACATCTTTGCAGTAAATTTTGAGGTCAGGTAGAGTGATGCTTCCAGCTTTGTTCTTTTTGCTGAAGATTGCTTTGACTTTCAGGAATGTTTGTCGTTCCAAATACATTTTAGGATTGTCTTCTTCTATTTCTGTGAAGAATGCCATTGATATTTTCATATGGATTGCATTCAATCTGTCAATTGCTTTGTGTAATGTGAACATTTAAACAATGTTAATTCTTTCAGTCCACAGACATAAATATCATTCCATTTATTTGTGTCCTCCTCAATTTATTTTATCAATGTTTTATAGCTTTTATTGTGAAGATCTTTTACCTTCTCAGCTGAATTTATTCCTCAGTATTTTATCATTTGTAGCTATTGTAACTGGACTTGCTTTCTTGATGTCTTTTTCAAACAGCTTGCTATTGGCATATAGAAACACTATTGATTTTTGTATGTTTATATTGTATCCTGCAACTTTACAGAGTTTGTTTATTAGTACTAACAGTTTGTGTGTGTGTGTGTGTGTGTAGTCCTTAGGGTTTTCTATGTATATAATCATGTCATCTGCAAAGAGAGACAATTTGACTTTCTCTTTTTCAATCTGGAGGCCTTCTATTTCTTTCTCTTGCCTGATCCATCTGGCTAGAACTTCTAGTACTATGTTGAGTGGAAATGGTAATAGTGAGCATCCTTGTCTTGTTCCGGATCTTAGAAAAAAACTTTCTGTTTTTCTCTGATAAGTATAATGTTTACTATGTGTTTGTTATATATTGGTTTTTTCTTGCTTCTTCTCTTTCTAATAGTACCACAATGCAAACATTTGTTCACTTTATGGTGCCCCATCAGTCCCATAGACTTTCTTTATTCTTTTTTTTCTCATTTCTTGTCTGATTACGTTATTTCAAAAGACGTAGCCGGGTGTGGTGGCTCAAGCCTGTAATCCCAGCACTTTGGGAGATCAAGGTGGGCAGATCACCTCAGGTCAGGAGGACTATCCTGGCCAATATAGTGAAACCCTGTCTCTACTAAAAATACAAAAATTAGTGGGTGTGGTGGTGGGCACCTGTAATCCGAGCTACTCTGGAGGCTAAGGCAGGAGAATCACTTGAACCCGGGAGGTGGAGGTTACAGTGAGCCAAAATCACGCCATTGCACAACATCATGGGCGACAAGAGGGAAACTCCTTCTGTGATAAAAAATAAACAACAAACAACTTCAGGTTCAAAAATGATTCATTTTGCTTGATCTAGTCTGTTGTTGAAACACTCATTATAGTTTTTAATTCCGCTCATTGAATTCTTCAGTCCCAATATTTTTGTTTGGTTTAGTTTTTGTAATATTTATCTTTGTCGAATTTCTCCTTAAAAGTCACGAGTTACTTTTCTGATTTTGTTGAGCTTTTTATATGTATTATATTTCATTGAGTTTTCTTAAGATCATTATTTTTCATTTCTTGTCAGGCATTTCACAGATTTCCTCTTCTGAGAAGGTCTGTTACTGGAGAATTATTGTTTTCCTTTGAAGGGGTCATGCTTTTTTGCTTTGTCATGTTTCTCATGTTCCTATACTGATATCTTTATATCTTGGTGGGACAGTTGACTCTTCCAATTTTGTAAAGTAGATTTGTAAGGAAAGGCTTTTTTTCGGTAGTTGGGTCCTAGAATGTTGGTTGGGTAGTCTATTTTGGCTTTGATTCTAGGTAGGTGCTTTATTGCAGTCTTCATGTAATTTCTTCAGCTATAATCAGTGTCAGCGGTCTCTCTGAGTGCCTCAGTGGCTTAGGCTGCAAGTATTTGTGGAGCCAGTGGCAAGGCTTGGCTCGTTGTGGTGCTGCTGGGTGAGCTGGTCCTCAGGCCTTGCAGGGCAAGCACAAAGCACAGTGATTCTGCCAGTTGCAGGGTTGACAGTATTGGGAGTGAGGTCACTGAGGAGGCCTCAGTCCCTAAGGAGATGCACAATATGGTGATTCTGCTGGTCACACGGGCAGCCACCCTGCTGTGAAGAATTTCCTGTTCTTTGGGTTGCAAAGGTCCACTTGGGCTTGGGTGTTAGTGGCATGGCTGGTCTGCTGGGTCTAGGCTTTGAGTAGCCAGGTTTGTGATGTAGCAGCCAGTTGTGTGAGCATGGTGGAGTAACAGCAGGGCCCATCCTGCCTCCATATGGACCCGGGAGCAGAATGCAGTCTTGTAGTGACTTCCATCTCAAGATGGTGCTGTTTTGAAGCTGTTTGGTTCATGAAGTGCTATTCTGAAGCAGCTTGGTTCACACGGGTTCCTTCTTTAGAGCAATGCAGCCATGTGGACTCCAGGCAGACCTGTAAACTAGACTCAGGGCCTGTGAGAATTGTGAACTCTCCTGTAGCAAGGACTGCAGGAGTCTGTAGTGCTAATGGGGGCTTCTGGGAATCCCTTGCTTACCTTTCTCCCACAATGAGAAGTCTCTGCTGGCTCTGAGCTGATCCTGGCTGGGAATATGGTTTTGCAGAGGCAGAAAACATCACTCCTCTCTTTATGGGGCCACCCTAGTTTCCATGCTTCACAGGGTTTCTGTCATCCTTTGCTGTATTCCAGTGTCTTCTTTAGGTAGTTGAAATGTAGCTTATTTTTGTTGCTTATTCCGGTCTTTTTTTTGTTGTAGGGGTGAGCATTACACACCTTCAGCCAGCCATCTTGCTGATGTCTCTCCTTGCATTTTTTTTTTTTTTAAATAAAAAAGTTTTAATAGAATCATTACTGATGCTATTGGAGATGCCATACTATTTTCAATATATTGTTTGAACAGAGACTTTTATTTATTTCTTTTTGTCTTAACTTTTTAAGAAATTTTTCTTGTCGTACTGGCTAGGATCTTCAGTACAATGTTAAAAAGAGGTGGTAATATGTTTTTGTTTCTGTATTAGTTATCATGTTTGCTCTGGATTCCTGTAAGCTATTGTTTATCAGAGTATGAAAATCCCTTTTATTCCAGCTTGCTAAGTGTATTTTTAATCATAAATATTCAATTTTACTATTTCAAAATGGTCATTTTTTCATTGCTCTATGAAAATGGATTTATTATTTTCATTATTAAAATAATTATTTTAAATTATTAAAATTGATTTCTGGCCAGGCGTGGTTGCTCATGCCTGTAATCACAGAACTTTGGGAGACTGAGATGGGCAGATCATTTAAGATCAGGAATTCAAGACCACCCTGGCCCACACAGTGAAACTCCATCTCTACTAAAAATTAGCCGGGTATGTTGGCGTACGCTCGTAATCCCAGCTACTTGAGAGGCGGAGGCAGGAGAATTTCTTGAACCCAGGAGGTGGTGGTTGCAGTGAGCTGAGATCGTGCTACTGCACTCCAGCCTGGGCAATGGAGTGACACTGTCTCAAAATAAATAAATAAATAAATAAATAAAAAGAAAAGAAAAAAATTGATTTTTGAGGTTGCAATATCTTTGTGTTTTTTAGAGAAGTCCTACTTGATCCTTATGCATTCTTAGTACCCTGTGGAAAATAATTTCTAGGTATTTTTATATAATATTGCTTACTTTCCTTAATGAGAGTGATTTCTAATTATGTTCTCTTGTACTATCCTTTTTAAATTCTGATATCAAGCTCATAATAGCCAAATAATGAGTTGGGTGTTTTTTAGCCTTTAGAAAAATCTCTTATTTTAGTTTGAATAAGAAAGAAATGAACTCTTTCCTGATTCCTTGTATGTTTCTGTGAGTGTTTAAGTGTGTATACATAGACTTTTCAAGAAATTAATCCCTATTGTACCTCTGGTTCTTTGTACATTACCTATTTTCCAAGTGCTATGTAAATCATTCCTCTATTCTGCTGTTGTTCGAGTCCTCAGTGCAGCTCTGAGGTGAAGATTATTATCCCTGTTTTCAGATGGAGAAGGTAGGCAAAGACAGTTATCGACTTCATCAAGGTCTCTTAACTGGTAGAACTGAGGTAAAGATTCAAATTCACATTTGCTCTTTCTAGCTACTTGGGAGGCTGAGGCAGGAGAATTTCTTGAACCCAGGAGGTGGTGGTTGCAGTGAGCCATGATCGTGCAGATCCTCTGAGAGAGCAGCAGCGGTTTCTTACTGGTTGCATACTTTGACAGTGACCTCTCTTTTATTATTATTATTATTTTTGTCTTTCATCGTTCTTCATTTTGTCATAAGTATCAATTGCTTTTGAACGTTAATAATTCTGTACAGGTCGCTGCTCAATCCTACTTCATCTGATCACAAACACTTTATTGGATGTGTCTGAAATTGAATAAGGGGATCTGGGTTCATTCAGGCACTTAGAGAATCTGAAATGTATTCATTCCCTTTGCATAGCACCGATGATCTCACCTCTGACCAAAGGAATCATTGTAAACAAGGGAAATATGCAAGGGGATGCTGCTATCTTATGCATTCAAATGAAGACATTCAATGCCTGCTCTCCTAGGAATCTTTAGAACTTGATGAGATTCTATTTGCATTAATGGAGCTATGAAATTCAAATGTTTAGGCCAGTACCAGGGGTGTTGGAAGTGTAATGAGATGGATTAAGGAAAGAAACATTTAGTCTGATCAGGTAAATCTCTTAATGAGCTCTCCTAGACAGTGAAATCAGGAGAGAAAAATTAGTCTGGGCTGGACAAATAGGAGTCCACAGAGATGGGGAACAAAGACCTTGTACTTAATTCAAGGTTATATGATCCATCAAAACTTCCTGTGTTAACCTTCTTTGCTCCTGAAATCATTACAATGTACTATTGTTTATAACTTCTCTCTGCATACAAGTAAACTGTTTAGTTTGTAAAAATACCAAACATTTTTTGAGTGCCTACTCTGTGCTAGGCACTTTGTCCTGTAATTTAATTATCACAATCATGACTTCTTACATGAGAACTAAAGTTAATTGTGATTGTACTTCGTTTTAATTGCTCATTGAATTGTCTGTATTCCCAACTAGAATTTAAATTCCAGAAGGCAGAAACAGGGCCATTCTTACTCTTCATTATATCACTGGTACTTGGCAGAATTTCGGACATATATGAGGCACTCTGGCACAGTACAATGTGTTAAAGGAAGAAATGGCCTGGCTATCTCCAGCGCCCAGTCTCATTTCAGGGCCCATTCTCTGGTCTTCTGGAGCCTTTCCCACTGCTCATTCTGCATTGCATTCGTTTATGAGCTTCATAAGATCTTCATTTTGTTCCCCCATGTATTCCAATGACTAGAACAAGATTTGACTTCATATTTATTAAATTTGTTTGAATTTATGTTTATCTCTGTGATCTATAATTTCTTTAATGATAGATGGCCATTTATTGTTTTATTTCTAGTTCTCAACACATGCCTTTTACACAAAATTTAAATGTCTCTCTTAACAGAGGATGAAGGCAGGGCTCAGGTGTGTTGGAGAGAGGTTTCAGCATCCAGTAGGTACCAGAACCAGAAGGGACTTAATTCTGACTTCTTCCTAAGTTCTAGTCTAGGTTTTGGAAACCTGGCTAGGATAAGTTATGTTTACAATAAGTCTTTTTTTTTTTTTTTTTTTGCTAGTGTGTGTTTTCTGATTCGTACTAGAGTTTTACTTGTTACTTCAAATCTTGTGATTTTTGAAGGGTCTACATCATTTATTCTGAGATTTATGTTAACAATCATATCCTCTTATAAAGAAACAGTTTTTACATGCTCCTTAAAAGTGCTTGAAATTAATCTCACTGTCCTCTAATTCCAGTCCCACATTGCCAGTCACATCAGTGGGAAGGATGCGGAAAAATGACAGAGGCGTCGTCTTTCTTATTCCATCTCTAGCTCTGCATATTAAATCTCAAGTATTGGTGGACACGGTCATTTACCACTGGCAGTAAAGCGCACACTCCCAGGGTATCCTGGCAACCTGCAGAGAAAGCTAATCATGACAGGCATTAAAGAGTTTCATACTTCTCTTAGACATTAGGGAAAGGAAAGACTTGTATCCTTTATTGTCGTTCAAAGGTGAATTTTGAATACTAAAACAAAACTACTTCAAATTTAATCTTTCAGGAAAGTGTACATTTCTCTTACATTTGAATAATTGTGACAGCTACAGAAACACATTTGTTCTAAATTTTGTAGGTGGCCATCACAGAATAGCCTCTGGGTACACATTTAGAAGAGCAATAATGATACAAGAAAGGATATTACAGATTTCATTTTAACCAACAACATGAAAATGGCTTCATATACATATAGATCACTCTCTAGCACTGACTTCAGTTTTGAATGTCACCTCTATGTGGCTGACAGGGCATTAGTTTAAAAAGCAATTCTGGAGAAATTACAGTAGAAAGACTGTCTTCATTTTTACTGTTTCTCCCTCTTGCAGGGCAAAGTCACAAAGAACACCTGTGCAGGCCGTTTTTGAGCATGGTGGCTTTGAGCTGTGGATTTAGAACACTGAATGGAGGTTCTCGGCTGGGCACAGTGGCTCATGCCTGTAATCCCAGCAATTTGGGAGACCAAGGTGGGTAGATCACATGAGGTCAGGAGTTCGAGATCAGCCCAGCCAACATGGTGAAACCCCATCTCTACTAAAAATACCAAAATTAGCTGGGCATAGTGGTGCATGCCTGCAATCCCAGCTACTTGGTAGGCTGAGGCAGGAGAATTGCTTGAACCTGGGAGGTGGAGGGTACAGTGGGCTGAGATCACGCCACTGCACTCTAGCCTGGGCACAAGAGTGAAACTCCATGTGAAGAAAAAAACAAAAAAACAAAAAAACAAAAAACACTGGATGTGAGTTCTCTTCCTAAGAAATGCTGCCTGCTAACTGGGACTCCTGTTTCTCACCTGGTAATGAGGCAGGTGCTTTGGAGGTTACAGAACGAGGACGTGTTAGGGGATGAATTGTGTTCCGCAAAATTCCTGTGTTGAAGCCCTACCCCCAAGTACCTAGAATGTGACCTTAGACAGAGACAGGAGCTTTACAGAGGTAATCAAGTTAAAATGAGGTCATTAAGTTGGGCCTTAATCCAATAGGACTGTTGTTCTTACAAGGGGACATTTGGACACAGATATGCACATACGGAAGATGATATAAACACACAGGAAGAACACACCATCTACAAGCCCAGGAGAGGCCTGGAGCATGTCCTTCCCTCTCAGCCTCCTCTCAGAGGGAGGGCTGTGCAGCACCACGATCTCAGACTTCCAGCCTCCAGAATTGGGAGCAAGTACATTTCTGTGGTTTAAGCCTCACAGCTTTTGGTACTTTGCTATGGCAGCCCCAGCAGACTAATAGGGAGGCATCTCTAATGCTGTTCCCTCCACCCCTGTTCAATGAAAACTTTTAAAGATTCACTGCAAGCATCTCCTCCACACTGCTGACTCCGCCACACGCTGCTGGGTTGTTTTCATTGGCAGAGTTGTCACTTCCTTGTCAGCTGTGTTGGTTACCTATCGCTGTGCAACAATTACCCTGGAACTCGGCAGGAGACAACATGCATGTGTTATCTCACTCAGACTCTGAGGGTCAGGAATCCAGAGGTGGCTGGGCTGCATGGCTTTAGCTCTGGGTCTCTTATGAGGCTGCAGGCTAGCTGTCAGGTGCCACTGCAGTCTCTGGACATTGGTTGGGGCTGGAGGATGCATTCACGTGGCTGTGGGCGGAGGCTTCTGTTTTTACCCTGTGGATCTTTCCATGGGGCTACTCACAACATGGCCTTTCCCAGAGCAGGTGGTTCCAGACAGAGCATCAGACAAGCAAAGGTATGCCCAAGACGGAAGCTGCGGGGCGTGTCTTTATAATCTGTGGCACGAGATCACTTCTGCCATACTTGATTGTGGGAGGGGCTGCATAAGATTTTGAATGCCAGGAGGTGGAGATCATGGGAGGCTCTTGGAGATCGGCTACCACATAGGACCTAGCTCATTTTCATAGATCATAGCTCTTTGCATAAGAGCAGCTTTCTCTTATGTAAAATGCAGCACGTTGATTAGAGGCCAAACTCCAGGCTCATCTGTCTCCATTCCTAGTACAACACCACCAACTACCTCCTTGGTCATCCCCCTGCCTTGCTTTTCATTTGTATTCCTTTCAATTTTGGGCTGACCATGAGCTTCTATATTCCCTTGGAGGCTTTGTATCTCTGGAGCTGGGCAGGTGATTAAAGAGTGCCTCTTCCTTTGGATAAAACCCCATTGCTGGATGAGTGGTAACGTGCTCTGCCTGAACCACTGCTGTGAGTGACCCTGCCAACCTCCTCACTCGCATGCTTGGGGCACCTTCTGTGTGAGGCACGTGCCCAGGGCATGCCACACTGCTCTCCACCCTCAGGTCCTTCCTCCTAAGATCCTGACCTTCAGCTAGGTCACTGCGGTTCACTGGGCAGCTGTGGTTTTCCAGGGCTAAGGGAGCCCTGAGGAAAGGGCATGAATGTGATGGGCAAAAGTTGCTGCACAGTAGCTGCTTAGTTGACTTCCACTGACACTGGCCTATTGAACCAAGCTGACTTTTCTCCATCTATTGGGAAATACTAAGTTCTGTTTAACTAAAACTTCTAAACATTTACTCCCTGATGCTTTGAGTTGGTGATAGAGGTGGTGTTATGTCAGGAAAATGACTGTCAAATTTACCACTGGATCTGGAATTTGGGAGCTGAGTTTGAGAATCAGAGTCGCATAACTGCTTCAGAAAGTTTATTCCACTTGTCTTGAGAAGACTGTAGGAACATTTAGAAACAGGCTCTAAGTGGGGCTGGCAGGTGGACTTTTCCTTTTTATTTTTAGAGAGCATCTGTAGAGCCCATCATTGGCTGCGTCTGTAACTGCCTGACTCTGGTTCTGTGTAATAAAGCAGCCCTGTGTCATGATTACCATTTTGACAACAAGATGGATATTTCAAAGATGCGCTTCTGCATTCAATCACATTTGAGGAACACATGGAAATCAGTCACTTGTGTGGGGCTGCTCTCTTCTGCTAGCAGCTAATTAGTCATGAGGAGCACACCCATGGGGCTGCCTCCCTCCTGGCTGCTACTTTACCATGGAAAGGGCAATCATTGTCAGTAAAAAAAAAAAAAAATAAATCTTTGATGCCACAGGGGATTGAAACGAACAGGAGTATAGGAGTAATCAGGTTTTCCATGTAAGGTGTCTTGGGAGGGAGGGGAGACAAGGTTTCTCAGCAGATCCTGCCACCCTCCCTGGGGAGGGAGGGAGTGGTGTGCCTGTGGGCAGCCCCGCAGCGTCTTGCCGTGTTTAAACCGCAACCCAAGGTGCGTCTTGATTTAACATGAAGGCAACTTTGGCGATAAATTATATTGGAATGATACTGAGTTTGACTTTGTTAAAAGTACTTTGAAGAGAACCAGGGAGTATGGAAGAGTGGAGAAAGCAGTAGACATAGACTCAGAAAACGGGCTTTGGCTTGCGAGCTGGGTGGCCTGGAGCGTGATCTTCTAACCTGAGCTGTCTCATGAAAGGAAATCCTTTCTACCTGTTGGGAGTACCGTGTGTGCCCATGTCTAATCAAGCTCTTGCACACCTGCAACATGCTGTGCGGGTTGTGTTGTTCAGGAAGACAGATATGTGTCTACCATGTTCTTTATCCACCTGAATGTTTTTGAAATTTTTTTAAGCTCTAAAAATAGGTAAAAGCTGAATGTTAAAAAAGAGAAAACATTCAAATCAGTATTTTCCATGGGCTAATTTTCTATTCTCAATCTGTTTTATGCCCAGCCCTCGCTGTCCACTGCTGAGAGCCCCACATCTCATGAGAACTGATAATGCCACCCAGATAACTGAGAAATCTTCAGGGGCCCGGTGCTGGACTCTGGCGTTCTAGTCTGTCGCATGATCACGTGGTCCAGGACCATCCTCTTTTTGATTTCTCTGCTCTCAGAGGGTTTCTCAGAACCATGCATTTGGGGGATCCTTAGTATGACTGATCCCCAGTGTGTACCTCTCAGGAGTGCTGAGCTGGAGGACTTAATGATAGGACTTAATTTCTCAACGCTTCAGGGGGAACAAAGTCAAAGGAATTAAGCAACCCTGTATGGTGGACCAGCTGGGGCTAAACTCCAATTTCCTAATTTCTTTGTAGTCTTGTTTTTACTACCTTGGGTCCTTGCCTCCAGGAAAACCTAGAGATGCTGCTGGGGGTAAATAATGCAACCTGGATTGGATAGATCCATAATTCTTCCTAACCTCTGCTTTTCCCTTGGAGCAGAAGTATATGCATAAAAAAACATCATAGGAGGGGCAAGGGACACAGTAGGAGGAGATGGGGCTGTGTGAGCTCAGAGACAAATAGAATGTTGCCTTTACTGGCTTCATCTGGAGGCCAGAAAGGAAAACTCTCCTAGTATCCAGGAGCTCTCCATTTAAGTGAATAGCGATTTGAGCAAATACGTAACTCTTTGACCTTACTTTCCTCATCTAGAAAATGGGAATAATAACATGTAACTTACAGGGTGGGCATCCACTGTGCCTCACACATACAAGGCAAATGGTTGTTACTCTCAGAGCACTGGATTCAGAAATCTCTAAGGTAATTTTCTTTCCCATTTACTCCTTCTGCCTGTATTGGCTCATGTTAACGCTAGTGTTTGTTGAACTTGATCCCCTTCAAATTTGAAAAAATTATGTCTCATTTTCCATTTTATTTTCTCAATCCTTCCAGGTGAAAAATGTTATCCAGACATTGGTACTGAAATCTAGTGAGGACACTGGTGTTTAGGTTGCTGCTGCTGCTTTCATTCAGATATTATTAAGTGTCAAGCCCAGCACATGAATCTGTTTTTTAAAAAATTTTAATTTGGAGGCTGCTCACATACTGAACACTTTGTAGAGTCAATATTAGGTACAGAAACATATTTGCACATAGAATAAAATTGAACAAAGTTAGAAAACATCTTAACCAAGGGAAACCAAATAGGTATATGACTCACTTCAGTTAGCACAGTTTCAGTGCACAATACTATTTAGTTTTAGAAATAAAGGGTAAGGAGCATGTACTCCACCAGTTTTCCTGTATCTATTTTTTGGGGATAATTACTCAACATTTTAGAGTGAACTTGCATTCATTGAATGCCCATTATTATGTGTGTGGTTCTGTAATTGATGTGTTCACATTTTATTTAATGTTCCTTAGCAGCCTATGAGAGGGGTATTATTATTTTTCCATTGTGCTTATGAAGAAACTAAGACTTGGAATAGAAAGAAAAAATATTGAATTTTATTTTTCAATTCTGTAGTGTCTTGACATATAGTATTTTATTTTTTCCCTTTTTAATTTTGAAATAATTTTGCTTGTAGACAAGTTGCAAGAATGAATAAAGAACTCTTACACACTTTTCATACAGATTCACCACTGTTAATATTTTGCCATGTTTCTTTTCTTTCTCCCTTTATATATCAAACGTTTTCTACCCCATTTTAGTGCCAATTGCATATATTCTATCATTTACTTTGTGATTCTTCAGTGTGCATTTTCTAAGAACAAGAACATTTTCTATCATAACCACAGTATAGTTACTAAATTCAGGAACTTTCACCTTGATGCAGTGTGATGATCAAAATCACAATTCTTATTTCAATTTTCTAGTTTCCAGAAATGTCTTTCATAGCTATTTAGCTTCTGGTCCAGGGTCTGGTCCTGCTGCACACATTGCATTTTATAATCATGTTTCTTTAGCCCTCTGTCATCTGGAGAAGACTCTTGGCCCTTTGTCTTTTACATCATCAACATTACAGGCCAGTTATGTTCTAGGGCATCCTCTCAGTTTGGGTTTGTCTGATGTCTCAGATAATGCAGGATTATTTCGTAAGCCATGTTGTGTTCTTCTTAGTATCAAGAGGCACATGAAGGTGGTTACTTCCAATATTGGTGATGTTAATTTTGATCCCTTTTCCCCACTCTAAAGTCACTATTTTTTTTTAAATAATTAAATGGCAAAACTGATAATAAGTAATGAGATCAAAGCCATAACACAGTATCTCATCAAAGAAGAGCCCTGGATCAGATGACTTCACTACTAAATTCTACCAAAAATTTAAAGAATAACTAATATCATTTCTCCTCAAATTATTCAAAAAATTGAAGAGGAAAAAATACATCCAAACTCATTCCATGAGGCCAGCATTACCCTGATATGAAAACAAGACAGGAACACAATAAAAAAGGAAAAGTGTAGGCCAACATTACTGATAAACATAGACGCAAAAATCCTGAACAGAATTCTAGCAAACCAAATTCAACAACACATTAAAAATATCATTACCCATAATAAAGTGGGATTTATCCCAGGGATGCAAGAATGGTTCAACATACGCAAATCAATTAATGTGATACATTAACAGAAACAAGAACAAAAATCATATGATTATTTCAATAGATGCCTAAAAATCATTTGATAAAATTCGACATACCTTTATGATAAAACTCTCATCAAAATGGGCCCAGAAGGAGCATACCTCAAAATAATAAAGGGCATATATGACAAACCCACAGCTAACATCATACTGAATGGGAAAAAACTGAAGGCCTGCAAGAGGACAAAGATGCCCGCTTTCACAACTTTTATTCGACATGACGCTGGAATTTCTGGCCAAAGAATTAGTCAAGAGAAAAAAATAAAGTGCATCCTAATTGGAAAGGAAGAAGTCAAATTAGCGTTATTCACAGACTACATGATTTTATGCCCAGAAAAACCTAAAGACTCCACCAAAAAACTGTTAGAACCGACAAATAAATTCCATAAAATTGTAGAATGTAAAATCACCATATGAAATCAGTAGCGTTTGTATATACCAACAATCTGAAAAAGAAATCAACAAAGTAATCCCATTTATAGTAACTTAAAAAATGCAAAATACCTAGAAATTAATCAAACCAAAAAATGAAAAGTCAATACAAGGAAAACTATAAAATGCAGATAAAAGAAATTGAAGAAGACAGAAGAAATGAAAAGATATTATATGCTTGCAAATGGGAAGAATTAATATTTTTAAAATGACAATACTACTCAAAGTACTTTATAGATGTAATGCAATCCCTATGAAAATATCAGTGATATATTTTGCAGAAACAGCAAAAGCATTCTAAAATTTATGTGTAGCCAAAAAAGACTCCCATTATTCAAAGCAATCCTGAGCTAAAAGAATGAAGCTGGAGGCATCATGCTACCTGACTTCAAAATATACTAAAAAGTCAAAAATCCTGAACAGAATACTAGCAAACCAAATTCAACAATGCATTAATAATATCATTACCCATCAAGTGGAATTTATCCCAGGGATGAAGAATGGTTCAACATATGCAAATCAATTCAATGTGATACATTAACAGAAACAAGAACAAAAATCATATGTATGGCATGGTACTGCCATACAAGCAGACACATAGACCAAAGGAACAGCATAAAGATCCAAGAAATAAATCCACACATTTACAGCCAACTCATCTTCAACAAAGACACCAAGAAAATACAATGGAGAAAGGACAGTAAATGGTGCTGGGAAAACTGGATAACTATATCTAGAAGAATGAAACTAGACCCACATCTCTCACCATATACAAATATCAGATCAAAATGGATTAAAGACATACATCTAAGATCTGATTATATGAAAACATTGAAAGAAAATGTCAGGGGAATGCTCCAGGACATTAGTCTGGACAGATTTTTTGTGTAAGACCTTAAAAGCACTGGTAATCAAAGCAAAAATTGACAAATGGGATGACACTAATCTGAAAAGCTACTGCACAGTAATCAACAAAGTGAAGAGACAACCTACACAATGGGAGAAAATATTTGCAAACTATCTATCTGAAAAGGAATGAATAAGCAGAATATATAAAGAGCTCAAACAACTCAAAAATAACAACAACAATAATAATCCCATTAAAAAATGAGCAGAAGATCTGAACATTTCTCAACAGAAGACATACGAATGGCCAACAGGTATATTAAAAATTGCTCAACATCACTACCCATCTTAGAAATGCAAATCAAAACTATGGTGAGCTAATGAGATATCATCCCAGTTAAAATGGTTTTTATCAAAAAGACAGGCAATAGCATATGCTGGAGAGGATATGGAGAAAAAGGAACACTCGAATACTGTTGGTGGGAATGTAAATTAATGCGGCCACTATGGAGAACAGTTTGGAGATTCCTCCAAAAACTAAAAATAGAGCTACCATATGATCCCGCAATCCCAATGTTGGATATATTCCCAAAAGAAAGGAAATTAATCTATGGAAAAGACAACCGTGCTCTCATGTTCACTGGAGCACTGTTCACAATAGCCAAAATACGAAATCAACCTAAGTGCCTACTAACAGACAAATAGATAAGGAAAATGTGGCATATACACAGTGGAATATTGTTCAGTCATAAAAAGAATGGAATCCTGTCATTTGCAGCAACATTAATGAAACTGGAGGTCATTCATTATGTTAAGTGAAATAAGCGAAGCACAAAAAGACAAATGTCATATGTTCTCACTCATATGTAGGAGCTTAAAAAGTAGATCTCATGAAGATAGAGAGTAGATTGGTGGTTATCCAAGGCTGGGGAAGGTGGACAGGTGGGGGTGGATGAAGGGAAAAAAAAGAATGTAAATGTATTTATTATCACTGAACTGTACACTTAAAATGGTAAAGCTGGTAAATTTCATAAGTATTATTTTATCTCACTAAAAAATAAAGTTAAAAATATAATTAATTGGTAAAAGTATTTTGAGATTATGTAAACATCCTTCTCCTCATTGAACTTTTACCCATTCATTTTGATTTCATTTCAGTTTGTGCTTTTTGCTTAAGTCAATTATTACCATGATGGTTTAGATATGGTAATTTTCTTTCATTTTTTATTACTTGAAAATATATTGTAAAGACTTATTTCTGTCTATAGCAGTTTTTTTGAATGAGGGATGACTGTGTCTATTTTTTGTAAATAAACTGATTATTACTCTATGTGATGCGGTGGGCAGCCTTTGAACTTAGGACTGTCAACTAAAACAAGCTGTACCTTTTTCTCAGTAGAGGTTATATGTAATTAATTATAACCGTGATGCTTCATTTACATATTTGATTTTAGCCTTCTTTATAAAAAAAATTTGTCACCAGATGGACTACTGCAGTCAGCCTTGGCTCACGGCATTGTGCCTCCCTATTTGTTCACTCCCTGTGGGCAGGGTTCACCCCTTTATTCACTGCTCTATGCCCAGGGCCTGACCCCAGAAAGCATGCTATAAGTATCTGCTGGACAAATTAATGACTGGGTCAATATTGGTTTGAAGTGAACCATCTCTTTTTCTACACGGCACAGTAGAGAACATTTGAAAAATCCAGGTGTTGCCAATGCACGATGGGCTCAGTTCTAGCTTTCTGGAAAGCTCTTCTCTCAAGAGGGGTTGGGTTGGGGGATTCTGGCCCAATCCCAGTCCCAGCATGGGCTCCTACAACTGGCATGTGTTGTGGGGTCTGCTCATGTGGGGATCCTGTGAGTTTAGTTCATGGGAGCTAGTATCCTGCTTGTTGGAGGAAGACGGAGTTTTTATAGCAGAGTCATCTAGGAGAGGAAGTGGTGTGTTTTTATTGCTGGGAGGCAGAGCCAAGGTTAAGATCTGGGGCTAGTGGGATAAGAATGGAAGGAGAGTAGGCCATGATAAGATGGTTGTTTTAAAGCAAAGAGCATTCATTGAATACATGAGGAGTCAGGACTGAGGCCACAGCCTTTGTGTTTGATGCAGAGAGGAAGAGGTCTTCAAGCGAATGCCTTGAGCCAGAACCTTGTGCTGAGGACAATAGGAGGACAGTCCCAGATTTACATCAGAAATGTGTTGTATGCAGATGCTGAAAATCTCACTGGCTTTATAATTGGCAAAGATGAACTAATTACTTCTTTTTGCCTGAAGGAGGAAATTAGGGGGAAAAAGAGAGAATGAGAAGAGGGAGCAGAAAATATTATGTCCCTACTTTGAACTTGAGTTTCTAACACCAAGTAGAAGAAAGAAATTTTTATATCTTACCTCACTTTCGTAAAGGTCCTAATACATGAGTTTGTAGGTGTTTCCCAATGTACTTTCTTTGAAACACCAGTTCCACGAGATATTAACTGGCATATGATCCACCCTTCATCCTCCACAGTGCAGCATTCCTTTGGCACTAGGTTCCATAGCACCTTCTCATTCATCTCCCAGGCACTGTCGCTGTTTCCTGCAGCTTCTCCACTGCTTTCAGCCCCTGCCGGTCTGGAGTTCACTTGGCTGCTGCCCCGAGGCCAGAGCTCCTTACACTTCCACTAACAGGTAAAAAGTGTTCCAATTTCTCCACATTCTCCCCAGCATCTGTTGTTTCCTGACTTTTTAATGATTGCCATTCTAACTGGCATGAGATGGTATCTCATTGTCATTTTGATTTGCATTTCTCTAATGACCAGTGATGATGAGCTTTTTGAAATATGTTTTTTGGCCACATAAATGTCTTCTTTTGAGAAGTATCTGTTCATATCCTTTGCCCACTTTTTGATGGGGTTGTTTGTTTTTTTCTTGTGAATTTTGTCTAAGTTCCTTGTAGATTCTGGATATTGGCCCTTTGTCAGATGGATAGATTGCAAAATTTTTCTCCCATTCTGTAGGTTGCCTATTCACTCTGATGATAGTTTCCTTTGCTGTGCAGAAGCTCTTTAGTTTAATTAGATCCCATTTGTCAATTTTGGCTTTTGTTGCCATTGCTTTTGATGTTTTGGTCATGAAGTCTTTGCCCATGCCTATGTCCTGAATGGCATTGCCTAGGTTTTCTTTTAGGGTTTTTATGGTTTTAGGTCTTATGTTTAAGTCTTTAATCCATCTTGAGTTAATTTTTGTATAAGGAAGGGGTTCAGTTTCAGTTTTCTGCATATGGCTAGCTAGTTTTCCCAGCACCACTTATTAAATAGGGAATCCTTTCCCCATTGTTGTTTTTGTCAGGTTTGTCAAAGATCAGATGGTTGTAGATGTGTGGTGTTATTTCTGAGTCCTCTGTTCTGTTCCATTGGTCTGTATATCTGTGTTGGTACCAGTACCAGGCTGTTTTGGTTACTGTAACCTTGTAGTATAGTTTGAAGTCAGGTAGCATGATGCCTCCAGCTTTGTTCTTTTTGCTTAGGATTGTCTTGGCAATGTGGGCTCTTTTTTGATTCCATATGAACTTTAAAGTAGTTTTTTTTTTTCAATTCTGTGAAGAAAGTCATTGGTAGCTTGATGGGAATGGCATTGAATCTATAAATAACTTTGGGCAGTGTGGCCATTTTCACAATACTGGTTATTCCTATCCATGAGCATAGAATATTCTTCCATTTGTTTGTGTCCTCTTTTATTTCCTTAAGCAGTGGTTTGTAGTTCTCCTTGAAGAGGTCCTTCACATCCCTTGTAAGTTGTATTACTAGGTATTTTATTCTCTTAGTGGCAATTGTGAATGGGAGTTCACTCATGATTTGACTCTCTGTTTGTCTATTATTGGTGTATAGGAATGCTTGTGATTTTTGCACATTGATTTTGTATCCTGAGACTTTGCTGAACTTGCTTATCACTTTAAGGAGATTTTGGACTGAGACAATGGGGTTTTCTAAATATACAATCATGTCATCTGCAAACAGAGACAATTTGATTTCCTCTTTTCCTATTTGAATATCCTTTATTTCTTTCTCTTGTCTGATTGCCCTGGCCAGAACTTCCAATACTGTGTTGAATAGGCGTGGTGAGAGAAGGCATCTTTGTCTTGTGCTGGTTTTCAAAGGGAATGCTTCCAGTTTTTGCCCATTCAGTATGATATTGACTGTGGGTTTGTCATAAATAGTGCTTAATATTTTGAGGTACATTCCATCAATACCTCGTTTATTGAGTGTTTTTAGCATGAAGAGGTGTTGAATTTTATTGAAGGCCTTTTCTGCATCTATTGAGATACTCATATGGTTTTTGTCATTGGTTCTGTTTATGTGATGGATTATATTTATTGATTTGCAAATGTTGAACCAGCCTTGCATCTCAGGGATGAAGCTGACTTGATTGGTGGTGGATAAGCTGTTTTTTTCTTCTTCTTTTATTTTCTTTCTCTTTTATTTTATGTTTTTTTTTTTTTGAGACCGGGTCTCGCTCTATCACCCAAGCTGGAGTGCAGTGGCACCATCTCAGCTCACTGCAACCTCCACCTCCCAGGTTCAAGCAATTCTCCTGTCTCAGCCTCCTGAGTAGCTGGGCCTACAGGCACCCACCACCATGCCTGGCTAATTTTGTAATTTTTAGTAGAGACAGAGTTTCACCATATTGTTTAGGCTGGTCTCAAACTATTGACCTCAGGTGATGGTGGAGAAGTTTTTTAATGTGTTGCTGGATTCGGTTTGCCAGTATTTTATTGAGGATTTTTGTATCAGTGTTCATTAGTGATATTGGCCTGATATTTTCTTTTTTTATTGTGTCTCTGCCAGGTTTTGGTATCAGGATAATGCTGGCCTCATAAAAAAAGAGTTCGGGAGGAGTCCCTCTTTTTCTATTGTTTGGAATAGTTTCAGAAAGAATGGTACCAGCTCCTCTTTGTGCCTCTGGTAGAATTTGCCTGTGAATCTGTCTGGTCCTGCAGTGCTTTTTGTTGGTAGGCTATTAATTACTGCCTCAATTTCAGAACTTGGTATTGACCTATTCAGGGGTTCGACTTCTTCCTAGTTTAGTCTTGGGAGGGTGTATGTGTCCAGGAATTTATCCATTTCTTCTAGATTTTCTAGTTTATTTGCATAGAAGTGTTCATAGTATTCTCTGATGGTAGTTTGTATTCTGTGGGATCAGTGGTGATATCCCCTTTATCATTTTTTTATTGCACCTATTTGACTCTTCTCTCTTTTTTTCTTTATTAGTCTGGCTAGTGGTCTATCTTGTTGATCTTTTCAAAAAATCAGTTCCTGGATGCATTGATTTTTTTGAAGGGTTTTTCGTATCTCTATCTCCTTCAGTTCTGCCCTGATCTTAATTATTTCTTGTCTACTAGCTTTTGAATTTGTTTGCTCTTGCTTCTCTAGCTTTTTTTTTTTTTTTTAATTCTGATGTTAGGGTGTCGATTTTAGATCTTCCCTGCTTTCTCCTGTGGGCATTTAGTGCTATAAATTTCCCTCTTAACGCTGCTTTAGTTGTGTCCCAGAGATTCTGGTACATTATGTCTTTGTTCTCATTTGTTTCAAATAACTTATTTATTTCTGCCTTACTTTTGTTATTTACCCAGTAGTAATTCAGGAGCAGGTTGTTCAGCTTCCATGTAGTTATGCAGTTTGAGTGAGTTTTTTAATCCTGAGTTCTAATTTGATTGCACTGTGGTCTGAGAGGCTATTTGTTATGGTTTCCATTCTTGTGCTTTTGCTGAGGAGTGTTTTACTTCCAATTATGTCGTCTGTTTTAGAATAAGTGCTATGTGGTGCTGAGAAGAATGTATATTCTGTTGATTTGGAGTGGAGAGTTCCATAGATGTCTATTAGGTCTGCTTGGTCCAGAGCTGAGTTCAAGTCCTGAATATCCTTGTTAATTTTCTGTCTCATTGATCTGTCTAATATTTGTAGGTCTCTAAGAACTTGCTTTATGAATCTGGGTGCATATGTATTGGGTGCATATATATTTAGGATAGTTAGCTCTTCTTGTTGCATTGTTCCCTTTACCATTATATAATGCCCTTCTTTGTCTTTTTTGATCTTTGTTGGTTTAAAGTCTGTTTTATCAGAAAGTAGGATTGCAACCTTTGCTTATTTTTGCTTTCTATTTGCTTGGTAATTATTTCTCCATCCCTTTATTTTGAGCCTATGTGTGTCTTTGCATGTGAAATGGGTCTCCTAAATACAGCACACAGATGGGTCTTGACTCTATCCAATTTGCCAGTCTGTGTCTTTTAATTGGGGCCTTTAGCCCATTTACATTTAAGGTTAGTATTGATATGTGTGAATTTGATTCTGTCATTATGATGGTAGCTGGTTATTTTGCCCATTAGTTAATGCAGTTTCTTCACAGTGTTGATGGTCTTTACATTTTGGTATGGTTTTGCAGTGGCTGGTAGCAGTTGTTCCTTTCCATGTTTAGTGCTTCCTTCAGGAGCTCTTGTAAGGCAGGCCTGGTGGTGACAAAATCCCTCAGCATTTGCTGGTCTGTAAAGGATTTTATTTCTCCTTCACTTATGAAGCTTAGTTTGGCTGGATATGAAATTCTGGGTTGGAAATTGTTTTCTTTAAGAATATTGAATATTGGCCCCCACTCTCTTCTGGCTTGTAGGGTTTCTGCATAGAGATCCACTGTTAGTTTGATGGGCTTCCCTTTGTGGGTAACTCGACCTTTCCCTCTGGCTGCACTTAACATTTTTTCCTTCATTTCAACCTTGGTGAATCTGACAATTATGTGTCTTGGGATTGCTCTTCTCGAGGATTATCTTTATGGTGTTCTCTGTATTTTCTGAATTTGAATGTTGGCCTGTCTTGCTAGGTTGGGGAAGTTCTCCTGGATAATATCCTGCAGAGTGTTTTCCAACTTGGTTCCATTCTCCCCATCACTTTCAGGTACACCAATCAAACGTAGGTTTGGTCTTTTCATATAGTCCCATATTCCTTGGAGGCTTTTTTTGTTCCTTTTCTTTCTTTTTTCTCTAGTCTTATCTTCATGCTTTGTTTCATTAAGTTGATCTTCGATCTCTGATATCCTTTCTTCTGCTTGATTGATTCGGCTACTGATACTTGTGTATACTTCACGAAGTTCTCGTGCTATGTTTTTCACCTCCATCAGGTCATTTATGTTGTTCTCTAAACTGGTTATGCTAGTTAGCAATTCCTCCAACTTCTTTTGAAGGTTTTTAGCTTCCATGCATTGGGTTAGAACATGCTCCTTCAGCTCATGGGCGTTTGTTATTACCCACCTTCTGAAGCCTACTTCTGTCAACTCGTCAAACTCATTCTCCATCCAGCTCTGTTCCCTTGCTGACAAGGAGTTGTGATCCTTTGGAGGAGAAGAGGCGTTCTGCTTTTTGGAATGTTCAGCCTTTTTGTACTGGTTTTTCCTCATCTTCATGGATTTATCTACCTTTGGTCTTTACCATTGGTGATCTACGGATGGAGTTTTTGTATGGCTGTCTTTTTTGTTGACATTGACGCTATTGCTTTCTGTTTGTTAATTTTCCTTCTAACAGTCAGGGCCCTCTTCTGCAGGTCTGCTGGAGTTTGCTGGGGGTCCACTCCAGACCCTGTTTGCCTGGGTATCATCATTGGAGACTGCAGAACAGCAATGATTTGTGCCTGCTCCTTCCTCTGGAAGCTTCATCACCGAGGGGCACCTGCTAGATGCGAGCCAGATTTTTCCTGTATGAGGTGTCTGTCAACCCCTGCTGGGAGGTGTCTCCCTGTCAGGAGGCATGGGGGTCAGGGACCCACTGGAGGAGGCAGTCTGTCCCTTAGCAGAGCTCACGTGCTGTGCTGGGAGATCCACTGCTGTCTTCAGAGCCGGCAGGCAGGAACATTTAAGTCTGCTGAAGCTGCACCCGCAGCTGCCCCTTCCCCCAGGTACTCTGTCTCAGGGAGATGGAAGTTTTATCTACAATCTCCTGAATGGGGCTGCTGCCTTTCTTTCATAGATGCCCTGCCCAGAGAGGAGGAATCCAGAGAGACAGACTGGCTCTAGCGGCTTTGTAGCCTTGAGATGGGTTCCACACCCAGTTCGAACTTCCCAGCAGCTTTGTTTACACTGTGAGGAGAAAACAGCCTACTCAAGCCTCAGTAATGGCAGATGCCCCTCCCCCAACCAAGCTCCAGCTTCCCAGGTGACTTCAGACTGCTGTGCTGGCAGTAAGGATATCAAGCCAGTGGATCTTAGCTTGTTGGGTTCTGTGGAGGTGGGATCCACTAAGCAAGACCACTCGGCTCCCTGGCTTCAGCCCCCTTTCTAGGGGAGTGAACAGTTCTGTCTTGCTGGTGTTCCAGGCGCCACTAGAGTATGAAAAAAGACCTCCTGCAGCTAGCTCAGTGTCTTCCCAAACAGCTGCCCCGTTTTGTGCTTGAAACTCAGGGGCCTGGTGGTGTAGGCACCTGAGGGGATCTCCTGGCCTGTGGGTTGCAAAGACCATCGGAAAAGTGTAGTATCTGGGCTAGATAGCATCATCCCTCATGGCACAGTGCCTCTTGGCACAGTCCTTCACAGCTTCCCTTGGCTAGGGGAGGGAGTTCCTGACCCCTTGTTCTTCCCAGATGAGGTGACACCCCACCCTGCTTCTGCTCGCCCTCTGTGGGCTGCACCCACTGTCTAACCAGTCCCAATGAGATGAACCGGGTACCTCAGTTGGAAATGCAGAAATCACCCACCTTCTGTGTTGGTCTCACAGGGAGCTGCAGACCGGAGCTGTTCATATTCAGCCATCTTGCCAGCCCTCTTGACTTCCTGGTTTTAGTTGGTATGTGGTTACTCCTCTATTTGGAAGTGGTATGAAAACAAAAAAGGGTATTTTGGTGTAATATAATCAGGTACGGATGAGTTAAACAGATTTCTTTAGCACAGGGTTTCTCAGTACCTTTACCATGCAAATGTTATACTTGAATTTCTGAGAAATAGAATATAATTCCTTCCAATTCTAACTCTCCTCCTTTTCATCTCTCTGTCCCTCCCTGTACCTTTCTGTGAAGTATCTACTGAAACTGGTATTCTCAGCAACACAAATTAAGAACAGTTGATGTAGACATGGACAGTAAAATTATAGTCATTTGCCACATAATGACATTTCAGTTAAGGACGAACCAACTGCATATATAGTGGTGGTCCTATAAGATGATATTACTGTATTTTATTCTACCTTTTCTATGGTTAGATATGTTTAGATATACAAAAGCTTACCATTGTATTACAGCTGCCTATAGTATTCAGTCAGTGATATGCTGTACATGTTTGTAGCCTAGGAGCAGTAGGCTATACCATGTAGCCCAGTTGTGTAGTAGGCTACACCACCTAGATTTGTGTAAGTCCACTCTATGGTGTCACACAATGACTAAATCACATAATGATACGTTTCTCAGAGCACATCTTAGTTGTTAAGTGATGTATGACTGTATTTGTTTTTTAAAAATTATTTTTATTTTTATTTATTTCAATAGGTTTTTGGGGAACAGGTGGTGTTTGGTTACATTAATAAGTTCTTTAGTGGTGATTTCTGAGGTTTTGGTGCACCAGTCACCTGTGCAATGTACATTGCTCCCAATGTACAGTCGTTTATCCCTCATCTCCCTCCTACCCTTTCCCCTATGTCCCCAAAGTCCATTGTGTAATTCTTCTTCCTCTGCATCCTCATAGCTTAGCTCCCACTTATGAGTAAGAACATACAATGTTTGGTTTTCCATTCCTGAGTTACTTCACTTAGAATAATGGTCTCCAATTTCACCCAGTTTGCTGCAAATGCCATTTTTTTTCATTTGTTTTTATGGCTGAGTAGTATTCCATGGTAAGTATGTGTGTGTATATATATACCACATTTTCTTTATCCACTTTTTGCTTGATGGGCATTTGGGTTGGTTCCATATTTTTGCAATTGCAAATTGTACCACTATAAACATGCAAGTGCACATGTCTTTTTTGTATAATGACTTATTTTTCTCTGGGTAGATACCCAGGAGTGGTATTGCTGGATCAAATATTAGATCTACTTTTAGTTCTTTAAGGAATCTCAACATCATTTTCCATAGTGGTTGTACTAGTTTACATTCCCACAACATCCACACCAACATCTATTATTTTTGGATTTTTTTTTTACTATGGCCATTCTTGCAGGAGTAAGGTGGTATTGCATTGCGGTTTTCATGTGCATTTCCCTGATCATTAGTGAAGTAGAGCATTTTTTCTTATGTTTTTTGGTCATTTGCATATCTTCTTTTGAGAATTGTCTATTCATATCCTTAGCCCACTTTTTGATGGGATTGTTTTTTTTCTTTTGCTGATTTGTTTGTATTCATTGTAGATTCTGGATATGAGTCCTTTGTCAAAAGTATAGATTGTGAAGATTTTCTCCCACCCTGTGGATTGTCTGTTTACTCTGCTGATTATTTCTTTTGCTGGCATAAGCTTTTTGGTTAATTAATTCATATCTACTTGTCTTTGTTTTTGTTGACTTTGCTTTTGTGTTCTTGGTCATGAAGTCTTTGCTAAGCCAATGTCTGCAGGGTTTTTCCAATGTTATTTCCTAGATTTTTTATGGTTTCAGGTTTTAGATTTAAGTCTTTGATCCATACTGAGTTTTTTTTTTTTTTTTGTATCAGGTGAGAGATGAGGATCTAGTTTCATATGTGGCTTGCCAATTATCCTAGCACCATTTGTCGAGTAGGGTGTCCTCTCCCCACTTTATGTTTTTGTTTGCTTTGTTGAAGATCAGCTAGCTGTAAGTATTTGAATTTATTTCTAAGTTCTCTATTCTGTTCTATTGGTCTACGTGCCTATTTGTATACCAGTACCACGCTGTACATTTTGGTGACTATGGCCTTATAATATATTTTGAAGTTGGGTAATGTAATGACTCCAGATTTATTCTTTTTGCTTAGTCTTGCTTTGGCTATGTGGGCTCTTTTTTGGTTCAATTCATGTGGATTTTAGAATTCTTTTTCTAGTTCTGTGAAGAATGATGATGACATTTTGATGGGAATTGTATTGAATTTCTAGATTGCTTTTGGCAGTATGATCATGTTCACAATATTGATTCTCCCCATCCATGAGCCTGGGATGTGTTTCCATTTGTCTGTATCATCTATAATTTGTTTCACCAGTGTTGTGTAGTTTTCCCTGCAGAGGTCTTTCACCTTTTTGGTTGAATAGATTCCTAAAGTTTTGTTTTGTTTTGTTTTGTTTTTTGTAGCTATTGTAAAAGGGATTGAGTTCTTGATTTGATTCTACACTTGGTCGCTGTTAGTATAGAAGATCTACTGATTTGTGTACGTTAATTTTGTTTTCTGAAACTGCTGAAATTATTTAACAGTTCTAGGAGTTTTTTGGATGAATCTTTGGATTTTTCTATGTATGCGATCATATCATCAGCAAACACTGACAGTTCGACTTTCTCTTTTCTGATTTGGATACCCTTGAGTTTTTTCTCTTGTCTGATTGCCCTGGCTAAGATTTCCAGTACTATGTTGAATATAAGTAGTGAAAATGGGCATCCTTGTCTTGTTCCAGTTCTCAGGGGGAATGCTTTTAACTTTTGCCCATTCAGCATAATGTTGGCTGTAGATGGCTTTTATTGGTTGTCATAGATGGCTTTGAAACCTTGAAGTATGTCCCTTGTATGCTGATTTTGCTGAGGGTTTTAATCATAAAGGGATGTTAGATTTTGTCAAATGCTTTTACTACATCTATTGAGATGATCATGTTACTTTTGTTTTTAATTCCGTTTATGTGGTGTATCACGTTTATTGACTTGTAGATGTTAAACTGTCCTTGCATACCTGGTATAAAACCAACTTGATCATGGTGGATTATCATTTTGATATGCTGTTGGATTTGTTTAGCTAGTATTTTCTTGAGGATTGACATTTAGTTGTTGTTGTTGTTGTTGTTGTTTGTGATGTCCTTTCCTGGTTTTGGTATAAGGGTGATACTGGCTTCATGGAATGATTTAAGGAGAGTTCCTCTGTCTCTATCTTGTGGAATAGTGTCAAAGGTATTGGTACCAGTTCTTCTTTCAATGTCTGATAGAATTCAGGTGTGAATTCCTCCGGTCCTGGACTTTTTTTGTCAGTAATTTTTTTATTACCATTTCTATCTCAGTGCTTGTTATCTAAATTCCAAGGTATCTAAATTCTTCCTGATTTAAGGTAGGAGGATTGTATCTTTCCAGGGATTTTTCCATCTCCTCTAGATTTTCTAGTTTATGCAAGTAAAGGTGTTTATAGTAGTCTTGAATGATCTTTTGTATTTCTGTGGTGTCAGTTGTAATATTTCCCATTTTGTTTTTGATTGTGCTTATTTGGATTTTCTCTCTTTTTTTTTTTTTCCTTGTTTACTCTTGCTACTGGTCTATCAATCTTATTTATCTTTTCAAAGAACCAGCTTTTTGTTTCATTTATTTTTTGTATTTTTTTGTTTCAATTTCATTTAGTTCTGCTCTGATCTTGGTTTTTTCTTTCTTCTGCTGAGTTTGGGTTTGGTTTGTTCTTGTTTCTCTAGTTCTTTGAGGTATAACCTTAGATTATCTTTTGTGCTCTTTCTGTCTTTTTGATGTAGGCATTTAGGGCTACAAACTTTCTAGTTCTTTGAGGTGTGACCTTAGATTGTCTATTTGTGTTCTTTTAGACTTTTTGATGTAGGCATTTAGGGCTATAAACTTTCCTCTTAGCACCGCCTATGCTGTATCCTAGAGGTTTTGATAGGTTGTGTCACTATTGTCATTCAGTTCAAAAAATTTTTGAATTTTCATCTTGATTTTGTTGTTGACCCAATGATCATTCAGGAGCAGATTATTTAATTTCCATGTATTTGCATGGTTTTGAAGGTTCCTTTTGGAGTTGATTTTCAATTTTATTCCACTGTGGTCTGAGAGAGTACTTGATATAATTTTAATATTCTTAAATTTATTGAGACTTATTTCTTGGCCTAGGATATGGTCTATTTTGGAGAAAGTTTCATGCCCTGATGAATTGAATGTGTATTCTGTAGTTGTTGGGTAGAATGTTCTGTAAATATGTGTTAAATCCGTCCATGTATTCCAGGGTATAGTTTAAATCCATTGTTTCTTTGTTGACTTTCTTTTTTTTTTTTTTTTTTTTTTTTTTTTGAGATGGAGTCTTGCTCTGTCACCCAGGCTGGAGTGCAGTGGCATGATCTGGGCTCACTGCAAGCTTTGCCTCCTGGGTTCATGCCATTCTCCTGCCTCAGCCTCATAAGTAGCTGGGACTACAAGCGCCCACCACCATGCCCAGCTAATTTTTTTGTCTTTTTAGTAGAGACGGGGTTTCACCGTGTTAGCCAGGATGGTCTTTATCTCCTGACCTTGCGATCTGCCCCCCTTGGCCTCCCAAAGTGTTGGGATTACAGGCAGGAGCCACCGTGGTTGGCCTTTTCTTTGTCGACTTTCTATCTTGATGACCTGTCTGGTGCAGTCAGTGGAGTATTAAAGTCCCCCACTATTATTGTGTTGCTGTCTACCTCATTTCTTAAGTCTAGTAGTAATTGTTTTATAAATTTGGGATCTCCAGTGTTAAGTGCATATATATTTAGGATTGTGATTTTTTTTGTTGTTGTTGGACTGTCATTTTATAATTGTATAATGTCCCTCTTTGTCTTTTCTAACTGTAGGTGCCTTAAAGTTTGTTTTGTCTGATATAAGAATAGCTGTTCCTGCTCGCTTATTGTTTCCATTTGCCTGGAGTATCTTTTCCCATGCTTTTACCGTAAGTTTATGTAAGTCTTTATGTGTCATGTGAGTCTCTTGAAGGCAGCAGATTCTTGATTGGTGAATTCTTATCCTTTCTGCCATTCTGCATCTTTTAAGTGGAGCATTTAGGCCATTTATATTCAGTGTTAGTATTGATATGTGAGGTACTATTCTATTCATCATGGTATTTGTTGCCTGAATACTTTGTGTTTTTCTCATTGTGTTATTATTTTATAGGTCCTGTGAGATTTATGCTTTAAGAAGATTCTATTTTGGTCTATTATGAGGATTTGTTTCAAGATTTAGAACTCCTTTTAGCAGTAGTTGTACTGCTGGCTTGGTACTGGAAAATTCTCTCAACATTTGTTTGAAAAAGACTGTATCTTTCCTTTATTTATGATGTTTAGTTTCACTGGATACAAAATTCTTGGTTGTTAGTTGTTTTGTTTAAGGAGGCTAAAGATAGGACTCCAATTCCTTCTAGCTTGTAGGGTTTCTGTTGAGAAATCTGCTGTTAATGTGATACGTTTTCCTTTTTAGGTTACCTGATGCTTTTGCCTCACAGCTCTTTAAATCTTTTCCTTTGTCTTGATTTTAGATAATCTAATGACTATGTGTCTAGGTGATGATCTTTTTTTTGTGATGAATTTCCCAGGTATTCTTTGAGCTTCTTGTGTATGATTGTCTAGATCTCTAGCAAGGCTGGGGAAGTTGTCCTCAGTTATTCCCTCAAATATGTTTTCCAAACTTTTAGATTTCTCCTCTTCCTCGGGAACAGCAATTATTATTATTATTATTATTTTTTGAGATGGAGTCTCACTCTGTTGCCCATGCTGGAGTGCAGTGGCGTGATCTCGGCTCACTGCAAGCTCCACCTCCCGGGCTCATGCCATTCTCCTGCCTCAGCCTCCCGAGTAGCTGGGACTACAGGTGCCTGCCATCACGCCTGGCTAGTTTTTTGTATTTTTAGTAGAGACAGAGTTTCACTGTGTGAGCTGGGATGGGATGGTCTCGATCTCCTGACCTTGTGATCTGCCCGCCTCGGCCTCCCAAAGTGCTGGGGTTACAAGCGTGAGCCACCGTGCCTGGCCAACAGCAATTATTCTTAGGTTTGGTTGTTTAACATAATCCCAAACTTCTTGGAGGCTTTGTTCATTTTTAAAAAATTCTTTTTCTTTATTAGCTTGGGTTAATTTAAAAGCCTTGTCTTCGATCTCTGAAATTCTTTCTTCTGCTTGTTCAATTCTATCACGGAGACTTTCCAATGTACTTTGCAATTCTCTAAGTGTTCTTCATTTCTGGAAGTTGTGATTGTTTTTTATTCATGCTGTCTATTTCACTGAAGAATTTTCCATTCATATCATGTATTATATATTTCATTTCTCTGTGTTGGACTTCAACTTTTTCTGGTACCTCCTTGATTGGCTTAATAGCCAACCTTCTGAATTCTTTTTCTGACACTTCAGACATTTCTTCTTGGTTTGGATCCATTGCTGGTGAGCTAGTGTGATATTTTGGGAGTATTAAATCATCTTGTTTTGTTATAGTACCAGAATTGTTTTTCTGGTTCCTTCTCATCTGAGTAGACTATGTTAGAGGGAAGATCTGGGACTCAAGGTTGCTGTTCAGATTCTTTTGTCCCACAGGGTGCTCCCTTGATATGGTGCTCTCCCCTTTCCCCTAGGGATGGGGCTTTCTGAGAACTGAACTGCAGTGATTGTTTTTGTTTTTGTTTTTTTCTGGATCTAGCCACCCAGTGGAGCTACCTGGCTCCAGGATGGTACTGTGGAGTATGTGCAAAGAGTCCTGTGATGTGATCTGTCTTCAGGTTTTTCAGTCATGGATACCAGCACCTGCTCTGGTGTAGGTAGCAGGGGAGTAAAATAGACTCTGTGAGTGTCTTTAGTTGTATTTTTGTTTAGTGTGCTGGTTTTGTGTTTGTTGGCCTCCAGCCAGGAGGTGGCACTTTCAAGAGTGTATCAGCTGCAATACTATAGGGAGGATGCAAACTTGCCCTAGGGTTGGCTTGTTAGGTGTTCAGATTTCTCAGGCAGTGGGCAGAGCCATAGAGCTCCCAAAGGATTATGTCCTTTGTCTTCAGCTACCAGGTCTAGAGAAAGACCACCAGGTGGGAGCAGGGTTAGGCATGTCTGAGCTCAGAGTCCTCTTGGGCAGGGCTTGCTATGGCTGCTGTGGAGATGGGGGTGTGGTTTCCAGGCCAATAGAGTTATGTTCCCAGGAGGGTTATGACTGCCTCTGCTGTGTCACACAAGTCGTGAGGGAAGTGAGGGAAAACCAGCAGATAGGGGCCTCACCCAGCTCCCACACAGCCCACAGTCTGAAAAGCCAGTCTTACGCCCACTGTGGCCCCTCAACAGCACTGAGTTTATTTCCAGGCAGCCAGTGAGCAGGGCTGAGAACTTGCCTTAGGCTACCAGACTCCCAGCTGAGAAAGCAAGCTGACTCAACAGTTCCTCAGCTGTCCCACAGAGCCTGAAGCAGCAATCCACCTACTTCAAAGGGCCTACGGATTCTCTCAACTTTCCTGGCATGTTCCTGTGGTAGGTGTTGGAGCAAAAGTTCATGATATGGGTCTCCACATGCTGCTCTGTCCATCTGAGTGGGAGCTGCTAGTTTGTCCTGCCTCTTATCTGCCATTTTCCCTCAATAAATTGTTTGACTATATTTGAGTGTGGGGAAATGATGCACCAACCTTATACCACAAGTATTGGAATTTCAACCCTGCTACCACCAACTAAAATCTGTTAAGAAAACATGAGATTTTCCAAACAAATGCCTTAGAATGCAAACATTGAGCTGAATGATTGGAGATTGGGTGAGGGACAGATGGTGACTGGGGTGACAGACTAGGTCTTTATCAATTTCTGACAGAGATGACCTCTGAATCAAGGCAGGAAGAAGCCTTGTACTGCCTTGTTTTTCTCCTGATGGAATTTTCTCCATGGAAATGTTTTTGAACTCAAGGGATTTTTTGGAGCCTGGTATGGAGCTAATGTTGTGATACAAATATATATATATATACACACACACACACACATATGTATATTATTTTATATATATATGGGGAGATATACATATCTCATACAAATATATATATACACATACATATGGAGATACACATATAAATATGTGTATGTGTATATATATGTGTGTGTGTATATATATATATGGAGAGAGAGAGAGAACTAAATTGAGTCTTAAGCCAAAATTATTTCACATTCTGTTTGTTTGTGCCAGAGCATGGTGCAGCTGTGGTTGTTCAGTGCATCCCTGGTTATGGCCCTGTTGTGGTCCTGGCCCCTGTTGCAGAGTAGAGGGAGGCCTGGAGGACTGTGCTGACAAGGGTGTTGGAGTGTGTTCTGAATGGGGCCTGACAGCTGCATTGTGTGCTCACTCCTCAGCTGGGCTGAGTTGAGGTTTGAGAGGTTTCCTCTCCTCTCCTCTTGGCCAATTTCTCACCTTTGTTGACTCGTCAGATACAACTTTTTTGTTGAATCCAAGATATGGTATGGGAATGACAGCAGTCTCTGTTTTCTTTCAACTGCTCTTTAAGAGCATAAGCATTTGATTTGGGAGTGCCAGGCAGGACTACTTTCCCTCTCATGTATTTCTTGAAGGTTTGTGTCTATAAATGTCCTCTGGGGGACTGGAAAATGGCTTTCTTTTGAAACCAGGTTTTCCTGAGGAGTGGAACTTTTGCAAAAAGAAGTTGTCTTGCTGAGGACTTGGCCTGCCTCTGCTGAGATGACAAGAGAGCGTGAAGAGATTGGCGGTTCAAGCATGCTTGATTCAGGGCAAGGTAAGAACAAAAAAGAGAAGGTACACCTCCAGGGAGGCACAGGCTGTCTTTCATTTCTAAGTAAAACTTAGCAAGACTGTGGGTTATGATTTGAATAAGAGGTTAACATTGAATTTGGTGAGAGAATACCTGAAAACCCTATGAGGACATTCTATAATTTTCCTCTAGCAACTATGTCAATATTTTTTAAAAAAACAAATTTCCAACAGTGAATGGCAGAGCTGGTGAGGCTACAGTGGCATCATCAGCATTAAGTGAGTACTTGCCCTTTGTTAGATATTGTACACACAATCACTTATAATCCCAATTTCTGATCAGCAGGGCTGATATTGGAGAGAGTGGGAACATGCCTCCTTGAAGTATGACACTTTAGCATGGGGGTTGTTTTGAGCTGCAGGCAATTAAGAAGCAGCACACTCTCCATGTATCTTCCTAAAAGCAGTGCATAAATTTTCCTTTGTGAAGGTCTTCGCCTCCTCCTACTCCATACCAGCAGGGGGAAAAACAACCATTATCTATCATTGGAGAGAGAAGGTTAGCATGGAGATGGGTTTGTGTAAACAAACCTAACTGCAATCACCCTTGTTTTCTGTTAGTTTTTCTTATATATGTACCTTTTCACAATTTACCACCCCTAGAAATCCAAGCCCTTTTTCCTTTATCTTATTACTTTTCCGTAATTTATCACTCTTTGTTGAAATTGTATATGAATCCACCAAATTTCACTACTTCTTTAGGGTCTTCATTTCTTTCCTCTGAAGGCCTTTGTGCACATAAAAATTAAAATATTAACATCAGCTAAAATTTGTTTGACTTTTCTCCTGGCTTTTGTCACTTTAATTTCCAGGCCCTAGTCAAAGAATATAAGAAGGTAAGGAAAATCTCTTTTCTTCCTTACAATATCATTGCTTGATAGATGAGGGAACTGGAGGTCATGCCCTACCCAAGGGATGAGGCCAAGATTCTAACCCAAGGCTGTGGGTCTCCAAATCCTGTACTCATTCACATTACCTTGTTTCCAGTAATGCCATCTGTGAGACTTGTCTACACAGGACTGCATGCCAGGACAAAATTTTGGGACACAGCAGAGCTGTGGCACAGGGTCCACATTGTTTAGACAAGACTTTGAACACCACAATAAAGAAGTCATTCTATTTGCTCTCAATATGACATAACAGGATCAGGAGTCAGCTCTGTCTCCACCCCTGTGTGTGTCACAATCATGGGCTTTGGGGTTGGGCTGACCTAGGCTGGAATCAAAGCTTTCAACCCCCTTAGGTTTTTGAGTTTAGATAAATAGCTTAACTCCTTAAACCTGCTTCCTCATTTGAGATAAGGGATATGATAGTTTTCCCTAGTACAGTTGATGAAAAATTTTAAACAGATACCTCATTCATTCATTGTAAGAGTTAATACTGTATCTCTCTCTCTCACTCTCTCTCTCTATCTTTCTGTCTCTCTTTCTGTTTCTGCTTTGGCCACTAGGAACCTCAGAGCCAATCTAGGGCTCATCTGTACCAGTGGCACAGGCTCAAATGGGCTTTATTTCTGCAATGTATTATTTCATTCTTCTGTGGACTTCCTGTTGCATTTCCACTTGCTGTGAGCTTTTACTTAATATTTTAGTATTTACTTGCGTGGATTTCTGCTAAAAGCTTATAAAAGAACAATAAAATAAGTAATAAGAGATCTCATGAATTATTGCTTTCTATACTCTAGGAGTTTGAGATTATTTCCTCTGTGCAATTTGGAAAAGTTACGTGAGTATTTGAAATGTGTTTCTTGATATGCAGGGTCAAGGAGTCACTGGAGCTGACTGGACAAGTAGAGATCCTAAGCTGGTAGGGGATGTATTAATTTCACAAAGGACTTGGTGTAGGTGACAGTTTAACCCACACAGTGAAAGAGTCAACCTACAGCGTTAGTGGTTTCTCATTTTCAAAGGAGATGGTTAGATGATTTTTTATTATTAGTATTATTTTTTCTCATGGTTCTGATACTAATTTTACTGATCTCACTTAATGGGTTACATGGTAATCTTCATCACTTTATGAACTCTATGTTTGTTTTTAATAGTCATTAATCAAAACAATATTTGGGAGTTTCTATGTCAGTTTCTGGCTCGGATAGTTTAGTGTCTTTGTAGGGATCAAAGCTACCAAGGCCCAGCAGATTTGTTGTGGAGCAGCTGCAAAGCTGAGGAGAGGTGTGTCTGAGCAGTTCTTTGCTGATTTTGTGGATGGAGCATTGGCTGGAAAGCTGTAAACCTGGATTTTAGCCACATATTAGCTGTCAACTTTCTGGGTACTCTGCAATAAGCCACTTCTTTGGTTTGCAAAGCAGGGAATTAGACAAGATTGTCTCTACTTTTTCTTCCAGAACTGCTAACATTCCATCACTCCACACTTTTTGGCAAATGCAGTAGGAACGGCCTTTGGGAGTGGTACCATTTCCCTTGGTGGAGGCTTAGTGGCCCTGTGGGCTCTTCTCCCATCTTTTTCAGCAGTGTGCATGCCCTTACTACCCCAATACCATGCCCAGCTCCAGCTCTTCTGAGAGACACCCCATGCTGAAGATTTTCCTGACCTTCTGTCAACCACATTTCATTTGCTGCTCATCTGCTGAAAAATACCATTTCCTCTCAGGGACTTGTTAGAACATACTCTGATAGGATGAATATGATTCTTGCCAATTTCCCAGGTTCACTCCAGGTTCTTTGCAAGAGAAAGATTGCTGGGAAGTACAAATTTAACTCCCTCCCTGCAGTGAGTCTCAAATGAAAAATTTTCAAATTTGAGATAGGCAAATGAGGATCTAAGATTGCTCAGGGCACACCACAATCTTTCCCTCATTTCTGCAGATGGGACTGCTCCACACAGCAACCTGGAAGCCCTTTCCTGGCAGTGGTGATGTGCTCACCTTTGCATCCTCCACAGCCCCTGCCCTGCTTATACGGGTTAGTTGCCTAATGAGAGCATCTTAAGTTAAAGCAGTGCATTTAGTTTGTAAATTCCCTGACTTTCAGCTATTTCAGGGGTTAAGGATAAACTAAAAAATATGTAGATAAGGCCAGGCATGGTGGCTCACACCTGTAATTCCAGCACTTTGGGAGGCTGAGGTGGGCAGATCATGAGGTCAGGAGTTTGAGACCAACCTGGCCAATATGGTGAAACCCTGTCTCTACTAAAAATACAATAATTAGCCAGGCATGGTGGCACACACCTGTAGTCCCAGCTCCTAGGGAGGCCGAGGCAGAAGAATTGCTTGAACCTGAGAGGCGGAGGTTGCAGTGAGTTGAGATCACATCGCAGCACTCCAGCCTGAGCGACACAGCAAGACTAAGTTAAAAAAAATAAAAAATAAAAAAATAAAATAGGGAAAGGGCAGGGGGTGGTGGGTGAAAGAACATGATGGACTGAATTAATTGATGTCAAGCTCATTAGTTGAGAGTTCTTTCCATAGTGACTTCAATTTATTTCTTTTTTTGTGCAAGTATTTGTGAAACATTTTGAGTATAGACTGCTGAAAAGTTATTTTTCCTTATTACTACTATGTTACCTCTTGCCAGTTATAATTGTTAACTTCTTTCAGAGCAGGTGAATTTATCTGTAGCCAATCTCAGCAGTTTCTGGATTCCTTTGAATTGTTTTGATTCTAAAGTGATAAGGACGTGCAAAATATAGGTCATTTTAGGTAAGCTCTCGCTCGAGTTGTTGCATTTTTTAATCTATGCTGTTGTCAGAAGCTGCGCCCAGGTTATATCTTCACTTCCCATCTTACTTGATCCTTGATGAGTGCCCTCCAGCATTCTAACTCTGGCACAAACATCATGTAGTGCAATTTAATCTAATCCAGCCCAGCAAGACTCAACTTTCTTCAAGTCAACAGTTTTATTTTGGAGAGTGCCTATTAAGTGCCAGAAACTCCGCTTGCACTGAGAATATGAAAATGATTGGGTATTACCCTTGTACTCAAGCCCATCTGATGGGCATGCCACCTACAGTCCCCTTCCAGGGCAAGCAGGAGAATGGAAGGATACCGGGCCTGGAGAAGTGGAGAGGGGTGCAACTTTCCAAGTGCTGAGCAAGGAAGAAGTTGAGTATATGAGAAACAGAAGGAAGTCATTGGGGGAAACATGTTCTGAAAACAATGTAAGGGAAGAAAGCTAGCAAGACCCGAGGCTGGAAGAGATGGGATGCCACAACAGCGAGTGAGAGAGAGAGATGAGAAAATGGTGAAACAGCCAACTCCAGAGAAGAGGTCAGGAGGTTTCCCAGACTCTTTTCGTAATTACCCAGAAGCCATGGGAGCAGCGATGCTCGGGTATACAGAGCACTGCCAGGGTGACCTGGCCATGCAGTGCTACTCTTAACAGAGTTGCAGCCATACCTTGGGCTTAGCCTGGGTAGGGCTGAAAAACAAATCCCGGGAGATTCTTGAAAATAGGGGCCTACGACAAAATTTCTGATGAGTTTCAAGAACAAGGTTCATAGGAATGATAGATGCAAATGATGGGAGAGTGAAGCCAGAGGGCAGGATTTTCAAGTTTGTGTCTGTGAAGCCAAACCATTCTGAGTCACAGCCAAGTTCAAAGATGAAGTTACATTGCTGCTTACAGGTGACTAGGAGTACAGGAGTTTTGAAGATAAGTGTTACGTACATCACCCGGGTGGGTGCTGAAGTTATTCAGGGTCAGGGGAGAAGAAAAGGCAGGCAGGGAAATGGGACAGGAGCCATGGCCCTTGGAGAATGTGAGAGTACAATAATGTAGGAAATTATGCAGCAAGCGATGGAGAAGAGTCCACAGGAGAGAGAAGGGGATATGAGAGGAAGGTGCCTCTCTGGGTACATCCATTTTTTTTTTCTTTTTCTTTCTTTTCTTTTCTTTTTTTTTTTTTTATTTTAAATTTCCATGTGCTTGTTAGGGCTGTCAATCTCAGCAATCCTCCAATTCCCATCTCAGGAATGAGCATATGACCCAGGCCCTACCAATCCTAGCATTCTTATCAAGTAGCTGGTCCAGTGTTTCATTCCAAGAAAGTTAGTTTAGTTTGATTTTGTTTTTTGCCTTGTTCTTTATTCTATTGATATAGTCCAAGCACCCAGAACTGGAGGAATTTGGTAAATATTTTTTAAATAAATGGATATAGATATTGGAAAACAATTAGGTAGAGTCACTAATCTGGAATAATGGGAAGCTGGGGCTGCTAGCAGCGACCTTACCCATGTCATGCAAAAGCTTTTCTACAGAATAAAGTTAAGCAGAGAAAATCAGAGAAGGGAGATGAGGAGAGAGTGAGAGGAAGGGGAGAGGAGGGAAGAAAGTCCTGGCTGCAGTGAATCCCTGTTCCAGTTGTGGAAACCACAGCCCTTTAGGAGCTTCCTTTGAGGCCGCCTCAGCATCCTTTCCAGTGTGTAAGCAACACAATCCCTGTTAGTTGCTCTGGTTCACTTTCTGTATCTGCAGTTGAAAGAGAACTAGCACAAGAGGTGAGGCAATGTTCACCAGTGTCTTCTGGCCGTGTTGAGCTGGAAAAGTGCTACCCTGCTGCTGGGGATAGGAGGCCTAGAGGAAACGTGCCACCTCCACCTGTGCCTTCAGTGGGACTGCCACAGGCAGTCAGCTGGTGGGATGCGGGGCACAGACTTGTCTGTTTCCTCAATTCCTTGGACTTTATGGACACCTTTTAAAACACAAATACTCATGAGTACTAGGGGAAAGGCCTTACATTGTATCAGGATTATTTTAAATAAGAGCCAGATGGACCACCAGGATAGAGCCTAATGATCTCATTGTATGTCTCAAAAAGCCAAAGCCTAGAGGAATTAAAAGCCTGTCCTAATCACTAGATGAGCACATGGTCTAGCAAAGGCTGGATACTGCCTAGACATTTATGGAATGATGAATGTGCTCTTCTGAAATGAAGAGTGATGACTACAAGATGGAGACAGGACATCTGCTCACAATTGACTGGACCCAGCATATTTGCTTGGTTGACAGGAATCAAGGTGCCGAGAGAATGGGGGTCCAGGCTGGAGTTGGTGAAGCAGATCAAAGGCAGTGGGTGCCCTCTTCCCAGCTTTGCCTTCTGCAGCTTTTGTCAGGTGCCACACAGCAGAAGTAAAGGAATAACGGGCTCTCTTTTTTTTTGACTATGAATGTTTTGTTCATGATTCGCCGTTAATTTATATTTGCTGAGAGTCAGCTATATGCCAGGTGCAGTGTTATCTCCAGTAGGGGCCATGGTGATGAATCACCAAAGTAAAACCATTTTTGCTATGGTTTAGCTGTGTCCTGACTCAAATTTCATCTTGAATTGTAGTTCCCATAATCCCCATGTGTGGAGGGAAGGACCCAGTGAGAGGTAATTGAATCACAGGAGTGGTTTCCCCCATGATATTCTCATGATATGAGTAAGTTCTCATGAGATCTGATGGTTTTTTTTAGAAGTTCCTCTCAGTATTTATTTATTTATTTATTTTTACACTTTAAGTTCTAGGGTACATGTGCACAACATGTAGGTTTGATACATAGGTATACATGTGCCATGTTGGTTTGCTGTGTCCATCAGCTTGTCATTTACATTAGGCATTTCTCCTAGTGCTATCCCTCCCCCAACTCCCCACCCCACAACAGGCCCCCAAGTGTGATATTCCCTGCCCCGTGTCCAAGTGATCTCATTGTTCAATTCCTACCTATGAGTGAGAACATGTGGTGTTTGGTTTTCTGTTCTTGTGATAGTTTGCTGAGAATGATAGTTTCCAGCTTCATCCATGTCCCTGCAAAGGACATGAACTCATCATTTTTTATGGCTACATAATATTCCATGGTGTATATGTGCCACATTTTCTTAATCCAGTCTATCATTGATGGACATTTGGGTTGATGCCAAGTCTTTGCTATTGTGAATAGTGCCACAATAAACATACAAGTGCCTGTGTCTTTATAGTAGCATGATTTATATTCCTTCGGGTATATACCCAGCAATGGGATTGCTGGGTCAAATGGTAATTCTAGTTCTAGATCCTTGAGGAATTGCCACACTGTCTCCCACAATGGTTGAACTAATTTACACTCCTACCAAGAGTGTAAAAGCATTCCTATTCCTCCACATCCTCTCCAGCATTTCCTGATTTTTTAATGATTACCATTCTAACTGGCGTGAGATGGTATCTCATTGTGGTTTTGATTTGCATTTCTCTGATGACCAGTGATAATGAGCATTTTTTCATGTGTCTGTTGGCTGCATGGATGTCTTCTTTTGAGAACTGTTTGTTCATATCCTTTGCCCTCTTTTTGATGGGGTTGTTTTTTTCTTGTAAATTTGTTTGAGTTCTTTGTAGATTCTGGATATCAACCCTTTGTCAGATGGATACATTGCAAAAATTTTCTGCTGTTCTGTAGGTTGTCTGTTCACTCTGATGGTAGTTTCTTTGCCATGCAGAAGATCTTCAGTTTAATTAGATCCCATTTGTGTATTTTGGCTTTTGTTGCCATTGCTTTTGGTGTTTTAGACATGAAGTCCTTGCCCATTCCTATGTCCTGAATGGTGTTGCCTAGGTTTTCTTCTAGCATTTTTATGGTTTTAGGTCTAACATTTAAGTCTTTAATCCATCTTGAATTAATTTTTGTATAAGGTGTAAAGAAGGGATCTAGTTTCAGCTTTCTACATATGGCTAGCCAGTTTTCCCACCACCATTTATTAAGTAGGAAATCCTTCCCCCATTTCTTGTTTTTGTCAGATTTGTCAAAGAGCAGATGGTTGTAGATGTATGGTATTATTTCTGAGGCCTCTGTTCTGTTTCATTGCTCTCTATATCTCTTTTGGTACCAGCACCATGCTGTTTTGGTTACTATAGCCTTGTAGTATAGTTTGAAGTCAGGTAGTGTGATGCCTCCAGCTTTGTTCTTTTTGCTTAGGATTGTCTTGGCAATGTGGGCTCTTTTTTGACTCCATATAAACTTTAAAGTAGTTTTTTTCATTTCTGTGAAGAAAGTCATTGGTAGTTTGATGGGAATGGCATTGAATCTATAAATTACTTTGACTAGTATGGCATTTTCATTATATTGATTCTTCCTATCCATGAGCATGGAATATTCTTCCATTTGTTTGTGTCCTCTTTTATTTCCTAGAGTAGTGGTTTGCAGTTCTCCTTGAAGAGGTCCTTCACATCCCTTGTAAGTTGGATTCCTAGGTATTTTATTCTCTTTGTAGCAACTGTGAATGGGAGTTCACTCATGATTTGGCTCTCTGTTTGTCTGTTAATGGTGTATAGGAATGCTTGTGATTTTTGCACATTGATTTTGTATCCTGAGACTTTGCTGAAGTTGCTTATCAGTTTAAGGAGATTTTGGGCTGAGACAATGGGGTTTTCTAAATAAACAATCATGTCATCTGCAAAGAGAGACAATTTGACTTCCTCATTTCCTAATTGAATACCCTTTATTTCTTTCTCTTGCCTGATTGCCGTGGCCAGAACTTCCAACACTATGTTGAATAGGAGTGGTGAGAGAGGGCATCCCTGTCTTGTGCCAGTTTTTAAAGGGAATGCTTCCAGTTTTTGCCCATTCAGTATGATATTGGCTGTGGATTTGACATAAATAGCTCTCATTATTTTGCGATACGTTCCATCAATGCATAGTTTATTGAGTGTTTTTTAGCATGAAGTGCTGTTGAATGTTGTCAAAGGCCTTTTCTGCCTCTATTGGGAAAATCATGTGGTTTTTGTCGTTGGTTCTGTTTATGTGATGGATTACGTTTATTGATTTGTGTTTGTTGAACCAGCCTTGCATCTCAGGGATGAAGCTGACTTGATCATGGTGGATAAGCTTTTTGATGTGCTGCTGGATTTGTTTGCCAATATTTTATTGAGGATTTTCTCATTGATATTCATCATGTATATTGGTCTAAAATTCTTTTTTGTTGTGTCTCTACCCAGCTTTGGTAACAGGATGATATTGGCCTCATAAAATGAGTTAGGGAGGATTCCCTCTTTTTCTATTGATTGGAATAGTTTCAGAAGGAATGGTACCAGCTCCTCTTTGTATCTCTGGTAGAATTCTGCTGTGAATCCCTCTGGTCCTGGACTTTTTTTGTTTGGTAGGCTATTAATTATTGCCTCAATTTCAGAGCCTGTTATTGGTCTATTCAGAGACTCAACTTCTTCTTGGTTTAGTTTTGGGAGGTTGTATGTGTCCAGCAATTTATCCATTTCTTCTAGATTTTCTAGTTTATTTGTGTAGAGGTGTTTATATTATTCTCTGATGGTAGTTTGTATTTCTGTGGGATTGGTGGTGATATCCCCTTTATCATTTTTTTGCTTCTATTTGATTCTTCTCTGTTTTCTGCTTTGTTAGTCTTGCTAGCAGTCTATCAATTTTGTTATCTTTTCAAAAAACCAACTCCTAGATTCATTGATTTTTTGAAGGATTTTTTGTGTCTCTGTCTCTTTCAGTTCTGTTCTGATCTTAGTTTTTCTTGCCTTCTGCTAGCTTTTGAATGTGTTTGCTCTTGCTTCTCTAGTTCTTTTAACTGTGATGTTAGGGTGTCGATTTTAGATCTTTCCTGCTTTCTCTGTGGGCATTTAGTGCTGTAAATTTCGCTCTAAACACTGCTTTAAATGTGTCCCAGAGATTCTGGTATGTTGTGTCTTTGTTCTCATTGGTTTCAAAGAACATCTTTATTTCTGCCTTCATTTCATTATTTACACAGTAGTCATTCAGGAGCAAGTTGTTCAGTTTCCATGTAGTTGTGCAGTTTTGAGTGAGTTTCTTAATCCTCAGTTCTAATTTGATTGCACTGTGGTCTGAGAGACAGTTTGTTGTGATTTCTGTTCGTTTACATTTCTTAAGGAGTGCTTTATTTCCAATTATGTGGTCAATTTTAGAATAAGTGCAATGTGGTGCTGAGAAGAATGTATATTCTATTGATTTGGGGGGGAGAATTCTGTAGGTGTCTATTAGGTCTGCTTGTTGCAGAGCTGAGTTCAGGTCCTGGATATCTTTGTTAACCTTCTGTCTCATTGACCTGTTAATGTTGACAGTGGGGTGTTAAAATCTCCCATTATTATTGTGTGGGAGTCTAAGTCTCTTTGTAGGTCTCTAAGGGCTTGCTTTATGAATCTGGGTGCTCCTGTATTGGGTGCACATATATTTCGGATAGTTAGCTCTTCTTGTTGAATTGATTCCTTTACCATTATGTAATGGCCTTCTTTGTCTTTTTTGATCTTTGTTGGTTTAAAGTCTGTTTTATCAGAGACTAGGATTGCAATCCTTGCTTTTTGTTTTTTGTTTTTTTTTTTTTGCTTTCCATTTCCTTGGTAGATCTTCCTCCATAGTTTTATTTTGAGTCTATGTGCGTCTTTGCATGTGAAATGGGTCTCCTGAATACAGCACACTGATGGGTCTTGACTCTTTATCCACTATGCCAGTCTGTTTCTTTTAATTGGGGCATTTAGCCCATTTATATTTAAGCTTAATATTGTTATACTCGAGTTTGCTCCTGTCATTATGATGTTTGCTGGTTATTTTGTCAACTAATTGAGGCAGTGTCTTCATAGCATTGATGGTCTTTACAATTTGGCCTGTTTTTGAAGTGGTTGATACTGGCTATTTCTTTCCATGTTTAGTGGATCCTTCAGGAGCTCTCGTAAGGCAGGCCTGGTGGTGACAAAAATCTCTTAGCATTTGATCGTCTGTAAAAGATTTTATTTCTCCTTTACTTCTGAAGCTTAATTTGGCTGAATATGAAATTCTGAGTTGAAAATTATTTTCTTCAAGAATGTTGAATATTGGCCCCCACTTTCTTCTGGCTTGGAGTGTTTCTACTGAGATACCTGCTGTTAGTCTGATGGGCTTCCCTTTGTGAGTAACTGGACCTTTCTCTCTGGCTGCCTTTAACACTTTTTCCTTTGTTTCAACCTTGGTGAATCTGACAATTATGTATCTTGGGGTTGCTTTTATTGAGGAGTATCTTTGTGGTTTTTCTCTGTATTTCCTGAATTTGAATGTTGGCCTGCCTTGCTATGTTGGGGAACTTCTCTTGGATAATATCCTGCAGAGTGTTTTCCAACTTGGTTCCATTTTCCCCATCACTTTCAGGTACACCAATCAAATGTAGATTTGGTGTTTTCATAGTCCCATATTTATTGGAGTCTTTGTTCATTTCTTTATACTCTTCTTTCTCTAACTTTGTTTTCTCGCTTTATTTCATTAATTTGATCTTCAATCACTGATATCCTTTCTTCTACGTGATCAAATCGACTATTGAAGCTTGTGCATGCATCACAAAGTTCTCGTGCCATGGTTTTCAGCTCCATCAGGTCATTCAAGGTCTTCTTCTACACTGTTTATTCTGGTTAGTCATTCATCAAGATTTTTTCAAGGTTTTTAGCTTCCTTGTGATGGGTTTGAACATCCTCCTTTAGCTTGGAGAAGTTTGTTATTACTGACCTTCTGAAGCCTACTTCTGTCAACTCATCAAAGTCATTCTCTGTCCAGTTTTTTTCCATTGCTGGTGAGGAGCTGTGATCCTTTGGAGGAGAAGAGGCACTCTGATTTTTAGAATTTTCAGATTTCCTGCTCTGGTTTCTCCCCATCTTTGTGGTTTTATCTACGTTTGGTCTTTGATGTTGGTGGCCTACAGATGGGGTTTTAGTGTAGCTGACCTTTTTGTTGATGTTGATGCTATTCTTTTCTGTTTGTTAGTTTTCCTTCTAACGGTCAGGGCCCTCAGCTGCAGGTCTGTTGAAGTTTGTTGGAGTTCCACTCCAGACCCTGTTTGCCTGGGTATCAGCAGCGGAGGCTGCAGAACAGCAAATATTGCTGCCTGATCCTTCCTCTGGAAGCTTCATCTCAGAGGGGTACCTGCCTGTGTGAGGTGTCAGTTGGCCCCTACTGGGAGGTGTCTCCCAGTTAGGTTACAGGGGGTGCAGGGACCCACTTGAGGAGGCAGTCTGTCTGCTCTCAGAGCTCAAACGCTGTGCTGGGAGAACCACTGCTCTCTTCAGAGCTGTCAGACAGGGACATTTAAGTCTGCAGAAGTTGTCTGCTGCCTTTTTTTAGCTATGCCCTGCCCTCAGAAGTGGAGTCTAGAATCAGTAGACCTTGTTGAGCTGCCATGGGCCCCACCCAGTTCAAGATTTCTGGCTGCTTTGTTTACCTACTTGAAGCCTCAGCAATGGTGCACGCCCCTCCCCTAGCCAGGCTGCTATCTCACAGATTGATTTCTGACTGCTGCGCTAGCAGTGAGCAAGGCTCCATGGGTGTGGGAGCTGCCGAGCCAGGCACAGGAGAGAATCACCTTGTCTGCTGGTTGCCAAGACCTTGGGAACAGTACAGTATTTGTGCAGGGGGTATTCCCATTTTTCCAGGTAGTCTGTCATGGCTTCCCTTGGCTAGGAAAGGGAAATCCCAGACCCCTTGTGCTTCCCGGGTGAGGCAATGCCCTGCCCTGCTTTAGTTCACCCTCTGTGGGCTGCATCCACTGTCCATTCAGTCCCAATGAGAGGAACCAGATACCTCAGTTGGAAATGCAGAAATCACCCATCTTCTGCATCGTGCTGAGAGCTGCAGACCAGAGTTGTTCTTATTTGGCCATCTTGGAATGCCCCCTCGAGATCTGATGATTTTATAAGGGGCTTCCCCCTTTGCTGGGTTCTTATTCTTTCTCCTGCCACCCTGTGAAGAAGTGCCTTTCCCCATGATTGTAAGTTTCCTGAGGTTGCCCCAGCCATGAAGAACTGTGAGTCAATTAAACCTCTTTCCTTTATAAATTACCCAGTCTTGGGTATTTCTTCATACCCAACACAAGAAATCTGTAGCATGAGAATGGACTAATACAGTAAATTGGTACTGAGGGAGTGGGGTGCTGCTATAAGGATACCCAAAAGTGTGGACATGACTTTGGAACAGGCTAACAGGCAGAGGTTGGAACAGTTTGGAGGGCTCAGAAGAAGACAGAAAGATGTGGGAAAGTTTGGAACTTCCTAGTGACTTGGAGGGCTCAGAAAAAGACAGGAAAATGTGAAAAAGATTGAAATTCCTTAAAGACTTGTTGAATGGTTATAACCAAAATGCTGATAGTGATATGGACAATGAAGTTTAGGTTGCGGTGGTCTCAGATGGAGATGAGGAACTTGCTGGGAACCGGAGTAAAGGCGACTTTTGTTCTACTTTTCCAAAGAGACTGGCAGCATTTTGCCTCTGGCCTACAGATCTGTGGAACTTCGAACTTGAAACAGATTATTTAGGGTATCTGGTGGAAGAAATTTCTAAGCAGTAAAGCATTCAAGAGGTGATGGAGCATAAAAGCTTGGAAATTTTCAGCCTGACAATGCAGTAGAAAAAGAACAATCCATTTTCTGGGGAGAAATTCAAGCCTGCTGTAGAAATTTTGCATAAGTAATAAGGAGCCAAATGTTAATTGCCAAGATAATGGGGAAAATGTCTCCAGGGCACGTCAGAGACCTTCACAGTGCCTCCTACCATCACTGATCCAGAGGCCTTGGATGGAAAATTGGTTTTGTGGGCTGGGCCTAGGGCCTAGAGCCCAGGGCCCCCTGCTCTGTGTAGCCTTGGGACATTGTGTCCTGCATCCCAGCTGCTTCAGTCCCAGCAGAGGCTAAAATGGGCCAATAAGTAGCCTGGGCTATTGTTTCAGAGGGTGAAAGCCCCAAGCCTTGATGGCTGACATGTGGTGTTGGGTCTGCTGGTGCACAGAAATCAAGAGCTGAGGTTTGAGAACCTCTGCCTAGATTTCAAAGGATGTATGGAAACACTTGAATGTCCAAGCAGAAGTTTGCTACAGGGGTGGAGCCCTCATGGAGAACATCTGATATGGCACTGCAGAAAAAGAAATGTGGGGCTAGAGCCCCTACACAGAGTCCCCACTGGGGCACTGCCCCGGTGGAGCTGTGAGAAGAGGGCCACTTGCCTCCAGATCTCAGAATGGTATATCCACTGACAGCTTGCATGGTGCACCTGGAAAAGCTGCAGGCACTGAATGCCAGCCATGAAAGCAGCCGGGAGGGGGACTGTAACCTGCAAAGCCACAAGGGCAGAGCTGCCCAAGCCCATGGGAGACTACCTCTTGCATCAGCATGACGTGAATGTGAGACATGGAGTCAAAGGAAATAGTTTTGGAATTTTAAGGTTTAATGACTGCCCTATTGGATTTTGGACTTGCATGGGGCCTTTAGCCCCTTTGTTTCAGTCAATTTCTCCCATTTGGAACAGGTATATTTACCGAATGCCTGTACCCCCATTGGATCGAGGAAGTGACTAACTTTTGATTTCACAGGCTCACAGGTGGAAGGGACTTGCCTTGTCTCAGATGAGACTTTCGACTTGGACTTTTGGGTTAATGGCCAGAATGAGTGGAGACTTTGGGGAACAGTTGGAAAGGCATGATTTGTTTTGAAATGTGAATACCTGAGATTTGGGAGGGGCTGGGGCAGAATGATATGGTTTGACTGTGTCCTCATCAACATCTTATCTTGAATTAGTTCCCATAATGCCCATGTGTTGTGGAAGGGACCCAGTGGGAGGTAATTGAATCATGGGACAGTTTCTCCCATGCTATTCTCATGATAGTGAGTGAGTTCTCCTGTGATCTGATTTTTTTTTTAAGGGGCTTCCTCCTTTACTGGATTCTCATTCTCTCTCTCCTGCTGCCTTTGAAGAGGTGACTTCTGCCATGATTGTAAGTTTCCTGAGGCCTCCCCAGCCATATAGAACTGAGAGTCAATTAAACCTTTTTATAAATTACCCAGTCTTGGGTATTTCTTCATAGCAGTGTGAGAACAGATGAATACAATTCTTAATACAACCAAAAGGATGAATAGATAATCTCATGATTATCTATCATGATCATCTCTTTTCTTCTGCTTTTGTTCATTCTTTCATTCATGAATGACTGAGAGTTTGTACTTTCAAGACCTGAGGGTGAGCACTGAGCAGGAGATGTGATGGGGAATGAGATTTCAACAAATTTATCAGATGGCCTTTCCATAAATAATTGTATAGTTGAGAATTAGGACAGACTCCTACAAAAATAAGAACTAAGGAGGCGGAAATGCACTTTACAAAATTTCACAGCTGAAAGCAGGTTCCAGCTATGGTAGTCCAGCCAGATGGAATGCCTAGCAGGATGCAAAGAAGTTTTCTCTGTAGCAGTTTTTCTGCCTCAAAGATTTTCTGTGCCACCCACATAATCCACTGGAGGATAAACACAATGTTGGATAGTCTAGAAATGAGCCTCTTGCATGAGGACTATCTAAATGTTTTTCTTTGTTTCACTTTTAAATGAAATGCTTTCCACAAATAAATCATATAGCTTTGTTATTTGACTCTGAAGGAAACAACAACACTTATACCAGTAATGATTTGGAAAGACATTGTTTGCAAATAAGTAGATCTGCAGAAAATGTTATATCACTTTTTCAGTGAGTATGAAAGTCTTCTTGTGGGAGGTGGAGGGGAAAAAGCTTCTGTTTTTTTTTTTTTTGAGATGGAGTTTCGCTTGTTGCCCAGGCTGGAGTGCAATGGTGCGATCTCGGCTCACTGTAACCTCTGCCTCCCAGGTTCAAGCAATTCTCCTGCCTCAGCCTCCTGAGTAGCATGCGCCACCACCCCAGCTAATTTTGTATTTTTAATAGAGATGGGGTTTCTCCATGTTGGTCAGGTTGGTCTTGAACTCCCAACCTCAGGTGATCTGCCTGCCTCGGCCTCCCAAAGTGCTGGGATTACAGGCGTGAGCCACCACTCCTGGCCAAAAGCATCTGTTTTCTAAAGGTGTAAAACTGTGCTCACACTAGGGGACAAAGGAGGGGGAGGTAAAGTGCACTCAATATTAAGAGGGTGATTTAACAGATGGATAATATCAATTTTTTCCCCTAGGGTTGATGTCTTTTATAAACCATTCAAGGCTTTGACTATATCTCCATTGAAAGCGACTTATTTTATCTTATTTTACATTACCATTGGAAGAGTTTTTGTGGTAATGCATTTTAGAAACACATGGAAAAAAATAAGAGAGAATGATATTCAGTTGGTACAAAAGTAATCACTCTTGCACCAACCTACTAGTTTCCAGTGAGGAGACATGCATCAGCTATTTATTTCGTATAAGAAGTAAAATGGGAGACTTATACCTACCTCATGTGGTTAAACGTACAGACAGTCAGTGTTGGAACATAATCATCAGGCTCTGTAGATGGTTGCTGTCACTGTACTCTTTATATCCAGGCCCTGTAGGGTTTGGTACCTCTGAAAGGCAGACTGTGATGGGGAAGAAAAGTAAACCTCATAAAGTGTTTGATTCATGTGCTGGATATCAAGTGGTTGTGTCTCCATCTCCATGATAAAGACACAGAAAAGTTATGAGCATTAACATTTTTTCAAACATTTGTAAGTCTGAACTCTGCCAGTTTTATCCTAGAGAAGGTTCCCTCATGAACGTTAATCAACTACTCACAGTGCAGTGTCATTCAGCCTTTGCTGCCAGAGGCTCTGGGAGGAGGTAGCTATGAGACTGAGGAGTAAAACGTGTCTCTATCAACCAAAAATGTTTCTATTATGTAAACTTTGAGTAAACTTAAAATACACACTGAGCACTTCCCCTTCACATGCCAAACCAATGGACAGGATGCCATGGTTAAAATCCCCTGTGGTGTATCCTGGCCTCACCATTTTTGGGGTGGAGCTCAGTGCCTGTTTGTAATATACAAGCCCTTCAGCCCTTGAATCTTTAGGGGAGTCCCAAAATGCATTTCCCTTTGCCTTTCAAGTCTCCTTTTTCCTTTATTTCTGTACATTTCCATATTTCCTCCAAAGATTCCATCCTTTTTGTTTCTTTTTTCTTTTTTTTGAGATGGAGTTTCACTCTTGTTGTCCAGGCTGGAGTGCAATGGCATGATCTTGGCTCACAGCAACCTCTGCCTTCCAGGTTCAAGCTATTCTCCTACCTCAGCCTCCTGAGTAGCTGGGATTGCAGTCATGCACAACCACACCTGGCTAATTTTGTATTTTTAGTAAAACGGAATTTCTCCATGTTGGTCAGGCTGGTGATTCATTTCCTCTTGAAACTTCACAGTATGTGTTACAAACAATCCTCTTCTGTCTTCATCTTGTTCCCAGCAAGCTCTCTCTGCTGCTTGCCTTTGTGGACAACAGATCCCTTCTGAGAACCCTACGTCCATGATGGTCCTTTTGAGATGTCTGACGTTTCCTGGACACTCCACATACCCATAGCCTGTTAGGAGCAGTGGTGACTTCCTGGTTTCCCCTTGCAATTTCCTGGATTCTTCCAGGATTATGCAAAAACCCTTTCTTTCTGTTTCACAGATTCTGGCATCCCTTAAGATCACTTGCTACACTTATTAAGGATTTTGGAATTTCCTCCATCTTCTGCCATGCTCCATTAAGCTCTAAGGTAACTTTCTTCTTTTCTTTTCTCTTTTCTTTTCTTTTTTAGATGGAATTTTGCTCTTGTTGCCCAGGCTGGAGTGCAATGGTGTGATCTCGGCTCACTGCAACCTTCACCTCTGGGGTTCAGGTGATTCTCCTGCCTCAGCCTCCTGAGTAGCTGAGATTACAGACATGCGCTACCACACTCAGCTAATTTTTGTATTTTTAGTAGAGGTGGAGTTTCTCCATGTTGGTCAGGCTGGTCTCGAGCTCCTGATCTCCAGGTGATCCACCCGCCTTGACCTCCCAAAGTGCTGGGATTACAGATGTGAGCTACTGCGCCCAGCCAAGATCTAGGGGAGTTTTCTATCTAACATTCAAGACTCACATTCCTTGCTTATTTAAATAAAATAATTTTCACACTGATTTGACTTCTGCCATCTCAGAATCATAAGTTTGAGCAAGTCATAATCCAGGACCACTCCATGTTGACAAATTCAGTCTTCAGCAGCCTTTATGAGGCCCTCGGACCTCACAGAGGGGTTCGTCTCCAGCCTCTCTTGTGGCCCTCTTTGGTCTCTCTGCTCCCTGCTCTTTGCTGCTCTCTGACTCAGGTGCTGGGGTCTGGGTCACCAGCCTCTTCCCAGGCACATCCCCTTCCCCAGTCTCCCCAGCTCCTGTCCGGATGGACCTCCATCGCATGAACACATTCTGTTCCAGCATGAAACATTACTTTCATGAGCTCCTCTTTCCTGCACCTTTCTAATTTGCCTTTCTCAACCTCTTCCTTTTATAGCCAGCCCAAGATGTCCTAAGAAGAGTGATAAAAGCACTTTAGAATTCCAGCTCTAGGTCATAGGCATGTTGGACAGCAGAACCTAGTGAGATAAAAGGATAAAGACTGTTGGCCCTCCCAGCCCGAGGGGCCACCCCTGCAACTCCACACGCCCCATCTCATCCCAGGCAGAGGCTTCTCATTTGCAGGCACCCTCCCTTACTAAGGGCCTAGTTCAATTGTGTCCATTTAGAAACTTGAATCTCAGATCCAACAGAAACTCAATTTCCTTCCTCAACCCTTGCCTCCAATACTGGCCATGTGCAAACGGACCGTGTAGGGGAGGGCATGGCATGGATGAGGTGGTTGTGAAATGAGTGAGGGAAAGGCCTCAATCATCAAGGCTTATTCAGCCAGCTTCAGTGTGCACCGGGAAAATCACGAGCCACAGACACATGTGTGGCTGTTTTCCTGAAGAGGTTTTCGAGAGATTTCATATTTATACCATTTCCTTAAATAGGGGAGGGCATGTAGGGAGACGGGCCGGCAGGTGGTAAGGTGAGTGATTACATTCCTGTGAGACTTTGGTTGGTGCCCGGTAAATCTACATTTCACCTAAGATAAGGTGGATACACGAAGAGAGAAGGAATAAGGTAGAGGAAGGGCTGATCTCATCTAGACCTGGTTCTGCACCTGGGAGGAGAAGCTTGTTATTGACATTAGTGTGGAATGTGACTTTAGTTATAGGAGCTAGACTTAGATTGCAGACCTAACACTACAACTGGCATGTCCTTTCTTATAAGAGGGCAGACAAAGAATTGATTCATGAATGGTCTGTGGGGACAGCCCTGTGCAGACGCCTGAGGCTCTTCACCTTTCCCCGAGGACCTGGTTGATGCATAGCACTGGTCACAGCTATTCATTTGCAAGGGGGTGTTGCATGACTCAGCCTCCAGGCATAAGTTTGGGGATCCTGAGATTTTTAGACGTTCCTTTACAATTATAAGACCCAGGCAGTGAGGTCATCTCCAGGAAAGCCTAATCTATTTTCCTTCCCCCATCCACCCAGCTTCTGTCTCTGAGCCAAACCACAAGGCCCCTCCTCCTCACCCTATAAAACTGCAGCCTTGCCTCCATGCCTCAGCCGAGCGAGAGCTTTAGCGTCCATTTGAGTCACTTACACACTTCCTCAGCATGGCTGCCTTGAAAACTGTGCAGGCATCTGCCCTCCACATCACGCTCCCCGTCCCCTCTGGATCTGCCCTCCACATCAGGTGTCTCTGTACCCTCCGTTTCTTCAGGCAGCCTTGCCAGGTGTCCACCATGGTCATCTGCTTAAGGTGGTCCCTCCTCCTGTGGGACTGCTGTTGTTTTATCGCAGTGCTGTTTTTCTTTTAAACTCTCCTTTTGCTTTTAGGCCTAGACATTTGTTTTTCTTCTAGGTTTCATGTTATGGATCCCCCAGAATGAGAAATGTGAAATCAACAATTTCTGGGTCAATCAAAAACATTTGCTGTCCAAATCAATCCCGTGACCTCTGCCTTCTCATTCTGAAAGGAGCCACAGAGGGGTCACTACTGCGGCCTTTGGGTGGATTTCTGTGGACAGCAGTGATGCTGAGGACATCATGGCAAACTGCATTTTGTTCCTCGGTGATCCTGAAATAGCAGGGGCAGATGGGGTGAAGCGCTCCTGTGTACCCCTTTTCTATGTGGCTGGAGGCTGCCTCAAAATTCACATTCGTCTAAGGGAGCTCCTCTTTTTTCTCCAGTATAATCAGGGCTTCTCCTTTTGTCTGCAACTGCCTCTCTTCTGACACTAATGACAAAATCTAGATTCACACCCAGTCCAGCCTCTCATTGATCTCCTGAGGAAGCAGGATTCCTAGAGAAAATGTGTGGCCTACGCCCTCTTTACAGAGCCTTTAGCTGGGTAAACAGCCACGCCCTAGAGAAAGAAGCAGATTCCCCTATAATTGTATAATTGGTCCCTTGTCATTATCTATTCCTTGATAACATTGATCATTCCTTTATGGCTGAGCTCACTGTCTGAGTCCTTGAAATCCAAGGACAGGCTTCAGGCTTACAATTTGTTTTTTTTTTTTTTTTAAATTAATTTATTATTATACTTTAAGTTGTAGGGTACATGTGCATAACGTGCAAGTTTGTTACATATGTATACTTGTGCCATGTTGGTGTGCTGCACCCATCAACTCATCATTTACATCAGGTATAACTCCCAATGCAATCCCTTCCCCCCCCCCCCTCCCCATGATAGGTCCCGGTGTGTGATGTTCCCCTTCCTGAGTCCAAGTGTTCTCATTGTTCAGTTCCCACCTATGAGTGAGAACATATGGTGTTTGGTTTTCACTGGGTATATACCCAAAGGATTATAAATTATGCTGCTATAAAGACACATGCACACGTATGTTTATTGCAGCACTATTCACAATAGCAAAGACTTGGAATCAACCCAAATGTCCATCAGTGACAGATTGGATTAAGAAAATGTGGCACATATACACCATGGAATACTATGCAGCCATCAAAAAGGATGAGTTTGGGTCCTTTGTAGGGACATGGATGCAGCTGGAAACCATCATTCTTAGCAAACTATCACAAGAATTTGTTTGTTTTTAACAAACACTGCAACAGTGGAGTCCTCATGGGGGCCGTGTGACTTTAAAAAAAAGTGACTGTCCTGCATCTTCAAAGTCCAGCTGCAACACAGTTTGAAATGAGAGGAAGACCAGTAAGATGTTTGAGGGAAGCGATGGAGTGGATGGCATTAACAATATAAAGGCAGGAACCTCAGTGGTGGGGTCTCTGCAGCCCTCCTGAAAAGGAACCACCGTGCCTGTTTAAGGCCCCCGTCTGCAGTCCTGGCTGAAAATACATTTTAAACGGAGCAAAAATAGTTCCCACGGCAATGGCTCAAAAGCCTGTGGTCTGTTTTGAGACAAGCCTTTCATCTCATTTCTGTCTCACCTCACAGGCTAAGGTCAAAGCCAGCGGTTGGCATTGCTTGTCCAGAGTTGACTAAAGTTTGTACCTTTTAAAAACAGCCAGGGGCCTATTAAACGCACAACTGGCTGCGTTTAATATGGCTGCTGGACACAACAAGCTGCTGGGACACCAACTGGTAAGTAAGAGTCCCCAGCCCCACAGCCACTCTCCTTCCTTGGCCACCACTGAGACCTTCCACTTCCCACATGTGAAGTTAGTCCTGCATGTGGCTAGCTGCAAGGACATGTCTCCTTTTCAATTTCCAGTCAAAACCCCTTGTGGTGAAGCTTAAAGAGACCCATAAACCACACCCCCTTTTCCCTCTAAATTCAGAAATGAATGAGAAATTGGCCAACATGAGAAGGGGTGAAAAATGAGCTGATTGTGGTGGCACTGGGCTGAGCAGAGCATAAACCAGCTTCTGGGGCCAGGTGGGCTTCCTTCTCCTCCCACCCAGGTCGAGGTGGGTGGCAGGAATGGACACCTGTGGAGAAGGGCGTCCCTGTGCGTTCTGGCCTTGAAGAGAGCAGATGCCACTCACCCGGGAGCCTCGCCATCAGGGAGAGAGAAGGTGGATTTGAACGCAGGGCCTCCAGTCAGCGGTGAAGGGTAGATAGTGGATGCCACCCCCATAGCGCAGCTCATTCTCCCCTCTTTGGGAGGGTGAGTGGGGAGCTAGGGAAAGGTGGGGATGTGATCCTCCTTGGCTCTTCCTAACTCTGGAAGTATGGGGTCACCAGGAAGCTTGTTGGAAATGCAGGTTCTGTGGTCCCACCCAGACGAATGGAATGAGACATTCTGAGAGTGAGCCTGGCAACCCGTGCTTTAACAAGCCTGCAAGATAATGCAGGTGCAGAGCAGAACTTCCCAACCTCGGTACAGTTAACATTTTGTGGACATCATTCTTTACTCTGAGTGTGTGTGTGTGCGTGTGTGTGTGTGTGTCCTGGATATTGTAGAATGTTTAGCAGCATCTCTGGTCTCTACTCACTAAATGCCAGTAGTACCCTTGACAACCAAAAGTGTTTCCAGCCATTGCTAAGCGTCCCCAAGGGGGAAAAGTCACCTACGAAATTTTTCTTTGAAACAGTAGCCCAGCAGAAAAGTGTATCCCTTACAATACACAGAGAAGTGGAAAACAAACAAGCAAACCAAAAACACTGGGGAGAAATTTCACTGGCACTTAACAGCAGTTATTTCCAGGTCATGGGTTTTAAGTGATCTTTTTATTTTATTTAAAATTTTTTTTTTTTTGTATTTTCCAAATGTGCTAAAATATTTTACATGTATACATTAAAGAAATTCAAATTTGGCCAGGCGCAGTGGCTCACGCCTGTAATCTCAGCACTTTGGGAGGCCGAGGCAGCTGGATTACCTAAGGTCAGGAGTTCGAGACCAGCCTGGCCAACCTGGTAAAGCCCTGTATCTACTAAAAATACATAAAAAATTAGCTGCGCTTGGTTGGTGGGCGCCTGTAATTCCAGCTACTTGGGAGGCTGAGGCAGGAGAATTGCTTGAACCCGGGAGGCGGAAGTTCAAGCGAGCCAAAGTAGCGCCATTACACTCCAGCCTGGAGGGTAAGAATGAAACTCTGTCTAAAAAAAAAAAATTCGAATTTGAAAGGTTAGTTTGACAGCTTCCCTAACCCCCCTCTGCAGGCGTGTTGGTTGGAGCCCTAAACCCAGGTTTCCTCTCCTCACTTCTCAGGGCATGCCTGGACGTGTGCATTCTGGGGTTTACTGCGGTGCTGATGCTATCCTACCGTACCCCATTCCCCATGAGTGCCCCTTGGCACAGGGTCATCCTCAACCTAAAGCTTCAGGAAGACAGAATGTGGATTCTAATGACAACACCGGATCTGTTCAGAACACAAAAGGCAAATATAGGAGTTAAATAGAAAGTTTGTGTTATCCTTGTGACTGTCACTGTGTAACTATCAATTGTGGACAAATTGAACTTCGTGAAAATGAAAACACTTCTGCATGAAAAGAGAATATAAACAGAGTAAAAGGACAATCCACAGAATGGGTAAAAATAATTGAAAGTCATACATTTGATAAGAGATTAATAACTAGAATAGAATTCCTAAAACTTAACAACAATAAACAACCTATAAACAACAATAAACAACCCTACTCAAAAATGGATTGAAGGACTTGAACGGACCTTTCTCTAAAGAAGACATCCAGATGGTCCATAAGCACATGGAAAGATGCTCAGCATCGCTAGTCGTTAGGGAAGTGCAAACCAAAGTGAGAGGCCACCTCACATCCAGGAGGATGGCTAGTATCGAAAATCAGAGAGTAACGAGTGTGGGTGAGGAAGTGAAGAAATTGGAACTCTTGTATATTCTCTGTGGGAACGTAACATGTTATAGCCACTAAAACAACGTGATAGTATCTCAAAAACTTAAAAAACAGAATTACCTTGTGATCCAATAATTCCACTGCTGGGTACATAGTCAAAATAATTGAAAGCAGCATATCCAAGAGACATTTGTATGCCATGTTCATAGCTGCCTTATTTACAATAGCTAAAATGTGGAAGCAACCCAGGGGTCCACTGACATATGAATGTATAAACAAAAAAATGGTGTAAACAAACAATTTGACCTTAAAGGAAGGGAATTCTAAGACATAATCCACATGGATTAACCTTGAGGACATTATGCTAAGTGAAATAAACCAGTCACAAAAAGGCAAATACTGTGCAATTCCACTTACATGAGGTCCCTAGACTAGTCAAATTCATAAGGTGGTTTTCAAAAGCTGGGAGGAGGACGGAATGGGGAGTTTGTGTTTATCAGGTACAGAGTTTCAGTTTTACAGCATGAAAGGTTATGCAGATGGGTGGTGGTGATGGGTGCACAACATTATGAATATACTTAATATCACTGAACTGTGCACTTCATATGGTTAAGATGGTAAATTTTATGTTACGTGTATTCTAATGCAATAAAAAATGGAAAAGTTTTAAAAAGCAAAATAGAAATTATTGTGCTTCTACTGCATGTCGTACCTCGATGAAAGGGAAACAGTCTTCTGAGGCCATTGCAGTGATGGGAGAAGTAGCGCAGGGACACGTGGGAAGTGCAGGGAGGGACGTCAGGGGAGCAGCTTCTGGGGAGTCACAGAGCCTTCACAGCAAAGCTGGCACTTGACCTGGGCCTTGAGAGACGTTTTCCAGATAGAAAACATGTCGGAGAGAAAACACGTATGAGCGAAGGCATGCAGGCCTCAGAGAGCACACGTGATCCAGCAATAAAGCAGTCAAGGGGTTTGGGTGTGGCATGCACACTGGAGGATCTGGACTGCCCCACTCTTTCCATCCGGGTGACATTCACAATTTATTTCATGTCTTAGCCTGTTAAGTGGGGCAGTTTTGTTGGAAAGATTAAATATGTGAAATGAAATCAGGCCTCTAGCAGGGTACCTGGCAGTGCTAAATTAGTGAATGACTTGCAACAAAGCTGCAAGAGATTTCATCCAGACTGCATCACGAGGTGACAGCAAGAAGGATGACAAGAGAAAGAGCTCCACGTGTCGTGTAACTTGAATCTTGTGGATTATGGACACGATTCCTTTCAGACAGATTATCTTGAGAGGCTGTGTGGAAGATCAGCTTGAGGGGCTTCAAATGGAATCAGAGAAACAATTAAGAAGCAATTTTCACAGTCCAGGCAAGGGCTGGTGCAGGACTGAGCTGAGGTAATAGCAGTGGTTCAGGGAGACACAGCAGGATAAGAGATGCTGCTGTGCCGGGCTCTTGTTCCACATATTTCTATTTTTAGATCTTAGTGTAATGCCAGGTTCTTTGCAAAAAGCACTGTTATGTTTACTAATTTCCAGCTTCTGGTTTATTCTGTATTATATGAATTGCTGGGTAAATGTATGCCCTTTCAAGTAATATAATGTTCTCATTCTCAGGCCAGAAAGACCTGCCAAGTCTAATCTGTTGCCATATAATAGACCTGTTCTTTCTGAAGTAGTTTTCTCATTTACAAATGCCCACATAACTAATGTGGCTATGTTATTATTCCTATCTGCACTCCTATAAGTGAAAAATAGACCTGTTTATTGTTTGAATGTTGAACACTAAGTAAAGGTGGCATGGCCTTGCTTAAAACTTCCAATCCAAGCACTCATATGAGATGGTCAAAGCCAAGACTCTGACTCCAATCACGTGTTTAAACCCCATTTATTCTTGTGCGGGTGGAAAATGCAATCTTGAGTGTTCCTGGGGAGCTCTGCTGTGTAAACCTTGGCTTTACAGTGAGAAGACAGGGGCTGATCACAGATGTGAACCATCAGGCAACCAGGGCTGCAGTGAGATCACAGATTTCACTGGAGTGGAAGAAGGGTTGGAAAGAGGTGAGTATGGTGGTGGGAATAATCACATTTAGGGTATAGAGTAAGCAGACAAGGAAGGTGGTTAGATGAAAAGCTCACATGGTGGACTTCTTAAATGACAATAAAGTTGTAGATGGTGTACCTCCTGGCAAGTGATCCATTCTGTCCCCAGGTCTCAAACAGCCCTGTGTTAATTCACTGATCAGATTCACTGGTCTAATTCTATATTTAATAATGATTTTATAGAGATGTATACCATAAAATTCACCCTTTTACAGTATACAAACCAGCGGTTTTCAGTCTATTTACCAGGGTGTGCAACCATCACTACTATCTAACTTTAGAAAATTATTAGCACAGAAAGGAAGACAGTACCCATTCACACTCACTACCCATTTACCTCTCCCCTAGTCCCCTGGAAACCACTAATCTACTTTATGTCTCCGTGAATTTTTGTATTCTGGGCTTTTCATATAATGGAATCAACAACATGTGCTCTTTTGTAACTGGCTTCTTTCACCCAGCCTAACAGTTTCAGGGTTAATCCATGTAGCATGAGTCAGTACTTCATTTCTTTTTATGGCTGAAAAAGATTCCATTGTATGTATATAATACATGATGTTTGCCCATTAATAAGTTGACAGACATTTGAGTTGTTTACACTTTTTGGTGGTTGATGCTTCTTAGAACATTGATACACAAGTTTTTGTGCAGACATATGTTTTTAATTATCTTGAGTATACACCAAGAATAAAATTTTTCAGTTATATGAAATTTATATTTAAGATTTTGAGGAGCTGTTGAACTATTTTCCAAAGTGGTTGTACCATTTTACACCCCACTAGCAATGTATGAGACTTCCATTTTCTTCAGGTCTTCACAAACACTTCATCTTTTTTTACTTTAGCTATCCTAAAATTAAAAAAAGAAAGCTAAAAGGATAGTGTGAACTGGTATCTCATCATGATTTTGATTTGCATTTCATAATGACTGATGCTGAGGAGCATTTTTTCATGTGCTTATTTACCATTTCTTTTTAAAAATTAAATTAAATTAAATTTTTAAAAAATTTCCATAGGTTATTGGGGTACAGGTGGTGGTTGGTTATATGACTAAGTTCTTTAGTGGTGATTTGTGAGATTTTGGTGCAGCCATCACCTGAGCAGTATACACTGCATCATATTTGTAGTCTTTAATCTCTGGGTCCCTCCCACCCTTACCCTCAAGTCCCCAAAGTCCATTGTATCATTCTTATGCCTTTGTTTACTCATAGCTTAGCTCCCATATATCAGTGAGAATATATGGTGTTTCGTTTTCCATCCCTGAATTACTTCACTTAGAATAATAGTCTCCAGTCTCATCCAGGTCACTGTGAATGCCATTAATTCATTCCTTTTTATGGCTGAGTAGTGTTCCATCTCATATATATATATATATATATATACACACACACACACACACACACACACACACACACACACACACACACATATATATATATATGCTGTGAATGCCATTAATTCATTCCTTTTTATGGCTGAGTAGTATTCCATCATATATATATATATATGAGATGGAATATATATATGTATATATATGAGTATATATACGGAATATATATATACCACAGTTTCTTTATCCACTTCCTGATTGATGGGCATTTGAGTTGGTTCCATGATTTTGCAATTGTGAATTGTGCTGCTATAAACATGCATGTGCAAGTATAATGACTTCTTTTCCTCTGAGTAGATACCCAGCAGTGAGATTGTTGGATCAAATGGTAGTTCTACTTTTAGTCCATTAAGGAATCTTTACACTGTTTTCCATAGTGGCTGTAATAGTTTATATTCCCATCAGCAGTGTAGAAGTGCTCCCTGATTACTGGATCCATGCCAACATCTACGGCTGTTTGATTTTTTGATTATGACCATTCTTGCAGGAGTAAGATGGTATTGCATTGTGATTTTGATTTGCATTTCTCTTATCATGAGTGATGTTGAGCATTTTTTCATATGTTTGTTGGCCATTTGTACATCTTCTTTTGAGAATTGTCTATTCATGTTGTTAGCCCACTTTTTGATGGGACTGTTTGTTTTTTTCTTGCTGATTCATTTGAGTTCATTGTAGATCCTGGGTATTAGTCCTTGTCAGATGTATAGATTGTGAAGATTTTCTCCCACTCTGTGGGTTGTCTGTTTACTCTGCTGACTGTTCCTTTTGCCATGCAAAAGCTCTTTATTTAATTAAGTCCCGCCTATTTATCTTTGTTTTTATTGTATTTTCTTTTGGGTTCTTGGTCATGAAATCCTTGCCCAAGCCAATGTCTTGAAGGGTTTTCCTAAGGTTATCTTCTAGAATTTTTATAGTTTCAGTCTTAGATTTAAGTCCTTAATCCATCTTGAGTTGATTTTTGTATAAGGTGAGAGATGAGGATCCAGTTTCATTCTCCTACATGTGGCTAGCCAATTATCCCAACACCATTTATTGAAAAGGGCAACTTTTCCCCACTTTATGCTTTTGTTTGTCAAAGATCAGTTGGCTGTAAGTATTTGGGTTTATTTCTGGGTTCTCTATTCTGTTCCATTGGTCTATGTGCCTATTTTTATACCAGTATCAAGCTGTTTTGGTGACTATGGCCTTATAGTATAGTTTGAAATCAGGTAGTGGAATGCCTCCAGTTTTGTTCTTTTTGCTTAGTCTTGCTTTGGCTATGTGGGCTCTTTGGCTATGTGGGCTCTTTTTTATTTCCATATGAATTTTGGAATTGTTTTTTCTAATTCTGTGAAGAATGATGGTGGTATTGTGATGGGGATTGCAAGGAATTTGTAGTATGGTCAATTTTCACAATATTGATTCTACCCATCCATGAGCATGGGATGTGTTTCCATTTGTTTGTGCTGTCTATGATTTCTTTCAGCAGTGTTTTGTAGTTTTCCTTGTAGAGGTCTTTCACTTCCTTGGTTAGGTATATTCTTAAGTATTTTATTTTTTATTTTTTTTTTTGCAGTAAAAGGGGTTGAATTAGTGATTTGATTCTCTGCTTGGTTGCTGTTGTTGTATAGAAGAGCTACTGGTTTGTGTACATTAATCTTGTATCCAGAAACCTTGCTGAATTCTTTTATCTGATCTAGAAGCTTTCTGAAGGAGTCTTTAGGGTTTTCGAGGTAAATGATCATATCAACAGCAAACAGTGACAGTTTGATTTCCTCTTTACTGATTTGGATGCTTTTGATTTCTTTTTCTTGTCTGATTGCTCTGGCTAGGACTTCCAGTACTATGATGAAGAGGAGTGGTGAGAGTGGGCATCCTTGTCTTGTTCCAGTTCTCAGAGGGAATGCTTTCAACTTTTCCCCATTCAGTATTATGTTGGCTGTGGGTTTGTCATAGACGACTTGTATTACATTCAGGTTTGTCCCTTGTATGCTGATTTTGCTGAGAGTTTTAATCATAAAGGAATGCTGGATTTTGTGGAGTGTTTTTTCTGCATCTATTGCAAATGATCATCTGATTTTTGTTTTTGATTTAGTTAGCTAGTATTTTGTTAAGGATTTTAGTATCTATGTTCATCAGAAATATTGGTCTGTATTGGTCTGTAGTTTTCTCTTTTGGTTGTCCTGGTTTTGCTGGTTTTGCTATTAGGGTGATGCTGGCTTCATAGAATGAATTAGGGAGGGTTCGTTCCCTCTTTCTCTATCTCGTCGAATAGTGTCAAAAAGATTAGTACTGATTCTTCTTTGAATGTCTGGTAGAATTCTGCTGTGAATCCATCTGGTCCTGGGCTTTTATTTTGGTTGGTAATTTTAAAATTACCACTTCAATCTTGCTGCTTGTTATTGGTCTGTTCAGGGTATCTATTCCTTCCTGATTTAAACTAGGAGGGTTGTATTTTTCCAGGAGTTTATCCATCTCTTCTAGGTTTTCTAGTTTATGTACATAAAGGTGTTCATAGTATTTTTGTGGTGTCATTTGTAACAGCTCTTGTTTCAGTTCTTATTGAGGTTATTTGGATTTTCTCTTTTCTTTTCTTGGTTAATCTTGCTAATGGTCTATCAATTTTATTTATCTTTTCAAAGAACCAACTTTTTGTTTCATTTATTTTTTGTATTTTTTTTGTTTGTTTCAATTTCATTGAGTTCTGCTCTGATCTTGGTTATTTCCTCTCTTCTGCTGGGTTTGGGTTTGATTTGCTCTTGTTTCTCTGGTTCCTTGAGGTGTGACCTTAATAATGTCAGTTTGTGCTCTTTCTGTCTTTTTGATGTAGGCATTTAGGGCTATGAACTGTCCTCTTAGCACTGCCTTTGCTGTATCCTAGAGGTTTTGACAGGTTGTATCATTATTGTCATTCAGTTTGAAGAATTTTAAAATTTCCATCTTGATTTCATTGTTGATCCAATGATCATTCAGAAGCAGGTTATTTAATTTCCATGTATTTGCATGGTTTTGAAGGTTCCTTTTCAAGTTGATTTCCAGTTTTATGTCACTGTGGTCTGAGAGAGTACTTGATATAGTTTCAATTTTCTTAAATTTATTGAGGCTTATTTTGTGGCCTATGATATGGTGTATATTGGAGATAGTTCCATGTTCTGTTGAATAGAATGTGTATTCTGTGGTTGTTGGATGAAATGTTCTGTATATATCTGTTAAGTCCATTTCTTCCAGGGTGTAGTTTAAGTCCATTGTTTCTTTGTTGACTTTTTATCGTGATGACTTGTCTAGTGCTGTCAGTGTAGTATTGAAGTCCCCCACTATTATTGTTTTGCTGTTTATCTCATTTTTTAAGTTTGCTAGTAATCATTTTATAAATTTGGGAGCTCCAGTGTTAGGTATACATATGTTTAAGATTGTGATATTTTCCTGTTGGAGAAGGCCTTTTCATTATACAGTGTCCCTCTTTGTCTCTTTTAACTTCTGTTGCTTTAAAGTTTGTTTTGTCTGATATTAGAATAGCTACCCTTGCTCACTTTTGATGTCCATTTGGCACGAAATGCCTTTTTCAACCCTTTTACTTTACATTTATGTGAGTCCTTATGTGTTAAGTGAGTCTCCTGAAGGCAGCAGATAGTTGGTTGTTGAGTTCTTATCCATTCTGCAGTTCTGTATCTTTTAAGAGGGGCATTTAGGCCATTTACATTCAATGTTAGTATTGAGATGTGAGGTACCATTGTATTCATCATACTATTTATTGCCTGTGTACCTTGTTTTTTTTGTTGTTGTTGTTTTTTTTGCTTTTTAAATTGTATTTTTGTTTTATAGGTCCTATGTGATTTATGCTTTAAAAAGGTTCTGTTTTGATGTAGTTCCAGGATTTGTGTCAGGATTTAGAGTGCCTTTTAGCAGGTCTTGTAGTCGTGACTTGATAGTTGTGAATTCTCTCAGCATTTGGTTGTTTGAAAAAGACTGTATTTTTCCTTCATATATGATGCTTAATTTTGCTAGATACAAAATTCTTGGCTGGTAGGTGTTTTGTTTGAGGAGGCTGAAGATAGGGCCCAAATCCCTTCTAGCTTGTAGGATTTCTTCTGAGAAATCTGCTGTTAATCTGATAGTTTTGCTTTATAGGTTACATGGTGCTTTTGTCTCACAGCTCTTAAGATCCTTTCCTTCATCTTAACTTTATATAACCAGATGACAATGTCCCTAGGTGATGATATTTTGTGATGAATTTCCCAGGTGTTCTTTGTGCTTCTTGTACTTGGATGTCTAGGTCTCCAGCAAGGGTGGGAAAGTTTTCCTTGATTATTCCCCCACATGTTTTCCAAGCTTTTAGATTTCTCTTCTTCCTCAGGAACACTGATTATTCTTAGGTTTGGTTGTTTAACATAATCCCAGACTTCTTGGAGGCTTTGTTCATATTTTATTATTCATTTTTCTTTGTCTTTGTTGGATTGGGTTAATTCAAAGACCTTGTCTTCAAGCTCTGAATTTCTTTCTTCTATTTTTTCAATGCTATTGCTGAGATTTTCCAGAGTATTTTGCATTTCTGAGTGCCCAATGTTTCCTGAAGTTTTGATTGCTTTTTCTTTAAGCTCTCTATTTCCTTGAATATTTCTCCCTTCACTTCTAGTATCTTTATTGATTTCCATGCATTAGGACTTCACCTTTCTCTGGTGCTTCCCTGATTAGCTTAATAACTAACCTCCTGAATTTTTTTTAAGGTAAGTCAGGGATTTCTTCTTGGTTTGGATCCATTGCTGGTGATCTAGTGTGATTTCTTGGGGGTGTTAGAGAGCCTTGTTTTGTCATATTACTGGGTTGGTTTTCTGGTTCCTTCTCATTTGGTTAGGCTCTGTCTAGGGCTGAGGGTTATTATTTGGATCCAATGGGTTGTTCCCGTGATGTAGTACTCTCCTCTTCCTATGGATGTGGCTTCCTGTGAGCTGAGTTGCAGTGATTGTTAACTCTCTTCTGGGTTTACCCACCCAGCAAGTCTACCTGGCTCTGGGCTGGTACTGGGAGTTGTCTGTACAGAGTCCTTTGATGTGAAACCTCTATGGGTCTCTCAGCTATGGATACCAGCACCTGTTCTGGTGGAGGTGGTAGGGGGTGAAATGGACTCAGTGAGAGTTCTTAGCTTTGATAGTTTAATACTTTATTTTTGTGCTGGTTGGCCTCCTGCTAGGAGGTGGCACTTTCCAGAGAGCATCAGCTGCAGTAGTATGGAGAGGAACCAGCAGTGGGTGGGGCCCTAGAACTCCCAAGAGTATATCCCCTTTGTCTTCAGCTACCAGGATGCATAGAGAAGGCCCATCAGATGGGGTCAGTGCCAGGCATGTCTGAGCTCAGACTCTCCTTAAGCAGTTCTTGCCGAGGCTGCCATGGGGCAAGGGAGTGAAGTTCCCAGGTCAATGGAGTTGTGTACCTACGAGGATTATGGTTGCCCTTGCTGAGTCATGCAGCTTGTCAGGGCAGTGGGGGAAAGTTGGCAGTCACAAGCCTCACCCAGCTCCCGCATGATCTGAAAGGCTGCACTCAGTCCCACCATGCCCTGCCTAACAGTCTGAGTTTCTTTCCAGGCAGTGGGTGAGCAGGGCTTGAGAACCTGTCCCAGGCTACCCACCTCCCCTTTGAGAAAGAACAGGGCTTTTGTTCATCCCCTGCCTGTGAAGTCTGAAAACTGGATTCATGCCCTCCCCTGAGTTCTGGGCAGAAGGCGTTTTTCACCCAGTTCAAATCGTTACAAAACTGGTCAAATTGGAGACTTCCTTCTCCTTGTGGCATTTTCCCCCACACCTCTGGCTGCCCTCCCAAAGGGTCCCTGTGGTGCCAGGCAGAAATGGCCTGCTTGGGGACCCAGCAAGCATGTTGGTATGAGCCAACATGCCTAGCTGTATATTATCTTCTTTAGAGAAATGTGTATTTTAGTCATTTGCTCATTTAAAAATTTGGTTATTTGTCTTTTTATTGTTGAATTGCAGGAGGTCTTTATACTATTTTGGATACTAGGTCTTTATCACATACATGACTTTCAGATTCTTTCATTCTGTAGATCATCTTTTCACTTTTTTGATTGTGCCCTTTGAGCAACAAAAGTTTTAAATTTATCAAGTGGAGTATGTCCACTTTTTTCTTTTATTGTTTGTGCTTCCATGTCATTTAATAAAACATTGCTTAACCCAAGGTTGAGAGAATTTATTTCTATGTTTTTTTTCCTAGGAGTTTTATAGTTTTGTTTTTTTCATTTAGGTGTTTGATCCATTTTGAGTTAGTTTTTGCATATGGTGTGAGGTGAGGATCTACCTTCATTCTTTTGCATGTGGATATCCAATTTTTCCAGCATCATTTGTTAAAAATATAGTTTCCTTTTTGATTTGTCTTGACTTTCCTGTAAAACTACCAAATGATCATAAATGTAAGAGGTCATTTCCAGACTCTCAATTCTATTTCTTTCGTGTGTGTGCATGTGTGTGTGTGTGTGTGTTTTCCTTAGAATTTTCTTTGTACAAATCATGTCACCTGTGAACAGAGAAAATTTTACTTCTTTCCCAATCTGGATAATTTTTACTTTTTTCCCCCTAATTTACCTGAATGGTAAAATTTTGAGTAGAAATAATGAATGAATTGAAAATTGCTTTTTCCTTTTTTAGTGTTTGGAAGACTTTGTGGCACATTGATGATTATTCATTAAATATTTGAAATAATTTACTAGTGACATTATCTTGTTCTGGACCTTTCTTTGTGGTTAGCTTTTCTGATTACTAATTTAATAACTTTGCTTTTTATAGATGTGTTCAAAATTTCTTTTTATGTTTTAGTCCGCTTTAGTGTTTGTATCCTTTTAGGAATTTGTCCATTTAATTGACATACAATTTTTCACAGTATTCCCTTAAAATCCTCCTTGTTTATGTATGGTCAATAGTGATGTCCCTTTTTCTTTACTTACATTGGTAATATATATCTTCTCCCATTTGTTTCTGGCCAGCTAAAGGTTTGTCAATTTTATTTATTTTATTCAAATTATATATATATATTATATATAAATTATACATATATAATTATATATTATATATATTTGTATATATATATTTATATTTTTGTGTGTGTGTGTGTATATATATATTTGTGTTTTTTTTGAGATGGAGTCTTGTTGTGTCACCCAGGCTGGAATGCAGTGGCACCATCTCAGCTCACTGCAACCTCTGCTTCCTGGGTTCAAGCGATTCTCCTGCCTCAGTCTCCTGAATAGCTGGGATTACAGGTTATGCCACCATGCCTGGCTAATTTTTGTATTTTTTTAGTAGACAGGGTTTCACCATGTTGGCCAGGCTGGTCTGAAACTCCTAACCTCAGGTGATCTGCCCGCCTCAGCCTTCCAAAGTGTTGGGATTACAGGCATGAGCCACTGCACTCAGCCAAATAATACGTTTTTGGTTTCAATATTTTTTCTACTGGTTTTCTTTTTTAAAAATTTATTTTCACTATAATCTTGTTTTCTTCTGCTTGATTTGAGTTTTGTTAGCTTAAGGTGGATGGGTATTTATTTGAGATTTTCTTTTTTTAAACATAGTTGTTTACAGCCATACCTTTTCTTCTAAGCATTACTTTAACCACTTCCCATAAATTTTAGTATGTTGTGTTTTTGTTTTCATTTAACACAAAATATTTTCTAATTTCCCACGTGATTTCTTCTTTGATGTATTACCTATTTAAAAATGTGTCATTTAATTTTCATTTATCTTTGAATTTCCTACACTTCCTTCTGTTACTGATTTCCAATTTTATTCCTTTGCAGTCAGAGAACATACTTTTTATAATTTCAAAAATTTGAATGGATTGAGGCTTATTTTATGTGCTGACACATGGTCTGTTCTGGAGAGTGTGCTATGTGCACTTGAGAAAACTGTTTTCTGCTGCTGTTCAGTGGAGTGTTCTATGAATATCTGTTAGGACTAGTTGGTTTATAGTGTTATTCAAGTCTATTTCTTTGATGATCTTCTACCTATTTTATTCTCCGTATTACTGAAAGTGAAGTACTGAAGTTTCCAATATTATTGTTGAATTGCCTGTTTCTCCCTTCTTTTCTCTGTCTTTGCTTCACATTTGTTGAGGATCTGTTGTTAGATGCATGTGTTCATAGTTATTATATCTAATGGATGGATTGACTTTGTTATTATTATAAAATATCTGTTTTAGTCTCTAGTAATAACTTTTGTTTTAAACTATATTTTATCTGATAGTAATCTAGCCTCTCTGCCTCTCTGTTTGTTATTGTTTGTGTGGTATCTCTTTTTGGCATTCTTTTACTTTCAACCTAGTTTTGTGTTTGATGCTAAAGTCTCTTTTATATAACATATAGTGAGACCATGTTTTTGTTTGTTTTCTTAACCTATCTGCCAATATCTGCTTTTCACTGGGGGCACCTACTTTATTTATATTAATGTAATTATTGTTTAGGTAGAATTTACATTTGCATTTCACTTTTTGTTCTGTTATATCAAATTTGTTGTTTCTCTATTTCTTCATTACCTCCTCCTTTTGTGTTAAATAGATTTTCTAGTCTATCATTTAATTTGCTTGTTATTTCTTTATAAATATATATGTATTTATGTATATATGTGTTTATATATATAATGTGGAATTAGTTATTTTATTAATGGTTGTTGTTCTGGGGATTACAATTAACATCTTAACTTAAAACATCTAGATTAGAATAATATAACTGAATTTCAGTAAGTTTAATACCATTTTGCCCTAATGGTATTTATTCTCACTCTCTTTAGGCTAGTATCATCACACAATTCATATCTTTATTTATTATAAACCTATCAATGCCGTTTAATAATTATTGCTTTATGTAGTTTTCTTATGTGTAAGATAGGAGATGAAAAGAGTTATTATGTAAATATAATTATATTTATACTGCCTTTTATATTTTCTTTTATCAATGCTCTTTATTTCTTCCTGTGGATTTCCTCTTCATGCAAACCTCCTTTCATTTCTGTCTACAGGACTCCCTTGAGTATTTCTTGTGAGGCAGATCTGTTAGCAACAAATTCCATTGTTTTTTTTTTTTTTAATCTGGGAATATCTTAATTCCTTCTTTGTTTTTAATTAATGGTTTTGCTGGAAACAGAGTTCCTGGTTGATGGTCTTTTTCTTCAGCACTTTAAGTATGTCATCCCACTCCCTCTGGCTTGCATAGTTTCTGACAAGAATTTAGCTGTTATTGTATTATGGATCACTATATATTCAATCACGTCTCTTTTGATGTTTTCAAGATTCTCCGTTTGACTGTCTTTTGACAATGTAGTTTTAAATTTTTCTTACTTGGATTCTATTGAACATCAGATGTGCACATTATTATTTTCATTACCTTTGGAGAGTTTTCACCATTATTTATTCAAATATTCTTTCTGCACCTTTCTCTCTCTCCTCTTCTTTTCTCTGGGACTCCCATTCATGTGTGTATTGATGTGCTTAATGGTGTCCCACAGATCTTTGAGGCTTTGTTCATTTTTCTTATTTTTTTCTTAGTATTCTTCAAAATAAAAGAACCTCAGTTTGACTCTCTTCAACTTTGCTCTTGCTGTCTTCTGTCAGTTAAAATCTATTGTTCAGTCCTAATAGATTTTGCACTTCAGTTCTTATGGTTTTCAAGTTCAGAATTTCTATCTTGTTCTTTTTATAATCTCTATTTCTTAGTAGTCATCTCTATTTGATCAGGCATTATTCTCATACTTAAAAAAATTCTTAAGACATGATTTTCTTTAGTTATTTGATCATATTTATTGTTTAATTTTTTATTATTTTTTAACATTTTGTGGGTACATAGTAGGTGTATATATTTATGGGGTACATGAGATGTTTTGATACAGGCATGCGATGTGAAATAAGCACATCATGGAGAATGGGGTATCCATCCCTTCAAGCATTTATCCTTTGAGTTACAAACAATTCAATTACATTTTTTTGAGTTCTTTTAAAATACACAATTGAGTTATTATTGACGATAGTCACCCTATTGTGCTATCAAATAGTAGTTCCTAATGATTCTTTCTATTTTTTTGTACCCATTGAGTATATTTGTAATAGCTGATTTAAACTTCTTGTCTTAAAAGTTCAACATTTGGGTTTCCTTAGTGTCAATTTCTAGGGACCACATTGTTTCCCTGTGTGTAGCCCCCAGTTCCTTTTCCTCTATGTATCTTGTAACTTTTTGTTGTGGAAAAGCTACAAATTAAAAATAATACAATGTGGGGGAACTGGAGAGTCTATTCTCCTCCTCTGTCTCCAGCCTTTGTTGTGGAGGCTGTTGGTTTTCAGGCTACTGTGGAGGTAGGGACAGGGGATGATAATAGAACAAGTTAAAATACCCAAAGCTTACTTTTCTTACAAAAATTCAGATTTTTTTTTGAGTAAACACCTTAAGATTGTTGCAAGCCTGTCTTAATTTACAGTGTCCTGAGCAAATCGATGTTGGAAATTTCCCAGGTGCTCTTGCCGCATTCACCAAGGAACATATTTTCAGAAGTGCTTCCATCACCATTCTGGAAGTGCGTCTGCTGCCTGACTCAATTTTAGTGGTGTATTTGGGAGTGTCAGGGTGATGGTCATTCCAGGAGATCCTTGAAGAGTAGGATTCGGTCATGCTTGCCTATAGTTCCAAGCTTCTTGCTCAGTGCTTGGCCTGCAGCAAGAGAGTAGTAGCCATACAGTAGATCCCATTCATCCAGGGGAACACGTTTCAAGACCCCTTGTGGATGCCTAAAACTGCTGATAGTACTGAACTCTATATATACCATGTTTCTTCCTATACATATAAATGTATGTATGATAAAGATTAATTTCTCAATTAGATTCCAGATAACTGAAACCATGGAAAGTGAAACCGTGGATAACAAGGGACTATTGTATGCTGAGGTGAATGAAGACAGCTTAGAAATCTAAAGATTTCTTAGAAATGAAATCTAATGAACAATATGAGAGAGTTCCATGAAATAGCAACAGAAAGAATGATATTTATTTTTCTCCCATGTTTAGAAGAATAATAATGGAATTCTATAATTTGCCAATATCCAGCTTATACAACTCTTTGTGCATGATGCCACTTCTGATATTTCTGGATAGGCCTTTGAGAGAACAGTGTTTCTTTTGTCTGCGTTTCCTCCACAGCCCATGCCAGGTAGTCAGAGGCAACAGTAACTCAGGAGGCAATGGGGGAAACTTGCTTCCTATCCTTCTCTGCTCCCTCTAATTCATTGCTTTCGATTGCTTATCAGTGGACGTCACCATATCTTGTAGGGAAAGCCAAGGCAGATGTGAAGAGAGAGGAACTGAGTCTTGAAGGATGAACAGAGCTTAGCCGGAGTTTAACTCTCTAGTCAGGGAGCTTCAAAGCAGGAGAGTAGGGCAAAGCAAATTGTGCTTGGGCCAGCAGCAGAAGGTGGAAGAGGAAGAGGGGTGCAATGAAGCCAAGGCTACAGAGAACATCACGACTAGATCTTGAAGGGCCTAAGATGTCAGGTCAAGGATGTCGAATTTTATTCTGAAGTCTCTGGAACTTCAGAGAAAGAGGAGGATTTTAAACAGGAGTGTGAGCAGATGTGCAAATTAGTAAATGCGACATTCTGGTAATTTGGAGAGTTCCTTAAGAGCAGAAAAGCTCAAAGGGTGCTGTGGGAGTAACCAGGGGAGAAATGCTGAAAGATCAAACCAGGGAAGATTAAACAGATCAAAGAAGGAAAGAGCTTCAAGAGATACATAGAGGTGTAATTAACAAGACTTTGGTAATTTACGTGATATGGAAGACAGAGAAGAGGAGGGAAGCACTGACTCCAGTTCCCACCTTTGGAAAATGGGTGCAATTCACTGAGGTAGACCCCAGGAGGGAATATCAGGCCTTGTAAGGGAACACGATGAGACTGCAGAGTCTGTGGTGTATGTACCCCAAGTGACATTGGCACCCAGCTATTGCATTTCCAGGCTGGAAGCTCAGGAGACAAGTCTGGAGTGGTTATATTTATTTAGGATGTATTAGATGAATTTTAGCTAGATGAAGCCATGGAAGAAATTAGATCAGCTAGTGGGAGCATCAGATTGAGGAGAGCTAGTGTCTGCAAGGCAGCTATGAGGGAAAACACAGTATTTGAAACAGGTGGAAGAAAAAAACCTAAGAAAGACGTCAAGAAGCACACCCATCGAGATTTCTCTGGCTCCTTCTGGCTGTGTGGTGCAGAGCACACACACACAACATTGGGCTGGTGGTCAAGGCTCGGGGCTGGCCCACAGGAGCTTCCTGAAGTCCTGGGCTGGGGCCGCAGTGGGTGGAGTCTCTCTTTTAACAATGTCCTTAATTCTGGCTTATAAACCTTCAGAGTATGCATCACGGCTGTTATGTAAGCACTTGGTAAGATGATAGTATGGTTTTGGGATTGATACAGTGTTCCTCAGCTTTGCTAAAATTGGGACCAGTGACTACACCAGCCTAGCCACAGGAACATATGAGATCAGAACCTTTTCCTCCTTTAGGAATCCTCCCAGGGCCCTTGAAGTTGCCATCCCTGCTTCCCTTCCCTGCCCTGTGAATGTAGCCTATGGCCCATCTTCTTTCCAGGTAAACTTCATCTGATTCCTACTGTGTTTTTAATGGAGTAATGCAAGTTAAAGCTATAAACTAATATTGGAAAAATATGCAGAACTCTGCCCACATCAAAGCAGGCAGTTAATAAATCTTAACTATTATATCATGATAGCAACTATTAATATTATTAGATGGAGGCTCACCAAGCCTCAAAAAGCAAAGTCATCAGGTAGGACGGTGCCATGGGGTGTCTGCTCACTCTGCCTGGTCTACCAAATGCCCACAGCTCACGTTTCTCTACAGGGCACTTACGGGGCCAGCGGACCCGCCGGAGAGAACAGGTGCAGGGTCTGAAGGGTTGTGAGGTGCCGGGCCACATTGCAGAATTGCAGGGGTAAGGCTTCTGAGGAAATGGCAAGGGTGGTGACTAGATCCAGTCTCACTCAAAGGCACCTGTGTGGATGGGCCAGCAGCATGGAGCTTTTTGCTTAGGGTAAACCAGACTCATGAAGTGGGTCTGTCTTCTCCATGCCATGGGACCACATCCCAGAGAGAGTGTGTGCCCTGCCTGCAGCAGAGCAGTGCGCCCCTTCCATAAAGGTCCTGTTTCCCATTTAGTTATTGGAGACCTTGTGACACCTCCAGTGTCCTCAGGTGATGTGTTGTGGTCAGTTGGGCATGGTTCCTGGCACTCCATGGACACAACTCACTGGGGAGCAGTCATGTCTGTTAGGAAACAATTCACTAATCATGGGTGAGGAGTGCTTTCTCCAAATTTTCACTCCAAGTAATGTGAAAAAGAAAGTAAAACTGACTTGATTGATTTAATATACCCAAATCATCTATTTATTTGGATAGAAGAACAATAGTAATGTAAGTAAATTTGGCCAGGGTTAGAGTTGAAGCAGCTTCCTAGAAATCATCAAGCTGTAAATTCTGCATTGTTTTTCTACTTTGCAGCCTCTGGGGAGCTATAGTTTACCCACAGGCACAACATTTCTCGGTTTGACTGTTCTCTTGGGTTCAAGTCTGGGTGACAGGGGAGTCCTCATCAAGTCCACAACATGACTTCTTGCCACGAAACCAGAACCCCCAGGGCTCAGCCTTAGGTATGGGCTCTGCATGCTCAGAGATCCAGCCTCACTCTTGCTACCAACCCACAAGTGACAGCCAATTGATTGATCAGTGAAACCATCCAGGAAGTTCTCCAGCCAATGCTGCCCAGTCCTCTTTCAGAGATAAAACCTAACGAGGATTGAAAGATGATTAGCATGTAGTTTAAGGAAATTCCCAGAATGTAAATGGCTCTTAATAGCAATAAATTTCCCGAGAAAGCCCATAGACTGCACAAGCATTTATGTGTTCCTAAACTTGGGGTTTTCTAAAAGTCTTGGGACTCAATCTTTCTGAATGTCAAAGAATGATCATAGCCTGGGTAGGTTAATGTATACAAAACTGCCTAAATTTCTTATTCAATTTTGTGGGGTTAGCAATTTTCAGCAAATCCTTTTCTCTTTGTCATAAATATTGAGTTAAATAACTCTTTTGAGGCTGGAGTAAAGGGATTCGAGGGATAGGGTGGCCACATTTGCTGTTGTTGACTGGTCCCTGGTGTGGAGAGAGGCACAGTGGCCTGCTGTCTACATGGGGTCTTTCTGTCTCTGTACCACCTGCTGCCCCGATGCAGATGAGAGGCAGTGTTGTGAGGCCCAGTGGACTGGGAAGATAGGCTTTGTACAGCCTACAACCTGCTCTTGTCCTAACCATTCATTTTCACAGGTAACCCAACCAGTTGCCCACCTGACTCTCAGGGCCATGCCCTGACTTTCCCAAAGCGATTCCTGACTCCCTCTAATTTTGCTGTTTAACATTTGTGATATTTTAAGGCTCACTTGCTGCTTTCTCTGGGTTCTTTTGTTTCAGGATCATTGTTCTTACTGAATATTCTCCAGGCTGGGCACTTCCACTAGAAGCTTCCTCAGAAAATGAGCTGTAGTCATTCTTTCCAGTCCTCACCAGCCTGAAATGCCTTTCTTCCGGTCATGGAGAAGGGGCTTTGGACAGATGAAGGTTTCTTTGCAGGAAAGCCAAATGGGTTGTAATCATGTTCCAGCTTTTAGTGGCATGTCAGGAGTCCATGGAGTCCCATGCCTTTTACTTGGTAAGCTGTCTAGTCACTCCGGATACTGATGAGGGCTCCTCATGGTCAGTCAGTGCTTTATTTTCATTAATCCTTCTGGGGAAATAAACTGTTTCCATTAAAAATTTAGGCTTTCTTCTCCTCAGGGAAAATTTCTTCTATTTCCTTTACTATCCTTTGTGCCTCTTCTGAACCACCGTTATTCACAAATTAATTCTCCTTGCTAACTGTGGAGCATTTCCAGGAGTCTGTTAGAAAGGCAGACTCCCAAACCTCTTTCCTGAGTCAGAATCTGTGCCTGTACCAAGATCCCAGGGACCTGTGTGCATGTTAAAGATTGAGAAGTGTCGCCCTCCATGGCCTGTCCTTCCCATCCAAACTTTTTGCTCATATTATTTGAATGTTTGAATTAAGTGGATGTTCTTTACCCAACGCCCACCTCAGTTTACCGTATTTAAAAAGTAGATAACAACAGTACCAATCTCATAGGTTCATTATGAATGTAATTGAGTTAATACTGTTAAGGTACTTTAACAGCGCCTTGCACATAAGTGCTAGATAAACATTTTTTAAATAAATAAAAAGGATTTCTGGTGCTCAATATACTTTGTTGTGAGGAAGCATCCCCTTGGTCCTTCCAGGTTATGAATTCATGACTTTCCAGTTCTGTTATCACATTTAAAAAGTCAGAAACAATGTTTTGCAATATCTTCTTATAGATGTGCTTCTCAGCTTTGGCTAAACTCAGGGAGCTATTAAAAACCCCAGTGCTCAGGCTACTGCCCACACCAATTAAGTCAGAGTCTCTGGGGGTGTGAGCTGCATCATTATTTTGTGTTCCCCTGCCCGCCAGGTGATAGCATGCAGCCAGGTTGCCCTGTACAGACATTCTCCGCCCTCCTGCACTAGCACACCAGCTGTGTCCTGCCCTGCTCTCTGCAGTGTTTTGCTTCCCTTACAGGTGAACGAGCTCCAGGGCGTTTGGGGCTCTCTCCTGGCTTCCGCATCTTTGTTCAGGCTGTTGGGGTCTCCAGGGAATGGGGAGATTCAAAGTAAAAGTTCAGTTTTGTTTAAGTGGGTTCTTTTCGGTTTTCTTAGGCTGGAGATAAAGGGACAGACAACTCTTGGCTGATAGGCTGCATTTTTTGGTTTATTTTCAGTTTTTGATTGAGAGGTGTGCGGCATAGGCAAGGGGTTTCTCGGGCTTCTCTAGGTGCAGGGACAGGGAAGAGCATTCCTTTTCCAGATGTAGGGGAGAGGTCTGTTTCAGAACTGTGCAGTCCCTCTGGAGGGCAGGGGGCCGTCATTGGGGTCAGCAAGTTTCTCACTGGTCATTGAAATTGGTCCAGTTGTTTCATAGAAGTAATATTTACAGGTTCTTGAATAAACATAGAAATTGACCCTTCATCTTAAAACTTGAAACTTACATTTATCTCATCTGAGTTTCTTCCTCAGGAAACTGACCCCGGCCGGGGACTGAAACTCACTGACTCATGGCGTCCAGACAATAAACGCCAGGCCCCTCATTCCTCATGATTGCTTCCTTACCCCTCCCTGAGTCCTTCCTGCACATAGCCACATTCATTCCCTGCTATATAAACCCCCCAATTTTAGTCAGTTGGGAAGACGGATTTGAGACTTTTCTCTCAATTTCTCTGTTGACATCACCAGAATAAAAAGCCTTCTTCCCTTGCAATACTCATTGTCTCAGTGATTGGCTTTCTGTGCAGCGAGAAATGGGACCTAGCCTAGACCAAACCCTGGCATTCTGGTAACAGTCTGTGTGTAGGGTAAGAGAGTTAAGACAGGGTGCTTGTGCTGACCAGGAGAGTGCAGAGGTCTGCTGGCTGGGACGTTTAGGATGATGTGCTGTCCCTGGGAGGCAGGCTCATCCTGGTGATGAGCTAGTGATTTTTTACAGACCGTTGAATAACAGGGAAGGTAGCCCTTTACCTGGCTTACAAGTCTTCACAAGAACTTTAGTCTGCAAAAGTGTCAGGGATCCTTGAGGAAAAGAGGAAGGTCCAGCCAACTCTTAAGTTCATTTTTTAAATTAGAATTTTCTTGAGAGGGTTTTGGGAGAGAGGATAAAGGTCTGCTCCTTGGTTCAGTTTTCCAGAATTCACACAACATACGAAAGAGAACACCTTTCATGTGTTTCAGATAGCAAGAATTGTGAAATGAAGTGTTGGCAGTGAATGGCAGGCATTTTTCATCTAGAAACTTTCCTGGGGTTGCCTTAAATGGACAGACTGGCCTTACTTTCGTTATCAGCACATTCTGCAGGGTTTCATCCCTATGGGAAAGCTGGGACCTCCTTTGCCACCTAATATGAGGCCCCAGAGCACCCTTCAGACACCCATGCAGGTGTTGAGGGTGAGCCATTAACTATGTGCATTAACCGTATCTTTTACTGTCTGTATTTGGTTGCTTTGACATCTGGGGCTTTGAGGACTCTGGAGGCTCGCCAATTCCTGGAGACATTAAGGGCTAGCCAATTCCTAGAAACACTAAGCAGCTCACACATGAGCACGCTTTTCAAATGCCAGCTAACTGCTGTGAACTCAATGTATCACCCCAAAGTTCATACGTTGAAACTCTAATCTGCAATGGGCTATATTAGTAAGTGAGGACTTTGGGGGGTGATTAGGTCATGAGGGTAGAGCCCTTCTGACAGGACTAGTGGCCTTATAAGAAGAGACATGAGGGACTTTGCTTATTTCCTCTCTGCTCTCTGCTCTGTGAGGATACAACGAGGAGGTGGCCATCTGCACACCAGAATGCGGACCCTGACCAGACACTCGATCTCCTGCCACCTTGATTTTGGACTTCACAGCCTCCAGAACTATAAACAATAAATATTTGTGGCTTAAGCTGCTCAGCCTATGTAAAGTATTTTGTTATGGCAGCCTAAACTAAGACAACAATTAAACTGGAGCCCACACCCCCAGCGCCACCTTTATGGGGCTCTGACACTCAGGTCACCATCCTCCTGCCCTATTCACTACATGGCCAGACACCAGATAAGTAGGCACAGCCCTATCTGATCCTAAGCCTGTGTACACTGCCATACCCATTTATTCCAGTGGATACCAAAATGAAGGTTCCTACTCACGGTTCCTCACTCCCTCTGCCTCTGGATGGCCCTGGTGCTTCCTTGTGTGACTCTCGATGGAGTGCCATATTCCTCATCTTGGGATCTGTGAGAATAATAATCTGTCTTTCTGGTGGCAGTCAGTCATCTTCCAATCTACTGGCCTTCCCATACCTACATAATAATAAACCTATATTAAAACAGCATATGTGTTTGGGAGCATCCAAAGGCAATGTATCAGGAAGAGACTGGGCTCTCAGGCATCTCAGATTTAGAGATGTTCAAGGATACGTTTTCTGTTAACACTTGCACGGTCGATCCAGGGATGCAGCATCTGTAGCTCTACTCTTTCCTGCTTGACAATGATGTACAGCCACGGTGCTAGGCCCTTAAGTACAATCCTCTAAATCTATATATCTTACTGAGCCAGATTATTTGTCTTTCTGACAATATTAGGCCCTGGAAATGTAATTTTTTAAATTAAAGAACTTCATAACATGGTCTCCCAGAAGAGCTTCATCCAGTCCAGATGAGGACATTTATCTCCAGTTCTGTCCCCTTGGTGATATTTTAATATTGTATAATTACTTAACAATGTGCCTATTAATTTTAGCAGAATCTCACAACTGCCTTCTTGTGCTACTGCAAATTGGATAGTTTGAGAAAAGTTTTCCTCTGTTAAAATACATGCCACTTTTTAAAGATAATTCGCATTAAATTATTACCAAGTTAAGACATTTTTTCTAGAGGTTTTCACAATTTAAACCGTGCATGATAAAGAATTTCGGAACCCATAGGAAGCAGGCTCCACTGAAATTCTACAGGTGTTTCAGACTTCAGGACTGAAAAAGGTTCTGGAGTGAAGAGAGACTAGGTGTCAGGCTGGTTGAACTTGGAGGCTCAGAAGATGTCCCCAGCCTTCAGTTTCCCCATTTGCATCTCACATCTGTCTCTCTTCTGTGTTGGTTCCATTCCCCATCGGGCTGATTCCTCATGGACACAGCAGGCAGTAGCAGCTCTCTCCCCTAGGCTCAGGCAACTGAGATCTTCTGAATGTCTTCCTAGAGGGGAGGAGGCAGGAATCCCAGGAGAAAATGGAAAAATCAGTACTGAAAAAAGAAATAGAAGCTGATTACAAAAATCACGTATATTACTATTTTTTTTTCTGAGAGCAACACTAGCCTAATGGTAGTGTTGAAATAATTTCTGATATAAACCAATATTTTGTGATTCCATATTTTATAAAAGAAGGTGTTTGTATGAATTTTAAGTAATTCCTACATCTGACCCAGGCAACTAAAATGTGTCTTGTGCTCCAAATAGAACACCTCACGTAAAGAAGTGGGGAGGAATCCTTCAAAGGAAGAGAACAATGAAGATCAAGTTTTAGTGGTCATGAGAAATAATCATCAGCTCCTTCCTTTTATTTATGAATTAACCTTTTCAAGGAAGAGAGATCAAAAGGAAAAATAAATAAATCTCCACAAAGGGAAGGCCATGAATGCAAACAAAAGCCAACCTTTCAACTAGATCGAATACAGAAAGGGGACTGTAAAAGCCTAAAGTAGCAAAACAAAAAGAGTAGTAGGAGGGTAGAGGACAGAAGTATAGATTAGCTTAGCAGTCTTCTTCCTCTGAGATGATATTTCAGCACAATCTGCAAATCTACTTGCTTATAAATAAAGGATATAAATGTAAATATATAAAGTATGTGAGTAAGCTTGATATTTTAGGTTATGAAATAATCAAGAGTATAAATTGTTGACTAGAATTTTTAAAACATATCTGTCTGTGACCTGAGATTTTTCTTTCTTTTTTTTTTTTTTTTGAGTCAGAGTGTCTCACCGTTGCCCAGGCTGGAGTGAAGTGGCATCAACATGATCTCAGCTCACTGCAGCCTCTAATTCCAATCTCAAGTGATCCTCCCACTTCAGCCTCCCAAGTAGCTGGGGCTACAGGCACATGCTACCACTCCCAGCTGAGATTTTTCAATTTTAGTTGACTTTTTTGGGTAAGAGCACTTGGTGGTTTCTCCAAAGACAAATTAAAGAAATTGCTAAATTATGCCATGTTAGATCACATCTTCCTAGGCCCAAAATGACCTACAGTAGCTCTCTTATGATTTTTTTTTCTTTTTTCTTTTTCTTTTTGAGACAGAGTCCTGTTCTGTCACACAGGCTGGAGTGCAATGGCATGATTTCAGCTCACTGCAACCTCTGCCTCCCAGGTTCAAGCAATTCTTGTGCTTCAACCTCCTGAGTAGCTGGGACTACAGGTGTGCACCATTACACTTGGCTAATTTTTGTATTTTTAGTAGAGACAGGGTTTCACTATGTTGGTCAGGCTGGTCTTGAACTCCTGACCTAGGGTGATCCACTGACCTTAGCCTCCAAAAATGCTGGGATTAAAAGTGTGAGCCACCCCACCCTGCCTCTTAAGGTATTAACACACAAAGAATGTTTCAGTGCTGGTTGTGTACTCTAAGTCAAAACCAAAAAGTAATTTCATGGAGTCAGGAATGGTCAGTCTAGATCAGCACTGTCCAGTGGAATTAGAAATGATTTAGATCCACACTGTCCCAATTTGAGGTCCCCAGTGCACCCACCATGCATCTATCCATTCCCTTATCTATGAAATGCCAACTAGTGAGTACCACCGCTACAGGGCACTTGTAATGTGGCTGGTGCAAAGGAGGAGCTGAATTTTAAATTTCATCTAATATTAATGTCAATTTAAATTTAAATTTAAATAGGCACGTGTGACTACCCCTTTTGGGTAGAAAAAGATATGATGCCAACAGGTAAAAAATCCTGCATCTGGGGTGCATTTTAACCACTGCACAAAAATACTTTGTACTGTGTCTTTATGCAACATTATTAAGCAGCAAGTGGGAGCCAGACATTGAAAAAAGTAGAGAACATCATGTCTGCCCCACAGTCTCTCTCAGGCTCAGCAAGGTCACACTGCCCTGAGAGTCCCCAGGGATCAATCAGCAGTCCTTACTGATGCAGTTGTCCTGCGAAGGATTTTGAGGTTGGCTACTGTGGAACCTCCATAGGCTCCTAACTCTCCATGGATTCAGCTCAGGCATTTGCCAGCTCAGCCAGTGCATTTGGACGTAGGGTGTGTTGAACGCTGTTGCTGGAAAGAGATGACACTGCCGAAGCAATTATGCTCTATTTTTTTTTTTCCAAAAAAACCCTCATGCTTAGCAATTTTGAAAATTATTTTATCTGAAAAAATTACATCTCCTAAGTGTGTTGTAGAAGGCTGCAGAGTTGACCTTACAGAAGTGTTGCTAAATAGGAGGATATTAGAACTGGAAGAAAATGTAGAGTCCATCTGCCTGGCCCCGTGTTTGCATTTCACAGATAAGGGAATGGCACTCAGAGAAACTGACTTGCCTCTAGCCATATGGTTAATTAGTGGCAGAGATGAAACTAGAATTCAGTTCTTCTGGTTCTCAGTTTCTTTTTACTACAGAATGTTGTGGCTTATCTCTGTTATATCTGGAATACCACATCATATTTTTGACAGCATTTCAATATTAGAGACATGCTACTTTATTAACAGTCCTCACCTAAATCTTCATTCTCTTCAAATGCCTCCTGAGTAGATAAAGCCCATTGCTGATGAAAGAATTTAACTTAAAGAACTCACTTTACTGCATTCAAATAAGCCGGTTAAACATTCTGCACTTTAAGCTTTTATTCTAGGTTCCATTGTGAGGTGATAATGAGGTGCTGAAAACTAATTAGATCATCAGACAAAACTGTCTGGCCTGCCATCTGCTGAGTCTGGAGAGTGATAGTCCCTGGTTGAAATGAGAACTAGGACTAAAAATAACCACCTCCACCCCTTTTTTCTTCCTATTCCTTGCCCTGTTCTTGTCTTGGTGCATGGTGGAGAAAGGATTATGTAAGATTCAAGGCTGGTTTGCCCTATGTAGGTGTTAGATCTTATATATCCATATAGTATTGCAACTGCAGTATTGCAGTGTTCTTCATCTTCTAGTAGGTTTCACCTCCACCTCCATTCACCTGCCCTACTCCATCATATGTTTAGGGGCATGGAAGATGGTTTAAGTGGCATAGTATTCACATTAACCAAGTTGTCGAGAGCCCAAAGCATACATGGGCAGAATGTCTCCCACTTGGATTTTGGAGTGAATTCCTGGATCCTTTCTTCAGGTGAACTTGATTTCTAGCTCTTCTTTTACCATGGATTCAAATGGCTCATCCTTCTGGAACCAGCTAGGCAGCCTTTCTTTGTTCACAAGCACCTGATTCTATTATTTTCCAGGAACAAAGAACTAAACTTGATGGCCAAGTTTGCTCCTCAGATTATTAACATCCTAGTAACTGTTTACTTTGCATGCCTAGTACTCACCCAGAATGCAAGACTGGCCCAGAACAGCTGGGACTTCATTTTTTAAAATCTATGTGCCCTTGGCTTCCACTTCCGGAGCTCTCTGGGGGAAATGGCTGAGCTTTTGGAAGTCTATACTAGATGACAGGGCATGAAGTTTGTGTGAGGGACTATTTTGTCAAATTATTGTGGCTGTCGCTTTCAAGTTATGATTCAGAACTGAAAAGTCAGGTTCCTTTTGAAAATCAGTGAAACTACATGCTCTAGCATAAAGCAAACAGTGAAGAAGACAAATTCAAAATTGGAATTCAAAATTCCAACACTCAGTAAGACATACGCCAGAAATTAGTCATATTTGTGTTAATGCTAAATAAATAATAGTACTCTGGTATTGAATTAAGATTGTACTTTATAGGGTATTTTTTCTCTTACAAACAGGGGGCATCTTAACTGGCCAATTTATGTTCTAAAAAAACCCCAATGACTAATGCTTAGGTTGTATTTACACAGCACTTTTGACTCAACTCTTTCATTCAAAACAGATTTGTGTTGGCCCCGTCCACAACATTAGCTACGAGGTCTCTCTGCTGCCGAATGTAACTGACATCTCCAAACTCCACCATGACCAAAAATAAATCAAGACAAACCTACAACCACCACCATGGAAACAGACAACCAATGAGCTGAAGAGATGAGCAAAATTCAACTGCTCCAAAATAATAGTGGATGTATGTTAACTTGGTCCCAAATCTCTTGTTTCTTACTGAGGCCAGAATCACTGAGTTTCCTGTAATAGCTCCATTTCCAGTTTTTTTTTTGGACTAATTATTTTAAATGAAAGCCCTGAATGATGACCTGTCCCATCATTGCATGCTTTAAACTGGCTCCTCCACCCACCTTTTAGTGGACATAGAGGAATGACAGTGAATTTGTGGTGTCATGGCCAGCTGGATGGTGTGAATGGGAGCCCTCTGACCTCCACTTCATCCTTGTCTTTGCCTACTTGTGTGTCCCTCCATGACCTGCAGGCTGCTGGCCTGTTCCCAGCTCCACACTCACACGATTGAACTTAAAATGTTGACCTTTGCTACTCAAAATGTTGTTCTTGAAATATCATCCCAGGCCTCTTGTATGAGTTTGTTAGAATCACAGAATTTCAGGCCCACCTTAGACCTGGGGAATCATGAGCAGCCCTTTAGTCAGACGGCTGTGTACATTACAGTTCTAGATATACTATTGGGCACCGTGAGTGTTTTCTCTCTTTGGTTCCAGTACCTGATTCTCCCTGGTTCCACTTCAGTGCCTGCTCCTGCCCCAACAGCCACTTGCATGGGGATTGCCTGACAGTGGCCTCCCAGTATGATGCGCAGCAGAGGAGAAAGCCTCAGCTGTTCCTTGTCTTGGATAGAGCTGTACTGCTGCACAAGTTTTAATTATTATATGTGTGTTTTCCTCCCTCTAATAGTTTATAAATTCCCTTAAGGGCGGAATCCATTTATGATTCAACTCTTTATCACACCAAGTGCTCTGGATGTGCCTCATTTAGCAATAGATTTAATTTATTAAATTAAGGAGTGCACGTACATGATGGGAAATGGCTGAGACTCAGGGTTTGCATTTGAAACATCGCTGGAAGGGATGTGAAATATTTGATGACCAAACAGCAAACCTTGAGAGAAGAGGTACTAATTGGAAATATAATAGATCCCACATTAAGGCAGATATCATTCAACACCTCATTGGACTAACTCCACTGTATCTGAATTTCATTTTTCTTCTGCTCTTCTAAAATGGGAGGTTAGTACCACAATCATGGGATTATTAAAATAATCAATTTAAATTATATACATAAAGCAAATTACAAACTGCTTGACACATGATAAGGATTTAATAAATCTGTGTTGCCCCTTCTCCATTTCTAACCTGGCTTAAGTAAGAAATGCAAAGCGTAGATGCTTTTTTTTGTGAAGGAATTATAGGGTAAGGACATTTGGATAAATTATTTGAAATAATTAGTATTTGTTTTCTTTCCATCATGTCAAAACAGAGAATTTGAAGTAATTTCAAAACTAAGAGTAGTGGGCCAAAAGAAAAAAAAGAAAAACTTCTCATAGTTTAGCCATAGTTTAAACACAATATTCACTAATGAGCAGAACTGTGTCTGTAATATTTCTGGAGTTCAAGGTGGGTAGGGAAACAAGTTTGGTAAGTCACAGTGCTGGAAAGGAGGAAAATGGTAATTCTGCTGAGCAAAGAAGCAGCTCTGAAAGAAGTTTCTTATAAGAATCCTCTAGTGGATCATTCCACCAACATATTTCTATATTTCATACAATGACATTGACATGTCATACAATGGAATGTGTTTATTTCATAAACAGACTCCACATGGATTTGTCTCATAACAATTACATTGAAGGCATAATCATGAAAATCCATTAATGGAAGTTCATTTTCCCTAATCCTCTCCCTCATTTGAAAATCTCTCTTCCTCTAAAGGAACTTTGTGTTCTCCTTTAGCAGGTGTAGTACCCCGTGTACACGATTCCATCTCAGGACCCACACCCATGCTGTGATAAGTTATTAACGAAGGCCTTATGCATAGTTCGCTGCAGGTTGTGAGAATGAGCAGCATCTCATTTATGTTTTTGTCTTCGTTGCCCACAGCCATACCTGGTACCTAGTAGTCAGTAATAAATGGATGAACAGGGAGTGAGTGATAGGCACACTGGTTCCCAGCTCTGGCTGTACTTTAGAGTCCTCTGGGGAGCTTTTATATAATATTGATGCCTGAAAACTTCCCCTAGAAATGTGGACTTAATTGGCTTGGGGTAAAGAACTGTCACAGGTACTTTATAAGCTGGTCAAAGTGATTTAAATGTACAGTCAGTGCTGAGAACCAATAGGACAAATTATCTAAATATACTATTCAACTTAGTGAGATTATAGCATAATTTTAACCAGTTACTATACAATGTAGGGTAGTGTGATGGATATCGGAATGAGGAAGACACAGTCCTTGCCCTTGAAAAGCTGATTATTTGGTAGCAAGAGATGGGATGGACATTCCAATCAGTATCTGGCATGATGATGACGATGACAATAAGAGCATGTTCTATCAAATGCACATATGGTGCCAGCCACAGGGAGCTTTACAACCTACATTATCTTATTTAATCTCTACAGCCACCCGGTGACAGAACCATTGTCATTTACTTAATCCCATTTTGCAAGATCACAAGACTGAGGTTGAGTGAATGGAAAGGTTTTGGACATGACTTCAAACCATTTTAACGTGTGCTTTTCCTTTTTGGCGGGATGGTCTTCTGAATTTCCCTTTTTAGTTTCTACTGTACCATGAAAATGGAAGGGAAATATGCTGAGGCCTGCTTGGGGCTATTGGTGTGGCCCCTGGTGCCCATGTTGGCTGTGCCCACCTGTGGCTGGGGTGGTGTGGCTGTGTGTCCCTTGGTGCCTGCGTTGACTGTGCATGCCCATGGCTGGGACAACATGGCCGTGTGGCCCCCAGTGGTGCCCGTGTTGGCTGTGGCTGGGGGTGGCTGGGTGGTGTCCGTGTGGCTGCCCGTGGCTGGGGGTGGCGTGGCAGTAGCTGATTGCCCTGGCGGTGCCGCTGGGTGGGCCCGGATGTGGGGAAGCCGGGGGTGACTGCGGGCTGAGCGGGAACCCTCACTTTACAAATGTGGGAAATGAGGGGGTCATGGTTTAAGAACTTTAGTCCAGGACACATAGCTGGCCAAAGTACGCTATGTGCCAGGTGCCATTTAAAACCCTTTATGAGTATTGACTCAGTCCTCATAAAACCCTGTGAGGAATGGACCATTATCTCCTTTTTACTGTTGACAAAACGGAAGCAACGCAGTTAATCCACTCGCCCAAGTCATAAATCAGTAAGAACCAGAAGGCCCACTAGGCGGTCTCTTCTCACCCACAGCTTGGGCGGCCTTTAGCAGTAGGTGATTGAGTCCGGATTCCACAGAGGCCTGGCAGAGGCTGGAGGGAACGCGGCGTTACATTTTATTACGTGGTGAATTGCCACTGTTAGCGTTAAGATTACTTCTCTTAAACCCAAGCCTGTCCTTGGTGGCCAGGGAGGTATAATTGAGGGGGTGGGAAGCAAGGTCTCTCTGGCCCTCAGCTCACTAAACATTTCCCGATACTCAGCAGCCTCCTTCCTCAGAAACTGTTTTTAGAGTCACAAAAGATTTTAAAGACAAAATTTTATAAACTGTTAAAATAGCAGAGTTCTCTGTTTTACTTTATTTTCCTCCTCCTCATGCTTTACTCCCACAGCTTCACTCTTCTTCACAGCCAGATCCACAGAGAATTAAATTCGCTGCTTCCCAGGGCAGACCTCCAGCTTGTTCCATTTGGGCAGACTTTCTTTTCTTTTTGCATTTCACACACACACGCACACACACATGCACACACATGTGCACACTTGCATACACACACACACGTGCACACACCTATGCACGCACACGTACATACACACACGTGCACATACACGAAGAGGCACATGTACACACACAATAGTTTGTGATCCTTCATTCACATTTAGGTGTGATTCTTCGTACTTTTCAAGCCTTCCCAGGCATTTGTAGAAAAGTAGATCTGGAAAGCTTTCTGACCCAAGTTCTGGGACGGGAAGGCACTTAGAGAGAGATTGCTTGTTGATTCCCAGTGTTTGGAAAATACTTGCAAAGGGGTTTCATGCCTTGCCCACCTCCCGCAGCTCCTCGAGGGTGACACTTGGACCAGTGCTGGGTCTCTCCACCACGTAAGGATCCTTCATTAGGAAGCAGGCTCTGCTGTATAAGCTTGGGTCAAGAGGAAAAAACCCATCCTTTGACGTGTTTATAACCTAGCAAGGGGAAGTTTCTAAAAAGCCAGAGATCTACATATGAACTTTTATGATAGTTTTCTGCTTTCATTTCCTGGGGACAAGACTTGGGGAAGATATTAAGACAACTCTGGAGAAAACCGAGTGTAGTAAGGCTGATGTCTCTCCGTATGTTCCTGAAGAACCCCCAGATGGGGAGAGTAGAAAGGGATGTCAATGTAGCCCCATCCCAACTCAGTTCAACTCACACAGACAGAGGCAAGGCTACTGCACCTCCACCCTGCCATAGCCCTTGGCCACATGCGAATCCCAAGAGGAGATATGGCCTAAGCTCAAGCTGGGACCCACCCTGGCTGCCTAACCTTGTAAGTGAAGAAGGTGTGCCCCTCTTCACTAGTGAGAAAGCAGGGAGGTTGACGGTGAATTCAGAAGTTCTTGCAGGCTGGCTCTCACCTGTACGTCCTAGGGTGCTGAGACTTCCAGCTCCATCCCTATCCCTGTCCTTCAGTGTTAGATTAGACATTTCTGTGTCTCTCCACGATTCTCTTGGGATTCTCTTGGGGCGGCGCATGCGCCAGGTACCTTCAGTGCTCCTCCACCATCGAAAGCTGGCTGTCCTCAGCTCTTTTCTTTTCACGTTGGGGAAAGTATGTGTTCAGCAACTCACTTTCTGAGACTCATCCGTTCTGAGTCTTTCCAGGTGTAATAAGTTAATTTGGGTAATGGTGGCCAGAGTAGTCTGCAGAGTTCTCCACCTCTCTCTTCTCTTAGGGATGTCATGATTTACAGTTGTCAATGATATATTATTTGTCCTTTCTCCCCACTTTCTTCCAGAATGGACTTAATACATAAAAATTATGGATTGAGAATTGACTTGATTCAGATGAAGAGAGTAGTTTACAGGCTGGTAGAGGTTGGAAAACAATACAATTTGCCCCTGAGTCCCTTACTGAGGAAAGACTAGTGAGAGTTACCCTGATAAAATTTTCAGTGCAGTTTGGAGAACATCATTACCGGCACCATATCAGTGGCCTTACCCACAACCCCTCTGCTTTAAATAATTTTTTCATAGTATTTTCCTAATGATTTTCTTTTATTAAATATAGCACACATTCCCTAAAGTGCACAGAACACTAAGGGCAAGTTTATACAGCAAATACCCTGTAACAAAAATCAAGAATGGCTATGTTATTTATGGAACTCAGTGCAAAATGCGAGTGTGAGTCCCCTTATTAAAAAATTATAAAAAATTTTGACCAGGCACAGTGGCTCACGCCTGTAATCCCAGCACTTTGGGAGGCCGAGGCGGGTGAATCACCTGAGGTCGGGAGTTCAAGACCAGTCTGACCAACTTGGAGAATCCCCATCTCTACTAAAAAAAATACAAAAATTTAGCCAGGCGTGGTGGTGCATGCCTGTAATCCCAGTTACTTGGGAGGCTGAGGCAAGAGAATTGCTTGAATCCAGGAGGCGGAGGTTGCGGTGGGTGGAGATCATGCCATTGCACTCCAGCCTGGGCAACAACAGCGAAATTCCATCTCAAAAAAAAAAAAAAAAAGGAATTTCAAGATGACAGAGGCAGAGCATTAAACCAAATACAGTGTCTTCTAAGAATGGGCTTTGTGCAATGGTGCTGGTTGCAGCCATAAAGTCAGCCTTGATGAGAATACAGCACACACACCCTTTTGTACTATTTCTTCATTGCGACATCCTTCCTCTCACTAAAGGTAATCACTGTCCTGAACATCTACGTCAATCAGTCTCATGCTTTCTTTATGTTGCGTTACCTCCCTGTGCGTATCCCTAAGGATGCAGTCTTCCCTCAGTATTCATGGGGGATTTGTTCCAGGGCACCTTGTGAGTACTGAAATCCAAGGATGCTCAAGTCCTTGATACAAAATGGTGTGTTATTTTCATATGACCTATGCACATTCTCCCATATGCTTTCAGTCACTTCTAAGTTCATTTTTGATACCTGATACAATGCCATTGCTGTGTAAATAGTTGATATATATATTTTTGCACTATTTTTGATTGTTGTATTTTTATTTTTTACTGATATTTTTCCCAAAAGTTTTCGATCAACCGTTGATTGAATCTGTGAATGTGAAACTCATGGATACAGAGAGCTGGCTGTAATGTTTTTATTGATTTTATACAATAGAAGTGGGATCACATGGTAGATTATTTTCTTCTAAATATGTCTTTTGTTAAATTCATTCATATTGTTGTGTGCTGCTCATTGATTACAATTGCTCTATATTATTTCATTGTATGAACATAACACAACATATCCACTTTAATGCAGATAGATATATGGGCTGCTTTCAGTTTTTGGATATTTTGAATACTAGCTTACATATATTTGGGTGCATTTCCTATAAATTTCTCTGGGGTACATAACTTTATATGTTTTCAGATATGGACTTGCTTGGCCATAGGGTATATGCATCTTTAAATTTAGCAGAAAGTATCAAAAAGTTTTCTGAAGTATTTATATCAAACTCCCAAGAATATTAAATGGGAGTTCACATTGTTCTGCAATGTTATAAATACTTAGTGTTAAAATACATTTCTATTTTTCTAAATCTAGTAGGAGCATAATTGTATCTCATTGTAACTTTAATTTGCATTTCATTTATTACTAACAAGGTTATCAACTTTTTCACATATGTACTGACTCTTTAGATTTCCCCTCTTGTAAAAAACCTGTTCAAACATTTTGTCTATTTTTTATTGCTTTATGTGTCTTTTTCTTGTAGATGTGTAGATCTTTATATACCCTAGATATTAATCCTTTGTTTTAACTAGAGGAAATATCTTCTCCTACTTGGTGATGTGAATTATCTCTCTCTCTCTCTCTCTTTTTTGAGACAGAGTCTCACTCTGTCACCCAGGCTGGAGTGCAATGGTGTGATCTTGGCTCACTGCAATCTCTGCTACCTGGGTTCAAGTGATTCTCCTGCCTCAGCCTCCTGAGTCACTGGGATTACAGGTGTGTACCACCATGCCTGGCTAATTTTTTTGTATTTTTATTACAGATGAGGTTTCACCATGTTGGCCAGGTTGGTCTCGAACTCCTGACCTCAGGTGGTCCACCCGCCTTGGCCTCCCAAAGTGCTAGGATTACAAGCATGAGCCACTGCACCTGGCCTCTTTTTGATATCTTTTATGAATGGATGTGGATCAATTTTTGTGTCTGGTGTGAGGTAGAAATCCCATTTCACGTTTTAAAAACACATGTGCAATTTTCCCTGCTCCATTTGTTGCAAAGACTCCCTTCCCTTTGGCATATGGGGCCACCTCTGTCCCGTGTCCGGTTTCCACATGTGTGAGGTCTGTTTCGGAGCACTCTCTTAGAGCCCTTACAGGCCCTTCATGAAAGGCAGAACTGCATTATGTAAGAAATCAAGGGTTGACTGTCATTCCTTTGCTCTTTAAAACGTTTGTCTATAATAAAATGAGCTTTTAGTGGGGCAATAGGCTGTTTTAGTGAGCCGTGGTGTTCATGAATCTTTTTTCTGTACATATTTATGGATGGCAAAGTGAAGAAGTGACAGGGTAGATGTCATAAGGCCCAAGTTCAAAGCCAGCTTGATTACGCTTACAAGGAATTCTGCGTAAGTAACTTCTGTATGTCAAATCTTTTTAATCAAAGATAACAGCTCTCCAGCTGACTTAATGGAGCTGTTAACAGGATTAAATAATATAATTTAGATTTTAAAATATTTGTTAACAATAGCAGCACATGTAGTGCAAATGCAGGAGGAAGACAAGAAAGTAATAAGTACCCATTAACAACACAACCGTGTTGAGGGTGGAGTTGATTTGGTCTCGTGTAGCAGGTAGACACCAGGCATTATTGTGTGTAGTATCAGTAGATTGTGTGATTGTGATGCATGACTACTTAACACTTTTCACCACTGCCTACTTTCTGCTTCTATTATTATTACCAAATCCAGAAAGCAGATACTGGTCCTGTCGTGTTTTAATGTGGAATCAGTAGGACAAAGCTCCCAAATTTCTTTTCCACTGATGCTTGAGTGTTTTTCATTCTTGATGAATTCTTTTGACTTAATCTTCACTCTTTCCCTGGGGATTGTTCTTTATGAGTGGTGGTAATGCTGAATTCCTGCACATGAATGTCACCACGTTACAGAAACTTCCTAGAAAGCAGCAGAGAGGGAAGGAGGGAGGGGGAGAGAGAGAGAGAGAGAAAGAGAAAGAGAAAGGAGAAAGAGAAAGAAGGGGGGGAGAGAGAGAGAGAGAGAGAGAGAGAGAGAGAGAAGAGAGAAGCTAACATTACTGAATGCCATTTGTGTGGGGTTTGGATTCCTGAGAAGACGAGAAGGAGAAAATAAGATGGTGCATGAAGGCAAAAGTCATACTTCAGCTTCTTCATTCCTAACAATGTCACACGTTAATTAACCAGTTTACATCTGTCAGATCCGTAGTTTGTTCCTCTAACACAGGAAGAGAAGCAGTGCTCTGTGCCTCTGCTCCTTCCCTCTTATTCAGCCTCTTATCCCAGTGGGTCACAGGTGGTCCCGAACCAGCAGCATCAATATCCCCTGAGAATGTTTTAGAAGGTGCACATTCCCCAAGCCCTGCCCTGCCCTCCCTAATCAGGGGTCTGAGGTGGGGGTAGGTGGGAGGAATCTGTGCCTTAACAAATCCTCTGGTGCTTCTGTGTGTGTGCATGCTGTCCTAACCAAACTCCAGGATGAGGACTGTCTGTCTCAACAGGTGTGCAGTGCCCTCCCACACTGATTCTGCAGAGGTTTTGTCAGAAGCACCCATGCCAGCCACCCAGAGTCACCTGCGTAATGCTGATTTGTCACTTGAGGCTGCACTCAGGGAGCAGCTGCCTCTTATTTCTAGGGGTTGTTCTGCCCTTTTGCCACCTTGTACTGGGGACTGTGAGCACCTGTGGACAGGGATGAAACTACCATACTCATCTCTGGATTCCAGCACCTACCTTAGTGACTGGTCCAGCATAGCCACCTGACAACCTCTTGCTGAAATACTACAGAACAGAGGCAACATGATATAGTGGGAACTAGTGTTAAACCAGAAGCCACAAAGCTCTCAGTTGAAAACCAGGCTCCACCACTGTGTAGTCAAGTAGCCTTAGGCAAGTCATATCTAAAGGAAAGATCCATTTGTCTTTTTCTTCACATTTTCCACAAAGCTACTTTCCGGTGAGGATTGCGTGAACTTGATCTCTGAAGTTCCAAGGATGTCCATAGACCTTTATCTGTGAATCCTAGTAAAGAGAAAAATGAAAAAGGAGACAAATGTTCATTGAAAGGCACTGTTCTAAGTGCAGTGGATAGAGCCTCAAGCTGATCAGAATATGCTATTTTTCTTTGGTCCTAGAGTTATTAAATTTGCTTCTTCAAGTAAGTTAAAATAGACTTATTTCTTATTGATTTATCATAACTAGAAACCCACATCTAATGAGTTTGTGTAGGTGAGAATATTCCCATGTGGAGTGAACTCAGAGTTGAATTTGTAGGTGGACCTCTGGGGTGCGCTGGCGTTGCTGAGTACAAACCCGGGATCAAGGTTAGATGTGGGGTAGGCAAGGTTCTAATGAAAATGTGCTTTGATACCTGGCTAAATTTCTTGGCCTTTCCTCTCAAATGGCAGCTGAGTTGGGGCTAGCATCAACTGTCATCACTCTCATTGAATCCTGGTCGGCACAGCCATCAGGAGCACTCGGAAGGCAAGTAGGCGGAGATTGGCAAGTCCTGGGAGCGTGTCCTGTTGCTGATGTCTTTGCCCACAGAGAACTGAAAATGTCCACTCCAAGAGTCTTGTCATGCATGTTGAATTCTGTTGGCTTTTGTGGGTGAATTAGGAGGGATTGAGATTAGTTCTTTCCTGCATCTTATTTCTTCTGCCTAGCCCTGAGTCTGTCTACAGAGAGAGGCTGGAGACATGATGGGTGGGTCTCCTCCAGCTCCCCCTTTCCTCCAGTCTAAGGGGGCTTCCCTTGTGGTGGGCTCTTGGATACCCAAGTACATGTGTTGCCAGTGCTGATTAGTCACACGGCGTGTAGCTGTGGTGGCTGTCAGAGCCTGGCATGGAGCCTTGTTTTCTGGTTCTGCTAATGAACCAAGCTTGAGCCAAGGAAGACAGATTATTCCTGATTTGTTTATAAGCTTACAGGAGAGTGGAAACAATCTCTCCAGCCAAGCCTCCTTGGGCCAGTTGAAGTGAAACCAAGGATTGTCCACTTATCTCAGTAATTAAGGCACAAAGAGACCCATACTGTTTGGGTCTGACTTTTCCAAATCTGAGGGATGATGGTTTTAGCAAATTCAGTGTGTACCAGGTCTTTGATTCATTGTGGTCATTCAGTCGTTTCTGAGTCATTGCTGGACAGCAGAAGCAGACAGCTGAAGCACAGCTCAGAAAACCATAATGTGCTGAGCAGCATTACAGCTTGTTTTGCTTAATATTTATTCTTAAAACATGACTTCATTTCAGGTACAAGTCCAGTGTGTTTGCTGTAACAAGTTAGCGCGATGAAATATGGAAAAACCTATTTGCCTCTGTCTTCACAATTTGCACAAAGCCCCTTTCTGGTGAGGATTGCGTTGCACTGATCTCTACACATTTTCCCGGCATGCAGTGCTGTTTGGCCCTTTATGGGATGGGCACAAAGACCCTGTGTCTACCTTCCCAGTGAGCTGCATAAGAGACTAGGCACAGTGGAGACACATACAAGGGTGAGTATTTATTCTATAGAAAAACCAAGATTTATAAATAAAAGGCAGAGACCAGTCTATTTTTCTTGATGTTTTATTCATGATGCTAGAAAAGAACCTTTAGTAACCATGAATTGTATAAGACAAAAGAGTAGGTAGACTTTTCTCAAAAAGCTCATGGCCTTGTTAAATAGCTACAGAAATTGATCATAAATGCCAGGTGGAAATGCTTGTTTCTTGACAAGAGTCTTCATTGTCCCAAACAAATAAACAGCAGAGAAGTGATTTGTTTACTGGGCTAAGCACTCTGCAAAGCCTTAAAAAGGCTGTTTCCTTGTAAGGTAACTGGAAAACGTGGGGGATAAATGTCAAAAGGTCTCACAAAAGCCTTGAATTAAATGGTAGAAATAAAACAAAAAAAGAGGCTGAAGCACATGTGATATGACCCTGGGGCATCTTTAACCAAAAGAGGAAAATGTGATTTTGTCTACACTTTGGCTAAAAAGAGCAAAAGCCAGTAGACAGGAAGCTGGGCAGATGGAAACGTATTAATATAATGGAGAGGGAAGCTGAGGCCAAATACTGAATGCTGGACAGTTAGCCAACCCTTTGGAAAGCCTGAGGCAGGGACACATGTGGAGAAGCCTGGCATTCCTGAGAGCTCATGGGCTTTTAATAGGAAAATCTGTGAATAGCCCAGAGACCTTGTATAGCCCAGAGAGGCATTTGAGGCTCTTTTGCAGCCGCCACTCATGGTCAGTGACTTGCTTATTTTCTGAGGCCCTGGCATGCATGCCAATGAGAAGTGGTTTTCATTAAACCTGAGGATGACAGAAAGATACAGACAGTCCAAAGGCATTGAAGGACATACTTGTCTTGCCCCGAGTCTCTACTTCCTCAATAGCTCTTTCCATGTCCTCAATCTGGGGACCATGTCTACCATCCCCTGGGAACATGGGAGAGAAGGGAGAACTGAAGGAGATGGAGAGAAGTCAGAGACTACTTGGCCTGGAGTCTTGAGGGGCTTCCTTTTTGAAGAAGTGGAATAAAATTAAAACATTTCATGGTAAAGGAAATTGGGTCAACATTTCCACATCCATCTTTCCTTCTGCTTTTGCCTGAATTTCTAGGTGCTTTCTTTGGTAAAGTTTTCTGGCCATCTTAGGAGGGCTCCATGCATGATGTGAGTGCTTCAAGAGTTTTGAAGTCCCCTGGGGAAAAGGACAACAAATAAGCATGCTTTTGGAAGAGTTTTGTGAAGAAGTCAATATCCTGGAGATAATGGGATGCCACAGAGCAAGTGTGTTCTGGGATCAAAAGAGATATAATGTCACCACCAGGGAATCCCCCTGAGGAGGCATGGGATTGTCTTGGATTCTCCTCTGCATGGTTGGTAGCCTTTTAGGTAGGACCACCTCTTTGCTGGTCACTGTTTGCAGGAGCATTTCTTCCCCCGTCTTCCTTTTTGATGGGAATCACCAAGTCACCTACTTCAATGCAGTCTCTGCAGGTAGATTTGGGAGTCAGAAGCTGCAGGTGAAGCAAGAGACAGTGCTGCCACTGTGGTCAGAGTGTGAAAGGAAGGCATTGTTCTAACATCATTTCTGTATGCCGGGCTGTGCACCCATCAAATTTGGGGTGGCGATCCTTTAGTGGAATCTCTCGATTCTACAAATAAGAAACTGGATGGTGGTAGTTAAGTAGTTTTCTTTTTTTTTTTTTGAGACAGAGTCTCGCTCTGTCACCCGGGCTGGAGTGCAGTGGTGCGATCTCCGCTCACTGCAAGCTCCGCCTCCCAGGTTCATGCCATTCTCCTGCCTCAGCCCCCTGAGTAGCTGGGACTACAGGTGCCCGCCACCACACCTGGCTAATTTTTTGTATTTTTAGTATAGACGGGGTTTCACCGTGTTAGCCAGGATGGTCTCGATCTCCTGACCTCGTGATCCACCCACCTCGGCCTCCCAAAGTGGTGGGATTACAGGCATGAGCTGCTGCGCCTGGCCTAGTAGCTTTCTACGAGACAGTCATAGGCATTTCCCTGCCAGAGACTTGGACAGACTTTCAGTTTATGTTAGTGGAAACTGAATGTTTCAGTCTATTTTCTGTTGTTTACAACATAATTCCTGAAACTGGGTAATTTATAAGGAAAATAAATTTATTTCTTACAGTTATGGAAGCTGAGAAGCCGAGGGTCAAGAGGGCTGTGTCTGGTGAGAACCTTCCTGCTAGTGGGGACTCTGCTGAGTCCTGAGGCTGTGCAGGGCATCCCATGGTGAGGGGGCTGAGTGTGCTCATGTGCTAGGTCAGGTCTCTCTTTCTCTTATTATAAAGCCATCAGCCCCACTCTCGTGACAACCCATTAATTTATCCATTTATGCAGGCAGAGCCTTCATAATCCAATCACTTTTTAAAGGCCCTATCTGTCAACACTGGCACGTTGGGAACCAAGTTCCAACATGCATTCTGGAGGGACCATTCAAACCATAGCTCTGACGTTATGGAAACTCAGTTCCCAAGGAGAGCAAAGGAGCTATTTTCAGGAGTAATTCCCATCAGAACCCGGGCACAGAGTGACCAGCAAGAACTGGGGAGAACAACATTTAGGGCCTTGATGTGACCTGAGTGTTGCTAGAATGAGAGGCTGTTTTATAAAGAATGGGCTTGTTTCACAGGGAGGAGAGAGGTCTTGAAAGTTTGAGGAAAAGTTGAGGAGAAACAAAATTGTGTAGAAATCCATGACCAGAAAGAGTGGGTATAATGGGAAGGGCTTCCACGGTGCTAGTGCGCAGATCACGCAAAGTAGCCCAAGGACAAGGTCACATCTTGAGCAGTCTGCAGACATGTCTTTGGGCTAACAGCGAGGACTCTGACAAGGTTTTAAATCAGCTTAGTACCTGTTGCTTCTCCTAAAGGGAGAATGAAACAAACAATAGCAACAGCGAGGACAGGTAGGGACACTGTTGTCATGCCCTATGCTGAGGAACAGGAAGCCCAGCATGCCTTTCTCTGATGCACCTGCCTTCAGATGTAGGTGGACTCTCAGTTGTCACAGATGACCACACCCTTTCCCCCATCCAAACTCTTGTCCTTTCCCAGACTCCAGCCATCTTCAGAGATGTCTCATGTGTGTTCCTAAGCAACGCCAAGCTCATCCTTTTGGATGCTGTCACTTGACCACTGCTGTCTGTTTCTACAGGAGCCTGTTGACATTGCTGCCCAGGGCTGCCCACAGGCCGTGTGGTCAGAGCTGTAGACCATGCAGCTGCTGCATCCTCACAGAAGCAGAATTGCTGACCACTTCCAATCTGTGACAAGTGCTGTTTACTGGAGCAGGAGCCTCTGCCTTCCTCCCAAAGTCTCTCGTTGTTTCGGCTCCAAGCGAAGGCCTCCTCCTTCTAAATGGACTCAGGCCCTTGGACTTTCAGAATAGGCAGGCTACACACTTGCCAGGGGCTCAGGCTTGCCTTGGTCCAGTTAGAACCCAGGTTTCCTGCCCCTGAGTCCCTGCCTTGGTGAGTGTTACTAGGAGACAGGGCAATGACAGGAGGAGTCCAGAGGGCAGTATGCAAAGCTATGATTAGTGATCATCCCCAGGAGGGAGACGGCCCCTCAGCTGAGTCACCAGGACTGCAGGAAGACATGCTTCAGAAAGTTCCCAGGACAGGTAGACAAGACTCCAAGCAGTGATACCAGGAATGGGAGAGTAAAACGCCCACGAGGTGAGAAGATCCTTAGAAGGGAATTTACTGCACAGGTACAACAAGGAGAGTCCCCTTTGAGTCCAGGGGACTGCACAGGGAACCTGCCACCAGATGCACTCCTCCCTTTTCTGCCTTTTCTTAGAGTTGACTTTGTAGGAGGCTTCAACAGACTCCCTCTGGGTTCTTGCATGTCGTCTGAAATGATAAAATTTTGTTCTTCTTTATTGCTGAATAGTACTCCATTGCGCATATAAGCCACATTTTCTTTCCCCACTCATCCACTGATGGACACTTAGGTTGACTCCATATCTTTACTCTTGTAAGTAATGTTGTCGTGAACATGCACGTGTAGGTATCTCTTCAAGATACTGATGTCAATTTCTTTGGACACATACACAGAAGAAGGATTGCTAGATATGTTTTCAGATTTCTGAGGAACCTCCATACTATTTTTCCTAGTGGCTGTACCAATTTACATTCCCACTAACATGTACGAGGGTTCCCTTTCTGTACATTCTCAGCAACACTTACCTTTAATCTTTTCAATAATAGCCATTCTGACAGGTGTGAGATGGTATCTCATTGTGGCTTTAATTTGCAGTTCCCTGATGACTAGTGATGCTGATCATTTTTAAATATAGCTGTTGGCCATTTGTATGTCTTCTTTTGAGAAATATTTATTCAGGTCTTCTGTCCATTTTTAAATTAGATTATTTGGTTTTTTTTGTTGCTATTATTTGAGTTCCTTATATATTTTGGATATTAATCTCTTGTTGGATACACTGTTTGTAAATATTTTCTCCCATTCTGTGGGTTGTCTCTTCCCCTGTTGACTGTTTCCTTTGCTGTGAAGTTTTTTAGTTTGATGTAATCCCATTTGTCTATTTTTGCCTTCGTTGCTGTGTTTTTGGAGTTCTATCCAAAACAATCATTGTCCAGACCAGTGTCATGGAGCTTTTCTCCTATTTTCTTTGAGTAGTTTTATATTTTCAGGTTTTACATTTCAGTCTTCCATTCATTTTGAGTTGATTCTTGTAGATAGGGTGAGATAAGGGCCTAATTTCATTCTTCTGCCTATAATGAAATAACCCAGCCACAGAAAGACAAATACTGCCTGGTCTCACTTATATATGAAAGCAAAAATAGTTGAATTTATGAAAGTAGAAAATAGATTGGCGGTTATCAGAGGTAGGGTGTGGCAGAGGGTGAGGGGATGGAGAATAGGGAGATGTTGGTCACAGGGTACAAAGTTTCAGTTAGGCAGGTAGAATAAGTTTTAATGATCTATTGTACAGCAGGGTATTGTAGTCAATAGCAATGTATTGTGTACTTAATAATTGCTAGAAGGATATATTTTGAATGTTCTTACCACAAAGAAATGATAAGTATATGAGGGGATGGTTATGTTAATTAGCCTGATTTAATCATTCCACAATATAAACATGGACCAAAACATCACACTGTATCCCATGAATGTTACAGTAGTCCCTGTTGTCCATAGGGAATACATTCTAAGACCTCCAGTGAATGCCTGAGACTGAATAGCACCAAACCCTATATATACTATGTTTCCTATGCATACATACCTATGACAACGTTTAATTTAGAAATCAGGCACAGTAAGAGACTAATAACTAATAATACAATAGAATAATTATAAAAAAATACTGTAATAAAAGTTAAGTGCATATGGTCTTTCTCTCTCTCTTCCTCTCTCTCTCTCACACAATATCTTCATATTTTTATATTGCAGTTGACCATGGGTTACCAAAACCTGGGAAAGTAGAGCTGAGAATAAGGGGAGTGCTTCTGTAGATCTATTATTTGTCACTTAAAATACAATAAAAAAAAACAGACCCCTCGCCCTCTAGGAGAACAGCTGGAGGGAGGTGGATCAGGCAGGGATTTATTCCCCTGGCTCTCTCTAGCACTGTCGAGGTCTCTCCCTCAGAAGTCACTGCCCACCTCCAGGCCACCACTCTCTGGGCTCTAGGGTTTTGGTACCTTCCTCCGCCCACTGCCTTTCCTAGTCTGAGGGTGATGACATCTGTGCTGCTGCTGGTCCTGTCATTCCCCGCCACCCCCACCCCGGCCCCCCATCTACACCTACACTGTCATAATTGGTCCCTTTGTAAATAACCTTCCTTGAATCATCCTGTTTCCTGTTGGGATTCATCCTGTTACAGGAGCTATCTAATGACCTCTGATTGTAAAAAGGAGCATACAGCATGGAGGGCACATAACTCAGAAGTCCTATAGAGACTAGAGGGACCTTGTGATCAAAAAGAAGAATCTTTGAATGACATGGATTAGTAAATGCTAAACACCTTGGAACTTTTTAAGAAAAAAATGTAAAAAAAAAAAAATTCATGGAATTAAGGAGAGATCCACTGTTTAAGAAAAGTAGTGAAACTCCAAGAGCAATTTCAAATCAATACCAGGAAGCATGTTTTCATAAATCTATGGCAAATAGAAAGAGCTGTCTTGAGAAGGAGCAGTATGGCCAGGTAGTGTTGTTTAACCCCTTGGCTGGGATACTGGAGAGGTGATACTAATTAGATACCTCCTTGTTCTTCAAACTCTCCAAATCTGCACGTTCTTTTACAAGGCTGGAGGTTCTATTTCCTCAGAGAAGGCCGTCGACCTGCTATAACTGTGTCAAAATAGTATTCCATGATGCTAATCCTGAAAACAAACAGGACTTAAATTTTCTAGGGCCTCTGTCTATTGTGATCTTTTAGTCATGGCCAGGATGAGGGGAAGAGTGCCTGGGGGCATGTCTGTGGCATTTCAAGACAGGGCCAGGTGTTTGGGAGAGACAGGGGGAGGCCAGCCACCAGCTTCCTTGGAAAGAGCTGGCTCTGTTCGATTCCTCCAGCCTCAAGGGAGAGGTGGATGCCTGCTCAGAGAGACTTGCTTCCTACTAAGCCCCCTGTTGGCTGTGCGTGCCATTCGGCTCATTGGATTGTTAAATGAATCTGTTTAATGCGACTGAGCTGCCTGTGCCTGCCAAACCCAACTCCAGACAGCAGCGATATTCCACACACCAACTGCACCCGTGTTAAAGGGCACTGGGGAAGCTGTGAGAGCCGCAGAAAGAATTGTTCTTTATCTGAACAACCTTTGGTGAATGTCGTTTTGTTTCAGAATCAGTTTATTTGATGTTCTACTCCCTCCCGGCTTCCCCCGGGAAGCAACACAATCAATTTCTCCTGGGAATGGGAAGCCCAATATAGAAGATGGTTTCCTTTTCCTGAGAATGTATGGAGAGCATGTTTTTCCAAGTTTTTGTTATTATATAATAATGTTTTGGCTTTGAGAAAAGGTAGAACATGTTTAACTTGTGTATAGAATATTTATCCTGCAGAATATTATTGTTTCTCTTTCATGGATCCTGCTCAGTGTCTAGGAAGATGCAGTTTGTGTTAAAAGTCCCACAGTCTGACCAGAAATATTTAGATTTTTGTATTGCCAGTTCTGTTGACCCTAAGCAAGATAAAGGCATTACAGCCAATGGCAGTTACCTTCCCCACCACAGACCCCATTTACTAGGTAGTGGTTTTGGAAGGCCAGGACCAAGGAGCAGCAGGCCCCTGGCTGGGAGTGGTGCCGCACTGAGCAGTTGAGGCAGGAAGCAGGTGGTGGGTGCTGCCCCTGTTCAGGTGTTACAGGAAAGGGGTACCGATTCAGATCCCAAGAGAGGGTTCTTGGATCTCATGCAAGAAAAAATTCAGGACGAGTCCACAGTGAAAAGCAAAAGCAAGTTTATTAAGAAGGTAAAGTAGTGAAAGTACAGCTACTCCATAGAAAGAGTAGGGTGTTCCCAAAGTAAGAGGAGGAATGCGTCCACCCTAGATACAAGACTCGTTTGTATAGGATAAAAAAGACCATGGGGAGATGTGCTCTGCTACAAGGGTTTGTGATAAAGGATTAATTTTCTTAATTGCTATATTTTGCAAGAATCGATACTATTTTCTTTAAAGCAAAATTAGGAATGTGTTTGTTCTCAGGATATTGAGATATCAGGACACTCCCAAATCTGGGTCTGTTTAGTTGACATTATCAATCTGTTTCCTTAACTGCAAACATCTAAAGGCTAGGAATACCTAACTTTCTGGGAATGCAGCCCAGCAAGTCCAGCCTCATTTTCCGAGCCCTCACTCAAGATGGAGTCACTCTGGCTCGAATGCCTCTGGTGCAGGATATGCTTGGAGATCCATGTCGACTCCCTGGTTTTCCACATAGAGTAAGGAACCAACTCTTGGTCAAAAAGATTAATATCATAGGATCTCTAGCCAAATTCACCCTTAATAAATAAGTCCAGAGAGTAATAAAAAAAACAACAACAACGTGGGGATCAGGTAGGATTAGGAGGAAGGGCAGAGGGTACTAGAACTATTTTTCCTTTGGAGCCTCTTCCATTAGTGAGGGTGCCCCCTTCATATTTATTTTTGGTGCTAGGTTTTATAGTGCTCAACACATAGACCAGGGCTGGAGGCTGTGGAGAAAGGATAGAGGCCATGTTCAGCTGTTTATCCCAAAAGTCAGTTTCCAAGAGCTGGCCTAACCCCGAAGGTGGATGGTTCAAAATATCTCTTTTTTTGTGAGAAATAAAGGTTCATGATGCATGTCATTATCTCTACATTCACTCCAAGCCCTCTGTGGGTATGGCAAGACCACTTAGAAATTGTTATAATGGTGAAATGATGATCATTCATTCATTACTTCCATAAGTAGGAGGTGCTAGTAAGTTGAATCTAGGTCAGTATTTTCATTGGGATGACTGGAGACTGAGGTTCCTCCATCCTCATCTGCTCTTATGCAAGAAGGCCATAAGGAAATATGTTAAGACGTGACAACTTTCTTTAAGAACATTCCTAAATTTTACATAAACCCTTTCAAATGTAGACCCCAGGTCTTATTTAAATGATAAAAGTTTAGATGCATGACAACAGGAAGGCCTTTGAGCCCGCTAACGAACAGCTACATGGTAGAAAATTCCAGCTGCCTAATTCCATTCACCCCAATCCCATGATGCTTTTACTTTTCTCTTTTTGCCTCTTGATAGGGTTTAGCTATGTCCCCACACAAGTCTTATCTTGATTTCCCACGTGTTGTGGGAGGGACCTGGTGAGACGTAATTGAATCATGGGGTCAAGTCTTTCCCATGCTGTTCTCGTGACAGTGAATAAGTCTCATGAGGTCTGATGGTTTTATCATGGGTTTCTACTTTTGCATCTTCCTCATCTTCTCTTTGCCTGCTGCCATCCATGTAAGACATGACTTGCTCCTCCTTGCCTTCCACTATGATCATGAGGCTTCCTCAGTCATGTGAAACTGTGAGTCCGATTAAGCCTCTTTCTTTTGCAAATTGCCCAGTCTTGGGTATATCTTCATCAGCAACATGAAAACGGACTAATACACCTCCTTTCTTCAATGAAAACCTCGCATACCTGACTTTATAATGCTTTGTGCTGATGAAACTCTCTCTATTTATAAGATATTTTCCTAGGTATGTCCCTAAACCCAAGACAGCAGCACCAGGAGGGAGGTGGCTGAAATCTCTATGGGACTGACAAGTGAGCTGAGACTCAGAGCAGTTAAGGGCTTCTAAGGTGACACCACCAGTCAGTGGAAGGGCCTGGGTTATGGCTGGACATAGGGACTGAGAAGAGTGGGTGGCAAGGAAGCACATGCTAGGAGGAACCTTGGGTGTCACAGGGAGAAGAGAACACTTAGGGGGTGTGTCCACCCAGGGTCTTTGGCTGCAAATCACATCATTGGACACTGGTTTTCTTTAAAAAAAATTCACTGAAAAGATACTGAAGAGCTCCCCAAACTGAGTAGAGTTGAATGACTCGGCCACACAAAGGACAGACCCTTGGCAGCCTGGCCAAGCAATCACAAACAACCTCCACTGACCTTCTGTGCCTCTCCTTCTCTGGCTTCCACCAGCGTCTACTGGGCACCGACCACATGCCAGGCATAACCGTGGGATCCAGGCAGACAATAGGGAACTGTAAAATGCCCTGTCTTCAGAGAAGACAAATGCCAGGAGATGGGAAGAGCTAAGATGGAGGATGATCAGGTGAGCGTGGAGAGGTTACAGCCCCAGCGTGTGGTCTCCAGGAATGGCCAGGAAGGCCTCTCTGATGAAGTTTAAGCTGAGACCTGAAAGGAGTGAGGAGCTACAGGAGCGGCTGGGGAAGGAGTGTCCAGGCCTCCAGCAGGACTGAGGTTGGCTTGTATGTGTATAAATATATACATAAGTGTGTGTGTGTATAAGTCAATATAGATATACAATTTGAGTTCCATGTATGTGTATAAATGTACATATATATAAATATGTATGTTTAATATAATATATAATATAAATATATGTATATTTAGAGAGACAGAAGAGAGGACTGTACATACCCAGTTTTTCCTTGATATCTTGGGGAATTGGTTCTAGGACCCTCAAGGATACCAGACACTGGTGCTCACATTCCTTATTGCTAATAGTGTAGTATTTACATATAACCTACATTGTTTAGGAAATGATGGCAATAAAAACATGTACATATTTAGTACAGACACAATTTTTTTTCACATATTTTTGATCCCTGATTTGTTGAATCCACAACCGGAAATCCAGGGAGATGGAGGACCGAGTGTGTGTGTGTGTGTGTGTGTGTGTGTGTGTGTGTGTAGAGAGAGAGAAAGAGAGAGAGAGAGAGAGATTTAACAGAAAATAAGACTTACTGCAGAAGAGCATTTACTCCAACTTTAATGTTAGGAGTGAGAGTGTGTGTATGACTTCCATAGATCTTAATAATATATATTTGAAATGTACAACAAGATGTTTTATTTGTATATCATGGTGATATGAGTACCATAGTCAAGCAAATTAACATATCCATCACTTTCCATAGTTACTTTTCTGTGTATATGTGTGGTAAGAGCACCTAACAGCTACTCTCTTAGCAAACTTCTTTTATCTAATGCAATATTGACTGTGGTCTCCATGCTGTACCTTAGATCTCTAGATTATTCATCCTCCCTAACTGCAAGTTGTAACCTTTGACCTGCTTCTTCCCATTCCTCCCCCTCCTCACTTCTGGTAACCACCATTTTACTCACTGATTTCATTTATTTAACTTATTTTTTAGATTGTACATTTAAGTGAGATCATGCAGTATTTTTCTTTCTGTGTCTGGATAAGGAGAATAGATTTTGAAGGCGGTAGAAGTTTCAGGAAACCAAGAGACAGGGCTCAGTTGTAAGGCTCTTAGTGCCCCTCTGTTCCCTGAGATGGTGCCAAGTACTGCAAGGACAGCTTCTGGCCTTGTGCCCGGGAAGGACCTTGTCGGCCCAGCCAGGCACGGTCCTGTTCATCTGCTGGAGGGCTGGATGCCGAGAGCTGGGTGTCAGCTCATTTCATCTCCATGGACAGAACAGGGAAACTGTGTCAAAGGGTGGGATGAGCTGCTGACAGTCCGCAGTGCACGCTCCACAGGGTAGACTCACTGGTGAACCTCATAGCACTAGGTCTTCTCATTTGGCCCTGAGAGGCACATTTCTTCTTTTTGTCTAGTGCTGAAGAAACACAGCAAACACACTGCTCACTGCCTTCAACATGACTTTGATGAGAGATCCTTCTTGTGCTCCACTTGCGATTTTCTCAGTATAGGCCTATTTTATGAAAAAGGGGCCACACAGCTTTTGATGCCATTTACTTTAAAAAGAATACAAATAGTTACAGTTTTTAATACTTCAATCTACTTTCAAAGGGAAAGAAAGAACATTCCATAGAGTTAGTCAAGGGTCTCATGAATTCCCAAGGGTTTCTATGACTCAGAAGTAGGAAGATTATAGACTGGTGAGCTAAGTGTTGATCCCAAGAGAAACCCATGAGAGATTTTTAAGGACACAGACTATGAATACACCAAGAGGAAGGAGTGGCAAAAGGAAATAGTCACCATTCGGAGCAGAAGTCAGATTTGAGTTCTGTTTTTCTGTTGTGTCTTGTACAATTTTCTCAAAGCAAAGAAGAAAGCAGTGGTGTTTGCTGTCTTTACCGGTCCTTCACTTAGTCCCTTGTTTGCTCAGTGGGTTCAGGCCTGCCCATGTCCCAGGCTTCACACCGATTTCTTGGTTTAGAGACCAAGACTTGCGCGGGCTACCCTGATGGTGCATCCACACCATGGTAGTTTGAACCTATTTGTATTGAATTGAAATTATTAAATATGACGAATGTCAGTAGCTTTGTAACAAAATCAAACTCCAAGATAGGCAAATAGCCCCGTAATTGACCTCATGTGCCTGGGCTTCTTCAGCGTCATGGCTTCTAACCGTATCTTGTGTGTGGGAGGCCCTGCTTATTCTCTGACTTGTTAGCCTCTGTCTGAGCTGAAAGACCCTTCCTCCTACTACTGCTTCCCTTCACCCCATGCTTCCAGGTCTGCCGTGGCCATGGTCGTGTGAACTCACCCCACTTCATGTCTTGCTCTGAGTAACCTTCCTGCCCACCTTCCCCATGGTGAGTCATCTGTCACACGAATGGAGCTCCTCTACCTGCCTCCCACCTGAGAGGCATTGGGATTGGTCTGTGGGGTTGGCGAATAGACAGAAAGGGCTGGGGAGTTTGACTGGTCCCCATGAGGATGCAGAAACTGAGGACACTGAAAACTTCCCATGAGTCTCCTACCAAACTCACTGGCAGAACCACCCAGATCAAGCATTGCAAGTCAGAGCCACAGGGTGATTGGAACAGGTATGGATAAAGTGATTGAGTGCATCATTGAGTAGGTGGGGAAGTATTTTCTGGACAGCAGAATCTTCTTGCCAATCCCTAAGTCATCGATTACTGTTGGAAGCCTAGCCTGCCAAATGAGAAGTATATTGCCTGAAATTTCTTTCAGGACTAATGCTAATCCTTGTTCTTGTATTCCTCAGTTCTTACGTGGTTATTCTGCTTTGGAGGAAACTATACGACCAGCAGTTACGTAAGGTATGTTTGAAAAATGACATGTGGCACAAGGAGGCTCCATCGTAGTTTGCTGAAGAATTTTGGGAGCTCATGCAGTGTTCATTTCATTCTCTATATATCCCGATAATTACTCATTATGAAGAGACTTAACAAAAGGTGTGCCGTCAGCTTTGCCAATTAGTGTGTCCATCTGCCTTTGTTTTTGAATTCAATTTTGCCTGTGGTAGCATGCTGTACAGTAAATGTCCCTTTTTGGCCTGTTCTGTTGTATTTGATTGACAGTTTTATTTTTTTAGTTCAGCATATGCATAATGAGTGTGAGCAAATAAAGAGATGCCTGATGATAGTCTTAATGAAGGAGACATTGAGAGTTAGCTTGCTGGCTCCTGAACAGTTTAAGTTGTGTAATCTAAGGAAAAATCAGTAAATAGTATCAAAACAGGGAGCTGATTGAGCAGCTAATGGAGAGGGGGCACTCTATTAGGAGTTTACTCACATTATCTCACGGAAACCTCCTTTTGACTTCTTGGGACTTGCATTGCCATCTTCATTTACAGAGAAGAAAATTGAGGTCCAATAATATTAAGTACTGAAATTCAGTGTCATAATGGTTTGAGTTGTGCACCAGTAACGTATGGATCAGATCAATCAAAGAGCATCATGTACTCAAAAGTGTTATCTATGTGAAAGTGTGTATGCATGTGTGTGTGTAGCCATCTGATACTTAAATTAGCATGGCCTCAAGGTGAAGAGGGATAAACAGAGGAAACAGAAAAGGCTAGTGTCAGCCAGGTGGGGTGGCTTACGTCTGTAATCCTAGCACTTTGGGAGGCCGAGGTGAGTGGATCACCTGAGGTCAGGAGTTTGAGACCAGCCTGGTCAACATGGTGAAACCTCGTCTCTGCTAAAAATACAAAAGTTAGCTGGGCATGGTGGCAGGTGCCAGTAGTCCCAGCGACTTGGGAGGCTGAGGCAGGAAAATCATTTGAACCCGGGAGGCGGAGGTTGCAGTGAGCCAAGCCGAGATTGTGCCACTGCACTCCAGCCTGAGCGATAGAGCGAGATTCCATCTAAAAAAAAAAAAAGAAAAGAAAAGGCTATTGTCTCCTGGCAGAGCATTTCTCTGTTTAGGACCCCCTGAAGATGAGAATAAACCTATTGGAAGATGAGAGAAAGAACAAGAAACCAGAATGGAGGCCTATTGTGTGACTGAATTATAACAAAACAGACATGTGGCTTCATGATCAGTGGGAGCCTAGGTTATGCTTAGTGAAAACCATGGCCTGGATGGAGACCTTGGTACTAGAGAATAAGCCCAGTCCACAACTAAATTTTATTTTGAAAATCATTAATTTTTGTTTGCTCAGTAGTACTTTGTTCAAAATATTATGGGAGAAATCTTGCAATTACAAGAACTAATAGACAAATGTGTCCATAGAATGTCTCGCTGTGTGTGATGTGGGGATTGTTGCCAAGCAAAGGAAATTCTGTGCTGGTCCCTGGGTGACTACCACTGCATCTATGGCCACAATGAGTCTAACACTATACATCTCTCTCTAGGGTGGTGTGATACAAAGCTGTGTAAGTTGTAAACACAAGGCAGTGAGGGGCAACGATGCTGCCTTACTGCTCTTCATGTTCCATGGTGATGACTGGCCCTGGAGGCTGGAGTCTGTGGTGCTGGACACAGTGATGCCTGGCCCTGGAGGCTGGAGTCTGTGGTGCTAGACGCAGGGCTGCTGCTCTGCAGGGCCTACTCGAAGCTTACTCAGTGATGTGCCATAGGGCAGACAGCTCAGAGGTTCTGGAGGCTGATGGGCTGAATTTAAATCTTGAGCTTAGAGTTGACAGGTATGTGAATTTGGAGTGGCAAATGAGGGACCATTTTATTAAATGTGTATGAGCCAAGCACACTATTAAGTCTTGTTTTCACAACATGTCTGTGTGGTGTGTGTTAATGTATGTTATCATATATATACGTTGTCTTACATGTGAGAAACTTGGGGCTTAGAGTATTTCAGTGAATCAAGTAGATTCCACACCTATTAAGGAGCAGAGACAGGACTCAGTTCTGTCTGGGCCTCCAAAGCCTTCATGCTCTACACTACTCTGACCTTACTTAATGATGTGTCATAGGCCAGACGGCTCACGGTTGCTGGCCTTAAGCTCCTGACTTTAAATGCTGATGCTTCCTGTAGGGTGAGTCAAACAGCCTGATTCTCCATCTGTCAAGGAGAGCTGATGACTGTCTCTCTCAGCAGCACCGTGAGGAGGAAATGAGGAAACATGGGTAACTGTGCCTGAGCATGACACATAGTAGGTGCTCAATGAAAGTAACTTCTCTTGACCCATCACTGCCATGATCTCCTTTAGTGTGTTCTCAATTTTACACACCCTCGCCAGTCCCCAAAGAAGAACATCTTTAGGGCTAAGTTCTTGGGTTTGATTGGCTTCACAGTCATTTTGATCACTCTGTTTCAGAACCACAGAACTTTTAGGCCTGGGGTAGGTAGGAGATGGGTATATTAGTCCGTTTTCACACTGCTGATAAAGACATACCCGAGATGGAGAAGAAAAAGAGGTTTAATTGGATTCACATTTCCACATGGCTGGGGAGGCCTCAGAATCATGATGGGAGGTGAAAGGCACTTCTTACATGGTGGTGGCAAGAGAAAATGAGGAAAAAGCAAAAGTGGAACCCCCTGATAAGCCCATTAGATCTCATAAGACTTATTCCTTATCACAAGAATAGCATGGGAAAAACTGGTTCCCATGATTCAATTACCTTCTCCAGGTCCCTCCTACAACGTGTGGGAAATCTGGGAGATACAATTCAAATTGAGATTTGGGTGGGGACACAGTCATATCAATGGAGTTCTGAGGGGCAGGATGTGTTGGGTAATCTTGAGTTCAGCTGTGTTACTAGAAGAAACAATGCAATTGATTTGCTGTAATGGTGATGGCACACGAAGTCGTCTTTATGACTAGGGTCATGGAGCTGATGCAGGCCATGGTGTGTGCCACCACATCTGGCTAATTTTTGTATTTTTAGTAGAGATGGGGTCTCACCATGTTGGCAGGCCTGGTTTTGAGCTCTTGGCCTCAAGTGATCTGCCCACCTTGGCTTCCCAAAGTGCTGGGATTATGGGTGTGAACCACCATGCCCGGCTGAATATGAACCTTTTAAGTATTTCCAATAATGATATTTATCCTATTTGTACTCAGAAATACAAAAAAAAAAGTGTTAAACCCATATTAAGTTAAATCTTTAAATATATTTCAGCACTTAAAATGTCAGGAACAGAAAAGTTAAAAGTTGTTCAGGTCAAGACTTAGAAAAGTTAAAAGTTTGTGTGTTTGGGAGGGACACAGAATGTTTTCCTCTAGGCAAGGAAAGACTGAAAACAGGTCTGTCCCCGGTCTCTGTGGCAGGTCTGTGAAGTGCTATGGAGGGGACCCCCCGGCAGCCTCTGCTCTCATCATATCCACCGCGAATCAATTTCGCCCTTCCCTGATTGCATCTGCCTGAAAATGAATCCCTCTCTGAAAGCGCTCGTTGGTGATAATCATTTTACTGGACGTTTTATCAGGAGGCGGAGCCAACTGATGTGGCGTCACACAGAGCCCTGATGAAAACACGGTCATGCTGCTTCCCGCTTCTCTCTTTCCTTCCTCCAGGTTCTATTTCTGCCAGCAATCTCATCTTTGCCACCAGCATTTATGATAACGAAATCTCCTTCTTGTCCTGTTGCTTTTGGCTTCTGACGTGCCTTTCGGAGGGCCACCCAGCTCCTGCTTGCCACCGCGGTGCATCCCTTGCGGAGGCCACTCCCACACACAGCTGGGCTGCTGCTGCGGCATCCTTTCCGCACTCTTCATTAAGGTGTTCTGTCAGCGCTTTTTCTTCTTTTGAGGATCTGTCTCACCTCTGTGCCTCCGGGCCACTGACCTAGTGAAGGATGGACACGTGCCCCAACAAGCCTGGCCTTCCTCCCTCTCCCGGGAATGGGGCTCTCCTGGGACCCTGTCAGTGACCCCGCAGCCGTCGGCTCCTGGGGCCTTGAGGCCTGCCCCAATCCTCACCCGTGTCCCTGGCTCTGCATTGTCTTTAGCGGTATCCTGTATCTGAGTATCAGTTTTAGCTAGAATATTTTGTACTGCTGGAAAACAAAGAAAATTAAGTGATGGAAACATCCATGAGGATAATAAAAACTTTTGGAATTGATATATCCTCATTGTACGTATTTTGGGGGGTACATGTGATATTGTGATACATTTATACAGGATGTGATCATCAAACTAGGGTAATAGGGATATTCAGCACCTCAAATATTTTATCAGAATATTACTGAAATGAATGTTTTCCCATATTTCTGCTTTTACCAATTAAGTAAAATTTAATTTCCTTGGCCATAAAACGAGTGTTTGCTGCAAGAGTAGACAAGGAGCTTTGGGATGAATCCATGCTCCCTGCATGACTCAATGTTTGAGGAGAAAGCGGCCACCACACACAGGCACACACAGTTGCACTGAGTCACACGCAGGCACACACAGGTACACACAGGTACACACAGGCACACACAGGTACACACAGGCACACACAGGCACACACAGTGGTGCTGCGTCCTGGCTTAGGGAGGGATGTGTGAGCCGTGCCCCTCAGAGGTGAGCTCCTGCTGGGACTGCCAGGTCAGGCCCTCCTCCAAGACATCCCTGGGACCTCACTCAGTTGCTCTCACCAACCTACCATCACCTCACATTGTCCCAACAGTGATTCTGCCCTTGAACTTATTTCTGCTTTCTCCCATGGTCCAAGCCTCAGCTTAGCCTGGCCTGCACAGTGGCCTCATGCTGGTTAGTCTGGTTCAGCCCAGACAGTGGAGCCTCGCCTTACATGCTGCTGTCATGCTCCCCTGGGAAACTCCATAAAATCACACACATTTCATACCAGAGGGACGTAAAAGATCATAGAAGTTTGAAAGTTATATTTTGCTTTGCAACTTTCTTCCCCAAATGTTTTCGCAAAAGCCTAAGTGGCTCTCGGAGCAGCGGGGCTCCCAGGAACACAGCTGCAGCAGGGCCCTCTTCAGCCTCCCTTAGAATGCAAGGAGACTGAGGAGCAGATGAAGCTCAACAGCAGCTGAAAGGCTGGTGGTGGAGTGCAGAAGAAAACTCAAAGCTTTTTTTTTTTTTTTTCTACCATTATTCCAATTTTTATTAACTTAAGAATGATTTTTTGGTCTGTGAAGGATTTTTCATTTATATGCTCTTATGCCCCAGTCTAATATTTTGCAAAAATTTAACCCAGCAAAACTAGGATAAGTTAATTAGATATGTCAGGAAAATGAAACCAGTTAGCACTTGATATGGTTTGGCTGTGTCCCCACTCAAATCTCATCTTGAATTGTAGTTCCCATAATCCCTACGTGTTGTGGGAAGGACCCAGTGGGAGGTAATTTAATCTTGGGGGCAGTTTCCCCCACGCTATTCTTGTGATAGTGAGTAAGTTCTCATGAGATCAGATGGTTTTATAAGGGGTTTCCCCCTTTGCTCGGTTCTCATTCTCTCTCCTGCCACCCTGTAAAGAAGTGCCTTCTGCCGTGATTGTAAGATTCCTGAGGCCTCCCCAGCCATGTGGAACTGTGAGCCAATTAAACTTCTTTCTTTTATAAATCACCCAGTCTCAGGTATGTCTTTATTAGCATGAGAATGGACTAACACACTAACACAGCACTTTTATTGGTCCTCTTTAAGGTCAAATTTGAGAAGATTCTAAAAAGTGCTGACATTAAAAAAAATCACAAGATCTGTAAATTTGGAAAAGAGACTTTATTTCTTACAAAGAGTTACAGCCTGCAAGGTAGCCATCCTGACAGGCTGGGAAGCATAACCACTGTTAGCAGATGTTTCAAGGGAGGGAAGGGTGGAACAGGGATCTGCGCTGAACAGGTTGGCCTCATGTACACATTCAACAGGTTACAGGAATAACTGTGAATACTCAGGAAAGGGTCCCAATGAATGCACACAGAATAAACGTGCACAACACGCATGTTACATATGACCCATATTCCCTTTGCGGTGGAATCTTCACATTTAAATACATTCCCATCAGGCCCTATCCTTCAAAAGGTGAAACAAGAGAGTGCATGCAGGTGCTCAGTGTGCAGCCTCTGTGAACCATTCAGACTCAGCCCATGGTTGGTGGTCTTTTCCATGAGAAAGTCACTGAAATCAGTCTGTGTCCAGTCAAAGCTGTGGTTATGGTTGTAGAATGAAATCAGTCAGTCAGTGTCGGGCAGTGGACGTGCTGCACTTGTTTCAGTGTGGCTCATCTCCAGGCCAGCGCTTGTTTAGATGCTGGAGAAGAAGAAAAGCCTGTGGCAGTTAGAACAGAGTTGACTCTTTAAGTATAGAGATGAGTGATGTAACCCTTGCCTGGTGTGGCCCTAGGTCCTGTTTATGATTTGGTATCTTACTGCCACAAAGAATTCGTTCTGTCAGTCCCATGACCTCTATTTTAATATGAATGCTGGTCGGTTGTTGTGTCTAAACTGAGAAAGGCAGGGGGCATGATAAGGTGGGTCTGACCTCCCATCCCATTGTTACTGGAAAAGGGGTCTTGATCCAGACCCCAGGAGAGGGTTCCTGGATCTCCTGCAGGATGGAATTCAAGATGAATCACACAGTGCAGTAGGAAGAGAGAGTTTACTGAAAGCTCCTTAGTTACAGAGTACGGCATGTTCAGAAAGCAAGAGAAAGGACACCTCGGCTTTGTTTTTTGTTTTTCTTATATAGGAGTCTTGTCTATGTAAAGACTAAACTAAGCTGTGCCTACATGTGGATTGGCTGGCAGCATGACAAAACTTATTATTCTATTGATTTAGAGGAAACAGTCCTTGACATTTTAGTGTGTGAGTCCATCACAGCATAACTATAATTACCTTGAAAGCATATATTGCTATGGGCATTGAGACATCTGGACTTTCTGTTTTGTAGGAGTGTGTCCTTGCAGGTATCTTTAGGCTGTTTCTTCCGCTATAAACAGCTTATGACCATGGGTCGTGACTGGCAAGGTATGTGCCTTGTTAGTCTCCAGATAGAGTTGAGCATGAAATGGACTTGCTCTCCTAGCCTCCTGCTTCCTTAACACTGCCATGGACAGGAACTCAATTTTTGTAGTTTCTCTGCAGTCCTCTTGGCTAAGAAGGGTTAGTTCAGTCAGTTGGGGACTTTAGAATTCTATTTTTTTTTGTTCTCAAATGTAAAGAAGAGAAGGAAAAATACTATAAGAAATAGATGTCAGGGCACTTCCAATGTGATGTGTACAGACATGGAGGACAAGGGGGAAATTTCCCAGTAGAATTGCACCGAGGGATGGTCCTGGGGGAGACGAGAGTATGTGGAGGATTACTGGAATGTAGAGAGTTGGGGAAACCACAAGACAGACAGCCGGGTGGTGGAAAGGAGGGTCTGCTGGGGCTCAGTCCTCTGCAGAGCATGCATGTAATTTCTGAGAGTGGCTTGCAACTTGAGCCTCACTCTAGAGTTCCTGATTTGGTAGGCTTGGGTGGGGCCCAAGAATCTACATTTCTAACAAGGTCTGAGCTCATGTGGATGCTCATTTGAGAATCTACTGCTTTATAATATTTATGGTTATATATTCATTGTGAGTTTTTTTTTGTTTGTTTGTTTTTGAGACGGAGTCTCACTGTGCAACCCAGGATGGAATGCAGTGGTGTGATCTTGGCTAACTGCAACCTCCGCCTCCCAGGTTCAAGCAATTCTCGCTTCAGCCTCCCGAGGAGCTGGCATGCACCACCATGCCCGGCCAATTTGTGTATTTTTATTAGAGACGGGGTTTCACCATGTTGGCCAGGCTGGTCTCAAACTCCTGACCTCGGGTGATCTGCCCAGGTTGGCCTCCCAAAGTGCTAGAATAACAAGCATGAGCCACTGGGTTCGGCCAAATTGTGATTCTTACAACAGGACCACAGAAAGAGTACTGTTCTCCTTTTTCACATATTCCCCCAAATTCTGGAAGAATTCCAACAATATTCCATGAAATTTGTTTACTGCAGAAATTTGTCACCAAAACGCACTGGCTATCAACAATAAAAGCTAAGGTTATTATTTTAATCATGGTTACATTTATATGTCCTATTAAATTTCAGACCTCCAAAGATGCAGGAAAAAGATGGACATCAGTTTCTACTCACAAATGTAAATTTTCCCAAAAACCTCATAAAAAATAATCAGACTTGAGATATAAAAGGAAGAGATACAAGAAGATACAAGTTCAAAAAGTTCAAAGTACAAGCTGCCTCTGACTTATCCTGGTCTAGTTTATAGACATATCCTTATAGATAGTGATCTTGTTCCTCTAACCAGGAATCAGAGCAGAGTGAACAGAAGTGGAACAGATATTTCAATCCTTCCCTTTGAGGCAATCCCCTCCTCTTGTTAAATCCCCTTCCTGTGGGCTGCTGGGGCTTGTCAGCTTTCTTCTCTCTCCACCCCTTGTATTATTCCTGAGGTCTGAGAACTGTGTCTGAGACTGTAACCACCTGGTGGGTTCTTCCTGCTTGCTGTACAAAGAAAATCAATACTATAGCATTGCAGGAAAAAAAGAGTTTAATTGATGTGAGGCCAGCCATGCCACGTGCAAGATGGAGTTATTACTCAAATCAATCTTATCAAAGGCTCATAGGTTAGGGATTTTTCAAAGTTAGTTTGGGGGAAATGATGGGGGAGGCTAAGCAATGGGTGCTTGCTGCTGATTCGTTGGGGTGCAATCATAAAGGTGTGGGAAATTGTCCTCCTGTGAGCTGAGTCACTTCTGGGTGGGGTTACAGGAGCACTGGCAGGTCCACGTGGAGCCATTGGTTGTCAGACATGCAAAACACCTGGAAAGATATTGCAAAAGGCCAATCTCAGGTTCTACGATAGTGATGCTATTGGCAGGCATAATTGGGGAAGTTGCATATCTTGTGACCTCCAGAATAATAACTGATGACTATTTATGTCTACATCTTAGCAGGATTCGGACTCCTCACCCTTCTAGCCTCATGGTCTCTCACTAGCTTTACAAAAGCAGTTGAGTTTTGGGGAAGGGATATTATCATTTAAACTATAAACTAAATGTCTCCCAAAGTTAGCCTGGCTTAAGCCCAGGAATACACAAGGGCAGCTTGAAAGCTAAAGGCAAGAGTGGGGTTGTTTAGATCAGATCTCTCCCACTGCCATAATTTTCTCACTGCTATAATTTTTGCAAAGGCCACTTCAGGACTCCCCATGGGTCTTCTGCAGCCTACTCCCTTCCTCTTGGTGCCTGCACCTCTCAGTGGAGAGGAAAGAGCCTGGGTGAGAGCAAGGGGAGGTATCCCTAGCTGGGGGAAGGTACGTGGGAAGGGGAAATGAGAGGACAGGCTCCTCATCTCACTGGTCTGGTTGTGCAGAGGAGAAGAGGAGCCAGGAACCTGCATCACCTGGTCAGACTCCCCGACCCCTCTCAGCTCTTCGCACTCTTCGGGGCCCCTTTCCCACTGCACCAAGAATAACAATGAAACCTGCAAGCCTATGAAGATAGGAGACCCTCCATGGCATTTTGTGGGCTAACAGCTATCTGAGTCTCTTGCTATTGACTGGGTTTCAGATAGTCTCAACACTGGTTGCATATTAGAATCTTCTGAGATGCTTTAAAAAATATCAATGCATAGGCTAGTTCCAGTCCCAGAATTCTGATTTAATTGGTCTTAGGTAGGTTGTCATGGCCCCCTACTTTTTAAAAAAACGTGGGCTCACTATGTCACCCAGGCTGAAGTTCAGTGGATAGTCACAGGTATGATCACAGCTCACTGCAGCCTTGAATTCCTAGGCTCAAGTGATGCTCCTGCCTCAGCCTCTTGAGTAGCTGGGACTACCATTGCTTTTTTTTTTTAACTTCACAGATGATTCTACCATGGGGTTAAGAACTACCGCCAGTTGTTGAAGCATGGTGCATGGAACAGCAGCATCAGCATCACCTGGGAAGTTAGTAGAAATGCAAATACTGGGGCTCACCAGAATCAGAAACCCTGGCAGCACGGCCAGTCATCTGCAGCCATTTGCAATTTTTACACACTCTCCAGGTGACTCTGGTGTGCGCGGTTGAGAACCACTGCTGTAGATAAAGGAAAAGGCCTTATGGAGAGAGAACAGTATGCATCCCAGGAGAGAGCAGAACAATGGACAAGAACTCTTTGAAGAAGGAGTGGGGCAAAGAACACTTTTGCCACTGACATTCTCCTCATTAGCTTCACATAGAATCTCTGTGTGGCACTTTTATTGACCAATAGCAACAGCCGTAAAGGAACAAGGTTGCTGGGGTTGGAGCTTAGGCAGGGAGGAGACCAGGCCTGGGGGAAGTGGGAGCTGGGCACTGGAGTCCCCGGGCCCATCGTAGCCTAGGAGACAGCACCGTGCAGTGTGGAACTGTCACATTTTTGACATGAAAGAAGAAGAATCTGGGGACCTGGTATGAATGTAGATTGCCACTTTTTCCTTCCTCGGGATTCAGGTCTGGCACCTGGGCTGATATGAATACCCAGAAAAGGATGGGGGGTTAGAGGCAATATCTCCAGAGGAGTCAGAGAGGAAAAGAGGTAGAAGGGGAAGCCACTGTGAAGTGGATAAAAGCTGTTTCTCAGAACCAGGGGATCCCTACCCCTCATGGCTTCATGGATAACTTGGGGTCACCAGGAAAGCTATAATGTGTCTGAGAGCATGACATAATACCTCCTGCTTTGTAGAATGAGCGTGATAAATGTCCGCATCCTTTGCCATTGAAGTATGTTGACATCTTCTAATGCAGCAGGGCTCAAACTTTTGCCCGCATGGGCATTGCCTGGAGGGCTGGTCAAAGCAGCTTGCGGGGCTCCATTCAGGCCTTTGGATTCTGTTGATCTTGAGCTGAGACCTGAGAATGTCTGAGAATTCTGAGACTGAGAATTCTCAGTCTGAGAATTGGGGCCTGAGAATGAGCATTCTCCACAAGTTCCCAGGTGACTCTGGAGCTGCTGCTGAGGGAAGTGTAAACCAGTGCCCTGGCATCCTTCCTCAATCCCACCAGTGCTACTGTGGCATGATGCCAGTGGGGCCCATGGATTTTCATTTTATGAAGCTCCCAGTTGATGCTCCTGCAGATTGGCCATGGATGTATTTTCAAAAACATCATGAAATGTATGAGTTGTAAAGGGAAGTCAGGGATGAAAAATCATCACAAGAGGGCAAAGTGCCTGCAGAGCTGGCATGGCATGGGGCTGGAGGAGCAGATGGGGCAACAGGAGAAGCTGGAAGGAGGAGGTGAGAGACTAGAAACTCTAGAGGTCCCATCCATTCATTTCCTTCCAGCCAGTGTCAGGTCCTCACCTACCTGTCCTCTCCTTACCCCTGGCAGTTCCAGCTGCGCCATCCTCAGCAGGCCCCAACCCTACTCCTCAACCCAGATGCCCTGGAGCCTCTCTCCTCCTCTGATTTCTCCCTCCCCTGGAGGAGGAGCTGTGTGACAGCAGCCTGTTCCTCTGTGGTGTGGCCAGGCAGGGGAAAGGGGGTTCCTAGAGCAGAGTCTGCACAGCATGGCTGGTTTCTAGGTAGCTCAATTCCCAGGAATCAGAGCTAGGAGAAGAGGCATTTAAAAATATTTGCCCTTAAGAAGTCCATAGGGAAACCTTCATGTAACTATCCAGGTACAAAACAATATTATAAATATGCTCATAGAAATGGATGTGCCCAGGAACTGGGGGAAAGTAGAGATGCGGACTGCCCATGTCTTGTGAGAGTTTCCATGAGGCTTGGTGCCACTTCCTGTTCAATATTTTCCCACCATTAGGAGCTGGGGCCAGCTCTCCTCTCCAGAACATACCCAAGCCCCTTAGAAAGACAGGGAAAGGAAGGTAGGATCCTCAGATACCGGATATTAGTGCAGAGATGAAGACAACTTCCAATATAAGAGTATAGGTACCTCCGGAAGGCTGAGCACATGAAAGCATCAACTTATTCAATCCTTAAACGATTTCAAGACAAGATCCTATTACTGATCTTCTTCAGTGTGTGTGATCACACGAGGCTTAGTGATGTTAAATAACTGGTACAAGGGGGTAGCTAATCTATCAAATCCAGGCTTTTCTGATGCAGAAGCTGCTGTTCTTAACCGTTCTGCTGTTTTCTTGCTACATCTTGCTACTCAACAAGAGCACAGCTCTTGGGGAACGCGATCTTCGTCGTGCTCACCCTTACCCATGGTGGCTCCTTCCCACCCCCGGCAACTGTATCGCCTAGGACTGCCTGCCCAGTATGGTAGCCATCAGCCACAGATGGGTCCTGAGCACTTGAAATGTGGCCAGTCTGAATTGAGATTTGCTGTAAGCATAAAGTACACCCTGGATTTAGATTTAGTTGAAAAAAGATCACTACTATTATCTTTATTATAGGTTGAAATGATAACATTTTAGACAAACTTGGCTAAAAATTTATGGTGAAAATTAATTTGACCAGTTCCTTTAAAATTTTTAGAATGTGGCTCCTGGAATATTACATGTGACTCACATTGTGTCTCCACTGAACGGCACTATTCTAAGACAAGGGGCTCAAAATAGGATTATTAGAGAATTACGTATACAGAAGAGCAGGGCATTTGTGTGAGGTTCCTCCTTGGGAATTTGAGTTACAAGCTGCAAATCGTTGCTGCTGAGGAAAATATAATTTAGGTGAGAAAAGGAAAGGGCAGAAGTGGAGCAAATGTGTGATATGGACTTTGAAAGAGGAGGCGGCAGCTGGGAGTTGGTCCTCCTTTCTCCCTCTCCCATAATGCTCTGTGACCCCCTGAGGCCCAGGGAACAAGGCAGTGAGTAATGGAGCCACGAAGACATGGTTCACACCCCAACTCTCAGCATGACAGATGCCTGTCCCTGCAAGGTGACAGGTGCCAGTGTCCCATTTCTAACAACCCCTTTCCCAGCTTTAAGGACGTTGCAGTCTCTGAGGCTCTAATTCTGCATCACGATAATTCTGCTTATCCTCCTAAAAATAGGTAAATTCTGCTTATCCTCCTAAAAATAGGTAAAGACCTAACTTAAAAAGAACTCTCTCTGGCAGGAATAGGAAATCAAGTACAACCCGTAAATCCAAACTTAATGAATTTGCCGATCAGGGGTCCTACAATAAAAGTCTCAAAATCCCCAGATCTAGCTGTGTCTCTGGGAAATTGGCATTAGCTCATTTTTAGTATGAGCAGCCTTTCGAAGGGAGCTCATGGAACCTACACAGGCAAAACCGAGTTCTCCTTAAAACCCAGAGGAACTTCAGTGCTTTCTATCAAACAAACAAACAAAAAAATGTTTCTGCATGGTCAGGCACCTTAGAAAAATGTTTACCGGCCCTTGGAAATGTCATCAGCCACTCACTGCTTCCTGCAGTCTAAGCAATAATATGTCAGAAGGCGTTTTGTCTTCAAGTTGGAAGCAAGAAGCACTCAGGGCTGAATTTTTGGCTTTTGTGTCTTTCTTTACATCAATCACGCTTCTTTATGCTGAGAACATAGGCTTATATCAAGTCGCCTGACTAATAGTTTTACTTGGAGGGAGGGAGGCTTTTATGCTGTCTAAAGAGAGAGTAGAACACAAAATGTTCAATGTGAAGCATTTTGACAGTTGCTCAGGGTGAAGATGCAGGAAGAGCACTAAGATGTTTATTGACCGTTTCCCATCGCACCAGCCTTGGAACCAGGCCTTTTACCCAGATCATCCTGAATCTCATGACGGTCTTGGGAGATAAGTGCTATTATCTCTATTTGATAATACAGGACATCAGCATTTCCTTTTCTTACATAACTTACCAAGGCCACCGTGTGCATGGAAGTCTGCAGGATGCAGGCTGAAGCTTCCACCTTCCTGAAGAGCCCTGAGAAACAGAGAGGAGGAGAAGACAATCCCATCTTTTTTTTTTTTTTTTTTTTTTTTTTGAGAAGGAGTCTCGCTCTGTCGCCCAGGCTGGAGTGCAGCGGCACCATCTCGGCTCACTGCAAGCTCCGCCTCCCGGGTTCACACCATTCTCCTGCCTCAGCCTCCTGAGTAGCTGGGACTACAGGCGCCCGCCACCGCGCCCGGCTAATTTTTTGTATTTTTAGTAGAGACGGGGTTTCACCGTGGTCTCGATCTCCTGACCTTGTGATCCGCCCGCCTCGGCCTCCCAAAGTGCTGGGATTACAGGCGTGAGCCACCGCGCCCGGCTGACAATCCCATCTTAACTGCTGACACAGGGGCCAAGCAGGTGGCACACTTGTAGGAAGCACCCATTGTAGATTCACTGGGACTGTGGGACTCATGTGAATTGAGAGGGCATGACAAGCTACAGATGCAAATGTATACTTTTAAATTCTATGTTCCAACAAACCAAAGGCTTATGTGAGCTCAATATGGCTTGCAGAGCTCTGGTTTGCAAAACAGTTTAGAGTTTGGTGACCACAAATGTGATCTTTACATCTGGATCCATGATCTGCTCCATGGAACCAGGCAGGAAGTGGAGAAATCTCCAGACACTTCATGTGGCTCTGAGCTATCTGTCAAGGAATACGGCCAGGTAGGGATCATTTTGGCAAGGCCCACTTCAGAACAATGCAGAAGAGGGCTATGTCAGGTGGGCTCCCCTGTCTCTGTTCTCCCCTCTTATTCCAGGCTTGAGCAGGTAGGGCAGCTACCTGGCATCACAGAACACTTCCTAAGCAGTCATTACACTCCTTGCCGTAAGCCTGACCCTTCCCCCTAGACACTGCTGGCTTCAGGACTGTAGCCCAGCCTCACACCAAGAGCTGTATCACGAAGGTGGGGTTGACCTTCCCTCACCCCATCCTTTCTAACAGAGGAACCTGAGGCACACTGTCATGGAGCCTGTAATTCTGTGTGAGTCCAGACCCTTTCCCACAGAGAGGCAAAGGGAAGAGATGGGGAAAAAAGGCCCTGGCCCCAGCACTCGTGGCAAGCATCTGTGGAGATGGAATCAGCTCAGGCGACAAGACCCTAATGGGCTGAGCAACGGTGTGCCACACCACCAGTGTAGGGTAACACAAAGGTGGACAATGCCTCCTCCACTAAGATGTGTTTGAGAGTCAGCGTCACTTGCACTGAACAGTGTGAAATCTCTGCTGGGCTGTTAGAATCCTAAGAGTCCAGTGGACCCTGTAAAGCGGTGCCCATGGTGATTTTCTCCGGCATTTCCTCCTGCCCCTGTGCAGTTCAATTGCAAGAACATGGATATATCCTACGACCTGGATGAGGTGGTGAAGCCATCCCAAGAACACCCCTTTCATGGGGAGCAGAGGTGCTTTCCAGATTCTGCCTCTTGCCCCTTTGTTGAGCAAAGTCCATTGATAAATTGGGAGAACACCACCACTCAGACTGACGGCTTCCAGACAAGGAAGAGCTGTCCTGTGTGACTGACAAAAACCCAAGGAATGCAAACTGCGCAAACGCCCACCATAAGGCACTGGCTGTGTCATGGAGGGTTGTCATCCAGTGGAATGCCAGACAGCCATCGCAATCAATATTGCAGCCTTCTAGGAGCTGATGGGAAAGAGTCTCCAAGATTTATTGTCAAAATAATGAACATGGAGCAGCTCAGTGGGTAAAACGTATTCACATTTATGTCAATAAGATTACATAGGTACATATTATTATTAACATTAGTTGCCTCAAGGAGGAGGACGTGCTGGGGCTCAAAAAAAAAAAGAAGCGAGATTTCCTTTCTACTATATAGGCTTACATATAATTTTTATTCTGTACCATGAAGCACCTCTGGAAAATAAAATAAAAACATCTGTCCTTGCTGCCTTTAAACTTTTTGCTCACTTTCTGATTCGTCCCTGGAAAGGCAGGGGTGGAGAAAACAGGGGAAGAGGTGGAATTGATGTGAGGTCATTACTATATGGCTTGGACTACAAGAAGAGAAACTAAGATCTTCTTTAATCTCTTGCTGAACCAGAGGATATAATTTAGGGTAATAATAAGCAAAATTAGTTCATTGAATTTGAATACTTTTAATATGCCACCATGACAAAATTAAATGTTGTATACCCACGACTTTATAGGAGCCTCCATCCTTAATATAATTTAGAAGGAAATTTATCCAGATTGACCAAATCATCTTGACAGCCAATTGCATTTATTCTATTGAGTATTTGACCGAGGAAGGACTTATTTAAATCTGAGATGATATAGAAAAGGGAGTTGGAAGTAAGATTTAGCATGAATAAAGTACAATGCTGAATATACATATGGACAATGAGAACTGATTGTTCGTGGAAAAAGTGCTGGAAATAGAACTGTGACAGTGTCTTTTGTCTTTGCCAAATAAAGTTAATTTTTTCATTTATCCTGTTATTGAGAGAGCAAATTAGTTTTTCTGTATCCTCTGCACTGAATACTTCCAGTATCAATTCACCACTTAAAACTTTCTTAATGTATTAATGCATTAATGTGACTCTCTAGAGAAGCCAGAGGGCAGGCTGTGGCAAATGGTGTTTTAAAAAAAATAGCCATGGCAGTAGTTCTGGTTCCACATGCTCCTCCAGAAGCTTGCCGCTCCCCATCAATAAATCAAGCTTATTTTTTCTTGAACCTGGGTGGGCTAGTGACACTTCAACCAACGGGTGTGATGGAGGGATGCTGAGTGACCGCTGAGGCCAGGTCATAATAGGGTACAGTTTCTCCTGTCTCTCTGTGTCTCAGTCTCTACCTCTCCTTTTTCCTCTGTTCCGTCTCTCTCTTCGCCTGTCTTTTTCTTTCTGTTACTCTCTGTCCTACTCTCTCTCTGTCTCTCTTTATCTTTCTCTCTGCCTCCCTCTGTCTGTCTCCCTCTGTTTCTCTCTGTCTCTGTCTCCCTCCATTTCTGTCCTTCTGTTTTTCTTTCTCTGTCCTATTCTCTCTGTCTCTCACTCTCTTCTGGTCTCCTCACCCTGGAATCTGGCTGCCATGCTGTGATTAAGCAGAGGCCGCATGAACAGCCCCAGTGGATGTTCCCACTGCCAGCCCCGCTGAGTTGGCTGTGCCTGTGGCCTGCAGGAGCCCCGTGTGTGAGCGAGGCATCTTGAGACGCTTCCACCTCAGCCCTCAGCCACACCAGTGACAACGAGCAGAGCAGGGATGCCCTGCCTGTGCCTGGCTCACGGGCTCCAGGATCGAAGTCCTGCCCAAAATGCAGATTCATGAACAAGACCAATGTTGCTGTTTCATGACTCCGGATTCTGGGGTGCTGTGTTCCACAGCAGGGTAACCTTCTCCCAGCCCTCCCGCTGCGTCCACATCAGCCTCACCCACCCTCCTCTCATCTGGCTCCTGACCCTGAGCCAGTCTGGGAAGTTGTGTTAGTCTTCTTAGGCTGCCATCACAAAGTGTCACAGGTTGAGTGTCCTGAACAACAGAAACATATTGTTGAGCAGGTCTGGGAGCTGGAGGCTTGCCATCAAGGTGTGCCCAGGGCCATTGTGCTCTGAAGGTGCTAGGAAGGAGCTACTTCAGGCCTCTTTCCTGGCTCCTGGTAATTCCTTGCCTTGTGACAGCATCACTCCAATCTACACATGCCCTTCTCCCTGAGTATGTGTCTGTCTCTGAACTTGTCCTCTTTATAGGGACATCAGTCATATCAGAATGCGGCTGCCCTAGTTCAGTATGACCTCATCTCAACTGATTACCTATTCAATCACCTTATTTCCAAATAGGGCCATATTCTGATATACAGGGGCTTAGGACTTTAACATATGAGTTTTGGGGACACACAGTTCAACCCCTAATGGCGGTGCTACTCCACGCTCTGTTAGGACCCACAGTCCCCCAGTGGTGCAGAGCCCAGCTCCTACAAGGCCTCCACTGCACCCACTTCCCCTGCACAAATTGAGAGGTTCCTGGTTGTCTTCACTCCAGGGTGTTAGTTCCTGCCCTTGGCTTTGTTCTCCTTCCCACTTCACTTTCCAGTAATCTTTCCATTTTCTCTGCAAGATGAGCGCACCTGCCTGGGACTGCAGCCTGCTCAGTTTCTGAATAGCCCTGCTCTGCTCTGCTGTGGATATTGCATGCAGTGATTTCCTGCTTACTGTACCTTGGCGTATTGAATCTTGCTGGGCCAGATTCACCAGGGAACCCATAGCTCCCTATTCTGGGACCCTGCTTTGAAGGTGGATCGCCACTCTCAGGTTTCTGCATAAGGATTATTGCTATGGAGCTTATGCCCTCTGAGTGGGCAAAGCAGGTGCCACCCTGTTCAGGCTCCCCCAGACTGGTACAAACGCAGTTGCATCTCCTGATGTGCACGCGGCATTGGGGGGTGTCCAGATGATCTCTGCTGATGTATGTCTGGTGTCTCAAGGTTTAAAGCAGCTAAGTGGCTTCATTTATCACTCTGCAGCCTTTTGCATTTATCCCTTATATAAGGCCCCCCTTCTAGCACTTCCAGACACTTCAGATGAATATCAAGCTGTAGATAATTTTAATTGCGTTTGTTTACTGAGTGCTTGCTGTGAGTCAGACTCCGGGCCAAGTGCTATTCGTGCATTAATCCACGGAATGCTTTGTGTGGTGTTGCTCTCCACATTCCCACATGAGGAAACTCAGGAATGCAGCAGCCCCTTCTCCCCGGGTCAGCCAGAAGTAGCCAGGAAGCCTGCGCCCCACTGTCTCTTGTGTATGTTGATTTACGTACCTACAAAAATCTGCCTAGCTCCTCTTCTCCTATTGAAGCCTGAATAAGAACCTGAATCCTAAATGTCTGGGGGCTTTGCCCTGCACTCCTCAATCTCCAGAGGTGGCATTTCTCCCCTGCTGATTCTGTCCCAGAGTGGGAGGTAGGTGAGAAGCAGCAGGAGTTGACTTGTCCCGCATGATCCTGGTCCTTGGGTGTCCCTCCCTCAGGTGGCAGTGTGCCACCGTCCTGGCCCCGCGGACCCCACCAGCCTGCAGTCAAGCGCTGGATCAAATTCTCTTCCCCCATGTCTCCAAGCAGTTTTCCACCTTCATAGTGGCAGGGCTAAATCTGGCCACTCAGGATTAGATTTCTGTGAGACTGCAACAGACACTCCCCTGAAGACGGGCGGGCGGGGGTGGGGGGTGGGGGCACAGGCAACCTGGAAACCTGGAGCAGGAGATTCAGAATGGCAGGATCAGTAAGATCAGCGATGGGAATGAGAGACAGAGGATGGGAGGGGAGGCAGGCTGGTGCAGGTGAACGTGTTCTCACTCATTGCCTGTGGACATGCTGCAGCTGTAATGGGAGCCCAGGGCAGGAGCACACATGTGCGAGCTGACTCCTAACGGCTCTATGTCTGGCCCTGGTCTCTCAGGGTGGTGGGCAAATTGAGAGAGGTCAATCAGCAATGCGAGCTCTAGGTTCTATTACTATTTCAATTTTACTGATGAGAAAAAGAAAACATAAATTATATCAAGGAAACAGGTGGAGAGATCATAAGGCACCTCCAAGGAATGAAAAGCGTCTGCAACATGGTGATGACCCCGTTCCTGCGAAGCTTAACCTGGCCCAATATGCAAGGGACCTGAGAGCTTGGGGACCATCTACGACCCTCCCCACAGAAGTTTCTCTCTTTCCTGGGATGCACCAGTAGACAGCCCTCAAGGGATTTGAGTGAAAAGTAGAAAGCCACGTCTGAACTGTCTCTGCATGGCCCTTGACTCCTGTCAGCCACCTTTAACAGAAAATCATCTTCCCGGGAGGATTTTGAGAACCGAACACAATCAGGACATGAGGCACAAAGTGGAAACTGGACTTTGCTTGACTCCTAAGATGTAGTTGTTCTCTTAAGAATTGGGAAAGATAGGAACAAAGGCAAAGAAAAGTAAAAATGTAACACCTGAAAAACCTGAAGAAACTAATGAAGTATAATTTTCTAGAAGATTCCTGTGAAATCAGTATGGGATTCAGGGTGTTCAGATGACTCATGGGAACATTTACTTTTAACATTTTCATGCACAGAACTATAGCCCAGGCCTTTCTCAAAACAAAGGCTTGTTTGTGTCTGAAATTGCCATTGAGAGAGAAGGTATCCTTACAATCGGCCATTGGATGACCAAACACCAAAATGCAACCATCAGAAAACAAAACCAATTTAAACTGGATCTAGTGAGAGTGAACATTCTGGAAACCCAGCTCACAAATGGGGTTTGGTAAGGAGGACTGGGGAGTTAGTTAGCTTGAAAGTTCTGGGTAGCTGAAGGTCCTGGGTGAGGGTAGGTAAGACCAGGAAGGACAGTGTGGCCCTGCAGGCAGTGGGCTTGGCATCTGCCCCCGTGCTGATGAAGGTGGTCTCATAGCCACAGAGGTGGGCAGTGGGGCACATCTGGTTGCATCCACCAGCCCTTGCTCAGACATCTCTGAATCACATCAAGTGCCTGTGGGCGGCTGTTACCAAGTACTAATGCTCTCTCCTGACATCAACTCCCACTGCGCGGTCTGATAAATGGGCCACATCACCTTCTTTCCCCTCCTTCCTCCTCCTCATCCAAGGCTGCTAAAAACTGTAATGCTTCTCAGGATGTTGCTCGTTATTTCCTTTGTCCGTCTTGGTCCCTAGCAGTTTATTTTCTTTTGTTAGAGCCTCTTGATTTTTCAAAGCACACCAGCCAAATGCCTTGAGATGCTGTAAGCCACTGATTTTGCATCGGCATGGCTTTGCTCCCAGCCTGTTAGCTACAGTTGCTAGGCTGGCTTCTGCCGCATGTCACAAAGAACTCTGCTAAAGCCTCGGTAAACACTATTAAGCCCTAAACGGATGATGATAGTGAAATCGGCTCTAAGCTGTGGGCTAATGGAATGATATATTCATTGTGCTGTGTGAGAACAAGGACAAAGAACTGGACATATGCCAGAATTTCATAAGCAAGTTATGCAAAAACCATGCGAGGTAACAAATGGCTTTGTGTTTCCTAGAAGCCGTCTGCCTTAGCGGAGCAGGGCTTAGTGGGTGCTGCCTCGTCTGCGAACCGCTACAGGCAGACGCGAAGTTGTAGTACAGCTGTCTTGGCTTGCTCCTTTTGGCAGCTTCCGACATCTGCCTCTGGCATTTGGAGGTTGTTGAAATCCTTGTGGAGCGCAGAGGTAAGTTGTTTGGAAGTGGGCGACCTGGAACTGAAGCTATGTGTCAGGGATTTCTGAGTTATCCCAGTAGATCTGGCATCCCAAGGAGCACCCCAGTTTAAGGAGGATCACAGGTCCTGCTGTCCTTCCTCAATACAGGAGTAGGGGGTGAACTTAAAATTTCTTGAAGTACTGATGATAAAAAAACCAAACAACAGTATTTCAATCAGATGCAAAAAGGAAAACTTTGTCTTATTCCCCCGAATGAGCCTGGTGGGCATTTTAGAATGTGCTGAAGATATGGGCTGAAGAATAATCCAAAACTAGCAGAATTTACAGGCAGGGAAGACTTAGATCATTATATTTTGCTCATTGAAAGAGTGGCAAATTACTATTATTCATAAGTTGAATTGATAAGTGACTAACCTGGCCCCTTCCATGGCTTCCACAGCCCTTTCTTCAAGACACCCCATTCTGTCTTATTCCGTAGTAGTTGCAAGCTCGAGATAAATACAAGAAGCATATTGGAATCCACAATGAATGTTTTTCCCAACAGGACATCCATGCTGATGTCTGGACCCATCCATTTCTAAGTGTCTCCTTCGGGCTAAAAATTCCTAGACCAATTCATCTGGGGAGTCAGTCTTTTTCCTAACCATAGACATCAGTTGTGACTGTCTGATACATGATGCCCAAGTGACAGAAGTAGTAGGTAAAATTCCAGACAACTCGCTATCTTGTGGCAGTGTGGTTTGAGGGGCACGATAGGACCTTGACAGATTGAAGATCCCTGCAACATTGACCTGTGACTCTATGGTCCCACCTTGCTATCTGCTTGGAGGTGTCCTCCATGGGGGCCTGTTTTTATGGTGCTGTGTTAGAATCCTGTAACTTCTCAGATGTAAAAGGAAGCCTCAAGGTGACCTAGCTGAGGACTGTGAGGTCATTATGTGTCATCTGCCACATTCTCGCTAAGTGGCCGCACAGTTTCTACTTGAATATATCCATGAAGAACTCAGTGCTTGCTGAGATAACTCAGTCTACATTTCCACCTCTCTGGCTCCTTTTTACACTCAGCATAAAATTTTCTCCTATGCCTTATACTCAGTGGTCCTAGTTTTAGCCTCTGAGGTAATATAGATCAAGCTAATGGCACCCTTTCTTCTTCTACATAAGAGGATTTTTGGCTTTAATTTTGGCTTAGTCCTTGCTCATTTGGAGACCAAATAAAAATGATTCAGATATACTTCTGATCAAAATCAGCACAAGATATATTTAGATCACTGTGATTTCTGTCAAGGAATAGGCAGGTAATGGTGCAGACAGCTCAGTTTCCTTTATGCCACAGACTTCCATGCTGTTAACCCTATAGATTTCTGGGCATTGCTCAGGTATTTCATGGATCATCAATTATTGATTCCAAATATCTCTGATTCTTAGAACCCCTGAATTTTAGGTGTCAGAGAGACAGCAGCTATAGTTCTCTTAGGCCCACAGCTGAGGAAATGGCTTCCACCGTCCTCTGGCGAGTCAGTAATGCACTCTTAGAACACAGTCACTATATCCTTATGGAAAATTACTGAACATAAATACTCTCAAATATGTCTCAAGCTATGGCCCTTGAAGACGAGGATTATAGTCTTTTGAATCTTCTCTCCTCTTAGCTCCTCAGCACAATTTCTGCAGCTATTTCACATGCAGAAAAACTAGGAGTTTCCTCTTACTGCTGTATTTCCTTTCAACTTGTTCCAGCTTGTCTAGATAACTCCAAAGCATTGCATTTGAAAGCAAACAGAGTCATAGTCCAAGTAGGAGGCTGACAAGTTTTCTTTCACGGGCATATTGTTGCCAACAAACATATTAACTTATGATATTACCCTTTTGCAAGGCACTGAGCAGCTGATCCAAAGGAGGTGATATATAAATCCTGAAAGTTCACACCAGGAAACTCCAATGTGAGAAATGACCATGATATGAACACTGGTGGGAGCCTAATGGGTATTAAAAAGCTCAGTACAGGTGCTACCAATAGGAGGAATGGAAATTCATGTCCGTGAACCACCAACTATGTGCCATGCACTGTTCTTACCCCCGGTATAGTTTGGATGTTTTTCCCCTTTCAAATCTCATGTGGAATTTTGACCTACACTGTTGAAGGTGGGGCCTGATGGAAGGTTTTTGGGTGGTAGGGGATGATCCTTTATGAATGGCTTCGTGCCATCCTCCTGGCAATGAGTGAGTACTCACTCTGTTCGTTTCTGCAAGAGCTGGTTGGTTGTTAAAGAGTCTCACCCCTCTCCCTTTTCTCTCTTGCTTCCTCCCTTGCCATGTCATCTCTGCACGTCCCGGCTCTACTTTGTCTCCATCATGAGTGGAAGCAGCCTGAGGCCCTCATCAGAAGCTGATGTTGGCGCCATGCTTCTTGTGCAGCCTGCAGAACTATGAGCCAAATAAATCTCTTTTCTTTATAAATTACCCAGGCTTAGGTATTCCTTTATAGCGATGTAAATAAACTAAGACACTCCCCTTATATTGTTAGTTCACTTACTCCACCACAGTGCAAATGAAGTATAGCGATCTCCACCTTACAAAGGAGAAAGTGAGGTTCAGAGAAGGTAATTAACTTTCCCAAGGTTATATCCCAGATTTACACTCCATTAGGCATTGTTTTGAAAGTCTACATGAACACTTACAGTACACTAAGTTAATGGTTGCTGGATTGCTCGACTGTGTTCTGTGAAATGGGGTGCCTCAACACTGGGCTGCTTGGGACCAATTGAGATTTCTCAGCAACGTTAGTGTCCCCAGATTCTATACCATTCCAGAGTCATCCTCTCATTAATGTTTTTAGAAATCCACCTTGAGATGCTTCTCTTGTAGAGTAAGCAGTCCAGATTCTTTTCCCAAACCAGGAAGGATTGTTTGAGGGCCTCCAGCTTTCTAAGTCTGTTTGATTGTTCTACTGAACTTTGCTTCTCCACTCTGCAACTCTGCTCCTGTGACTGTTAAATTCCATCCACTTGAATGCAACTAAAAAGTTTATCACAATGCCTTTCCCCACCTTTCTTTCTGGACAAAATATCACCAAGAGAAGGCACTGTGTAGAGAAGATTTTGCTGAAGGTAGGGGAATAATGGAAGTGGTGGAGGAATGTTACATCACAGATAGCCAACAATACACAATTTAATATTGGCTAGCACCAATATGAAATGCCTGCTCCCAGGAATTTCCCCCCGCTGGGATTTCCCTCAAGCCTCATCGCCAGTTTTCCACTAGAGGGAAATCCTCTTCCTCTTCATAATCCTTTTGAGCACATGTGCATGCATGCACACACACACACATGCACACACACACGCACACACACACACGCACACACACATACCTCCTTCAGAAATAAGATTTACAAAGAAAAATTAAAGTACAACTCTTCTATCAGAGTGGTACAAATGTGGATTTATGTCATTATTTTAGATTCTCTATGTTGCATAATTCTTCTCTAATGAATATTATTTCTTTCATTGTAAGGAAAAGAAGAAAAAAGGAAGAATTATTTTTAGTTTAAAAGGAAATAATGTAAGAGTTCTTGTTTCAAGGGAACTGGGCCAGAATAATGTTTTTACCTAGCTGTTCATCGTTGGCTCTTCTGACCTCAAAGGATTCCACGTTTCAATCTTCTTTCTTTTAATGTTTGAGGAGAGCAACCTAGTAGGGGTTCTGATGAAAGAATTTGAAAAATGGACGTTTTATATGTTAAGCCTTACCTACTCCTAGAACAGAATCATGACTGTTCAGCTAGTAATTGCTCTTGACTTCAGGGAAGAAGAGACTTCCTCACTCAGGAAGATGAAGGGCTCACCAATTGTAAAACCAGTTTCAACAACTGATTAGTGTTTAGAACTGTTAGTTCTTACTCCTTCTCTCTAACCTAACTCCTATGAGGGTTCATAGCCCCCTGGTCATATGCTTGAAGATGACAACAATGACTGGCTGCTGTTTGGCTTTTAAGATCCGATGCACAAGTTGTGTGCTTCTGGCCACTCAGCTTGGATTCTGAGTCAGGCCAAAGCATCCTGGACCAGCAGGTGAGGTCAAGAATGTCCTGCAGGAGGCCTCTCAGGCTCCTTTGCAGCAATTGGCCCCAGACTTTCTTAAATGTTTCCTATGGGTTTTATTTCCTGGGTACATTTGATGCTTGGTTCTCTTCTCTTTTTGAACCTGTTCCTGCCCGTTTCAAATGGAGTGTGTGTTTAGTCTATTTGTCTCTGGACTTGGGTGCCAACACGATTCCAGAGTTATCCTGTCATTGTTTTTAGAAACATAACTTGAGATGCTTCTCTGTAGAATAAGGAGCCCAGATTGTTTCTTCAGACCACTAACAATCTGTTAAAGATCTCTCAGTTTTCCCAGTCTGGAAAGATATTAGAGGGGCGGAGAGACTGGGATTCAACTTTGGCTTAATTACCACATAACTGGTTAGTTGTAACCACTCAGAACCTCAATATCCTCATATTAAAATGGTTTCATGGCTATTATGAAGAGTGCACAGTATATTGATTATACACATACAATAAAAATAGATACTATTTTTATCATTCAATCAGGTTTCCCTCAAGAGCTTTGATGTGAAATTGAGCTGTCAGATTTTTCTACTCCGGAGTAAATTTGATGGATAACCTTGGCCTGGGTTGTTATTGGAGACATACTCTTGAACCCTGTCTGTTGGCTTCTGCCTCTAACAGCATGTGCAGGCCTCATAACAGGGCGCTTGGTATCAAGCTGTTTATTATTCTTCCCAAGCTGATCATAGGGTGCTGAGAACACTCAAGGTAATCTTGAAGCCTAGCCCACTGGGGTCTCACAATAAAAGGATTTTTTTTCCTCTTTCCTTTGCAAGATTAAATTTAATTAAAAATATCATTGATTTTTTTGTGAAGAAATAAAAATATTTTTAATTATTATAAAATAAAAAATATAGCTCCCACATCTTTCAGCCCCTGAATTACCTTCCCATAGGCAAAGGCACATGGAAAGTCTTATCCTAGTCAGAAAGAATCATGGTGATAATTTATTTCTTAATGCGCTGGCCCAGGCATTCGTTAATTTTGTCAGAAAGTCATTACAAGAAAATATCTTCTTTATGAAATGAGGCTGGTTTTTATACAGTGCTTTTTATTGCTTGCCTCTTCTTAATCATGCTAAGAAAGTCTTCAAACATTTTCTTATTCAAATATGAATTGTAACACATGGACCATATACAGTATGGTAATATGCAGTCTTTATTTCATAATTTTAATCCCTTCACTAGTAGCAGCAGCATTTTAAAACTTTGATCCAAGTAGCTTTGAATCTGTCCTGGGAAAGTATACTGAAAATTAAGAATAAAGTTGCCTGCAGGGGTTAAAAGAGATCACAAGATGGCATGTATTTCCAAGGAAATTGTGAAAAATAGTTGAATTCAAGTATCTGTACTTCTACAACTGGAGAGAGTTTTGTAGTTTTCTTAATTATTGTTTTCCTTGACACATTTCAGGCCATCAATCTTTGGTGTACAAAATAAAATAACACAAAAATGAAAATGTATTGGCTCAGACGGTTTTCTTACATTGACTGAGTCTGATTCTATTCGTTGAAAGATTCACAAATTGTTGAATACCGGACTAGGAAAGAGTGTTTGCTATCCTTTGGGAGCCCCTGCCCCATGTCCTAAACCAACACGCACATCTCGTTTACAGATGAGGGCATGAGAATGCTGGGGCTGAGGAATGAAGAGGCCGTCCAAATCACACAACTGCTGACCCACTGCGTGCTGATCCATGTGTGTCTGTGCTGATGGTGCATGTTATCCCTAGGTCTTGGCCCAACTCTTCCATGTACTTAAAAACATCTTGGATTAAAACGACATTACTTTTCTGCAGATATTTGTAACAAAGGATTGGTGTGCCGGTAATAGGGTTCCTCAATAACCTGTTTGATTGTCAACAGTGTTATTTTCTACATGTGATAAGAACATGAAAATAAAAGGACTTATAGATATTCTTTCTGGGTGCCTGTAAGGGGTAAGAGCATTGCTTGCATAGTGTTCTCCTGAGTGCCCTCAGACGTTGCTCAGAGCCATTGATCCTGAGCTTGCTGACCCTTTTATCTTCTCTGGCCACATAGATGGCCTCCTTCCATGGTACTGTTGCAGCTGGGGCTCAGCATGGCTCAGAAAAAATTTTCAGAAAGACATGCCCGATCCAAGGTGCTGTTGGGGCCTCAGGGGTATCACCTCCGAAGATGGAAGAACACCAGAGAAGAACAGGAAGCTGAGTGCTGGTTTCAAAGTCATCATCAGAGTGTGTGAACCTTGATTCATTTGTTCACCATTCTCTCCTTCATCCATTGTGATTGATGCCCCACATGCCGGCCACTGGACGAAGGCCTCAGAACTCAGTCGACAAGAGAGACATGATCCGTTTTCCCCCCTCATTGGCCATAGGCAGGGTTGGGTGGGTTAAGATAGACAGCAAACCAGTGATTACTGGTCTAATAGGCAGGATCAATGGGAAATTCAATATCCTCTAAGAATATTAGAAAGTGGTGTCAAACCTGAGAGTATGACAATGCCACTCTAAAACCTGGAGGTGAGTGGGGATTAGTAAGAGCAAGAGCAAACACCAGTAGGGCAGACACTGCATATGAAATGGCCCTGATGGTGAGGTGGATTCAAGGAGCTCCAAAAACCCTGTGTGGCAGGAGTGTCCAGAGCAGAGGGAGGAGGCATGTGATCCGTCAACAGAGGCAGGCAGTTTGAATTGGATCACCAAACCAGCCTTTCATGCTACAACATAATGTTGTTTACCACATTGCCAGTACTGCATGAACACCTTCAGAATTACTTACAGTCTTATTGGAAAGGCAAAAAACCCATGTATAAAACAGAGAGGCACAATGAAAATGACATAAGGTGGTCAAATGCTTAGCAGGAACAAAAAAAGTTTTCCTGAGAAATCAGGGCAGAGAGGAGAGAAATCCACAGGATGGGTCCACAGTGAACTGAGTTTTAAGATCACATATTTCCATAACAATGTAAGAATTTCAGCCAAGAATTTTCCTTGTACACAAATATCCAATAAACTGATGTTTTCAGATAAAAAAAAAAAAAGATCACATATTAGTTAGGATTGTGTGTATTGACGTCTTTTGTGACTTTCCAGGTGTTTTACAATGTCTTGCTCGGGCCCTGCAACAACCTAGTGACTAGGTATTGGTATTTCATATTGTCTGCATTTTACCAAATGCAGGAAACTGGGTACTCAAAAATTAAGGAATGAGTCCAAGTTTATAAAGAGAATGATTGGAAGAGAAGAGATTTGAACCTAAATCTGCCTCAGAAATGAGGCTAAAAAGGCAGTCATTGCTTTCTACCCCCACTAGTTTTCAGCTCTGAAGAGCAATTGTGACCTTTCCCTGAAGGTGCCATGCACCGCCTGGGGGTTCCCCTGAGGGTAAGGGAGACATTTTATTCAGGATGGGCTGTGCCTCTCTCAAAGGTTACACATAGGGAGTTCTTGATCATCACACTTACAGATGTTTTATGCCATCTGATGGAAAGTTGTGCCTATGTGTGTAGTTTTACAGACTTGGTAAAAAGGAGTGAGTTTATCTGATATATTAATTTGTTGCAAATTGACAAGTTAAAGAAAAATAATTGTTAAATATCAAATTTCTCACTGGACTCTTATCTCTTTCACTGATTTTTTTTCTTTTTTGAGGGGAGGGAGAGCTGATTTTAAATGTCACATAACCGGAGGCAACCATTGAGGTCCAGGTGGAAGAAGGCACAGAAACTGAACCTGACATTTATTAGTTACTGTCCCCAGGTAAAGCACTTTACAGTTGCTAGAACTTGACAGATGTCTTTATCCTCCAACTTATTACTTTCAAAACATTAATCATTGGTATCAGTCTCTAGATCTACAAACAATTGCATAGAAATGCAAGTTTACATCTTAATTACCTGACTTGGTTTGGGATTTAGGTCAGAGAACTCACAGTGTATTTGTAAGGCGTGCCCCTCACGGGAGCTAGAACTTATAAAATTGTAAACTTTAAACTGGCCCCTTTTGGATGCTTTGTGAGTACCAATGATTTTCAAAGGTAGTGAGACATTTCACATCAATATGATTTTAAAGTCAAATTTAGAAACTTGACTAAATGTAACATTTGTCTTTGGTGTTTTATAGATATCCATTGATTTGCAGCCATTCCCCCTAAGTCATGGAATGATAATATTCATCATCTTATGGAGTGGTATATCTGGTATAATATTTATAACTACACACACTTGAATATCCCTTAGGTGTATTACTTTATGTAACTTTATATGATACATAAAAGTACTTTTACATATTTCATATGCCTCATTTCATAGACTCTAAAGGTTAGTCAAGGTAGACTTGGGGTAAGTGCCTGTTCGAGGCCCTCCACCTGGTCTCTCTGGCTTTGGGGCTCAGCTGAAGTCAGGGGCCCATGCGAACCCTCCCCCTGGGTTAGCACAGCCTCCAGACTCTGGGTCCCATGTAAGGCCATGTAGCCTCACTCCAACCTGGCAAGCTTAGCAATACAGAATGCATCTTCTAGGTCACATGTTATATCAATTTTATAACAGCTTGAATTTTAGAATAAAAAATAGGCAGAAAACTTGGAATCAGTACAAGGAACTATCAGAAAGCTTATAGTATACTGAGAATTAAAATGAGAAAAAAAAGGAAGAAAAAGTTGGCCATGATTACTAAATAGGGGTGGGGGAGGCTTTAAACTTGCTTAATGACCAGCAAAGACAGAAATTAAAAGAAGAGAGTGGAGGCTGGTTTCTAGAGGAACAAACCATGTAATGAGATGATTGGAACAGTCAGTCTTGCCCTCTACCTCCGGGGAGGGGAGAGGGGCTGGAGATGGACGTAGTCACCAGTGGCCATGGATTTCATCAGTCATGCCTATGCCACGCAGCCTTCATAAAATCTCTCAGCCACGGGGTTTGGAGTGCTTCTGGCTGGTGAACAAGAATGCGTCTTTGAGCCAGAATGATGGCACACCCCAAACTCCATAAGGACAGAAGCTCCTGTGTTCTGCGTTTATCTGCAGAGATTGCTTTTTGAACAAGGCTAAGGTTATGGTGCAGGAGCCTCTGAGCAGCTCCTTCCATGGAAGAAGGGAGGCCTAAGTATGGCACCAGGACCTGGCTTTGCTGATTGTGGAGCTGGGCCGTCTGTTGTAACTGATGTTTCCAGATGAACACGTGATTTTATGGGCCACTGTTCTCTCACATAAGGACTCTTTGAAGATCAGATCGAACTGAGCCAAAGGATATAAATTTTGGCACAGCTGAAGTTATTGTCTACATGGAAAACCCAATAATATCTAATATTACTAGAATCTCTCCACTGACAAGCCTAAATACATCCTATGCAGAAGAATGTTTCTTCAGCGTGCCATGATAAAAGGTCACAAACATTCAAGGTGATTTTGATTCATGCCACATGTTGCCATTTTACTTAAGAAGTATCTTTCTGCCTCAACAGTTTATGTTCCTGTGCTAGGGAAACAAGTTTCATAAAACATATAACTACAAAGCATAAATAGGAAAATCCTACCCTGACATGGAAATTCTCTTTTAGAGAAGGGGATTTTTTTTTTTTTTTTTAAATATTGAGTTATATTGTAAGAAGGCAATACTTGCTCTGCTTTCAGGGTGGAAGGGTGTTTGGACATTCAAAGATTTAGGAACCTAAGTGAACACACCCTTTTCTCCCAACAGTGATTCAAAGTGCACCTACATTTCTGGTTGGATTTTAAATCTATTACCAAGAACAATGCCACACATCACACTGGTTTTCTCAGGAAGTAAATGCCCATTTCTTCTTAAAAATCAGGACTTTAGGGTCAGATTCCACCTGCTGGGCACCATTCCCACGGCTCCTGCCAAGCCGATATGGGCATCGGCCCCTCACTGGTTCAGCCTGAGGACCAGTAAGAAAAGAGAGAAATGGTTTTCCTGATATCTAACAAATACACCTGAGAATGCTTGCAAGAAATTGAACTTATAATTTATGAAATACGCATGGCAATCAGTCATTTTTTTCTTTGTACATTTCAGTTATAGAACATATCTTAAGGCAACTATTAGGCCATTTGAAATCACAGGCAGAAAACAGCCATGTAAATACAGCCTGTGGCATTTGCAGGGCCTAATGAAGCAGGTGGCAGAGGCAGCTGAACTGAGTAAACTGGGGTGTTTAGGGAGGCTGGTCCCTGAGATCGCTAGAAGGAAGATCACCAACACACTTGAATGAGTTAAAGGTTGGATTTCTCACAAAAGTTTTAAAGTCTTTTCTAAAGGGAATGGCTGGAGTGGGCTCTCAAGCATCAGAGGCAGGTGAGTGCTGCATGCAGGGCTTGTTGCCGAAGGGCCATTTCTCAGAGCCTGGAATCTCCACAAGGATCTCTACAGTGGGCAGGGAGTCCTGCGGGGGGGGGCTTGGACAAGGAGGGATTGTGAACACTGGGGATCTTGAGGTCCTCTGACAGGAACAGCCCAGGGTTCAACCACCCACGCTGAGGAGCAGCCCTTCCCGAGTGCTTATGTGTGTCAGGCTCCGTGCAAACATACAAGAATACCTCCTTGGATACTCATAAGAACCTTGAGATGCCAATACCACTGTAACCTCATCTGACAAAGGAGAAAACTGAAATGCAGAAGAGTTAAGATATTGGCCAGACAGGCAGATCACGAGGTCAGGAGATCGAGACCATCCTGGCTAACACAGTGAAATGTTGTCTTGTAAAAATACAAAAAATTCGCCAGGCATGGTGGCACTTACCTGTAGTCCCAGCTACTCACGAGGCTGAGGCAGGAGAATCACTTGAACCTGGGAGGCAGAGGTTGTAGTGAGCCGAGGTAGCGCCACTGCACTCCAGCCTGGGTGACAGAGCAAGACTCCATCTCTCTCTCTCTCTATATATATGTATTTTGGCCGGAGCCAGGAGTGAAACGAGGTCTGGAATGCTGAAGTTTGTGCCTTTAACTCTTACGCCCTCCCAGCTCTCTCCGTGGGAGGGGTGGACTTCTGCAGTGGGGGACCCAGCTGCCACAGACTCTGCAAAATGTCCCCATTCCTGTCCTGTACAGGCTTTCCTTGTCACTTGCTAAAGCAACCCAAACCCAAAGCCTTTAAGGCTGTTACTGATGCTGGTGGCTCGGGTGCGTCACTTTTCTCCAAGGTCATACACAGCTAATGGATTCCCTCCCATTCTTGCATGAAAGTTTAACATTCTTAGGGTTCAAAAGCAATGGAGAGGCAGGACATTTTGCTCTTTAAGCGTTATCTATTGATTTCCATGAACCACTATTATATTGGGTGCTTCTGTGGGCAAAGAATGGCGCTAGGACCTGAGTATACAAAAGCAAGACAGACAGTTCTTATTGATACAGGGCATAGAAAGGAAAACTGAAAAAGAAGTTTCAGTACTTATGCTGGCAGTCTAGACAATTCACTTATCTGTATTGATCTTTCATTCCTCATGTCTTAAATGGGTATAGAAATAGATTTGTGGGATTTGTTCAAAGGATTACTTTTTAAAATATATTTAAAGTCTCCAACGCAATGCTGTATGTTGCAATTGTTTCTTAAATGGCAGACAGCTGGCATCTTTCAAACTATATAAATAATAAATTAGGGTCCTGAGTCACTGTGAGAGCAACCAGAGGAAAAAAATCCACCTCTGGGTGCTGTGACATAAGAGTTTCTTAAACACGTAGAGCTTACTATTTTAATATTATATAACCTGGTTCTGCCAGTTCGTCCCAGGCTGTGAAATTATAACTTTGTGTTTCATTGTTATTGCGGTATCATTCCAGCCCAGACTCCATCCTGCTTAGGCAGCAATGGGCTTTTATGAGACGCAGGCTAACTCAGAGCAGACCAATACAAACAGAGCTTGTGTTCAGCCTCCAAGAAGGTGCGGGATGGGATAGGAGACAGTGATGAAGCATCTCAGAAGAGGCCATCGGACCCAATAGGTGTCAGAAACTATCCTTCCAGAAAGCTTTTGAAACAATTTTTGGGGGAGGATTCCTATATTTTCTCTCGGATGCTAATGACTTGCAGCACCACTCAGAAAAATTTTATGTTTTGACTATCTTAGATTTTGGAGTTAATATCAGTTAGGGACTATAATAGTATGCTATAACAAAGTAGCACAAACTGGATGGTGCAAGCAAAAGATGTTTACCATCTCTCAGTTCTGGAGGCGAGACGTGGAAGACCAAGTGTGAGTGTGAGTTTGCTCCAGGCTCACCTCCAGCCCATATGGCCGCTGGCAGGCTTCGGTGTTGGTTGGCTTGGGGAAGCACTGCCCTCACCTCTGCTTCATCTTCACATGTGTTCTTCCTATTGTGTCTGTGTCCAAATGTCCCCTTTGTATACATTCTAGTTCAATATAACCTCATCTTAACTAAAGACATCTGCAGCAACTCTATTTCCAAATGAGGGGGTTAGGACTTGACCATATAAATTTGTTAGAGAGGCACATTTCAACCCATAGCAATTATTTCCATCGGGAGTTAAACTGCATTAAGATCACTAAAATCTCCCGGAGACAGATGGCCCCACTCTACCTCACGGTGCTTGCCTCCTGGTCTAGACCTGCACTTCTCAAACCTTAACTTGCACAGGAATCAACCGGGGGATCTGATACAGTGCATCTGGGGTGGACCCTGAGAGTCTGCGCCTCTAACACGCCCCAACAGGGCAATGCCCAAGGTGGGTCCAGGGACCCACTCAGGGAGGCAAGGGCCCATCCTCTCTGAAGAAAATCCATAGGATGAGAAGACAGATTTGCAGAAGACACCCAGAGGGCAGGGTAAGGAGGGAAGGAAGCCTGTTCCGGCAATCTGAATGCCTATGTGATTCCGGCAGTCCTTGATGCTCAGGTGATGGCAAGAGGAGCACAAGCTGGGTCTGTGCTCAGCAGAAGCAGGTACACAGCTGCAGGTGCATATGCTAATGATCATTAACAAGCCCATCATGCTGCAATTTCTCTGTCCATCCCACATCACATCATTAGCCAGACAAATCGCGTCAGGCTGCTTACTCCAATTGGCACAATGAGCAGGGCCTGATGAGCTGCAGACACAGTTTCAGAGCCAGAAAGGACTTTGAGTCGATGGGGCCCAGCCCTCCCTTCCAGGCGAGGTTCCAGTTCCCGTGACTAACAATTGTCCTGAAGGCAGGAAGGGCAGCACTGGCGTTTGATGCAGCGCCCCGCCCCTTCCTTTATACCTCTGCTGCGTTAGGAGACAGAAACGAGACCCCTAATTGTGCCCTAATAAGAAAATTGTGCCCTAATAAGAAAAGTCCTGCTCGACTCTTCAGTCAATGGATCAAATTTATGGAAAAAAGAGATTGAATATTCATAAAGGAAGAAAGCCCAGGCGGCCAGCAGGGTTGAGGCACCCAGAGTTGGCATGGGGCCTGCACACCCAGCAACCATGGGGATGCTGCCAAGGACGCTCCTTTGCAGCCCTCAACCCCCCTTTCTCAGTAGCTTTCTTGATGATGCCCACTTGCAGTATCCCCAGTGGAAATGCATTAAGTTAGTTAAAGTAAGGACGCCATGTCAAAATCAAATAACAGAAGGCTAGGTTGGAAAACAAGGTAGCAGCCATTCACCGCTTGGTATAAAGTTCATGAGAAAATACTTCCCTACATAAAGAAATGACCTTCCATGTCTCTGCTGGCTGAGCATCTCTGGTGCTTAGGAGACAGAGTTCTCATGTCCTTCAGGAAAGGAAGATTTGTCCATGAGCCCTGTGAGAAAAGAAGATGCATCAAACCTCAAGGTCCCCCTGCATCTTGATGGCACCATCAGGGTTTCAACTGAAAAATGGTTTATCTATCCTACAGTGCTGTTTCTCCTAAGATACAATTTGGAGGGGAGATTGAGGGCACAGGTTGCAGGCAGGGTGATGGGGTGGCACAGGGTCAGGGATTTGGAGGCCAACAGAGCCAAGAGCTCAGCTGTGGGAGAAGCAAAACGAGCTGGGGGAGTGATGGTGCTGCTGCAGGGCTGCAAAAGATGCTGACTTTCACCACTGTCCTCTCAGCTTAATTTCAAGACACTTGTCAATGGATATGATTTCAATTTAGCAAACTGTATATGAACAGCAGTCCTAGGATGAAAATGATGGACAGAGGTCCTAGGATGAAAATGATGGACAGAGGTCCTAGGACGAAAATGATGGACAGAGGTCCTAGGATGAAAATGATAGACAGAGGTTCTAGGATGAAAATGATGGACAGAGGTTCTAGGATGAAAATGATGGACAGAGGTTCTAGGACGAAAATGATGGACAGAGGTTCTAGGATGAAAATGATGGACAGAGGTTCTAGGACGAAAATGATGGACAGAGGTTCTAGGATGAAAATGATGGACAGAGGTCCTAGGATGAAAATGATGAACAGAGGTCCTAGGATGAAAATGATGGAACACACAATGTGAAATCGGGCAGGACAGAATCCCAAACCCCTCTCATCACTCTCTGACTGTGCAACCTGGGACAAATCCCTAACAGTCTCAAGTTTTTTTTTCTCTCCTCATTTACAGACAAGGATCTACATTATTTTTTTTTGCAAGCTTTTTGAGAAGATCAGCTAAAATTACTTCCATCAAGTGCAGAACGTAGGGCAGCATGTGGAGTGGCAGTATTGTGACCAGGGGAGTTCCAGTGAAGTTCAGTAAAAAGCCTTAATTATGCATGATTAAAACTCCAATCTTTTTACTTTCATTCACAATGGGTATTCTGGAAGAACTTCTTCATGGACTGATCTTAAGATTTGTTGACTAGTTGGAGTAGGATGACACTGACGAATTATCGGTAGCAGAGCTTGTAAGATGCTTAGTACAGTGTGCTGCCTAGGTTTTCAATGACACAGTCTGGCATTTTTTTCTTCAAGATAGCACTAAAGCAGTGGTTCTCAAGTGGGGTGATTTTGCCACCTTGCTGAAACCCCTTTTGTTGCCCCTATTTGGCCATGTCTGAAGTAATTTATTGTTGTCAGAACTAGGGTGGTATTACTGGCATCTAGTGGGTACTGGCCAGAGATGCTGCTAAATATCGCACAATAGGGGAGACCCCATAGCGAAGAATTACCTGACCCAAAATGCCAATAGCACCGTGGTTGACAAATCCTAAAGTAAGTCAACCAGATAATATCAGAATTATCCAAATCTCCTTCAATTAATAGGATATGTATTCATAACCCTTAAGGATTTTTTTTCTAACAGGACTTATCTATTCAAATGCATACAAGAATATAGGTTACCACTCTATGACATTAATTTATTTATTGATGAACATTTGTTTATCACCATTTTTAAATGTATTTTTACTTCTTAATTGTTTTAATTTTAAATTGATACATATTAATTGTACATATTCATTGGGTATATAGTGAAGTTAAGATACATATAATGTATAGTGATCAGAGCAGGGCAATTAGCACATGCCTCATCTCAAACCTTTATCATTTCTTTGTGTTGAGAATATTAAATATCCTTCATCTTCCTATCTGAAACTATATAATTTGCTCTTGTTAACTATAATCATTCTACAGTGCTACAGAATGCTAGGACTTACTCCTCTTGTCTAGCTGTAGTTTTATATCCTTTAACTAATTTTTCCCTCTTCCCCCTGCCTTTCCCTGACTCTAGTATTACCTGTTCTGCTTTTTACTTCTATGAATTCGGTTTTTAATTCAGCTTCCACATATGAGTGAGAACACACAGTGTTTAACTTTCTGTTCCTGGTTTATTTCACTTAACATGATGTCCTCCAGTTCCATCCATGTTGCTGAGAATGACAGGAGTTCATTCTTTTTTGTGACTAAATAGTATTCCAAGATACATGTGAAACTATAACTACATGAATGTAATGTTTCATGCCTTTCAAAAGTGAGGAAAATAATCACAATATGTCTACCTCAGAAAAGAGTTACAAACAGTTACACACTAAAGATAATAGATTTTCACATTCAGTTATGCTTGAGACAAACTGAATTAGAAACTTGATATATTTTTAGACTTTTCCCTAAGATGCCATCAGAATTTCAAACTTGCCAAAATCACTTAGCTTGTAGTTTTGCGTTTGTTGTAATGATTTGGTAAGGACCTATGCCACAGGAGCAAAACCCTGTTGAAATGTGAACACTGGCTGTTGACTAGGTTTACTTTGTTTCCCAGATGCTGAGATTAAACCTGTGCTTTAACAACATTTCTTATTGTAAATACCATGAACAACTGGGCTTACTTCCACATAGAAGGAATTTATGACACCAAACACTACCATATTAGACCAATGCTTATAGAAAAAATAATTGCAGAATCCCATGCGGAAAAAACTTTTCTGGGCGTGGAGTGTTACAAAACAGTGGACTGCCATGGAAGAACCACACCAAGTTGTATAAGCTACTATATAGTGTTATCAGTATCAACAATATGAAAATCTGGCCAGGCACGGTGGCTCACGCCTATAATCCCAGCACTTTGGGAGGCTGAAGTGGGTGGCTCACTTGAGGTCAGGAGTTTGAGACCAGTCTGGTCAACATGGCAAAATCCCATTTCTTCTAAAAATACAAAAATTAGCCGGGTGAGGTGGCACACGCCAGTAATCCCAGCTGCTCGGGAGGCTGAGGCACGAGTATTGTTTGAATCCAGGAGGCACAGGATGCAGTGAGCCGAAATGGCACCACTGCACTCTAGCCTGGGCGACAGAGTGAGACCCTGTCTCAAAAAAAAAAAAAAAAAAAAAAGAATTCTAATCATGAAAAACCCAGCTTTATGGTTTACTTCTGTATAAATTTAAGAAATATTTTTTGCTTTCCTAAAGCATGCACGCTGGGCTTCTCTGGATAACACACCCAACCTCACATGCATTGTCCCTTGTCTCCTCATGCTTCCATTCCAGCGGAGCAGATGGATGTTGAACATGGAATTGCAGGTGAGCAGGTGAGGGTGTAGTTTAGCATTATTTGCATGATGCTAATAATCACAAAGGCAGTAGAAGGAATATCACCAGCTATTACAGTGTTCTTCCAAAGAAAAGACACAGAGAGCCCAGTGAGTTGAGAGGACCTGTGATTTCTCACGGGCCAAGGAAGTCAAGAGTGTTATCAAAGCAATGATGTGTCTTCAGTGGGCATTGTGTGTGGAGCAGGAGCACAAATGGTCAATTAGGGAAGAATCCTAGTGTTGATCTGAAGCCGATGGCATATTTTCTGCAAGAGAAGCTATGTTCCTTGGGAGAAACATCCTGTGAAGCAAAACCGAAGTCGGCTACTGTGAAATTTAATTGGTGCGCCCCATTCCATAGTGTTGCATTGGATTGTTAGGTGCCACTATTGCCCATAGTGGCGAGGTCTGGAGAAATCTGCTGTGAGTCGTGGTGTGGTTTCCTCTACTGGTAAACAAAGGTTCACTGGAGAAATGCTGCATTTGATCTACGTATCGTCTTAAATCTAGAATGTGGTGCTGCTACCAGACTCTACATTTTCCTTGGGGATATTAGTTGTTACATGCAGAGTGTTAGGCAATAAGCTATATTTATTTTTGAAATTTTGGAGTATGTCTTGTTTTCCCTAAGATGCCATCAGAATTTCAAAATAGCTTCTTTGTTCAAGGACCAGATGAAAGCAGCAGTTTGCCAGAATTTGAATTTCCCTTCACAGCAGCCAGCAGCAAGCCTGTGCGATGGCCTTTTGTGAATGTAAAGACATCTTTAAAATAGAACTAGAGTGTTTTCCAGGCAGCTTTAGGGAAAGAATTGAGTTATAAGTGACTTAAGCGTCTTGTGGCTAATTTCTTCCTTTTTTTCAAGTTCAGTGATTGGCATTTGCCACTATTTACATTCTCAAGAAATAATGATCCAGCTGAAAAATTAAAAACAAATCTCATCTCAAGCACTATTTCTGGGAGTTTCTAACAATGCGTTTAAAATAGTCTTTCCCTCCGGGGCTGAGAGACAGGAAGACTGAGAGAAGATGGAATCTTAGGCTTCCTTCCTTGCCTGTTTGCAGAAAGTGGAGCCAAAAGAGCTGAAATTCAGAAGCAATTGATTCCTTCTTCATTCAGATCCTTATCGAGAACTCAATTAATGGCTTGCTAAATCTGAGCCTGCTCAATTACATTTCTCGGACCATCACTAAAAACTTAAGTATCTTTAATTAGTTTTTATTGAAAAACATAAATAATGTAAGTATTGACTCTCTTGGATTTAAGTTTCAGTTATTGGAAATAGTAAGGCATTCAGGCACTTTCATTATTGCCTCCAAGCGTCTGGTGAATCACTGTGGGATGGCTTTTTAAAGATATCCTATAAAAATTTCCTGGTCTGTTATACGAGGTACCACTAAAAGCATACTCTCCTTGTAATTGTGAACGTAACAGTTTTAATCTGTTTTGATGTTGGCTGCATGAGGGGAAAAGGAAATCTAAATTTTTATTCTCTTTTATTCCTTGACCTTGAACAACACCCTATCTCTTGCCTCAAAAGCCTTGATTCCTAGGGCTAGAACTCCACATATTTTACAGGACTGGTTGAATGCAGCAAGCTGTCAAGGTGTCAGCCAATCTGCTTCAAGTGGGACGGGACGCAGAGCACTGACACCTGAGATTCCTAAGTGAGCTGCTCTGAGCTCATGGCTGCCACTCAAGGTTGTTAATCTGCGCTTTACGAGGGTACTTTCTCTGAACCAAATATTTGGTTAGAAGGCTAGAATTAAACTTTTTAATTATGAATCGGAATGCATTCCTGAATATTCAGCTATTGGCATGCAAAGCTGATTAATAACCATTCAAAGGCAGATTAACTGCTGGAGCTCACCATCCACGCCCCTATAACCTGTCTTGCTGTTTGTTTTTCCTTCTGAAACACTCCAGGAAACTCTGGAGGCTTGCAAATTGTCCAGCAACATGCCCGCTATATGATTCCTTTCCAAATAGCTTGTGCGTTTATCTTGAAAATAAATCTACTATTGACTTGTAAGAATAATTTCAGCATTGAAAACCATGGTTAGGAAACAAAGGCTGTATCCTGGCATCCTGGCAGTACAGGAAAGCGGTCTGGTCCTGGAGAAGAGAGGCGGTATGCTGAGTCTTGTTGGTAAACTGGTCTGTGCCTTCCCAGATCACAGTCTCTCTTTCCAGGCTGCACACGCATTATTTCTCTGAAGATGGAGCCAGAGATATTTCACAAAGACAGAAGGGTTTATGAGAAAAGAAGGGCAGATAAACTCGTATCTTTTCTCAAAATGTACTGATAAGCCATGTTTTTCTTACTTGCAATTTTGGAATTGGACATCTGTAGCTCATTCGTTATCCACAACTGTCATTCAAATCAATTAATTAAAATAATTATAAGTACAACTTAAGGATAAACATAGATTTACTTCTCCTTCACTTTCTTTTAAACTAACATCTTACACAGCTACATCTAACTGCAAAGATGTATCACATTGTTTAAAATCTTTTGTTTTGATTGTATCATCATATTCTGTATTTCCGTGGAGTTACCATTTAGTATTTTAGGGAGAGTTTAAAAAATGCAATTTCTGTTTGTTGAAAGCCTCTCTGTCCCTCTCTTTTCTTCCTTCCTTCTTACTATCTCTCTTTCTTGTAATTTTTTTTAAGAATACTTCCTTCAACTCTCTCATTGTCTATCCTCTGATATAGGCAGTATTACTGTTGTTGGTCATCATGAGAGACTATTACAGAAAACAATCAGAATACTTATATTTCAGTTTATAAATTGAATTCTGAAAAATAAAATGGACACTTTTTCTTGGCTGGCTTATCTCTCAGAGGGAAAGAAACTTATAACCTGACTGATTTGACTACAGTTTATTTTTATATTGCTTAGCTTTTTGTTTTGAATTGATCAAACTTCTGACACTTCACAATATATTTCTTCAATGGTTTCATTATCACCTGAATATTAGAATTGTTCAGTTCATTGCATACACTAAAATCAATAGAACCTTTGTCTGGAAAAGAATTAAATGATAGTGTGGTCAAATCAGATTTTCCTGTTTTCAGCTTCTTTTAAAATAGCATCTATTAGGGTTCCTGCTAGTGTCAAAAAGAACTGTCTAATCTTGAAAATGAGAATAAACACGAAGTTGTAAGAATGTTCATTGCATATCCTGTCTTGTAAGAATATACTCTATATGCATATATACATATGTACCATAAACATATACATATATACATGTATATTCCTTGCATACAAATACCATGTATATAATCTGATGTACCATATGAGAGATCTACTATATGCATATACTGTTTATCTCTGTGAATAAAAAAATGAATTAATGCTTTCATACCTAGACCTTTCAAATATGAGCACATCTTACCCTCTGATTGGCTCTCTGGGCTCTGGGTGAGCTGTGGAGCCTGAAAGTGAATGTTCAGAGAGCCAATCAGTGGGTAAGATGTGTTCCAGGGAACTTAGCTGCTTTAGCTATGGCACCGCAGATCTTCCATGTACCATGCCTCACACATAGGTTGGGTCAGAAAGCAGAGGCTTGAAACTAACTTGAAGAGGGGTGGTTGGAACTTCTACGTGCTCTAGGGAGATAAGGACATATCTTGAGGAGGGAAGAGATGTGATTTATGTCTGTGCACTGACACCAATGTGGAGAATAGGATGGACTTCCTATGAATGTGCCATTAACAGCTTCCACATGTTTGTCCTTTAATATGCTTAAGACACTGTAGCATTCTTATGTCTTTAGTTCCAGTAGCCTACTGGTTGAGTCGTACTGACTCAGGGTCACCTTCTCTGATTTGTCAGTTATGCCAGTGTGTATTGTCTTAAGATGGTATGAAGGATAATTTCAAAATCATTTGTCCATGAAATTCTTTTTTTTTTTTTTTTTTTTTTTTGAGACGGAGTCTTGCTCTGTCACCCAGGTTGGAATGGCCGGATCTCAGCTCACTGCAAGCTCCGCCTCCCGGGTTTACGCCATTCTCCTGCCTCAGCCTCCCGAGTAGCTGGGACTACAGGCGCCCGCCACCTCGCCCGGCTAGTTTTTTTGTATTTTTTAGTAGAGACGGGGTTTCACCGTGTTTAGCCGGGATGGTCTCTCGATCTCCTGACCTCGTGATCCGCCCGTCTCGGCCTCCCAAAGTGCTGGGATTACAGGCTTGAGCCACCGCGCCCCGGCCACATCCATGAAATTCTTTAATGCTGAGTATCTCAGAAGATACGTAAGAGACTTAAGTATCACACAAGTTTATTCATTCAGTCAATCACTTACCCATTTATTTATTGATTCATTCCAGAGCTATTTACTGAGCACCAACTATGTGCCAAGCACTAAATAAGGCACTGAGGACACAAAGAAACACACTTTGGTAATCAGGGTGAAAACAAATCAAAGGCTGAAAAGAAGCCCACTGGCTGTTAGTGACCTTCTAGAACATCACTCAAATCAGGGTTTTCTCAAATGCACAAATTCAGAAATAAAAGAGGACGTATTACAACAGATGCCTTAGAAATAAAAAGGGTCATAAAGAAGGCCTGTTATATGACTATTATATATCAACAAATGGGATAATGTAGAAGTAATGGATAAATTGCTGGAAACACATAACCTATCAAGATTGAATTGAGAGGCAAGAGAAAACCAGAAAGACCAATAACAAACAGGAAGATTGACATGGTAATTTAAAAACCTCCCAATAAGGAAAAACCCAGGACTATACTGCTTCTACCAAACATTCAAAGGAGAAGTAATACCAATCCTTCTTAAACTCTTCCAGAAAATTAAAGTAGAGGGAATGCTTCCAAGTTCATTTTATGAGGCCAGCATCACCCTGATATCAAAGTTGTACAAAAGCACCACAAGAAAAGAAAACTACAGGACAATACCTCTGATAAACATAGATACAACAATCATCAAGAAAATACTAGCAAACTGAATTCAACAACACATCAAAAAGATTATACCCCATGACCAAGTGGAACTTAATGAACTTAAATGAAATGCAAGATTAGCTTTACATATGCAAATAAATCAATGAGATGTACCCCATTAATAGAATAAAAGATGAAAGCCACATGATCATCTCAACACATGTGGAAAAAGAATTTGATGAAGTTTAACATCCATTCATGATAAGAAAATCTCAACAAAATAGGTATAGAATGAAAATTTCTTAACACAATAAAGGCCATTTATGAAAAGCTCACAGTAACATCATAATTAATGGGAAGAACTGAAAGCTTTTCCTCTATGACCTGGTACAGGGTAAGAATGCCCACTCTCACTATTTCTATTCAGCAGAGTACTAGAACTACTAGCAAGGGCAATTAAGCAAGAATTTTTAAAAAAGTCATCCACATTAGAAAATAAGAAGCAAAATTATTTGTTTGCAGGTGACATGACTCTATGTAGAGAAAACCTAAAGATTCTACAAAAAATTACTATAACTGATATATGACTTCAGTAGACTTGCAGGATACAAAACCAACATACAAAAATTGGTTGCCTTTCTTTTTTTTAAGTTTTATTTTAAGTTCAGGGATACATGTGCAGGTTTGTTACATAGGTAAACTTGTGTAATGGGAGTTTGTTGTACAGATTATTTCATCACCCAGGTATTACGCCTAGTACCCATTAGTTATTTTTCCTTATCCTCCCCCAACTCTCACCCTACACCTTTTGAAAAGTCCCAGTGTGTGTTGTTTCTCTCTATGTATTCATGTGTTCTCATCATTTAGTTTCCACTTATGAGTGAGAACATGTGGTGTATGGTTTTTCTGTTCCTGCATTAATTTGTGGAGGATAATGGCCTCCAGCTCCATCTATGTCCCTGCAAAGGACATCTCATTATTTTTTATGGCTGCATAGTGTTCCATGGTGTATATGTACCACATTTTCTTTATTCAGTCTACCATGATGGGCATTTAGGTTGGTTCCATATCTTTGCTATAGTGAATAGTGCTGCAATGAACACACACGTGCATGTGTCTTTATAACAGAATGATTTACACTCCTTTGGGTATATACCCAGTAATGGGATTGCTTTTTCAAGTAGTATTTCTGTCTTTAGGTTTTTGAGGAATCGCCACACTGTCTCCCACTATGGTTAGACTAAATTACAGTCCCACCAACAGAATATAAGTGTTTCGTTTCTTCACGACCTCGCCAGTATCTGTTATTTTTTGACTTTTTAATAACTATTCTGATGGGTGTGAGATGATATCTTATTGTGGTTTTGATTTGCCTTTCTCTAATGATTAGTGATGTTGAGGTTTTTTTCATATGATTGTTGACCACGTGCATGTCTTCTTTGGAGAAGTGTCTATTCGTGTCCTTTGCCTGCTTTTTAATGGGGTTGTTTGTTTCTTTCTTATAAATTTGTTTAAGTTCCTTATAGATGCTGAATATTAGACCTTTGTCAGATGCATAGTTTGCAAAAATTTCTCCCATTCTGTAGATTGTCTATTTACTCTGCTGGTAGTTTCTTTGCTGTGCAGGAGCTCTTTAATTAAATCCCATTTGTCTATTTTTGCTTTTGTTGCAATTGCTTTTGATGGCTTTGTCATGAAATCTTTGCCCATGCCTATGTCCTGGTTGTCTTTCTTTAAACCAACAACAATTTAACTGAAAAAGAAATCAAGAAAACAATTCCCCATTTGCAATAGCATCTATAAAATGCTTAGAAATAAATTTAATCAAAGAAGTGAAAGATTTTACACAAAAGGTGGTAAAACATTGATTAAAGAAATTGAAGAAGACACAAGTCTTATGTTCATGGATTGGAATAATTTATATTGTTAAAATGTCCACACTAACCCAAAGCAACCCACAGATTTCATGTAAACTCTATCAAAATTCCAATGACATTTTCCACAGAAAGAGAAAAAACAGTTCTTAAATATGTATGGGACTATGAAAAAACCCCAAATAGATGAAGCAATATTGAGCAAAAGGAACAAAGCTGGAGGCATCAAACTTCCTGATTTCAAATTATGTTACAAAGCAATAGTAATCAAAAAAATATGGTACTGGCATGTAGATGGACACATAAACCAATGGGACAGAATAGCCCAGAAATAAACCAAACCACAAGTGGTCCACTACTTTTTAACAATGGCAATGAACATACACAATGGGGGACGGATAGTCTGTTCAATATGTGATGTTGGTAAAACTGGATATTCACATACAAAAGAGTAAAATTTGGCCCTTTCAATACACACAAAGTAAACTCAAAATAAAGACTTAAACATAATACCTGAGATCATAAATTTCTGGAAAAAAATGTAAGGGAAAAGCTTCATGACATTGGTCTAGGCAATGTTTTTTTTTTTTTTTTTTTTTTTAATATGACACCAAACTCTCTTTTTGCAACAAAAGCAAAAATAAATCAGTCGGATGATTTCAAACTAAAAAGCTTTTGCACAGTAAAGGAAACAACCAACAAAATGACAAGGCAGCCTATAAAGAGAAATATTTTTAAACCACATATCTAATAAGGGGTTAATATCTAAGATATATAAGAAATTCACACAACTAAATAGCAAACAAACAAACAAAAACTCCAAATAACTCAATTAAAAAATGGGCACAGAACTTGGATAGTCACTTTTCTAAACAGGACATATAAATGGCCAGCAGGGACATGAAAAGGTGCTCAATGTTACTGATAATCAGGGAAATGCAAATCAAAACCACAATAAGATACCACCTCATTCCTGTTAGGATGGCAATTATCAAAAAGATGAGAGGTAAGTGTTGGTGTGAGTGTGGAGAAAAGATTGTACACTGAGGGTGGGAATGTAAATTAGTACAATGATTACGGAAAACATTATAGAATCTATTATATGATCCAGCAATCATTCTTCTGAGTACATAATCCCCAAAATGAAATCAGTACCTTGAAGAGATGTCTGCATTCCCACGTTCGTTCGTTGCATCATTATTCACAATAGCCAAGATGTGGAAACAACTTATGTGTCCATCAACAGATGAATAGATAAAGAAATTGTGGTATATTATTTAGCCTTAGAAACAAATGAGACCCTGCCATTTGTGACAATATGAATGAACCTGGAGGATATTGTGGTAAGAGAAATAAGCCAGACACAGAAAGAATAACACCGCATGGTCTCACTGATGTGCAGAATCTAAAGTCAAATTCCTAGAAGCAGGTAGTAGAATGATGGTTCCTCAGAGGGGTGGAGAGGTGAAGGAAATGAGGAGATATGGTGCAGTTATGTAGGATGAACTTGTGTAGAGATATAATGTACAATATAATGGCTAGAGTTTATAATTCTATATTGTATGCTGGAGATTTTAGGTTTCAGGTGCACTTACTACAAAAAAAAAAAAGGTACAATGAGATCACTTGGACACAGGGCGGGAAATATCACACAATGGGGCCTGTCGGGGGTGGGGGTTGGGGGAGAGATAGTATTAGGAGAAATACGTAATATAAATGATTAGTTGATAGGTGCAGCAAACCAACATGGCTCATGTATACCTATGCACAAACCACATTGTGCACATGTACCCTAGAATTTAAAGTATAATAATAATAATAAGAAGAAAATACAAAAAAAAGGTAACCACGTGAGAAGGATATGTTAATTTGCTTGACTGTGGTGATCATTTCATATATGTATACTTATACCAAAACATGTCATACACCTTAAATATATACAGATTTTATTTAAAAGTAGCAAAACACTTAGAAGGTCTTCGGGAAGGAAAGAAGTGACTAAAAAAATTAGAGAAATTTAGATTGAAGTTGTGAGACATAGAAAAGTTCATGTGAGCAAAACTATAAGCTATATGAAAATAAAAATTCAGAGGAAACGCTGGCCTTTGGAAGACATAGATGCATTATCCTGGGTAGTCACTGAGTTGATGAAAATACAATGGTATTTTGAACTGGATAGCAGCATATGTAAAGATGATCATGCACTTTTCTCAGGAAGAATAAGGACAGGACATTGAACATGAGGTGCTTCTGTTGAGAATTATGTAGGTTTCCTGTTAACCTAAGAGTTTCTGCCCTTACTGAGAACACAGGGCTGAAGAGAGTGATTAATGAGATAGTCATTAGGCTAAACTCAGCCAATCAAATACTAGGCAAGAATACTCTTTAAATTTTAAACTACTAATATATACATATGTAACTCTTTTTTAAAAATATTGTGCTTTAGGGAAAATTTTAACAATGTTTTTGTTTTTCTATCAAAATTCATCTGTCACGAATTCATAGTTGAAATAGCTACATTTACGATTAGAAATGATCATGCTGTTTATTTAGACAATCTGCCAGTGAAGCCTCATTTAGAGTGTTCTCTAAATGAATGGCTAGAAACCAAAGCAGGCTAGTAAATATTTTCCACTAAAATGTGGGGAATATATATTTTTAAAACAGAAATCTTATGATATATCTATAATTGGTGTGGTTTCAGCTAAAAGAAATTGAGTTAGAAGTATAGTAAGTATCTTCCTGTGGACTTAAGAACTTCCTGTGAATAACAAGTTAGCAAAAATGCCAACTAATGTGTATTACAACACATTTCTTATAGTGGAGGTTAAAAAAACATGAAATTGATCTTCAAGAGTGAAAAGAGTCCCCCGTGAGACTGGAGACAGAAAAATGACCACTTTGTTTGGTATAAAAGGATGACCAGAGACCTCCAAAAATGTTCAAGTAGAGTGTTGGAAAAATAAGCCACGTAACACCGGCATTAAAGGGTATTAAGAAAAATTAAGACACGTAAAGAAACCAAGGTGAAAGAACAAACTTGTCAAGGAGCTCTGAGAGTACATCTGAGTTTGGCTGGTATAAACTTATAGAGGTTAAGGTCTCCCTGTCTCTCTCTCCGTGTGTGTGCATATGTGTGTCAGGAGCAGAGGGGTTGGAGGAAGTGGTGGTGGTTGGCGCATAGTTTGTGCCTGAAGGGAATAAAGTCCCATGGCTTTTGCATCTTTGAAGTAGCTGGCCGAGGGACTACAGTCTTCTTTTGGAAGTAGGGGGACGTATAGAGAGGTAGAAAAAACATGTCTTTTGGTGTCAGATAGATCTAGTTTTAATTCTAGCTCTTCAGTTTACAAGCTGTGTAAGGTTGAGCAGGCTGCACAGCTTCACTGACTTTCAATTTTCTCATGGTGAAGTGGAATGAATAATACCTGTGAAATAATGTAACAGAAGTCCCTCCCACATAGCGAGGGTTCATTATCTTCTAAGTCTTCCCTGACAGATATGTCAACCACTAGCCACACGTCATTGTTGGGCACTAGGAATGTAACTAGAATCACGTATTAACAGGATGGTATTTTCAATATATTGAGTTCAATAAAATATGTCATTTAAATCAATTTATCTTTTCTCTCTTTTTTTTCAGTGTGGTTACTAGAAAGTTAAAATGACCTATGTGGCACTCAGTGTATTTTTATTGAATAGTTCTGTTCTAGATACTCTCCTTATTTGGAAGGGGCTAATGATCTTGGAAAACTGTTAAGATGAAGACAGTGATCAGAACTCCCAACAACCCTGGGAATATTGTGGAGTAAACAGATGTGTGAAGGAGATGGCAGAGAAGGAAGGGATTGGAGTGAGGAGAGGGGATAAATGTTTGAAGCAACGATTACGAAAATGCGAATAAATCACGTCGTTGACTTCAGCTAGTGGGAGACGCTGCTCTACACTGGGGGAAGGGGGGCATTGGGTCTCCCTCTCTGAATTGGAAGGAGCTAAAGGTGAGGCTTCTTGGACCCTGAAGCTGCTACATTTGGAGAACACAGAGCGCATTTGTGGAGTCCTGAGTTGGCTGCATGTGCTTTACCTTTAGGGTGGGCAAGCTGGCAGCAGGCAGGATACACTGAAGAGATAATGGAAAGGCTACACACAGTACAGCATCACTGACAGGGACGCTCCCTGGGATCTCACGTCCCGCAATTCCAGTGGCGCATTCATGTGAGCCCAGTGTCGTACTGGCATAGTTTGTACGTTGCCTTGTAGAGCTGTGTGTCAGTAAGTGGGAAGAGGTTGCATGTGGTTTTCTTTTAACTGCAGTATATGGGGAAACATTTTTTAAGAGCTTTAAAGAACTGTGGAAAAATTAGATTATAGAAAATGTAGTGAAAATATCTAATTATGGTTAAAATTTAAAAGCCTAACTTCAAGGCCAGAGGGAGAATGAAATTGAGACAAGAGAAAAAGATGTACTTTAGACCTAATGGAGTTTGGTCTATAAGCCCAATTTGAATGTTTACTTCCACGGTTTTCGGCGTTTTATTGCTTTTTTTTTTCCCTCTCTTTCCTGGCTTGGAGTCAGTATCATCCTCTCAAGTGCAGATGGCTGGCTTTGGCTTATTTTGCTTTCACTGTGTGGCCGTGTGGAAATCCACTCAGACATTTCCTCTGAAACCCTCCACCAGCCGCCCCTCCTCTGCTCTCAGCTGGATTTGCCCTGTGAATTAGATCTTTAATTGCACATCCCTTTTTACCTCGGTGGGTGGGATCTTTGATGCAGAAACTTTTACAGATGCTTTTTTTTTTTTTTTTTGCTTGAGTTTTGAATTTTAGCTTGTGTCTGTGTGGACATGCTGTAATCTAAAAGCAGTTTCACAAGTAGAATTGAGAGATAAAGTGAAATATTAATACAACTCAGAAGCCTCAGAAGTAATCAAAGTGTACTGTGATAGAGCAAGCATTGGGCACCAAGAGCAAGGGCAGGAAGCTGGAGGAACAGAGCAGCAAACGTGACTGGTTCGTTAAACGTAGTTGGTTCCAATTTGCTTGCTCTCACCAGTTCCACCGATCTTTCAGGACCATCTGGATTAAGTACAAAAGTGTGGCTCTGTGATGGTTTCACCAGCTTCTCTCTCTGAAGCAGAGATTAAAACAGGGAGTTAGATTTGGAGCTGCAGCCTTCTGTAGAAGATACCCCAACTGCCCCACCAACAGTGTATCACACTGATTTTCTATGACTACTGACAGATGCACACACAGCCAGCCTTGAGGAGGAGGAGTCTGAACCTGGGAAACTGAGAACACTGGGTAGAACTCATGCTGTGGCTGCTGACTGGCTGTGTCATCCTGGGCAGCCTCTTTTTCCCTCCAAATACAATGTCTTCACCTAGAAGCGGGGATAATCATACAGTGCGGGGGTATTCTGAACATAGGATGAAATGTCTTTGTAAAGCATAATGGCCAGGGTTTGATGGACAAGGAACCTGGGGAATCTGGGTTTTTCTGCCTTAACTCTTCACTTTATTCCTGGTCACATTCTAGGCATAGCTAGATGGGGTTAGATTTTGGTGTGCACCATTTCCTAGCCCTTTGCGTGTATGAGAATCAAATTTCTTTAGGAAAGAGTGAATCTATTATCCAGAAACCATGAATACATTATTCTAGAGAAAGAATGATATACATATCATGTGTGTATAAATGTGTGTGTAAATATACACAGGTAATCATGTGTGTATCAGATGTGTAACCTCTAGAGGTTGGCGTGAAAATAGGGGTAAGGGGTCAGATCCCTAGACTGCAGGTTCCAGTGTGCCCCTGTGACTTTGAGCCTAGAATGCAGTGATCGGATGGAAAAAGTAGTTACAGCCAATCAGTTCTTTGGTTTACAGCGCTGAAAGGAACTAAGTTGTTGTGGATAACAACCATGGCTTGTGAGTGGGACTTCCTGCCACTTACCACTTGTCACTTTAATTTTTGGCAAGATGATTCTTATTATGTCTCCATTTTCTTTTATCAGAATGGAATAATAATAACTACCCCCTAGACTAATTGTGAGAATTAAATTACTTAATTCAGGTACAGTGCTTACTATAATATTGTTACATAGTATTCTCTCAACAGATAAAATCTATCATTATTATTGTTATTGTTGCAATTATTATTATTACTATCATTATTAAATTCCTACTCTCAAGATCCCTGAATCTACCCAGATTTCTGTTCTTTTGTGACCCTCTTTTTCTAGGCTTCTTGATGATTTTGCTGTACTTGATATCCTTCTAAAGATTTTTTTTTCTATTTACACTATCCGCAATCATTTTTCTTGTTTATTGTAACAAGATACAGGGGTTTGACCAGGGAGCAAAACCTAATATTAAAATCCTTTCCCACTAAACCGCAAATACTGTTTACTATACTCAACTAATGGTTTTCTGTCCTCAATAGAGGAAAATCTTTAGTTTTCCTTTATTTAAAAATCGAATGTAATTCTTCCTGAAGTCACTCATTGTAAATTTTACACTTGTCATTCCTTTAATCTTCTATTCCCAGACACTTAAATAGAAAGAAAAGAAACATTGGGAGTAGAAAGCTGAGTCCTAAAATATTCTAGAGGCATTCCCTGTGGTGGTCACTTTCCAATCTGGAAAAATTAATGATGGTAAACCTACCTCTAGGATGCACACTTACTATCTACTTTTTCCTGTTCCTTGTTCATATTTCTATTTAACAGAACAACTCCCAGCTAAGCCGGAGCTTACTGTAAACTATGGACTTAATAAGAACTATTATATTGTTTTTTCACAGGTAGATTTTAAGTCATACATGGACTTGTATTTTTGCTTGACTTTATCTCATACTTTTTGGTGTTGCTATTTTCAGTTACAAAAAAAGAAGTGCTGTCAATAACAGGAGATAAACAGGAATCCCTTTCTTCTCTTTCGTCATCTTCTCTCAATCTTGTTTACTATTCTGTTTTTAATTATTTATGTAAATAAATCAGAAATTTTCCCTTTAGTTAGCTAAAAATTATGCCAGCATCTGAAGTCCATTTAATTTTATATTGGATAGCTGATTTGATTCTGAAGGAAGAGACTACAAAGGTAGGAAGGAAATCAAGTGAACACAAGTTTTAAGGTAAAATTAGGATAATTTTAGTGGTTGTGAAGTTTCTGAGAACACCAGGTATGAAACTGGATTCCATTATCCCTTTCTTCCTCTTTCGTCATCTTCTCTCAATCTTGTTACTATTCTGTTTTTAATTATTTATGTAAATAAATCAGAAATTTTACCCTTTAGTTAGCTAAAAATATGGTAGAAGGGCAAACCTTGCAAGACCTCATGTCCTAACACTCTCTTGCCATTCCTATTGGTGACATGCCTGATTCTGCCCTGCTCCCCTCCAGGGGCTCTTACACATGTGGCTTTTGCTTGGATGCTCATTCCGTAGATGTGCACATGACTCCCCCATCACCTCCACGAAGATCAGGGCTTTTGTCTGTTTTGTTCCCTACTGTGTCTCTACTACTTAGAATTATGTCGTATGTGCCAAATAAATATTTGTTGAATGTATGATGAGGAAATTGTACAGGTTAGGTAAATTATTCCAGAGTTCCAACCTACTACTTGTCAGATTTGGAAATTCAACCTAGATCTGGCTGAAACCATATTCATATGACATGAAATAAGTGGGAATATTCTCACTTTTCTAGTCTCTGAATTTATCTTTTTCTTGAAGCTTTGGTAAAATCACTTGTAAAATCATTTAGGTTAGTGTTTTATTTGTTGGGATATTTAAAGAGTCAAAGTTTTGTTGCATATTCTGATTTTATATTATACCATGTACACAAGTTTACAATGGTTTTATCTAATTGTCTATGGAGTCTTTCTCATATGTATTGACACTTCATATTTACAAATGTACTTTGTCTTAGATTCTCTTTTGTTTGCTATGATTATTGCCGCAGTAGTATCATTTTGGTTGCATTTGCCTAAATATTTCTCCATCATTTTACATTGAAACATTTTGTGTTTTTGAAGCACTAACTGGATAACCATAATTGGCAGTGGGGTACAGCCCTTTTCTAGCTTTACTAACGTTTCTCTTATCCATTTGTATGAGAATATCCTCAGGAACTAAACCCATGAGTACACATTTTGCAGATTATATTATGAATATTTTAAGTTGGACTCAACCCTGCCAAATTGCTCTCTCAAATGTCTGCACTAGTCTACATTCTTTCCAGCAGAGCAAGCGAGTTTGCATCTATACACCTCTCTTCCCGCTAATACTTGACATTTTCCAGCTCTCTAAATTTTCAAAATTTAATTTGTGTATAATGATGTATCATTTTTGCTGTAATTTGTATTTCCCTGATTTCTGATGAATTTGAGCCCCTTTTCTTTCTTCTTTTTTTTTACTTTGAGATTTTCTTTTCTGAAAATTATCTTCTTTACCCATTTTTAACGTAGAGTAATGGTTCTCTTATTTTTGCAGGATTTTGTGGCCTTTTCTAGATATTAATCCTTTTCACTTCGGGCATTAGAACTATGTTCTCTCAATTTGAAATTTTTCTATAAGTCTTGTTGAATGGGCCTAAAGTTTTAATTATGCAAGCTTAATGAGTTCTAGAGATCTGCTGTACAATATAATGTCTATATCTGACAACATGATATTGTGCACTTTGAAATGTGTTATGAGTGGAGCTCATGTCACATGTTCTTACCACGAAAGCAAACAAAGGGACACGAAGCAACTTTGGGAGGTATTGGATATGTCTGTTACCTTGTGGTGATGGCATTATAAGTGCTTGCTTAAGTGCAGACTCATCAAATGCACATATTAAATATGTGCAGTTCTTCCTATATCAATTATATCTCAATAAAAGTGTTAAAAATAAAGATAACTTGGCCGGGGCGGTGGCTCAAGCCTGTAATCCCAGCACTTTGGGAGGCCGAGGTGGGTGGATCACGAGGTCAGGAGATCCAGACTTTCCTGGCTAACACGGTGAAACACCGTCTCCGCTAAAAATAAAAAATATTAGCCGGGCGTGGTGGCGTGTGCCTGTAATCCCAGCTGCTCGGGAGGCTGAGGCAGGAGAATGGCGTGAACCCAGGCGGCGGAGCTTGCAGTGAGCCGAGATTGCACCACTACACTCCAGCCTGGGCGACAGAGAAAGACTCTGTCTCAAAAAAAAAAAAAAAAAAAAAAAAAAAAGATAACTTATTAACTTGTGTATTATCAAATTCACTATTGTTTTGGTTATGTGTACTTTTGAAGTTTTCTTTAATCAGTGTTCTTCCTCTTTATGTTCACAAGTTTTCTCCTACAATATTTTCTATTAACTTTGAAAATTTACTTTTATATTTGAGTCTTTTTTTAGTTTTTTAAATACAGACTTTACCTTTAATCTTTTTAACAAATTTATGGATTTAGAGGTACAAATGTGACATGGATGTATTGTGTAGTGTGATGAAGTCTGGGCTTTTAACATATCCATCACCCAAATAGTATACATTGCACTCAGTAGGCAGTATTGCTTCCCCAATCCCCTTCTCCTGCTCCTACCTCTTGAAGTCTCCAATGTCTATTACTCCACTCTGTTTGTCTGTGTGTACCTGTTGTTTAGCTCCCACTGTAAGTGAAAGCGTGTTTTTTGACTTTCTGTTTCTGGGTCGTTTCACTTAGCACGATGGTTTCCAGCTCCATCTTGTTGAGGCAAAAGACATAATTTTATTCTTTTTAATGGGTAAGTAGTATTCCATAATGTGTGCGTGTATGCCCTATTTTTAAAATCTGATTATCCGTTTGATAGACACAGGTGGATGCCCATGTCTTTGCTATTTGATATTTGCTATTCCTTTTTGATAGAATGTGTTTTTTTTACTTTTGGGTATATACCCAGTAACAGATTGCTGTATTGAAGAGTAGTTCTATTTTTAGTTATTTCAGAAATCTCTATATTGCTTTTCATAGAGGTTGTACTAATTTATATTCCCACCAACGGTGTATAAGTATTCCCTTTTCTTCACGTCCTTGCCAGCATCTGTTGTTTTTTGACTTTTTAATAATAGCCATTATGACTGGTGTGCGACGGTATCTTATTGTGGTTTTAATTTTAATTTTTTTAATGATTAGTGACATTGAGCATTTTTTCATGTTTGTTGGTTGCTTGGATGTCTTCTTTTGAAAAGTGTTTGTTCATTCTTTGCCCACTTTTTAATCAGGTTATTTGATTCATTTATTTATTTTTTGGTCTTATTGGGTTGTGTAAGTTCTTTGTAGATTCTGTATATTAGCTCTTTGTCAGATGCATACTTTGCACATATTTTTTCTCATTCTGTAGCTTGTCTGTTTACTTGGTTGATTATTTCTTTTGCTGTGCAGAAGCTTTTTAGTTTAATTAAGTCCCATTCATCTATGTTTATTTTTGTTGTGTTTCTTTTTGAGGACTTAGCCATAAATTCTTTGCCAAGGCCAATATACAGAAGAGTTTTTCCTAGATTTTCTTCTAAGATGTCCATAGTTTCAGATCTTACGTTTAAGCCTTTAATCGATCGTGAGTAAACTTTTATATATGTTGAGAGATGGGGATCCAGTTTTATTTTTCTGCATATGGCTAGCTGATTTTCCCAGCACCATTTATTGAATGGAGTGTCCTTTCCCTTACTGCATATTTTTGTCACCTTTGTCAAAGGTCAGTTGGTTGTAGGTGTGTGGCTTCATTTCCAGATTCTCTATTCTGTTCCATTGATCTATGTGTCTATTTCTATACCAGCACCGTGCTGCTTTGGTTATTATAGATTAGCCATGGTTTACCTTATAGATGACATTAGGTCGGAAATCATCTTTATCTTTTTCTATTAAGTGAACGAATTTTCTCAACATTATTTTAAACTACCCATCTTTTCTCCATTTAATTCTGGTGGCATCTTTACCAAATGTGAAATTTGTATATACATGTAAGTCAATCTCTGGCTTATCTATTCTTCTTTATTGGCCTATTAGACTGTTCGTGATTGTCAATAAATATATGTATTTTACCAAGACTTTGTAATATGTCTTTACAACTGGCAGGAAAAGCCTTTCCACTTCACTCTTATTTTGCAACATTGACTTAGAGACTCACCAATAACAATGCTAAATTTAATTTCAACCCTTTTCTTTGCACATATTTTACACATATAAAAATTAGCATTATATTTTCACATATTTTAACTGAATTTGGGTCACACTACCCATAATTTTGAGCTTACTTTTCTCATGATTCTTTTTTCCTATTTCATTTGGTATTCTCGCACATGTCTGCTAATCACTCTCTTGAATTTCATCATAGTTTATATGTTCCATATTTTAAAAACCAATTTCTTATTGGCAGCCATTTAGATTGTTTCCAATTTTTCACTATTATAAATTATGCTGCAAAGCACAGTATTGCACATGCATCTTTTTAAACATCTGTGATTGATTCCTTAGGACAAATTGCTAGAAATAAAACTCCTTCATCAAAGTGTATGCTATTTTTTGAGGCTTTCTCCTTGTGCTGCCTAATTGCCCTCCAGGCAGTTCATACTAAGTTATATTTTCATCACAAGAGTATATGAGTGCCTATTTCCTTGTATTCCACCATACTGGCAATAATTATTATTGCAATTGTTTTCTACTTAAGTAGGAAAAATAGTGTAATTATTACTAGATGTTGAATATTTTAAGAATATTTTTGCTGCTATAATTACATATGTAGATTTCATTTTGATTTTGTGTAGTTTTTTGGTGCAAGGGTTACTTTTTGCATTTGCATTAAGTTTCATTTGCATATCAACAATGCTTAGTTATACAACTCTATACTTGACAGATATTATTGCTCTGAGCCAATCAATTATGTCTACTCCTCCCAATTCTGAATGATTTGATTTGAGTTATCCCTCATTTCACTGGGGTACATGTGAATAATTCCTCTTCTTGAGAGCTGAAACACTCTACTCCTCTCTACATGGTCATGCATGACAACAGGTAACCGGAAATAAAATACCTTGCTCTCAGTTGTTCTCCACAAAGCTCTGTAGACATCAACAGCTTCCTTGGGCAGTGAGTGGCCAGAGGAGTCTGAGCCTCATTTTTATGTATTTGTTTGTTTATTTTATTTACTGGTAACTTTTTCCCTTTCCTTCATGTATATCCTTTAAAAAACACAACTTGGAATTAAAAAGCACCAAAATATCTGTAGAAATATATTTGTTTTTCTCCATTTTATATTAATGATCCGTTATCTTTCTCAACCTTCATAGTCTCTGTTCAGCTCAGGAAAGTTATCTTCAGTTCATTTTTCCAACCATTCCTCCATTCCTTCATCCATCTATCCACAATATTTACTGTGCACCTATTACACTCTAGAGATACCATAAGGCAGAGTTTCTCCACCTCAGCACTATGACATTTTGAACTGGGTATTCTCTGTGGTGGGAGTCCTCCCTGTGCACTGTACGATGTTTAGCCGCATTTCTGGCCCTTGTCAACTAGATGCCAGTAGCGTCCCCTCTCTCCTCAAGTTGTGTCTGGAAGCAAAAAATGTTTCCAGACATCCAATGCCCCTTTAGGCCATATCCAGAACCACTGCACTAGGGAACAAAATAGACAGTGTGCCTGTCCTTATGGGGTAATTGAGAAGAGGCGTAAAATAAGTTAATGCACTAACACATAGTGTGTTCTCTGAAGGAGAGTGCTGTGAAGACAAGTAGAGCAGGAAGGTGGAAGAAGGGGTCCCTGGGGAGCTCATACAAGGGCTGAGTGTCAGGGAGACCAGGAGGAAGTGGGTGAGCAGGTTAGGGAATGAGCAGGGCAGGGTCTCTCAGCAGGGCATGTGCTTGGTGGGATCCATGAATGAAGGCACCCTTGCAGTTGGGCCCAATGAGCGAACAATGGGTGGCAGGTCAGAGAAGAAGCAGTGGCCACACTGTGGACATCCTTGTGGGCTGGGCAGCGGTTTTGATTTTACTCTATGAGAGAAGGGAAACCAGTTTGGATCAGGAGAGCTGCACTGTTATTTCTTTGATTATTTTTTCCCCCATTTTCCTTACTTCTTGGATCCATATTGTAAGTGGAGTGGGTTTTCTGGTTCTCTCTTCCTGTTTACTTTATATGCTTGTATATGTTTACTTTTATCTGCTAAGCCTTTTAGCATCTTCTCATGTGCTTTAGGATTCTTCCTTTCACTTTGCTCTACTTTCTTAATTCACCTTCTGAATATCCAATCAAATATCCCTTGCCCCTATTGAAATGTTAAATTTGGCAACTATAGCTTGTATTTTCATTTGTCTTTTTTGACCTTACATGGCTTTATCTTCATGACTATCTAGCTATTTCATAGCTAGTCCTTTTTAAATATATATGTTTTTTAGCACTCAAATGGATTCAGTCCAGATTAGTTATTGGTGGAACAACATTTAAATTTACTGAAATGTCATTTTCAGTTTAGTCTCTTTATTTCGGTGACTCCTTCTTGTGTCTTCGGTATGGTACCACAAAGCTAGGTAGGGACACTTTGTCTAATCATTCCCAGAAGCAGGCGTCACCGTGATGTGTGGGCAGGGAGCATGGCTTTACCGCCCCAGGATATATCCAAGCAGTCCGGGATGAATGCTTTCAGATTTGCTGTAGCAGGTCTGGATAAGCTGTGTGTACTCCTTTCTTCCAATTCTTGCCTCCTCGAAATGGGCCTATCAGTAGGCTTCTGCCGCATCTCCTTCATTTCCTTTCCAGAGGAGCTGTTTTCTCCTTCCTTCAGTTGATGCCCTCTGCTCCATGTGCAGCAGAAATGCTTCGGTTTTGATGTGCAGACTGTCTTACTTCTCTCGTTTTCAGCATCTAAATGGGGGAGGGTTTTCTCTTTTATATTCTGTTATTTTAATAGGTCTCTGAGAGGGTAGAAATTAGACTTGTGCTCAATCTGCGATCTTACCTGGAAGATTCTTTATCGTGATCCATCTGCTGACTTGAGTGGGTATGAATTTCTGTATGGAAACAGTAGAGCACTACACAGGTGTTTGACTGAGCGTCATTAGACACAGGTGAAATGTGAAGGAACAAATCATTGAGGAGAGTGGTTGCTAAGCTGCAAACCTTGAATAGAAGGTTTGATGCCTCAACAGCTCCGGGAGAGAGTTGACTTTCTGCATACAGTCTGAAACGACTGATTGTGATAACTCCTGTTTGACCAGGACTGAAAGGACCTTTGCCCACTGCATGCTGTTAGACTGGCAGTATCTGAACTTGGGTAACACTTCAAATCTTCTGTTGTCCCACTATTTTCCACTATTTTGCTATTTTGAACAGTGTATAGTTCTTATATGTAGGGTTTTCTCCTCTAAACAAAAACAGACTTATTGTTTTGCTTATGATTATAAAGAAAATTCAAAATGTTGAATATTAGAAGAAAGTTGAAGCAATATCCATGTGGAGATTGATATTTTGATGATGTTCTTTTCAGACATTTTCTTGTTTTTTTCTCTCACCATATATAGCACTGTATTCTTTTTTTTTTTTTTTTTTATGGAATTGGCCGAATCTCATCACTACTTGCCTCCCAGGTTTACGCCATTCTCCTGCCTCAGCCTCCCGAGTAGCTGGGACTACCTGCCACATAGTATTTTTTAGTAGAGACGTGGTTTCACTGTCTCGATCTAGATATTTCCGGCCTCATGTGGATAAAGCCACCGCGCCCGGCCAGCACTATTCTTATATATTATAATTTTATCCTATGTCATCTCTGTGGATAAATAAGAATAAAGTTTATGCTTTTGGTTGGATGTGCTATCACTTCCATTGATTAGGAGTGGTTTCCAGTTATTCACGATTATAACATGGTTTCAATAGACTTCTTTTTATATCTTGCTATGCATATTTTTTCAGTTACCATTACATAAAAAAATCCTGAAAGTGGCTTCACCAGATCAAAAGATAAACACACACACTTACACCCATGTACATGTGCATCATATATATGTGTGTGCATACAGGTTATGTATATTTTGCTATTAATTGCCTTCCAGAAAAAGATACCTATTTATGCTTCTTAGAATACTTTAAAGATAATATAACTACAACTTCTTGTGTCATTGACCTTTATAAAATGAAAATTCATTCTCCCCAAATTTCCTTAGGAGTCTTCTGTACAACTCGACCCCAAATCATTAAGGTCAAGATGTCAAACCCCATGAATTTATAGACATCTCCCACATTTGAGATGCTATCATCAGCATAGTAGAATACTGAGAAATAAATCAAATCTGGATGGGTTATATTTTTGACAAGTTGCTAGGTTCCTAATGAGATTTTAGCTTCTTTTAAATGTTGTTGGTACAGGAACTTGTTTCCACATTAATTTCCTCTAGAACATCTATTCAAAGGCCAGTCACTTAGGAAGTTTCCTTCAAGCACTTCTAGTCATGCAAGAGGGATACATTTGACAAACACAAAAAATCCATTTCATTCATGTGAAATTTCTTGCTGGGTGCAAAACTACTGTTAATGAATGTGAGAATCAGAACAAGAATAATAGAATTTGGTATGTGTGCCATCAATCATGCATGAGAGGGAATCCAGGATTGTGATTAGTGTGTTTCTATAACATTATTGAACTGTTTAACTTAAAAATATGATATTGTAAGTAAAAGATATGGTGCATAACAACAGATGACATGCATAGCATCTCTCTTTTATTTTTCTAGGAAACAGCATTGTCTAACAACCAAAGGCGGTGGTGGCAGAATCTTTGTCACAAGCTCTGTGTTTACTATTTCCCTTTCAGAAACACATCCTGGCTCATCTAGCAATTTCTCAGGATCAAGCATGTAGGAGAGTGATCTCAACCCATAAATGCCTGTTAAAACTCAGGGAGTCAGAGCAACAGACAAAAAGTTCATGCGCACTGGATTTTTTTGCTAAGTTTATGTACTTTCTCTCTAATTAATTCAGACATTTTTTTTTCGCTACCCACCAAATATACAAAACACTCCTGACCTCCAAACAGAGAAGGAGTAGTGTAGATGGTTAAATGTAAAGCCTGCTCAGGTAGAATCAATTAGCACTAATTAACAGAATCTTTCATTTTTTAAACCCACCTGATCCATTGAGGTGTTTAAAGTTGTGAGAACTGCAAATGAGTGACTGCTTGTCACGGTTCTGGGAGGTAAGTGGTCGATTAGTAAGCCGGCGTTCGGCCTCCATGGGCAAGGATGTGGTGACCTTTCCTTCAGGGTGATTTTCCATCACTCTCTGACTCTGCAAAAATACATTCTCTCCCGGTACCTTGAATTGCATGATTAAAGACTGTTATTTCTGATTCTGTTTGCAGTCTTACCCTTTTCTAAGTGAAGGAAGGTCAAGAGATTTTGGCCTTTTCTGCCCTAGAGGGTAAAGGTGAAGGAAGAGGGAGTGTGAAAAGTTGTCAGGGAGCTAGAAAGCAGGGAGGAATCAGCCTCTGTGAAATGTTACTTAAAATGCCACAGCATTAGGATTCGTATGTATGAGTCCCTAAGTCCACTGTGATGAAGATGAAAATACTATTGATTTTGATTTTTGTCTATTTTTTTCTGGGATGCAGCAGTTTAATGACAATGATAACTCATTAGTTGGTGAGAATTTAATACATTAAATAGCTATTTTATGTCAAAATAAAAACGGAGAGATCAGTCATCTTTTTGTCATGTAAACAGAAACTGATGATAAAATCTCAAACAGACTGAAACCTTAAAAAAAACTTTCTCTGTCAATGATTGGGTCTGTTCTTTCTCCTCCCCAGAAGTCAGGTTGTGAGGATGTAGCTATGGAACAGGTCAGTGCTCTGTCCCTCTGTCTCTCTTGCTCAGAGCAGACATCTGATATCTGTTTAGTGAAATAAATTGGTGAACTTTTGCAAATGGGAACAAGTCTTGAGGTCATTTTCCAGCTACTTATATGGTTATACTCTTCTACAGTATATAATTATCTCAGCAGCTAATGAAAGCTATAGCTCTTCTTGTATAAAAACATATATACAAAATATCTGGGGGCTTAAGGGCCCCTTGAAATTCATCCATGAACTGCAGCATAAGAACCCTGGTTGCAGAGTAAGTCCCTGAGAGTGAACAGCAGACACTGTGTAGACCTACTTCACTCTGACTGAAAGGCATATGTGAGCTGTGGTATTGATGCGTTACATTCTTCCCCAAGTCCCCACACTGAAAACAATATCAGTACCTTTTCTGCTTTACTGAAAATCTGACCAGAGACTTCTGGGATATACAATGGATATGAATAATGGCAGTATATTGCTTCGAGTTACCCTGTCCTAATTTTTCCCTGCCAAGCAAAGTTGCTGTGCAGGAGCCAGCATCCACTTGTAATTTCTTGAATTCTAAGCCTCTGCCATCAGGTTAATCTTTATGTGATTCTGACTGGATACAAACATTTCTCCACTTGTTTTGTTCACAAATACTTACGAGTACCTGATACATCCCATTCTGTATACTAAGTATGGGGGATAAAAACAGTGACCACAAGAGACACCTTACACAATTTCCCCTCACCTTAAGGAAAAATTGACATCTTTAATGACCACTGTTTGGGATTTGTAGAGCCGGAAAATAATTATCTTACAGTTTACTGACTAATGGTCCACCCTAACTTTGTGAATACAACTCATTGGGAGGAATTCTTACTTTATCATGACAAGTACCCCTACTGTGTTGCCCTCTCTTGAAGGCTGCAGGCATCATTCTAATTTTACTGTATCAGACATTACACCAGATTCTGTGAGTACATGCCCTGTACATAGTAGCCCTCTAAAGATATGTGCTGATGGATCAAAGATAAATGATTTATCCACTGGCATTTTCATTTGATCTGGCATCTCAGCCCAGTGGTTAGTTTCTAAATTTAGATTCTATATTCTTAGATGAATTGAGTGCATGAATAGAGGAAATGGAACTGGCTTAGGAATAAGATCTGGTTTTGAGGTTAGTGTAGCAGTCTTACCTCCGACCAGAGTCAATTGACTGTAAAGATGATCAGAAACACTAACTCAGGAAAATATTTTTGGGTGTTATTAGACATAGTTTTAGGTATTTTATTGAAATCAAGGAGCTTCCAGTTTCTGCTGTTACATGGAAGGTGCTTGGAAGTCATCAGTCCCAAGGAAAAGAACTGAAAAAGAGAAAGTCAGCAACTTGACCTAGATCTATCAGATAATTAAGGTCACAGGGCAAACTCCTACTCTGCAAACTGGAGAGACGGGCAGATAGATACAGAAAATGACGGCATGGAGGCAAGAGAAGGAGCAGAAGCAGTGGCTGAAGCCCGGATCTGTAGAATCACTTTAAGATTGATGAATTGCTCAGGAATCCATGTGGACGAGGTTGGGAGTTCATCTGGAAGGGACCCAGTCTTAGTGATCATCCACTTTTGTGAGTTTATCTCCAGGATCTCTACCAGGTCCTCACAGTGAATATCTGAAAAAGATGCCCTGGAGTCCCAGTCACAGAGAGGGGAAAATAAACTATTTTAAAATACACCAAGACTCTCTGTTGTCTTCAATAAGACCTCCCCTCACTGGAAATTATTTAAACGAAGCCTAACCTACTATGTTTTACCAAAGCCTAACTTACCTGGAGAAAGATAAACACCCACCTCCTGCCGTGTCCAGCTTTTGACACAGGGGATGGTAATTCAAACTCACTAAAAAGACTGAGACCTAATAGAGGACCCTAGAATGCGAGTCACATCCCACCACACATTGCCACCACATCACTGCTCTCCTGAACAGTAACACTTGATTACAAGTAAATGAGCTGCAGCCTCAGGTCCCTTAAACTTAAAACGTCTCTAGGGACACCCAAATATGATATGGTAACAAAAACAAAGGCCCTAAGGAGCTTTTAGCCTATAAAAACACAACTACGGCAATCAGTAAATGCAGCCTAACTCCCAGTCAGATTACCATCAAAACACACACTAAAGCCTTATCTACCTCAGTTTCTACTTCCCAGAATGTCATATACAGCTTTCAACGAAAAATTACATGGAATTCTCAAAGCAGGGAGAAAGCACAGAACAGAGACAAACCAAGCATCAGTTTTGCCAAACTCAAATATGGCAGAGTCTTTGGAATGCTCAGGCCAGGAATAGAAAATAACTATGATTCATATGCTAAGGATTCTAAAGGGAAAAGTGGGCAACATGCAAAAAGAACCAGGGAAGGAGTCCGTGAGCTTAAAGGTATGTCAATAGAAACTTGAACATCTCTTCAGAAACAATGCAAACAAGAAGAGACTGGACTACAATATTTGTAGTGTTAAGAAAAAAAAGTACCGAACCCATCAACCGGGAATTCTGTATCCAGAATAATTATCTTTTAAAAGTGAAGGACAAATAAAGACATTCCCACACAAGCAAAAATTAAGGGAATTTGTCACTAACAGATTGTCCCTGCAAAAAAAAAAAAAAAAACATGTTAAAAGAAGTTCTTCAGAGAAAAAGAAAATGGTGTAGGTCAGAAACTCAGATATACATAAAGAAAAAAAATGTTAGAGAAGAAATAAATGGAGGTAAAAGAAAATCTTGTAATTTCCTTATTCTTAATTGATCTCACAGATAACAGTTTATCCAAAATAATAATAGCAACAACATTGGCAACCATAATGTACACACGTAAAATGAATTACAGCAATGTTACAAAGGGTAGGAGAGAGGAATTGGGAATACTTTGTTATAATTTACTTGCGCTACTTGTAAAGTGGAATAGTATTATTTGAAAGTAGATTTGGGTTAGTCATAAATATGTATTGCAAACTCTAGGTCTACCACTAAGAAAATTTTAAAAAGAAGTACAATGTATATGCTAAGGAGAGAAAATGGAATCATTTAAAATGATGGGTCAATTAAAACCAGAAAAGACAGAAAAAGAGTAGAAGACCTCCCCCCACTACACCCCTTAAAAAGAAGAAAGAACAGGCCAATATATAAAACCCAGTTACATGTATAGAAGATATTAACCTATATCAACATTTTATATTATAATCTTTTAAAAAAGATATTTATATCAACTTTAAAAGGCCAATAATCTAGATATACCGATTAAAAGACAGAGACGGCTACAAAGGATTAAAAAATAAGATTCACCTGTATGTTGTCTGAAGGCATACACTTTAAATATAATGATGTAAATAGACTAATATAAAGAGAAGGAGAAAGATATGATGCTAACACTAATCAAAAGAAAGATAGAATAGGTATATTAATTTCAGTCAAAGCAGATGGCAGAGCAGCTAAGATTATCAGGGGTACATAAGGGTATTATATAATAATAAAGGGAGTCATTTTTCCAAGAAGACATAACAATTCTGTCGAATAACAGAGTATCAGTTTACATGGGGGAAAAGTGACACCATTGCAGGGAGAAATAGACAAATTCACTATTATAGTTGGAAACTGCAACAGCCCCATCTGCAATTGACAAATCTAATGGAAAATCAGTAAGGACATAGCTGAACTGATCACTATCGTAAATCAACTGGACCTAACTGACATTTATAGACTAATTTATCAAGCAACAGCAGAAAACACATTCTTCTTAAGCTTATGTAAAACATTCACCATGATAGACCACGTTCTGGGCCATAAAACAAACCCAAACAAAATTTAAAAGAATAGAAATCATACAAAGAGAACACTCAGACTTTAATAGTACTGAAGGAGAAATCAATAACAAAAAGATAGACTGAAAAATCTCAGAATCCTGGAAGATAAGAGAACACACTTCTAAATAACATATGGATCAAATAACTCTCAAGAGGAATTTAAAAATGTTTTGAAGTAAATGAAGATACAACCTATTAAAATTCATGAAATGAAGTGAAAACAGTACTTAGAGAGAAATTTATTGAAATGAATACAAAAATTAGAGAAGAAGAAAGATCTAAAATCAATAATCTAAGTTTCCACCTTAGGAAGCTGGAGAAAAAGAGAGTAAATTATATCCAAAGTAAAAAGAACATAAATAATAAAAATCAGAGCAGAAATAAATGGAATTGAAAACAGAAACACAATAGAGAAAATCAACAAAGCTAAAAGCTGGTTTTCTGAAAAGATCAACACAACTGATAAAACCCTAGCCAAGGTAACCAAGAAAAAAAGAGAGAAAACGTGGATTACTATAGCTACATAGGCTATATATGCAATCCCAGCACTTTGGGAGGCTGAGGAGGGCAGATCACGGGATCAGGAGATCGAGACCACCCTGGCTAACATGGTGAAACCCAGTCTCTACTAAAAATACAAAAAATTAGCCGGGCGGGGTGTCGGGCACCTGTAGTCCCAGCTGCAAGAGAATGGTGTGAACCCAGGAGGCGGAGCTTGCAGTGCAGAGATAGTGGCACTGCACTCCAGCGCGGGCATCACAGTGAGACTCCGTCTCAAAAAAAAAAAAAAAAAAAAAAAAAAAAAAGGAAAGAAAAATAGGCTGTATATGTTAAGTAGATTACATTAAAAAATTATAAGCCTTTCAAAACAAAGCACCAGGTCCAGATGTTTTTATTGTGGAAGTCTACCAAACATTTACGAAAGAATTGATACTAATTCTCTACAAAAAAATAAATAAAGCAGACAGAAAGCTTTCTAACTCATTCTATGAGGCTAGAATTACCCTAATACCAACACTAGACAAAGATATTACAAGAAAGAAAAACTACAGACTGATATCTCTCATAAACCCACATGTAAAAATGTTTAACAAAATACTTAAAATGGAATTCAAGAATGTATACAAAGAGCTATACACCATGAATAAGTGAGATTTGTTCCAGGTATGCAAGGTTGGTTAAGTGTTCAAAAATCAATTATTGTAATTTATCACAACAGTAGACCAGAGAAGAAAAACTATATGATGGTGAGAAACTAGGTAATTCCTTTCTAAGAGTGGGAACAAAGCAAGGACGTCCTCTCTCACCACTCGTATTCAACATCATACTGGACATTCTAGCTAATGCAATGAAACAAGAAAATGGTAAGACACGAAAGGCAAGTAGATAAAGAAATAAATAAAAATCAAAGTTTGCAAAATTTTCCTATGGCAAAATAAAATTATCAAGTACACATAAAATATTTTTTAAAACACACACATACAGAAACTGTAAAGATTTTTCAACCTCCTCATTTTTTATCATATTTATGTTTAGATAATTTATTTTTTTCTGAAAAATTTACCAAAGGGACATCTTTGAATATTTTCTCAAAAATAATTAGAAAGCTACTGAGGTGTGTATGTGGGTACGTGTTTAATAGGTTTAATAATTAATGCTTAATTTAATACTTTAATAGGTTTAATTTTCTTTAAATAAAGGAGGTCTTTCTACAACTCCAAATACTTGCAAAACACTGACAAATTTATTAGTCAGACAATTTTGGCATTATTCAAGTTGCTTTTGACTGAACATAACAGAAACCAATTTGAGCTTGCTTAAGCAAGGAAAGGAAGCTTACTGTGGATCAGAACACACATTCAGTGAAACAGCTGAAACTCGGGAATGGAACCTAACACGCAACAGAAGTTCAGCATCCCTACATTGCTAATGTCCCATCTGATTCCTACTTTATTTTATTGTAATTTTTGCTCTGCAGACTCCCTTTTGATTTTTTTACTTCATGTGTGAAATAGGGATTCTCCCACTTTCAGTTCCTGAATTTACACAATTTACACATTACTCGTCTAGTCATATGCAGAAACCAATTAACTGGGTTATGAATCTCAATTCAATGGACTACCAGAAGAAATAGAAATGGCGACTATATACATGAATAGTGCTCAATATTGTTCTTCATGAAGGGAATGCGATTAGATACCACTTCACACCCACTAAAGTAACTAAAATGATGAAGATCGATAACACTTTATGTTGGTGAATATGTCCAGCACTTGCAACTTGAATATAGTACTAATGAGAATATAGAATTACTTTGGAAAATTGGTGAGCTGCTTTGGTCAATGAAGTATTTTTTAAAAACATAACAATCCAATTCTAGGTATTTTCTGTAGAAAAGTGATGACATTTGTATACATAAAGATGCATTTAAGCATGTTCGTAGCACTCTCTGTTTTCTTTTCACATAGTGGCCTCAAACTGTATACAATCTAGATACCTGCTGATAGGAGCATAAAGAAGCTATGGTTTGCTCATTCCACAGAACGTTGCTCAGCAGCATGCAGGAATGACTACTAACATGTACAGCAACGTCAACAAATCTCAGGAATATTATGCTGAATTCAAAAGCCAGACATGAAAGAATCAGCATTATTTTATTATGTGAAGGCCTAGAACAGCAAAGCTAATCTATGTTGATAAAAATCATACAGGTGGTTGTGGATGGCAGGAGGTTGACTGGAAAAAGGCACAAGGAAGTTTTATGAGAAGATGGAAATGTTTATATGTTGACTTGCATCTTAACTGCGCAGGTAATGCATTTGTTAAACTTATCAATCTTTATGTTTAAGCGCTGTGCATTTTGCTGTATATAAATGATATTTTGATAAATAAAAGTAAGCAACATAATGTTGAGCCATATTAAATTGCTTATTTTTAGCTACTTTTAGCTACAAAAATGGCAATTTTATATGGCCCAACCTACTAATAGCTTTTGTCTCTGAGAAAAATGTGAAAATTGTTTTTGAGGCTTTTTGTACAACTACTGTAGAAGAGATGGGAGAATAAGAGGTGACCTGGGAAAACAATAAACTACCTACAAGGAGCATGTCCTAGGAAGGTCTATTGTCCCTTCCTTACTGGTGTGTGCACATGTGTATGCATGCATGCATATGTAATAGCATATGCATTTATGTGTGTACATTGCATGTGTATGTGGTGGAGAGCACCAAATAGGCCTTTCCACAAGAGACAGTGTTGAGCTTGTGGCAGATTGGACAATGTGTCTGCATTAATTGCCTTTATTTACATGGCTTTTGCTCAGTCAATTTATGGCATTCTTCTGAGCGCCTGGATCTGGTTGTTCTGTGTAAAAATGATTTTCATTCTGAAAATCACAAAACTCACTTTTGCTTGGAATATGGTTTTCTACTGGCTGAGATTTATTTTAATGCTGAAAAGCTGGACCCAATTTATTGTGAGTTTTCAGCAAATCCTTCTCAGATTGCCAGGAATCCCACTGTTTGAATGCACATGTGGAAAAATATTGAGACTGAGCTGTTGAAATGTGTTGGATTATTGAGAAACTGAAAATAGTAAATAGTTAATTGAGTAGAAAATAGGCTTGGCAAGGTTTTATGAGCTAGAGAGAAAAGTTGATAGACTGGACCCTGGAACCACACATATGAGAGAATTTATATTGTTGAAACTCAACTCGATGGCCTGTAACTGCTGTGGGTCAGTTGTGAGTGTGGCCAGAGCCTTGGGAAGACATTCTGAGCACATGAGCTCAAATGACCACTGAAGATCTTGCATGAACAATCCTTTCTCTACCTGTGACCGCCACCCATTTTTGCTGAGTGAAAATTAACCCATAATAGCGTAACCTCATAGTGCTATGTCAGTTGGATCATGTTGTCCTGTCTGTGTTCAACTGTGAAGAAGTCTTTTTCTGGGCAACACAGCCAAGATTCCTATTCTGAAATATAGTTGAATGCTTTATAGCTTTAGATAAATTTGGATTACAAAACCTGTTGGAAGTCCTTTATGGAAAATAGAAAGCTGTGAACAATGAAACAATGAAAAATTAAGAAGGAAATAGTAAGCCACTTTCCAATGAAACATATGAGTAATAAAAATAGACAACAATTATATAACAAAGATAATTGGCTACGGAAAGTTATAAGCATTTTAGATACATAAAATCATGTAATCAGAAAATCTAGTAATATTGGTACTAGTATTATCTTCTTTTTATGGCGTATAGACTGAGTCACCAAGAATTTTAAGGACTTGTCCAAGATAGCACAATTACTAAGTGGCAAACACAGGAAGTTTGGCTTTATATGAGTCTCTTCTGATTATTCTGTAGCAATTTCAGCATGTCTCTGTAAATTGCTGAACTGAAGTTTGATTTATATTCACATGATAATACACTGAAATACACATGTATGGACATGTGCACATACATGTAGTTCTACATATGCATGCATAGGCATCCCCATGGTCACACACATACGCAACTTCTTAAGTGTCAAAGTTTCACAAGAGAAAGGGCAGCAATGCTGGAGTCAGATCTGAGACTGAATCCTGGTCCTACCTTTTCCAGCTGTGTACATCACTTTAACTCTCTGCCCCTCAGTGTTTTACATATGGAATGTGAGTTTAATGATGGTTTCCTTGAAGGATTAAGGAGCAGAAGCTGGAACTAGTCATTAAAAAGCCTGGTATTTATTATTATTTTGTTCTTAATATCTTCTTAAGAACAATTTTCTTGTTTTGGTAACTAAGACCGAATTGTCCTCTAGACATGGCTTATTAGAGTTGGGGCCCCCATTCTGATTTTTCTCCCCAAGTTATCCTGTTTCTGTCTTTGCCCTTTTCTCTACTAGGCTACTAGATTTATTTGTGGCTGTCTGTCAGACCTCAGAATTTGGAACCTCTCTTCAATTTCCTGCTGTTACCTGCTTGAATTTCATTTATAAAGAGTGGGGTCAGCAAGAAAATGGACTTATTAACCACATTCTCTGGTGCTGTACCAATTCTCCCCTTAAGGCTTCCCAGCATGGCCTGGCTTGTCCTCAGAGTCTGGTGGTTTGAGGGTGAGGTGGAGCTGGGGAGGCTATGACAAAAACTAGGCCAACCTCAAAACAAGAAATCTCACAGAAACCTTTGCTTGAGCTTCTAAAATCTCTAATTTAAATACTGAATTCCACAGTTTATTGGGTCCTGTTATGGAAATTAGGCACATCTTCTTTTTGGATATTTTACGTTTTGGTACTATCATTGGAAAACAAAGCAAAGCAAAGCTAGACACAAAAGCCCCCTTTTCCCTCATTGCTTCTTTTAATTGCATTGTTATTTTGAAACTAGAGAGTGACATTTGATTTCCTGCTAACTGTTTTCCTGCAATGTTTTGGAATTCTACCTTTTGATCAAGGCTGTGGCCTGGAACAAAATTTGGCCTGTGAGTAGCCCTAAAATAACAGGTGGCTCTAAGTATTTCAAAACCAATGTTCCTAATCACAATCATCTTCTTTATGTTTTTACTATTTCTACAGCATAGATCTTGTTACACTGAATGTAAAGAGGCACCAAAAAGTCTTATAAGCCTTCCATTATTTATCCTTGCTGAATTAATAATTTATTTCTCTATTTCTAGAGTTTATTTGTATTAAATCCTTTATTATGGTCTGCCTGTGTCAGAGCTATCTATCCATTTATTCATTTTTCTACCTGTCCATATGTCTGTATTATCTATCTATCTATCTATCTATCTATCTATCTATCTATCTATCTCTATCTCTCTCTCTCTATCTATCTATCTATCTATCTATCTATCTATCTATCTATCTATCTATCTATCTATCTATCTATCTATCTCTCTATCTATCTCTCTATCTGCCTATCTATCTCTCTATCTGCCTATCTATCTATCTATCTATCTATCTATCTATCTATCTATCTATCCATCCATATATCTATCAATACATCTATTTATCCACTTGTCTATCTAACCGTCTCTCATCATCTGTTATGTTCATATTTGCTTTAAAATACTTGTTCTTTTAGTTTCTTTGAATAGAAATAAACACATGTAAAAACCAATAATTTAGACTTTCGTTGAACACTTTTGTACCTGTCCTTTCCATGTCTTATCTCCAACAACAGAAAACCTTCTTACATACTACTTTCAGTACTATAGTGCAAAGAGATCATCCAAAAAAAATCAGTGGGAGGTGATGAGTTGGGAAAATGCCAGCTGGATAATGTGAAGTGAAACAGCTCTAAACTTTCAACATTTCTTGGTTAGAACAATGAAAATTGTTATGCCCAAGACATTTCAGGAAGGAAGGAATATGGCTGTGAAAACAAGACCAAAAATTGTTGTGCTTACGAATTTCAGTGCCTATTGTGTTTGTTGATATAATAAACACATTTAAAAAATTATTTTATTTTACTTTAAGTTCTGGGATACATGCACAGAATGTGCAAGTTTGTTACATAGAAATACATGTGCCATGGTGGTTTTTTGCACCTATCAACCCATCATTTAGGTTTTAAGCCCCACATGCACTAGATATTTGTCCTCATGGTCTCCCTTCCCTTGCCCTCCAGCCCCTGACAGACCCCGGTGTGTGATGTTCCCCTCCCACTATCCCTGTGTCCTCATTGCTCAACTCTCACTTATGAGTAAGAACACGCAGTGTTTGGTTTTCTGTTGCTGCATTAGTTTGCTGAGAATCATGGCTTCCAGCTTCATCTGTGTCCCTGAATAAGCACATTTTTAAATTTTCTGTGTTCTTAAAGGAAGCATTATATCTGAACAAATCAGAATTGCTACAAGATGGAAGGCTTTTCTTTGGAGGAGCAACATTCAATTGCGGTAGCTTTGAATGCCTTTTTTTTTTCTTTTTTGACAGTCTCTCTCTGTCGCCCAGGCTGGAGTGCAGTGGCACGAGCTCGGCTCACTGCAAAACCTCCGCCTCCTGGGTCAAGCAATTCTCCTGCCTCAGACTCCTGAGTACCTGGGATTACAGGTGTGCACCACCACGCCTGGCTAATTTTTTTGTATTTTTAGTAGAGATGGAGTTTCACCATGTTGGTCAGGCTGGTCTCGTAATCCCAGTGTGCTGGGATTATAGGCGTGAGCCACTGCGCCCAGCCTGAATGCCATTTTTGCCCAATTGCCTTGATTTCAGGTCATCACTTGCTGCCACACTTGAGGCATCTGCATATGAATCTCACATGCAGTTGAGAAATCATGGATGTGGCAATTGTGAGTGTTTGAAGAAGTGAAGCATTGCTGTCCTCACAAAATGCCATAGTGAGGCATTTGGCTTTCTGTTTTATAGTTATAGTAATGAGGATTCCAAGTGTGATTTTCTGGGCCAGGTTTGAGGCCATCTTCTCGTTCATTTTTGTTGACAGTCACCAATCGTTAGCCTGGTGCTTGTCTGCCACTTACTAGATAAATATTTGTTGAATATAACAGAATTAAAGCAATGGGCATGGATGTGCCTGACCTAAAAATACTAGATGCCAGAAAGTAGAGAGATAAGTTTGTTGTTAAATGCAAATGACAGTGCTACCTAATAGGTACACAGAATCAAGCAGAGACATTCTCCATAAATTTTGAATGTTAAAGAGGAATAATCTTTGGGGAATAGGAAAGGACTTTTCACCATATTAGCAAGCATGGGCAGAGACATCACTGTGTGGAGGAGCAGGGCGTTTCAGGGAAGAGGGGGAATTTTAGCCATTGGTTAGAGCACCGTGTAGAGAGCGTGGCCACATGGAAAAGAGGTATAATCTAGTGGCCAAATTGTGTTTCAGTGTGTTCTGTTTCAGTTCCAGGTTTGGGTTTTTGTCCTGCAAGTAACAAGGATCAACGGAAGCAGAGCCATGCAGAAACATGAGCTGGGATGCTTTCTCTCTAGATCAAGCTTGTCCTACCCATGGACTATAGGCCTCATGTAGCCCAGGACAGCTCTGAATGTGGCCCAACACAAATTCATAAACTTTCTTAAAACATTATGAGGTTTTTTTTGCATTTTTTTTTTTTTTTAGCTCCTCAGCTATCATTAGTATTAGTGTATTTTATCTGTGGCCCAAGACAATTCTTCTTCCAAGGTGGCCCAGGGAAGTCAAAAGATTGGACACCCCTGCTCTAGACGGTGAAAAGATTACCCAGGGCTGGAACAAAGAGAAAGGGTTGTGTCTATGAGATTTCCAGTTCTCTGCTGTCAGAACAGATGCATTTGTGGTGCTACAGTGTGTCTCCACTTTCGCAACCCATGGGCCTTAGCCAGCAGCTTCTACCACAAGTTGCAGTGAGACAGAATCAATGGGAGGACATTTTTTTCCCCAAGTGTTTACTATAAAATGTTTCAAAACTACAGAAAAGTTGAAGAAATAATAAAACAAACACCCATTTACTTACCATCTAGCTTCAACAATTGTTAAAATTTTGCTGTATACGCTTTATTTTGTTTGTGTATGTAAATTACTTGGACTGTAATTTATTTTTTTCTTGTATCTCCTTTATTTTCCAGAAACTTGAAATTAAACCTGAAGACCTTATTAGACTCAAATTACATATTTTTGGCGAGAAAATTGTATTGTTCATGCAATAAATTGCCTTTTGTGTTATATGAGAAGGTAGGTGATAATAAATTATCCTTTAGACTTACCTGTTTCTTAGAACATTTCTTTGATTTCTGGTCCAAAATATCCAAAGCTTATCTTGTAATTCTCTTGCTTGATTCCTGTTAGTAAAGAATATTATTTAGAAGCCAAGATCTGAATTGATTGATATTGGGATGACATTGTTTCCACGTTCATTCTATGGAGCTAGGAAATATATAGATGGATAGATAGATAGATAGATAGATAGATATGTATAATTTATATAAGAAAAATAATATATATATATATTCACATTTCCAATTAAAATTTAACCAAGTGGTGTATTTTATGCAATTTCTTTGATATTATTTCCTTCCTACACTGAAAAATCCAGGTGTTTCACACATTGCCATTTTTATGTAATCATCACAATATGTATATTTTAAAAATTATAATAATGCTACTATTAAAATCACCAAAAGAGACTTTGGCTTTCTTTGCACTTTTCCTTGTATCCTGAATAGATCCCTCTAAGAATGTAAACATGTGCAGTCAGAGCATTCTGTTACACAACATCGTGAAATAATTATTTTCTATATGATTATATTACCAAGTTCATAGATGTAGATTCATTTGTTTCATTTTTTTTTATTTTATAGCTTTCGTTTTTTCCTTTTTGATCTAAAGTGATTTTTTGATCACATAAAATATTGCATTCAAAATAAGGTGCACTCAGAGAAGTTTCATTCCCATCCCTTTACCCTCCACCCCACTTTGACTCCCATGCTATTTCCTTCTTCATTTACCCAGAATTTCTTTTTGCAAAAATATATTACTAGGTATGTTTGTACTTTTGTTTCTACTACAACACAGAAAAGATTCAATTTTCACTGCTGTGTACTTTAAAATACAGCCTGGGACTATCTCTATTTCAATACATCAAAATTTTGCTTATTTTTTCTTACAGCTGAGTGATACGTCATTGTGTGAATATACCACATATACAAGCAGTTCCTTAACCAAAGGCATTGAGTTGTTTCCTGTCTTCTGCTTTGTAAACTGTGACATAGAACATGACCTTGTTCACATCATGCTTCATATTTACAGAATTTACCATCTGGGTAGATTCCTAGAAGGCGATTTCTGGTTCAAAGTGTTTCTGTGGGGGGTGTGTGTGTGTGTGTATGTGTGTGTGTGTGTGTGTGTGAGAGAGAGAGAGAGACACACACACAGAGAGAGAGAGAGATTTTTATAGATACTGCAAAAATATCCTACTTATTCTATTATACAATATACGACTCTGCCTGTTTCATCACAGCTTCACCATGAGTTTTGTCAAACATCTGGAAGTTTTACTGATGTGATGAATGAGAATTGGATCTAAAACTAATTTTCACTTGTCTTTTTCTTATATTTATTAGGAGTAAATTTGGTACCTTCTGAACTTGTTTCTTGTGTATAGATTTGCTGATTATTAATCTACAGTGGATGAACATTTAAGAAACTAAGCCTGCTAAAAATCTAACTGGAGCTTTTGAAAATCTGCTGGTTCTAAAAGACAAATCTCATGGTTTCAGGACCAACACAGGGAAGAAGTTCATTGGTACAAACCTCACACCATGGGACCCCTGGAGGACTATACCTTAGAAGCAGGGATGAAAGAAAGGTAGGCTGAGCCTTTAAAAGTCTGAAAACTGACCTCAGGCCAAGGCAGTCCCTGATGGGATTAAGGTGATCTGTTCCAACCCCAGCAACCTGCCAAAAAAAAAAAAAAAAAAAAAGTAATGCCCAGTCGTCATCACTATGCAATACATTCATGTAACACACCTCTACCTGTACCCCCTAAGTCTATAAAAATAAAAATAATTAAAAAAATAGTTAACATTTTGTCCTTTATGTTTATGAGGCTTATAATCTGGCAAAGGAGTCATTAAAGTAATTTAAAAAAACCCCAGCAACACAATGTTTTGAGTTTATAATTGAAGACAGTATTGATCCTAGGATAGCACAGGGACACTGATTAAGGTCCATCCTGGAGGAAGGGATTTTCTTCATTGACTCTTAGGGGAGATGATATTTGAGAGAAATCATAAGGCATGGAAGAAAGTCGCTGGGTAATTGAGGGATTTCTATGTGCTTGTGCTGCAGGCAGACAGAGAAGAGACTGACAGAGGCAGCTAGGTGTGATATTGTGAATTAGGACAATGGCAAGAATTTTAGTGTCTTGAAGCTTGCTCAGCACATGGGCAAGTATCGGGACATGAAATGGGAAAGGAATTAAGTATTTTTCTTTACCTTGAATGATTTTAAGGAAGATAGTCATAAGGTTAGTGCACTTTAGAAATGTGACTCTGGCCACTGTATGAGGGCTGTGAGTCAGCTAATAAAGAGGTAGTTTCAGTTGTGAATATAAACTATGGTGAGAGACAGAACTGTGGACATCCAAGAATTAAAGAAGCCTTAGTTTTTATCTCACTTTATCTTCATAACGACTGTAGGGGTATTAACTATTAGAGATTCAAATACTAAGTTATAAGTTTAGATATGCTTAGGTATATAATAAATGCAGCTTTATTTGTTCTGTATTTACTTTCAAAATACTTTGAATCACTTTCCACTAGTATGGGAGATGTAATTTCAGTTAATTGGGTAAAGTCTGGTAACAGCTCATTCCTGGCATCTGCTGCAGCCTTTCAGCTGAGGGCGTTAGGTTCTGGGCAGTTGATCTTACTGGGCGCATGGGGATGTTGCATTGTTGTCTGTTTTTTAAACTGAAATCCTTTACAGCATTCTCACTCATTGTCAATCCCTGGCAGGTTTGCAGGGGTCATATCCAGACCTTTGTGTCTTATGCCTGGACCTCAAGTTTTAAGACTTCAAAGCCAGTATTTATCTATTTTACTTAGTTCTTTACCATTCATTTTGGAAAAGCATTTCCTTGAAGCAACGGATGCCTCATGGTCTAGTTCCGAATGGCCATTACCACAGGGTAACAGGAAATACTGCAGAAAAACATGTCAGTTGATATTCCAGAATTTTAAATTGACACATTTTTGTCTCCATATTTACATGTGAAGAGACAACACTTAACGAGATGACTGTCAGCAGTCAAAGATGTGAGGAAGGACTGAGAGTACAGATTTGAGAGAGATTTGATGTTTAGATTTCATGTCAGAATATATGTGGTTGGGGGAAGAGGTATTTGACTTGAATAAGAAGCTAATGTGAATAGAAAGCCAGGTTGCAAAAAATACGTAAACAAGTAATTCAACCAAATTGCCTTTCAGAATCAAAATGGAGGGGTGAGGAACTGTGTAAGTTGATAATTACGTTGCTATGGTTACTTTTCCTGATTGGAACAATGCTATTGAAGAGTTGGTTATTTTAAGTTGACATCTGGTAACATTTAATTTATTGGGAAAATAACTTGGTTTACATTCAGATGTATATTTAAAAATCATAACTTCTATTGCATTTTGGTGTAGGTATGCAAATCAAAATTAGAAATTAGTTGTTTACTGTGTTAGACTTCTTGAAAGTAAATATATGTACATTTCAAGAAAACAATGCTAGGTATTTGGCATATTTGAGAGGATTATCCCAGAGGTAGTAATGGAAACATCATCAGGTTGGGAGTGGGACAAAACTATGGCCATGTAATGTTTCCACGGCCTACTAAGCATGCAGCCAAGACCAAGCTAATTAAACTCCTTGAACCTTACTTTTCTAATTTATGGAGCACTATAACATTCTTTTACATGCAACAGGATGTGAAATATTCTGACGACACTCTGTTTCCATTATCCTTCATATGCCATTCCCGTGGTTACAGCTGTTGAAATGACACCCATAGAAAACAGAAGAAAATAATTAGCTTCCACTCATTTCCAAACCCAGTACTGTGGGTTAAAAATTAACCACAAAGCATAAATGTATTTTTCTATGATACATCCTAAGGAATATTTAAAGGCATTCTGAGTTTGCTATTACACTTATCTTGTGGTGGAAAAATCTTTCTTTCCCACACACAGTGGCTTGCATTACTCTGGTAAATGTACATTTATTGAACCCTTTCTTGGCACATTGAAAGCTACACTTATTGAACCCTTATAGGGCACATTGCAAATCTTGGGGGAATGGCACTTCAAGTGACACTGTGCCAAATAGGAGATACTATAAGACAGAAGAGCAGTGCCATGCCAAGCAAAATAGGAGCCTGAGACAAAAAGAAAATCAATAATACTGAGCCAGGCTTTATTTAAAATTTTTTATATTTTGTTTATTATGATGGCTGGTTTTATGTGTGTGTCAACTTAACTGGGTCACAAAGTGCCTAGATATTTGGTTAAATACTATGCTGGGTGCTTCTCTGAGGGTGTTTTGGGATGAGATTAACATTTAAATTAGTAGACTAGGGGGGCACACCTAAGATGGCCAAATAGGAACAGCTCCAGTCTCCAGCTCCCAGCGTGAGCGACACAGAAGATGGGTGATTTCTACATTTTCAACTGAGGTACCGGGTTCATCTCACGGGGGCGTGTCATGTCGGACAGTTGGCATTGGTCCGTGGGTGCAGCCTGACCAGTGAGATCTGGAGCAGCGCGAGGCATTGCCTTACCCGGGAAGTGCAAGGGGGAAGGGAATTCCTTCTCTTAGCCAAAGGAAATTGAGACACACAACACCTGGAAAATAGGGTAACTCCCACCTTAATACTGCGCTTTACCAAGGGTCTTAGCAAACGGCACATCAGGAGATTATATCCCACACCTGGCCCAGAGGGTCCCACTCCCACGGAGCCTCCCTCATTGCTAGCACAGCAGTCTGAGATCTAACTGCAAGGTAGCAGTGAGGCTGTGGGAGGGGCGCCCGCCATTGTTGAGGCTTAAGTAGGTAACCAAAGCCACCAGGAAGCTCAAATTGGGTGGTGCCCACCACAGCTCAACGAGGCCAGCCTGCCTCTATAGACTCCTCCTCTGGGGACAGGGCATAGCTAAACAGAAAGCAGCAGAAACCTCGGCAGAGGTAAATGCCCCTGTCTGACAGCTTTGAAGAGAGCAGTGGATCTCCCAGCACGGAGGCTGAGATCTGAGAATGGACAGACTGTCTGCTCAAGTGGGTCCCTGACCCCTGAGTAGCCTAAGTGGGAGACATCCCCCACTACATGCAGACCGACACCTCACACCTCACACGGTGGGGTACACCCCGAGATGAAGCTTCTAGAGCGAGAATCAGACAACAACACTCACTGTTCAGCAATATTCTATCTTCTGCAGCCTCCGCTGCTGATACCCAGGCAAACAGGGTCTGGAGTGGACCTCAGGTAAACTCCAACAGACCTATAGCTGAGGGTCCTGAGTGTTAGAAGGAAAACTAACAAACAGAAAGGACACCCACACCAAAATCCCATCAGTACATAACCATCATCAAAAACCAAAGGCAGATAAAATCACAAAGATGGGGAAAAAGCAAGGCAGAAAAGCTGGAAATTCAAAAAATCAGAGTGCAACTCCCCCTCCAAAGGAATGCAGCTCATCACCAGCAACAGAGCAAAGCTGGATGGAGAATGACTTTGATGACTTGAGAGAAGAAACCTTCAGTCGATCAAAATTCTCAGAGCTAAAGGAGGAACTATGTAACCAGCGCAAAGAAACTAAAAACCTTGAAAAAATATTTGATGAATGGCTAACTAGAATAACCAATGTAGAGAAGTCCTTAAAAGAACTGATAGAGATGAAAACCATAACATGAGAACTATGTGACAAATGCACAAGCTTCAGTAACCGATTCAATGAACTGGAAGAAAGAGTATCAGCGACTGAAGATCAAATGAATGAAATGAAGTGAGAAGAGAAGTGTAGAGAAAAAAGAGTGAAAAGAAATGAACAAAGCCTCCAAGAAATATGGGATTCTGTGAAAAGACCAAATCTACGTCTGATTGGAGTGCCTGAAAGTGACAGGGAAAATGGAACCAAGTTGGAAAACACTCTGCAGGATATCATCCAGCAGAACTTCCCCAATCTGGTAAGGCAGACCAACATTCAAATTCAGGAAATACAGAGAATGCCACAAAGATACTCCTTGAGAAGAGCAACTCCCAGACACATAATTGTCAGATTCACCAAAGTTGAAATGAAGGAAAAAATGTAAAGGACAGCCAGAGAGAAAGGTCAAGTTACACAAAAAGGGAAGCCCATCAGACTAACAGCAGATCTCTTGGCAAAACTCTCCAAGCCAGAAGAGAGTTGGGGCCAATATTCAACATTCTTAAAGAAAAGAATTTTCAACCAAGAATTTCATATCCAGCCAAACTAAGCTTCATAAGTGAAGGAGAAATAAAATTCTTTACAGACAAGCAAATGCTTAGAGGTTTTGTCACCACCAGGCCTGCCCTACAAGAGATCCTGAAGGAAGCACTAAACATGGAAAGGAATAAGGTACCAGCCATTGCAAAAACATGTCAAAATCTAAAGTCCATCGATGCTAGGAAGAAACTGCATCAACTAGCAAACAAAATAACCAGCTAATATCATAATGACAGGATCAAGTTCACACATAACAATATTAAATTTAAATGTAAATGGACCAAATGGTCCAATTAAAAGACACAGACTGGCAAATTGGATAAAGAGTCAAGACCCATCAGTGTGCTATATTCAGGAGACCCATCTCACATGCAGAGACACACATAGGCTCAAAATAAAGGGATGGAGGAAGATTTACTAAGCAAATGGAAAACAAAAAAAAGCAAAGATTGCAATCCTAGTCTCTGATAAAACAGACTTTAAACCATCAAAGATCAAAAGAGACAAAGAAGGCCATTACATAATGGTAAAGGGATCAATTCATCAGGAAGAGCTAACTATCCTAAATATATATGAACCCAATACAGGAGCACCCAGATTCATAAAGCAAGTCCTTAGAGACTTACTAAGAGACTTAGACTCCCATACAATAATAATGGGAGACTTTAACACCCCACTGTCAACATTAGACAGATCAACAAGACAGAAAGTTAACAAGGATATCCAGGAATTGAACTCAACTCTGCACCAAGTGGACCTAATAGACATCTACAGAACTCTCCACCTCAAATCAACAGAATATACATTCTTCTCAGCACCACATTGCACTTATTCCAAAACTGACCACATAGTTGGAAGTAAAGCACTCCTTAGCAAATGTAAAAGAACAGAAATTATAACAAACTGTCTCTCAGACCACAGTCCAATCAAACTAGAACTCAGGACTAAGAAACTCAATCAAAACCGCTCAACTACATGGAAACTGAACAACCTCCTCCTGAATGACTATGGGGTACATAACGAAATAAAGGCAGAAATAAAGATGTTCTTTGAAATCAATGAGAACAAAGATACAACATACCAAAATCTCTGGGACACATTTAAAGCAGTGTGTAGAGGGGAATTTATAGCACTAAATGCCCACAAGAGAAAGCAGGAAAGATCCAAAATTGACACCCTAACATCACAATTAAAAGAACTAGAGAAGCAAGAGCAAACACATTCAAAAGCTAGCAGAAGGCAAGAAATAACTAAGATCAGAGCAGAACTGAAGGAGATAGAGACACAAAAAACTCTCCAAAACATCAATGAATCCAGGAGCTGGTTTTTTGAAAAGATCAACAAAATTGATAGACCGCTAGCAAGACTAATAAAGAAGAAAAGAGAGAAGCATCAAATAGACGCAATAAAAAATGATAAAGGGGATATCACCACCGACTCCACAGAAATACAAACTACCATCAGAGAATACTATAAACACCTCTACACAAATAAACTAGAAAACCTAGAAGAAATGGATAATTTCCTGGACACTTACACTCTCCCAAGACTAAACCAGGAAGAAGTTGAATGCCTGAATAGACCAATAGCATGCTCTGAAATTGAGGCAATAATTAATAGCTTACTAACCAAAAGAGTCCAAGACCAGACACATTCACAGCTGAATTCTACCAGAGGTACAAGGAGGAGCTGGTAACATTCCTTCTGAAACTATTCCAATCAATAGAAAAAGAGGGAATCCTCCCTAACTCATTTTATGAGGCCAACATCATCCTGATACCAAAGTCTGACAGGGATACAACAACAAAAAGAATTTTAGACCAATATCCCTGATGAACATCGATGCAAAAATCCTCAATAAAATGCTGGCAAACCGAATGCAGCAGCACATCAAAAAGCTTATCCACCATGATCAAGTGGGCTTCATCCCTGGGATGCAAGGCTGGTTCAACATATGCAAATCAATAAACGTAATCCAGCATATAAACAGAACCAAAGACAAAAACCACATGATTATCTCAATAGATGCAGAAAAGGCCTTTGACAAAATTCAACAGCCCTTCATGCTAAAAACTCTCAATAAATTCGGTATTGATGGAACATATCTCAAAATAATAAGAGCTATTTATGACAAACCCACAGCCAATATCATACTGAATGAGCAAAAACTGGAAGCATTCCCTTTGCAAATCGTCACAAGACAGGGATGCCCTCTCTCACCACTCCTATTCAACATAGTGTTGGAAGTTCTGGCTAGGGCAATCAGACAAGAGAAAGAAATCAAGGGTATTCAGTTAGGAAAAGAAGAAGTCAAATTGTCCCTGTTTGCAGACGACATAATTGTACATTTAGAAAACCCCATCATCTCAGCCCCAAATCTCCTTAAGCTGATAAGCAACTTCAGCAAAGTCTCAGGATACAAAATCAATGTGCAAAAATCACAAGCAGTGTTATACACCAGTAACAGACAAACAGAGAGCCAAATCATGAATGAACTCCCATTCACAATAGCTTCAAGGAGAATAAAATACCTAGGAATCCAACTTACAAGGGATGTAAAAGACCTCTTCAAGGAGAACTACAAACCACTGCTCAGTGAAATCAAAGAGGACACAAACAAATGGAAGAACATACCATGCTCATGGATAGGAAGAATCAATATTGTGAAAATGGCCATACTGCCCAAGGTAATTTATAGATTCAATGCCATCCCCATTAAGCTACCAATGAGTTTCTTCACAGAATTGGAAAAAACTGCTTTAAAGTTCACATGGAACCAAAAAAGACCCTGCATTGCCAAGACAATCCTAAGCCAAAAGAACAAAGCTGGAGGCATCACGCTACCTGATTTCAAACTATACTACAAGGCTACAGTAACCAAAACAGCATGGTACTGGTACCAAAACAGAGATACAAACCAATGGAACAGAACAGACCCTCAGAAATAATACCACACATCTACAGCCATCTGATCTTTGACAAACCTGACAAAAACAAGAAATGGGGGAAGGATTCCCTATTTAATAAATGATGCTGGGAAAATTGGCTAGCCATAAGTAGAAAGCTGAAACTGGATCCTTTCCTTACTCCTTATATGAAAATTAATTCAAGATGGATTAGAGACTTAAATGTTAGACCTAAAACCATAAAAACCCTAGGAGAATACCTAGGTAATACCATTCAGGACATAGGCATGGGCAAGGACTTCGTGTCTAAAACACTAAAAGCAATGGCAACAAAAGCCAAAATTGACAAATGGGATCTAATTAAACTAAAGAGCTTCTGCACAGCAAAAGAAACTCCCATCAGAATGAACAGGCAACCTACAGAATGGAAGAAAATTTTTGCAATCTACTCATCTGACAAAGGGCTAATATCCAGAACCTATAAAGAACTCAATCAAATTTACAAGAATAAAACAAACAACCCCATCAAAAAGTGGGCAAAGGGTATTAACAGACAGTTCTCAAAAGAAGACATTCATACAGCCAACAGATACATGAAAAAATGCTCATCATCACTCACTATCAGAGAAATGCAAATCAAAACCACAATGAGATACCATCTCACACCAGTTAGAATGGCAATCACTAAAAAACCAGGAAACTACAGGTGCTGGAGAGGATATGGAAAAATAGGAACACTTTTACACTGTTGGTGGGACTGTAAACTAGTTCAACCATTGTGGAAAACAGTGTGGCGATTCCTCAAGGATCTAGAACTAGAAATACCATTTGACCCAACCATCCCATTACTGGGGATATACCCAAAGGATTGTAAGTCATGCTGCTATAAAGACACATGAACATGTATGTTTATTGCAGCACTATTCACAATAGCAAAGACTTGGAATCAACCCAAATGTCCATCAGTGAGAGACTGGATTAAGCAAATGTGGCACATATACACCATGGAATATTATGCAGCCATAAAAAAGGATGAGTTCGTGTCCTTTGTAGGGACATGGATGCAGCTGGAAACCATCATTCTCAGCAACTATCACAAGAACAGAAAACCAAATACCGCATGTTCTCACTCATAGGTGAGAATTGAACAATGAGATCATTTGGACACAGGAAGGGGAACATCACACACCAGGTCTTATTGTGAGGAGTGGGGAGGGGGAGGGATAGCATTAGGAGATACACCTAATGTAAATGACGAGTTAATGGGTGCAGCACACCAACATGGCACATGTATATATATGTAACAAACCTGCACATTGTGCACATGTACCCTAGAACTTAAAGTATAAAAAAAAAAATTAGTAGACTAAGTGCAGAAGATTGCTCTCTTTAATGTTGGTGGGCTTCATCCAATTGCTTGAAAGCCTGAATAGTACAAAAAGACTGACCTTCCCCAAGTGAGAGGACAGTCCTCTTGCCTAATCGCCTCAGACTGGGACATCAGCACTTTTCCTGCCTTCAGATCTGAACTAAAACATTGGTTCTTCCAGGGTAGTTAGCCTGCCAGCCTTTAGACTAGAACTTACACTGTCAGATGTCTTGGTCTTCAGGCCTTTGGACACAGGCTGGAGCTACACCACAGCTCTCTGAGGTCTCCAGCTTGCAAGCAGACCCACCCCACAGAACCTGGGACTTTTCAGCCTCCGTAATCATCTGCCACTCCTTTCTTTCTCCCTGAAACTCTAATTCATTCATCATGGATTTTTACATTGATTTTTTTTTGAATATTACATTAAAATATTATATCTCTTGATAACTAAGATTTTTAGTGCTTCTTTAGATTGTGCATCAATGTGAGTGTCTAACTCACTTTACCCAGACCTGGACTTGCATAGGACATAGTAAAGCACAACTCCCCATCAAATTGCCTCTTGAGAAACGCAGAAGCTTTCCTCGCCTTCTTTCTGCCTCTACTCTTTACAATTCTTCACATCATGTTTGCCAAATCCATTCTGTCTCTTTCACTGTTGCCAATGTCTGTAAACCTCACTCCTATTATTGCAGTAGTTTCCTGTTTTGCTTATTTTTTCTCCAGGCATTAATCCCTCAATCCATTCTTTACACACTTTTAAGAGGTTATCTTTCAAAAACACAATTCTGATTTCAATACTCCCTTTTAAAATGCCTTTTTTAAACTCACCATTTCCAATCTTCTTAGCACTGTACTTAAGTTATGTTTCCAACTTTGTTTCATGCCTTTTGCTCTTGATAATACCCAGTTAGCTCAAATGACACCACAGTGCTTACCAAGACTGAACAGGCAATGCTCTTTAACTGTGTTAGCTATGTTCACGTGCAGCTTCTCTTGCCAGGGTCTGATGAACTCTACTTATCTTTCACCATGCTACATAATTGTTACCATCTCAACTTTGATTTTTATTCCCCCTACAGGGAAAAGTTTTATCTCTTCTCCTCTGTATTTCATAGTACTTATCATTATCTTGAAAATAATAGTAATCTTTACCTTGGAATTTTAATTATATGCTTAGAAATTCATCTCCCCAGCAAGCTGTTGGGGAGGGAAAGACATTGCCATCCTTACCCATGAATCTTTTATACATACCTCAGTGTCTAGCCTGGATGAGTCTCATTGTTGAGCAAATAAGTACCATAAAGTAGAAAGTCATAAGTGTTATGAAAGAGGATGGCTTTACAAGTATAAGATGATGAGAGAAATAAGTGGAATAACGGGGAAAAACCCCAAGAAATTGTAATTCTCCAGGAGCTTGGTATCTAAAATTTGGTATGTCTGGCACCAAATGACAGTGATATATTGGAGACCCTATAGCCAAGTATCTTATACAGCATTAAAACAAAAATAAGAGATCCACACCATTTATTTTGAATGCAATTAATATATATAAATCCAAATTTCTATTTAAATTGGAAGATACAAAAAGCAATGTTTAAAAGTGTGAGAAACTCGAAAACTTAGCTATTTGGCAAATAATTCTAACTTCTTAATTTCGTATATATTGTACTTTGCCCCAAGAAGCTAAAATCTCTGGAGCTCTATTCATCTAAACACTGGTCTTGCTTTATTAGTGAAGAGTCTCACCATCACTCCACTCACCATCACTCCATTTTTCTACCAGAATCTATGTTGATTACCCTAAAATATTTTGCATATACTGACTGCCTCCAGCCAGTACCTTATTTCTGCCTGTGTGAGTTGTTTTCAATAATGGTTCCTTAGTTCTTATAATCTGAGTATGGATTATTTCCCACAACTCTTCCCGTGGCTTTATTTCAGACAGGGAGCCTGCAGGAATACATCGTTTCCTATGATTCTAAACTTCAATCAAGATAAATGCAACATCACTGGTTTGTGTCACCTGACTTTGGTCCCAGGTTTAGTCTTATTTGTCAACCACTGAGTAACCTGCTTCCAGATTTTGGCTAAGAAATCTGCATCTAGCCAGATTCTATTCACCTAAAGTTTCCATTATTTTTAAAGAAATCAAATATTTTGCATACCATTTCTGTCATTTCTTGAAAAAGAAAAGTGAAAACAGATCCAGATTCTTCTTCAGTAGGAATCTTAATTACTGTAAGTATTTGAAAACATCATTTTTCTGGTCTTTTTGAGTTCTGGAGCCCAGTGATCGTATAATCTGCATAGTCAGCACTCTGCACCTTCATTTAAAGTATGTGATTTTATGCAAGTACCTCAGATATAAGTTTTCAGTACTATGAATACTGAAGAGGCAAAAAGCAGTTTATTTTATGCCTGTCCTTTCACTCTCCAGGATAGCACTTTTTTTTTTTTTGTATAGCTTTTAGTTTTTAAATACTAGGTAAGTGTTGAATAATTATCTCCAAATTACAGATGAGGTTAAGAGACCTGTACTCTAGATCACACAGAAGAGAAAAGACAGAGCCACAATTCCAGCTTAGAGTCTATGATTGCAAGTACAACATTCCTTGTAAAATACTGTTGTATAATCTTCCCCCTCAATGAGAAAGAAAATTTGAGGTTTAAAAAATTAATTAAAAGCATTGACTTTGAATATTTGTTTATTGCAATCCCCAGAGATTTTTCTATTACAAATGTTCACTTTTTAAAAAGTAAATTATAAGTTAAGATTCTCTTTTTAAAAAAATCCCAGAACACCCCGGGGCAGTGGAGGGTGCACATAGTCCAGTGGGAGAATTGTTCGAGCTCAGGAGAGTTCTGGGCTGTCGTGCACTGTGACCGTGAGGTGTCCACACTAAGTTCCACATCAATACAGTGACCTCCTGGGAATGAGGGACCATCAAGTTGCCTAAGGAGGAGTGAAGCAGCCCAGGTCAGAAGTGGAGCAGGTCAAAACTTTCATGCTGACCAGTGGAGGAATTGTACCTGTGAATAGCCACACTGCAGCCTGGGCTACATAGCGAGACAGTCTCTAAAAAAAAAAAAAATCCAGAACAGAGAACATATTATCTTACTAATGTAATTTTTTTTTTCTTAGGGACAAAGTCTCACTCTGTTGTCCAGGCTGGAGTGCAGTGGCATGATTGTGGCTCACTGCAACCTCGAACTCCTGGCTTCAAGCAATCCTCTGGTCTCAGCTTCCCAAGTAACTCAGACTACAGGTGTGTGCCCCATGCCCAGATAATTACAAAAAATATTTTGTAGAGATAGGGTTTTGCTATATTGCCCAGGTGGGTCTTGAACTCTTGGCCTTAAGTAGTCATCCCACCTTGGTCTTCCAAGTCATTGGGATTGCAAGCATGAGCTACTGTGCCCAGCCTAATCTTTGTGCAAAGATGTTAAGGGGCAGAGGGCTGGCAGTCTCCTGGGGATGACACACAGAAAGTCAGACACCACTGTGATGGTTAATACTGAGTGCCAACTTGATTGGATTGAAGGACACAAAGTATTGATCCTGAGTGTGTCTGTGAGGGTGTTGCCAAAAGAAATTAACATTTGAGTCAGTGGGGCAGGGGAAGGCAGATCCACCCTTAATCTGGTGGGCACAATCTAATCAGCTGCCAGAGAATATAAAGCAGGCAGAAAAATGTGAAAAGGAGAGGGGACCTAGCCTCCTAACCTACATCTTTCTCTCATGCTGGATGCTTCCTGCCCTCAAACATCGGACTCCAAATTCTTCAGTTCTGGGACTCAGACTGGCTCTCCTTGCTCCTCAGCTTGCAGACAGCCTGTTGTGGGACCTTGTGATCATGTGAGTTAATACTTAATAAACTCCCCTTTATCTATATCTATATCTATGTCTATATCTGTATCTGTATCTATATCCTATTAGTTCTGTCCCTCTAGAGAAACCTGACTAGTTTTAGTCTCCACCCTTGTGGGCACAGAGGCCATCTGGCCAGTTTGAGCGGTCCTGACAAAAGACACCTCTTCCCCTGCAGGACTCAGCATTGGAGCCCTGCCTGAGGGTGAGGGAAAAGGTACCTCTCCATTTCATCCCATATTATGCCTCTCAAGTTCCAACAGCCCTTCTTGTGGACACTCCTGCCACACTGGTCTTTTCTCTGGGAAGCAGTGCCTGACATCCTCAATGAGGTCCTGATTCCTGGATAAAAACCCAGCGAACAACTGTGGGAGGTGACTCTCCACCAATAGTATTTGCTAACATCACCTGCCAATTCTGCATCTCAGTGCTCAGAGACGATTCCTAAAACTGTGGAGGCCTGAGCTGTCCATGGTGATGGGCATGTCTTGCTTATTTACTCAGTCACTCCCCTTCTACTGGTTGGTTCTAATAATATTTAGCAGCTACTCAACAGTTAATTCCAATTCAAAAAAGAAACTCACTACCTTACCACGGCAATCGACAACAAACATTTCCAATATTAGCATCATCCATGAGCATTTGCCAGCTGCTTACTACGTGATAGTTTCTGCTGAGAGAAATATGCTAAGACTTGATCCTAAGATCCGGAATCAAATGTTTTGTTAGAATGGAAATACATTCCACAATAACTGTGCCTCCAGGTAGCCTAAACTCCTCATCATACATACAGCTAAGATTCTTGCAGTTCCCACCCATTTTTAGAAGTAGGTGTTTCTAATAAGCGACTGTTACAGCTATTATATGCTGAAGTCATGCAGGAAAATTACCCAGGTCTATATTTCCTCCTGAGCACATGTCACAAGATTGTTGAACTGGCCCCAAACATGCAGTATCTGTGGAGGTTAATAGAATATTTCCTCTATAAAATTGAGGTCATAGTTCTTGCCTCTCACAAGCTTTGTTTTCTTGTGCAAAACCGTTGTGACTTGCAGATGTGTAGTACTAAAAATAATAATTATAATTATAGACAAGTAGTGGTCATTATTTCACATAAAATTAATGATTTAATGCAAATGAATATAGAAGAAACGTTTTAGTAAGAGATTTGTGTTCCAGAGATGATGTAACCCTTCTGGCTCCTGCGGGCCATCTTGGGTAAGTCACCGGGTTTTCTCAGCCACTTTTTTCATATTCAGATCTTTACTGTCTATTCACTCATAATTCTCAAATATGTATCTCCAACCAAGACATTTCTGAGAATGAGACTAAGTGTTTTTTCAGGTTGGGCTGAAAAATCGATTTCTCACAGTTCCAAAGGCTGGGAAGCCAGGATCAAGGTCCTGCAGATCCAGTGTCTGGTGAAGCCCTTCTTCCTGGTGTGGAAATGGCTGCCTTTTCCTTCAATCCTCACACAGCAGAGAGAGAAAGAGATGGTGAGAAAGAGAGGAAGTCCTCTAGGGAGTTCTGCAGTGTCTTCTAAAAGGATGCTGATCACATCATGGGGGCTCCACCTTTGTGACCTAATCACCTCCCCAAAGCCCCACATTCTAATACCATCACATGGGAAGTGAGGGTTGCAACATCTGAATTTGTGAGGGGACACAAACATTCAGTCCACAGCACTGACATACCCGACAGCAGAATCTCAGTGACGAGTTTCATTTGGGTGATATCCCTTCAATCCGTGTAAAGCCCTGACTCCACCTCCTCTTTCTCAGCTGCTTTTCCTGTTTTCTCTGCCGTGGTGATGCTGCTGCCTTCCACTCAAGTTACGAGGACAGGGTCCCACAGCTTACCGTCTGCTTCTCTCACTCCCTCGTCTCGAGTTGGTCACAAATTCCTACCGATGATATCACACAACGGTCTCCTGGGCATGTCGTCTCCTCTCTTGAAAACATATGGTCTTAGTCCAGGTCTTCATTTATGCCTTCACCCAACATTTACTGTTTTTCTTCCTTTCATGCTGTCCTCCATGGTTTTGATTAAATAAACTTCCTAAAATACAGAAAAAATAATGTCATTATTTGCTTAAAAACTCCTCATTTCTTCTGCATTGCTCATTTTTAAATAACACATTTTTGTTATTGTGGCAGGATACACATAACACAAAATGTACTGTCTTAACCATTCTGAGTGCACAGTTCTGGGGTACTGAGTCCATTCACGTGGTTGTGCAACCATCACCACCACCCATCTCTAGAATGCGTTCCATTCTTCGAAACCGAAACTTCGTATTCATTAAACAACAATTCCCCACTTCTCACTCCCCTCTGTCCCTGGCAACCACCATTTAACTTTTTGTCTCTGTGAATCTGACTATTCTAGATATCTCATGTAAGTGGAGTCACACATTATCTTTTTGTGACTGATTTATTTCCCTTGGCTTAATGTCTTAAGGTTCATCCATGTTGTGGCACATTGCTATGATTTGAATGGATCAACTTGAAAATCCAGGTGTTACCAATGTGGTACTATTAAGAGGTGGGGGTTTGACATGGTGATTAGATCAAGAGAGCTCTTCCATCATGAGTGGGATTAGGTGCCCTTATCAAAGGACTTGATGAAGGAGTTTGTCCCCCTTTTGCCTTTCTTCCTTTTGCCATGTGACAACACGTGCTCCTCCCTTCTGGAGGCTGCAGCAATAAGGCCTCTTCTTGGAAGTAGAGAGTTGCCCTGAACCAGATGCTGAATCTGCTGGCATCTTGATCTTGGACTTATAGCCCCCAGAACTATAAGAAATAAATTTCTGTTCATTATAAATTATCCAGTTTTTGGTATTCTGTTATAGCAGCACAAGCAGACTGAGACACATATATAAGGATTTCTTCCTTTTGATGGGTGAATAATATTCCATTGTATATGTACAGTACATTTCAATTATTCTGTCATCCATAGGTGGCCCTGAGAGGTTGCTTTCATATTTTGACTATTGTAAATAATGCTGCTGTGAACATGAGTGTACAGATATTTGGGTCTGTGTTTTCTTTCCTCTTGGGTATATACCCAGAGGTAGAATTGCTGGATCATATGGTAATTCTATATTTAATATTTTCAGGAACTGCCACACTGTTTTCCACAGCTGCTGCACCAGTTTACCTTCCCACCAACAGTGCTCAAGGGTTTCAATTTCTCTACATTCTTGCTAACACTTGTTATTTTCTGTTATTTAGTTATTTATTTTTGGTAATAGTCTAATGTGTGTGAGATTGTATCTCATCGTGGTTTGATTTGCATTTTCCATTATAACTAGTGATGTTGAAGATCTTTTCATGTAGCTACTGGTCATTTGTATATCTTCCTTGGAGAAATATCTATTCAAATCCTTTGCCCATTTTTTGGATAAGACTGCTTTTTTTGTAATTGATCTTTAGGTGTTCTCTATATATTCTAGATATTAATCTCTTATCAGATATGTGATTTTCAAGTATTTTCTCCAATTCTGTGAATTGCCTTTTTGCTTTGTTCATAGGGTCTTTTGATGCATAAAATTTTAAAATTTTTTCTAAAATCCAATGTCTAATTTTTCTTTATTGCCTGTGCCTTTAGTGTCATAACCAAGAAATCATTACCAAATCTAATGTCATGAAGATTTTATCCTATTTTTTTAAGAGTTTTATAGTTTTAGCCCTTATATGTAGATCTTTGATCCATTTTGAGTTGATTTTTATATATGGTGCCACTTTTATATACAGTGCCCACATTAATTTTGCATTTGGGTATTCAGTTTTCCCAGGACCATTTGTTAAAAAGAGGGTGAATCTTCTTTCCACATTGAATGGTCTTGGCAATCTTGCTGAAAATAATTTGACTATATACACAAGGGTTTATTTCTGGGCTCCCTGTTTTGTTCCATTCATCTACATGTCTTAAGGGATACTTAATGTCTTAATCTGAATACTGTCTTAATACCAGTACAACACAGTTTTGATTCCTGTAGCTTTGTGCTAAGTTTTGAAATCAGCGTACATGAGTCCTCCAGCTTTTTTTTTCAATCAAGATTGGCTGTTTGAGATCCCTTGGGATTCTGTATAAATTTTAGGATGGGTTTTTCTATTTCTACCAAAAATTGTGATTTTGTTAGTGATTACATTAAATTTCTCAATCACTTTGGGTTATATCGACATCTTAACAATATTGAGTGTTCCAATCTATGAACATGAATCTTTCCATTTATTCATGTCTTTAATTTATTTCAGCAATGTTTTATAGTTGTTTTTTTTTTTCTTTGAGACAGAGTCTAGATCTGTCACCCAGGCTGGAGTGCAGTGGTATGATCTCGGCTCACTGCAATCTCTGCCTCCTGGGTTCAAGCAATTCTGCTGCCTCAGCCTCCTGAGTAGCTGGGATAACAGGCATGTGCAACCACATCCAGCTAATATTTTTTTTCAATTTTTTTTTTTTTTATTTTTAGTAGAGATGGAGTTTCACCATATTGGCCAGGCTTGAACTCCTGATCTTGTGATCTGCCCATCTCAGCCTCCCAAGATGCTAGGATTACAGGCATGAGCCGCTGTGCCTGGCCTATAGTTTTTATCATACACATCATTAACTTCTTTAGTTAATATGGGTATTTTATTTTTGATGCTATTGGAAATTGAATTGTTTTCTTAATTTTATTTTCAGAATGTTCATTGTTGTGTATAGAAATGCAACTGATTTTTTGCACATTTGCATATACAGCTGATTTGTAAACCTATTTCATTGCTAAATTTGTTTATTAGTTCTAGCAGGTATTTTGTAGAAGCTTTAGGCTTTTCTATATATGATCATGTCATCTGTGAGCAGAGGTAATTTGACTTTTTCCTTTCCAAATTTGGATGCATTTTCTTTCTTTTTTTCTTGTCTGATTGCTTTGGCTAAAACATCTAGTACTATGATGAACATATGTCATGAAATTGGGCATTTTTGCCTTTTTCTCTAGCTTAGATGAAAATGTTCAGTCAGGGGGCGGAGCAAGATGGCCGAATAGGAACAGCTCCAGTCTCCAACTCCCAGCGCGAGCGACACAAAAGACCGGTGATTTCTGCATTTTCAACTGAGGTACTGGGTTCATCTCACTGGGGAGTGCCGGACGATCGGAGCTGGTCAGCTGCTGCAGCCCGACAAGCGAGAGCTGAAGCAGGGCGAGGCATTGCCTCACCTGGGAAGCGCAAGGGGGAAGGGAATCCCTATTCCTAGCCAGGGGAACTGAGACACACAACACCTGGAAAATCGGGTAACTCCCACCCCAATACTGCGCTTTAAGCAAACAGGCACACCAGGAGATCATATCCCACACCTGGCCGGGAGGGTCCCACACCCACGGAGCCTCCCTCATTGCTAGCACAGCAGTCTGTGATCTACCTGCAAGGCAGCAGCGAGGCTGGGGGAGGGGCGCCCACCATTGCTGAGGCTTAAGTAGGTAAACAAAGCTGCTGGGAAGCTCGAACTGGGTGGAGCTCACAGCAGCTCAAGGAAACCTGCCTGTCTCTGTAGACTCCACCTCTGGGGACAGGGCAATAACAAAAGCAGCCGAAACCTCTGCAGACGCAAACGACTCTGTCTGACAGCTTTGAAGAGAGCAGTGGATCTCCCAACACGGAGGTTGAGATCTGAGAAGGGACAGACTCCCTGCTCCAGTGGGTCCCTGACCCCTGAGTAGCCTAACTGGGAGACATCCCCCACTAGGGGCAGTCTGACACCCCACACCTCACAGGGAGGAGTACACCCCTGAGAGGAAGCTTCCAAAGCAAGAATCAGACAGGTACACTCGCTGTTCAGAAATATTCTATCTTCTGCAGCCTCTGCTGCTGATACCCAGGCAAACAGGGTCTGGAGTGGACCTCAAGCAATCTCCAACAGACCTACAGCTGAGGGTCCTGACTGTTAGAAGGAAAACTATCAAACAGGAAGGACACCTACACCAAAACCCCATCAGTACATCACCATCATCAAAGACCAGAGGCAGATAAAACCACAAAGATGGGGAAAAAGCAGGGCAGAAAAGCTGGAAATTCAAAAAATAAGAGCGCATCTCCCCCGGCAAAGGAGCGCAGCTCATCGCCAGCAACGGATCAAAGCTGGACGGAGAATGACTTTGACGAGATGAGAGAAGAAGGCTTCAGTCCATCAAATTTCTCAGAGCTAAAGGAGGAATTACGTACCCAGCGCAAAGAAACTAAAAATCTTGAAAAAAAAGTGGAAGAATTGATGGCTAGAGTAATTAATGCAGAGAAGGTCATAAACGAAATGAAAGAGATGAAAACCATGACACGAGAAATACGTGACAAATGCACAAGCTTCAGTAACCGACTCGATCAACTGGAAGAAAGAGTATCTGCGATTGAGGATCAAATGAATGAAATGAAGCGAGAAGAGAAACCAAAAGAAAAAAGAAGAAAAAGAAATGAACAAAGCCTGCAAGAAGTATGGGATTATGTAAAAAGACCAAATCTACGTCTGATTGGGGTGCCTGAAAGTGAGGGGGAAAATGGAACCAAGTTGGAAAACACTCTTCAGGATATCATCCAGGAGAACTTCCCCAACCTAGTAGGGCAGGCCAACATTCAAATCCAGGAAATACAGAGAATGCCACAAAGATACTCCTCAAGAAGAGCAACTCCAAGACACATAATACCAGATTCACCAAAGTTGAAATGAAGGAAAAAATCTTAAGGGCAGCCAGAGAGAAAGGTCGGGTTACCCACAAAGGGAAGCCCATCAGACTAACAGCAGATCTCTCGGCAGAAACTCTCCAAGCCAGAAGAGAGTGGGGGCCAATATTCAACATTCTTAAAGAAAAGAATTTTCAACCCAGAATTTCATATCCAACCAAACTAAGTTTCATAAGTGAAGGAGAAATAAAATCCTTTACAGATAAGCAAATGCTTAGAGATTTTGTCACCACTAGGCCTGCCTTACAAGAGACCCTGAAGGAAGCACTAAACATGGAAAGGAACAAACGGTACCAGCCATTGCAAAAACATGCCAAAATGTAAAGACCATCGAGGCTAGGAAGAAACTGCATCAACTAACAAGCAAAATAACCAGTTACTATCATAATGGCAGGATCAAGTTCACACATAACAATCTTAACCTTAAATGTAAATGGACTAAATGCTCCAATTAAAAGACACAGACTGGCAAACTGGATAAAAAGTCAAGACCCATCAGTCTGCTGTATTCAGGAGACCCATCTCACACGCAGAGACATATATAGGCTCAAAATAAGGGATGGAGGAAGATTTACCAAGCAAATGGAGAACAAAAAAAAGCGGGGGTTGCAATAGTAGTCTCTGATAAAACAGACTTTAAACCATCAAAGATCAAAAGAGACAAAGAAGGCCATTACATAATGGTAAAGGGATCAATTCAACAGGAAGAGCTAACTATCCTAAATATATATGCACCCAATACAGGAGCACCCAGATTCATCAAGCAAGTCCTTAGAGACTTACAAAGAGACTTAGACTCCCATACAATAATAATGGGAGACTTCAACACTCCACTGTCAACATTAGACAGATCAACGAGACAGAAAGTTAACAAGGATATCCAGGAATTGAACTCATCTCTGCAGCAAGCAGACCTAATAGACATCTATAGAACTCTCCACCCCAAATCAACAGAATATACATTCTTCTCAGCACCACATGGTACTTACTCCAAAATCGACCACGTAATTGGAAGTAAAGCACTCCTCAGCAAATGTACAAGAACAGAAATTATAACAAACTGTCTCTCAGACCACAGTGCAATCAAACTAGAACTCAGGACTAAGAAACTCAATCAAAACCGCTCAACTACATGGAAACTGAACAACCTGCTCCTGAATGACTACTGGGTACATAACGAAATGAAGGCAGAAATAAAGATGTTCTTTGAAACCAATGAGAACAAAGATACAACATACCAGAATCTCTGGGACACATTTAAAGCAGTGTGTAGAGGGAAATTTATAGCACTAAATGCCCACAAGAGAAAGCAGGAAAGATCTAAAATTGACACTCTAACATCGCAATTAAAAGAACTAGAGAAGCAAGAGCAAACACATTCGAAAGCTAGCAGAAGGCTAGAAATAACTAAGATCAGAGCAGAACTGAAGGAGATAGAGACACAAAAAACTCTCCAAAAAATCAATGAATCCAGGAGTTGGTTTTTTGAAAAGATCAACAAAATTGACAGACCACTAGCAAGACTAACAAAGAAGAAAAGAGAGAAGAATCAAATCGACGCAATTAAAAATGATAAAGGGGATATCACCACCGACTCCACAGAAATACAAACTACCATCAGAGAATACTATAAACACCTCTAAGCAAATAAACTGGAAAATCTAGAAGAAATGGATAATTTCCTGGACACTTACACTCTTCCAAGACTAAACCAGGAAGAAGTTGAATCCCTGAATAGACCAATAGCAGGCTCTGAAATTGAGGCAATAATTAATAGCCTACCAACCAAAAAAAGTCCAGGACCAGATGGATTCACAGCTGAATTCTACCAGAGGTACAAGGAGGAGTTGGTACCATTTCTTCTGAAACTATTCCAATCAATAGAAAAAGAGGGAATCCTCCCTAACTCATTTTATGAGGCCAACATCATCCTGATACCAAAGCCTGGCAGAGACACAACAAAAAAAGAGAATTTTAGATCAATATCCCTGATGAACGTCGATGCAAAAATCCTCAATAAAATACTGGCAAACTGGATTCAGCAACACATCAAAAAGCTTATCCACCATGATCAAATGGGCTTCATCCCTGGGATGCAAGGCTGGTTCAACATTTGCAAATCAATAAACATAATCCAGCATATAAACAGAACCAAAGACAAGAACCACATGATTATCTCAATAGATGCAGAAAAGGCTTTTGACAAAATTCAACAGCCCTTCATGCTAAAAACGCTCAATAAATTAGGTATTGATGGAACGTACCTCAAAATAATAAGAGCTATTTATGACAAACCCACAGCCAATATCATACTGAATGAGCAAAAACTGGAAGCATTCCCTTTGCAAATCGTCACAAGACAGGGATGCCCTCTCTCACCACTCCTATTCAACATAGTGTTGGAAGTTCTGGCTAGGGCAATTAGGCAAGAGAAAGAAATCAGGGGTATTCAGTTAGGAAAAGAAGAAGTCAAACTGTCCCTGTTTGCAGATGACATGATTGTATATTTAGAAAACCCCATCGTCTCAGCCCCAAATCTCCTTAAGCTGATAAGCAACTTCAGCAAAGTCTCAGGATACAAAATTAATGTGCAAAAATCACAAGCATTCTTATACACCAGTAACAGACAAACAGAGAGCCAAATCAGGAATGAACTTCCATTCACAATTGCTTCAAAGAGAATCAAATACCTAGGAATCCAACTTACAAGGGATGTAAAGGACCTCTTCAAGGAGAACTACAAACCACTGCTCAGTGAAATCAAAGAGGACACAAACAAATGGAAGAACATAGCATGCTCATAGATAGGAAGAATCAATATCATGAAAATGGCCATACTGCCCAAGGTAATTTATAGATTCAATGCCATCCCCATTAAGCTACCAATGAGTTTCTTCACAGAATTGGAAAAAACTGCTTTAAAGTTCATATGGAACCAAAAAAGAGCCCGCATCTCCAAGACAATCCTAAGTCAAAAGAACAAAGCTGGAGGCATCACACTACCTGACTTCCAACTATACTACAAGGCTACAGTAACCAAAACAGCATGGTACTGGTACCAAAACAGAGATATAGACCAATGGAACAGAACAGAGTCCTCAGAAATAATACCACACATCTACAGCCATCTGATCTTTGAAAAACCTGAGAGAAACAAGAAATGGGGAAAGGATTCCCTATTTAATAAATGGTGCTGGGAAAATTGGCTAGCCATAAGTAGAAAGCTGAAACTGGATCCTTTCCTTACTCCTTATACGAAAATTAATTCAAGATGGATTAGAGACTTAAATGTTAGACCTAATACCATAAAAATCCTTGAGGAAAACCTAGGTAGTACCATTCAGGACATAGGCATGGGCAAAGACTTCATGTCTAAAACACCAAAAGCAACGGCAGCAAAAGCCAAAATTTACAAATGGGATCTCATTAAACTAAAGAGCTTCTGCACAGCAAAAGAAACTACCATCAGAGTGAACAGGCAACCTACAGAATGGGAGAAAATTTTTGCAATCTACTCATCTGACAAAGGGCTAATATCCAGAACCTACAAAGAACTCAAACAAATTTACAAGAAAAAAACAAACAACCCCATCCAAAAGTGGGCAAAGGATATGAACAGACATTTCTCAAAAGAAGACATTCATACAGCCAACAGACACATGAAAAAATGCTCATCATCACTGGCCATCAGAGAAACGCAAATCAAAACCACAATGAGATACCATCTCACACCAGTTAGAATGGCGATCATTAAAAAGTCAGGAAACAACAGGTGCTGGAGAGGATGTGGAGAAATAGGAACACTTTTACAATGTTGGTGGGATTGTAAACTAGTTCAACCGTTATGGAAAACAGTATGGCGATTCCTCAAGGATCTAGAACTAGATGTACCATATGACCCAGCCATCCTATTACTGGGTATATACCCAAAGGATTATAAAGTATGCTGCTATAGAGACACATGCACACGTATGTTTATTGCAGCACTATTCACAATAGCAAAGACTTGGAATCAACCCAAATGTCCATCAGTGACAGATTGGATTAAGAAAATGTGGCACATATACACCATGGAATACTATGCAGCCATCAAAAAGGATGAGTTTGTGTCCTTTGTAGGGACATGGATGCAGCTGGAAACCATCATTCTTAGCAAACTATCACAAGAACAGAAAACCAAACACCGCATGTTCTCACTCATAGGTGGGAACTGAACAATGAGATTACTTGGACTCAGGAAGGGGATCATCACACACAGGGGCCTATCATGGGGAGGGGGGAGGGGGGCGGGGTGAGGGATTGCATTGGGAGTTATACCTGATGTAAATGACAAGTTGATGGGTGCAGCACACCAACATGGCACAAGTATACATATGTAACACACCTGCACGTTATGCACATGTACCCTACAACTTAAAGTATAATAATAATAAATAAATTAAAAAAATAAAAAAAAAAATAAAAAATAAATAAATAAAGTACCAACCATGGCAAAAAAAAAAAAAAAAAAAAAAATCAACTGATTACTTATAGCTAATAAAAAGTAGTATATTTAAAAAAAAAAAAAAAAAGAAATGTTCAGTCATTCACCATTGAGTATGTTTGCTGTGGGTTTTTTACATGTTACATCTCTTGTGTTAAAGTAATTTTCTTTTTTTTCTAGTTGTTGAGTGTTTTTATCATGAAAGGATGTGCAATTTTGTCAAATGCTTTTTCTACATCAATTGTGATAATCAGTTCCTCCTTCAGTTTTGTTAATGGGGTATATGACATTGATTGATTTTCATATGTTGAACCATTCTTATAAATACTACTTGTCAGGTGTTATAAACTCTTTAATGTACTGTTGAATTTGGTTTGTAGTATTTTGTTGAGAATTATTGCATCAATATTCATAAGAAATATTAGTCTGTAGTCTTTGTCTGCCTATGTTTTCAGAGTCATGCTGGCCTCATAGAGTTAGGAAATGCTCTTTTCTCTCGAGTTTTTGGACAAGTTTGCAAGGGTTTGACATTAATTCTTTGTGAAATGTTTGGTAGAACTCACCAGTGGAGCCATCGGGTCCAGGCCTTTATTTTGTTAGATGTTGATTCTTTATTTAATCTCCATACTAGTTATGAGTATATTGAGGACTTCAATTTCTTCGTAATTAAATCTTGACCAGTTTTGTGTTGCTAGTGATTTGTCCATTTCATTTAGGTTACCCTACTGATTGGTGTACATGTGTTCACAGTACTCTTACAACTCTCTCTCTCTCTTTTTTTTTGCTGTACCATTGGTAAGAATGTTTCCACTTCCATTTCTGATTTCAGTAATGTTAGCCTTCTCTCTTTTCTTAGTCCATTTAGTTACAGATTTGTCCAATGTTATGATTTTTTTAAAAAAACTATTGGTTTTGTTGATTTTCTCTGTTGTTATTCATTTTCTATTTCATTTATCTCTGTTGCAATTTTTATTTTTTTCCTCCTGCTGGCTTTGGCTTTAGTTTTTTCTTTATCAGTTAAATTGTTGATTTGAGATCTTTCTTCTTTTTTACATAAAGGTTTATAGCTGTAAATCTCCCCCTTTGCATTCCTTTCATTGCATCTCACAGTTTTAGTAGGTTGTGTTTTCACTATTATTGTCTCAAGATATTTTATTTCCATTTTGATTTTTCTTTGATCCAGTGGCTTTTTGAAAGTGTATTGTTTAATTTCCACAGATTTATAAATTTTCTGGTTTTCTTCTGTTATTGATTTCTAACTTTATCCTGTTGTCATTGGAGAAGATACTTTGCATGATATCAATTTTTAAAAATACATTGATACTTAATCTGTGGCCTAACATATGGTCTATCCTGGAGAATGATCTACGTGCACTTGAATGTACTTTCTGTTGTTGTTGAGTGGAATGTTCTACATATGTCTGTTAGATTTATTTGATTTATCCCTTTATTGCTTTTCCCCATACTTTCTAAATTGTATATTACAGTATTCAAGTCCTTTTGTAGTCAACTTCATAACAAGGTTGTCTGAGACTCGTGTCTCACTAGACCCAAGCTCATTCTATGTGGCAGTCACATGGAATCAGTTGCCAGCCTGCACAAAACATACCCTTTCATCTGTTATTGTCTCTACCCACGGTATCCTTACTTCATTCTCTACTCAGAACTTCCAATGCTTCTTTCAAGACTCACAACAAAAGAGAGAGAATGTGTGGACCTCTACAGGCTGCTTTAGATTCCCTTCCTCGGCTCCCTTAGCACTCTGTGTCACCCATCTTATGTGTGTATCACACTGGATTGTAAATGTTTGAAATGTCCATATCTTTCAGACCTAAAACAATTCTCAGTGCCATACTAAATTGGCTACATAATTAGAAAAGATACATTTTCTGAACCAAATTACAGAATTTGGCAGTTATTTCATGGTTAGCTGCCTAAATGACCACCCTCAATTGGTGAAAACTTCTGAGGTGGAGACAATACTCAATTAATGGAATTTTCATTGTTTCTTCTCTGTCCATAGCTCCACACAGCCCTTATAGCACAAGGTAGACACTAAATCACTAAATAAAAGTGGAAAGAATCAAAGACTGAATCACCATCATGTTGTCTTCTCTGCTCAAAGCTTCTGTGGACATGCACATGTGTCTTTTGGTTTTCCTGCCCCCTTGATGAAGGACCACTGGTGTTTCCGTTGCTCACTGTGTTCAAGGAGGGAGGGTTTAGTTCTGCGAGTTTCTGGAGTTTTATTTGGTGAATTCATCTGCTCATTTTTACTGATTAGAAATTTCTGTCACATTATAGGATAGCTGAGAGTTCAAGATTATTGGGACTATGGGCATATCATTTTTGTTCCATTTAAATTGCTATGAAATGGAACATTAAGCTTGGCATAGACCACATTTCAATATCATTCTTAGCTGTCTGAAACTTGCATAATTAACCATCGTAAAATTTGGTCAGCTATATAATCAGTCAGCTGCAAAAGGACACCACGAGCAAGGGAGCATCATTGAAGCCATGACATATATTGTATGCTGTGGACAAATACTACTTAACATAAGAAAGCACACAAATGTGCAGGACAATCTTACTTCATTGTCTCACATGACAAACCCAACTGCTCTTCAAAACGGGTCAAGGAAAGCAAGACGGAGGAGTACTACAAGATTATACTTATCGGACGAGATTGGGCATGTTCAGGGTGGTATGGGTATGGACAAGACTATATTTTTCATGAGTTAGTGTTGATGATGTATGTGCTGCCAATCTTTCTCTCCCTCCTTGGGGCTCAGATTCCAAAAGATATACATGGTCAATTTTGATATTCATGCTAGCTGCTTTCTGGTAAATGATGGTGAGAAGCAGGGAGCCAGCTGGAAGTTTTCACTAGTTTGGAATTATCTGTAGTATCAAAAAGACAGAATCCAGATGTGCCTTTCATTGTTTAATTGGTCTTTCCTCTTTTGTTCTCCTTATACCGTCCCCTGCCATGAGTCCCCTCTCTATTTCTGTTGCATGACGGAGCATCCTAGCTTCCATGATGTCCTTTCCTTTGCCTGCTCTCAGAAGGTTTGCAGCTTAGTTAGGGTCAATCACTGGTTCTGGTTTTCATGTGACATGGCAATTCCGAATAAGAAGCCCTAGTAAAACTTGGCTCTTGTGATAACTCACATTACATGTGTGTTATGTCCTGAGGCCTGGATACTTCTTGCTATCTACTCTACATAAACATGAAACTTAACAAGTAAAGCAACAGCAGCTTGTTACTTCTCAGGCTTTTGTGGGTTTGCTGAGCTGAGCTGAGCAGATCTTCTGCTCCACTTGGTGTCAGCTGGGATTGCTCTTGCCTCCACCTTCAGCTGAAGGCCTGGTTGGGTCTGGCACTTTCAGAATGGCCTCTCTTACATGCCTAGCCATTGGTGTTGCATAAGAGCTCACTCTTCCTGAACAATTTCTATTTGCTTCCTTAGACAGTAGTGACAAGGGTCCAAGAGAGTAAAAGCAAATACTTTCAGTCCTGTTAAGGGCTAGACCTAAAACCTGCACCTGTTCAACAAGTCACAAGTTCAATCTCTATACAAATGAAGGGAAAATAAACACAATTCCATGACAAAGGAGGAGGATTAATACACAGAGGAGGGAGCAGTTGTTGGAGCCCATCTTTAAAGACCGCTGACCACACTCTAGTTCAGTTCAGACTTCTCACAGACACCGTTATGGGGTCCTGTGGACCACTAATCCCAGGATGCGAGTTGGAAATGGAAGAGCATTAGGGCTGGCTGTGTATGAAGCCTTCACATGCCTCACACCCAAAAACTCAGGATGAGGTTAAGCCCCTCTTCCTTGAGCTGCCACCCTGCCAGATGTTGCTTCTACTGTAACATGAACACTAATTGCAAAGAGTTTACTGGGATATTTTTTGAAAGAGGACCCAGTTTTCACTTTGATTAAACTTCTTATCCCAAACCACAGGTTTTCCCTTTATCGAGAAGACCTGAAGCAAAGAGACGGTGGTGATCTGTCCAGGTAAGGACACTGCTCTTACCTTACACCTTACCTGGTATTTCTTGGCCTTTCTAGTCATCAGAAACGCTCTTTGCTTAGGTATGTTGCCCAGCTTCTCTTGGCCTCTTTTCTCATGTATACAATCAAAGAATTTGACTTACATCCTGCAAAACTGTGAAAAACTCATTTTATTTTCCAGGTTTCACCTTAATACTGTAGTCAATCAACTGGATGTTTTTGTCCAAAGTCTTCATCTAGCTAACTTGGACCTCAATAGAGAAACATGGGAGATGACTGGTTGAATAGTTTATTTTTCCCACAAATGCTTTAGCATTATATAGACATGGATGTAGTATGCCCTCAGGCATCATAAGGGACTGACAATTTTTGGTTTTGAAAAATGAACTAAACCTGTCCCAATAATTTTGTCTGGCACTGCACCTCAATGAATAACTCAGCTAATTTACACCATAGTCATTTGTGCATTATGACTGTACATGCTTTGAAAGTATTTCTGTATCTTTGCCATCTTGCCTATTAAATGTGTTCTGAAAATAGATACCACGTGTGAATGTAAGTCCACGTTTAAAGAGTATGTGAGTTGACACCATGGAACCTCATGAACAATCTTTGCCACTTCTACAGATTATTTTTGTATGCAATGGCTAGGAAACAGACTCTCCTTTTTAAAGGTTTTGAGAACAAACTTCTCTCAAGTTGAATATATATGTTTGGACAAGAATAAGTTTCTTGGTTCTACAGTACTGTTAAACTTTGTACTTATGTCTTTATAATCTATCAACGATTTAAAATTTTTAGGGTTAGTTTAATAAACATCCTTGAATTATTCACACTAGTTAAGGGATTCTGTCAACGGCTCCCTTCTTGGGGTGCGAGTGAGTGGGAGAAGGTGGTGGCAGAGAAAGGAGAGGCATTGCTGACTCCAGCCCGGAGCTCAGGGTCCTGCTGATTACTTTCTACTTCCCTGTCCCAGGGCATCTGACACAGAGAAAGTGCTTAAGATGCAGGAATGAATCACTGAGTGCCTGGGCTTTCTTATCAGAACCTGTACTATTGGCACAAGTACAGAACTAGTTTCTCCTTGGACATGTTGCCTGCTATGTACACACGTCAAATATTTTGTTCAAAATGTTTTTTCTCTTTCATATTGTAGTTTTGTATTGAAAATTAACATCTGTGTCATATTGTAGGTGACATGTAACATTTTTGTTTTTCCATCTATATTTTCTACAATATACATGATTATTTTGCCATAAAAATGTGATTGACATAGTCACCAAAACTATCCTGACATCAACTAGCAAACATGCTTGCTGATATGTGGCCCCAACCTGTGTCATGTTCTCCATAGCCGGTATCTACAGCAAGGTTTTCATAGAGATTTTCGAAGTTGCTTTTTTTTTAGGCTGCTATTTTTTCTGACTTTGATCTTTATTTATTGGTACGAATTGTCCCTGACATACTATGACTAGACTTGTAATTTTTCAACTTTACCAGAGTTTATTGGAAGGTAACGCCATCGTAAGTCAGGGAGCATCTGTACCACAATTGGTTCAGCTTACTATTATTTGACTCTACAATGGCTTCATTGGAGTATTGAATGCATCTTTAACACATTTCATTTTCTTCTTATGGTGGGTTTATGGGATGTAACCTATTCAGAAGTTGAGGAGCATCTGTATATCTAAGGTGTTCTTACTCATGGGAATATGCTCGTCACTGTACAGCCCCTTCAAAGAGTTCCAACAAACTATCCACAATGCAGTTTTAATACTGTTTTCAGAACTGCTTTGTATATCTGGACATAAGACAACTTTCACAGAAAGAACATTTAGATTATCATAAATTGGGACTTTTTGTATTTAATTTCATACAGAAAACATAATGCATTGCAATAAACTTGCATCTTAAAATGACAAAAGGCCATTTCATTTCTCAATCATACATAATTAATATTCTCAACCCCCTTTTCTTTTTTATTTAGGTCAGATTCCTATCACTGTGGCTTATGTAATAAAATATGTTGTTGCCACAGGCCTGTGTCACTCTTTCCAATAACCTACAGCCCATCAGTCTCTCTGAGAAGGCGGCCCTATAGCAAATTGTTAAATCCTTCAGCAAACCAAGAAAACATGAAAAGTAAATGCAAAAGGAGAAGATAGCTTAACTCAGGTCTGTGTTTGCATGATCATGGAAGCTCATATGTTGTTTGGAATTTTGAACAGGGAAGTTGGAGGATGGAAACGTGCAATCTTCTTAGATGGTGGAACTAACTTGTATTAGGAATTTATACCAGGTGAGGCATTGAACTGAGCTGGATTTCCATACAACAACCTGGGAAGTGAGCTTGCCAAGAGGATGAACACCTAGCTATTGGACCTACAGTTCACTCAGACTCAAAATAAGGATTTAGGCAACTGTTGTGTTGCTACTGTTTGTTCTCAGTTACTCTCACAAATGAACAAGTAACCACTCAGCTAGAGATCCTAGGGTGGCTGAGAAGGACCAGGAAGGCACAAAAATCCCTGTGGAAATGGCCAAAGGAGTTTTCCCATGGGATCTTATACTGGGAACTTTACTCCTTTATAGGTTGAACAATACACAGCCCAGTGGTCAAAGGAAACTGCCCTTTCCATGGAAAGGGCGCCATGAATGTGTCTTTGTGCCCCTTCCTGGTCCTTCATCTCTGCTTGTTGGTACCTTTCTCTCCATCACAATCATCCTCTGGATCACATGCTACAGGGGACTCATAAGGGTGCAGAGGGTCAGGGATGCTAGAAATGTCACCCAACAGCAAGGTGATAGAGTTCCGGACAGAATTTGGATGGTACTTTCTGTGGCTCGTGTCTCTCGGTTTTCTGCAGTCCTCGTTGAGTTTCTTAATCCAGTGTCTGGAGAACTCCAAGGTGTCAAATGCATGCACATTTAAATTTAAATTCTAGGTGTAAATAAAGGTAATTTCTAGATTTGCTTCCATCTTGATTATCTATGCTATAGTTCTATTCAATTAGCATAAGTAACTCAGAGGTGACAGTCATGTAGAGAGTGTACTGATGGGTGATTTTGATTTTTGTCATTTTCCTACAATGTTAAAGACCCGGAGGCTTTTAAATGATAGTAAAAAGTGCACAACCAAAAATTATTGTGATTTTTTTTGAGAAATGATGCCATTATTTCACATGAATGCTCTACTTAAAAATAGAGGTAGAGAATCGAGGGGAAAAAAGACCCGGGAAGGTAACCTTTAATTTGAAATTGGATGCATTGTGATACTTGTGCTGTAAAAATCTGATGGTGTATTAATGTCCACACATACATTATCTGAAATTGTACCTTTCAGTTATAATGGCTGTTCCAATAACATAATAGCCACTCACCTGTAATTATAAGTTTTCAAAGCCTGAAATGATTCCAATTGTTTTCTCTGTACTTTTCATGTACAATGGCTTTGTGCAGCTACAAGTTCCAAAAGGCTTATTTCAACTTTCTCTGTTTCCATCTATTGTATCATGTTGCAGTTTAAATTACAGCTGGGTGCATACAGAACCCTGGGGAGAGTACCAAGGGGGTTTTCCAGATGAAACTTCAACCTTGAAGACATCAGTGACGTGTGTCAGCCACCCCAGTACTCACCTACACACATCGAAGTCCCATTTTCCTTTTTAATGGATTTAGCTCAAATCCTGTGCTTCTGTGTCTCATAATGAAATATACCCAGGCCAGCCCTCATTTGACCCCATGAACAGTCCCTCAGAAGGGGGCTGCTTCTGTGGGTGGAGAAGGGAGCTCAATAACAATGTCTTCACAAGGCTAGAAGATTTCCCTGTTCCCAGAGCACACGTCAGAAAAAAGATGGGAAGGAGTCTTTATCAGTTTCATAATCCTTTTCCTCCTTCACCGAATTTCTGCCTACATCCCCAATTCTGCAACAGGAAAAAGTGGACATTCCAGAAGAATCCTGGAGAGAAAAATGGGAAGGTAGCTCTGTACAGGTACCAGAAACTCTCCCCAGGAGGTCTCTTGGGGCTCGAGTAACTTCCTGAATATCCCCAGTACTGTCATATGAAGTGATGTGGGGCAGCTTGAGGACTGGAAGGAGGGCAGACAGGACTTTTTTGGTGTGATTAGCTGCGATGAAAAGGGTTAGCTTGTGGCACCTGCATGAGGCAACAAGTATTGTTTCCCTGTCCTACTGACAGTGGGTAATATGCATATGGGTGTGCAAGCACACACACTGCACATACACGCACTCACACACATTCACGCATGCCTGCACACAGGTGCTGAATATTTCACGTAGCTAAGTTCAGCCGGAGCTACACGCAAGGACTCTTTCCCTTTTGACTGTCTCTGTTGACTACAGTGTCAGGTATGGGGTTTGATTTTGCACTTAGCTGGAGGGATGACTCTGGGTACTTCTTTACTGAGCCTCAGTTTCCTTCAAGTAAAATGAAATGATGGTCCCTACTTTGAAGTGTAGGGACACGGTCTAACTGTGCACACTCAATATCAGCTTCTGCCTTTAGAAGAACCTGTAAATGTGCAGGTCTCCCCCTTTTGTCCTGCTAGCCAGCATTTATGCAGAGGAGCTATTATTTTTCATGTTAATGCCTCTCTTGCAGAGTAGTGACAAAGAACAAAAGAGGGAATGAATTAGAGCTCCCAGCACCCTGTCTGGCTCAACAAAAGTAGGTTTATTTATTTAAAAATATGATCGTGACTCAATGAGCACACTGGGAGGGCCTACAAAGCATCCTAACTCAGATCATGCTGGCTGGTTATATTGGAGCCCAGGGGTGAGAGGGACTTGGTGCTATTATTCTATCACTCAAAACAGTAGAAAATGCTATTCCTTTACTCTCAACCTCCCCAAACCAGTCGTGTTTTTTACTGCAGAGAGAATCCCAGATTCACTTTGGCTTTTTGTGAGTACCTTTGAAGATCTTCTTGCAAGAACATTTAAAATACAGAAATATTTTCCAAAACTGAAATTGAATCATGCTGTCCCTTTGTTTTATTGCTTGTTTTTTTTTTTTTTTTTTGTTTTTTTTTGTTTTTTTTTTTTTTTTTTTTTTACAACACAGCGTAGACTGACTTGTTCCCACGTCAGTGCTACATTCTAGCTCATTCTTTCAAATGGCTGCATGGTTTTCTATTGTATTTCTAATGTAATGTATTAACTATTCCTACATTGATGGATGATGTGTTTCTAGCATTGCCAGGAACCTTGGAAGCTGTTGAGAGAGGTGCAATAATACTAATCAGGTGTCAGAGAATACACAGCCAAACCTGGCTCCACCTAAGTTGCCTTGTTGATCACTCTTTGAGGGTCTCAGAGTCTGTTCCTCCTTCTTTGGAGAAAAAACTTAGCTCAATGAAGAGAATTAGTCCCAGGTTTGTAGGAGGATTAAAGTACAATGTTTCGTCAAGAGCTTTGAAAATTAAAAACCAAAGTATTGTTACATCATTAGTGATCACAGCTAGTGTATTAAATAATGACTCCATTCTTTTTTTCCAAACTTGTCACCTGAAAACGGGAGAGAGAGTGTTCAGAATAAACTAAAAGCCTTTCAAAGGCAGGCATGAAGTTGAAGCAAGCCTGGCTAGTGGGCATGTTGCTAAGTGCCCTTGGCAGCTCAAGTTCTCAGAGCACTCCTGCCTCTCCCATGGAATTCCGCAGGCCTGGGTCTGTGTCTTCCCAGGGCTGGCTTCAGTCAGTCCAACAGCCTTTCATTCCCCAAGTGAATCAATACCCAGAGAGTGATTTTCAAAGGGCTCAAGTCATTTGTAGTCTATCTGCGTCCAGAATGTTATTTCAGCTTCTTTCCCACAGAGCAAATATCACCAGAGGCAAGACCATATCTTTTTCATATCTACACAGAAAAAAAGGGACAGTTTAGCACCCTCAGTAAAAGATATAAAGATTTGAGGGTTTGGGGAATTTTTATGTTTTCTTCCCCTGAAAATTTAAGAAAAGTAAAGCCAAAGGGCAGAGATGACTGGAATGGCAATTGCAGTTCTTTTCTGAATTTAGTACATGCTTGACATAGTAGACTTTCAGCAAGACTGAATACCTAGTAGGGGCTAGTCTTAGCTAGTTCCTTGCTGCCTCAACAGACTTTGCAAAAGCAATCATTTTTAATTTCTCACTATCCTTATGATGAGTTTTAGGCAAAGAACATAAAATAAGCATGCACACACCTGGATGAAAAATAAAGTCAATTAAACACAAGATAATTTTGTCTATATGATGCCATGTAGACTTGAGAATTTTTATATCACACATCTATTGACCAACTTTTGCATTTTTATTAAGAGAGTAGAAAGCAAATATTGATAGACACATAATACAGAACTAGGCAATATTTGTGTAATGCTTCTTTTATTTTGTACTGTAATTCTATAAGCATCTTACAAACCAACATTGTGAGCCTCAGTGTGATTAAGCAACTTGCCCCTCAATGAAGAGACAGGAAGCAAACAGTGTGTTTTAAAGCCATTCTCTCTGGGATTGGAGCAAGTTCTCCCTCCATCTAAGGCCACAGGAGGGCCATGTTGATATAGACACAAATACAGTTCAGCTTGTGTCCTTGCCATTTCCATTTTTATTCAGACTGGTAGGATCTGAGAAGTGCTCCTTTGTATTATTTTAATTACTTGTTGGGAGATGCATGTCTAAATCTCTTTTGAATAAACATAGCTGCATACGCAGCCAAGTCACCTTCCCAAGTCTTAAGAAAATATGTACAGTTCTGTGTATAACACCATTGCTTGTGAGTGTACTATTCATAGCAAGGGCCCTGTTCATAGGAATTGTGCTTGATTTTTAAATAGCAATGAAGCCAGCTGCCTCATAGTTTAGAATTTTAATAAGAATTGAAAAACCTGGGCATTTCTTAAGCACCAGACATTTTCACATACACTCACTGAGATCCTATGCCCTGGTGTATTAGTCCATTTTCATACCGCTATGAAGATGGGTAATTTATAAAGAAAAAAAGAGGTTTACTGGACTCACAGTTTCACATGGCTGTGGAGGCCTCACAACTATGGTGGAAGGTAGAAGAGGAGCAAAGGCACATCTTACATGATGGCAGACAAGAGAGTGTGTGTAGGGGGGAACTGCCCTTTATAAAACCATCGTATCTCATGAGACTTATTCTCTATTGCAGGAACAGCACAGGAAAAACCTGCCCCCATGATTCAATTACCTCCCGCTGGGCCCCACCCCCATGTGTGGATTATGGGAGCTACAATTCAAGATGAAATTTGGGTGGGGTCACAGCCAAACCATATCATTCTGCCCCTGGCCCCTCCCACATCTCATGTCTTCACGTTTTAAACCAATTATGTCTTTCCAACAGTCCTCCAAAGTCTTAACTGATTTCAGCATTAACTCAGAAGTCCACAGTCCAAGGTTTCACCTGAGACAAGGCAGGTTCTTCTGCCTATGAGCCTGTAGAAAACAAAAGCAAGTTAGTTAATTCCTAGATACAATGGGGGTACAGGCATTGGGTAAATACGGTCATTCCAAATGAGAGAAATTGGGCAAAACAAAGGGACTACAGGCTCCACGCAAGTCTGAAATCCAGCAGGGCAGTCAAATCTTAAAGCTCCAAAATGATCTCATTTGACTCCATGTCTCGCATCCAGGTCATGCTGATGCAAGAGGTGGTTCCCATGGTCCTTGAGCAGCTCTGCCCCATGGCTTTGCAGGGTGCAGCCCCTCAGCCTGGCTGATTTCACAGGCTGGTGTTGAGCGTCTGAGGCTTTTCCAGGCACACAGTATAAGCTGTTGGTGGATCTACCCTTCTGGGGTCTGGAGGACAGAGGACCTTTTCTCACAGCTCCACTAGGCAGTACCCTAGTGGGGACTCTGTGTGGGGACTCCCACCCCACATATCCCTTCCACACTTTCCTAGAGGTTTCTCCATGAGTGCCCTTCTCACTCTGCCTGGACACACAGACACTTCCACACATTCTCCGAAATCTACGGGGAGGTTCCCAAATCTCAATTCTCTACTTCTATGTGTACACAGGTCCAATACCACGTGTAAGCTGCCAAGGCATGGGACTTACACCCTCTGAAGCAATGGCCCAACCGGTACATTGGCCCCTTTTAGCCACCACTGGGATGCAGAGCACCAAGTCCTGAGACTGCACAAAGCAGCAAGGCCCTGGGCCAACCCACAAAACCATTTGTTCCTTCTAAGCCTCACGGCTTGTGATAGGCGGGCATGCTGTGAAGACCTCTGAAATTCCATGGAGACATTTTCCCCATTGTCTTGGAGATTAACACTTGACTCCTTGTTACTTATGCAAATTTCTGCAGGTGTCTTAACTTTCTCTGCAGTAAATGGGTTTTTCTTTTCTATTGTATCATCAGGCTGCAAATTTTCCAAACTTTTATGCTTTGCTTTCCTTTTAAACATAAGTTCCAATTCCAAACCATATATTTGTGAATGAATAAAACATAATGTTTTAAGAGCAATCAAGTCACCTCTTGAATGCTTTGCTGCTTAGAAATTTCTTCCACCGGATACCCTAAATCATCTCTCTTGTTTAAAGTTCCACAGATCTCTAGGGCAGGGGAAAATGCTGCCAGTCTCTTTACTAAAACATAGCAAGAGTCACCTTTACTCCCATTCCCAGTAAGTTTCTTATCTCCATCTCAGACCACTTCGGCCTAGACTTCACTGTCCGTATCATTATTGGCATTTTGGTCAAAACCATTCAACTAATCTCTAGGACGCTCCAAGCTCTCCCATACCTTCCTGTCTTCTTCTGAGCTCTCCAAACTGTTCCAATCTCTGCCTGTTACTCAGATGCAAAGTCACATCTGCATTTTCAGGTATTTTAATAGCAGTACCCCACTCTACCAGTACCAATTTACTGTATTAGTCTGTTTTCATGCTGCTATGAAGAAATACCTGAGACTGGGTAATTTATAAAGAAAAAAAGAGGTTTAATGGACTCAAAGTTTCACATGGCTGGGGAGGTCTCACAATCATGGTGGAAGGTAAAGGAGGAGTAAAGGCACATCTTACATGGTGGCAGGCAAGAGAGCATGTGTAGGGGCACTGTCCTTTATAAAATTATCAGATCTCATGAGACTTACTACCACAAGAACAGCATGGGAAAAACCTACCCCCATGATTCAGTTACCTCCTTCCGGTTCCTCCCATGACGTGGGATTATGGGAGCTGCAATTCAAGATGAGATTTGGGTGGGGACACAGTCAAGTCATATTACCTGGTGTTATTTACACCAGCCTATTTTAATGATGCAGAAACTGAGGCTTATTAGGGTGAGATAATTTGCCCAGTGACACAGTTAGAATGAGGTCTATCAGAGGTAAAAATTTAGTCTTTTAAACTTAAAGCTCATACTGTAGTATGTTCCTTGTCTTCCTCTTGTGGATAGAGTGAGTTTTGGGGTTTATCTCTTTAAACCCTTTAATTATATTTAACAGCTTTAGTGAGCCATAATTCACATACCATACAATTCATCCACTATGTACAATTCAGTGGTTTTCAGTATATCTTCAGATATATACTACAATCACACAGTTAATTTTAGAAGATTTTCATCACTTTATGATATGGGTTGGCTGTGTCCCCACCCAAATCTCATCTTGAACCGTAGTTCCAATGATCCCCATGTGCCATGGGAGGGACCTGGTGGGTGGTAATTGAATTATGGCACAGTTACCTCCATGATGTTGTTGTGATAGTGAGTTCTTACAAGATCTGATGGTATTATAAGGGGCTTTCCCCCCACCTTTGTTCTGCACTTCTCCTTGCTGCTGCAATGAGGAAGGACATGTTTGTTTCCCCTTCTGCCATGATTGTAAGTTTCCTGAGGCCTCTCCAGCCCTTTAGAACTGTGAATCAATTAAACCTCTTTCCTTTATAAATTACTCAGTCTTGGGTGTGTCTTTATTACCAGTGTGAGAATAGACTAATACACTTTTTAAAAACTTCAGTTTTTACATGTGAGAAAATTCAGTGCAAAGGATTTGCTCAATGTTATACATAGGAAAAGCTTTGTTTTCTATTATGGTCTAATTTTATAACGAATGACTAAATAAAAATGAACTAAAAAATCACAACATGGATTGCTTGCTGGGCTAGAGTCATTGATATTCATGTTCTGCCCTGGAAGAAAGCATATGATATGGTGGCATCAGACTTGGGCTAAGCTGGAGGCTCGTGCTCTGTTTTCCTGTAATTCTCACCAGTTAGCTCTGGGACATCTTCTCTCTGCACCTTGGTTTCCTCATTTGTAAAAGGATTTTGTAATACTCGGACCCCAACAGTTCCTCTGCCATCCCAGCACCTGTTCAGTTATGATGTGCTCATTATTACCTATTCAGTGTTGCTGGGTTCCAGCTTCTTTACATTGATAGTTTCCAGACCCCTGACATCTGTGAGATGGTCACTGCTATTACTGAATTATAAATCAAAAGTCCTCATTCAGTGAGATAAAACTGACCTTCCCAAGGCTTCACAAACAGAAAGTGATGGAGATCGAGTTCAAACAATCCCAGGATTGTGTCTATATTACATTAAAATAAATAGACTCTAGGTATCCAGATGAGAAAGCAAGAATCATTCAAATTTAGTGAGGCAACAGGGTAGACATTCGTAAACTATTTGCTTGGTTTTTTGAGTCCCATTAGTAGGAACATAATATATTTTTAAAAACATTGGGAAAACAAGAGTACATATGCTGTTTCACAGGCTTGCACCTGAGTTAATTGTGAATACACAGAATGACTGTAATGTCTAAAAGGCTCTTTGTGTGTGACTGAAACATGTTGAACACTTAAGCTAGATAAAAGGGTTATTTGGCATTTACCTTTTATCCCTTTTAGTTCTCTTGTATGAAGCTTCTTTTATTTATTTATTTGTTTGTTTGTTTGTTTGTTTATTTATTTATTTATTATTATTATACTTTAAGTTCTAGGGTACATGTGCATAACGTGCAGGTTTGTTACATATGTATACTTGTGCCATTTTGGTGTGCTGCACCCATCAACTCGTCAGCACCCATCAACTCGTCATTTACATCAGGTATAACTCCCAATGCAATCCCTCCCCCCTCCCCCCTCCCCGTGATAGGCCCCGGTGTGTGATGTTCCCCTTCCCTTCTTATTTGATTGATGTTTGGCTGTCTGCCATGGGGCTGTGGATCTTGATAACGTCACAACCGCTTGGGCAGACTCTGTGTTCTTGGTTCTAATTAACTGAGACACACCAGCCTTGACTTCAAGTTCCATTACCCATTGCACTTGGTGAGCAGGCTTGCCCCTGCCTGGCAGGAACTAATCAACCAGCCAGCATATGTGCTGGGCAGACAGGGCCTGAGACAGGCAACAGGTTGTCTTCTCTTATGGATTGCCCCAGTTAGACCTCATTTTAGCTGCCTTTGCCTCTCGGAAATGGGGCAGGGGTGAGAATTAGAACTGTGCTTCATAATACGTGTCACATCCTAGTGTCATGGCTCTGCTTGGCATAGTTATGAGCAGCGAGGCCTTCCTTTCAAGACTCTACCACCTCTCATATCACATATATTTCAGCCTTTGTGTTTCTCCCTACTTCTCCCCAGCAAAGGCTCCTCTCCTTTGGCCAGTACAATTTAAATTCTGATCTGTCACTTATGAGCTAAACTAATTTTGGTGAGCCGCTTAACTTTCCTGAACCTTATTTTCCTCATCTTGGAAAAGGAGGGTTGCTATGTAGGTTGAAAGAAACATAAAATCCATAATGACATTTCAAAAACACTGCCTATAACTTAGTGGGTAGTTCACAAACATATTTTCTAATTCACATCCTTCCTTTCTTTTCCTTGTTCTAATATATCCTAAGATCCTACTGTCATGAACTGCTCTCTAATCTTGCTGTCAGATTTTGCCACTACTTAACAAACTGGGTAATGATCATGATTGCAGTTAGTTTTCCTCTTTATCTCACAAAGTCTTGGGTATCAAGAGTTGTTGAATATGTCCTGTGTTGAACGTGTATGTCCTCCTGTGCAGACAGAAGTGTCCAGGCTATGATGGTCATTAGCTATCTATATTCAGGTGTTACCAGAAGGGAAGGATGACCATCATTGAGAATAAGCTTTTACCCCAACCTAAGGGGAAATTGGGGGACATTTTCTGCTCCAGGAGTGCCTGTGGGAGAATGGGAACTTCAAGAGCCACACCTGCTGAGGGGGTACACAATAACCTAAGGGTGTGTCCAGCTATGCACCTTCTGATAACTGCGGAGTCTGTTCCCACCCTTGCCAAGAGCTCATGCAGGAGGGGTTCACAGGCAGGAACTGTGAGAAGATTCTTGGAAGTGCTGCTGAACCCAGCTGCTGGGTCTGCGAGGTAGTGTGGGGCTAGACACTGTCCTGTGACAGTAGTCACGGAGATATGCCACCAGGAGTTACTGTGTGATCTTTAAGGATAGGCACCGGATGTTTGGCATTCTGAGGAGAAAATGGACTGTGCTACATTTTTGGTAACGTTCTTGCTGAACAGAGAGAGAACAACATTTTTTTTTAGCAAGATATATTATGGAATTGGTAGCCCAGAAGATTCTGGCATGTGCTTGAATCAGTTATCAAGAAATAGACACCTGGTTCTTCAAACTGCTGGTACATTAAACACTATTTCCATGCCTTCTATAAGTAAATAAAATATAAATAAATGTGCATATATATGTATATATTATGTATGTAAAATAAAATATACTATCCAGATAAAAAAGAAAATCTTATTCCAACAAATATTTTTTGGAAAGATCTTTCTGTTAGGGAAGAGAAGAGAATACACATCCAGTCTATTTTAGTGTGAGATGGTGGTCTATAAAGAATGCAAGCTGGGGAGGGGGAGAATAAATGGAGCAAAGGAGGAGAAAAGAAAAAGATATATTTAATAAAGATTCTGAACTTTTCTAAGAAAATGAGCCCTTGTTCATAGCAAAAAACCAGCAAGTGGCTGTGGGCTCCATATAGATTTTAGGAAAACAAGGCAGGGGACCCCTGATTTTTTTTTCTTGCATCAATTTGTTGTGATTTAGAAAAATGAGTATTGAGAAAATGTCATGCTTAGAAAAGGTAATACCCAATGCTGGTAATTATACAATGAAATGGACATTCATACAGTGCCAGTGCTAGTATAAACTGGCACTGGAATAGACCTTTTGGAAAGCAATTTGGCAGCATAGGTCAAAAGCCACTAAGTGCACATTTATTGTAACTCAGGAACTACATTTGAATTTTTTTGTCTTAAAGAAATTATCCAAAAACACGGCAAAGCTGGCATTTCTGTGTGCACAGAAATGATATTGAAAGACATTTTTCATAATTTTTAAGAGAAATAAATTGAATATTCATCTATAGTGGAATAATTAAGTAAATACCATGTCCACTCATTGGAATTTTAAGCAGCAACTTAAAAGAATATATAGAAACATTGAAAATTTTCATGATTTTATGTTAAATGAATAAGTATATTACATACTAGAAAATAAACAAATTTATGCCTATTATTAAAATGGAATTTTAAATTAACCCCCAAATTTTAAATTCATTCAACGTGATACAATTCCCAAAGTCTTTAAGGCAATGCCTCTGAAAGCTGTATTAGCTGCAGAGTAGCTTGTGTTCATGTTTTTAGCTGATGGAAACCTAATTCTTGGTAAGGTAATATACCTCCCAATCTTGGACTGGTTATGGAGATAGAAAATGTAAGAGTACTTGTGTTTTGAAATTTACCAAATGATCCAGCAAGTCTAAAGTATCTTCCAAAGCAGGAGAAAACAATACCACATGCCCACACCAAAACTTGCATGTGAATGTTTATAGCAAGATTATTCATAGTAACCCAAAAGTGGAAATAACTCAAATGTTCATCAACTAGTGAATGGATAAACAAAATATGGCATATCCATCCATACAATAGAATGTTATTCAGCAGTTAAAAGGAATGGAGTATGATGCATGCTACATTGCAGGTGAACCTCAAAAATATGCCAAGTGCAGACAACCAGAGGCAAAAGTCCAATCCTGTATGATGCACTTTATATGAAATGTACCTGTAGGACAAAAGTATAGAGATGTAGAATAGATTCATGTTTGCCTGGGTTGGATATGAAGAAAAAGTTAAATTCCAAATAGGCAAAGGAATTTTATTAGAATTTTGAGAATGTTCTAAAACCGGATAGCAATGGAGGTTGCACCATGCAGTAAATTGACAAAAATCATGAAATTGCACACTTAAAATAATTATTTTATGGTATACCTCAATAAAATTGTTGCAAAAATCTGCTTTAGTCATCTGGTATAGTCAACATTAAAATTTGAATAAATTTTGAGATTTTCCTGGAGCACTGAGGAACCTGGTTTAGAATGTTGTGTGCTAGAATAAGTGCTTTTTGCAGAAATGTGAAGGTTCTTTGGTTTTCTGTCTCCCACTGCTTATCTGACTGATTTTTCACAAGTATCCATGTAAAACTCTGCTTACTAGCCCATGGTAAAACTCAGGCAGCTGAAACGTGGAGGGATGGGGTGGCTGGTCATTCTGAGGGTACCCTGCAGAGCTGTGATGTAATCTTACCTGCACCAAATATGCTCTATTTTAAGTTACAAAGCACTCCAAAATACAGAAAAGCATACAAAATAATACAACAGACTTGTTAAAACTCACTACTCAGATCTAGGAAATGTTAACATTTTTTCAATCTTTGTGTTATATTTTTGAGAAATAAAAAGATGCAATTTGGCAAAGGCACCCTCCCACCACATTTCTCTACCTCCTCCCACTGCACAGGTAATCACATGTTGGAAGTTGGTGTTCACTTTTTCTGGGTATGTTTTCATAATTTATCTTATGTGTGCTTCTATATAGCTTGGCATTTTCACTGTTATAACTTGGCATTTTCACTGCTGGAGTGACAGATTCCCCAACTGCATGAAGCTCTATCTGTAAACATGTGTCAGGCCTCCACAAGCCACAGTCTCCAAGCTTTCTAGTCATGGCTGCAGGCTGGCTGCAGCTCAAGCATCACTTCTTCCCACAGCAAATGGAAAATCTAAAAAGTAAGTGAACTTGCTTCTCACATGCATCTCACTTTTCATCATGAGGAAAACATTAGAAGTCTCCAAAAGATTTAACAAACTTAATCCTGTGCCAGGTTTGGGTTATATGTTCACACTCAGCCTAGGGTGGACATGAAGATGGCCCTGAGATTCTTACTTCTGGTGGACATACCCTGCACAATTGTTTGCCTTGAGTGTGGGTGCAACCTGAGAAGATGACGTATCACTCCTCTGCATAGGCTGTAAATCAGTCACTGTTGAGTTACTCAAAAGGGAGACCATTCTGGGTGGGCCTTCCCTAATCAGAGGAGCTTTTAAATTAAGATGAAGCATCAGAGAGATGAGCTTTTAAAGCCAACAGTCATGTCCTGAACTGCCTATTGGAGCCTTGAGGCAGAGAATAGTGGTGGCCCCTAGGAGCTGAGAGAAGTCTCCATCTAACAACCAATGAGAAAATTAGGACCACAGTCCTATAAGCACAAGGAAGTGAATTTTGCCAACAACCAGGGAGCTTGGAAGAGAACCCTGAGTCTCAGGTAAAATCCTGGCCCTGGTCAACACCTGAATACCATCCTGGTGAGATCCTGAGCAGAGGACATAGCTAAGCTATGCACAGACTCCTGATCTGCAGAAGCTGTGAGATAATAAAGGCCTGTTGTTTTAAGCTGCTAAGTCCGTGGCAATTTGTCATGCAGCAGTAGAATACAAATGCATCCATAAGTGAGTTACTGGGAATAGTAATTACATCAATCGTCATTTATTACTTGAAGATTTCAGAGGGGTCTGTCTTCCTTGGATTTATTTCCATCATGTAATTTTACACATTCTATTTTTTTATGCTTCTCCTCTGCTTTTCATTCCTGCTTTTAATTATACTGATTAAATTTTCTCTATTCACCCAAACACACTTTTTTCTTCTACTGGTATTTATTTTCATTCTTGTAAATGAGACACAATAAATAATTTTAATATAATAAAATTTAAATTGAAGCAATGTCACTATAATTTTTATTTTCCTCTCATCTTTCATGATCCTATAGCATAGCATTTTAATTCTAATTTGTTTTCAATCAATACTATCTAAATAGTAACTATAATAATTATTTTCCTTATAACAAAAAAATTAGATTTATTTACATGTTTACCAGTAATTTATTTGCTCACCACGGCTCCTTGTATCACCCTTCTTATTCTTGGTATAGTTTCTTTCTTTTGTTTTTGTTTATTTGTTTTGGTAGAGACAGAGGCTTGCTCTGTTGTCCAGGGTAGAGTACAGTGGTGCAATCCTAACTCACTGCAACCTTGAACTCCTGGGCTCAAGCCATACTCCCACCTCAATCTCCTGAGTAACTGGGACTACAGGTGTGTGTCCCCACAACTAGCTAGTTTGTAAATTTTTTGTATAGATGTGGTTGTGCTCTGTTACCCAAGTTGGTCTTGAACTCCTGGGATCAAGTAATCCTCCTGTCTTGGCCTCCTAAAGTGTTGGGATTACAGGCCTGAGTCACCATGCCAGGCTGTCTTACCTCTTGAATGACAGTTTCAACAGATCTAATGAGAATTTAGTCATGTGGATGTGGATGACTCTGGTGTTGTGTTGGAATGGGAATGGAATCAGTAAAAAGAACTATAAAGCCATACTCTTTTGAAGTCACTCTGTACCCGATTCCCATGCCATGGATTACACCATTTTTGAGTAAAATCTCTTCCAATTCTACCAATCTGGATATCCCAGGACTCAAAGAGAATACCAATACAAGATATAAATGCATCTTAGTGCATTGTACTAATGCAATTTTATTAATAGTACCTGTATTTAATTTTTATGTATTTCTAAAGACTGCAATTTTAAATAAAGAGAAAGTTATATGCAAGGGAAAAAGGAAAAAAAAAAGTAGTATACCAAAATGCTTAGGGTATTTGTAGTAATGTAGTAAATCTGATTTCTTTTCTTACAATCATCCATTCTCCAAAAAATTTTAAATTCCAGCCATGCTATGTTCATAATGCAAAAATTGGTACTAACAAACTAAGATGCAAAGCATTATTTATAGTGCAGAGACCAGTGTCAGAGATTAGGGCTCTTACTGCTGGCTGCAGTGCAGATATTTCCAGCAGCTTTCTCCTTGTGTTCTGAATGCTGTGGGGATTTTATTGGCTTGAGCTCCACAGATATAATTCTAGTATGATTATAAAGTAATAAAAATTCAGTAAACAACTCATAGTAGGCATTGTGTACAATCATAAAATGTCAGGGCTCAGGAAAACAGTGCCAGGTGCTGACTTTTAAAAGGATCACTGTCACTTTTTAATAAAAACATTTGTTTAGCATCACAAACATGCAAGACATTGAATATACTTGCTTTGGGTTGGTGGAATTAAAATGAGGATTGTCTTAGCTCTCATCCTAAGACCTGCAATTCTCACCTGCTCACAAAGTGAGAGAATTGTCAGTGTTGCTGCTGAGTCCATCCCTACACAAAATAATGACGAAACTCGCCAGTCTCCCTTGCAGCTAAGTGTGACCATTTGACTACGTTCAGTTCTACATAATTGGACTAGAAGAAACATGTGCAGCTTCTGGGGCGTGTGCTTAAATCATGGAGCTACTCCCTTTCTTCCTCCCTTCCTCCATCCTAGAACTTGACCATGGATATGATGGCGAGTCATCTCATGCAGAGGAACATGGGACTGGTAAGCTTTTCCTGCAAAGTACCAGAATGTTAGTACTTTGGGCTTTGTGGGATGAACAGTCCCTATTACAACCACTCAACTTTTTTTGCTGTAATAGAAGAGTGTCCATGAACAAGACTTTAACAAATGAGCATGGCTGGATTATAATAAAATTCTGTCTGCAAAGACAGGTTTTGGGCCTCATTTTGCCCACAGCCTTAGTTTGCATATCTCCACTCTAAGAAGGATGCAACAAATATATTGTTGATAATTTGGTCTTTGGAGGACAGCAGGGTCTTCCCATTGAAATCCACAAAATATAAAAGCACATAAAATTAAATACAGGAGGTTGGTATATAGTGATAATTGCATATGAGAGGCCAAGTTGGGGGGGCATCTAGAGAGCAGTAGAAGCGGGAAACCACCTGGATTGAAGGATATAGTGGGAGGCACGACCACCAGGGACCAAGGCTGGGTTTCCCCACTCAAAGCCACAGCTCTAGAGCTTCCCCTTTGGAATTCTGATCTGAGATGAGAAATAGCCCTTCAGCTTGCTTAAGCTGCTGCTGCTTGCATCTATATGACATGCAATTCACTAACGTCGTAATGCCAGAGACTTGTGCCTTCAGTGCATGGGTGGGGAACTGTGTATACAAAGACAGTCTGGTTTGGAAGCTCATGTGTCTGATCCCCTGGCCCAGGATTTCAATCAAGTTTGGAACTCCTATTGCCTTTTAGAAATAGGAAAAGTAATTCCAAGTTGAGGTGCAAGTTGCAGAAATAAAGTTCTTCTCAACGTCCCAGTTCCTTTTTTCTTTGTTTAAACTTGAAATGAGGGAATTGCAGAAGGCATGTTATGGTGTAGCATGTGGCATCTCTGCTTTTCTCTCTTTGGAATTGGGCCATTCATGTAGGCGACGTGAGAGACTGGGTGGGCTGTGGGCTTGTGCTAAGCCCTGAGGTAGCCCTGGGCAATTCAGTGAATACCACGATGTCACCTCTACATGGTGATTTCTGATAAAATGACATAGGTGATCTGATCCCCGCCTTCAGTGTGCTTGAAATGGGAACAAGTCGAATGGTGCCGCTGAGGAAGTAACTGCCTTATCTTCCCACGACCTGCAATTGCCATGCTCCTGAGACAGTGCTCCCTGTGCTTTTACTGCTCTTTCCCTCCACACTGCACTTGCCATTCTTTGATGCTCTTTTTTCCTTCATTGCAACCAAGCATTGAATTATCTCAAAATTTTTTTGAAATGGTAGAAGTACAGATGTATACAGAGGTAGATAGAGATGCAGAGAGGTGGAATAGAGAGGGGAATTGTGCCTGTATAAGTCTTACACAACAGTCATTTTATATTTAGACTATTCCGTAGTCATTTTGGAATATATATGTGAAGAAATGATTACAATGCAAAGATAGATAAAACAGAAAAATAAAGAGAGGGAGAAAAACAATAAAACCTTAATGTTTTTCTTGGTTATGCAGTACTAGAGGAACTGAAATGTATTTCTGGTGTGGCTTCGTCTTAGTTTTACATTAAAACAAGATGAGCAGAGCCAGGAATGGTATTGCTCTCTCAGTGCCTATGAGGCTTTATCAGTGAGACTAGCACTGTTTTTGTCATTAGTTTCACCTTGCGATATAAATGCATTGGAAAGTCTTCTCCAGTAAATTTCATAAGTATCTAAACAGCTGGTCCTTTAGAAATATATTTTTGCTGACATATATTTACCTTAATGCAAAACTTATAAAAGAGAAACGTAAACGCTCAAATGTGTTCCAAATGAAGGCGTTCTCATTATAGACATTTTGCCTATTTTTTGGAAAACATTATCAGGCAGAAAACTGAAGTTTGAAACATGGCATGATAAAATTCACTTACTGTCTGGAAATCTGCTTGAAGTAAGGCTACTCCAGGTGACAGTGAGTTCTTGATAGATTCCATGATGTCCCAGTTCCTTTTTTCTTTGTTTAAATTGAAATGAGGAAATTGCAGAAGGCATGTTATGGTGTAGCTATGTGGCATTCTCTGTTCTCATCTCTCCTTAAAATCTCCCATCACACAGCTTTTCCCAAAGTAAGAGTTTCATTCGTGTAGGCGACGTGAGAGACTGGGTGGGCTGTGGGCTTGTTTAGCTAAGCCCTGAGGTAAAAAATGGTTTGTGAGTCCAACGACGAGGAGAATAGCAGTAACAGTGTAGGCTTTACCTACCTTCCCTTCCTCTGTTCTCATCTCTCCTTAAAATCTCCCATCACACAGCTTTTCCCAAATTAAGAGTTTCATAAAATGCATGACTTGTAAGCTCTTCTGGAAGAACCTTATGAACACTGGCAAGTCAGCAGTTGTGAGTCCAACTGGGAGCTCCCTTTGGGGAGGCGTAACATATTCTTGTCTAGTATAGCCCATACTGTGTGCTTCTTGCCACCATTTGCCTGCCTGGAGGTGACAGATTCGTTGCCATCAATTACAAATATATTTTCTTAAATGGTGATTATTTTGGGTATTTCCAAAATCCTTATGAACACTGGCAAGTCAGCCTTTTATATTGGTATTCTCTGCTGAATGTTTAAACAGAGACATTCTTTTCTTTATTTTTATTTTTTAATGCACACCTTCCCGTCTTCAAGAGTTTAAACTTTATAGCCTCATTTGTTGTGCCAGGCACAGCAGAAGAGCTTTAAGTTGATTGTTGTCAAGTGCTCAGTAATTTGATTGAGGAGATTCGAAGATTTTGAACAACAGTCTGGTTTAGTTGAATGCATCTTCTCTAAGTCATGGTAATTCTCTCCTTGCAAGTTTAACACTCTGTGAATGAAGCCATTTCATCAATATCACCCTCTCCACTTGGAGAAGAATCTGATTGAATTGATTTTAGAGACAAGAGAAGTATCCTTGAATTTTCTAATATTTCCATGCTGTGCTCTTTGCTGTCATTAATTTGCTGATTTAACCCTATACTTCTGGCTACTTGACTTCATGCCTAGCAGACACTCCTGCCCACACCAGACCCCAAGGTGCAGGCTTTGGCTTAAGTGTTTGGTATGATGGACTGTGTTATTGTCCTCCAGGGTGCGATTTCTACGATGAGGTTTCCTGTCTACATTTTGCTTTCTCCTTTCTAAGTTAGGTGCGAGGATTGAAAAGAGGACCAGAATAAAATCTGGTCTGTTCACAGTTGAAAGGGTACCTAATGCCAGCTGGTCCAAAATCAATCCAAATTTCTAATGCCGTATAACCCAGAACAAAGCCTCTGAATTTAAATATCTATTTTCCTATCACTATCAGCATACATTATTATATATAATACAAAGAAAAATTTTATATAAATCTTTTAATTTTAATTTACAATGCAATTCACATACTGTTTCTGAATTACTATTTTATTAAACTATTACAATTAGAATTTTTTTTTTATTTTCAGGGAGTAGAAAAGATATGCTTCACAAAAATGGGATTTGTTTCCTGAATAAAAACTGGTTGCAAGCTTGCTAAAGTAAATTCTAATAGCATGTAAAATGAGAAAAATAACCACCCAGAAATTCTATGATTAAGAGACAAGAAAAATTAGTTTTATATTATAAATGTGTACACACATATTTCATAAAATTAGAAGCATACTGTTTTTAAATACATTCTACATGTGCTTAAATATGAGCAAGATTTTTCCCATGGGATTACGGTCATCACTTGTTATCCATGGGGAACTGGTTCCAGGACGACCTCACATACCAAAATCTGAGGATGTTCAAATCCCTGATATAAAATGGTGTATTATTTTCAGATAACCTATACGGCCTCCTGTGTACTTTAAATCATCTCTAGATTACTTATAATATCTAATACAATCTAAATGCTATATAAATGGTTGCTATATTATATTGGTTTTTATTTGTATTGTTTTTATTGTTGTACTCTTTATTTATTAAATATTTTTGATCTGCCATTGGTTTAATCTGTAGATACAAAACTTGCAGCTATGGAAGCTGGCTGTGTATCTCTTATTTACAGAATTTTTAATAATAGAACCCTAATATTTGGGATATTTTAAAGGAACACACCTATCATATTATAAGATAAAATAATTCATATATCACTATTTCTATCATCCTTTGATATTTTCACATCTTTTAATTCCTTTTCTTTTCTGCTTATGTATATTCACTTTAATTATTTTTAATTTTTTTCTTGACATTTAGAAATCATACACCTCCATTTAAATGATTTTATGTATTAGTCTGTTCTCATGCTGTGAAGAAAGATATGCCTGAGACTGGGTAATTTACAAGGAAAAAAAGGGGTTTAATGGACTCACATGGCTGGGGAGACCTCACAATCATGGCCCAAGACAAAGAAAGAGCCAAGCGATGTCTTACATGATGGCAGGCGAGGGAGCATGTGCAAGGAGACCCCCTTTTTAAAACCATCAGATCTCCTGAAACTTATTCACTATTATGAGAACAGTACGAGAAAGACCTGCCCCCATGATTCAATTACCTCCCACTGGGTTCCTCCCACAACATGTGGGGATTATTACAATTCAAGATGAGATTTGGATGGGGACACAGAGCCAAATCATATCAGCTAATCTAGGGATTATTTTTATAACAAACTTACTAGTGTTAGCTAACATCCACAGAGAGATGCAACTTAGCTGATAGCTTAAAAGTTCTCAGCATTGAAAATAAAATATGTCTATAAACCAGAATGTAAGATAAATGCACCTCTTCATATCTTTCATGGGTACTTTTGGTACAAGCTGGGATTATCTTATTTATTAATGTTTAATTGTGTATCTTCTCTCTAAAATAAACCAATCACTTTTGACTTTTTCTGTTTGGAAGCATACTCAAATCAATTATTTAGTCCTTATTTGTTTAGCTTATTGCCATGGTCACAGTTACCCATTTTATATTGTAACACTACGATTCTTGAGTTTAAAAAAATTGATTCAAATTTTCATAAGCTCAAGTATTCCTAGGGATATTTTCATGAAGGGCATATTGAGGGCTTAATTAACAGATCTTTAGATGTCTTGGAACACGTTTTATTGCCTATACACATGAGTTAAGACTTTCCAGTTCCCTTCAAACTCTTAGATATTGTATCACAGGATTCAGTCATATCATGTTTTAAATAATAATCATGACAATGAAAATTAAAATAAGGCTAACTGTGTGGAACTGAAAACTGTCTACCGAATAGCCATACCCATTTGTACCCACAGTCTTCTTTCCAGCATCGGGCAACCACCCCTAAAATCATCAGGGATCTTCTTTGAGAGTCACCTTCCCCAGTAGTACATCTATCGTCACACCACCAGAACCTTCCAATGCTTTACTGGCCAGGTCCTCTCCCCATGCCATGGACATTATTCCAGCAATGATGCCTTAGCCTTCTGGGGTCAGCATCAGGTTTTTTCTCTCTCTTTTTTCGTTTATATAAATTTATAAGCACAAATGCAATTTTGTCATGTACACAGATTCCATAGGCATCAACTCAAGACTTTAGGAGATCCACTGCCTGAATAATGTACGTTGTACACATTAAGTATTCTCTTGTCATCCACTCATCATCCCATCCCATCATCCTTTTCAGTCTCCATTGTCTATCATTTCACACCCTACATGCATTTATAGATATCAGTTAGCTCCCACTTATATGTGAGAACGTGTGCTATTTATCTTTCTGTGTCTGAGTTGCTTTGGACCCCAAGTTCCATTCATGTTGCTGCAAAACACATGATTTCCTTTTTTATGGCTGAATAGTATTCCATTGTGTATACATAGCACATTTTCTTTATCCAGTCATCTGTTGATGGACACTTGGGTTGATTCCATATCTTTGCTATTGTGAATAGTGCTGCAATTAACATATAAATGCAGGTATCTTTTTAAATATATTGATATTTTCTCTTTCTAATGAACGGCCACTCTTACCTCCCCACTTCTTGCCTTATTTCCCTGTTCTCCTTTAGCATTAGTTGTTCAAAATTGCTCATTGTCTCAGAATTCTTTCCTCCACTTCTCTTTCAAAGTTTATACAGTAGGCAATCACTTCCACCATTGCCAACATCACCAAAAACTTCCATGCTGTTAAACACAATGGTCACGTCTAAGTCCTCATCTTAATTGCACCCAAGTCATCATTGAACACAGCTAATGGCTCCTGCACATTGAAATCTTTCATCACATAGTTTCTAGGATATCACAATGATTTTCCCCTAGCTCACTCATCTCTTCTTTTTCATATATATTTTCTTTATACTTTGTTGTACCCTCATCTCTCCAAACTCTTGATGCTAGAATGTCTCAACACTCCATCCATGAAGATCCATATCACACCAGAATCACAGATCAGCTGTTGACATTTTCCCTCAAATGTCTAGTTGGGCATCTTGTTTATACAATGGCCAGAAGGAATATCTTGATTCTTCTGTCCCAAATCTGTGGCCCCAGCTCCACGTTCTTCCTCTTCTTAGCTGATAGCAACTCCAACTTTGTTTGATAGATAAATAAGTCATGGAGCCATTTTGGTTTTCTTTCTTGCATACCCCATATCTTATCTATCAGCAAATTCTCCACTTTCAAAGCATATCCAGAATCTATCTCTCAATCTCCACCTCTATCACTCTGCTGCAGTCCAGTGTAATGTCTTCATTGGGATGCTGTCATAATCTCTTAACTGGCCTTCCTTCTTCCGGCCTTGCACTCTATCCCTATCCTGATCCATTTCCTGCATGGCAGCCATTTAATTTCCTGTTAAAATGTGCTTCAGGAAATGTCATTCCTGTATCTTCTAAATGACACTGCAGCACCTGGTCTCCTCTAGCGTCCTCATCACTGGGCCTCATGTTGTCTCCCTCGCTCACTCTCCAGCAGCCACTCTTGACTCTGTGCTATTTCTGGAACCGGGCGAGCACCAACTCCTTCCAGAGCTCTTCCCCTCCAATTCCTCTCCCTGGGATGGTCTTCCCCTAAATATCAGCAGAGCCTTTTCCTCTCCAAATCCTTTCCATTCTTTATTCAATATCACCTTCCAAGCAAGGCCTTCGTTAAATTTGTTTCAAAATTCACAACTTCTGCTTCCTGCAATTCCCTATTCTTTTTCTCTGCTTTATTTTGCTTCCCAGCACTTATCACTTTCTAGTTTTACTCCAAGTTTTGCCAATTTTCTTTGCCCCCTCCCTCCTCTCACCCATCATAATGTAAATTCTATAAGGGCAGAACACGTGTTTCTTGGATTAATTATTATATTGCCAGAAACTGAGATCAGTACCTGGCACACTCTAGGCACTTAATAAAATTATCAAATGAATTGAAGGTATGTCACAGTGTGCTGTACACGTGTTGTTCCAGCAGCGTGACAAATGTAAAGGGACAAGAAGAACATCTTTTAGAATTGTCAGTGCACTGCTGAATGTATGGACAAACCCATGTGGGGATTCCAGCAGAAATCGAAATTCCACTGACCGAGTGAAGGTGAAGCCACGTGAAGCCTGCGACTCTTCCCTTACTCACCTCCCCCACCCCTCACCTTCTGGAGGGCCTGAGTCACCTTCTCTCCTTGGCGTCTGGCTGGGGGCTGCCTGCACCAATTCAGTATGCTCAAATTGGTTTGTCAACATCCACCTCTTACATATAATCATGTTTCAGAATGTCTACTTCCTTACTTGCTTGAAATCCTAAAGAGAACACCATTTTATGTGTTAGTGTGTACTTTGAAGAATTCTTTTCCTATTCATAATGAGTACTACTTTTCTTTTTTCTGTAGACCCAGGGTATGCTGGTCACCCATCATCCAGCTTCTAATCTTTGCAGAAAGAGGAGTGGTTCATTCAGCTCTGGGCACGTGTCTAAATGGAGAGCTAGATTCTCATTATTCTCCCGGTAGTTGGTAGAATCTTTCCTTTTTTTTTCTGAGATGGAGTCTCGCTCTGTCACCAGGCTGGAGTGCAGTGGCACGATCTAGGCTCTCCGCAAGCTCCACCTCCCTGGTTCACACCATTCTCCTGCCTCAGCCTCCCGGGTAGCTGGGACTACAGGCGCCCGCCACCATGCCTGGCTAATTTTTTCGTATTTTTAGTAGAGACGGGGTTTCACCGTGTTAGCCAGGATGGTCTCGATCTCCTGACCTCGTGATCCGCCTACCTCGGCCTCCCAAAGTGCTGAGATTACAGGTGTGAGCCACTGTGCGTGGCCCAGAATCTTTCCTTTACATTTAAAGTCAAAATCTGGTAGTGTTTGAGGCTTCTGGTCCAGTTCCTGATTTCACTCATTCATTTATTTTGTGTTGATCTGACAGAGGAGGACATAGTTCCTCTTGTGCTCTGCAAGAAAGTGAGAAATTCATTGTTTAAGTGTCTGAAAGTATTCATTTTTTTCCATATAGAAAAGAGTGAATGAACAACTACAGTCTTCAGATTGCAAAAACATATCAAACCTATTTATCTTTTTGCTTGTCTTCAAAATCTGGAATATAAAATACCATGACATAGTTACTTTTATCCCTGGAGTTGTTCTGTGAATTGGATTTTTGTATGAAGAACTGATGCATAAAAACATGGATTTATGGAGACAAAAGGATATAGAATCTGAAGAAGAGAAAAGCAACTTTCTTCTTTTTTTTGGAACTTAAGATGTTTTATTTTCTTGTTATTTTCCCCTTATAGCCTCCTCAGCTGTGAGCAAAAACACTACTCCTCTGTATGGGTCATGCATACACTGTCATTTGGCCCCTCTCTCTGAATTTGAGGACTCTATAAGTCATTATATCCTTTTGTTCCCATTCTGTGATGATATTCACACCCCTGCAGCAACTTGCAAGGGATCAAATCTTCTATATTAAAACTAGGTGGGAAAAAAACAAAACAAAACAAAACTAGGTGGAAAACCTCCAAGGTATCTTAGAGAAAAGCAGCAGCAGAAGGAAAAGACTTGGTCAGGTCAGGAGGAACGGCCCAGGAGAGGAAGAGGCTGCTGTCATCACCCTAGCCTTTTGAGGCATCTTCACCATAGCCTCCTAGTCTCCTCTTTACAATTCTGGTGCAAAGCAGACAAAATCTCTTTCTTTTTTGCAGGTTATCTCTAGCACATATTTGATGCAAAGAGAACAAGAAAGACACTGAAAAGTATATAAAATAACTTACATTAAAAATATAAATTTTGATTTGACCCTAAACTCACATACAAGGTTCCTGGGCTCTGTGCCATTGGGTGTATTCTCTTTAGATAATCATGCTTAAATCTCCAAAGCTTCATATAGCTCTTTGCTTCTCAACTTCTACTCTGCTTTTAAAATAATTATGGGTACACAATAGTTGTATACATTTGTAGGGTACATGTGACATTTTGATACAAACATACAATGTGCGATGATCAAATCTAGGTAACACGGATATCCATCACCTCAATTGTTTATCATTATTTTGTGTTTGGTGCATTCCAGATTCACTCTTCTAGTTATTAATATTTTGAAATATACAATAAATTATTGTTAACTATAGATGCCCTATTGTGCAGACTCTTCTATTTCATTGGAGAAAATAAAATTGGAATCAGTGTGTTCAATCAAGAGTGAACCAATAATTCATCTCTGTATCAGGAATTGTATTATATGTAAATATATTAATGATTTTCCTCCTAAAATCAATTGTTTTTACTATACCAAATATATATTAGGTTTTCTTTTAGATCAAACTTTTCACTAAGGAAATAGTGGTTCAACTATCTTTTTCTATCATTAGCAAACTACACGCAACATTTCTTCAGCAGGTGAAAAACTATGTTAGGGTTTTTATCTCTTATGGGACACTTTTGGAAACTCATCCCAGTTTGAAACAAAACACCAGGGAAGTGTGCTGAGCACTCTGAGGTATACCCCAAAGCACAGTTGCCATGATCGTGATCTTGTCTGTTCATATTAACCCTCCCTGGAATATTTCTGTGAAGCCACAGCAAAAAAACACACTTGAGACAGGAGCACATTTTAAAAGCAAAAATCAAAAGCTGGAGCAGTCCTTGGGGCTTGATTTTACGGCAGATGACATTAAAATGGTACTTTGTGTGCATAGGGCAAGGGAGAGGTGGCCTCGCCAATCACATAGCCCCACAGGGCTCAGCATTGGCATGACTGCTGTTATTCCACCAATATGCAAGAGTAAGACCCCAGACCTGCAGATGTGGTTTCAGATATCTCACCAATAATTCTAAGCACTGACTATTAGAAAGTGATTAACAACTCGATGTGCTTTCATCTCAAGACTGTTATTTTCTCTTCCTCGCAGGGACAAAGCCCAGGCAGCTGTACCCTGTTATTTATGAAGCTGTGGTAAAGTAGCTGGAGATTTTGCCGTCTTAATCGGCTCCATTTCCATGAAATAATAAATGCATGGGGGAAATTTTAGAAAAGAGAGGAAGAAAAATAATACCACAATCCAAAGCCTATGGCGTTAAGCAAATCTTCACTTCTCAAACGTTTAATTCATAAAGAGCAACAGGTGGCAGAAAAGTGTATTCACACACACATATATGTGTACACAAAGACCCACATGCATAATCAAAGGCAGTTATTTTGTCTTGGGGTACATATACATATACATACCCGACTCTGTCTCTTTCTATATATACATATACAGTCATTCATCACTTAGTGAAGAGGATACCTCTGCAAAATGTCTCTGTAGTTGATTTCATCATTGTGTAAACATCTTACAGTGCATTTACTTAGGTAGTTGGACTTAGGTAGCATGGCCCACCACGTACCTAGGCTATGTAGCATGGTCTGTTGCTGCTAGGCTACAAAGCTTCACAGCAGGTAACTGCATTGAGCACTATAGGCAATTGTAATACAATGGCAAGTATTTGCATATCTAAACATATCTAAACATAGAAAAAACACAGTAAACATACGGTGTGATAATCTTTTGGGGCCACTTTCTATATGCAATTCCTCCTTTGCTAAAGCATTGTTAACTGGCACATGCCTGTATAATGTATGTGTGCTTTGTCTCATTTTTTATATTTTCAATTTGTATAGGCTAATATAGAAAAGGTGGATTTAGAGAGTTGGTACCATGAATACATAGGCAAAATGTCACACCCTTCCTTTTAATACGTGTTTCATTTAAGGGGCCAAAAAAGTAAGAAAAAACGATGTGTCCGGAGAGGGTGGTATCAGAGATGAGCGAGATGCTATAGACAGAGTGGTATCTTATTTAGTTGAAAGTGTAGTTCTATGCATGAAAACCCAAAATATTTGAAATGTTTTCATATGAGAAAGGAGAATTTCTTCGTTCAAAATAAGATTTTTGTTTGTTAAAACTTTAAAGTTAATTTGATGTTATTTGGCAATTTTTTTTTTTTTTTGAGATGGAGTCTCATTCCATAGCCCAAGCTGGAGTGCAGTGGCACAATCTTGGCTCACTGCAACCTTTGCCTCTGGAGCTCAACTGATTCTCCTGCCTCAGCCTCCCAAGTAGCTGGGACTAGAGGCGTGCGCCAATACACTTGGTTAATTTTTTTTTTTTTTGCATTTTTAGTAGAAATGGGGTTTCACCATGTTGCCCTGTGTGGTCTCGAACCCCTGAACCCCTGAGCTCAGGTGATCCACCTGCTTTGGCCTCCCAAAGTGCTGGGATTATAGGCGTGAGCCACCATGCCCGACCTGGCAAAACTTTTTGAGAAGCTTGACACCCACATCCTCTAGTCTCTTTCCCTGCAGGTGCGTGGATACATGTGTGCATGTCTGGGCATATGCATGTGTTTGTATTTATTGTCAGCAGTGTTCAGAAATCCTTTAGCCCTGTTCTCCTTGTTATTCCATTCATATTTTCATGTCTAAGAAGGAAAACGTGGGGAGCAGAGGCCTGGGAGTGGGGAGGAGTCATGAGACCATGAGGAAGCCCGTTAGGAAAATGCTCTTGTGATCCTTGCAGCATTTTGACTGTGCACCAAGTCCCTGGAATTTCTGACTCTAATTGAAGAGACCTAGCTTTAGGGTCAGAGGCTTTGATTTGATTACCATAGAATAAGGGATAAAGAAATTGGGAGTTCAATAAACGTTTGCTTGCCTCTCTATTCTTTTATTAATCTAGATTTTGTTAATCATAGAATGATGGAAGAGGTAAAGAGATTTTTTCCTTTCTTCTCTACAACCTTCTTTGTTTTCACTGTTTTCATAAACATTTAATTTGGAAAAAATTCAGACATAAATGTACCATAAGAATAGTAAATGGTCATCTGTGCCCACCTTGGTTCAACAATTGAGGGCATTCTATAAAAAGTGCTCTGTATGCATATCTCTATCAACCTATCTCTATCTGTCTATCTGCATGGAGCTAATACCCTCTAAACCAAGGAACCAATTAAGCTGCACAAATCACACCCCATTTTGTTATTAGAATTATTACTAATTTATTCTAGACTAGCCACCCTACTATTTAATTTCAAGAGTTTGAATTTGGGGCATGTAGCGTTTGTAGATGCTGAGCTCATTTGAGTGCTTCCTTGGTGGGGCCACTGACTGCTCGTCTATCCCCGGATTTTTCTGTAACTGCTAAGTGTGGCTCAAAGGCTTGACGAGAATCAGACTTAAATTTTAAGTGATACTTCATAAGGAATGCCATGCACTTCATTATGTACATATTTTAAGAACTGAGTTAAACCCCTGATTTTTAAGACTAGAAAACATGTGGTGACTCACTGTAATCATACTCTTAGTTGTGACTTTTAGTAAATATCAGAGCAGCAAGATCAACTTAAGCACTTCCTCCTTAAAGTGAATCCCTACACAAAGCGGTCTGTGGAGCCTCGATTCCCTTACTTCAGGGGAGCTGTGGCAGCTTTTGCTTCTTCGCTTGCCGATTCTGTCTTTGCTTCCCCAGCCTGACCATCCAGAGCAAGGCGGTCACAAGAGCTTTTCAGTACAGTCGCACCTTCCCAAGTTTGTAGATATTAGGGGTAGGACAGCCTGCAAAACAGTGATTTCTAAACATGTTGTTTCCTCTTTAATTCCTTTTTATTTTTTAAAATAACATGTGTTGTGCATATTTGAGGTTTACCACGTGATGTTATGTTATACATATAGATAGGAAAGTGGTTATTATGGTGAAGTAGATGGACATATCTATCATCTCATATAGTTATTTTTTTGGTAACAAGAAAGGCTAAACTCCACTTATTTAACAAAAATTCCCAATACAGCATAATTTTATTAACTTTAGTCCTTACATGGTACATTAGATCTCTAAACTTGATCTGGTTTGAACTGCTAAATTCATACTAACTCCTCTGGCTAAACCAAAGGCTCTTTAACTCCAGCAAGCATCAGAATCCCCCGGAGGGCTCCTTAAAATGCAGATGCTGGGCCCCACCCCAGCGGTCTCAATTCTGTAGGTATGCAGAAGGGCCTGAGAATGTCTATGTCTACCAAGTCTCTATGTGAGGATGCTGTTGGCCCAGGGGCCACACGTTGAAATCACTGAGCTAAAGGATACACATTCTCACAATGGAATTCCCCAGGAATTCCATTTAGGCCAATTTTATGTGTTAACAATTTAGTGTTAACAATTATGTGTTAACAATCTGAATTATGTGTTAACAATTTGAATAAATCAGAAGTGGAGCAAGCTCAGGATTTGGTTCTAAGACCTGTACTTACATTTATGAGTTTCCACTCCACATTTAACTTCCTACTTTAATCTGCTTTCTTACTTGTTAAATGAAAATGCTAATACCAGATTATCTCATAGACTGCAATATATAATAGATCAACTGAGGTAATGTACAGGAAACCGCTTTTCAAACTGTAATCAGCTACATTCCTTAAAACACCACTGAGGTACCGGCTTCTAGATGTCACAGCTCTGCGAAACATCCTGGGAGCAAACCCAGAAATGATTAAGTGTGAGAAGAGAGAAAAATCAGATTTTACTTTCTTCCCAGTCATAGTGATAGAAAATATTAATGAATATTAACAGATGGTAAGACACAAGAGGAGAAAACATTTAGGCTGGCTATGACAGTTGACCTACATTTTTCTCAGTATTGAAATGATTCCCTGGATGTAAATTCATGATCTTTGAAGAATCCAAGAATTCTCATCGCTTACACCTTTATGTGACTATTCGTTCTGAAATGCTGACAAGCAGAATGTTGGCCCATGGAGGCCAGGCTTCAGAGCTGGGCAGACCCAACTTCACCTTCCATTCCCACTGTTCATGCAGTACACAAGCCAGGTACTGTGTTGGTCCATTTTGTGTTGCTACAAAGGAATACTTGAAACTGGGTAATTTGTAAAGAAAAGAGGTTCATTTGACTCATGGTTCTTCAGGGTACACAAGAAGAGTGGTGCCAGCATCTGCTCAACTGCTGGGGAGGCCTCGGGAAGCTTTTACCAGGATGGAGGAAGGTGAACAGGGAGCAGGCATGTCATGTGGCAATAGAGAGTGAGAAGAAGAGGGCAGGAAGGGAGAGAGGGAAAGAGTGAGAGAGCAGGCAAGTGAGCAACAGAGACAGAGGAGAAGGTGCCAGGCTCTTTAAACAACCAGATCTCTCATGAACCAACAGATGGAGAACCCATTCATTAGTGCCAGGAGGCCGTTCATGAAGGATCCACCTGTATGACCCAAAGCTTCACACTCAGTCCCACCTCCAGCATCGGGGATGACATTTCAACGTGAGATGTGGAGGGGATAAACATCCAAACTTTGGTACCGACCTTTGCAAGCCTTCCTTCAAAATTTCCTAATCCTCTCTAGAGGCTAGGTGATTTTCTTTGGTGAAAGTACATAGCAGATGACCTAGCGCGGGACGAGTATTCGAAGGCACTCCATGGAAATGTTTTTGTTCTATGATGTTAGAAGAATAGATGATAGTACTTTTTGTGGCATGGATAAAGTTCATTACATGAAATATATCAAGCGAGCCAAGAAAAATCTAGGTACTGATTATATTTATAGATCTTGAAGCAACTGTGATGTTTCATAAACATTTAGAATTATTTATATTGCCCCCCTCTAAGTTCAATTTTTATGCTATTATGATTTATGCTGCTCATGTTTTCTCATTAAGGGGTTTTCTGACTTCACTCTGAACAACTCTTCCCAGACTGACTAGGCCATAAAATACGGGACTCATTTTCTTTAATTTATCGTTTACGGTCTGGATAATCCTCTGTGTATCTCATCGTGATCGACTGCCGTTCCAGCAGAGCAGCCACTCTGAGGGTCTTGGCAGAGCCTGAGATTCTAGGAAATTTGGAGCCCTTGGCTGCCTTGAACACTGACCGTCCTTACATTTACACAGACCTAGGCACACGTTTGAGGCATATCAACCAAAATTTGTTACTTGCCTTTATTTGCCCAACCTTGCCACCGAGTAGAAGCCAAAATTTGAGGTCCCTCAGGCTTGGGTTATTCTCTTAACTTGCTCCTTTCGTTCAAGGATTGGCAAAATTTCACATCTAAGGGCATGCATTCCTTCCCATGTGTTGTCATGACCAGGCTTATTGGTGGCTACTTTTCCCCTTTGTTTTCTGTGGTCTGTCAAGCACATTGCATCCTGAAATAAAGCCACAGCTGATGGCAGAGGTAAAAACTATGAAAAGTGAATGACATGAAAAAGACTTAAGAAAAAGGAGGGACTCCAGGAAGTGCAGAAATAGCTAATGAAAAATCAGAGACCTCTGTCTAGACCATTAGATATAAAAGTCCAAAATATCAATAACTTAAAGCTAGTTTTAAATAAAAAATAATCCAATTCAGTAGCTTTTCTCTTCTAATAGCCTTGATTATGTTTCAATATAACATTTCAAAATTATAGTTTGGAGTTTCAAAGCTTTAAAAAAAGTCAGCATTTGTTGAGGGCAATAAATGAATTAGTTGTTTAGTCTTGTTTTTGACATATAATGAAATAACTCATTGAACAAGTTCCTCCTGAAAAAGTTACTTAGAGAAGAATCAGTGGACTCAAAAGTAGAGTTTCATTTTGTGTACAGATCATGGCACCTGTAATATGTCTCACTTTCTATCATTTGAGAAAATGGGAAACAAGAAGAAGCAGTAAGCTCATTTAAAGCAAAGGAAGAAAGAGTGGGTGATTCAGGCATTTTACCCTGAAATTTATCAATCCGTGGGCAGCCTGATGGGGAGTCCTGAAGGAGGAACCATTTACACGGAGAGATTTATCGAGCCAGCCACCGCGGCATGTGTAGGAGCTAATGAAGATGCTAAGAGGAAAGAATTAGCTTCAGGACCAGAGAGTGGAGCTCATTTCAGGCAAGAAACCAAGTTCCATTAAAAGCAGAAAATTGATGATATTTTAAGTTCAAAAATTGGAGTTGTTGATATTTGAGATGTAAATCAATCGACAGTACAAGATGGAGTTTGACTGTAACTAGTCAAAAATTTAAGAATGGAATGTGTAAAATGTTAAATGCAGAAAATGGATGATATTTTAACTTCAAAAATTGGAGTTGTTGATATTTGGGATGTAAGTCAATCGACAGTACAAGATGGAGTTTGACTGTAACTAGTCAAAAATTTAAGAATGGAATGTGTAAAATGTTTCAGCAGGTTACTGACAGTGAATTCCATGCACATCTGGAATGTCGATTGCAGGAGGCAGAAGTATTGCCCACACCTCTGGCATCCCAGCATCCTATGGGTCCTACTTCTGTTTTCCAAGGCAAAAGCTCTGCAGAACATTCAAAAAAAAGAACTGCAACACCCTAGTTCACAGTTGTTACCTTCCAGCTCTGCAGAGCTGTGACCAGTTTGCATGTGTGAGCTTGTGTTTCTGCATTTGTTTTTTAAATTTTTTAAAAAATTATGGATATGTAATCATTGCACATATTTATGTACATATGGTATTTTGATAAAAGCATACAATGGATAATGTTCAAATAAGGGTAACTGGGGTATCCATCACTTCGAGAATTCATCATTTCTTTTTGTTAGGAACGTTCGAATTCCACTATTTTAGTTATTTTGAAAGACACAATAAATTTTTAACTATAGTCTCCCTGCTCGGTTACTAAATACTAGATCTTATTCTTTCTATTTTACTGCATTTTTGAACAGAAAAATTGTTCTCAGTGACTACTTTGCTGAATGATAATAGTCTTGACCTTTCAAACCATGCTTTATTCAGCTAATTTTTCTTTATTTTTTCAAACTCAGTAGTTTGGGCAATTGTGTTACAGTAACCTTTTTGGGGGCTACTGTTTTATGATTAAGATAATTTCTCTGTGGTGAGGTTTCTAATTAAATCATTCAAGAAGCAGTCATCGAGTGCTCTCTGTGTTCCGGGTGCCGCTTCCTCCCAATTAGCTGCACTGAAGATGAGGATTGTGGGAAACGAGGCAGCATGTGGGGCCGGAGATGCTGACTCCCAGGTCCACCTCCAAGCCTTGCTGGCAGGTGAGCAACTCCACTTGAGAGGGCCAAGGGGAAAGGGTTTTCTTGGCAGAGGTAGGTTTCAATCAGTGTCAGCATTGGCAACATAACATAAGCTCTAGGGGGACTTCTGCTGTTGAATTATTCCTTAGGGATAAATACCCAAGAGTTGGATTAATGGTTCAAAAATTAATAACTTCCTCTTAGCTCTTGAATTGTATTATGTTTTCCAAAATTGTACCAATTTTCAACATTATTTAGAAGGAATTACTGCGGTTCTGTTGTCTCATTTTGGATTAAGTCCTAACATGTATTTAGATTTATGTTAATTTAATAGGTATAAAATTGAATTTCTTTGTTGCTTAAATTTCTATGCCTTCGTTACAAATGTTCTTGGACATTTTCCATGTGTTTCTTTATTGTTTCTATTTCCTGATTTGTGATGGTTCCACTCATAATAATTACTCATTTATCTATTGGAATTTTGGTAATTTTCTTGCAATTTTAGAAGCATTATTATTATGAAAATGATACTTGCTAATTGTAAAACAACAAATACATACAGAGAAGCATAAATAAAAGGTGAGATGCTTCCATTCTAAAGAGACCTGATGCTGTTTATGAGTGAACAAGAATACAGACACACTCGTTTCCTGAGGATAGCAGGAAATAAGGGAGAATGATTTAAAAGTCCTACTTCCTAGTTAACCACTCTGAAGTGGTAACAATTTGGGTTACCAATTTTGCAAATAATTGTCCATTTTGTTTTTGTGTCCTTTTTATGGAGTTTGTTTTTTTCTATACAATAGTCACTTATTTGTTATAAAATCTATCAAAAACACTTGAAAGTGACTTGGATTGGAAGTTCTATGGGATCATTGCACAGCCATGCTCTATTGATGTCTGACAGAGTCTTATTTGACTAAAGAAATGTGACTAGAAGTGGTGTTGCAATATTCAATTAGAAGCTTTCAGACATTGTGCGGTTCTACCATGTTCTCTTTTCTTTTTCCATGGCATTGGAAATATCTTCACAGGGCCTACTCCTTCAACCGGACTGTCAGATAAAGACTAGCAGAATAGCACCCAGCCGCTCTGTGATGTACATGTAGCAGGAGGGAGAAATACATGTTTTGCTTCTAGAAGTCATTGAGTTTTTGGGGATCGTTTATTAGCACCATGTAACTTAGTCTAAGCTGCCTGATAAAGTCACATTCCTTCTAAATGGCGTTTTGTAATTCCTAAGTTTCTTTTTCATTGCTATGCATTTGTGTTGCTTTGTAAACGACATGCCTTGTTTTATTCTGTTTTCTTCTGGACCATTGTTTATACAGTGCAATGATTTGCACTTACCTATTTTTTATGTTTCAAAACCAAACATCTGGACTATGAACAATATTTGTCAGTTCCTCATTTCTTCCATAGTGTCCCTAGGTGGTCGCTATTCCTTACATGCCTAAGAGGTACTAAACTTAAGTCTAACAGACCCTTTGTTTGAGCACCAACAGTATACTGTACATCTCAGCCTGGATTTTTATAAGTTCGTCAGTGAACTATAAAAAATGAATTATTGATGTTACTCTTCAATACTATTATCTGCCCAGGTCTTCTATCCTAGGTAACAGCAGTGGCAGCACAGTCACTTAAGCCTTGAATGCAGGGGCTCTCCTTTGTCCTCTCGTCTGCTTGCCATTGAGCCTTACTTCCTCCACTTTCTACCTCACTAAAACAGGCCGCCATCTCTACATCTACACGGTGGCTGCCTTGTTTCAGTCTCTTATCTTTAATCACTTACATAGCTATTTTCTTCTCAGCTATCTCTAACCTTTTTTTTTTTTACATCATTACCAAAGTGATTTATCTACAGCTCATTTTTTATTACTTTCATTTATCTTCTATAGTTTGCCATTGTTTCCAGGATAAAGTCAGTGAATTGTATTTTGTGCTAATTGACAAGAGCATTTCAGTTTTGTGATTGCATTCCCTATTATTTGAGGTTCAGTAGACTTAACAGTGAAAAACAGGCATGGCATGGCCTATTTGCCTAGCACGGTGCTATCTCCTTGGGAGTTAGCCCAAGCAGTTGGGGTATGCAATATCATGAGAAATAAATTGTGATTTCTCCTGGCTGCCCATGACAACGCAACACTTGGCTAAAACAGTTGGTATTGACCTAGTGCCATATGCCTTTCATGGGTTATGATACACAGTTCTTAGTCACAAGAAATTATGAACCCTGAAACACTCACTGTTGCCTCAAATTCCCACTGAAATGCTCTTGTATCTCTTGGGAGTCACTAACAACAGCTTGCCATGATTAACATGCACACAGGATTGGAAGGCTGCCCTCCTCCTCCTGGAAGGGCAAAAATATAATTGTAGACTTCAGGGATTGACCACATTATGATTTGTAAGACCTCCCATGATACAACTAATATTTACTTATCCTGCCTTATTCCAATCATTCTGCCTTTTAATTCAGCAATATTAAATTGCCTAGAATTAAATGTTTTTTGCTCCTATCTCCTCGCCTTGTGCCATTACGTGAACTTTCCTTTTTACTTAGGATACCATTCCTTCTCTTATCTGTCTGGTAAATGCCTCATCATACATCAGTTTAGTGCAAAGACCAGGTATCACACACCACACCCCCCCCCCGATTCCCCTGAAGCATGATAATCTCTATACGCCTTCTGTATTTATTATACATTGTACCTAAACCTGTGCCACAGGTATCACGGTGTATTTTGCATAGTTATCCACATATTTATCTCCTTGATCAGGTTATGGACTCCTTTAAGAAAAGCTATTTGGTTTTATTCATCTTGTCCAAATACGCACTCAATAAATGCTTGCTGTTTAAAAGAAGAATGAGGGCAAAAATAGGGAAGCTGTTGGCCTCTATATTGAAAAACTCAAATAAAAACCATTTCTATATTGTTAAAATGCTCTAAAAATATCTACCAGGTCCACATAGTAGTTCTGATAATCAAAGGGAAGTTACCTAATGAAAACAGCTGACTAGTTATAAAGGAAGTACCATTTATCATTTGCCAATCTTTTGACTTTTATTATGAAAATGTTAAGCACATAGAAAAATATAGAGTATAATAATGTACACACTCATATGCAGATTTAAGAATTGATAGTTTTTTTCCATAAGCGCTGTATTTTTGCTGAAATACTTTAAAATAAGTTCTATTACGTCTCTTTAGTTGTTGAATTGGTTAGGTCCCATTGGTTGATGGTATTCTTGAATTCTTCAGTGTTCAAGCTTATTTTCTGTCTAGTTGTTCTATCAGTTGTTGACACAGGAGTTGCTGTTTTCTGTTACAGTAATGGATTTGTCCATTTTCGGTTTTGTTTTATGCATTTTGCATCTCTTTTGTTCACTGCATACACATTTAAGATTGCTATGACTTCTTGGTACATCAGTCCTTTTTTCATTATATGTATCCCCATTGTGTCGGCTAAACTTTATTTTCTGAAATCTACTTTATTTGATATTATATAATGAATCTTACTTTCCTTTGATTAATGTTTGTCTGAGAGTTTCTTTTCCATGCTTTTGCTTAAAACCTGTTTGGATTGTTAGCATTTGAAGTCAGTTTTTTAAGGTCAACACACATGTTAAAACTTTTGTGAGGCCAGGCACGGTGGCTCACACCTGGAATCCCAGCACTTTGGGAGGCTGATTTGGGAGGATCGCTTGAGTCTAGGAGTTGGAGACCAGCCTGAGTAACATAGGGAAACTCCATCTCTACAATTAAAAAAAAAAAATAGTTGGGCATGGAGGCATATGCCTGTGGTTCCAGCTCTGTGTGAGGCTTGAGGTGAGAGGATCTACTTGAGTCTGGAGGTTGAGGCTTCAGGAGCTATGATTGCACCATTGCACTCCAGTCTGGGTGACAGAGTAATACCTCATCTCAAACAGACAAACACTTTTACAACATCTTATATAAGAAATAGTTTAGCTATCACTGTATAACATAGAGATATTCCTGAGGCTGTGTTCATTTTCTTCTGATTTTTTAAAAAGTATAGCTTCTATCTGTTGTTCAGACTATAATTTCTATTTTTCTATTTTTATTTTACTAATTCTTTCTTCTGTCCCCTCCATTCTGCTATTGAGCTCATTAACTGAGTATTTTCTTTTGTTTATTGTATTATTTAGTTATAAAATCTCCATTTCACTCTATTTTACATCTTCTATTTCTTTGTTGAGATTTTGAATTTTAAAAGTTTATTTAAGCATGTTTGTAATTGTTTGTCAAAGCATGTTTATGATAGCTGCTGTAAAATCTTTGTCAGATGCTTCTAACATCTCATCATCTTGGTGTTGGCAATGATGAATTCTTTTTTTCATTTAGCTTTATTTCTTATGTTTCTTGGCATGATGAGTAATTTCTAACTGAAATTAGACATTTTCATATTATGTTACGAGCATCTGAATCTCATTTAAATGTTCTGTTTTAGATGTCTTTGTTTGGCACTGCCTCACTACTGCCACGTGGACAAAGGTGTTCAGGTTCCTCCTTCAGTTCCCCCCGACATCTGAGGGAGAATTCCCTTTACTGCTGAATGCGAGATCTTGCTCCCCATGTGATCTTCACTCACAATGTCTTGAGAGTAGTCTAGTTACTATTGGATGATGGGGAAAGTTTAGACTCCTCACGAGTCCTCCTCTGGCACCACCCTGGCGGAGAAGGGAATAGAAATTCAGGTTCCCCATGTGATACCCACTAACCTCCTCAGGGTAGAGGCAGCTCACTAACTGACCTTCTCTGACTTGACCTTGCAATGGATGTTGGAGTAGTTCATTATAGTCTTGCTAGGGTGGCAGTTTAAACTCCATACTCGGCCTTGCAGCATGGATGAAGATAGTGTCATCGTTTTGTTCCATGGTTTCCTTGCTTATTATGCAAAAGTTTTCCATCTTGCTCTCTTTCCCCTTTCCTACACCTTTGGCTAGAGAGAGCAGAGCTTTTATTGGTGCTGTCTTTGTTCATGTCTCTTGGACTTCTTCAGCTCCAAGTCTGGGATATATGAGACGAAAAGAAAACCTAGAGAACTTACTGCCATGTAGTTGCTTGGATCCCAACATCTCTGGACAACCTGCCTTCTTCTCTACACCTCTAAACACAGAATTTTCCTATGTTTATTTTATATATAATGTCCAGGAATTTTAGCTGTACTTCAAGTTAGTTGAGACTACGTTTAGTTGTGTAGGAGGAACATAAAAAACTGTGACTGCTCCATTTTTCTGGAAACAGAAGCCTCTTCTCTCCTTTCTTTTTAATTTACCGAAGAATCTTGCTATGCTGAAAAGCAAGGAAACTCTCAAAACCAGACAGGGTGCAGACAAAGGGAAACAGGAGCTAGGTTGCAGGAGAATCTATGGGGCAAAGCAGGGACAGTTAGGATATCAAGGAAAAGAAGGCAATTGTGATCAATGGAGAAACAATAAAAAGATTCCATCTGTGAGTGATTGAGTGCATTCCTTAATTCTATAATTATATTCACAAAATAGAAAGTCATACATATACACGAAATCAAGATTGTATTTGACATGATTGGAGGCGACTACACTGACTCATTTCTTTGAAAATGTATAAAGGAAAGAAATTAGCACTAAACTGCTTTTCCAATACAACTATATTTCAAGGTAACCAAAAAGGTTAATTTCTTGGCCAAAAGCTCTTGATATAAATATAAAAGGAATTATTGAATATAGTAATGCCCACTTTACAAATCCTAATGTAATAATTGATTCAAGTAGTCAGCATCAGGGGGCGATAGGATCATTCTGTGAAAGTTTGTCAGAAAATGGAATGTTCACATTGTGCAAAATTAACATTTCACATATCATTTTCTCATCCTGAGGGATGCAACACAACTTCAATGGAGAGATCTGCCTGTTAGTGGCTTAACCAGAGATTAATCTCAGCATCAGTACTAGTGACCTTATGCCACCATGTGTGCACTCTGATGTGATATAAATGAAGTATTTAGCACCACCTGTGAAATACTCTTTCTAAAATCTATAGCCTGATCTAGTCAAGCCTTTAGATGTAATTTTCAGTTGACAATATAGGTAAAAGACAGGAGAACAAGTTAAATGACATCAGGATGAAATCAGAAAAATCCCGTGGGTGGGTCATTGTGTAGCACAGATAGGTGGTCTTTTCAGCAACTCTGTATATTGGGTAGGAGGATAGTGCTATTTATGAGAGCTTCTGTAAAGCTTGTTCAAAGTGTTTCAGTGGCTTTTAAATACTCATTTTGACCATAGTAATATACTCTCAAGGATAAAAGAACCAGTGATGCAAGACATTCAATATTTCCTGATAATCATCTTTATGTAGAATTGATCTCCATAAAGAAGAAAGGTGAGATCATGAAACTATTATGCCCTCCCTTTAGAGTCTAGAAAACATACTTTGGAAAATCACAGAATTAATTTTCAAAGGGATACTTTAGGACTCGTTTCTTTTCTTATCCTGGGTGAGATGTCTTGATACGCAAATGATCAGAAGATGCAAATTCTGAAGAATTCCAGCGCTGCCATTCACTGTTTCAGAGGTAACTGAGTCAACATGCCAGAGAGCACAGGTGCTGGGTGCAAACTCCCCGGATCGAACCCCAGCTCCCAGGTGTTAACTGTGCCCTTTGGCAATTTACTAAATCTCTTTATGCTCCAGTTATTCAAGCATAAAATGGAGATAATAATAGTACAAATATCATAGAGTATATTGAGAATTAATAATATATGTAAAGTAGTTAGAAAAAGACTGCCACAGATGATGACAATTTTCATTAATATTTCTGTCAGCACCAACCCTACAATTGAGTCAGGCCAGACAAAATTTATCTAAAATGGACCCTCTACGCTCACGTTCAAGCCCTTCTTCTTCCCAAAGAGGCCTGAGACTATGCTATTGATGTTCAGCACATCCTTAGGGCTCAGCTCAAATGTTAGTCCCTTTCTGAAGTCATCTGTGCTACCTTCATCTGGAAAGTGATCGTACTTTAGCTCATGCATAAGGATTTGTTACTACCTCTTTTATGATATTCATGCAGTTTCATTTGGTGTTGTAGTTATCTCACTTAGCATGCCTTATGTGGTGGGAGCAATTTGATTTAATCTTTAATTCATTGGATTCTTTCAACAACACTGCTGCTTCTTTTTCTTACTCATCCCTTTTGTATTTGGGGGAAGCTGTGGCACAGAGAAGTTCTCTAATATGCCCAAAGTCATTGCTTAGAAAGGTTGGAGCTGGGATTTGAACCCAGTCTATTGTGGCTGTTGAGCAGAGAACTGCACTATACAGGAATCCTGAAGCTAGGGACAGTCCTAGAGAGGATAATCAGGTAACAGTAGCAAAGCTATCTCCACTCCACCTCCACTCCTTTCAGCCACACAAATAAGCATGCTCTAAGGTAGGACAATGAGGAAGCTGCTGACATGCTTCAAAGCCTGTGTCCCCTTCTCTGTGTTGGGGAAACTGTTTGACCCAATCGCTTCCCACAGGTGCCACACAAAAAAGACGTGGTCAGAGCCATCAACTTTATGACAGTTCCTGGCCCTCACCCAGCATATTTACCTTTCTCTCCTCAGTTCAACCTGTGCTGTGTTGGAGAACATCTTACCTAGGAAGTCCTATTTGAACATAATTGTGCAGCAGCAAATGTGAACTTGAAGTAAAATCTTGTATCAAGTGAGCCCTGAAATGCAAAGCGAGACTTATTTATTCGAAATTCTCAAGCCAAAGTGATAAGAGAAGCACACACCTTGCAGGTTAGATCCCAGGTGACCTAACTGAAAAAAGCAGCTGAGCTTTGTTGATGCATAAATCTTGGCTGTTACTTTCTTCTGTTTCTAAGTGATGGATTCAGCATTTGGCATTATGTTTGCCTTGTTTGCTAAGTAACTTCATCAATCGCTTTTCATTTGTTAAAAAGTTCAACAATCAAAACAGATGACAGGTAGGTAAAATGAATTCCTCTCATAGATTTTTGGAAGTCTAATTAGATGGATACTTTCAGCTGTTGTTAGAATTCAAGGACACTGACATTTTTAATTGAGAAACAAAATCAATTGTATTGGAAATATTTTCCAGGTCTTTGATAAATTATGGGCTGTCCTCACTTGACAACTACGTACAATAGAAAGTGGGGAAAAGTTTAATTCACTAGCAAAGTGTAATTCACATGATTCCCTCTATGTAATTTTATACAAAGCCACGTTGAAAATCATATTGGGCTTGGCTCCTTGTTTTACTTGGTTAATGAAATCTCACTCACGTGGATTGTTTCACAGGTGAATAGTGTTCACCTGGGACCACATGATTTCAGTCAATCTGTCTGATGATTGACTGGCCTTTACCCAACAATCCTGGTACTGAGTATGTCTGATAACTCAGACTTCCCTCCACTGGCTTCCCTCCCAGTGCATGAATTTTTAATTAAGTGAATTATTTATTCACAAACTTGTATTGAAGATACTGATACTATCACCGATTATCAGCAATACTGTGGGTACCTATGTGAACTTTGCTGCTTTGTCATGGTTCAACACAGCATTCCACGTCAGGGTCACATGTTCTGTGCCCGCATGTCAGGACCCTGGTGAGCATCACTACCTTCTTGCTCACTGATCTCCTGCCCCACTGGCCTGCTTGGCCACACTTGCTGTTTTCTCTCCCTGGAGCCCTCTGGTGCTTCTTTCTTCTGTAACTATTTTATCCATCGAGCTCCCATAGATCCCACATACAAGCAGGGGTGTTCAGCACCACAGCTGTGGACAGCACTGCAGCTGTTCCTGCCTCTCCCCAATTCCTAACCTCTCATCCTAAATGCGATTCTCTCTGGAGTTCGAGCTGTGTTCCATCAGCAGATCATCTCCCTGATAAAGTCCTGTTTGAACGTGTCTCTGCCATGTAACTGCTTCGCCCCTTGACGTTGCTTTCTTTTTCTTATGCCCCTTCTACCATCTGACAGTATGGTTAGTTTTTCATTAATCTTGTATGTGACACTTTGCCATTTTTAAAGGCAACCACCTTTCTGCTCCTGTTCACTGTTGAATCCCCAGTCCCTATGATGGTGTCTGGCACATGATATGGGCCTCTTACTACCTATGCGCCCTTCGGCATGCCACTTAACCTGCTGCACTCATCTGTTTAATGGGGAGACTATTAGTACCATCTCATTGCAATGTTGTGAATATTAAAATTTATTATTATAGGAAAAGAGTTTGGAAAATTACCAGGCTCTTAGGAAATTGAGCTCACAATAAATATTAGCTATTATAATTATTTCCACCATGTCTTTTAATTTTCAAAGTAATTCCCATTTGTTATATTGTTAAATTATTGTAACAATTTTCAGAGACAGAAAGGCATTTAAAAGATGAACACACTGAGGAAAGGGGGATGCTATGTATTGAGCTAGGACAGCACAGGCTGGCCCCATAGCTCTCTGAGTCCCTACTCTCCCAGTCCCTAACCTAGCCTTTCACAGGTCTCTTCATTCTTCATCTTTCAAGTTGACAACAACAACTCGTTCTTTTCCAAAATAATGCCTCTGACTCCGATCACCTATTCCTCTTGGGTCATTATATATATATACACACAAACATACACACACACATATATATACACATATAATGTATATACATATATTAATAATATATGCTACATATTCTATATAAAAATATATATATACATATATAATGACCAAAGAAGAATGGGTGATCTGAATCAGAGGTATCATTATATTATGAGGAAGCTGCTGACATGCTTCAAAGCCTATGTCCCCTTCTCTACGTTGGGGAAACTATTTGACCCAATCGCTTCCCATAGGTGCCACACAAAAAGGAGGTGGTCAGAGCCATCAGCTTTACGACAGTTCCCAGCCCCCATCCAACATATTTACCTTTCTCTCCTCAGTTCAACCTGTGCTGTGTTGGAGAACTTCTTACTTAGGAAGTCCTATTTGAACGTAATTGTGCAGCAGCAAATGTGAACTTGAGGTAAAATTTTGCATCACGTAAGCCCTGAAATCCAAAGCTAGACTTATTTATTCCAAGTTCTCAAGCCAAAGTCATATGAGAAGCACATGTCTCTGCCATAGAACTGCTTCACCTCTTCACCTTGCCTTATTTTTCTTACCTGGTATGAAAATATACCATTTTGATACCACTGACTCAGGTCACCTATTCCTCTTGGGTGTTATATATATATTTTGGCTGCCTTCAGGCTTCAGGCTTCTGAGTTACTAAAGCTTTCTGGATGTTGATATCCACATTTAAAATATGTTTAATGTATGGTGTCTATACTAACTTTGATAAGGTTGAGGATGATAATGATGATAAGTATGATGACAGTGCTATTTAGGTAGCATTTTATTATGTACCCATTACTATTTTAAGTGCCTTATAGCTTTGCTCTTCCCCAGAACAAGCCTTATAGAAAGGTACACTTTTCTGTGTGTGTGTGATGGAGTCTCACTCTGTAACCAGGCTGGAGTGCAGTGGCATGATCTCGGCTCACTGCAACCTCCACCTCCTGGGTTCAAGCGATTCTCCTGCCTGAGCCTCCCGAGTAGCTGGGACTACAGGTTCATGCCACCATGCCCAGCTAATTTTTGAATTTTTAGTAGAGATGTGACTTCACCTTGTTGGCCAGGATGGTCTCGATCTCTTGACTTTGTGATCCTCCCTCCTCGGCCTCCCGAAGTGCTGGGATTATGGGCATGAGCCACCAAGCCCGGCCGAAAGTTATACTTTTAATTCTCATTTTACAGCTGAGAAAACTGAGACACAGAGAGTTAGGGTTCTCAGCCAGTCCCACTCCAGAGGACATACCCCTGGGCCTTACTGTTTCTGCCTCTTGGAGAGAACTACTGTGGTTCCTGCTGAGTCAGCCAACACCCAGACTATTCCCTGACCCTCTCTCCCTCAAAAAGAAATTGCTTCTGGGCTCATTATGGAGAGCCTCCTGTTTCAGTTCTTGCTATTCTGATAACCTCATCTGTGCTGAGAAGTCAGCAGATGAAATATGCCCATGTATGATTATCCTAGAAAGTGATTTTCCATTGATCTGAAAGGCTGCTGGGGAAAGCTTTTTGGCCTAGAGAGTTTTTGGCTCTATCAAAGAAGAACATTTATTCTGCCTGTGTCTTCAAGCCTCCTTTCACTTAAAAGAACAAGCCAAGATAAATCAAATACAGCATATGACTTAAGATTTGACTTATTACACGAAAGACTTGATTCCAGCATCCCAAAGAGACTAATATGTTTTACGATTATGAGCTCTGGATCACAGCAAAACAGTCCAATCTTCCTACCAACTCTGGGACAAAGTAGAATAAAACAGACTCTTCTGAATATATGATACAAAACGTGTAATCCCAAATAATGATTACTCCACAGACATGCCGCCTTCTGTGAAGACGTAAAGTTTGACCTTTTTATTTGTTTCACATTTCAAATGCATGAACTCTTTGAACTTACAGAAAAGACATTTGAAATGTGGGAGAAGTTTCAGCTGAATGAATAACCTTGAATTGCAAGTTTAAATGTATTGATTTATACCACACTTTAGTTTTCAAATGTATTTGGGCTTTTGGTTTCCTTTGAGGCACTCTGGAGACTCCTCAATCTGTTCTCTTCTAATGACCGTGGTCCTGCTTTTCCTCTGGTGAATATTTTAGCCCATCTGGATGCCAGCCTAAAGAAATGGACCCCTGCAGTGCTTTCCACCAACGTGTCTGCGGTTTGATTGCATCTTCCCTGGAGGGCTGCAGAGGTTTAGGGCACTCACGGAGGATGAATCTCATATCACGAGAGGAAGGTTGCTGGAGCAGGTAGAGGGAAATAATGATGGGTTTCTGTGGCATGTCCATGTAACGTGCAAGGAGCAGTCAAAGCACTTCCTGCACCACATTAGGCTAGAAGCATATTATTTAAAAAATAAAATCAGCCCGTTCATTCAATGAGGGGGATTTGGAGGGAATACAAAATGAAGTTTTCCTATTTCTTGCTCCCTTAGGGTGCTCTTCTTAGTACAGATATCACCTGATTCTAGCATGAAAACGGAACAGCGAGAGGAACTGGTGAAGGGCCTGGAGTTGCTTAAAATTAAGGCAGTCGATGGGCGTTTCTATTAAATGGTCTCTGAGGTCCACCTGGATTCTCTGTTTCACTCTGTTGCCCATCTTTGGGTCAGTAGGTGGAGCACACAATTCATTCCAGTCTCCCCTGCTCTCAAGTCAGCCTTCACAGGGAGAGATTTTCAGGTCATGCATTTTCATGCTCATGTGTTTCTTGGCATATGAAACCAAGTTGCTTTCCTTCCTGCAGAAGTGTGACTTTTAAAATAAAATATATCTCCCTTACTCCTCCCAAGTCCCATTGCTGTTTCCACTATAAACCTCTTCTCATTGTGCCTTGGTGCTTCCTAGGAGATAGTATTACCTTCGCTGCATAGCAGTATATAAACACGTAGGTCTTCGGTAAACTATCTTTCTTGTCTTTGTCTAGAATACTGGATGTCTCTCACATGTTATTTCTATTTCTTAGAAGATGAAGTCTATTTCATTCAGCTTTGTTGCAGCTTTTTTCTTTTCTCCTATGATCTCTAGGTTCACTTTTCAAGCCACTTGATCAAATTAGGTGGTCTCTAGGTCATCAAACTTTGCTATATTTTTGTGAGATGCCTGCCCATGAGAAGTCATTTATTCCTTTATCTCAAGCATCTGTTGGAAAAAAACCAAACCTTTCAGCCACACCATCTTTATACCCTTGCTTACTTCTCATTTTCTCTTTTCTCATCCAGGCTGTGGATCCTTCCTGTAAGCCAAGAAAAATGGAAATGTGGCCTTTGTTTGACAAAGGCCTTTATTCTGCTTCCCAGGTATCATCAGGTCCCCTTGTGACTCAGGCGAATGAGGCTACAGAGGGCAGCTGGGCTCTGCAGGAGGCTCAGCTGTGAAGCAGGGAGAGGCCCATGAACCCTGCTCTCTTCTTGCTTGGCGCACTGGCCTGTCCTGCACTGAGCAGCCACAGCCTTCCATTACAGCTTCCTCGGGGCCCAGATATTGTTCTCATAGCTTCAGGTATGAGACAGGGTTTATCCGCTTCACAGTGCATGCCACAAAACTGTTCAACAATGCATCTATAGTAGCCTCACAGATCAATGCTGTCCATAAGCTTAGTAAAGGTATTTCTGGCTCAGGGGCAAGATATTATTTTGCGTAAGTTTTGCATATTCACTTGTATAACTGTGAGCATCAACTTTCAGAAGAAAGTATAAGAATATATGGTAATTGAATGAATGTCTCCTATTGGTATTAAACTCAACATAGAATAGGTTATACCTGAATTATACAAGTTATAGTTAACAAAAGAATTAGCAAATGTTTGCTCGCCTGTAAAATGGGCACTGTAATAGTATTTGCCTCATGTACTTCTTGTGAGGAGTAAATGAAGTGGTTCATGTAAGACTTTTAGACTTGTGCCAGAACTGGCACATGGTAAGTATATAAATATTATTATTGTTATTTAAAGTTTTAATTATTGTATGGATTTTTAAAATTTGTTTCTTTACAGGTAATAATTGTATATATTATGGGGTACGATGTGATGTTTTGAACTCTGTACAGTCTACAATGGTAGAAAGAGTAAATTAAGCTAATTAACATAACAATCACCTCACCAACTTGTGATTTGTTTTTATGGGAAGAATGTTAAACAACTATGCTTTTAGCAATTTAAAAATATACGCTACATTTTTTTTTCTAGTTTTTGAGAAGGAGTCTTGCTCTGTCGCCCAGGCTGGAGTGCAATGGCACAATCTTGGCTCACTGTAACCTCTGCCTCCTGTGTTCAAGCAATTCTCTTGCCTCAGTCTCCTAAGTACCTGGGATTACAGGCACCCCCTCACCATGCCCAGCTAAATTTTGTATTTTTAGTAGAGATGGGGTTTCACCATGTTGGCCAGGATGGTCTTGAACTCCTGATCTCAGGTAATCTGCCCACCTCGGCCTCCCAAAGTGCTAGGATTACAGGAGTGAGCCACCATGCCCAACCTATACACTACATTTTTTTTTTCAACTTTTAAGTCCAGGGCACGTGTGCAGGATGTACAAGTTTGTTACATAGGTAAACGTATGCCATGGTGGTTTGCTGCACAGATTAACCCATCATCTAGGTATTAAGCTCAGCATCCACCAACTATTCTTCCTGATGTTCTCTCTCCCCCCATACCCCCCAACAGGCCCCAGTGTGTGAATTATTTTTTAATAAAGGAAAACTAAGAAGGAGTTTAGAAAATTATTATTTTCTAATTCTGGCAGCATGCCTTGCTTTTGAGGATGGAGATTTTAGGTAACTACTGGGTAGTTTATTAAAATCAGTAATATAGTAGATACTGATACTCTATATTCAGTAGATTGATCGATTATGAATAAATATCATTAATCAATCTGTTGGTAAAATCCATATTTTCCTGGAAGTCATCAACTTAGGGATAAATTGAGCAACCCCATTTTAAATAGAGTAGTGCTGTCAATATAAATATCACAACCCCATCTACTGAAAAAATATTTTTTCCTGAGGATAGCCCACGTAAGATTTTGGGATGCAATCCCCAGAGCTCGTGGTGGGCTAATTGATCCCAGCTGTTGGTAATAGTCAGGTAGGATCAGCAGGGTGTGTGGGAGATAAGTCATTATGAGTTAGCCAGATCACCAGCCAGGAGATTGTGCAAAATGGCAGGACTCCAAGCAGGAAGCTGGGATATGGGGTGAGGCTCCAGTTCTGAGGACCGCCATCAAGCACCTGACAAGGCATCACGGTGCTGTAGCTACCGGCTAAGCTTGAGACCTGGAGGGAGTTGAAACCCTCAAACATGCAGGGTTGGAGCTCAGCGCACTCCTACGGAATCCACCTCCACTGGTCTGCCTGGCTCAGAGGATACCTGGAGCTGCAGCCTGGGAAACATGCGGGCTTGGACCTCATCTCCTGGGACAGTGTAGGCTGGGTCTTATACATGGCATAGAAACTCCTGGAACCAGCTGGATCTCCAGTCTGGCAGAATAACTTGATTCTACCAGCACAGCAGTGGAGGCTTGCTCGCAGAAACTTGGCTCAGAACCTGTGCCACAACTAATGTGTGTTGTGTGTGGCGTTTGTGTTATGTATGTGTGTGTGGTGTGTGGCACGTGTGGGTTTTGTGTGTGTGTATTGTGTAGTATGTCTGCATGTATTTTGTGTGTTTGTTGTATATGTGTTGTGTGTTGTATATGAATGTGTGATGATGTATGTGTTCTGTACTGGCTGTGTGGGTTGTGTATAGTATATTATATGTGCTGTGCCTATGTCATGTTGTGTTTGGTGTGTATTAGATGTGTGTGTTGTGTGTGTTATGTGCGTTGTGTGGTACGCCTGTATGTGTTGTGTGTGTTGGGTATGTGTTATGTAGTGGTGTGTGTTCTCTGTGTTACGTATGTGTTGTGTGTTTTATGTGCTGTTTGTGTGGTTTGTAGTATGTGTGTGTTGTATCTATAGTGTGTGTTGTACATTATATGTGTGCATTGTGTGTGGTGTGTCTATAGTGTGTGTGTTTCAGGTGTATGTTTCATGTGTGTGTTGTATATCTGTGGGGTGTGTGTGTGTGTGTTGTTTAAGTGTGTCATGCACCTATGAATCCAGAAGCAGGAGACGTGGGGTGAAGCTGGAAGGAACACAGTCCTCAATAACAATGGCAGCATTGGTTGAGGACTGAAACACCAGGCACTAGGGTAGAATTGTTACATAGATTACCGTTCAGGAATGGGGATGGTAGATGGTAGCTTTGCTTGTTCCTATGTACTAGCTGAGGATAGAAACTCAGGGCAGTGAAGATACAAGGTCAGGACCATGAATAAGTAGCAGAGCCAGCACTTCTAGCTGGGTTTGTTTGACTCTGAAGACAGCATCCTTTCAATTCCATCATCCTTCCACACTGAGTGCCTCTCTCTGAAGACGGCATCCTTTCAATTCCATCATCCTTCCACACTGAGTGCCTCTCTCTGAAGACGGCATCCTTTCAATTCCATCATCCTTCCACACTGAGTGCCTCTCTCTGCTGTTTAGAATCTAGGGTGACCAAACATCCTAGGGAAGGAAAGGTGTGGACACCAGCGCCAGCCCCTGCCCCTCCTAGGCTGGTGCTGAGGTCACTCTAATTCAGGCCCAGCCCAGCCACATACCCCGATGGCCTCCTACTTAGGTCCATGTAGGGGGAACATGAGTGCAAAAGAAAGAGCCACATCTGTTGCCGACAAATATCCTATTCTTAAAATAGAGATGATAAAGTTATCATATAATACAAAGTTATTGATTTCTATATTTCACAAATACTTACTGAGTACTTGTTATCTGTCTCACTATCGGAAGTTTAACAAATAATCATTATTACATTTAATCCTCAAACTACATTTGTAAAAAAGCTTACTATTACTTTTTTTTTTTCAAAATGCATCTCAGGGAGGTTATGTCACTATCCTCCAATATTCTATGGGAGAATGAGGCTAAAACTCCACGGCTTTAAATATTTTTTTTTTCTCCCACTACCCTACTTTGCTTTAAGGATAGGAATAATGACACTAAATAAAAGTAAAAAAAAAATCTGGAAAAATAGTAAGATTTTGTCAGAGTTCTATTTCTGTTACATCCATAAGTAACAACTTTAGAAGAAAAAATGGTTACAATAGGTAAGTTTTGACCATACTTCTATAAACCAGGCACATCTTCATGATATTAACACAAGAATAATGCTAGGAATTGGAGGGTTTGCCTAGGATGGATAGCATCTTTAAGTCCTAGATGAATATAAAAACGCTTTGTGTTCGGTATTTAGAAGACAGAGACACAATGGCATTTCTCATATTAAAAAGAAACAGATAATTAGAAGCACTTACTTGGACTGTAGTGATTTCTTTCTTCTTTTGTCCTGGCCCTGCACAGCTGTGCCTATTGTCACCAAGTCTTCCATCTGTTATAATCTATCACAGGAGTTACCGGGGTTAGAATAATACATGCAGCCTTCTCTTGCATTCCGAAATAGGTGTAGGCATTTTACAGGGTCCGGGCAGCGGATGCTTAAAGGAACTCTGTGATATCTCTACCACAAGGTGTCTATATTCTAGTTTTTATTTTTAATAGGTCACAATTGTGTTCAGTTACGGATTGTAGAATTCCCCCATCTAACTAGTCTATTTGGTAGATGAATTCCCAGAAACAATGTTGGTAGAATACCCTCCCTTCCTCCTAAACTGAACATAAAGCTAGTGCTGGGTTTACTGAGGCAGTTTAATAATTTTTGGCTGGTCATCAGAGATGCTAACAGTGTAAGGAACTGGCAAATACAAAGGAAAAAAGGTGTCTCCTTTCTTGTTCAACCTGAGGGTATCAATGTAGGAAGTGAAAATAAACGTTTGATTATGAAGTTTAAGTCCCTCATGCTAGACAGTGTTTTGGATTCAAGGGTGTTTCTCTTTACTTTTGGTGCCTATTTCCTTGGGGCTTAGGGGTTGGGGAAAATAATTCAGTTTACAAAGCAGTAAGAAGGTCTTCGGCTGTCTTGCTTGATTAGTGTACAACATCTCAGCCCTCTACCCCAATTGGTTCTTAGATTCATACAACATACATCAGATGAAGAAAGAAAAGTGGGTGATTGAAATTTTTCGATTTTTTAAAAGCTTGAGATTGGATATGATCTCTGTGATGTCTGCAGTTATTATTGAGTAGTATTCAATCAAGGGCAGAAATCTTAATGACAAATTTTGCTATTACCTTTGTCCCATTGTGCCATTGTTTTAATTTCCAAAGGCATCAGGAGATTAGGAACTGCCAGTACATAACTTTATTTTTACGTGTTTCTCTCAGGGAAATTCCTTTCTTCTTTGGTGAACTCAGATGCCAAAGAAAATAGAATTTGATGTGGGTGATCATCTTATTTCTTCAGTTCTGTGTTACAAGCTTCTGTTGCATAAAATCCTTGCCTGATGATCCTCTGTGTTCCCATAGTTCCTTGCACACTGCAGGTCCTTAGCAAATAGGCACTGGATGGTGGATGTATCCCACCCCATTGCATCAGGGATCTGTGATGTCCAAATAAGTGGCACAATGTTAGGATTACAACGTAGTCCCATTTTGGAAGCACTTTTTGAAAGTAGAAGCAAGAACTGGCAATATCAATTAACTGCAATCCTGTGGGACAATTCCTTGAAATACTCCTTTGAGTAACACAAGACAGATGACCTCACTGTCTCAGTTTCCAGCTGGCTGAGCATCTATAGCACAGACCCAGCCCTACAGAGGGAGCCATCCAGTGTTCTCTTTTCCTACTCAAAACTCATGGGGGGAGAACTAAGATTGACACATATATTTATGTCGCATCTAACCAAGTATGGCACAAGGGAGGGTTAGCATAGGAACAGAAAAGAAAACATGTCTACATGTAGATTAGAAGACGGGGAAGTTCTAGAAAATGGGAACTTGTCAACTGGGCAGCCATCCAGAGGATTTTGAACATAACGCTTTTGTTGGACAGGATGGTTCCCTTATAAGAGTCATTTCCAGCGGGGCTGATCTGGCAGTAGTGAGATTTTACTTAGGGAGATTGAAAGAGGGACCATGAAGAAGGCCTTTGCTATAGCCCATTCTGAGGTGATAGGGTCTGAGGGAAACACCCTTCTTTTAAGGAGCCATTTGAATCAGGTGAGGCTTGTCTAAGGGAACAACATGAGCTCAGGTGGTAACAGAAAGCCCACCTGGTCTTAGCTGATGTGCAGAGAATTTGGTGGCACAGCTCAGAGTCCATCTAGGTTCCCAAGTAGCATGTCCAATCAGGACAATGGGACTTGGCACTGAAAATTGAGGGGAAGCTGCCTTCACCAAGTTGTAGTAATGAGGCTGGCAGGGACAGACTGTGAACACCAGGGATTCCTTCAGCAGGAACAGAAGCCCTGGCTGAGGGTGGGTGTCCAAAGCTAAGTGCAGTCATCCTTCAGTAACCCCAAGGGATTGATTCCAGGGCCCCAGTGGATACCAACATTCACAGATGCTCAAGTCCCTTACAGTCAGACCTCCACTGCATCTGTGGTTTCCGCATTTGTGAGTTCTGCTTCTGAACACAGATTCCACCAACTGCAAATCCACAAAAATTATAAATCCTCAAATTTGGAACCCACATAGAGGGAAGGCCAACAGTAATGCCCATGGTGGAAGGAAGGGAATTCCTTACTGAATCAAGGCAGGGATCCACGTACCAGAAATGCAAAACAAGTTGGTTTAATTGATCTTATTAATACAAGTAATACTGTGGCATCAGGACAGCAGAGGTGGAAGTGGGCTCCACTGTATAAAGTGGGCAGTGGAAGCCTAAGGTGGGATGATGGTGAGAGGGGCATGCTGGGAGCCAGTGATGGATGCTGAGGACCACACCCATGTGACATCCATGCTGGGGGACAGAGACAGAAAGGTAGAAGCTGAGGGTGGGAAGAGCCGTGATCTGATGGTCAGGTGGGATCTGGGTGACAGCTGTCCTGAAGGCAAAAGGAAAGGTGTACTTAAGGAGAAGGGGGATGATTGTCAATAGCAAATACTTCAGCCAAGTCAAGGCAGATGAAAAGCTGATAAAAGTCCTATGACTAGGAATCACTGGCTATCTGCTTAAAAATCTGAACTCCATTATACTTTTTTCTAACATCTCCCCCATTTACCCCGATACAAGTGCAGGCTGTCTTTCCACACCCATGTTGTGTTTCTGAAGCTCGGTGCAGGTCACTTAAAGGCAGTGCCCCACCAAGCCTCTCAGTGAATCAGGAAGCACCACACCTGCGGCTCCTGGTTTCCCACACTCGGCTGCCACTAAGCACTGCAGAATATGATGGCAATGTTGTTGGTGAAATTTTAAGGCAAGTTAATTGACAATTTCTTGCATAATAACGTATCCACCTCAACTCATTTTCAACTCCCCTAACCTAGCTGGCATTACAGAAAATTCCTAGCTCAGGAATTCATTGTGTTACAATGTTACCTTGCAGCTCTTATCCTAGATTATTTTGGAAATGAACCATGCTAGACAGCTTGAAGATATAGAAGAACAAAAGGATAAACATTGAAGGGAGAGTCCAGAGAAGGGTGAAGGTGATGAGATAGAAAACTCATGTGTGGGGATAAGTCTAGACAAGGGGACAGCTGTGATCTTTGCTGAGATGACAGAGAAGGGTTTGTGGGTGGGTATAATAAAAAAAAAGTGTGTGTGTGTGTGTGTGTGTGCGTGTGTGTGTGTGTTTGTGTTGGGGAGAAGTGAGAATAATTAATGTCTGATGTAGAATTTTGTAAATTACAAAAAAAAAAAGGGCATCTCTTCTGGGTGGACTGACTGTCAAAGGATGCTCTCTCCCATCAAGCAAATTATACAAACCGAGGAGCCCTCTACCTCAGCACAGACTGGAATTCAATCCCCACACTGTTCCTGGGTCAGTAGCCTCTGTGCAGTGCACATGCTGCACATCTGTATTTAGCAACCTTTCTTGACAGTTCTATTTTATTTTTAATATTAAAAATGTGGATCTGATACCGACAGTAAAGAAACTGAGAGAAGGAGATTAAAGGAAATTCGTGTATATTTAAAATATTCATTGGGGCATATAAGAATGGAACCTTACTAGAGAGAAACAAATGAAATTAGGGCCACTTTGGAATCGGTGGAAAAAAGAATATTTTTTGGCAGTATTTGTGTCTGTCTCCATATGGGTAGGCATCTGAGAGGTGGGACAAAACAATGGATGACTTAATGATTGAGGGTGATGTCATATTGAAAGAAAGACCAATGGAAAGGGGTTAAAAGTATTGCAAGTGGATAAAGAGTAGAATGATGATGTCCAGAGACTGGGAAGGGTAGTGGGGTGAGGAGTGGGGATAGTTAATGGGTACAAAAATATAGTTAGATAGAATGAATAACAGCTTGTATTTGATAGCATAAGAGGGTGATTACTGTCAATAATAATGTACATTGTTAAGTAACTAAAAGAGTATAATTGGAATGTTTGTAACACAAATAAATGATAAATGCTTGAAGTGGACACCCCCATTTACTCTCATGTGATTATTATGCATCATATGCCTGTATCAAAATATCTCATGTATCCCCTGAATATATATACCTACTGTGTGCCTGTAAAAATTAAAAACAAGAACAAAAACAAAAAATGTAAATGTGAGAGTATGATGAAAATCAGCAAATGAAAAGTATCACAAGTGGTTTGTTCACCTGATGGACCGTGAACTTTAAGATGCATATTGAAAAGTGAGGCCAGTGAATGGTGGCTAGACTGTGAACATGGTGGGGTCAAGGGGTTGAAAGAATTGTCAGACTCAAGGAGTAGGTGCCATGGAAGCAAGGAGGTGAGCACGCTGGAAGTACAGTTTGTGATCCGAGCACATCGCTGGACACTGGGATTTCAGGTGTAAATTAGTTGTGGGTGATGTAAATTGTGGACCACGGCCACTGGGTGCCTAATGGGTCTGAGCCTGAGAGTCACTGGAATTGAGAATTTCAAAGATCATGGTTAAATTGGTTGGATGGCTGCTTTGCACAGACCTTGAAGTCTTCCCGGATAATGGGAGGAGGTGAATTAAAGAGGTGTGCACTGGGATCGGCAAACCTGGATTAATGAGAGTTGTGTGTGGCGAGGGGTGGTCAGGAATCTGCATCCATACATTTTTATATCAGGAATTTCAGCAAAAGAGAAAAGGGATTTCGAGTGAGTAGAGGTGAACTAGGAAAATCCACACCTCTCCAGTTGTCTTATTAGCCATCTGTGGGAGAAAGAGCTGCCTCTGCTTACAGTAACCACTCTCCTCAGGGGAAAGATTGCTTTCAGTTAAGTGGAAAGGGAGAAACTACCTTTGAAGAGACTGTGGATTTTGTGCCAGCCCCTATGACCTAAAACCCTTGGGGCATATTTATCTTCTGAAGGAATCCCCACCACTGCCTCCCCAACAGCATGGCTGTTTTTTTTTCTTCTTTCCACGTTGCTGCTTTCTTTCCTTTGACACTGAACATGCTTCCAAATTACCAGGAGAATGTGCTTCCCTGGAGATTTCAGATTCTATCTAGGTATACAGTTGTTTCAAAGACAGCTGTGGCTACAGTAGCAAGTGTCAGCCATGAGTCTGACAGTGTTGCACAGTTGAGTGTGACACTTACACAGGGTTCAAATGAAACACAGCCACAGCCGCCTCAGCGTCTCTGCCTACAGGCTGGGCTCCTGGGCCAGGAAAGATGGGCTGGAGTTCTTCACTTCAGCTGTAGTATTAAAAGAGTGGAGAAAAATAATATCTCCATTACATACTTTTTCGGTAGTTTTAAATTATTAAAAATAATCAGGATCCCTTAAAAAGTCTAAAATGGGCAAACAAGGTTGAGATCTGCATTAATAGAGCAACACAGCTATGACATTTCTTGTTTCAAAGAGGAGGAAATGTGGCTCACAGCTATAATATCAGCATTTTGGGAGGCTGAGGTGGGCATATCACTTGAGCCCGGGAGTTCCAGACCAGCCTTGGCAATACAGGGAGACCCTGTCTCTACAAAACAAAAAACAAAAAGCTTATCAGGGCGTGGCAATACAGTCCTATAGTTCCAGCTACATGGGAGGCTGAAGTGGGAGGATCTCTTGAGCAGAAGAGGTGGAGGCTGCAGTGAGCCCTGGTTGTTCTACTGAACTCCAACTTAGGCAACATAGCAAAACCCTGTCTCAGAAAAAAGGAGGAAATGAAATGCAGAAATACAATTCACAGAAATAACAAATAAAACCCAATAGGTAGAATTCTACAGTGTTCCCGATGGAAAATATGTGTGTGTAAATGTTAGGAAAGGTCTGGAAAATATTATTGTTCTAAAAAAGGGAAGGAGTTATGGTTAAACTGCTATCACTTTTATGATAAAATATTTAGAATAGCAAAAGTAAAGATACACTTGTTTTGTTGTATTTTTTAATTTAGCTTCAGAATATGTCTACTTTAATTCAGACTAAACCAAATAATATTTCTATGCAGTTTGAAAGACAGTAAAGAACAAACAAAATATTGGAATGTCAAGAATAAAACCAGTCCACAATTTCTTGTAGATAGCACAAAACAGTATCATTCTTTGCTATTTCCTTCAACTCTTCACAGCTTGTACAAGCTGAGTTCATTAACTAATATCTGCAACAGGAAATATTTTTTAAACCCTGAAATATTATATATCTAGCAGTATTTTCTAAATAATAATACATAATAAATAAAATGGTATCCAGAAGAATATTCAGGAGGATTTTAAAAGACTGACAATGATAGCATTTATAACAGGAAGACTATAAACCAGTACTACAGGCATTTAGAGGTGGCATGAAACAAAATTCTAGCTTGTGGCTAATGTTTTGGGAATGGTAAGAAAGGGAGTTTACCTGAGAATGTAACCTCTGAGTTGGTCCCTAACCTAGCCCTGTTATGAGCATTGTTTTTCCTAGAATTTAGGGATCATATCTAAACCTTTGCATCTCCTACAGAAGTATTTTTCGGTTTTTCAAACAAGTGATGGTTTATGACATAGTACTCACATATGTCCGTGCATACCTCCATTGTACACACACATAGGATTTGTGTGTACTATGTGCGTATATATCCATAAGATGCACAGTGATACTTTCAGTTTTTTCCTAATCTCCTCTCTTCTATTCTGTTCTTCATTCACTTTTAAAATGCTGAACTTGACCCTACTACATTGATTTCATAATCTACTCTGTTGCCTTCTTAGATGAAATAACGGCTTGTTTATTCTCATCTTGTAATGAACATGTGAAGCTTTGGTTTCTGATGTGCCTCTTCTTGCTTCACTTCTTCAAATAATAATTATTTTTTTAAATACGTGATCTTGCCCTGTCACCCAGGCTTGAATGCAGTGACACAATCATAGCTTACTGCAGACTCATACTCCTGGGCTTAAGCAATTCTCTCACCTCAGCCGGCCTTGCATGCCTTCACTTGTTTGAGTTGTGTTTTCTCATCATGATTCAGAATGTTTCTCTACCTTTATCTGCACAATGATGCCCCATTACCACTGTCTACTAATGAGGAAGGGTTCACTGGTTGTGCGTGCACAAAGCACTCTCACTGTCTCCTAAGTCCTTGGTTCTGGAGTGTGTATGGGAAAATGAGGCTCTGAATTCTTTTTATTTCATTGGAACATACTTAGACCTAGACCTCGGTATTCACAGCTCAAGGAGGTAAAATTATTTGCACACCCCTCTCTCTATGTCATAGCTGATGGCCTTGTCTCATTTTGCAGAGAAACTAAATGGATGGGAACATTCTTATGTTCCTGCCCCAAATCTACCAACTCCATTGCATTGGCCTCCACATCCGGCACCTTCAATCTCTCTAGGATGGCCAAAGCGGCCCTTCTCCAAAGGCCGACTCCTGAACCATGCTTGAGTTACTTTCCCTGTTGTTGAATATTTTTCACCTGCTATCATTCTCTCTTCCTCTAAAAAAACACACCTCACTCATGTGCGCAGACTCCTCACCAGGTATCTCCATGTTGCTTTGCTTTTCTAACAGTAAAACTTGTTGAAAAAGTTTCTTGTATTTACTCCACCTGCTTTCTGAACCTCTGTCTCACCACAGTTCGCCGCTCTGGGGCATCAGTTCCTGCAGCTCCAGGACATCTGCTCTCAACATGGTTATGAATGATGTCACATTGCACAGCCTGAAGCCACTTGTTCGGTCCTTCTGTTCAAACTCAGTGGCATTTGCATAGCTGACCACATCACCTTTCTTAAAAAACTCTAGGCTCCATCTCCTGAGTGCCCTCCCATCTCACAGCTGCTGCTTCTTAGTTCGCAGTGCTTGCCTGGCCCTTTCCAGCTTTCCCATTCCCTGTCGTCCTTTTAGGTTCCATTGGTTTTCAAATCAGCATATTGTCAGTCTCCACCCTCTGAGTTGCGTGATCCATCATAATAAGGATATATATGTTTATTTTTGCCCCTAATAAACTCCAGCATCTAGAACAGTTTAGGACCCACAAGAGTTGTTCAATTCTTTGTTGAACAAAGGTAGTACTCTTTTATACATTTATGTTTAAAGGTTTCATAGGTAAATATCAGTGCTATTGTGCAATAGATATTCTTTTATGTTTTCTTTTATAAAAGCATAACCCCAAGCCTTTAAGTCCATCAACGTTGCTATGCATGAATTTAATTTGTTGCTTCAAATGGTAGCATGACATTTTGCATCATGTCAACATTACAATTTTCTTTGTGTCTATTTTCTTACAGATGAACACTTTGGTTGCCTCCAAGTTGGGATATCGCAAATATTGAAGCCAAAAGTTGTCCCATGAATGTTACATTGGAGGCCCGTGAATTTATCTGCATTTATCAGTTTGATCAGTGCAGACTGATATCTGGTTTTTCTTTGAAATTGTCTAACTACTAATAAATTTGAGCATATCTTTCTGAACTGGTTAGCTGTATGGGTTTTCCTTTTATTATTTGTCTTTCTCCTGTCTTTGCTGAATTAAACTTGTTTGGGTTTCCTATATTTGCTAATGTTTTTAGGAATTTCTTATCTTTCTAAATAGTAATCTTTGCTAAAGTTTTACATTTCAATTATCTTCTCACAGGCTATCCTCTACCATACCTTCATATTCATTTATCCTGGTTGAACAGATATTTCAAATTTTGATACAATATGTTCCAGTAATTTCCTTGATCCTAATGGTTTGTGAGTGTTTATTGTTGTTTAAAATATAATTCCTTACCTCTAGATCCTAAAGATAGTGTTCTATATTTTCATCTCTTAGCTTATGTTATCTTTCACTTTTAAGTCTATAACACTGAACCCCCTTATAGTTAGTTTAAGGTATAGATCCGGCTTTATTTTCAAGTAAGCTCAGCAGCCTGCCCCAAACAAGTTACTAAATATTTTTCCTTTTATTGTTAGTGTATTAATGCCACTATTATTACATATCAGGTTATATATGTTTTATGAGGTTTTATTTCTGACACTGCCATTCTATTAGAAAAGAGTCTATAGTTTAGTTGGAACAACCGTATCACACAGTTTTTAAACTATTAATATTAACATTATTATTATTCCATTATATCATAAATTCTTACAAGTTTCTCCTTTATTTTATTAAGACTAATTTAGCTATTCATGAACCTTTATTATCTTGTGTAAATTTTTAAGTAATTTTATTGAGTACTTCGAAAAAGTCCAGCTGAGTTTTAATTGTGATTAGATTATACATTTATAGATTAATTGGAGTTAAATACAATATTTTTATTTTTTTACTCTAATCAAGTTTTAAGATTTTTCTTTAAAAAGTCGTGTATTTTCCATGTGAGCTTCATTTCTCAATATGTAGTTTTTAATTGTTATTGCTGATATAGAGAAATGGTCTTTATTATTTTAAATTCTGTGCTAGGAAACTTGTATTCTTCTTGCTTCTAATAGTATATTAAATTCCTGTTGTGTTTTCTACAGTTGATCATAAAATCTATAAACAATGAACATTCTATGTTTTTCAATTCTGTACATGCATTGTTTCTTTTGCTGGGCTTTATGTATTACCCAGAAGGTCTGGTCCCTAGCAGACATTCTTGTCCTCTCTCTGTATTTAAAGGGAGTAGTCAAGACTTCTGGTTACTGCTCCAGATATAAGAAACTCAGAGATCATTGCTTCTGTCCATGCAACAAGAAAAAAGCTGAACAAACTAAAAATCAACAACTCTTCTTGACCCATTAGAGAACAGTCATAGAGCAAACTGTTACTCCAAAATTAAGAAGATAGGCAGCACCAGGGAACTTACCAGAACCAAAGCCCAGTAGCAGAGATGCCCACAGGGACAAGTACTGAAGAAAGAAATGCACCTCATAATGAAGGAACTGTGGGAGGCTCAGGGGGACCAAATTTGAAAGTTAAAACTGAGGAAGACGCTGTCTTAGGAGGGTCCCCATGTTTTCATCAGTTTTGCTCTTCTAGCTCTTCCAGGTTCTCACAGTGAGGGTAGGAGAAAAATCCCCTGATGCTTTTGGCAGGGTGAGATGTGAGGAGCTATTTTGAAATATGTCCAGAGCATTCTGATTTTCTTAACAAGGCCTGTGTCCAACTATATCAAAATTGCTCTAAATGTCAATAGTCTAAATATACTGGTTAAAAGACAGGGATTGTTAGAATGAATTTTTTAAAAAGTTCCAACTATATGTTTTCTGTGAAAATCCCACTTTAAATATAAAAACTTGGATGGATTAAAAGTGAAGAATTGGAGAAAGGTATACCATGTTAATACTAGTCAAAAGAGACCTGGAAAAGCTATACTAACTTTAGACAGAGCAGACTTCAGAGCAAGTAAAACTGCCAGGGATATAAAGGCGTTAGGTAACAACCGAGGACTTGATTCTATCGTAACATATACGGATTTAACAGAACATTGAAAGATGTGAGCAGAAGCACTGGTAGAAGTGCAAGGAGAAATAGATGAATCCACTTTCATAGTTGGAGATTTCAACATCCTTTCATTACTATAGGATCCAGTGGTTCAGTGATGATAGAGTGAATTGAACAACAACATCAGTCAACTGGACTTAATTAACATCTATAAAATACTTCATATAATAAGAACATATAATACACATTGTTCTCAAGCTCACATGGAATATTCACCAAATTAGATCACATTATGGGGCAGAAAACATACCTTAAAAAATTGAAAAGATAGAAATCATGCAAGGTTTGCTTTTAGATCACAATAACAAAAAGATAGGTGGAAAATCCCAAAATACTTGGAGATTAAAGAACACATTCCTGAATATCATGTGGATTAAAGAAGAAATTTCAAGAAAAATTTAAAAAAATTTTTTTAACTAAATAAAAATTAAATACAATTCATTACAATTTGTGAAATGCAGTGAAAGCAGTGCTTAAATGGAAATTTTTAATATTCAATGCATATATTATAAAGGAGAAAGATTTTATATTTGATTTTACTTTCTACAATTTAGCAATGGGGTCCTGTTATGTTGCCCAGGCTGGTCTCAAACTCCTGGGCTCAAGGGATCCTCCTGCTTCTTAGTGCTGGGATTATAGGCATGAGTCACCATGCCTGGCCTTAAAATCAATAATGTCGGTCCAGCTGAAGTAAACTAGAAAAAGAAGAAAAGATTAAATTAAAATTAAGTAGAAACAAAGAAACAATAAAGCCTAAGGCAGAAATCACTGAACTTGGAGACAGGAAATCAATATAGAATATCAATGAAGCAAAAAACTATGTTTTGAAATAATTGATAATATTGGCAAACCTGTAAGAAGCAAAAAAAAAAAAAAAAAAAGAAAAAGAAAAAAGGAAGAAACACCATTATGGCAAGCTTGCAGGAAATAAGGTTAATGTACAAGAGTCAATTACTTTCTTATATGCCAATAATGAACAATTGGAATTTGATATTGAAAATACAATACCATTTACATTTGAATGAAAAAATGAAATGCATATACAAATCTTTAAAAATATATACTAAATCTATTTGAGTGAAGACTGTAAAACTCTGAGAAAAAAAACAAACATAAATAAATGGAGAGATACTCCATATACAAGGATAAAAAGACTGAAACTTAAAATAGCAGATTTTCCCAATTTGATCTATAGATTCAATACAATCCCAGTCAAAATCCTAGTAAGTTATTTTGTGGACATCAACAAACAGATTCTAAAGTGTATTTTGAGGCCAGTTCGGGTGGCTCATGCCTGTAATCCCAGAGCTTTGGGAGGCAAGGGTGGGCGGATCACTTGATGTCGCGAGTTCGGGACCATCCTGGCCAACATGGTGAAACTCTGTCTCTACTAAAAATACAAAAATTTTCCAGGTTTGGTGGCACATGCCTGTAATCTCAGCTACTGGGGAGTCTGAGGCAGGAGATGCTTGAACCCAGGAGGTGGAAGTTACGGTGAGCCAAGGTCGTGCCACTGCACTCCAGCCTGGGCAACAGAGTGAGACTCCATCTCAAAAAAGAAAAAAAAGGTGTATTTTGAAAGTAAGAAAATTTAGAATGGACAAACAATATTGACAAAGAAGCACAAGGTCATAAGATTGATACTAACTGACTTCAAGGCTTACTATGAAGCTATAAGAATCAAGACAATTGGCTATTGGCTAAGGAATAGATATATAGACCATTGGAATCACATAGAGAGTCCAGGCATAGGTCCACAAAAAATATAGTCAATGAAACTTGGACAAAAGTGCAGAGGGAATTCAACAGAGAATGGATAGTCTCTTTGACAAATGGTGCTGGAACAAGTAGGCTTCCGCATGCAAAAAATAAAATGAATTCAGACAAGGACTGTACACTTTTTTATAAAAGCAAACTCAAAATGGATCATAGACTTAGTTATAAAATTCTAGCATAAACCTTCTAGAAGATAAATCATATAGAGGAAAATCTAGGAGACTTTGGGTTTGGTCATTTTTTTTTTTTAGATACAATGACCAAAAGCATGATCCAAGAAGTAAAAATAAAATGATAAATTAGACTTTATTAAAATGAAAAAAACTTCTGCTCTGAGATAGACATTGCTATGAGAAAGAAAAGATAATCCACAGACTGGGAGAAAATGTTTGGAAAACACATGTAAGATAAAGGACTGTTATCCAAAATACACAAAAACACAAAGCTCAACAATAAGAAATCACTAAATATTGTAAACCATCCAATCAAACAATCCAATTCAAATGAGCAAATATCTGAACAGATATCTCATCAAAAATATACAGATGGCAAATAAGTATATGAGAAGATATTCAACATTATTATACTACAATTACAACTGAAAACAACAATGAAATACTGCTATAGACTTACCAGAATGACTGAAATCTAAAACATTGGAAACTCATATGCCAATGAAACATTTAGTAACAGGAACTCTCGTTCATTGCCAGAAGGAATGCACAGTGATATAACCAGTTTGGAAAAGAGTTTGGCAGTTTCTTACAAGACTAAACATAGTCTTACCATATGATCCAGTAATCATGCTCCCTGGTATTTATTCAAATGAATAAAAAATGTACATGCCCATAAAACTCTGCAAACAAATGTTTATAGCAACTTTATTCAGAATTTCCACAACTTAGATGCAACTAATTCTTTCCATAGGTGAATAAATAAACAAAGTGTGGTTCATCTATACAATGAAATATTACTCAATAATAAAATGATGGCTGGGCATGGTGGCTCATGCCTGTAATCCCAACACTTTGGGAGACCAAGGCAGGAGGATCACTTGAGCCTAGGGATTTGAAACCAGCCTGGGGAACATGGTGCGACTCCATCTCAACAAAAAAGTACAAAAATTAGCCAGGCATGGGTGGCATGTGACTGTGGTCCTGGCTACTTGGGAGACTGAGGTGAGAAAGCCACTTGAGTCCGGGAGGTTGAGGCAGCAATGAGCCAATGATCACACCAGTGTACACCAGGCTAAGCAATAATCTCAAAGAAACATACAAAAAGAAAGAAAGAAAGGAAGGAAGGAAGGAAGAGAGAGAGAGAGGGAGGGAGGGAGGGAGGCAGGAAGGAAGGAAGGAAGGAAGGAAGGAAGGAAGGAAGGAAGGAAGGAAGGAAGGAAGGAAATATTTTCTTAGCTTCAGCTTCCATAACAAAATTCCATAGACTGGGTGATTTAAACAACAGAATGTATTTCTCACAGTCCTGGAGACTGAAGTCAAATATTAAGGTGCCAGCAGGGCCAGTATCTGGTGAGGATTCTCTGCTTGAGTTTCAGAAGGCTGCCTTCTGGCTAGTTCCTTACACTGGCCTTTTTTTGGTGTGTGTGCATGAGGTGATCAGGAGTTGTTTTTCTTTTTCTTCTTATAAGGGCAGTAACTCCATCATGAGGGGCCCACCCTCATGACCTCATCTAAACCTAATTAACTCCCAAAGGTCTCACCTCCAAATGCCATCACACTTGGGATTAAGGCTTCAACAGATGAATTATGGAGGAGACACAAGCATTCAGTTTATAACAGGTTCCTAGCCACATAAAGACATGAAGGAAACTTAAATACATATTTATAAGTGAAAGAAGCTGAGGTGCAAAGACTATATACTCTATGATTCAACTATATCACATCCTGGAAAAGCTAAAACTATGGAGGCATAAGATGATCAGTACTAGACAGGGATTTGTGGGGGAAGGATGAAAGAGTGGAACACAACGGATTTTTTGAGCTGTGAAATTGTTTTGTTGAATACTTTAATGGTGAATGTATATAATTATACATCAGCCAAAACCCAAAGAGTGACCCCATTATGAACTATGTACTTTAGTTAGTTAATAATACCGTGTCAATATTAGCTCATCAATTGTAATAAATGTACAACACTCATGTAAGATCTCAATAATCAGAAGGGCCAAATGGGTATATGGGAACGCTCTATATTCTCTGCTCAAATTTTTGCAAACCGAAACTGCCCTAAAAAATAATGAATACTAATTTTTAAAAAGACAAGAAAAAAAAGTGAGTGGCCTCAATTTTTAAATTAAGTGGCTTGAGAAACATAGTAATCAAATGAAATGCGTATCTCTCAGTCTAGATCCTGATTTGAACAAATCAATGTAAAAAATAAGAGGAAATAATATTTTAAAGTAAAAGAAAAGGAGTACAGTTTAGCTTTTTTATATACATAATTTTGAAATTACACATGTAACTGTGTAATGCATATACATTGATGGTTAATACCCAAATTATCTATAGATGTTATCATATTTCTAATGCATTATAAATGTATTTTTCATTTACAGATATTTTGAATATTAATCATCAATGCATTCATGAGAAACATGATTAGTGTATTTTACAATAATGTGTTAGGTACAATTAGGAACATCTTACCTAAAATTTTTGCACCTATGTTTATACAAAGTAATGTGGATCTGTTGTCATAATAATATTTATTTATTTATTTATTTATTTAAATTTTTCTCTTTGTGCTTTAGACTTTGTCATCCTTTTATTATTGTCTGACAAAATGACTGGGTGACTTTGCCTTTTTTTATTTTCTTAATTTTTTTTTAAGAAGTCTTATAGTATAAGTCAGCAGTTCCCAACCTTTGTGGCACCAAAGACTGGTTTCGTGGCAGATAATTTTTCCAAGAGTCAGGGCGGCAGGTGGCGGGGGATGATTTTGGGATGATTCAAATGCATTACATTTATTGTTCACTTTATTATTATTACATTGTAATATATAATGAAATAATTATATAACTCACCATAATGTAAAATCAGTGGGAGCCCTGAGTTTGCTTCCCTGTAAGTAATCGGTCCCATCTGGGGTGATGGGAGACAGTGACAGATCATCAGGCATTAGATTCCCATAAGGAGCGCACAACCTAGATCCTTGCATGTGCAGTTCACAATAGAATTAGATCCTCTCCTATGAGAATCTAATGCCACTGCTTATCTGACAGGAGGCAGAGATCAAACAGTAATGTGAGTGATGAGGAGCAGCTGTAAATACAGATGCAGCTCCACTTCCTTGCCCGCCACTCACATCCTGCTGTGCAGCCAGGTTCCTAACAGGCCACAGACACGTACCAGTCCAGTGCCCAGAGGTTGGAATCCCCTGGTAGAGATTCTCAGTTCCTTGAAACGTTGACACTATTTACTTGTAACAATGTCTTCACATGGGACTTTTTTGAAGAGGTAACTTGAATTATCATTTTAAATGTGTTTAAATATATCTATTCAAGGTGTCTATTTATTCTTGTTCTACGTTATTGATTTATTTTTCATCCAGGTTTTAAAATTATTATTATATGGTTGTTTATATATATTTTTATAATTTTAACTACTATTATATATGTCTTCACCTCTCATTTTCTTTATTCTAAATTTTGTTTATTTGTATCTTCTTTTTAATCTTCATGAACAATGTATCTTTTTTTACCTGCCAAATGTATTGCATAAAGCAAGAAAATGAAAAGTTTGTTTAATTAATTAATCTATTTATTTTTAGGTTCAGGTGTACATGTGCAGGTTTATTATATATGTAAATTTGTGTCATGGAGATTTGTTGTACAAATTATTTCATCAGTCAGGCATTAAGCCTAGTACCTATTAGTTATTTTTCCTGATCCTCTCCCTCTTCCCACTCTCCACCCTCCAACAGGCCCCAGTGTGTGTTGTTCTCTTCTATGTGTCCATGTGTTCTCATCATTTAGCTCCCACTTATAAGTGAGAATATGCAGTAGTTGGTTTCTGTTCCTGCATTACCTTGCTAAGGATAATGACCTCTAGCTCCATACATGTTCCCGCAAAGGACATGACCTTGTTCCTTTTTATGGATGCACAGTATTCCATGGTGGGTATGTACCACATTTTCTTTACCCAGTCTACCATTAATGGGCATTTAGGTTGATTTCATATTTTTGCTATTGTGAATAGTGCTGCAATGAACATATGCATCTATGTATCTTTATAATAAAATGGAAATCAATATATCTTATTAATACAGGAGGTACAAAGAAATTATTTCGGCAGGTAGTGAGGACATGAGTCCTCAGCAGAGCTACCCTTTTAGTAGAAAGCAGTCTCCCAAATCATTTCTTATCTAACAAAGAGGAGCCTGAAAAATTGATCTGCAAACATAGATAGGCAAGCTGGATGCTTGCAAGAGGGAATGCTGGCAGCTGCACAAAGAGGAAAGGGCTACCTGGGCACCAGGCACATCCAACATGAAGGATCCATCTTCCCTTTTTGGTTACATGTGTACAGAAACAAAGAAATGGGCAACATGGCACAGCTCAGGCAGAGAACTCGCCTGCATAATAACGATTAAGGTGGGGGTTACCAAAAATTTGCGACCTATGTAAATGGCACACCTGGTCTAACCAGTTTTTTGTGCCTTATGTGAATCAGACACTGCCTCCTCACCAGCTCATCTATAAAACCCCTTGCATTTCACTGCGGTCTGGTGACCCATTTTTCCAGGACCCCTCTCTGCAGCAGAGAGCTCTTCTCTTTCTTTTGCTTATAAAACTTCCACTCTCAACCTCACTCTTTGTGTGTCTGCATCCTTGTTCTCCATCCATGGGTGTGGGATAATGAACCTCAGGTGTTACTTCAGACAACAATGCTGTTTCATTATTGATTTATTGAAGAATCAGATTTTGGATTTGTTAAATTTCTCTATCATATTTTGTTCATTTTTTATATATATCTCAGCTAAAATTTATTATTTTCTTCTTCATATTTATTGAAGTTTGAGATGCAGTTACAATTTGGACACATACACAAAAAACTTATATTGCTGCTCAGTTTCTATTGCTGTCCAGTTTCAAGTATCTCTTAATTTCTCTTTCTTTGTATTTATTCTTCTGATCACTGCTTGGTATCAGGGATGATATCAAGAAATAGATATTGAAAAACAGGATTCTGACATTGGGTTGATGACTGCTCTTTAATAATGACCTCCTTTCCAGTGGCAAATAAAACATTGCAATAATCTGGCATCCAATTTATTTTTATTAATTACCTGCCACTCTTTGGTGTAGAATACTTACAAGTAACAGAATTTTGATATGACATGGCAAATAATACATTTGAGCAGAGTAATAATAGCTGCAAGACCAAGGGTTGGGATGACAACTCAGCGAGCTCATTCACAACAATAACAAACTCGGAGCTAAAGTAACAGAGAACCTGAGAATTTCCAAGAATATTCTAAAAATATCTTCTGTTTAATAACTATGGAGGAAATATGGCTAAAAATAAGATGCAATATACAATTGTACAAAAGGTAACTGAAACATTGAATTGAATACAGAGCATCCATTAACTCTTCTCTGGGGATGTAAAGGCATTGAGTGCAAAGCAGTGAGAAATGAGATTTTAGACAGGGATTCTGGGGTAAGACATGACAAATATGAGAACCTTGAACCTTCAGAAATCCCCAGTCTTCCCTCACCAACAGAACTAGCTCCTACGTCTAAGGAAATTACACTTTTCTTGCTCAAAGGCTTTGTAAATACTTGCATTTTCACTTGTTTTTGTTTGTTTGTTTGTTTGTTTTTTTGTTTTTTTTTGCAAGGAGATGACTTTTCTCAAGAAGAGTTTACCACTCACTACTGCCTTCTGATGCATAACTAGAGTAAGATGACTGTATACCCAAGAGGAATTAGTGCAAAATCTGACTCATAAGAATCTAAGTTGTATGGGTACATACACACACACACACCACATAAATTCTTAGAGTTAGATTTTGCACTAATATACGTTCTATGTACATTTACGGATGCATATATGCACATAAGTAACCTAAGAACATGGGTAGAAATGGTGCTTGGCAATGGAGAATGCAATAACCTGCCTGAGACTGTGTGGTCTTTTTAAATATTGCTAATATGGTAGGAAGAAGTAATAAAGAGGGAATTTCTGGTGCTTGCTCCCTGACCGAGAATAGCAAACTGAAAACAGTGACACATTTTTGTATAATCACAGAGCCTGTGCCAACATAAATCACTAAAAATTACATTGCAGGTTTTATTTCTTCTATCCCCTTTTATCTCTCCTATTTTACTTGAGCATTAAGTCAATGTGTCTTTAAAAATGTGTGTTATCTTAAACTTTATCAGCTGGAGGCTTCAACTGCAGCTCTTTTTCCAGATGCAGTTTCTTTATTGGAATAATTCTACGTGCCCCTGGCACATGGTATGTAGTGATGGGTTTAGAAAATGCTTTTTCTCTATATTAGTTTAAAAGTACTATCAATTACAGTTTACCTGGAAGGAACAGCACTACACTTCCACTGGGCTATGTTGTTCATGGTTTTCTATCATGATCTAGTTTAAGAGACTGTCCTCAGTCTTCATCAGTCTACTCTATTGACAACACTGTTCTGTTGTATCTGGTAAAGGGAGGAGAACTTCCCTTGTATGCATAAATAAGACACATATTTGTCAGAAGGTGATAAGCTAGAAATCTTTAAAAAAATATTTGGCTATAGTAAAGTTGGCATTTTATTTTGGCATACAGGTCTATATGTTTTAACAGAAGAATAATTTGTGGAACTGCACCAGAATTAGAGTACAGAAAAGTTCCATAATCGAAAATATTACGTCAGGAATTTTATGGTCACACACTTCTTCAACCCTTAATGCCTAGCAACCACTGCTCTGTGCATTTATAGTTTTGCCTTTTCCAGAATAGCCAATAAGTAGAATCCAAAAATACGTAATCTTGTAAGACCTCTTTAATTCAACAGAATGCCTTTGAGATTCATTTGTTTTGTTTGTTAGTCTGTTTTTTATTGAGATGGAGTGTGGAGTGTGGCTCTGTCGCCCAGGTTGGAATGCAGTGGCGTAATCTCTGCTCACTGCCAAACTCTGCCTCCCGGATTCAAGAGATTCTCATGCCTCAGCCTTCCGAGTAGCTGGGACCACAGGCACGCACCACTACACCCAGCTAATTTTTGTATTTTTAGTAGAGACAGTGTTTCACCATGTTGGCCAGGCTGTTCTTGAACTCCTGACCTCAGGTGATCCACCTGCCCTGGCCTCCCAAAGTGCTGGGATTACAGGCGTGAGCTACCATGCCTGGCCTCATTCAAGCTTTGTTGGCCGAATTTTATTGATGACAACTATTCTATTATATTGATATAGCCCAGGATTTTTAAAATCATTCACATGTTGAAGGATGTCAGAGTTCTGAGTTCTGAATTGTTTCTAGTTTTTAGCTTTTATAAAGCTTTTATAAAGTTAGCTTTTATAAACATTCATGTGGAGGTTTTTCTGTAAACATAAACTTTTGATTCTCTAAGGTAAATATCCAGGAACATGATTGCTGGGTCATATTTTAAATATATATTTCATTTTACAAGAAGTTGAAGAACTGTTTTTCCAGAATGGTTGTATCATTTTTAACCCATCAGCAATGTTGTTCTGCATCCTCATCGGCACTTGAAATTGTTGATATTTTTTATCTTAAGCATTTTAATAGGTGTAGTGGTATCTCTTTGATTTTAATTGACATTTCACTGATAGTCAAGGATGCAGAGCATCCTTGGTGCCTTTTGTTCATTTTTAAATTGGATTGTTTTTCTTTCTGTTGAGTTTTGAAAGTCTTTTGTATATTTGCAATGCAAGTCTTTTTCAGATATGTTATTTGCAGATATTTTCTCACAGTTTGTAGTTTGATGTGTCACTCTCCTAACCAGTCTTTCACAGAACAAAGGTTTAAAATTTTGATGAAATGTAGTTTATCACTGTTTTCTGGATAGTGCTTTTGGTGTCATACATAACACTTTGCATAACCTTGCACCATGAAAGTTTTCCCCTGGGTTTTCTTCTACAAATTCTGTATCTTGGAATTTTACCTTTAGGTCCATACTTTATTTTGAGTGGAATTTTGTATAAGACACTAAAGTGTACATTGAGGTGTATATTTAAGTACGTACATCTATTCAGTTGTTCAGCACAATTTGTTAAAAAAATACTATATTTTCTCCATTAAATTGAGTGTGCACCTTTGTCAAAAATCAATTGTTCATATTTGTGTGGTCTACTTCTGAGCTGTTCTGTTACAGTAATCTAATTTTCGATCTTTCTGCCAATACTGCATTGTAGTGTGATCACTGTAGCTTTACGGTAAATCTTAAAATCCAGTAGATTGATTCCTACATCTTCATTCTTATTCGTATTTTTTTCTTATCTGTCAATTATTAATTTATTTACTTAAACTTATTTTGGTTATTCTATTTTTGAGTTCTAATCTTTCTATTTGGTTCATCTTTCTATCTTCTATTTATTTGCTTAAACATTCTATACAATTGGCCCTGCATATCCGTGGGTTCCTTATCCATAGATTCAACCAACTGTGGCTCAAAAACATTTTTAAACATTACATCTGTACTGAACAGGTACGTATTTTTTCTTGTCATTATTTCCTAAACAATACAGCATAACAGTGACTTACATAGCATTTACATTATATTAGGCATTTTCAGTAATTTAAAGATGATTTAATGTGTAGGGGAAGATACACATAGTTATATGCAAATATTATACCACATTATGTAAGGGATTTGAGCATCTGCAGATTTTGTTATTTGAGGGAGGTCCTGGTACCAATTTCTTAGGGATTCCAAGGGATGACTGTGTTTCCATTTGTTTCAAGAGTTTTCATGATTGCATGCTAGGTAATTCCAATATTTGTGCTCTCTTAATATTGGTATCTGCTGTCTTATCACATGTGAGTGAATATTTTCCTAATCCTTTGTATGCCAAATAATTTTGTTTTATAATCTGGACATTTTTAGATTTCTAGAAACTGCATAATACATATTTCAATCCTATCAATTTGGTTTGATTTTATGCTTTTATATTGCAAAAATATTAGAAAATCTATTGCAGTTAAATTTTTAATATTAGTTGTTCTTGAATAATAAAAGGTTCTGTGTATAGTCATAAAGAGAAGACAATAGTCTTGCGTCTTTCATTGACAACTTAGTTTTTTTTAATGTGTTTTATTATATGGTTATCACGTGAACAATATGGATTTTAACTATGTGGATTTACTTATATGCAGATTTTCTTCTGCCTCTGCCACGCTGGAGACAACAAGATCAACCCTTCCTTCTCCTTCCCTTCCTCAGCCTACTCAACGTGAAGACAAGGAGGATGAAGACCTTTATGATGATCCCCTTCCACTTAATGAATAGTAAATATATTTTCTCTTCCTTATGATTTTCTTAACGGAATTGTCTTTTCTCTAGCTTAATTTATTGTGAGAATACAATATGTAATACATATAACATATAAAATATGTGTTAATCGACCTTGTTATCGGTAACACTTCAGGTCAGCAGTAGTAGTTAAATTTTGGAAGACTCAAAAGTTATACAAAAATTTTCAATTGCTTGAGGGGCTGGTGGTGTTAACTTCTGTCTTGTTTAAGGGTCAACTGTATATTAGCTGAAAAGATAATCAAGTTGCATTTATATCATCTGTTTGGCCATCTTCTACTTTGATGAAATTAGGAATACAGCTAAAAGCATAGGTTTTCCAAGCAGAGAACTTACATCTGTGGGATCTATTCTTTGCATGTGCTACAGGTATGGTAGAAACTCAATTTCTGTTTCCAGTTCTATATTTAGATAGACTTTTATGTGTTGCTTCCAATGTAGCTGAACAAAGTCATCTTTGCATGTGAGCTGCCTGATGTGTTAGTGAGAAGCCCTATTGTGTGGTGTCTTTCTCTGTGCAGCTATTGCAGGAGATGTAGAGCCTCCCATTGTAGCTGCTTTCTGATGATGTTCATCCAGGACAGCATAAAGGGTTTGGAATTTTTTGCACTCTAGGAATACTAAGTCTTGATTTTGCCATAAGCACTTGGTGATGTGAGTGCAATTTTACTATTAGCAAGAAGAAAAGGCAAGGAAGAATTAGTTGGCTGTGCCAAGATGCAATTTCATTCAAAGGACAACATGTACACACACACACCTTTTATGCTTTTATTGGTAACTGCATCTATGACATTACATATTGGTTAGAAAGCAAGTATTTGAAGACAGATGACCTTTACCACAACATGTTTGATTCCTTGTGTCCTGGAAACACCAAATATTCATAATTGAATCTACATAGCAATACTTTCAGCTTGAGAAGCATTCTAGGATGAAACCTGTTTGGATACAGTGTGAAAATCTAAGCCAGTCGTTGAGATGGCTTCTCATCCAAGTGACTGCCAGTCAGCTTCCGACGGTGCTTTCTCTTAATGATCTGACTTCTCTCTCATTCCCTTGTATGTGCATCATTTTGGAGCTCAGTCTGTTTATGCGGGCATTTTCTTTCCCACCAATGCCTAATACGTAGATGGATAACCTGGCTAGGAGGCTGGGGCATTGCCTGTCCTTACCAGTCCACCAAACCTGTATCAGCCTATCCTCATCAACCCTACGGCCCTGTGGGAAATCCTGGGCTGTTATGTTTTCTGAGCCTCCATGACCTCGCTGCAGGAAACCAGCCGTTCCCCTGGCTGCTTTCCGGAACATCTCCTGCTGCTGGTGCCCTTTCTTCCCTCAATGACTGGCAGACTTCTGTCATTGTGCTCACTCCCTTTCCCTCCAGGGACAAGCCCACTGCAGCAGGCTCATCCATTTCCAGGTTTTAAACCACAGGCTTCTCCTGTAAACCACCTCTGTTAACCCCTTTGTGGCTGGCTGTGTCGGTCACGGGTTCCAACTCAGCCTTTGTTCAGTAGAATTGCGCTTTTCTAATTCTTGACTAATTATGTCATTTTTGCTGGCTTGCTCAAGCAGACTTAGTAACCTATGGCCGTGTTATGCTTAAGAAGCAGGCTGCCTATTACTACTTCCATTACTTGCCTTGAAAATGAGAGCTCTGATCACGTCATTTTATAAAGAGGGTAGATTTTCTTCTCAGATGTATTATCTTCCCTTCTTCACAGTGGAGATTGTCAGATTTCCGCTCACTCACTGAGTCCTGTGAGTTTTCTTTTTCCTGAAATTTATCTTTGCCAGCCTGGCATTTCACTACCTCTGCAATCTGTAAACTAGAGTATTTCATGGAATATTCCATTCCTATACCTTTTATAAAATGGTTAAACTAGGCCTACCAGCAGTGTGTGAAGGACCAAACTGTTTACTTTTATTTGTCTTATTCTTCCTAGAAACATTTATTAACAATGTAAAACATGGATATGCTATTCTAGCATCGCGTGTAGTAAGGAGACAATGGTGGGGGTTGTAGTTGCACAGATGAAAAATGGACAGTTCCTGTTTTCTAAAAAGCCAGAAATGTAACAGAACATATTTTCTGTAACGCTGGGACCATGGGTGACTAACAGTGTATTTCAGAGGATGCCATAATTATATATCATCTGTTTGATTGTGTATGAGTGAATACAGCATCACTGAGGCTCTCCAGTACCTGCAATGCTACATCTCCAGGAACATGATACAGAGGAAATCACTGCACAGAAGGCATCAAGGATGGTGATGCTGTTCTACCATGAGGAAGAGACACAAGGTATACAATCAGTGAAGGTGTGGAATGGAAGAGGAATCAATCCATTGGTTCAACTGGAGCTGTGTGGTTCAGCATAGTAGCCACTATCCCTGGGTGGCTCTGGAATACTTGAAATGTGCTTAATCCCAATTGAGTTGTGCTGTATGTATAAAATACACACCGGATATCAAAGACAGCACCAAAAAAGACTCAAACATATGTCATTAATTTTGTTTTGTTTAAACTCTTTAAATTCTCTATAACTTTAGGGGTGTAAGTGGTTTTGGTTACATGGATGAATTGTATAACGATGAAGTCTTGGCTTTTAGTGCACATTGTACCCAATAGGTGATTTTTTATCCCTCACACGCTTTCCAAGCTCCCGTCTTCTGAGTCTCCAATGTCCATTATACCACTCTAGATGTATTTGCATACACATAGCTTAACTCCCACTTATAAGTGAGGATACGTTGATCACATGTTGTAGCGATACCACTTTGGGTATATTAATTTAAATAAAATATTGTTAAAATTTATTTTACCTGTTTCTTTTTACTTTTTAATTTAGCTACTAGAAAATTAAAATTTATATATGTGGCTCACATTATATTTCTATTGAACAGTGTTGGACTGGAGCACGAGGTAATTTCAAGAGAAGAGAAGTAAGTTAAAATGAGAGCATCAAGGGCATTAAATACCTGACTAAGTAATTCATATAATATTTGCCAGCTGGTGGGAATTCATTGATTTTTGAGTAGAGAAATAAAATAGAATACCAAGGGAAGATTAATCTAGTGGCAGGGGCATATTTCAATTTCCAGTTCCTTATTCATGATAAAACATTGCTCCAGACCTTAATGATAATTCATTTTATAGCTTTTCAGTTGAAATTTTGCCAAAGGAAAAAAATGATTTGTGTCACCATGCTTATTTACTCATTTCCAGATAGATCCTAGCTAGATTAATGCACCCCATTTCTCCTTATAGAAACCTTGTTACCTTTCTCCAAATCACTTATGTTGGTATAATTGCATAGTGAGCTCTCTTTGATAAATCTTACCCAATTGCAGAGAAGCAAAGTGATTCTCATTCTTCTCCTACTCAGAGCTGTCCTAGTAGCCTTTCTCGCCCTGTATAGTGGGCATGCAAGGAATGTTGGCAGGAAAGCATGTTGAGGTCTCATTCTGTACAAACACAGCAGCACATGGTTTTTTTAGTATTTCCAAAACTATTCCTTATGTTTCTGCAAACTTTGAATTCAAAGTTTGAATTCAAAAAGCATTTGGGGGTGTGGTGCTATATTTGTAAAAACTGTTTTATTCAAATTTTAATATCTAAAAATTAGAAAATGTGAATATTTGCTGGGCTTCATCTGATTGTTCCAAGTTTTCAGTTTAAATAAATGATTTAGGTGTTTTAATCACTCTTTGTTCTCTGTTTCTTTGCTGTCATATTTGCTTTTGTTGTTTTGTGCTTAGTTAAGACCATGGAATTCTGTGCCTACAGAATCCATTTCACATGAGTAAAACCTAATTCCCATTCCAACGCACGTTCTTTCAGATAACTAGAACAACCTTGACAAGTTCCAAACAATATGAATGTGATTTTATCAAAATTATGTTAAAGTGATAGCATTTTAAAGGAAGGTTTAAAATCATTACCATACAGAAAAATCCCATTTAGGAACCTGATATGTGTAATCTACTTTTATTTCCTTCAACAATATTGTATAATTTTGCTTGCATAAGATACACATATATCTAATTAAATTATCTTTACAAGTATTTTATATTTTTTGAAGCCTTTTGAAAAGGATTTTTCACCCTATTTGCAAAATACCTATTGCTGTAAAGAATAATAGTAACTTTAGTGTTTATTTTGTGCACTGCCTCATTACTGAACTCTTATTTCTTTTCTTTCTTTTTTTAATTTTCTCTTAAGAAAGAGTCTCACCCTGTAGCCAGGCTGGAGTGCAATTGCACGATCTCAGCTCACTGCAACCCCCATCTCCCAGGTTCAAGCGATTCTCCTGCCTCGGCCTCCTGAGTTACTGGGACTACAGGCTCACACCACCACGCCCAGCTAATTTTTGTACTTTCAGTAGAGACGAGGTTTCACCACGTTGGCCAGGATGGTCTCGATCTCTTGACCTCGTGATCCCCCCCGCCTCGGCCTCCCAAAGTGCTGGGATTACAGGCATGAGCCACCATGCCCAGCCTGAACGCTTGTTATTTCTAAGGGCTGTTTTGTTTGTTCTTGTGGCATGCAGTCATAAATTTGTAAGTAATAATGATTGTCTATCATTTTCAATAATTATGACTCTTAATTATATTGACTCATAGATAAACAGGTATCCAAAACAACATTAAATGACAATACTGATAAAAATAATTTTGGTAATTTCCAAAACTTGTGGCTAGTGTCTTTATTAATTGTGATTTCTGTTGTTTGTAAATGATTTTTCTATGTCATGTTAGGTTTTATGAATATATTACCAATTTGGCAACAGTATTTGCTAGTAATAAACAATTTTATGAGCTGCTTTTCAGAATTATTGAAGGTAGCCATATACTTTTTCTTCATTGAATTACTAACATGAGGACTTCTGCCATAAGTTTTCTGATAATATTTAATCATTCTTCAGTTATTGTATCATAGTTGCAATATATTAATGTTTTAAAATGACACAAAATAAATCTGTGCAGATTATAGTCAAAATGCTTGCTTGTACATTCAAAGATATTGTGTTGCTTGAATTGCTTTGACTAGATTTGATGTCAACCTTACATTGAATTTACAAAAGAAAATGGAAGACATTCAATTTTTTAAAAATTCCCTTTCATGTTTTAGAATAGAAATTACCTACTACTTGTAAATTTGAAAAGACTTGTCCTTAACTCCATTGTAGACTTACTGCCTTTTGTCATGTATTTGTGTCAAACATTTTCCTGTTAGTAATTTTGGTATTATATTGTCTAGTTAAAGGAGTGGAATTTGATATAATTGTTAATTAGACTTTTTCAACTTTAAAAAGTCATTAATTTCCTATTTTCCTCCCCACTAGTTTAGTTGTTTTTGTGTTTTCATTATATTTTTCTTGATGCTTAGTGAATGATTTTGATTACCACGTGTAGGTCTTTTCTCAGTTTAAAAACAGTTTCTTCTGTTAAATCTTATAGTAGTGTTTCTCTCTGTTTGTGATTTTCAGGAGCATTGTGAGATTGTTAGAGGTCTAATGCCAGGACTCCGTTTTACTATTTCTGCTAACTTGTATTTATAGCTGCTTTTTGTCTCCATGTTCCAAGAGACTCCAGACTTGACCTCCTCAGACTCAGTTATCTGCATTGTCAATTATAATTTGTACCACTTTTATAGGCATATTAAATTACGGTGTGGTAATACCTATATATTGTTTTCCTTAAGTCAGTCTCTTTTATAAATCTCTTGTCTCCTGATTTAACATCTTACCATTCATCTATATTTACTTTCAAGGGATCCATATATTCTTTATAACCCTTCAGAGAACAAGTAGATGCTTTTAATAAATTATTTCTTGTAATAAATTCTTTTTCAAATCTTGTTTTCAATTTCTTTATGCCATGACATGTTTATTATAAAATTGGCTCCAATTTTCCACTCCTTCCTGTATCTATACCATTTGCAATATGACCTTGCAGGTGGAATCTTTTTTCTTTACCCTTTGAATCTGGGCTGGGCTTGTCACTTTCTTTGGGCAATAGAAGTGAAAGCAGAAGTGAGGTGTGTTTTTCTGAACCTAGGTAAAGTATTCTGGTGATGGGTACACACACAGAAAGAGGATTTGAACTCCTCCTTTTACTTCCTGGGAACGCTGCCTCTTTTTCTTTTCTCTTTTCTTTTCTTTTCTTTTCTTTTCCTCTTCTTTTCTTTTCTTTCTTTCTTTTCTTTCTTTCTTTCTTTCTTTCTGTTTCTCTCTCTCACTTTCTGTCTCTCTCTCTCTCTTTCTGTCTCTCTCGCTCGCTCTCTCTCCTCTCTCTCTTTCTTTCTTTCTGTTTTTTTTTTTTTTTTTCGAGATGAAGCTTCCCTTGTGTTGCCCAGGAGAGAGTGTAATGGCGCAATCTCGGCTCACTGCAACCCCCGTCTCCCAGGCACAAGCGATTTTCCTATCTCAGCCTCCCAAGTAGCTTGGATTACAGGCATGCAACACCATGCCCGGCTAATTTTTTTTTTTTTTTTTTTTGTATTTAGTAGAAACGGGGTTTCACCATGTTAGTCAGGCTGGTCGCGAACTCCTGACCTCAGGTGATCCACCTGCCTCGGCCTCCCAAAGTGCTGGGATTACAAGCATGAGCCACCGCGCCTGGCCAGAACCCTGCCTCTTAAAGAGACAATGTCCACTGTAGCTGGCTAGATGATGAGACACACATGGCAAATTGCTACCATCATTCCAAATGGCAGCTAGTCAACTTCTGGATAAATGAATGTGGATAAATAAACGCTGACTGTTCCAGGCCACTCAGTTTTGGATAGTTCCTTTGTGTTTGTTATTGTGGCATTAGTTAAATGATAAAAGTAATATATTGATTTCCCTTTTTTAATTCACATTTTCTAATACCAAAATATTTTCCAAGGTAAAGATTCTGAAACAAGGACATTTCCTTGTTTGACAGTGGAGCATTATTTATCCACTGTCATATGGATGGATTCTTCTTGTACCCACCTTTATTTGCTTGGGGACCTCTGGACTCACCCTGTCACATTTAGTTCAATGAACTGTGCATCATGGTTCCAATTCAGGGATCTGAAGACTTGAAGGAGGCTGGAGGCAATATGGAGGTAAAGCCATGCATGGCCAGTAGAAAAACCTTCATTGCTGCGATTTTCTTATTGAAACATCTAGTGTTCCAAGAGGTGAGGTCTTGGAGTGTGAGCGGTGTCTGTTTCTGCTTCCCTGTCTCTGCCCTCAGCTACTGGGTCAGGTGGGTTGTCTTTGCCATGCAGGACACTGCTTTTTTTTTTTTTTTTTTTGAGATGGAGTCTCGCTCTGTCGCCCAGGCTGGAGTGCAATGACATGATCTCGGCTCACTGAAACCTCCGCCTCCTGGGTTCAAGCGATTCTCCTGCCTCAGCCTCCCAAGCAGCTGGGACTACAGGTGTGCGCCACCATGCACGGGTAATTTTGTATTTTTAGTAGAGATGGGGTTTCACCATGTTGGCCAGGATAGTCTCCATCTCTTGATGTCATGGTCTGCCCGCCTCAGGCTCCCAGAGTGTTGGGATTACAGGCGTGAGCCACGGCACCCGGACCGAGGACACTCCTTTTTAACTGTTAGAATGCTTCCTCTTGCTGGTGAAGGTGGGCTGCAGGATCTTGTCCATCCTCACATGCCTCTGTTGGCATAGCTACATCTGGACTCCACATGGCCATCTCCAAGAGGTGATGATCTCCCAAGAGCGAAGTGGGTTCATGTGAAATAGTGAGTTCTAAACCTATCTTCTCCTTCCATGTTGCACATTCCCATGGGAGGTTTCACCAAGACTTCCACTCAAAATTCACTAGAAAAATATAGCAACATGGTCTCATCTGTACCACCATGGGAAGAAATGTGTTGATGGTTGGCATTCCTACCCTCGTTTCAGCTCTTATGCAAGCTTTTTCCTATTTCTGATTTTCTTTCTTAATTTCTGAGCCTGAGTGGGATTAAAAAAGAGTTTAAGTACGTGTACCAAATGTCATCTCTACTTACTGAGCATCAGCTTTCCCTGTGATCCCACCTCCATGACACTCCCCTCAGCCCAACATCAGGATCCCCACTCACCCTGCCCTGGAACTTTCTGGTAACTGGAGGATATTTGAAAATATTAATGTAGTGAAACACCATAACTCTCCATGAAATATCACTCAGAGGCTTAAAACATTGTGATCATTCACAAAATAATTACATCCATAAAAAGTCAATACCTCCCTGAAGACTATTGCAGTGCACCAAGATTTATATGTTTTCCACATTACATGAGTGAGGTTAACTCACCTATCGTACATAATAAGTCCAGCAGGGCTAAGGGAAGGAATGAGGCTTGAAGAACACTCTACATTTCTATTAGCCTTTTAGAGAACCATCTTTATGAGATTTATATACAATAAAGTGAACCATCTACACTATTAGAATGGTGTTTTACAACTTACAGGTTGAAGTATACCTTAGGTATATGAACACTTCTGATTCCTGGACTAAATGAGCCCAAATTCCTCTCTAAGAAGGATAGGCTAAATTCTCCATTTCCTCAATTTCTTTATTTTATCCCAGTATCTCATCATCTGCTTACTTTAAGAGATGTAATATGTATAATTTTGTCATTTAATTATGAAGCCCTTTTTTTTTCTTTCTCCGTCTATCATTCCAAAATCCTTTGGAGTTGTGAAGTTCCAGTCATTTACTTATCTATATATTGTAATTGTTAAGTTAAAACCCCTTTAAGCCACAGTATCCTAATTTGGAATTTGGAAATGATGATATTTATCCTATAAGACTGTTAAGATAATTCAATGAGCTTATTACATAAAAATGGTTGTGGAATTTTGAAAGTCAATTCTCTCTCTTTTCACTTGTGGGTCACTAGGATCCAACTGAACACATATTGTGTTCCCTAAAGTGGCACATGCTGGCCTCAGGACCTCTGGCTTTAAAGTTAAAGGGCAATGGGCAAGCTCTTTATGAGTAAAAGCAGAGGTCAGACTAGTAAGCATCATTTTAATTTTAATTGACCTTGGTGAAAGACTGGTTAAATTGTTTGGAATTTTGACCTCTGGCTTGGTGACTTGGGAGAACCCAAAGCTGCCTTTAGTTTGCCTGAAGTGAAAGCTTCATTTAATGGCCAGCTATGGAGAGGAACAGATTTGTGTTCCAGACTCCATAAAATCTTATTTGGCTGCCTGGTCACTGTGACATCAGAACTGCTCTCTAGAAACTACTTACCCCTTGTCTTCTTCTCCATGGTATGAACTCAGTGGGTTACAATAGCATTGATGGCATTTTTCTGAAGACTCCTATTCGGGTGGATATAGACTTGGAACATGTATCACTAATCTGGAGATGGGTGTCGATACCACCTGAAGATTCTCAACCCCATTCTGTGAAAGCCCACCCTCAAAGCTCACTAGGTGCTGCCCAACTCTCAAGTGAGGAAAACACAAGCAAGGCAACCGCTGGTTGGTGGCATGGTGAGTGGGAGGTGGGGCTCTCTGTGGCCTGGCTTTGTCAGAGCCGACGCTGTCATTCTGCTCTGAGGAGGAGCACTCTCCATGGATCTGCCTTGTTTACTAACTTACAATCCGGGACTTAGCAAAAGGTCCCAGAGATCAGGCTCTGAAAATGCCAATTTGAACATTGCATTATTACAATGATTATTGATCTCTTCACTTAATGTTTATGTAACATTGGCCAAACCTTCATCACTTTACACAGCATAAAGGCTGGCAATGCCATTCATTATGTTCTCTAAGTAAAGAACTATTTTCTAAATAGAAATGCAACTTGATTTTAACCTAAAGGTCAATCTCATCGTTGACACAGAATTATAAATGAGGCCATCTTAAAAGAGAAAATAATCAACTATTAATTATTTAAAATGCTTAATGATGCATGAAATTTGTTACATTTCCAAGTGCATTTCTAATTGAATATGCACAGATGATAAAAGCCCTAGAATCTAAATCAGCTATTAATTTCAAACCAAAATATATTTGAAATTCAGCACTCTGAGCTTCTATTTTTCAAAACGTAAAGATTTTGAGGAATCTATGGCTTGCCTTCACATTTTATTTATGTCTACAAGTTTCAGTAATATGAACCTGCTTAAATTTGAAAAGAAATAGCATAGTTATCCTTGCAAAGGTTTTAGAATTTTAGAATAACTTTAAGTCAATATTGTTTAAAAGCAATTCAGCTAGCTTTTTGGAATATTATGTTCAAATCTTTTCACTAACAAAATTAGAATAAATCCCAGCAAAAGATGTAAAAGAATGAGGTCACTGTGTTTAAATATTGTACCTTATGTGAGTTCAAAAAAAAAAAGTAGATGTTTGAAAAACACAGTTAACCTTTGGAAAGAAAAAAATGCCACATTCACATTAGGGAATGGGCAAACTTAACTAATAAAAATTTATAGCCCTGGAATGTTTGCAAAAAAAAAGTCTCTCCAATTTGAAATGTCAGAATAATCTCAGATCTCCTTTTAAGCAATTTGTTAAACTTTAAATGGTAATAAATATTAGATTTAATAAGTGGAAAATTCTCAAGTAAGAATAAGGCTACTGAAGTACATTTGAAAGACGTATCTTTCTAAATTTCAAACATCTGTTTGTTTGTTGATTAAATTATTTATTCATCCTTTTAATCACTCCTTCAGCAAACTGGATGGCTCCTAGATGCCAAGCATTGCAAGCAATGAACTAGACTTTACTGACATTAAAACTAAATAAATAATGTCCCTTTTCTCAAGGCCCTCACAATCTTGAATGTAAGACCCATGTGAGTAAATATGTAAATGACATGGCAAGTGCATTAATAGATTACGTGGCATTGATTGCTAACTATTCCATTAATACAACCCCACTTTTTGTTGTGATATGAAAAAAAGACATATTTTCCCAGATTCATTTGCTTCTAGATGTGGCCATGAGAAAAGATTTTGGTGGTTAGATCTAAAAGGAAATGTGTAGGGACTTCTTGGAAATCACAGATAGGGTCATGTTCTTCCTCCTAAGTGGAATGTGGTCGTGAAGGCTGAAGCACCTGCGACCATTTTGGGCTCTGAAGTAACTCTGAGCATACACAATATGCCAGGAGCCAGAGGTGAAAGTGGGAAGGTGTCTCAATCCCTGATGACTATGGAACTTCCAAAACAGCCCTGAAGGCATCATCTCTGAACTTTGTGTTGTGAAATAGAGAAAATATACTTCTACTTATTTGGGGGTCTTTTGTTATAGAAAATAGAATTCAATTCTAATAATGTAGTATGTTTGATTATTACAAGCTAGTACCTTATAACCTTCCACATATACTCAACATGATTGTGATACACAAGAGATTCAACAGTAGAGAAAATAGTCTCCATTCCCACAGTTTGTCACAGGGAAAGACAACAAAGAAATACATATAATAACATAAAAAACATAATCCTGAATAGGATATTATTTCTGAAGAAATGATAGTCGTGGCCCCAAACACAGAGCAATAATCCAAAGGAAGACATGAGTAGGGAAAGTATTCACTGTGGAGTCCTGATGAGCAGAACTTTGATTAATGACTCTTTCAAAGCTTCTACTGGAGCGCGGATCATCCAGGCTAATGGTGGCACATGTGAGGGCAGAGGGACACAGGACAGCCTGGCACTTTCCAGGGCATGCAAATAATTTACTCTGTGCTGGGCAGAGGGTACCTATGGCTGTATTCTGGGGTTTGGGAGAGAGGTTGGAATGAGTCCATCAAGTTAAAAAGGACCTTGGGAAGATTGTGAAGATGCTTAGAAAAGTTGGCATAGATGTGGGATTTAAAAGATTATTATTTATATTTTTAGATTTTAATATGCCTTTGGAAGACATTGAATAATTCCATTATTTTACACAGAACTTTGAAAGCTTTCTATATTTACAGTCGAATCAATTATAACCCAAAATTTATACAGTACTTGATCTGTGTGACACATTGCTCCCGGCTTTGTATTTAGTAATTTATTTAATCCAAAAACCAATCCTATAAGCCTTTGGCCACATGCTGTTATTTGGCCACGTGCTGAGGCTCAGAGAGGAGAATAACCAGGACTAAGTCACTTGGCTAGGGAGGGGTGGAGCCAGGATTTGAATCTGTGCCCTTATGCACCATGAACAACTGTCAGTCTCCATGAAACTAATAGTCCATTTAGATTCATGTCATAAGCAAGAAATGCTTAAATTTCCATAGCACTTAGGATTTTGGAAGGTCAAGGGTCATAAATAAGTTTTACTATTATCCTGTGACTTTGTTCTATCCCCTTCCACAAAGAAGCCAAGATTCAGAGGGGTAGAGTGACTGATCTAGTACCACTCCGTGAGATGCCCCAGCTTTCCTCAGAGACTTAGAGACTTAGAGTCTCCTTAGAGACTACTGATAGTCTCTAAGTCTCAGTTTCCTCATCTGTGAAACGGGATTAATAATAGCACCTAACTTAAGGCCTATAGGATTGTTTTCAGGATTTAATAAACTTCACCCCTAGTAAAGCACTATCACTCCTCTACCAAAGATAATTCTTTACTGAAAATGCCCAAAGGTAAGCATTTAAAGCAGTGTAACTCCAAGCTGGGTCTCAAAACAGGAGCCTGAAAGCAGACCTGTCAACCGGAGGCAACAGTGGCCCAACAGAGATTACCAGAGGCCGATCTCAGACAGTTTCCCGGGAAAGAGGCTGGCAGTTCATCAAAACAGGAGGCCTCTGGGATTCAGTGTTCATCCTGCCTTTGGTGGAACTTACACAGTGTTTTATGCAAGGCCCTCTGGAGGCCTCTTTCCAGGGGTCAGCACTATATTTTACTGGTAATCCTTTGGAAATTCTTTATGAGTTTGAAGGACTTTGGGGATTTGACCATCTGGTTATGTTAGGAGGCATTTGTGCTTGCAAAATAACTATCGCCTAGCCCACTATTTGAAAATAACTTATTTTAGAGGTGCAAGTAGAGGTTTTCAGTTGCAATATTAAAGCCACTCTGAAAAGGGAAATGTATTAATTATTTACCAGTTAGAAGCAAATCACTTAATATTTAATTTTATTTAAATGAAAGTGTTTAAACATAGTTTCCCACAACTCCTCTTGATTTTTAATCTAGTGCTGAGGCAATTCCAAAGTTTGTGACAAGTTTTCCCTTTAAGCCTGAGTGTGTGAGCCTCTGAGGACCAATAGCTTCTCATCAGAATGGCAAGCTCTAGCAGGACATTTAGGCTCTCCTGGAATTGAGAACTCACCAGGGCAGAGGCAGTTCATCCTGTAGAAAGAGGAGTCAGGGTCGTGAAGCAGATGGGGTGGGTTGGGCTAATGGGAACAGTAAGATCTAGGAGCAGAACAGAGTCTTCCATCTATGACACCTTCTTAGCGTCTCAGAATAGTGACAAAATGAGACTTCAGATCTCCTCTTTGACCCTCATCTCTGATAGTTGTTGTAGGATTAATTATTCATTGAACATATGTTATTGGGTACCAGCAATATGTCAGGAATTGTTCTTGGCCTTGAGAATGCCAGAGTGCACACGACCAATTAATCCCAGTCTCTGTAATCAATAAAATAAATGCATAATTTCAGGCTGGATAAGTACCAGGAAGAAACACATGCAATAGAATACAGTGGCCCATGGATGCGTCGGGCAGTGTTCCATCCTGCGTGCCTCAGAAAATGCAGGCGGAGGCAAAGGAGAAGGGGTGCTTCCTTACTAAGGAGGGGAATCCTATGGAAGTGAGAGTGGAGCAAAGGGAAAAGAGGCAGGAAGCATGGAAAGCTATATCCAGGGGTCATGCGTGGAAAAACTTATCTACCCACTCCCACCTCCCTTTAGTTAAACCCAAGACGATCTCATGCCATGTGCCTCCTGGTCTTGCACACACATGGGTGCAGAGCCACTTGCTGAGGGACCTTGGTTGGGATAAGAAGAGGAATGTGATGAGGAGCTGTCAGGCTGTGCTGGCATGGATCTGACCAGTGCACACAGGGCTGGTCTCAGAGACAGCAGCTGAAACAAGCCCCAGTGGGCTGAGGTGCTGCAGTGAATGTGCACCCAGCTCAGCCAGCACCTCTCTGGTCTGCTTATGCCATACATTACATTTGACTTTCCTAATACAATATGGGGCCTTAATTGTTTTTTAAATGATAAGATGTCCTCTCTTCTTTCCTGAAAAAACAGGTAGCAGGCAATCAGTTGCCTTGTTTTTACTTGACCATGATTGCTGCAATTACCCAGTTCCTATTACTACACAAAGAAGCACCAAGAGATATTCAGGGAATCCTCTAGGGCCCAGACAAACTTTTTCCTGCCCCGATTGTACAGGAACAGCTCTCACACCTTGGAGTAGTCAGGGGTGATTCCCCTTGAGCTAAGTAACAAGTTTCTTTGTCTGCTGTTCCACAGACAAAAGGAGCCCAAAATGACCGGATCGTAGCCACAGATTCAAGACGGCAGAGACATTCATTTCTTGGGAATTAGAGCATATAAATCCATGGCGCCTAAGTTAGTAGATGAAAATTTCAAATTTCTCAAGCAGGTCACTGTTTTAGATCGGACAAGTTACACTGCTTTCTGGAGGGGGCCACTCCAACCTGTACATGTTGTCTCCCAAAGGGACTTTTTAACTGAGTTTTTACATGTTACCACACAGTTCTATTAGACCAGCTGTATCTGGGTGATGCAGCTGGGTAAGACCAACACATTTCAGGTTAATGTGCCAATTTTTAGCCCTTATTTGCCATAAAATATGCCCCTTGGTCTGGAGCAGCTTTGAATGGGGATGCCATATTCATATAACTTAGATTTCATAAGTCCTCAGATGGTAGGGTTGGTTGAGGCACTGTAGGCAGAGAAACAAACAATATGCAAATATGTACATGTTCATTCCAATAAGGACAAATCACTAATCACTTCAGGATGGAAAAGGCCATGAGGCTGGCTAGTTCAACATAGGGAGAATCCTATTTCAAGGTCACTTACGTGGTTGTTGGCAGGATTGCGTTATCCCTGGTTTTTGGACCAGCGTCTTATTTCTTTGCTGGGTGGTTGATGGGGCCTCCCACAGTTGCTTGCCATGTGCAGCTCTTCTTAAGGCACCTTCAGCACGGTATCTGGCCTTCCTCAAAGTGAGCAAGTGAATGAGAGGGGACAGCCCAAGACCAAAGTCACAGCCTCTTCGTAACCTAATATCACAAGTGACATTCATTGCTTTTGCCATATTCTGTTTATTAGAAACCTTTCCCCATTTTATTTTTTTCAGTCCACAAAACAATGGCTGTAGATGTGTACATTTCTGAGGACTCTGTTCTGATTGGTCTATACAAGGAGGTGAAGACTTGACCAGTACCATGCTGTTTTGGTTACTGTAGCCTTGTAGTATAGTTTGAAGTCAGGTAGCGTGACCTCCAGCTTTGTTCTTTTGACTTAGGATTGTCTTGGAGATGCAGGCTCTTTTTTGGATCCATATGAACTTTAAAGCAGTTTTTTCCAATTCTATGAAGAAACCCATTGGTAGCTTGATGGGGATGGCACTGAATCTATAAATTACTTTGGGCAGTATGGCCATTTTCACGATATTGATTCTTCCTATCCATGAGCATGGAATGTTCTTCCATTTGTTTATGTCCTCTTTTATTTCACTGAGCAGTGGTTTGTAGCCATAGACATGGGCAAGGACTTCATGTCTAAAACACCAAAAGCAATGGCAACAAAAGCAAAATTGACAAATGGGATCTCAAAAACTAAAGAGCTTCTGCACAGCAAAAGAAACTACCATCAGAGTGAACAGGCAACTTACAGAATGGGAGAAAATTTTTGCAATCTACTCATCAGACAAAGGGCTAATATCCAGAACCTACAAAGAACTCAAACAAATTTACAAGAAAAAAACAAACAACCCCATCAAAAAGTGGGCAAAGGATTGAATAGACATTTCTCAAAAGAGGACATTCATACAGCCAACAAACACATGTCATTAGCTTACTTCCCTGTTGCTCATCATCACTGGCCATTAGAGAAATGCAAATCAAAACCACAATGAGATAGCATCTCACACCAGTTAGAATGGCAATCATTAAAAAAAACAGGAAACAACAGGTGCTGGAGAGGATGTGGAGAAATAGGAAAACTTTTACACTGTTGGTGGGATTGTTTAACTAGTTCAAGTACAGTATGGCGATTCCTCAAGGATCTAGAACCAGAAGTACCATATGACCCAGCCATCCCATTACTGGGTAATACCCAAAGGATTATAAATCATGCTGCTATAAAGACACATGCACACGTATGTTTATTGCGGCACTATTCACAATAGCAAAGACTTGGAATCAACCCAAATGTTCAGTGACAGACTGGATTAAGAAAATGTGGCACATCATGGAATACTAATGCAGCCATCAAAAAGGATGAGTTTGTGTCCTTTGTAGGGACATGGATGCAGCTGGAAACCATCATTCTCAGCAAACTATTGCAAGAACAGAAAACCAAACTCCGCATGTTCTCACTCATAGGTGGGAACTGAACAATGAGATCACTTGGACTCGGGAAGGGGAACATCACACACCAGGGCCTATCACGGGGAGGGGGTGGGGGGAGGGATTGCATTGGGAGTTATACCTGATGTAAATGACGAGTTGATGGGTGCTGACGAGTTGATGAGTGCAGCACACCAACATGGCACAAGTATACATATATAACAAACCTGCACGTTATGCACATGTACCCTAGAACTTAAAGTATAAAAAAAAAAAAAAGAAAAAAAAAAAGAAAGAATATGATTCTCTCTTCATCCTAAACATGAAAGCCTTAAGGCATTGCTATAACAGTTCAGCCCAAAAAACAACTGTGAGTAAAGCAGTGAATAAATTACTTTGAGATTCAGCTTTCATTAGCTTACTTCCCTGTTGATAAACTTTTAATGAGTCTAATTGTCTACACTACAGAAAAAACCCAATATACTGAGTTTAATTCAAGTACTTTTCTAAATGCCAAAATGCAGTAGCTTGTTTAAGTTGCACCATCAAGATCCAGAGGATGAGGGATACATTATGGATTTTATAAGCTTTGGGCATTTTTGACTTGATAGACTACTAATATTTTATGTGTGTGCACTCACACACACACACACAACATATACATGTGTATAAATATATATGTGCATTAGTATATTGGTTTTAAGACTGTAGTGGTATAAAGACAAATATAATCCATGTTGGATCACATTCTTTTTGTTTCTTCTGATTTTAAAAAAAAACATTAAAATGTTTTCCTAGGCTCCAAAAAGTGACATGGGTACTTCTTGGGGCAGATTAGATTTATTATCTCCTGAAAAGAATAAGTGCAAGAGTTAAGAGCATACAGTCTGGGGCAGACTGCCTAGTTTGAATCCAGCTCTGCCACTTACTCTCTGTGTGTACATTGGCAAATTCCTTGTCTGTGCCCTGTTTTCTCATCTATAATTTAGAGATAATGACATTACCTACCTGACTGCATTGCTGTAAAGGAGTTTTTACTTGTAAGGTAGGCAATATAACTGGTCATCAATAACTGATTTCTATCTCCTTTCAGGCACATGGGAAGGTTATAATACCTTGACCAGTTTTAGTTAGGCATGGCCATATGACTTCATTTGGCTAAGGAAATATTAGTGGAAGATGGGTGGTACTTTTAGCTGAAAGCATTTATTTCTTGGTCTTGCCTCTCGATGTGATTTTTAATATAAACAAGAATATAAAGTATGAGCAATTAGTATTTTGTGTTTTTGTTTGTTTATTCACCATATGAAAAACTCTGTGCTAGGTACTTGCACGCAGATGCCAGTGACTACAGTCTTGGGTACTTAGGATGTATTTATCTTGTAGTGAGAGAGACACCAATGAAAATAACCAAGTAGTATACCAAAGGCCATGAGAAAGATGCAAACAAAATAATTTATCTTTACAAAGATATAACTAAAATGCTCTAAATTTGAGTGGGGTTAAATTGATATAATATCTAACACAGAACTTGAAAGACTAGCATGTTTGGAGTTTGGTTAGTAGTGTGAAAAAGAAAGCAGAAGCATTTAAGATGGAGAGATGAGTGGTTAAGAACTAGAGATGGTTCTAGTACTTGTTGTTTTGTAAGAATGCAGATCAGAGAGGAGACTTGACTGCCAAAGCAGCTGATGTCTGAGCACAGGGGTCCTTATGGGGAAAGGGCTCTGCAAGAACCTCCTCTTGCCCTCTGTGTACCTTTTCTTGGGCAAGTGAGCTGCTCTATCCACAAGGGAGCTCTGTGGAGGCTGCACTTCTCTAAAGCCAACAGCCTTTTGCAGATGGTGCTTCCTTTCATTACAAGGAGCAGGGCAGGTTGGTGTCAGAGCCCATTTTCTACTATACTCAGGATCTGGTTAATTACCATCCCTTCTTTGTATTCTATATGTCATCCTCCAGCTCTGGGCTTCTCAGTTTTACTATTTCAAGAGACCTCGTGTGAGTGTCCCTGTCCCTAGACTCTCAGTTTTCTCTTGATATACTGTGAGGTCCTTGAGGACAGGTATCATGTCTGCCGGTTCCTAACTATAAACCCAGTCCTGAGCAAAGACAGTGCTCAATATATGCTTGCTGAAGGAATCCCTGAATAAATAGATTCTTTCTGTGCTACATTCTACTCCCAGGCTTATTTGATAAAGGACACCTGTGATGGTGCCACTTCCTTTCTCCCTGTTATCTATGGAATGTGGCCCTAATTCCTTCTTCTGACCTGCCATATTCTCTTTGCTCCAACTGCACTCCCTTTTACAAATCCTCCCACAGCAAATGCGACATGGACCTCATCTTCTTACGAGCCCATCTTGGAAGTAATGGTGTCTCTTGAGAATTTGGGAAGTATATTGTAGTCACAATAGTTACATTTCTTTGAGCACTTATAATGAACTGTCTATGATGTTGATAATATGAAAAACTTGCCTAATAAGTCTATGCCGGTAATGGGAAGAGACAGGTTGTAAATGCAAGCAGTGTGAGGTCAGATTTCAGCCTAAACCCTACACAAAAATGGACTTGTTATGTAAATTGACAATGTCAAGAAGCTCAAAATTCACAACCTGGCAATATATGTTGTTAGTGCATATTCAAACCACTAAAATACAGACTTTCTCTCATTCCATTGCTGGAGATATTCTTCTCAGCTGTCTATAGGCTCAGATCTAAATTCTCATAGGGATATTCAAAATCATTCATGATATGGCTGTAATTTACCTGTCCAGTCTTACTTCCTCTATTCCCTCAAATCATTCATATTAGTACCGAGCAAACTAAGTGCTGCACACCACTTCAGCTGTCCACCTTAGCTCATATTGTTCTCTTTGCATGAAAATCCCTTCCTTCATTTTTATACCCGGTATGACTTTATCGGTCCTTCAGGGCCCACCTTAAATGCTAGCTCTCCTGAACACTTCCTTGTTTCACTCTAGAATTAACCTCATTTATTTGTATCTATACCTCCTTGTTTCCTTTTATCATATTGTCTGTTATTTATGCAAACACATACATAAATATCCCATATTAGTCTGTAAACTCTTTGAATCCAGGGACAATGCAAATGGAAATCCTAAGAACTACAAACTGCATTACAAAAGGCCTATTCCACATAGGAGCTTTTGACCCCCCCCCTCCGGACTCCTGCATGCTCCTGATGTTACTGTCCCTCTCTATGCATAGGAAAACATCTCAGGGGAGTTGTCTATCCTGCCTCAATTCATACTGCTACTTCTACCGATTAGAATGCCTCCCACTCATCTCAGAACATCTTGTTAAAGTGGCAGTGGCTTTTACCTTCCTAGGCCAAGACCAATTCTCTTTCCAATGTTTATTCAGCCTCTTACCAGCATTCGATGCAACTGTCTGCTCCCTCCATCCTGAAGTGCAGTCTAGTTTTCGTTTCTGTCATGACACATTCTCTTTTAGGTTTTCTTCCTAGTGAATTAGATGCTCCTCTGTAAGTATCTGTTGCTTGTTTCTCTCCCTTGGGTCCAATAGAAATGTTGGAAGTTTCTGGGTATCATTTATCAGTTCAAGACCCTCTTCTCTGCTATAGCCATACTCTTTTCTAAGTTGATTTTATTTGATCCAGTGACACTAAGCAATGAAGACTAAGAATGCTGTGATTCCAAGCATTCCACCAGTGTAGCCTAGGAAACCTTTTATGGCCTGTGCCACAATGTCTGCTCGACCCTGGGATGCTGACCTTTTTCATTCAGAAAGCCAGGCTCTCTATAATTCAAAGGTTCAAGGTCTTATTTGATGGCAGACTTGTAGAGATCTAGTTGGAGAAATAAATGGCATGTAGTACTTGCTTCTCTTAGAGATACCAAAGCAGAGCATAAAATATTTGTCCTGGTTGGCTTCTCCAATGATCTTCTCCACCACACAAAGGCTTGAGAATGTACATTTGACAGCAGCTCATCTCCTTGAAGGAGCTCTACACTTAGTAAATCTTAGCAAAGTCAAATACAGGCACATGCTGTACTTTTTAAATCATGCAAATTAAATAAAATGTTCATTGCAGTTATGATGTTTTCACAACTTCTAAAAGATATGTGGTTGCCTGTGCAGAGCTGATTGTACTTATTATCCTTTTTGTGACTATAACTGTCAGTTTACCTAGCACTTGGGTTATTAAGCAGATTATTACTACAATTTTAGAACTAACTATTAGCATATATTTAGGAAACACTATTATGTTTCACAATATGAAGCAAAAGAAATGGATTCATAATTGCAAATTAAGCTATGCTTTAAGGAATAAGAATTTTTTGAGGCATTAACTAAAACAAATATTTTACAGATTTTAATTGCCAGTCTAATCACTTATTTTAAATACATTCCACTTTAGAAATCTCCAATGACTTTGTGCTTATAACATTCCAGTGGATTAGTGAGAAACCATTTAGGGAGAAGTCACTGAATGGTATTCCAAGATCCAAAAGTAAAGTAAAAGAAATAAACTCAGATGCCCTTAATTTCATCAGGAAATATTCACCTGGCATCTGTGGCTGCACAGAGTTTGAATCTTGGTGCCACATGTCACCTGTGATTGAATCTGCTGGGGCAAGGGGAGGGGGGCCATCTGCGTGTTTCACTCAGTGAAGATCCCATGGGAGGTCCAACAGGACACGAGCCCTTGCTTGTCCCAATATGACACAGAGCTTGCTGGTGATGAGCATGTTACTGTTTATTTAGACAGACTTTAGTTGTAACTGAGAAGCATTTTGGGAAACGGGTATAATTTGGAATAGATGGTGGTTTGGATCTTAGCTCCATGTTAACATTGTAATTTTTTTCCGAAATTTTAAATTTCTCTGAGCCTAAATTTTCTCCAGTGTGACATAGAGACGATGAAGTGCCACCCGTGTACCCCTGGCATCTCATGTGGTGGAGGACTAGAGCCTGAGAGGAAAGGAGCACATTCCCCAGAAAGGGATACATTCTTTATCCTTTTAAAGAATTTTCTTTAATTTAGTTAAATAAATCAAAGAATTTATTTTCTTTAATTTAGCTGAAGAAAACATGCTGAATCACACATGAGCAGGGTAGGGTACAGAGAGGACTGGATATGGAGTCATAAAAGTGCTGAAGGAAGGTTGCCAGCTAATTTGCTATTCTTTGGGCATATTTTACCTCTGAGAAAGATGGAAAGAAAGAAAGGAAGAAAGAATGAAGGAAAGAAGGAAAGAAAGAGGGGGAGGGAGGGAGGCAGGGAGAGAGGGAGGAAGGAAGAAAGAAAGGAAGGAAGGAAGGAAGGAAGGAAGGAAGGAAGGAAGGAAGGAAGGAAGGAAAGAAGGAAAAATAATAGATTAGATCACTGTTATTCAAATACCTAAGGCCATTGAAGAATGAATGTTTGATTTAAGATGTACTATGGTTTACCAATGCATACTTAGATTTTTAAAAAGTGTCCTGATGAATCCAACTACTAAAGTTAATTTGCACTTAAAGTCATCATATATACTACTTTTAATATGAAATGATTCTTCAAATTAGTTGCAAACAAAGATTTGACTTTAACTTCCTGCAGAGGCTTTGGGGGAAAACTCATGTTTCACAGAGATTTTTCTTGTAGCTCTTCAGGCCACCCCCCGGAATACAGCCATGTGCCCACAGGGTTTATATTCCTAAATTTGAGAAGCACTGTGTGAGAAGATTTCTAAGTCCTCTCCCAGCTCTAAATTCTGTTCAGTTTACGTGTGGAGAAAACATTAAAATGAAACCCAAAGGAAGATTAATGCCTTAGTGGAAAGGTGTAATTTAAAGGATCACTTGAGCTGGAAAGGAGGGTGGGTAGGAAGTAATTAACACCAACAAATTACATCCTATCAGATGGTACAACCAAGGGATATTTCTAATGTATGCCTGATTGCAATGGATATTACCTGATATAGTGAAACATGACCACAGGCTTTGTTTTGTTTTAGTTTATTTGGCCAATAAACCCTGGGCAATCAGATAATCTTGAAGGAAATGTATGTACCACCTTGCAGAACATTTCAATGTAAAGAGAAATAAAAATGACATAGCAGGATATATAACTTGGAACTAATTCTGTGTCTTTTTTATGAATCAAACCAAGCTAGCTATTGGATCACTGATATGTTTATCCAGCAGGGGTTGAACTCTGTATTCTATACAAATATTTTAATGAGTTAGGTAATGGAGCAGGCCTTGTGTTATCATCTAATGAAAGAGAAATGAAAGTGATGCAGTTATTAAATATTTTTCTCATTTGGAAGATAGACCGGGGAGACTATGGATATAGTGTAAAGAGTTATAATAGAAACATGCATGACATGTGACAAAAGCCCCTAAGTGTAAACTAGGTTATTGTACTCGGAGGAGACGTAAGATTTGTTCAGAAAGGAAAGATTATAGGTTGAAATTTGAAGAAACTTTTGGAATCTAATCATGTATTAAACTACTGTTATGGGTAAAAAAGCTTTCCAATAAAAGGGAATAGTATGCGAAGCATTTAAGAAATATTTCTCAAAATTAGTAAAGTCTAACTTTTGAAATGTTACTGTTATAAGGTGCATATAAAAATGAATATGAGGCTAGAGAGATAGACCGAAAAGGCCTAGATAACACAGGCTCTTTTAGGAATTTAGTAATTTTAAAATTGAAGCAATATGCTGATATTTATCTTTAGAAAGATCTCTTGGGAAACACAGAAGCTACTCTTTGGAAAGGGATCTTTAGAAGACATTGTTCTGTGTTTAGGCAAGACACAATAATTAAATAGCTATGAGGATGTAAAAATATGGGCCAACTTTATAGTTCTTTCGAGTTGAATCAACAAAACCTGGTGACTAGCGCAACGTGAAGGATGACATCAAGGAAAGCCAAGCCCCGTGTGACAACAATGTGTCCCACTTGCTCACTGCTGTAGGCTCATAATTTAAAATAATTTTTAACTCACAATAGGCCCTTAGTAATATCTGTTAGGTTAAATAATAAATGAGGAAATAATTTGAATATATTTTGATATTTACTGAGGGAATATGAGGGAGAAAAGATGACAGAGGAAATATGAGGTGAAGAGTTATGGGTAATCTGGAAGAAGTTGTTCAAGAAACAAGCAGAAATAATGATCCAGAAGTTTCCAGTTTTGATAACAGTGAAGTGAGTATGTAACACACTCTATAGCGTGTAATGACAAAATCTCTGAACAAAATATTTTTGAAAACTCAACTACTTGCAGATACTTGAAAGTGAACTAAAGCAAGCAGGATATGGAAGTTATCTGACCATTGAAAGAAGGAAATGGAATTGGGAAAGATCCATGTTTATAAGTTTTTTACTTGAAGAGACTTTTCACTAAGGGCAATGTTGAAAATAGGACTCAAGAAGAAAGCCACAGTAACTAGAAGGTTAGAGGTCAGGGGAAGGAGATTTAAATCAACAGAGAAGCTGAAAACTGAGGGGTGGAGATCTAAAATAGGAGAGAATTAAACTTCAGTTGGATGATTAAAACACTGGAGCAAATATGTCAACTGCTACCTATCTCTAGTGTTTTAACCATCCAACTGAAGTTTCTCACTAATCTCAGAGTCCCCATCCACATGCACAGTTCAATAGTTAGCCAGTGCTGCGAGAGGAGTTTATATGGAGATTTGGAAACTCCCTCTTTTTAATTCTCTCCACATAAAACACTATCAAGCACATTTTTGGAGTCCCAGAAAGAGAGAAGATGATTCAGAAATTGAATTGAGAAAACAAAAAAGTTTCATAAAAAATAAAATTGAAGAAATCAAGAAAAAAAAAAACCCAGCCACATTTGGTGAAAACAGTCTTTCTCAAATTCAAGAAACTCATCAAATCCCATGCAGAAAGAAAAGAAAAGAAAAGAGAAGAAAAGAAAAGAAAACAAGGAATAAAACCCACCTTGGTCTATCATAGCTAAACTGATAAAAACCAGCGATAAAGAGAAACTATTGAAAGAAACCAGAGGGAGAAAATATTCATCTTACAGAGGGGAACAGCAATATAGATAATAACTTACTTCCCAACAGAATCACTGAGGGCCAGAATGGAATGGAAAAACATCTTTATGATACTGAAAGAATAAGAGCTGTTGAAAATAATTATATATTCAGTAAAAATATCATTTAAAAATAAAAGCAAAATAAATTCTTAGGTAAATAAAAACTCATATAATTCATTGCCAGCAGTGTTGCATATAAGAAATATTTAAAGGTCTTTTTAGGTTGACCACCAAATGGAAGCTAGACACTCAGTTTCACACACAGGAATGAAAAGTATTAGAAATATCGGTAAGAATAAGAGACATTCTTCTGTTCTTCTCTTAATTTTTTAAAAACACAGTTACTGTTGAAAATAAAATGTAATATTTTGTTGTGGAATTTATAGCATATGTAACTGTAAAATGTATAATAACAATATTAGAAAGAACATGAGTGTCTTTTAAATTATGTTGTTTCAAGGTTCTAATATATTACATACAGTAGTATAATATTAACTCCAAGTAGGTTATAAATAAACTGAGGATGCATAATTTACACATAGATATCTAATGTAATACAAAAAATATATAACCAAATGTCTTTAGAGGACTATAAAATGAAATATTAAAAATGTCTTATTTCTCCAATACAGATAAGACAGGTGAAGCAGAGAAACAAAATTGATGGGAAAAATAAAAAACAGATAGCAAAATGATAAACCTAGACACAATCATATCAATAGTTACATTAAATATAAATGAACAAAGTACCATATTAAAAGACAGAGATTTGCAGATTGTATAAAAAACAAAAACAAGATCCAATTCTTCAAAAGAAACAATTTAAATATAATGCCAAGAAGAGTTTCTAATTTAAAAAAGGGAAGAGGTGGGGGAGATATAGCATGTTAGCAATTAGCCTAAGAATCTGGTGTGTCTATGTTAACCTCAGACAAAGTAATTATATTGGTTTTATATTGCTTCTATAGCAAATTGCCACAAATTTAGTGGCTTAAAACAATATAAATTTATTTTCTCAAAGTTCTATTGATTAGAAGTTTGACATAGGCTAAAATTAAGTGTAGGTAGGGCTGCTCCTTTGTCTGATTCTCTAGGTGAGAATCTTTTTTCTTGACTTTTCCAGCTTCTAGAGATCATCCAGATCCCTTGGCTAATTTTCCTCCATCTTCAAAGCCAGCAAATTCAAATTTGCATTCCTCTGCTCAATGTTTCAGAGTCACATCCCCCTCTGAATCTGAAGTCACTGGGAAAAGGTTCTTCAATATCAATGACTCATGTGACAAGACTGGGCCCACCTGATAATCCAGGACAATTTCTCCATCATAAGGTTCTTAATTTTGTTGCTTCTGCAAAGGCCCTTTTGCCATATGTTCATAAATTCTTCAAATTAGGGCATGGATATTTTGACAGGTCATTAGTCTGCATAGTAATGCAGACTAATACTCTTTCCTGAATGCATTAATACTATTAATGGTTAAAGAGGCAAATTTCATAAGAGCAAAGAGGCTAATTCATTAGGAATACATAGTCATACACGCCTATGTATCTAATAATAGAGATGGATGAAGCAAAAATTGATCATCTGAATTAAAGGGAGATATAGACAAATTTACAAATATAGTTAGAAATTTTAACACTCCTTTCTCAGTGATTGCTAAAACAACTAGGTAAAAAAGTATTAACATTATAAAAGATATGAACAACACTATAATCTTGACCTAATTAATATTTATAAAACAGTACACATAACAACTGAAGAATACACATCCTTTTTAAGGTTACATTCAGTATTTGTTGAAATAGATGATATCTTGGACTATGAAATAAGTCTCAATGAATCTCAAGATGGAAATCTTACAGAATATATTTTCTGATTTTAAAGGTAATCATTAGAAATCCGTAAGAATATGACATTTATTTAAAAATCCAAATACTCGAGAATTAACAAGCTTCTAAAAAACTCATTTTTCAAAAAAGTACCCACAAGATAAATTTAAAAATAATTTCAACCAAGTGATAATTAAAATACATCATTTCAAGTATTATGAAATTTAGCTAAAGCAGTGCTTATGGAAATGTATATTTTTAAATGATTATTAGAAAAAGTGAAAGATTTTTAAAAATCTAAATTTTTGCCATAATAACCTAGGTTAAAAAAGAAAAAAAATATGTAGGTATAAAATATAGGGAATACAAAAAAGAGCAGAAATTAATGAAATACAGAACAGGCAAATAATATAGAATATTAACAAAGCCAAAGTTTATTCTGTGAGAGTGTGAATAAAATGAATATCCCCTAACCATCTGGATCAATAAAAGCATTATCAAAACACAAATTATCAAAAGGATGAGTAAAACAGTGGATATCCATTCACATCCTATAAGCAATAAAAAGATTATAAAAGAATACAAAGAGCAACTTAATACCAATAAATTAGACAAATTTAAACACAACAGGCAAATTATTTGAAAAGAATATAAAAACTGACAAAATACACAATAGAATATATGAATATCTCAGTATTTTTTAGGTATTTGATTTTATAATCAAAGACCCTATCATTCAAAAGGCTCCAGACCTAGGCAATTTTACTGGTAAATCTTGGCAATCATTTAAGAAAGAAATAATACAAATTTTATGCAAAGTTCTTTTCAGAAAATAGCAAAAGGTGAAAGCTTCACTACTAATTTTGTATGAGCAGTATGTCCCTAAGCAGTAAAACCCGAAAAAGACCTAAGAAAGGAAAATTACTGGCAGTTATCTCTATGACCCTACATGTAATAAACACTTAAGGAAAACTTCGCAAGTCAAAAACAACTAAATAGAACAATGTTAATATATCATGATCAAGTAGAAAAGAAAATATCTGTTCCCAAATTTCTTGCATATGAATGTTTATGGCAGTTTAATTCATAATGTTCCAACACTAAAATAAACCAAATGTCCATCAATATAAAAATGGATATAAAAATCGTGGTATGTTGGCCGGGCGCTGTGGCTCACACCTGTAATCCCAGCACTTTGGGAGGCCGAGGCGAGTGGATCACGAGGTCAGGAGATCAAGACCATCCAGCATCCAGGCCAACATGGTGAAATCCTGTCTCTACTAAAAATACAAAAATTAGCTGGGCATGGTGGTGTGCGCCTGTAGTCCCTGCTCCTCGGGAGGCTGAGGCAGGAGAATTGCTTGAACCAGGGAGGCGGAGGTTCCAGTGAGCTGAGATAGCCCACCGCACTCCAGCCTGGAGACAGAGTGAGACTCTGACTCAAAAAAAAAAAAAAAAAAAAAAAAAAGGGTATGTTAATAAAATTGAACTCTATTCAGCAATAGAAATTAGGAACTATAAAAACAGAACAATATGAATGATTCTCAAGAGCATTACACTGAAGGAAAGAAGAGTGGCCCCAAAGAGTGTCTGTCATAAGTTTCAAACTTTGTATGAAGTTCGATAACAAGCAAATCTACCTGTGGTCATAAAAAGAAAATGTTTGCCTATGGTGGGGGGATGATTATCTAAGAAATTTGTAGATCTTTATTACTCTGGTGGTTACACATAAACTTTTTCAAAACTTATCAAATTTTACACTTAGCACCTATGCATTCCACTGTATGTAAATTTTACCTTAATTATGACAAATATACAGGCTTAGAATTTTGAAATGTAATCTTGGCTGAAAATTTCAAAATGTCCACACTTTCATTATAGTTGAAAACATAAATTCACACAACAGAAGTGTGCAAAATATGTGAGATGTGGCTGAGGATTTCTGGAGAATACAAATATTGAAGGATGGTGAAAGAAGTGGTATCTTAAAAAAGATTAAGAACAAAAGTGCTAATTATGGAAGAAATAAAGTGGTAAGTCAAATCATATTAAAATTAAGAACTTCTCTAGTAGAGATACTAAATGGAAATATGTACATAGTTCATGAAAAGACTTGCACTAAAATGTCTGTATCACACTATGCAACCTGGAAACCTGGAAACTAGACTAGTGACCTTCACCAGTAAAGTGGGTAATTATATTGCGGTATATTCCCATTTAAAAATTGTACAACAAGGAGAATCAAAATATGGATGACTCTCACGAACAGGTGGTTGAGCAAACGAAGCTCAACAGAAAAGATGAAGTACTGTTTAGTTCCAATTATATAAAGCATAATAACAGAGGGTGGTAGGCTGTGTTGTTAGAAGTCAGGAGAGGGGACTCTTAGTGGAGATGGCAGTGACTGGCTGGTAAAGGCATTTGGGGGTTTCTGATTTGTTGGCCATGTACCATGTCTTCATCTGAGTGCTGGTTCCATACATACGTTCAGTTTCTGAACATTCATTTAACTCCTTGCTCACGAAACGCACACTTTCATTTAACTCCTTGCTCACAAAATCTACCCTTTGCTGTATGCATGCTAGATTTCAAAAGTTTTAAGAAGAGATGGGAAACATGCAGACAGAATCATTCAGGGAACTGACAGAAGACATTTATTTTAGACAGACAGCCAAATGTGTGTGCCTGTTAACTGTGAATCTTCGAATGTAATGATGTTGCTGAATCTACATGTATATGCTTAGTGAAAAATAAATTAAAATTATGTAAATTTGAAAAATGCAGCAGGTGAAGCCTTGTTGAGGAAAGGGAGGAAGTGAAAATCTGCTGTACTATGTGATCTGCCTCATTACTGATTTACTGATCAGATGATTGAATTATTCCGCCCATTATACAGATGATGCAATGAGGCTTTGGCAAGGCTCATGTAGGCTGGTAAACAGTGAGACCAATAAGTGATTCTGTACATGACATAAATCCTATTCTTGATTCATTCTCCAGAGCAATCTTCTTCAAGGTACAAACAAGTATTTTACTGATTATTTTGTTTAGTAGAAATATCCAAACATTTAGATATATAAATTAAGCAAATATGTCTCTAATAAGACACTAAAATTATGGAATATCAAAGTAAACTAGTTATATTTCTTAAAGATGGGTAATTTAAAAGCCACACTTTAAAATTCATATTATTTTAATTGACTAATCATAGTTGTATACTTTTATGGGATACAAAGTGATGTTTTGATATCTGTATTCAATGTGCTATGATTAAATCAAGCTAATTAACATATCCATCATTTCACTTACTTACCATTTTCTGTGAATCATTTGAAGTTTACCCTTAGCTATCCTGAAATATACAATAGAATATTATTAACTGTACTCAACCTGCTGTGCAATAGATCTCACAAACTTATTTCTAAGTGAAACTTTGTACCCTTTGACCAACATCCCTCGATTGTACTTCCCAACCTCCACTCCCAGCCTCCTAACAACCATTTTACTTTCTACTTCTACGATTTTGACTTTTTTGGATTACATGTATAAGTGAGATCATGAAGGATTTGTCTTTCCATGTATGGCTTATTTCATGAAGTGTGTCTTCCAGATTCACTCATCTGGTTGCAAATGATACAATTTCTTCCCTTTTTAAGGCTGAATAGTATTCTGTTATGTATATACCATATTTTCTTTATCCGTTTGTTCACTGATAGACACTTAGGTTGATTGCATATCTTGAATATTGTGAGTAATGTTGCAAAAAACATTGGTTGCAAAAACATTGAAGTTCAGATATCTCTTTGATATATTGATTTCAATTTCTTTGGATATATACCCAGACGTGGGATTGCTGGATCATATAGTAGTTCTATTTTTGGTTTTCAAACTAAAAATCTTCTATGCAATAAAGGAAATAATTAACAGAGGGAAGAGACAATCCACAGAGTGGGAAAAAAAATTACAAACCATACATCTTCTAAGGGGTTAATATTGAAAATACATAAGAAACAAAATTCAATAACAAGTAATAATCTGATTGAAAAATGAGCAAAGGATCTGAATAAACGTTTCTGAAAAGAAGACGCACAAATTACCAATAGATTCATGAAGAAAATCTCAGCATCACTAATCATTAGGGAAATGCAAATTATAACTACAATGAGATATTACCTCATACTCACTTAGCCTTTTATCAAAAAGGCAAAAGATAAGTTTTGGTGAGGATGCAGAGAAAAGAGGATTCTTGTACACAGTTGGTAAAAATATAAATTAGCACAATCATTGCAGGAAGCAATATGGAGATTTCTTAATAATCTAAAAATGAAACTACATTTTTAAAAAATTAAAGATGTTGAGAAAAATACATATTCTGAGAAAAAATCAGAAAGCAGTTTTTGCATATAGTTGCTCATGTTTCATACAAAAACAGAGTTTTCTAATGAAATTAAAAGAATGACACACTTTTATAATATTTAAATTTTTATTTTTATGAATTTAAATATTTATAATATTTAAATTTTTATTTTTAATGTTTGTGGTTACATATTAGGTGTATGTATTTATGGGATACATGAGATATTTTTGATGCAGGGATGCAATGCATAATAATCACACAGGATAAATGGGGTATTCATCACCTCGAGCAATTATCCTTTCTGTTACAAACAATGCAATTATGCTCTTTTTGTTATTATGAAATGGACAATTAAATTATTATTATAAATAAATAACAATTTATATCCTAACATAAAGTACCTCCTAAGCAGCAAACCCTAAATATGTCTCTCATATATGGTATATATAGATATTTATGATTTATATGTATATTTATCAGTAGGTATATATACATACTGATGTATGTATATCATTTGTTTGTGTCATATATGTAGGAAAATGCAAGGAGCTATACATACATCAGTATGTATATATATACATTGGCAGTTCTCTATTTCAACTGTATAGCCAAATAAACTGAGGACTAGATGAGATTTTTAAAAATACCATTGCTGGGCCAGGCACAGTGGCTCACACCTATAATCCCAGCACTTTGGGAGGGTGAGGACGGTGGATCACCTGAGGTCAAGAGTTCGAGATTAGCTTGGCCAACGTGGCGAAACCCCGTCTCTACTAAAAATACAAAAAATTAGCCAGGTGTGGTGGCAGGTGTGGTAGCCTGCAATTCCAGCTACTCAGAAGGTTGAGGCAGGAGAATTGCTTGAATCCAGGAGGCAGAGGTTGCATTGAGCAGAGATCACGCCATTGCACTCCAGCCTGGGCAACAAGAGCAAGACACTGTCTCAAAAAATAAAAATAAAAAAATACTGTTGCTTTCGTCAAAGGTAAGCTGTTGTGATTTAATTTCAGGTAGGGGAGCAGCCAGTCTGGTTTGAGAACGTTAGTTTATATACTGAGAGGTGTTACGGGAAGTCAGGGACCCCGAGCAGAGGGACTGGCTGGTGCCACGGCAAAGGAACATATATTGTGAAGATTTCATCTTAATATGGACATTTATCAGTTTCCAAATAATACTTTTGTAATTTCTTATGTCTGTCTTTACTTCCTGTGGAGTCAGGCAGAAAGAGTCATATTTTTCTTCTTGCAGAGAGCCTATAAATGGACATGCAAGTAAGAAAGATATTGCTAAAAGGAATATTAATATTAATACCCTAGGAAAGGAATGCGTTCCTCTGGGGGAGGTCTATAAATGGCCGCTCTGGGAATGTCTGTCTTGTGCAGTTGAGATAAGGACTGGGATAAGCGCTGATCTCCTGCAGAACCCTCAGGCTTACTAGGGTTGGGAAAACCCCGCGCTGGCAAATTTGTGGTCAGACCAGCTCTCTGCTCTCCAACCCTGTTTTCCGTTGTTTAAGATGTTTATTAAGACAATACGTGCACCGCTGGACATAGACCCTTATCAGGAGTTTTTATGTTGTTGTTGTTGTTGCTGTGTTTGTGTTTTTTTTTAAATATACTAATAATGTTTATTGAGGGAATCAGGATAAAACTAAAATAACAGACTAAAAGTACGTAAGAGAGAGGGGTAATTGAAGTGAAAGCATTTTTTTTTTTAGGTGGACAGGAAGTAGAATTTATTGGTGAGTATTAAGAGGGGGCAGCACAGTGGAAGCCCTCATGAGTGCAGGGCCTGCCACTTGTCCAGAGGGCCACGATTGGGAATGTACTTGACCCATCTGGGATGAGCTGCTTCTCAGCCACCATGTCTTCAAGTTCATTGGCATTGAACTTGGTGAAGCCCCACTTCTTTGAGATGCGGATTTTCTGGCGGCTGGGGAGCTTGAACTTGGCCCTGCACAGGGCCTCAATCATATGCTCCTTGTTCTGCAGCTTGGTGCGGGTGGACATAACTTGGCCAATGTGAACCCTGGCCACAGTGCCATGGGGCTTTCCAATGGCACCTCGCATGCCTGTTCTTATCAGGAGTTTTTGATTTTGCCCTTTGCCTTGTGATCTCTGCTTTGCCTTTTGCCTTGTAACCTTTATTGACCTCAGAAGCATGTGATCTTTGTTCTGCTTTTTGCCCTTTGAAGCATGTGATCTTTGTGACCTACTCCCTGTTCTTGCACCCCCTCCCCTTTTTGAACTCCTCAATAAAAACCTGCTAGTTTTGCAACTCAGGTGGGCATCATGGTCCTACTGATATGTGATGTCAGCCCTGGTGGCCCAGCTATAAAATTCCTCTCTTTATACTGTCTCTCTTTATTTCTCAGCCAGCCAACACTTACAGAAAATAGAAAGAACCTACGTTGAAATATTGGTGGCAAGTTCTCCCAATACAGAGGGAGAAGACGTAAGAATCTCTTAGCTGTGAGATAATTCACAAATGCTTTCTATGATTTATTCTAAGACTGAGGTAGATATTTCCTCATTTCCTACATACATCCTGTTCTAGGTCACCCCAAAGCCCATAGTCTTTCCATTCTACATTTTTTCCTTCCTTAGTTTTAGTTCCCTTCCTGTGAAGTTTTTGTCTCACACCATAACACAGATGGCATCTTTGTGTCTGCACACTGCTGTTGGAACATTTTTATGCACTATCATTTGTTTATGTCATGTATGCAGAAAAATGCAAGGAGCTGTCTTGTTCATCTTGTGTCTGTCACTCTCTTTCTTTCTCATGATCTTCAAGCATCCTCCCTGCATAGGGCCTGTCTCTTCTGCCTACAGACATTGAATAGTAAATGCTATGTCCTAAAGGTGCCCAATCTTTGCTTACAGTCACATCAGACACATGTAATTACAAAGGAATTCCAAGCCTTAATAGTATCTCATCCTTACTGGAGAAGTCACAGTCATTGCAGCATTTCCCGAAATTCTCTACCTTCTACCTCAATTCTTGTATACTCAGTACTTGTTCTTCTATGAAGAACTCAAAATATTCTTCCTGAAACATTTCCTCCCTCTCCTCTGCCCCAGCACTGCCTCCAGCTCGCCAGGGTTCCCAGGGTTCTGTCACTTGAATATAGCATGAAGTGGCTCCTTTTTAACTTGTGGGTAGAGTCACTTTGAGTTGGCTGATAATTTAGTCTTTTTCTCACTTTTTTTTTGTCTGATTTCCATGGAGAACAGAGATTTGAAGAATTAAATTCTCCACCTCCCACCATAAAAAATTATCCCCTCAAACTTTCTAGCACTCTACAATTGGGAAACACTTTTACCGTCTGTCCTCCAGCTAGTAGTTCCTCCCTCTTCCCACCTGCACCCCTTCCCAGTATACACTTCATGTTCCCCCTCACTGCCCTCTCCAGCTCACTCACAGGGCATCCTTTCTAGCCCCTCATCTGGTTGAAGGATTTGTCCACAGCCTCCTCTTGCTACTGCAATATATACCTTGCCCTTTGGTTTCTCGGATACTGGGTTCTCTTGGTATTTTTTTCCTCTCTGACACATTTGATCAGGAATTATTTTTCCTTTTCCAGCTCCCCTTCCTTTCCCTTCCTACTTCCTAAATATAAGAACCACAACTGTTCTTCTCTCTCACACACACATTGCTCCAATGTCTGCATAAGTAAATATCATCCTTTTTGAAAATAACTTATTTTTGTCTCTACCTAATTTCTGTTCTCAAATATCAGCCTGGAAATCCCACCAAGTAATAAACATCTGGCTATCGTGTCCCTCCAGCCCTGCGAACTCAATATGTCTAAACCTGAGCTCATCATGTTCACCCTCTCTGTTCTTTCCTCTCTGTGCCTATTTTCTACTGACAGTACCATTTCAGTCATTCAACTTTGAATGGTTTCTGATTCTTTCATATTTTCTCCAAATATTTGACCAGTCACAAATCTGCAATGTTTCCATTTTGGCATATTCCTCCTGTTGACTCAGTTTTTCCATGCTACCCTGTGTAGCCTCCTTCCCTCCTGCAAGGTTTAGAAAATCCTAAAATCTGGCCCCACACTCCCCATCCTCAGGTGTTCTGCTCATTGTTGCCACCTTAATATTTCTTTATAACAGTTCTAATCATGTTACTCCTCAGTTCCAAGCCTTTGCGGTAGGTCAAGCATCCTGCAAAGCAGGCTCTGTGATTAGTGTGCAGGATGCTTATTAGGGACTGACTGCCTTCAGGATCAACCCCACGGACAGGCAGGGGAGGCGGGAGAGAGTACGGGGAGGAGCCAAGATGCAACACAGGCTGACACCAGCCTTGGATGGCCTGCAGGGAGCTCTGAATCTAAAACGGCCCTTCAGAGTTGTCTCCTATTGGGCTGAGAAAGCCAGACCTTTTTATCTCCACCTTGGTCAGTCACTGATATTCGGCGAGGACCCCTGCAGCTCAGGCAATCCTTCGAGGGGCTGACAGCTGGAGACTCTGCCTGCTCCCTCCTAGCACACTTTTCATTGCAGGGATATCTGGGCTGTTCATCCAAGTGGACGCTAGAGTTCTCAAAGGCTCCCTATTACCTACAGGCTATAATTCCAGCTCCTTAGCCTGAAATTCATGAGTGCCACAGCCTGTTGCAACTAGCCTTCCAGTTTCACTTTCCAGTCTCACTTTTAAAGTCTTTGCTGCCATCATGTTGAATTTATTTCATATTCCCTGCATGTGACATATACTTTTTTATCTCTGTGATTTACTCAGGATTGCCCACGATGCTAAAACTCTCTAGTTAATCATTTCATTATCTCCACAATCACCCTTTCTTTCAAAGTTCATCTCATGTGATCTTCTGTCCAAATTCCTCCCTAAAATTCTCAGCTTGAAATTGTCTTTTCTTACTCATATCTCTAGTTAAAAACTTGTGTGCATCTTAGGAAAATACTAACAACAAGATGAATGTCTCTTGTGTTCACTACCATTATCAGCCTTGCCATTTTGCATTGCATTGAACAGGGGTCTCTGTTTCCCATGCTACAATAAGTGCCCAGCAATCTCTACTTCCATACCAGTCCTTGATGCCCTATTTCTCTAATGAGTCCAAAAGCTCATTGCATGTAGCCTGACGTAACTTCGAATGTTCAGTAGTATGCAGCCCAATGGTTGGCATAGAGGAGCCAATGAACAGTAGTTTTATGAATAACTAAATATTTAAATAAATACTATCCAACAATGTGTCACAATATGACTTTCTCTCTTGTTATGTTATTGGCTTGGTAGAAAATAACCCTTGATAACTCACTGAGAAGCTCTAAGAAGGTGTGATGGAATGTCACATTTTAAGTTTGTAATCTTCCATAGCATTATACATTTTTATTACAGACTTCATGAAAAATATTGTACTTTCAGAAATAAAATTTGAGCATGTCTAAATGAGTTCCACCTTTGTCAGGAGGGAGTAAATATGGTCCATTATAAAGGCAAGTTTTTCTTGCAGCTATCCTGTGTGCCCTGAGACAGTGAGGACAGAAAGTTGGGGAGAATACACATGTGGAGAAAATTGTGCTTTAATTGTAGAGTGTAGAATCTTCCTAGCGTAATGAGTGGAAATATCCTTTCAATTTTTAGTATTTAAATCCTACTGTTCTTGCTCAGAGAATCTTTGGAGTTTCCTTGAAGGAACAAACAGCAGCTCAATTCCTTGAGCACAAAGAACACATTTGACTTGAGAAAGTCTGTTTTACTCTATGTTCTTCGGCCTGCAAACTCCCTTTTTTCTCTGAGAAAGAGAGCTTTGAACCTGCTAGGTAGGATGCTAAGATGATTAATTAATAGGAAGCATGTGGAGTGGGGAAGGTGGATTAAAAATCAACTGGTAGAGGGTTAGGTTCTAAGTTAGCATTAGTAAGTTTGTTTTGTACAGTGAAGTGAAAAATAGCATGCATCAATTATGCATGGTATTGCTGCATTCTTATGCAGCAATGAGCTTAATCAAGTTTATACCATTGTAAACTGTAAAAAAAGACTTATTTTTATGTGGGAAAAATTCATCATTTCTCAAGGTACAAACATATCTCTAAAATCTCCTTTGATCCACTGGAATTTTTCTTCATGTTCACAAGGAAAAGATGATTTTTGCCTCAACTAGTCCTTACTTCAATTTCTTCCTTCAAAAAGGCTCTTTCTGCCATTCTGATGAATCAAATATGATGCTGAGCATTTTCTTAATAGAACAGGAAATCCTGTAAATAATAAATCAATAGAACAACAAGAGTCCACTTTATCATTTAATGAATCCTCAGGAAAAAGAAAAAATATATAAGTTTAATTTAATCAATTTCCAGATTATAATTTGGTATTGCCCTTAAATATAACAAACTATTTTTATATATTATTTAAAAACCTCTTTATCTTGTGTTTTCAAACAGCCAAAAATATGAGCAATTTACAACTTCCCTTCTTCTTTAGCAGTGAAGTTTATAAAATAGCTACAATTAAGGCGATCATTAGAAAAGAAAAAGAAAAGAAGATTTGCACAGGGCCAAGTTATATCCCAACTAGGTTTTAAGCAGCAAATAATTAGCACAGGGAGATTGGTGCTCTTATAAGTCTTTAATTACAGCTTCAGAACCTCTGGAAGCAAAAGCCTCTCACTGTGTTCCAGGGAGCCACAGTGGAGATTGCCATCCTGTGAATTAGGAAGTGCTTAAGTGTAACGCCAGCCTAATCCCCTGCATTGTAAAATGGGCTGGCAGTGCAGTTTTGCTCCATTATTCAAAATTACATGTGAGGTAACTTTAAATGTGATTCACTGAAAAATCTGTGTCGGCAAAAGATTTTGCGCAATGCCAGTATTTATTTGCAAAGCTGGGAACACTAACTTTTACTAGTCTGTGTACTAAGTCAAAAATAATAGTAAAACATAAATAGATGATTTTAAATTGGCCAAATGCTAAAAATCTTACAGAATTGTCTTGAAATGGGGTAACATGAGGATGTGTCAATAAGGCATACACACATATGTATATGTATTAATATATATACACACACATATATCCGTGTATCTATATAAATGTGTAATAGCCATAAAAGATACATTAATATGAAATCCACTTTTCTCTAACCTCCGTCTGCTGGCTTCTTAAGACATAGTCTTGTGTCTGAGTTTCACTATCCATGAGGACAGCCTTCCTTTCCCTTTTCCTCCCTCTTTATCTGTCCATCTCTGTCAGCAAAACATATATTTTTACTTTGACATTGGGGATGCTGCTTATGTTATGTTTTATGGTGGTATTTATGTCTTCCAAGTTTTGTTTGTATATTGGTTCTGAATGTGAAAAACTGATTCACGGATTTTGCACTATTATTTCCCCAGTTGATGAAATGAAAAATATGAGACTTAGAGCTGCAAATAGAAACACCAAAATAATAATCATTAAAAATTGTGAATGAGCAGGGCAGTGTTCTAAGTAAGCTGAGTGCCAATCTTTTATAATATAATTAGCAGGCATTATATGGCATTGATAAACAAGATATGGGTTCAAACATAAAAGGAAGATGGAAAGCAATCATGGTTCTCTGGCACTAGGTGTTGGAAAGTTGGAAAGTGCAATAAGGGAGAAGGAATGGGTCAAGTGTCCACTTCCACTACTTTTTCTGTAAACCCTTTGATATGGTTTTGAATTCTACCAGTTGCATCTATTTTTCCTGCATAAAATAATCAGTGGTAGTTTAGATGAGAGGATGAAGAGGAAACTTCTTGGAGGTTTGTGTTTGCATCTCCTCCCATTTTCTCCTTCATTGCTCACGTGCCTTTGGTGCTAAGTGACAGAGGGCACATACCAGCTCTAGACTTTAGTGACACATCCCTGAGAGACCAGAGAGGGCAACGGACAGCTTCTTTTAGTCATTGCTACATTAAGATGCTACCAAAAGCACAAGTGAACGTGGAAGCTACTGAAAGATATATAAATATATCACTCCAAACCCAAATTCAACTTTCCCTCATCCACTTTCCCTTAACCAAAGTCCAAAAATTCCCATACTAACTATAGTGCCATACAATGTGAAGGGAAGTGTGAAAAGGGAACATCAGAGTAGAAAGGCAGAACCTCAGCTGAGAATAATCAATACACTATATTTTGGCAAATGTTAGGAAACCTACGGGCATGTCAGCAAGTTGCTACGGTCCACTCCAGGGGGTCTTGGAAGGAGTCATACAAGTGAGACCTTCTGAAGTGCCAGCCTCATTGGCTTCAGTAACTCTGCCAGAGGAGACCAAAGGCAAGAATTTATGGTCATGGTGGGAAATGAAGTGCAGAGAACACACTGATTCAGACAGTTTTATGTATCTGGGAAAAGAGCAAGAAAACTTTTTGAAGAATGTTTGGTCTTCTCCAAGAAGTTGTTACAACACAATAATCCAGTGTCTTCTCTGTTATATGTCCAGATAACAGAATATCTGCTACTATGTACAGTTTGCTCTTTGCTACTAGCTTTCATATACAAATTGCAATTTCTTGAAACATTATTCCCTACTACTCTGACTTAAGTTCACCAAATTTTGATTTTCATGTATCAGGTACAAAAAAATCATTTCAATTTATTATCAAACTTGCCAGGTAATGTGTTAGTTTCATCAATTGTTCCATCTTTGTTAAGCAGATTGTGCACCTACACAAAAATTTCACTGCAGTGACTTTCCAATCTCATCTAGAAAAGGAAATATAAGACTTAGGGCATCACCTTATGCTGGTGGTGGTGACATGGGGTCCCTGGGACAAAGGAGGTCTGAGCCAGTAGGGATCCAGTCAATTGCCACCAGAGTCATTCAATGATTACTTGCTCTCTGGGCTATAGTTTCAGGCACAAAAAATCAGAAGTAATTCAATCTTCTATATACCTACACTGTATTGTTATTAACCCATCCCTGGTTAAGACATTTAATATGAGCATGGCATCATTGCAGATTATACTAGAGTCAACTACAAGTGCCTACATTCATTAAATACTGGGTTAGGATATTTCCTTTGAATGGTTGTGTGACTTTAGGCCTGTCACTTTAACTGTTTGGCCTTCAATTGCTAATATCTGAAATAAGAAACTATGAATAAATGATTTTAAGGCCGCATAGCCATCTCTGACATTCTATCTCTAACCTTTGGTCAATGTTTTATGCTCAAGTAATGTTCTCTAACATAAAGTACAGTATCTTCCTTGAATCAAGAGCCAAAGAAGAAAATAAAGACTAGAGGTTTTATTTCAAATCCTGAGTACTCATTGCTTCTTGGAGCGTATTTCTTAATTTATAGAATGCTGTTAATGATATGTAATCCATATGCATATTGAGGGTGCCAAATGAAGTGATAGTGTAACGTGCCCAGCACAACCTCTTGTTCCTTTGTTTAATTATTAGTTATCATCATTGTCGTCATCATCACCATTGCCATTATTGTACCAATCAACTTAAGAATTGTTCTCCAGTACAAATACAGCTGAAGAGAACAGCAGATCCTGTACATGTCAGCAATAGAAGACAAAGGGTTTGCCCAAGCAGCTGGGCAGCCGTAATGCAGACGTCTTTATACCCGTCTCTCTAGTCATCTTTGAGAATGCAAATAAAGATAAACGAAAACCACTTCCTTCCTGGGCCTGAGGAGCTAACTCATCTGTGGAAATGAACTTCCATTCTCTCTGACAATTAGTTTCACTCTAAAATACAATAATTATTTGAAGTCGCACCAAGAAAGGAAATACGGCATGCTCCATGTTAAGCAAAGGAAATATACAGTGCTGCCTGGACATTAATCTCATTTGCTCTGCACCTAATTTTTCACCGTTAGAATATTGCAGCAAAGCTCTGTGCTAAATCTCAAGCAATTTAGCTCAGCAAAGTAGATTAGTTAGAGCCAATGCAAAGCTCTACCTTATAACTTTCTTTCAGCAAAAGTGATACTCAGATATATAGTTTGAGGCTTGGACTGGAAACTGAGACGTTCTGCTTTTTCAGCTCTAAGAATATTAGATGCTAATAAAGGCAAGTGGAACAGGTACCTGTGGCCTGGACTCTTACTCTGAAAACATTTAAATCTTAAATAATTTTTATATAGTCAGTGCCATTTCTCCCAAAGGGAAATCTATTGTGGAAAGGCTCATGAAAAATAAGTTGGATGAGGTGAGAGGATTATTGTGTACATCTATTTGTTGCTGCAAACATGCTTTTTCCAGGAACTCTCGTCCAAGACTTAGCTGGTATTGAATAGTGTGGCTCCATATGAGACTCATCTGAAACTTGGGTGAATCCACAGCCAAGAGTTTTATCAGAATCTTTTGCTGGTCACAACCTGGCTTACTGTCCTCTGCACCACCTCAAATCCTCCTCCTCCACCAATCACTGCTGCAATAACTAAGTCCATGCAGGTTCTGGCCATTTTTGTACAGATGCATCAAATGCCTTGACCCTCAGGCCTGCACCATGTGGCCCTCACTTTCTGCCACAGGCTTGTCTGGCTTCCAGGATGGGTTACTCTGAGAACATGCCAGCTGTCACCTAGTGCCTGTGGGGCCCACTTTGCTACAGGTGGTGGAGTCGATGGATAAAGGACAGTTCGTAGGTACTCTGTCACTGTTCATCGGATGTCCTGGCTGTGCTGCAGGACAGAATATAACATGAGAATGGTGTAAGGAAGTTCAAATGTTCCCTCTAAAGGATTAAGTCTAAGTCTGTTGAAATGACCTGACATGGACAGACTAGCAGGAAAAAAGGCATATGAATTTATTTAACAAGCATACACATGGGAGCCTTACACAAAGTAGGAGACTCAATGAGGGGACAGATAATTGAAACTTTAATACCCTCTTCCTAAGCAATAGGGAAAGGATGACTATAGAATTTTAGAGGAGTAGTAAATAACTTTAGGAGAGATAAATGGACTTGAAGACAGAAATTTGCTCATAAATGATTCTCTTGTAAAGAGAAAGGGATCACAGAACACACAATGATTTGAGACAAAGTTCTGTGCTCCAAGTGTTTAATTTTCAGTCTCCTTCTCTGTAATATGAGTTTTCATCTTCTCCAACTAATGAAATTTTAGGGAAGAAAAAAAAGCAATTTTATTCCTCTTTGGCAGGTCCAGTTTCTAGATGGATAAGGGAATTTCAGAGAATAGCTCTACCCTGTGTTTCAGAGAGACAGAAGATTTGAGAGATGGGATCTAGGGAAGGTCAGAGACAACTTGAGACTGTTTCTTTAGTTCAACATGTCATATTTTGAGGTATAAGTTTTTTGAGTCTCAACAATGACCAAGGGTAAAAGACAGATAAGTTCCAGCCAGGGAAGAAACCAGCACGTGATTCAAGGTGGCTAAGAACAGATACATGCACACAGGCTCGAGTAGTGCAGCATTTGCTTATAGCAAGAGGAGACAGCATAAGCACAAGATCCAGCCACTTGTAATGCAGAGGTCCCCCATGGCCAGTGGAGTTTGCATAACACAGCAGTGTGGCTGTGCACACTCCACTGCATGCTACAGTGGAAGACCTCAACCCCTTTCCATGGGATTTGAAATACAGACAATTGGGGTTGTGCCTGAGGACTACTGATGCATGCACGTATACATAGTGCACATCACACTGAGAACAGGAAAAGGCATTCCCTCAAAATGTAATTCCCCAATGGGTTCATCCTGCCTACTGCCCAGAAAAGCAGATTTACTGAGACAGTGGTATTGCAATAGAGAAGAGTTTACTAAATGCAGAGCAAGCTAAATGGAAGACAACAGTTTTACTGTTACTCAAATCAGCCTCCCTGAAAATTCTGAGGCTAGAGATTGTAAGGATAGTTTGGTGGGCAGGGAACTAGGGAATGTGGAATGCTGATTGGTTGAGTTGGGGATAAAATCACAGGGGGTTGAAGCTGTTGTTTTGTGCAGAGCCAGTTCCTGGGTGGAGGCTACAAGACTAGATGAGCCACTTTACTGGTCTGGGTGGTGCCAGCTGGTACATCAGAATGCAGGGTCTGAAATATACCTGGAACACCAATCCTAGGTTTTACAATAGTAACGTTATCCATAGGAGCAATAAAGGAGGTTAGGGTTCTTGTGGCCTCTGGCTACATAAGTCCTGAGCCATAATTTTAATCTTGTGGCTAATTTGTTAGTTTTATAGAGGAGATCTGATTCCCAAGCAAGGAGAGAGTTTTATTTTGGGAAGGGGGGTGTTATCATCTTTGTTTCAAAGTTAAAATATACACTAAATTTCTTCCATAGTTAACTTGGTCTACACTCAGGAATAAGCAAGGACAGGTCATAGGTTAGAAGCAAGATGGAATCAGTTACATCAAATCTCTTTCACCACCATCATTTTATTAAGGGCAGTTTCAACAAGGCAATGAGTCCAGCATGGGCTGTGAGGGCTCTTCATCTTCTAGTATGGTACTGCTCCCAGCCCAAGGCCTGTCCTATACAGCTCCCCAGGAGTAGGCAGACTCCACATGACTGTCCTTTCCAACTGAGACAATTAATAAAGCTCTTCAGAAGGTCCTGTGGGATTGAGCACTAATTCTTCCAAACAGTGGAAAATTGAATGACACACAATATTCTTGGCATTTCTTCCTTCCTGACTTTCCTTCATTCCTCACAGTAATCCCCAAATTTAAAAGCCTACACAAAAGACACTGTCTCTGATTTTATTTGGAAAACCCAAGTTAACAATTAGCAAAACTAGAATTAGCCTGTCATTAGGACTTTTAGTCATAGTAAGTAGAAATTTATAGCTGGATATTTCTCTAGCCAGATGGCTAAAAAGGACCACCCCATTGCTGGAGAAAAAGCATGGGTCAGCATCACAATCGCTGAACCCCTAGCTTGTGGGGTTTGGGGAAAGATTCAAGTATAAGATGCATAGTTAGGTTTTACATGAGCTGTGGCATGTGAACAGTTTGGAGAGGGAAGGACATAATTTTAAGGATTTTTAAAATTAGCTGGCTTTTGTTAACTGCTTTGGAAATCTTGGGAGGTAAATACGATCTCAGGTCAGCCAGCTAACAATTCAAATGTATTTTGGAAGCCAGAAATCCTCCATGGTTGTGTATAAAGAGACTCTCATCTCCTGCAGCTGCAGAGAAGACCATGCTGAAAGCCAGGCCCAAGATTTAATTGAAAGGATAGAAGAGCTTCAAAAGAGGTGGACTTCTAGCTCAGCATATTTCCTATGGCAAAAGCAGGGCCCTGATAATAAAATAGCATAACTAAAATATAGAATTGGGATACTTGTGAAGGCAAGACTGAGAATCTTGAACCCAGATTCGCTTGAACCTTTCATTAATCAGAATCAGCCCTTCACAGAGGATAGAAGTATGCTTTTATTTGGAAGCTCTGCAGAGAGTGAGGAAAGTGGCCGCAATATTAAAGTCATCTTCTTTAAGATCTACCTAGTGAATCCTCATTGACTACAGACATAAAACCAAGGTCAGACCTCAGTACAACTTAAATGGGGAAATTCTGTTCCTGCTTTGGGAGGGAGGAGCTCACACATGAAAATCATTGCAGGCATCACCTACTCCATTCCAGTAGGAGCTGGGAAAACACATGGAGAAGAACATACTGAGGGTGTTTGGCAGAGGCAGGGAGGGGAGTCAAATATTAAAGCGAGATAGAGGAGGAATTTTTCAGATGGGAGCGCTTACTGATGACATAAATAAATATCTTAGCTGGAACCCTGACCTGATCCTGACATGCTAATGGGATGTAAAAGGCCTACAGTAAAGAAGCTAGATATTTCTTAACTTTCTGGGCATAGTTTTGAGGAACAAGTCAGAAGGCTAAAGGAGGTAGCAATGTTAGAATGACTCATTATATGAGACCAGATGCCTCACAGGTGGCACTCCCTTCACTAAAGTAATGAGAAATGCATGTATTCAATGTACCCAGAAGCTCCATGGTAACTGTCATCTACAGGCAGAGTGACAGTAGGGTGTCACAGCCTGGGGTTTAGAATGGAATGGCTGAAGCGAAATGGTTGCACTTAACAGAAGCAGAGTGGAAATAATGACCCTAGTAAACAGCAAAAGGGGCTCTGTGATGAAGACTAACAGATCACTGTGAAGGAAGGGCCAACCAGGGTTTCTTTCACTTAGGGAACAGACAAAAATGGAGTGTTGGTGAGAAGATCCAGAGATGAGAGAAAAAGAGAGAGAGAGGAAAGAAAGAAAGGAGGAGTGCAGGGAGAGAGGGGAGAGAGAGAGAGAGAGACAGAGAGAGAGAGAGAGAAAGAAAGAGAGAGAGAGAAAGAGCACTACAAACTCACAGACCTAATTTTGGTTTTCAAATCAAAGCCAAGTCATAGGAACAAAGCCCACTGGCTAAAGGGAAGGACGGATCCCCTTTATACTGTAGAGGGCTCTGCACATCTCTACAAGTATAAATGATAACCATGGACTTATATTTACCAAGAGATTTACAGCCATTAACTAGGGTAACTATGCACTAGTAAACAAGGGATACTCCAATAGTATAAAGAACAAACACTGATATCAAATACCCAAAATGTCATAGTGGTCCTCAAATTAAATTGGGATATAAAGAGAATTAGGTATTAAATGGACTTTTGGCCCAAGTTTGAAACCTGCTTATATTCTGTGCACTTTCTTCCATAGTATAATTGGGATAAATAGACATAATAGCTGGCCTAACCCTCACATTGACTCCCTCACCTATGGAATAACAGCCATCAGGATAGGAAGGGTCAAGGAGAAGCTGCTGAAACTTCTCCACCTCCTGAAACCAAGATAGCAAGTCAGAAGAAACCTCCTGTCTCTGGAAGAATTTCTAAGGAACAAAAATGTGGATGAACCTATGAAGGCTGGTACAAAATTACAGATCTTTCTTGTGTCCTGCTATTGCCCATTGTATAGCATTCACTATGATGAGACACTCAACACTTACGTAAGCAGAATGACTTCTCTTATCTGCCCATGAACAGAGAAACCATTGAGGCAGGGTTGGGAGCTTTGTGTGGGATCGAGACAATGAGCTCTGTCCCATTAAGTCTAGCCTAGCAACTGCTGAATATTCCACCTGTTATCAGCAGAGGACAACACTGGCTGTCTGATACGGCATCATCTCTTAAGAAGACTAACTCACCATTTGTAAAAGCTGATTACATTGAACCCCTTGCACCCTGTAGACACCAGCATTATTTTTCCCAACTGTAATTATATACGATTGCCTTCCATGCCCAAAGGGTAACTTCTGGGATATTTGTGAAGGCAAAACTGAGAATCTTAAGCCCAGATTTCCTTGAACCGTTCATGAATCAGAATCAGCCCTTTCCAGAGGATAGAAGCCTACCTTTATTTGGAAGCTCTGCAGATATATCAGTGAGAAAAGTGCCCGCAATATTAAATTCTGCCAGGACAACCATGAAAAACAACTAACTTCTGCCAGAACAACCATGAAAAAAATGCTAAATTTAAGGGCATTAGATCCTAATTGCTTCAGACCAGGGGATTCATTTCATGGACAGGTAACTATGGAATGCACTTATTGGACAATATACCTCATCACTCAGAGGCTGCTGGCCCAAGAAAATGATGGACTAGCCTGCCAAATTCTTACTCAAGGCACCAGAGAGATGACAATTTAAGGTGGGTAGGAATTCTACACTCCAGTTGCCATTATGGCATGTGCTGTTATGTACTCAACAAGTGGGATGTATGTCTGGGAATCACAGGGTGAAAGTAGGGTTGGTCTCTCTTAGCAAGATTCTCAATAGCTTATTTGTAAAATTTGAATATCCATTTCCCAAAATTCAGACTATAAAGGGGGAATTCACGCAAAAAAAGTATCCAGGGAGAATTGCACTGAATTTGATGCTATTATCTGCTTAATTTGGGTTCCTGAGGCCAGTGAGCCAGCAAAGTTGGAAGTTACTACATTAATGGGCATCATAGACTCTGTTTACAGTGAGGATTTAGGATTGGTGCTAATGCTGTTACCCAATTGCGGCAGAGGGAATATATGTGGAATCCAGGGGTTCCTGAGTGCTTCCATGCCATGTTAACAATGTGTATAGAAAACTGCATCAATCATGGCCTGATAATTTTTACAAATTAATTAAAGACTCCAAACCCTGGAAGTAGGTCTAGCAAGCAACCTACATCCACTGAAGTGCTGGCCAAGACTGAGGAATGGTGGCGGTAGAGGAAGATGATAGAGATCAATTGTGGCTCCCGAGACCCTCTGCAGAGGCAACAGGACCTGTAACTTGTTCTCCTCATACTCTTGAGTTAAGCCCTTGCAGAGCTGGTGCCTGGCTGCCACCTTGGTCTAGAAGCCAATGCCCACATTAGAGTCAGCTCCTTAATACTGACTGCTTTGGAATTAACATGAGAGGAAGTGTGTTTGGGAGCACCCTGTAGGTCATTACCCATGGATTTAGAACTGAGCGGAGGAAGGACTGAAGTGTAATGCGGCCCCAGCTAAGTCCTCAGCAGATCCCACAGGTAATTCTGGAGCTGGGATGGCCATTCAAAGTTCTCTCAAATTTGGAAAAGAGGTGGGTCACTGGGTAGACATTAGATTTGGGCTGCCCCTCAGGAGGGAGTGTGACATTGGATGTGGCAGTTGCCTTCAGTGAGGGCAACAGCCAGAGAGGGTGAGAGCTGAGAATTGTCAGCCATCAACTGTCTTGGCTGCTGGAAAAGTGTGTGCCTGAGTCCAGAAAATGGGATGGAGGCAGTGCACCACAGCATTCACTAAGCATGGAATAGGGATCCCTGCAGAGGAATTGCTGGTTCCCGAAGAAGAAAAGCAAGAGTCAGTCCGAGTTCTTAATGTAACCAGCCTAGAAACAGAGCAACAACAGAGCCCAGAGGTGAAGAGCAGGACTCTGGAGCAGAGCACTTGAAGAAGCATTCCCAATCAGGCTGCTTACAACATCCGTGACCGTGTGCAACCTCCTTCAGCCATCCGGGCCTCAGCTTTATTTTCTGATTGTTTGTTTAATCAGTAAAATGAGGGTTATGGCCCTGCCAACCTCCAAGGATTATTTTGAGGATAAAACGTTAATATTTGTAAAGCATGTAAGATGATGTCATAGAGTAAACTCTACAGAAGGATTTGTTAATTAATAGAATGGGCCCACATATTAGCATTTATAGCCACCATTAGAAAACAAGCATAAACGGAAAAATTCACAAAAGAAGATATCTGGATACCAGAGGTTAGGAAATATTAGATAACGGAGGAAAGGGATTTTTTTTTTAAAGAAGGATGTAGTTGAGCAAATAGTGGACAAATTAAATTGCTTCGGTTCTACATGAGAAGTTAGGACTTAAAATGTACATACAATTAAAACATATTTTGTCTTAAATATACATGTAAATATCCACAATTATAGCTCATATATATTAATTATAAGTGTAATGCATAATTATAATATATCCATAATATAATAAGTATGATAATATAAACAAAGAAAGTTTAGGGAAATGTCCTTTTTCCCAAGAAGAAATAACATCCATGTTCTAGTATATGCCAATAGCAATATAGACTGCAAGACAAGCTAGTTATACCTTATCCAACAGGATTCATGCCAAAAGAGAATACAAGAACATAAATTTCTAAAATAAAAAAATTAAATTTAAATATTTAAAATGTAAAGTTATTTGAAAATAATTTTAAAATGAAAATGGCTCCAGAGATTTTTAAAGATGCATTTGGAAAGCCTGCTATGTCTTCAAACATTTTTCCTATTTGGTAGTGGAATAAGGATTTCAAGCACAAATTTACCAGCGACTGTTTTGCTGAGCAAACTCAATGCCACACCCTTGTTCATTACTTTTTCAGGCTCCGACCCACTGCTTCTCTCCCTTTAATTTCCCACCATGCACACTGGCCCAGTTGGTGAGAAGATCTATTCTGCGCTCTCATGTGCGAAGGTGATGTATTGGCAGCTTCAGCCTCCAAAGGTTTTTCTCATTACTGAATTCCCAGTAGCTATTCCTCTACATCGTAATTGGATAGTACTTTTTAGGAGCAAGTGTCCAGGACATAGAGTGAAACAAACACTAGGTGCATTCTGGAGAAATGAGAAGATGATATCCATGAATAGCAGAGGATCATAGACAAATGCATTCCCCAAGGTGAGGGGAAACAATCAATAGCTGAAATGAGAAAAGCTGGCTTCAGTGGTGTCCTGATTGAGAAAAGAGCCTTCCCACTAAACCAGTGACGCTCAATTAGTGAATGCAATCCATGCACCTTTTTCATTGGATAATTAAAGATCTATACCTGACCTCTCCATGTCTTCAAATCTGCAGTCTTTAAACATACACAGACACACACACACACACACATACACACACACAAGATACTTGTTTCCCATTTATTAATACTCTTAATTATTCAACAATGATGCCTATTTAAACACCTAATGGATTATTTGATTTTAATAGTTAATAATACCACGTCAAGTGATAAAGATCAAGTATTTTTCAGAACAATACGTTTTCAATTAGGCATTTTGAAAAGTACTATGTTTAGGAAAGTGTACACATGATAATGACTGAATTCTGTTAAAAATGATGTGCTGAATCAGTGGCTGATTCTCAGTAGAGGGATTGAAATGATCATGGTTTATGTTCGTTGATTCACTGAACACATACTTAGAGGTGCTTGAGAGGTATCGCGCACAATTTTGGTGAAAAGCGGGCAAAGGTAAATAGGTTTCTGCTCTCCAAAAGAAAGAGCAGTAACTCTAAGCTGAGCATTACGGTATTGTGGGAACATTGCACACAGGAGGGAAAACCCACTGGGGTCTACCCATGCTATCATATGTGCATACCCAAATACACACATTGTGGTCTTCAAGATTATCGTATTTACCCATAGGATATTCATTGCAGTTATGCCTAAAATAGAAAACAGACAGATGAGAACTGATGTTAAGCATTAAAAAATTAAGCCAAGGTAATTTTCAGTAGAAAACCAAAGAGAGTGTTGTGTTGTAAAAGAGCATACTATGATATAATTTCTGAGAATAGATTCCTGTTTTAGTTATCATAATTAGCACATATCTTATGCTATATACCTAAATGACACATTATTATCATTAATATAATAAATTATTAACTTTGTTAACTTGCCATAATCTAAGTTTGGTTGTAGGAATTAATAAAAATCTCCCATATTCCAAAAGTGCACCCCATAATACTTACCTATAAAAAATATATGTTTTTAGGTTCTATCAGATTATATAGAAATAAAATATTTGTAAGACAATCACATAAAATTTTTAATTGTATCAAAAATCACATATAAAATTTATCACTTTAATCATTTTTAATCATGCAGCGTAGGAATTTTTGTTTTGTTTTGGAGAAGCAGTCTCGCTCTGTTGCCCAGGCTGGAGTACGGTGGCACGATCCCGACTCACTGCAACCTCTGCCTCCCAGGTTCAAGTGATTCTCCTGCCTCAGCCTCCTGAGTAGCTGGGACTACAGGCATGCACCACCACATCTGGCTAATTTTTATATTTTTAGTAGAGATCAGATTTCACCATGTTGGCCAGGCTGGTCTTGAACTCCTGACTTCAGGCCATCCACTTGCCTCCGCCTTCCAAAGTGCTGGGATTACAGATGTGAGCCACTGTGCCCAGCAGTATAGGAGTTTTAAGTATGTATATATTGTGGTGAAACAGATCTCCAGAACTTTTTCAACTCACAGAACTGAAACTCCATAATATATCCAGTAAACAACAATTCTCCTTTGCCTATTCTCCCTATGCCCTGGTAACTACCATTCTACTTTCCATATCTATGAGTTTGGCTACTTTAGATACCTCTTATATTTGGGATCATATAGTATTTGTGCTTTTGTGCCTAGCGTATTTCATTGAACATAATATCCTCGAGGTTCATTCATGTCATAGCAGGTGTCAGAATTTCCTTCCTTTGTAAGGCTGCATGGCGTTCTATTGTATATACATAGCACATCTTGTTTATCCACCAGTCACATCACAAATAGTTTTAATTAATTTTAATATACTTTCATTTTTCCCCTAGTTTTTCAGAGTAATACTTGTTCATTTTAGGACATTTTAAACAATAGAAAAAATGAATAAATAATTCATTTCAAATTTTATAATTCTAGTATCCAATGCTAATCACCATAATTTTATATATTTTCTTCATAATATTATATATATATATTTTCTTTGCTGTTGTTTCTGCTTACTTATAATAATAATTTCACATGTGAATGCATGTTCCTACTAAAATTTATTTAACCATTCTTCTAGGACACCAAGTAGAAAGCACTTGGTGTGATAGAGGAGAGAGAGAGAGAGAGAGAATGGAAGCTTATATTGAATGACTCAGTGAGAATATAAAGAAGCGAATAATATTTGAGAAATATAGTCTTTTTGTGTACCTGAGTTTCATCACTTTCTTTAATAGTTTACATATATTTTTCATGGTTTCCAGTTTTGAAATATTTTATTAGATTTTTAATAAGGCTTCTTTTAAAATAGAATTAAACCAGTTATTACTAGTGGGAAGAAAGTTTGTAGGCTAGTTATATTGATCTTTTCTAGGGTTTTACTGATGGATATTAAAATTATAAAACAAATACATATCTTAGATTGTCTAGAACTACAATCATCTTAATAATTAAGTCATCTATATGTTACTGACTTTGCTACGTATTTCAAAGCAATATTAAATAATGTTGAGAGTAAATGTCCTTGTTTGTGGTTTGATTTCTCTTGACATTGCTCTGGTATTTTGTGGGAAATTGTCACCCTTGATGCTGCATGTTAAAGTTGTAATAATATTTAGAGGGTAACTTAACTTTTCTTCTTTTGCAAATTAACATATTTATGAAGACATACAGAAAACACAAAGCTAGGGACTAATAGTAAGGTTTAATCAAATAACGGAATTTAGCTCCTTGAAAAACTGTCCACTTTTCCAAAAACAATTTACTTTGTAAGACTCCTTTTCAGATTTTACCTGGCTGTGCCTACCAACCCTACACTGTCTTGTTGTGAACTTTGCCCAATCTCAGTATCCCATCTTGAAAGATCAGCATTTAAAACCACTTGAGCAAAGAGTCTAAAACAGTCTAATTATCCTTTCCTAGTAACATCACAGAAGATGACTTGAGTAGCCAAATTAGTGGTGAAGTAATTTTCTGCTTTCTTTATGAAGTAGTTAAATAAATATAACAATGGGAAGAGAATAGTAACATCTTTGAAGAAGGCTTCAAGAATATATTAGACATCCTCCTAGGAAGATGTCTTAGGGAAATAGTTTTCTTTGGAAAATAATTTTGATCAGTCACTTTTGAAAAGATGATGAAACCCCGAGGTTTGACTAAACAAAAAAATCAAAAATACATAACATTTACATATTATCTTTAACACAAATAGAAATAATATGTAAACATATGTAAGAGAACAGGGGAACAAATATTTTGTTATTTGAAAGGCAATAAGGGGGAATAAGCAAGAGGAAATGAAGAAGAGAAGATGGTGGAAAACTAGAAAAATAAAGGCAGAACAAGACCTGGTTAGATGGAGAGGATGTAAATGTCATGGAAAATAATGTCTGAGAAACATTTTACAAACAGCTAGTATCTACACTTCCATTTAAATGTTTGCATGGATGGATGCAACCTGGCTTCCACCTTTCCTCTGAAATATTCCCTCAAAATTTACTCAGATCTATTTAGTTAAATAATTGGTGATTATTACCGTGTTGGTACATCTGTATCTATTTTTCCCATGCTGTATTTACACAATTATACTTATGGTATGTCTGCATAGGTCACTTGACATTCTCCCTCTCTCTCTCTTTTTGTTTGTATATAGGTAAATATATATATATACACACACACACACACAAATATATATATGTGATATATATATGTATATATCACGTATGAAGTCTCTGAGAAGGTGCTTTTTTGCTGCATAGCCTTTATCTGATGAATTGCTAGGTGTAGACTGGGTGCTTTAGACTCTGGTTTGTGTATTTTTGTGAGGGCACTCGCCCTACTTCAGGGTTCCTCCACAAAATGTTTCCGTAAAGTGCCAGATAGTGAATATTTAGGGTTTTGCGGGACACACAGTCTCTGTTTCAACTACTCAATGCTGCCTTTGTATTATGAAAGCAGTCACAGAAAATATGTAAACACATCAGTATGGCTGTATTCCAATAAAACTTTATTTACAAAACAGGCAGCAGGACAGATGTGGCCCCTGAACCATAGTTTGCTGACCCCTAATTTAGCTCCACTTGCTTCTATAATTGGGCCAATGAGGACACTCTAAAACTTTGGGCTGCCCAACCAAACCACTTACCTTGCCCTCGGGCAAAAATCCACTCTATTTCCAGTTTTGCTACAGGCAAGTGCCCCAGGCTCCACTTTTGCAGTTTTGAATGCTCTTCCACTGGGCAAGATGTGGGGGCAAAAGGAAAGGGAGTGAGCAGGTTTGGGTCAGGCACATGTGTTGCCGTAGCACAAAGACAGATGAAGGAGATGTCTGCTCCAAAGTTCAGGGGATGCCTGGAGCCGAGGACTAGTGAGAGTTGAGAGATGAAACAGGAAGCTTGGATGTCAATAGCTTTTGAGCTGAGCACCAAGCTGATGCGCTGGGGACAGGTATCAGAGCTTGCTTAAAGGGCAAGAAATGCAGAATAGTGAGAAATTAGGACAACTGCTGTTGCCCCTGGTTGGCTTTTAGAGCTGCTGATGAGCAGAGCATGGGGTCAGCGTGTGTGCATTGTGCTGGATGCATTTAATGGGGCAAGACATTTAAAGCTTCTAGTAAAAAAAAAGGGGGCCTAGTGGAAAGACTGTGGTAAAGAGGGGCAGATCAGGATTGATGCTAGAAAGGGGGCTCTTCAAGGACTCACTTTGTGAGAGAAACTGAGGTTTGTCCTCAGGTTGCTGCAGACTCAGGAAGATCCACTCTGCCATTTCTTAGGTGGGGCAGGATGCTCCAGGTCACTAGGACCTCCTTCCAGCGTCACTGTAAGTACCCACATTTCCAAATCTCTATCATAGGCATGGTGCAAATTCTTTATGCAGGAACCTCCTTATGTAAATCAGTGGACACAGGGAGCAGGAGCATATGGCCTTCCAGTGCCCATTACAAATACCTGAGCCCCGATCTGCTGTATCTAAGGCACTCCCTCACCTGGAGACTCATGGGACTTCCTGCAGCTGCAGTTGCTTAGAGGTGGTCTCCTCCAGCCACCACCCCCATGGAATGTGGGGCTGCCATGTAGCTGTGAACGCCCCTAGACTAGTTCCCTAGGGGCAGTCACAGGTTGTGTGGCAGGGCCTGGGGTTAGCATGGCTCCACATTCTTCTATGCCTTCTGTTCTAAGGACACTTGGCTCCAGAGGAAGTAACCTGGACTGGATCTGTGCTCTCCTTTCAAACCACTGTGAAGCTGTGGTTTCCATTTCAAATCTCGATGGTTTATCTTTAAAGGTGAAAAATTCTGCCATTTTAAGTCATGCTGCTATAAAGACACATGCACACGTATGTTTATTGCGGCACTATTCACAATAGAAAAGACTTGGAATCAACCCAAATGTCCATCAGTGACAGGCTGGATTAAGAAAATGTGGCACATATACACCATGAAATACTATGCAGCCATAAAAAAGGATGAGTTTGTGTCCTTTGTAGGGACATGGATGCAGCTGGAAACCATCATTCGCAGCAAACTATCGCAAGAACAGAAAACCGAATACCGCATGTTCTCACTCATAGGTGGGAATTGAAAAATGAGATCACTTGGACACAGGAAGGGGAACATCACGCACCTGGTCCTATTGTGGGGAGGGGGGAAGGGAGAGGGGATAGCATTAGGAGATATACCTAACGTAAATGATGGGTTAATGGGTGCAGCACACCAACATGGCACATGTATACATATGTAACAAACCTGCATGTTGTACACATGTACCCTAGAACTTAAAGTATTAAAAAAAAAATTCTGCCATTTTCTAAGGTTCACTCTTGTGAAAGTTTCACTTTGAGTAAATTCTCGTAGTATCTTGATGACTTCAGAAAGGTTTGAAAGAGTTGTCAAGGCACAACCATACTGATGTTTCCTAAGTGCTTTAATTCACTTTCTCAGTTTATTCTAGAAATGCTATACATAGCATTGTACGTAGTAAGGTGCAGATTGGTGCGAAGGTCACCTAATTTGATCTAAAGCAATATAAGAGGAAAGTCCTAGTTAACCTCACTTTCTAGATTATGTCACCTTGATCTCAGATCCTAATGTTGCACATCCAGCAATCCTTCTTAGGGCCGGGGTTGAAATATTTTGGTCCCTCTATGGAAATATTCATGTCACCAAGGCCCTAATTTCTGCAGAATGGACATCTGATACTCATCCAAACACTATCAGAAAGAAAAAAATAAATTAAAAATACACACACACACACACACACACACACACCCCCATGAATTCTTATTTTCTGTACATTTTTTATAGTATGGAATGGGGAAGTGAAGTAATAGTTCTATAGCTTACAGTAGAAATATTTTAGAATTATGCCTGTGACTCTAAGTTGAAAATCTGATTGGAAAAGATCCTCAAGGGGGTGCATTCAAGCCTGTCAGTATGCAGAAGTGAAAATAGCCGGTTGCTGCCTTAACCGATGACATTACCTTGTGAAATTCCTTCTCCTGGCTCAGAAGCTCCCCCACTGAGCACCTTGTGACCCCCCGCCCTTGCCCGCCAGAGAACAACCCCCTTTGACTGTAATTTTCCACTACCTACCCAAATCCTATAAAATGGCCCCACCCCATCTCCTGTCGCTGGCTCTCTTTTCGGACTCAGCTCACCTGCACCCAGGTGAAATAAACAGCCTTGTTGCTCACACAAAGCCTGTTTGGTGGTCTCTTCACAGGGACGCACATGACAACAGGGACATCCATGGTACGTGGACTTGGCATCTGAAATGTGAGTTGATTTATTATCCTGGATAAATAAACTAAAAATAAGAAAATATTTTGAAGCTGATAAATTTGAAGTAGAACTCTATCACTTTACAGTTAAAAAAGGTAAAAATACTTTCATTCTTTTTGTTTTCAGAGACCTGGGGCTGAGGAACAGAAAACAAACACATTTTGATAATCTAACACTAAAAGAAAGAACACAGAGGTAGATAGTTCCACTTGTAAAATCACCATCTTCCCTACTCTTACTTGTCAACTTCATATTTGCTTTTGGAGTCCATTTTTCAAAAATTTATATGTTTTCCCCTATCCTAGAAAAGAGAGTCTCTGACAAAGAAAAGCTAAAAATTTCTTGGCTACAATGACATCTTGGTTATTAAATTGAATATCATCAATATTTAATTATCTCTGTAAACACAAGAAGAGAAAATGCAAAACTATCAGGTCATTTATTTGGGTAGTTTTGCTTTTTGCTGAAACAATTCACAAAAGTTATATTTAGGATTTACTAAGAATGGACAACATTTGCTAAGATTCTGAGGCTTAGGAAAGCATCTTATTCATCATCTGTATTTTATAAGGGAGAAGATTGCCTCTCAGGGAGGTAAAGAGAGTGGCTCAAGGTCACTTGAGATTTCAATGACGATCGGAACTGGAACCGTTTTCTCTCTATTTTGCGCCTTGAGGCCCTCTCTTAGGCTGAAAGTCCGTCCATAGAGGCTTATTTCATATTTTCAGTCAAGTACGTAATAGCTCTTAATTCCTGCTAGATAATCTAAATTAAGACTACAAGCATAGATTTTTTTTTAAAGAACGTATGAGAATAAGGGCAAAGCACTGTTAGTTCATCTATTTATTAGCTTAGTATTTATTGAGTGCCTTCTCTGGGCCAGGCAGAGAGCGGGGAATGGGGAGCGCAAGGTAGGAAGGGTATTTATGCTGTCTTAAGAAAGCTTATAGTCTAAGAATATGCAGGAAATGGGCAGTGCAAATGAACATGATGCAAACAGTGATTAGTATTGTACTCAGAAGGACATATTCAGCGGCTGCTAGAGGGAGGAAGGAAGAGGCTGTTGCCAACAGGACTAGGGCGCGTTTCAGAGAAGAAACCACACATGTCCATGAAGGAATCTTCCTTTGGCAACTTCTGGAGTTGGCATTGAGGTTTTCTTCTGTGGGCCTCAGCAGCAACGCTTATCTCTTGATTAGAAATGCAGTATTTGGTGGGTAGGCTTGAAATGCAATATTTTGTTGGTAGCCATAAAGGATTAACAGAATTTCAAGGGCACTTTCTTGGCATCAAATTACTCTGAAATAACTGCTATTTAAAACATTGCTTATAGAGAACGACAGGAATTCAATGTGATGAAAAATGTAAGACCCCCTGAAAGAATGAAAACACCCAAATCGAACACCAGCCCTCCCGAAGAGTCACATGGTTCTGTGCCCTTCTCCCAGGTCAGACTGTTAAGGGCAGAGAGCCAAGTGCACATGCCTATTGAGTTTTTCTCAACCCTAGGGCATGGGGCTGAACGTGCTGTGAAGGACAAGCCATACCGACTGATTGATTGAGGAGGATCAGTAATAACAACACAAAAGTTTCATTAATATCCCATAATTATTTGAGTAGGATTCTGATATGTTCCATATTATGTATATGGTCTTCCAGGGAAGGGAGGACAGAGATGACAGAGTTAATTTTGTAGGTGGGGCAGTGTCCGCTTTGAGGCATCCTGTAGGCACTTCAGTGTGAGATGGGAAGATTAGGAGAGGAAGCTGTTTGGAGACAGGGCAGATCAGGAAATTGCCCTTTGTTAGAACCAGTCTCTAGATATTGACGCCGGTCATGTACATGAAGTAACTCCAGGTGGCACAGAGCTATGCTTTTGACCTGAGACCCGTGATATCCAGGGTGGTTCCAGGTGGGGGAGGTGGCTGCCATGGTCACCAGGTGGGATTAATGCTCAGCTGACTCTACCTTAGTCCCCTGCTGACCAGGAGCAAGGGCGATAACACTGGCAAGAGCTGCCAGGTTGTCAGAGCCCTGCCAAGCTAATGGGGAGTTAGCGCAAGAAAGTTCTTGGGAAATGGGAGATGCAATGTACATAGTGTTAGAAACATCTTATGGGCATAATTGGTGTGCTAAAAAGGGAAGTGTGTTTTGGTGAGATAACCTCAAACACTGTGAATTTGAAACAATAAGACACATTTCAGACTCCCTTTAGTGGTATTTTTGAAGCTTGCTAAAACCCTTGGTTAATACTGACTTGGTAATCTGATAGCTAAGCCTTCAGTCAAGGATGCCAAAGCTTACTATTGGAGAGGCACAAGGTCTCTTTCTCTCTCTCTCTCTCTCTCTCTCTCTCTGTGTGTGAGAGAGAGAAGGCCTAGGCAGCCCCTTAGGTGGCTGTGTGTGTGAGAGAGAGAGAGAGAGAAAGAGAAATTAATTTTTGCCATGGGCAAGTAAAATGTTTGACAACCAACTCTCTGCGAGAGCAAGTTTTGCTTTGTAGAATTCGCTTTACCCAGTCTATCATTGATGGGCATTTAGGTTGATTCCAGGTCTTTGCTATTGTGAATAGTGCTGTAATGAACATACACGTGCATGTGTCTGTATAACAGAATGATTTATAGTCCTTTGGGTATAAACCTAGTAATGGGATTGCTGGATCGAATGGTATTTCTGTCTCTAGATCTTTGAAGTGAGGAAAGAGAGAGACCCTCTCATATTGTTTTATATTGTTTTATACTCAGTACCTGTTTTAAGAAAAAACAAGAAAGTAAAACCAAAGACAGGCAGCCCAGTGCCAGGCCCGAAACCAGGTCTGGGCCTGCCTGGCCTAAACCCAGTAGTTAAAAATCAACTCATAACTTAGAAACTGATGTTATTCATAGATTTCAGACACTGTATAGAAGAACACTGTGAAACTCCCTGCCCTGTTCTGTTTCTCTCTGACCACCGGTGCATGCAGCCCCTGTCACATACCCCCTGCTTGCTCAAATCAGTCATGACCCTTTCATGTAAAATCTTTGTGTTGTGAGCCCTTAAAAGGGACAGAAATTGTGCACTCGGGGAGCTTGGATTTTAAGGCAGTAGCTTGCCGATGCTCCCAGCTGAATAAAGCCTTTCCTTCTACAACTTGGTGTCTGAGAGGTTTTGTCTGTGGCTTGTCCTGCTACATTTCTTGGTTCCCTCACCAGGAAGTGAGGTAACTGACAGACAGCCTAGGCAGCCCCTTAGGCGGCTTAGGCCTGCCCTGTGGAGCATCCCTGCGGAGGACTCCGGCCAGCCTGAGTGATCCAAAGAGCGCTCTCGGGTAGGCAATTGTCCCGGTGGAACGCCTCGCCAGAGTAGCGGGTAGCAGTCCCCCGCGGAGGATTAACACAGTGGCTGAACACTGGGAGGAACTGGCACTTGGAGTCCGGACCTCTGAAACTTGGTAAGACTAGTCTTTGGAACTTGCCCACTCCATCTGAGTGGAAGCGTGGCCTGATCACCCACGGTGTGCCTGCATTGGCACTTTTGTTCTGGTTTTGGCTTGACTTGACTTGGTAAGACTAGTCTTTGGAACTTGCCCACTCCATCTAAGTGGAAGCGTGGCCTGATCACCCACGGTGTGCCTGCACTGGCACTGTCATTCTGGTTTTGACTTGACTTGAATTGCTGGATACTTTGGTTTTGGTTTTGACTTGGCTTGAATTTCTTGGTACTCGGATTTTGAATTTCGTGGTGTTCTAATTTTGGTTTGGTATAAACGATAAAAGTGTGTGTGTGTGCCCTCTTTACCCGTTCTTTGTTTGGTGGTGAGTGTGTGTGGTGTGAGTGTGTTGTGTGGTGTGAGTGTATTATTTTGTCTTGAGAAAACTTGGGTCAGGTGCAAAGTAAGCCCACCCCATTGGGAACTATGTTAAAAACTTTCAGGAAAGGGAAAAAGAGGGAGGAGACAGAATTTATATGAAAAAGGTTATATGGTAAATTCTTGTCCTGAAAGAAATTAACTGGTTGTTTAAAAAAAATGTTTGTAATAGGTCAGACAGTTAAGACATGTGGAAAAATTGTCTGCGAAAGTTAAAAAGAAAAAAATTTTTATGCAAAAAAGTTGTATAATTTAAAAGTAATAAGGCCTCCTGAGTACTAATGAAGAAACAGTTTATGTGCAAAGTGTATAAAAAAAGTAAAATATATCTTTGGTAAAAAGATTATAAGGAGGCATAAGAATGTGGATTTTTACCTACATTAAAAGGTTAAAAATTATTATTGTTTTGAAAGTTTAAGCAAGTTTTAAAACGTTAATTATATAGAAAATTCTGTGTGTAAACATATTAGCTAAAGTTAAAAAAGGTATCATCCAGTTTTTCTGTGAACTGGACATTAAAGTAAAATGCAACAGGTTTTTCTTAAAGCATCAAACTGCTCTTTAACAAAAATTACAAAAGGTTAAAAAGAATCTATAAAATCTTACCTTATGGTCAAACATAAAAAAATGAACGAATATGTCTACAAGGTTTTATTAAAATTAAGTTCAACATTAATAACACACTAACATAAAGGTAAAATTTACCTTATCTGGTATAAAAATCATATAAGAAGCATTATTAAATATAAAATGGTGTTTAACTTTCTTTGGTCTAAAAGCTAATAAAAATAGGTGCTAAAGGAAACATTCATTTTGCTAGAGGATCATAGAAGTTAAAGACTTAAAACAAACTGACAATTAAGACAACATACCAAGATGCAAATGCCTGGTTGAAATGGATCAAATATTCCATCTGCACATTAAACAAAAGCAATTGTTATGCTTGTGTATATGGCAGGCCAGAGGCCCTGATTGCCCCCTTCCACTAAGGTGGTCCTCCAGTTGACCAGGCGTGGGATGCATGGTAGCTCTTTTCCAGGATTCTACAGCCTGGAATATTAAGTCATGCCAAGCTCTCTCTGCTATATCCGGAAGTCCCTGCAGGTCAGCCCCTGAGGGCCATCCAGCTTCCGTCTACCAACACTAAGTTCACTTCACGTCTCTCATGGCAGGGAGGAGACTTAACATTCTTTGGAATCTTGAAGGGATGCAGTGAGCTTAAATTTTTTTTTTTTTAAATATAGGAAAAAAGGTTTAATTGACTTATAGTTCCATGTGGCTAAGGAGGCCTCACAATCATGGCAGAAGGTAAGGAAGAGTAAGTCATGTCTTACACTGATGGCAGCAGGCAAAGAGAGAGCTTGTGCAGGGAAACTCCTGTTTTGAAAACCATCAGATCTCATGAGACTTGTTCACTATCATAAAAACAGCACAGGAAAGACCCATCCCCATAATTCAGTTGCCTCCCACTGGGTCCCTCCCACAACATAACATGTGGAATTCAACATGAGATTTGGGTGAGGACACAGCCAAATCTTATCACTTTAAAAAAATTATTATTATTATTATTATACTTAAAGTTCTAGGGTATATGTGCACAATGTGCAGGTTTGTTACATATGTATACTTGTGCCATGTTGGTGTGCTGCACCCATCAACTCGTCATTTACATCAGGTGTAACTCCCAATGCAATCCCTCCCCCCTCCCTACTCCCCATGATAGGCCCCGGTGTGTGACGTTCCCCTTCCCGAGTCCAAGTGATCTCATTGTTCAGTTCCCACCTATGAGTGAGAACATGCGGTGTTTGGTTTTCTGTTCTTGCAATAGTTTGCTGAGGATGATGGTTACCAGCTGCATCCATGTCCCTATAAAGGACACAAACTCATCCTTTTTGATGGCTGCATAGTATTCCATGGTGTATATGTGCCACATTTTCTTAATCCAGTCTGTCACTGATGGACATTTGGGTTGATTCCAAGTCTTTGCTATTGTGAATTGTGCCGCAATAAACATACGTGTGCGTTTGTCTTTATAGCAGCATGATTTATAATCCTTTGGGTATATACCCAGTAATGGGATGGCTGGGTCATATGGTACTTCTGGTTCTAGATCCTTGAGGAATCGCCATACTGTTTTCCATAATGGTTGAACTAGTTTACAATCCCACCAACAGTGTAAAAGTGTTCCTATTTCTCCACATCCTCTCCAGCACCTGTGGTTTCCTGACTTTTTAATGATTGCCATTCTAACTGGTGTGAGATTGTATCTCATTGTGGTTTTGATTTGCATTTCTCTGATGGCCAGTGATGATGAGCATTTTTTCATGTGTCTGTTGGCTGTATGAATGTCTTCTTTTGAGAAATGTCTGTTCATATCCTTTGCCCACTTTTTGATGGGGTTGTTTTTTTCTTGTAAATTTGTTTGAGTTCTTTGTAGGTTCCGGATATTAGCCCTTTGTCAGATGAGTAGATTGCAAAATTTTTCTCCCATTCTGTAGGTTGCCTGTTCACTCCGATGGTAGTTTCTTTTGCTGTGCAGAAGCTCTTTAGTTTAATGAGATCCCATTTGTCAATTTTGGCTTTTGTTTAAAATTTTTAAGAGCTTATCAATCAGTCAGCCCTTGTTCATCCCAGAGCAGGTGTGTTGTGGACCTTTACTGGGCACTCTGCTGAATAACTGGAGTGGCACTTGTGCTTTAGTCCATTTGGCTATCCTTTTCACCCTGGCATTTCATCAACCAAAGAAAAAGAAATAATTATAAGACATGGTAAAGCGAGAGAAGCCCCTTATAGGTTTCCCAACTCTCCTGTCTATTTAGATGCAATTGGAGCCCCACAAGGAATACCAGATCAATTTGAAGTTTGAAATCAAATAGTTACAGGATTTAAGTCAATATTTTGGTAGATGACAGTCAATAAAAATGTAGATTAGATAAACTACATCTATTACAACCAGCAGCAGCGAGCTTTTCGTGAGTTAAAAAGAAAAATGCGTGTCGGCCCCAGTCCTGAGACTACCTGACCTGACAAAACTCTTTACACTCTATGTGTCAAAAAGAAAAAAAATGGCAGTTGGAGTTTTAACCCAGACTGTAGGGCCCTGGCCAAGGCCAGTGGCCTATGTCTCAAAACAACTAGATGGGGTTTCCAAAGGCTGGCCCCCATGTCCAAGGGCCCTGGCAGCAACAGCCCTATTAAAACAAGAAGCAGACAAGCTAACTCTTAGGTAAAACCTAAAGTCCCCCCATGCTGTGGTAATTTTAATAAATACCAAAGGACACCATTAGCTAATGAGTGCTAGACTAATTAGATACCAAAACTTGCTCTGTGAAAATCCCCGCGTAACCATTGAAGTTTGCAATACCCTAAACCCCGCCACCATGCTCCTGGTATCAGAGAGCCCAGTTAAACATAACTGTGTAAAGTATTGGACTCAGTTTATTCTAGTAAGCCCAACCTCTGAGACCATCTTTAAACATCAGCAGACTGGGAGCTGTACATGGATTGGGAGTAGCTTCGCCAGCTCCTTTGTCGTCTGAAGAAGACGACAAGCCCTGCTCCAGTCCCACTGACTGGTCTATGCATGGCTGAAGCATGAGGAAATTCATCATGGGACTCATTTTCCTTAAAATTTGGACTTGTACGGTAAGCACTTCAACTGACTTTCCTCAGACTGAGGGTTGTTCCCAGTATCTACATCAAGTCACAGAGATAGGACAAAAGATTACTATAGTCCTATTACTTCATGGTTATTATAAATGTACCAGGACTCTGAAAGAAACTTGTTTGTATAATGCTATTCTATCCAAGGTATGTGGCCCAGGAAATAACCAACCTGATGCGTGTTGTAACCCATTTTAAGCTCCCATGACCACAGTTTTTAAAATAAAATTAAGGACTCATCCTTTTCTAGGTGACACGAGTAAAGTAATAGCTAGGACAGAAGAAAGAGGGATCTCCAAGCATATGACCCTAAAATTTAATGCTTGTGCCACTATCAATAGCAATCAGCATAGAATAAGATGCAGTTCTTTAAATTAAAAAAAAAAAAAGATTACACGGCAGGAAATAAGTATATCTGCCATGAATTAAGCTCATGTGCAAATGTATGTAATTACTGGTCTTGTGTCATCTAGACTATTGTAAAAAGGATAAAAAAGATCCTGTTATAGCTCCAAAAAGGAGAAGGCAGCCCCTCCTTTATGAGTGGAAGCTGCAACCCCTTGAAATTAGTAATTACAAATCCCTTAAACCCAAGGTAGTAAAAAGAAGAACACGTATCTCTGGGCATCAACAGGAAAGGACTAGGTCCTAGAGTAAATATCTTAGTAAAAGAGGAGGTTCGTAAATTCTCTCTGGAATGAGTATTTCAGACTTTCTATGATAAACTAAATGTGCCAGTACCAGAGACTCCAGGAAAAACCAGAAATTTGTTTTTGCAATTAGCCGAGCATGTAGCCCAGTCTCTAAATGTCACTTCATGTTATGTTTGTGGAAAAACTGTAATAAGAGATCAATGGGCCATAAGAAGCCCAAGAATTAGTGCCTACAGACCCAGTTCCTGATGAATTCCTGGCCCAAAAAAATCCCCCTGATCATCTCTAGGTTCTAAAAGTCTCAATTATTGGACAACATTGCATAGCTAAAAAAAGGAAAAAATTCCCTCGTTCTGTAGGATGACTTAGTTGTCTGGGGCAAAAACTGTATAATGGTACCCAAAAAACAGTTACATGATGGAGTTCCAATTACACAGAAAGAGATTCATTCAGTAAATTTCCAAGGTTGCAAACTGTCTGGGCCCATCTGGAATTCCACCAGGACTGGACTGCCCCCACCGGGTTATGTAGTACTGAATATGTAGACATATACAGTACATATACTGGATATGTACTGAATATGTAGACATAGAGCCTACGCTAAACTGCCTGACCAGTGGATAGGTGGTTGTGTTGTTGGCACTATTAAACCATCTTTCTTCCTACTCCCCATAAAAACAGGCGAACTCCTGGGCTTCCCTGTCTATGTTTCCCGTAGAAAGCGAAGCATAGCCATAGGTAATTAAAAAGATGATAAATGACCTCCTAAAAAATTATACAATACTATAGGTCTGCCACTTAGACACAAGATGGCTCATGGGGATACCGGACCCCCATTTACATGCTCAACCGAATCATACGGTTGCAAGCTGTTTTAAAAATTATCACCAATAAAACCGGTCAAGTCTTGACTATTCTGGCCTGGCAAGAAACTCAGATAAGAAATGCTATCTATCAAAATAGATTGGCTCTCGACTACTTGCTAGCAGCTGAAAGAGAGGTCTATAAAAAATTTAACCTTATTAATTACTGTCTACACATAGATAATCAAAGGCAAGTAGTAAAAGATATAGTTAAAATTATGACACAACTGACACATGTGCCCATACAAGTGTAGCATGAATTAGGTCCTGAAGTCATGTTTAAAAATTAGTTACCAGCACTAGGAGGATTTAAAACTCTTATAATAAAAGTTATAATAGTAATAAGAACCTGCTTACTGTTCCCTTGTTTGCTATCTGTACTTCTTCAAATGATAAAAAAACTTCATCTCTACCTTAGTTCACCAAAATGCTTCAGCACAAATGTACTATATGAATCACTATCAATCTATTGCACAAAAATACATAGTAGCAAAAATAAGAGTGAAAACTCCCACTAATAAAAAGTGAGAGTCTCAAAGGGGGGAATTGAGGAAAGAGAGAGACCCTCTCATATTGTTTTATATTGTTTTATACTCAGTACCTGTTTTAAGAAAAACATGGAAGTAAAACCAAAGACAGGCAGCCCGGCGCCAGGCCTGAAACCAGGCCTGGGCCTGCCTGGCCTAAACCCAGTAGTTAAAAATCAACTCATAACTTAGAAACCGATGTTATTCATAGATTCCAGACATTGTATAGAAGACATTGTATAGAAGAACATTGTGAAACTCCCTGCCTTGTTCTGTTTCTCTCTGACCACCGGTGCATGCAGGTGCACCCTGTCACATACTCCCTGCTTGCTCAAATCAGTCATGACCCTTTCATGTAAAATCTTTAGTGTTGTGAGCCCTTAAAAGGGACAGAAATTGTGTACTTGGGGAGCTTGGATTTTAAGGCAGTAGCTTGCCGATGCTCCCAGCTGAATAAAGCCCTTCCTTCTACAACTTGGTGTCTGAGAGGTTTTGCCTGTGGCTTGTCCTGCTACAGAAAAATTGCCACACTGTCTTCCACAGTGGTTGAATTAATCTACACCCCCACCAACAGTGTAAAAGCATTTCTTTTTCTCCACAGCCTCACCTGTATCGGTTGTTTTTTGACTTTTTACTAATAGCCATTCTGACAGGCATGAGATCTCATTGTGGTTTTGATTTGCATTTCTCTAATAATCATTGATGAGCTTTTTTTCATATTTGTTGACTACATGTACATCTTCTTTTGAGAAGTTTCTGTTCATGTCATTTACCCACTTTTTAATGGGGTTATGTGCTTCTTTTGTACAAATTTAAGTTCCTTATGGATGCTGGATATTAGACCTTTGTCAAATGCACAAACTGTAAAAATTTTCTTCCATTTTGTAGGTTGTGTGTTTACTCTGTTGATAGTTTCTTTTGCTGTGCAGAAGCTCTTTAGCTTAATTAGATCCCATTTGTCAATTTTTGCTTTTTTCGCAATCACTTTTGGTGTCTTTGTCATGAAATCTTTGCCTGTGCCTATACCCTGAATGATATTGACTAGGTTTCCTTCTAGGGTTTTTATGGTTTTGGGTTTTATATTTAAGTCTTTAATCCATCTTGAGTTGATTTTTATGTATGTCATAAGGAAGGAGTCCACTTTCATTTTGTTTTTGCATATGGCTAGCCAGCTCTCCAAGCACAATTTATTAAATAGGGAATCCTTTCCTCATTGCTTGTTTCTGTCAGGTTTGTCGAATATCAGGTGGTTGTAGGTGTGCAGTCTTATTTCTGGGTTCTCTATTCTGTTCCATTGGTGTCTGTTCTTGTACCACTGCCATGCTGTTTTGATTATTGTAGCCCTGTAATATAGTTTGAAGTTGATTGGCACGATGCCTCCAGCTTTGTTCTTTTTGCGTAGGATTGTCTTGGCTATTCAGGCTCTTTTTTGATTCTATATGAATTTTAAAATAATTTTTTTCTAATTCTGTGAAGGATGTCAATGGTAGTTTAATGGGCATAGCATTTATTGGGAATAACATTTAATGTATAAATTGATTTGGGCAGTATGGTCATTTTCATGATGTTAATTCTTCCTATCTATGAGCATGGAATATTTTTCCAGTAGTTTATGTCCTCTCTGATTTCCTTGAGAAGTGGTTTGTAGTTCTCCCTGAAGAGGTCCTTTACTTCCTGGTTAGCTGCATTTCTAAGTATTTTATTCTTTTTGTGGCAATCGTGAATGAGAGTTCATTCATGATTTGGTTCTCGCCTCTCCTGTTATTGGTGTACAGGAATGCTAGCAATGTTTGCACATTGATATTGTATCCTGAGACTTTGCTGAAGTTGCTCATCAGCTTAAGAAGCATTTGGGCTGAGACAATGGGGTTTCCTAGACATAGGGTCATGCTATCTATAAAGGTAGTTTGACTTCCTCTGTTTCTATTTGAATACAATTTACTTCTTTCTCTTGACTGATTGCCTGGGCAAGAACTTCCAATACTGTGCTGAATAGGAGTGGTGAGAGAGGGCATCCTTGTCTTATGCAAGTTTTCAAGGAGAATGCTTCCAGTTTTTGCCCATTCGGTATGATACTGACTGTGGGTGTGTCATATATGGCTCTTATTTTGAGGTGTGTTCCTTCAATACCTAGTTTATTGAGAGTTTTTTTAACATGAAGGAATGTTGAATTTTATTGAAGACTTTTTCTGCCTCTATTAAGATAATCATGTGGTTTTTGTCGTTAGTTCTGTTTATGTGATGAATCACATTTATTGATTTGTATATGTTGAAATAACCTTGCACCTGGAGATGAAGCTTACTTAATAGTAGTGGATAAGCTTTTTGATATGCTGCTGGATTTAGTTTGCCAGTATTTTGTTGAGGATTTTTGCATCAATGTTTAAGTTTTCTTTGTTGTATCTTTGCCAGGTTCTGGCATCGGGATGATGTTGGCCTCATAGAATGAGTTAGAGAGAAGTCCCTGCTTTTCAATTTTTTGGAATAGTTTTAGTAGAAATGGTACCAGTTCTTCTTTGTACTTCTCGTAGAATTCAGCTGTGAATCCATCTGGTTCTGGGTTTTTTTTTGCCTCAACTTCAGAACTCATTATTGGTCTCTTCAGTTTCTAATCAATTTCTTCCTGGTTCAGTCTTGGGAGGGTATATATGTCCAGGAATTTTTCCATTTCTTCTAGATTTTTTAGTTTGTATATATAGAGGTATTTATAATATTCTCTGATGATTGTTTGTATTTCTGTGTGTTTAGTGGTAGTATCCTCTTTTCATTTCTGATTGTGTTTATTTGGTTCTTCTCTTTCTGCTTTATTAGTCTAGCTAGCAGTCTACTTATTTTATTAATTTTTTCAAAAAAGAGCTCCTGGATTTGTTAATTTTTGAAGAGTTTTTTGCATCTCTGTCTCCTTCAGTTCAGCTCTGACCTTGGTTATGTCTTGTCTTCTGCTAGCTTTGGGGTTTGTTTGTTCTTGGTTCTCTTGTTCTTTTAATTGTGTGATTAGGTTGCTAATTTGAAATCTTTGTAGCTTTTTGATGTAGGCATTTAGTGCTATAAATTTCCCTCTTAACACAGCTTTAGATGCATCCCAGAGATTCTGGTACATTGTATCTTTGTTCTCATTAGTTTCAAAGAATTTCTTGATCTCTGTTTTAATTTCATTATTTACCAAAAAGTCATTTAGAAGCAGGCTGTTCAACTTGCATGTGGTTCTATGGTTTTGAGTGAATTTATTAATCTTGAGTTCTAATTTGATTGCACTGTGGTCTGAAAAACTGTTTGTTATGATTTTAGTTCTTTTGCATTTGCTGAGGGGTGTTTTACTTCCAATTATGTGATGAATTTTAGAGCAAGTGCTGTGTGGTGATGAGAAGACTATATATTCTGTTGTTTTTCAGTGGAGAGTTCTGTAGATATCTATCACATCCACTTTATCCAGAGCTGAGTTCAGGTCCTGAATACCTTTAATTTTCTGTCTCAAGGATCTGTCTAATATTGTCAGTGGGGTGTTAAAGTATCATACTACTATTGTGTGGGAGCCTAAGTCTCTTTGGGGGGTCTCTAAGAACTTGCTTTATAAATTTGAATGTTCTTGTATTGGGTACACATATATTTACTATAGTTAGCTCTTCTTGTTGAATTGAACCTTTCACCATTATGTAATACCTTCCTTTGTCTTTTTTGATCTTTGTTAGTTTAAAGTCTGTTTTGTCAGAAACTAGAATTGCAACCCCTGTTTTTTTCTGTTTTCCATTTGGTTGGTAAATTTTCCTCCATCCCTTTATTTTGAGCCTATGTGTATCTTCACCTGTGAGATGGGTCTGTTGAAGACACCATACCAATAGTACTTTATGCAGCTTGCTACTCTGTGTCTTTTAATTGGGGTATTTAGCCCATTTGCATTTAAGGTTATGTTGTTATATGTGTATTTGATCCTGTTTCATGATGTTAGCTGGTTATTTTGGAGACTTGTTTTTGTGGTTGTTTCACAGTGTCACTGGTCTGCGTACTTCAGTGTATTTTGTAGTGGTTGCCAGTGGTTTTTCTTTTCCATATTTAGTGTTAGGTCTGGTGGTAACAAATTTCCTCAGCATTTGCTTGTCTGAAAAAGATCTTATTTCTCCTTTGCCTATGAAGCTTAATTTAGGTGAATATTAAATCCTCAGTTGGAATTTCTTTCCTTTAAGAATTTTGAATATTAGCCCCCCCAATCTCTTCTGGCTTGTAGCGTTTCCTCTGAAAGGTTCACCATTAGTCTGATGGGTTTCCCTTTTTGGTGTCCTGACCTTTCTGTCTGGCTCCCCTTAACATGTTTTTTCTTTTATTTCGAACTTGGAGAATGTAATGATTATGTGTCTTGGGGATAATCTTCTCTTGGGATATCGTATGGGGTTCTCTGCATTTCCTGAATTTGAATGTTGGTCTGTCTAGCTACACTGGGGAAGTTCTCCTGGATGATATCCTAAAATATGGTTTCCAAATTGATTCCATTCTCCCTGTCTCTTTCAGGTACCACAATCTGTTATAGATTTGGTCTCTTCACATAATCCTGTATTTCTCAGAGGTTTTGTTCATTCCTTTTTTTTTTCTTTTTTCTCTATTTTTCTCTGCCTGTCTTACATCAGAAAGCAAGTCGTTAAGCTCTGAGATTCTTTCCTCCACTTGGTCTATTCTGCTATTAATACTTGTGATCGCATTGTGAAGTTCTTGCAGTGTGCTTTTTAGCCCTATCAGGTCAGTTATGTTCCACTCTATACTGGCTATTTTGGCTGTCATCTCCTGCATTGTTTTATCATAACTCTTAGCTTCCTTGCACTGGATTACAATATGCTCCTTTAGCTCAGCGAAGTTCATTTCAATCAACATTCTGAAGCCTACTTCTGTCATTTCAGCCATCTCAGTCTCAGCTCAGGTCTGTTTGCTTGCTGGAAAGGTGTTGCTGTCATTTGGAGGAAAGTGGGCACTCTGACTTTTTGAGTTTTCAACATTTTTGCTCTGATACTTTCTCATCTTTATTGGTTTATCTGCCTTTGATGTTTGAGGTTGCTGACTTTTGGATGGAATTTTAGTCGGTGGTGTTGTAGTTGTTGCTGTTTTTGTTTGTTTGTTTTCCTTTTAACAGTCTGGCCACTACTCTGTAGGGCTGCTGTGGTCCCTAGTCACCTCAGTTTTTCCAGTACCTGGAGGTATCACCAGTGAAGGCTCCCAAACAGCAAAGATGGCAGCCACCAAGAGTACTGATTTTTGGTTTGTTTACAAAGAAAAAAATTAGTAGCTATCATAAATTTAATATAATTAAAAGAAAACATAATATTGTTAACTCTAATGATTAGTGTCACTATATAATGGAGGGAGAGAAAAGGTATTATTTATAATCCTTCCTCAAAGCTCAAATGCCTGGCTAGACAGTGGATATTTTGAGCCCTAAGTCAGTTTCCACATAAAGTTCTTTTATATTCTTTTCTTTATTTCTATAAAATTATTTTTTTGATTCACTACTAAAAGTTGGTAGAAACGCAGCAAAGGTCTGAAGTTTCTGTCACAGTCTGGGGTACTTATTTCAACCACAGACTCAGAAGCTATATAGAGACTTCTTAGTGAAAATTTGTTTCAGCACCTTTTCAGAAAAGTTGAGACATCCGATTTAAAAGTGGGGTGCTTAGATGTTTCAATTGGGAGTAGTTGTGGGTGGATTTCTTACCCATTCTTCTGATATACTTCATTCAGAGAAGCATTTCTTTACTTCCATTCCAGCTCTTGGGTGAAGGTCTGTATTTTGTTTTATTTTAATACCTAATAATCCGCTGTTGACTTTTTTGCTCCAACAAAAGAAGAAAATCATTAAGCACTAGGAAATTGCCATACTGTTGGCAATAAAACTATTTGTGATAATCTTCTTAAGAACCTCATGATCTTTCAATATTAAAAAATATGATATTTTGGCGCAGGCTCTTTGGGCTCTCCATTAGAATGGACTTATTGTTGAGAAATATTGCTCACATCAGTCACTTCAAATTATGGGAATAGCCTTACTAGCTTTTTCAGAGCCATTATTTCAAAAACTAGTCTGAGCCCCAGCCCTCCACCGCCATCACTTGATAGTGTTCAAAAGCGGAGCCCGTACTCTTGCTCATATCTCTCCAGTAGGTGAGGGACATGCCTGGGTGGGACTGGTGTGGGCAGAGACTCCAGCATCTCAGTCATAAGCCCAGCATACACCATAGGGTAGCTCGATTATGTGGGTTTCAGTCCTGGCTCTACCTCTTATTCACTGTGTTATTTTAAACCAGTTATTTTATCCATCTTTGCCTCAGCTTCCTCATCTATAAAATGGGGATAGAAATAGTATCTATCTTACATGTATTTAGAACATTACCTGTCCAGTACTACATACTCAAAAAAAGTTAACTTTTACTACTATGATTTTTTTTTTTTTTTATTTTTGGAATAGAATCTTGCTCTGTCTTCCTGGCTGGAGTGTAGTGGCATGATCTCGGCTTACAACCTCTGCCTCCTGGGTTCAAGCAATTCTCCTGCCTCAGCCTCCTGAGTAGCTGGGATTACAGGCGCATGCCATTATGCCTGACTAATTTTTGTATTTTTAGTAGATACGGGGTTTCACCATATTGGCCAGGCCCATCTCAAACTCCTGACCTAGTGATCCACCTGCCTTGGCCTCCCAAAGTGCTGGGATTACAGGTATCAGCGACTGCGCATGGCCTGATCATGGTTCTTGATAATTAAAGTAGCTGCCATTACAGCTGGCCTTTGATCAGGACCTGTCACAGTGTCCTTATAATCAAATCTGTTTCTGTGCTCACAAACTCATCTGTAATTAAATGAAGATATGCCTTTCCCTGTAGCATAGGTCCTACAGTATCCTAGGTCCTCCCAAAATATGAGTTCCACTACAGTCTACTGTCCACTCTAGCATGGGTTCCCAGGGCAGCCATTTTTGTGAACCATTGGTTTTTCCTTAGCATGAGGTTTCTTTTGAATGAGATTTCAAAAACCTATAGATGATATTGTGGTTGCTAAGTTTTCCTCACATATTCCAAAATTCTGATTTGTTTTGCATACCTGTTGTTTTATCTGGCTGCATTACTTCTGGCATGCCTATGTGACAGGAGTTTATTTCTTCAGATTGCGTATCATTTCGTTAACCAATATGCACGAAGTTCCTTTGTTAAAATAATAATTTCCATGTTGCTTGTGGAGAACTGATGAATGTATTACAGTGGATGCCTGTCTAGCCAATTTGATAAACTTAGCAGTAGTTGTTTATTTAATTGAAAAAAAGCTTATTAAAATATGGAATGAAAAAGTCATTAGCATAACTTAGACATTTTAGCTTAACTTGAAAATATGAGTGGGCATTTACTGTGACTATTTGGTGAAGGGACAAGACTTTGTAAAAATTACTATTACAAGACCTATTCTTGCTGTCAGCATACTCATTGTCACCATTCCTTTTTTTGTTTGTTTGTTTGTTTGTCTTTTGAGACGGAGTCTCACTCTGTCACCCAGGCTGGAGTACAGTGGCATGATCTCGGCTTACTGAAACCTCTGACTCCCGGGTTCAAGCGATTCTCCTGCCTCAGCCTCCTCAGTAGCTGGGACTACAGGTGTACACCACCATGCCCAGCCAATTTTTGTATTATTAGTATAGACAGGGTTTTGTCATATTGGCCAGGCTGGTCTCGAACTCCTGACTTTGTGATCTTCCCGCCTTGGCCTCCCAAAGTGCTGGGATTACAGGCATAAGCCACCATGCCTGGCCTGTCACCACTCTTTAACGTGGATTCTGAATGTAAATATTCTTGGGAAACAACTGACATGGACAGTACCACTAAATTTATATGATTCTCTACCCCCTAGGTCTTTCAGACCTATCTAAATTTGCTACAAGTATTTTCAGCAATTGACGTTTATTTGTTTTTATTGAAAGCATTCAATTTGATTTTCGTTGGAACCACTCTTTGTATCCTTATTCATACTTTAACATGATATTTATTAAAGTTAAACTGTTATAATAATGAGCCAAACTTCCATAAATAAATTTGGGGTGATTGACAAAATAAAACGTGATTGACAAAACTCCACTAAGGGAAGCAGAAGAAGAGTGTGGGTATTCTGGAAAGCCCGAGAAGCCAGCGGGATACTGATACCAACCACCGTGCCTCCTGCAGGGAACGGTGATCCTGAGAGCCATTGAGGTCACTGATCATTAGCAGGATTTGAACTGCGTTCGTTATAGACCTGGAGAATGATTTCCATTCAGTTGCTCTATAGTGCAAGTGGAACTTTGAATGATTGCTCTGTAGTTTTGTTCTCTTCCTCACGGAAGTACCATAATTTACTAATTCATAGTAGAAAGACTTATTTCCTGCCTATCCAAAACAAAAAGTATGGTTGATTTAATACTTTTAAAATTACTACTATTATTTTTTAATAACAAAGTTGTTTCTTAAAAGGTTATGCACTGGAGTTTATAGGCAAATAGTTTGCTAGCCCCACCCAATTTTGTGTTATTTACATTCATACTTCCTAATTACACCATTCTTTTTCATTCTGCATGCGTGGTGTGGTTCTCCGTGAATGTTTCACTTGTCATGGCTTCACAGTCTCCACCAACACTGGAATCCTGCTTACAATTTGTTTTTACAAAATTATTTGGAATTTAAAATTTTAATTACAGTTTTCATTGTTAATTTTATACTTTGATGAACGACTTTTTTGCTATGAATCAGTTTTTGTGAATTAAATATCTAACACAACACAATAGAAATACTAACACAAATTTGACAACAATAAACTTGAAATAACATGAAATTACATTAGCCAAAATGTTAAGTAATTTAAGTACTTGTGATCAGACGTAGATCAACGGACAGATTTAGCAACCAAAACATATGCACAGTGTTTTAGTCCCTTATGGTTGTGAATATGAATGTAGAGAGTTTTTACTGAAAATTGTTAAGTTTCACCTTTCCAGTGTGTGAGGGATGCGCGTGCATGTACATGTGTGTACTGGGGAGATGTTGCATTGGTTATTCTTTCAAGTGAATCCCTGGCAGACTGTGACACCAGGTCTGTGGGTCACACTTCTGAGGGACAATGCTGGACCCTGGTGCTGGTGCTGGTCGCCCCCAGTCTACCTTCCCCTATGGTGAGCTCTCCCATGGGACCCTTTCTTTCAGTGGCCCTTGGCACATCCAGTCCAACCCACTGGAAAGGAAAGGACCCATTCCTTTCTGGAGCTTCTGGGTCTCTCTGCACACTTACCCATCTGCTCCTCAGTGTTCAGCTTTGCCAGGGAACACTGGGAAAGGCCACCCAGGGACAGTCACCATTTCTCCTTGTGCTTACAAAGCCAGGGGGGCATAATCAAGTGAGTCTTGCTTTAATAAAGAAAACTTGCATCTCTTATTTTGCTTTTTGTTTGCTTCTCCTTTAGACCTAAGTGTGGTCTCAATTGTCACTCCCTTAGAGTTATGCTGTTTTCATACACGCATATACAAAACTTGGTAATTTAGGACTCATGATGAGTGTGCGCAGACTCTACTTGAGTTTTAGAGATGTACTATTCAACTGCTTTGACAGAGGCAACGGAGGAGCAGACCGCAGACATGAAGCCCGTCTCATCACTGAGCAAAGATGAAGACCATGCCAGATTAGTCATGGCCATGAATGTTTACCAGCGCTAGCACCATGGACAAGGGCTGGAGAATACACCTGCAGTTCAAACCATTCTTGATTTAGCTCATATGAAACGTATGTAAAAATGGTTAAAAATGCCATTTCTTTTTGTTTTGTTTTGGTTTTTTTTTTGAGACAAGATCTCACTTTGGGCTAGGCTGGAGTGCAGTGGCGCCATGATAGTTCACTGTAAACTCGAACTTCTGGGCTTAAATAATCCTCCTGCCTCAGCCTCCTGAGTAGCTAGAACTACATGAACGTGCCAACGTGCCAAGCTAATTTAAAATTTTTTTTGTAGAGAGAGGGTCTAGCTATATTGCCAAGTTAGTCTAGGACTCCTGGCTTCAAGTAATTCTCTGACCTCAGCCTCCCAAAGTGCTGAAATTATAGGCATGAACCACTGCCCCTGGCCAAAAATGTTATTTCCAAAGGGCATTTGTAAAACATTGATAATATTACCATGATGTAACCAAAATGTAATTACCCAAATTAAATGAGAAACAGTAAGATATTACTTCTTTTTCAGCTTTTGCATATTCAAATACACTTTATGGTGGCTCATATATACATGTATTTATATCTGGACATTAAGAACTAGAGTTTAATTATTACTTCTTCTTTGACACCAACAATGTGAAGTGGTCAGGGGGTCATTGCATTTTCTTTGTACAATGAAAATGCTTAGAAAAGATATTATGGAAATCTTCACAGGGTACTTCCTTCGGAAAGCAGTAAAAATGACACCAAATCTCCCAGGTTTGCCTAGGCATTTTATTAACTAGAAATATCACATTACTTGTGCCCTATGAATCTCAACTTTAATCTTTCGATCCTTTGAGTCAGGCCCAACCCTTGATGCTTTTTAAAATATCCCACTTCCCCACTGCCTTGCCTGGACAAGGAGAAACATTTCCCTCATTCTTATGGCAAGCACCAGGCAGACTGAGCTCTTTCTCCAGTCTCTTTTCTCCCAGTCCCTGTGGATCTGCTGCAGCTGGGGTGAGCCAGACTCCTCCTCCGTCACAGCAGGGTGCCTGGTCTGCAGTAGAGTCTAGCTGGGGATCCAGGAATTTGCACTGGGAGATAGAGAAGCCCAGGAAGCAAGGGCATCTTGGGAAGCAAAGAGCACGATGGGAGTGAAAGGCTGTAGAAGCAGCCACTAGCAGGGACTGTTCTGACATCAGACTCTCCAGACCCCTCAGCTGCTCTCTAGAGAGAGGCGCATGCCCAGAGGCACTTTTATTTTATACATTTATACTTCTGTATTTCTTCTTCCTCCTCCTCCACGTCATTCACTTTGTCTTTCTCCTGGCCTATGGACAGATTGCTGTGCATTACTTTACACGGAGATATTTTGTTGCAGTGGCCTCCTGTGCATTCACACCCAGTTGATTTCATGGTTTGCTATTTGTAAGACAGTTGGATAGAAGGTATTTTTAACTTTCCCCTAGAATACACAGTTTGTATGTGTTTTTGTTTTTAAGACTGATGAACTGGATGCACATTTAATGTATGCTAAGTATATTTGTAGCCTCTGGTTTCCCTACATTGCCTAACAAGTCTTTAGTAATATGCTAAAATGTGAAATTGATTCACATAGGGGAGTAAAGATTTCAGAATTAGAGGACGAGGCCTTTAACCAGTCAAAAAAATAAGAATTTATAGCTTCAGCTACCACTGTTGTCTGATCTGTGAACATCCAATCAAATATAATTTCATTATAATCATTTTTAGGCTTTAATAAACAATTATTATCTAAAATATAGGCTTAACTGCTGGAGTTTAAAAAATATTACATATAATAAATATATGTATAATGTTTTATATAATACACATAATTATACATTATACTAGTAGTATGTATTATACTTACGGAATATATGTTATATATTAAAAAGATTATATATACACACACACATACTTATATAATTTACCTGTGTGTTTTCTTCCAGCAGTACTTTTGATTTCTCCTGCAATGCTCGCTGATGATTTGTAGGTAAATACATTATTTAAATTCATTAAAGCAATTATGGGTTGAGTCTAGGAGTGCAGCAGCAGCCCTGACCTCAAATGATGACAACTGTAGAAACTAGAGGATGAAATCTCCAAAGTCATCTACTGGTAGAGACACGTTATTGACTCCTGGGTATCCTTATCATCTCTATGGGAAAGTAAAACAACATGATCTCCATGAATACTGGTTTGTTGTCAAAAAAAAGTGCCTTGGGATGGAGAATCCTAAGAACAGTTCTCACTTAATGAGAGGTTGCTAAATAAACTCATTCTTGCTCAAAACTATGTCTTTTTATACTTTGTCTTTCTTATTTCCGCGGATGCTGATGAATTCTACTGAAAGATTCAGGCCTTCCAATGATTCCATTAGATAATTATTTAAGTGAATATGTGTGTATATATATATACATATATGTGTGAATATATATATAAAATATAATATTATACTTTAAGTTCTGGGTTACATGTGCAGAACATGCAGTTTTGTTACATAGGTATACACGTGTCATGGTGGTTTGCAGCACCCATCAACCCATCACCTACATTAGGTGTTTCTCCTAATGTTATCCCTCCCCCAGCTCCCCACCCCCCGCAGGCCCCGGTGTGTGATGTTCCCCTCCCTGTGTCCATGTGTTCTCATTGTTCAACTCCCTTAAGTGAACATATTTTAAAAAAAGAATTCATGTGGGGTATATATGTACACACAATGGGAAAAAAAGAGTCATGAAGAGTAGAGAAACTTTGGAAACATATTTGCTCAAAATGATTGATCCCTGGATGTGGCCTCCTTCAACTTACTGTAAGTTATAGAGAGCAAATCAAATGTACAAACTCTACAAAGTGCTGCTCAGAAGGCTGCCCACAGTGTCTGCAGGCAGCTCCCGCCAATCAACTTTAGCCTTGAATCAATCTAACGGCAAGAGCAGAGAACAAAGGCCAAATTGGTCAGGCTGCCTTAAAAGGAGAGAGAAACACATTTTTGTATGTATTTATATCTGAAACTAACTTTACCACATTGTCTACAAGACACTAACCACTGAATCAGCTACCCTGAGTCCTCCAAAGCATTTTGCCATTATTGCGTTGTATATAGCTGAAATTCACCACTTTTAGTGTGTTTTTAAAAAAGGACATGTTTTCTCGTGTTGTTTTCTAGTGACTCACTTGGTGGACACATACACAAGTATTTAGCAGTTTATGTCCATTTGTCTTGAATGCCCAATCTCTCTGATACACAATAGCATCTGTGTACCTTTGGAGTTAGAAGGCTCACCTGAAGTTTGTTTACATCCTTAATACAAGTCTAATGCCTTCACAAGTACTCCAAATATTGCATTTCCAGTATCAGAGGGAAGGTGATTCAAAGGACTGTGACAAACATTCTAAGTAACTACAAATTACTCTACTTTTGTGAATTAACTTCAGAGTGCAATCCTGGGTCTGGCGCAATACATCTTGCATAATAACATTCTTACAGTCAGTGATTTAAATGGCTTTTGCATAAGTAGTATTGCATCTCCCTCAGTGCCTGGGCTTCCAACAGATACTTTTCAGCAAGGAGTTGGGAATAAATAAAGCATATTGTTAGGAAGAGATTCTTTTAGGCTATGCTTATGCTAATTTACTTAAATATATACATTAGTACCATGTGGATCTGAAGATTTAAAGGGACTATGAGAGTTCTATATGTAAACTACCCCTTTTATTTAAGATCCAGGTATTGCTGATGCAATTTTTTTTCTGTTGAATTGTTCTGTTTGTCAGAACTTATTTTTCACTTTGTAATGATTATCATCTCCATTGCATCATTCACTCTTTAACCACATTAAGTGTGTGCAAACAAGGCAAGTTGACTATCAGGCTTAGAGTTCAAGTTTGGATGGTACAGGCAGTTTTAGGAAAAAGTCATGAGACTGCCACATTCAAGGAGTCTGGGTTTTTGTCAGTTCTGTTTTGTTTTTCATTTGCAACCTAGAAGTTGAATCGAGAATGCAAAGGAGGCACGACTGGTGACTTCTTTAGTACCTGCTTTGCTGAGATATGCACATGGTCGCTACTCTTTGTAAAAGCAGTCTGGGATATAGTGGGGACTGTCAGAGAGGAGCTGGCGGACAGGTGCCTGTTCCAGCAAGGGAGGGATGTGGGGTATATAAGTCTTGCAGGTACTTGCAGAATTGAGTAACCAGTGTGCAGAGCCATCCTGCATCCTTGGCTCTACTAAGGTAAATGCCAGAACAAGTTTCTAAGCCTATGAAATGTCTACTTAAAGTCCCTTGGTAACTCTAGGAAGCCAGGTGAGGACCACAGAAAGGCAGGAAGACATCAAGTTGATACAGTCTGAAGCCACTCGCTGTACACCTCTCTGCAGCCTCTCTAGCTCCCAAGTCTGTCCTTCACAGACAGCAAGGACTCCAAAAACCCCCTTTCCCTCAGCTCTGCAAGCCCCTCCTGGGATTCCTCTCCAGGGTCATCACAATGGCTGGGAAACTGATCTCCTGGCTGCTCCTCTGGGTCCTTAAATTGTCATCCACAGAACTTCAGAATTTTTTTTAATATTCTATTTTAATTATTATTTATTTTTAATAATTAAGTAATTTAACTTAATTTTTAATAACTAAATAATACTTAAATTTTAAAATAAATAATTTGACAATTCAGAGGACAAACCACAAACCATAGCAGCCTGCACCTATTTATTCACCACGGAAACACAAACACACAGACACACAAACACATATACATATACGAAAAAGCATACACAGACATGTAAACACAGATACACAAACAAGTGCACACAGATACACAAATACACATACACGGAAACATACACGGAAACACACGCCCAAACACACATACAAATGACATACAAACACACAGGCACACAGATGCACACACAAACACACAGAAACACACACACAAATGCACATACACACATCCAAACACACTCACATTTTGGCACTGGATAAGGAAAGATTTGCTGAATTAGTACATATATGCATGAGATGTTTGTGGCTTTGTATTCATTCATTCTTTATTTTTGCTTATTTAACAGCCTTAATATATACGCTACATGGTTAGCAATTTCAAGAATACCTTCTTTCTAACATTTATGGGCACTGATAAGAGTGGAACATGAGGCCTGCATACCACATCAGGAACGTAACTGCCAGGCCTTGTGTAAAATCATTCCCATCCTCCTACTCTGGCACAGGTGGGATGGCTTGGGAGCCGAGTCTGAGTGCCCTCTGCTCGAGGGAACATAGCAGTGCACTCCTGTTCTTTCTCCCTCTGCTTTGCCTCACTTTGTGAGGAGCCTCACCCACACCTGTCTGCCTGGATACCCTTGTCCAAGCTTTGTCCTGCCTCATCCTAGATAGTTCTCCTGCCTCCCACTCCTGCTCCTGCCCCAGATTAGGGGAGCAACACCTTGTGGGTCTTCAGCTGTCAGGAGTTTGAATGTGGAAAACACCTTTGAAGGTCCTGAACTGGGCTCAGAGTGTGGGCCTGGTTTGGCAGTGCATTCTGGTGGTGCCAGTTTGCGTGTGTGGTTTAGAAGACGAGCATAAGGTCTGAATGGGCACATCCCCTGGTCTGGGGGAATCCTCTATCTGTGCGGAGGGGAGTGGTTTAAATGAAGGCCAGAATCGTGCTCTGAAAATCAAGGGATCCCAGGGAATAGGGCTCTTTGTCCTGTTGCTTGGGTCTAAAGTGGTTACCGGCTTAAAGGAAATCAATTAATGTGTGAAAAGTGGGTATAAACATCAGAGTTACTAAACAGATGGCCCAGTGGGGTACAGTGGCTCACACTTTTAATCCTAGCACTTTGGGAGGCCAAGATGGGTGGGTGGGTCACCTGAGGTCAGGAGTTCGAGACCAGCCTGGCCAACATGGCAAAACCCTGTCTCTACTAAAAACACAAAAATTAGCCTAGCATGGTAGCACATGCCTGTAATCCTAGCTACTTGGGAGGCTGAGGGAGGAGAATTGCTTAAACCCAGGCAGCAGAGGTTGCAGTGAGCCAAGACTGTGCCACTGCACTCCAGCCTGGGTAACAGACAGAAACCCCATCTCAAAACAAACAAACGAACCAAACAAAAACCCAGATGGTCTACTAGGGGAGATGGACTAGTAAACAGTTTTTTATGACATGCTGTATGAAGTGCTATCACGTACAGGATGGGCTTCTGAAAGATTGTGCTGGCTTGGCTGACTTCTGAATGTTGGGAAAGGTTTAGCCAGGTGAGAAAAGGAGGAATCCATATTGCTAGCATATGCAAAGGTAAGCAGCCACGAGAAGTTCATTGGTTAGGGTTTATGTGGATGTAAGTTACACAAATACAAGTAGAAGTCTAGGTTATTTTTGTGATTTAAATTCAAAGCAGGCAGTTTCCGAACATTGGATGAGAGAATCAGTGATACTGGAGCTGCTGCTTTTGGCTTTCTTTTGGCCTTTCCTTTTCAGCAACTGCAATCCTGTCATTAAAACTGCATTCATGAAAGAAACGAGAAGGGTGGACAGGGAGGGAATGAAAATATTGCTCCGTGGGAGGCATCGTTATTTTATTCCAGAAGAGATGGATCGAGCCCTCTAACCTGGTTGGAGAGCTAAGAATACCTGCCATAGCTCTTGTTAGCAGACAGGGGCATGTGCCCTCCATGGGCTACGGGGCGTGGAGATGCAGTGACTGTTCTCGTTCCTGGGGCCTGGGCAGGGCTTTCCTCCCTGGGATGAAAAGATCTCTGCCTTCTGTGTTAACAAAGAGATTTCTTAATTAGGAAGAAAGAAGTGGACAAAATACTCTCAAAAAGACAAAGGACCACTTCAAAAAGGAGTCTGCATACTGGAGACATCTGGTGATGTGGTACGTTCGAAACAAAAGATATAGATGAGATGGACTAAGAGGCGAGGCTGCACCTGTACAGAGAGGCCATGCTAATGAGTTTGGAAATTTCCCATTACTCAAAGTGTTCCCATCTATTTTTAAAAACAAAAAGTGATTTACAGATAGTAATTGGACTTTTAATTCACAATTAAAATATATAATGATTAACTATTTGAATTAATAAAAGTTTAAGTTCATGTGTAAATATGTATCAAATAGTAATCACAAAGGCATCTGCAGATATTTAGAAAATGGTTGTGCACAAATGGGAGTAACTAAGACTTATTATGTGTTCAGTTTACATGCTGCATAAACTTTGTCAGTGCACAATGAGGTGTTTTAATTAAGAAAATGAAAAGATCAGGTTTGCCTTTTACTTAGCTTTGTGGCTGGAGGGAGAAGGGCTTGCAGTGATTAAACAAGTTAGAAAACTGTTGTCTGAATCCAAGTAAGAGATGATAGGAGCCATAATTAAAGTCATATGAAGACTTGTTGAGAAGGAAGAGTCACGTGAGATTTGGAGCCAATTTCTTCTGGAAGGTCTTGCTTGGGTAGGAGCAGTCATAGTGCCTGATATGTGACACAGAGTAGGCTTTCAATGAAGGAAGCTTTCTGATGGCTCAATAATTAAAAGAGCAGCAGGAATGGAATATCACGGTGGACTTGGTGGGGTAGGGGAACCTTGGAGTCAGTTTTGAGTTGGTTTTGAGGTCCAAGTAGAATAACCAAATGGAAGTACATGAAGCAGTGGACACATTGATCAAGAATTTAGGAGAGAGATCTGTGTTGGGTAGATTTAGGATGCCAGCATAACTTTGGAAGTCAATGGTAAGAGACTGAGAAGGAGAACCATGGCAAAAGAAACCCTAGAAAAGCCTGTCATCATGAAATCTCAGGAAGCAAGGAGGAAAAGTGTTCCATCCATGCTGCCAACCCAACAGAGCCAATAAGCAAGGGACTTATTGGAATATTTCCTTTGGACTTTGTAACTTGGAGATTATTGATGACAGTGGCAAAACCAATTCCAGAGGAGTACATTAGCAGGAAGCCAGACTGGGAAATTCATGTTCCTTCCACCGTCCACAATAAAGGAACATTTATGTATTAAACAGCAGCACCAGAACTTGGATATAGGTAGGGCTTATATGTGTATGGCTTAGGTAGGAATACAGGAAAAGAAACGTCATTGCCAAAGACAAAATGCATCCAGAATATGCAAGGGGCAATGGGGAGGGTGGAAGTAGAGGTGGAAGGAAGGGAAGAACACTTTGCTTAAAGGAAGATCGTGTAGATAGTTGATCCATGCTCTTCCAATATACAGAAGACCCCAGTTCCAGGAAGGAACTTCTTTGAATCTTAACAATATTTGAAAGAACGTGTTGGTTTCTGTTGACTTTAGTAGAGTTAGGGATACACCCAAGTATTTATAAATTGTATGTGGCTATTTTCTTTTTAATGAACCACGTGACATCTGCTCAAACAGCACAAATTAACAAACACATTATACATAATATGTTGCTTTGGTTATGTTTCCTTTTACTCTCTCAGGAAAGCTCAATAGAGCAAGAACACAGGCAAGATTTTACTGGACAATAGATTACCCTTTTTCTCAATTCATTTCTATGGTCTTTGTAAACTTTGTAGTTACTGAAAATTCATTTCATTCTTTAAAAATATTATTGTGTCTGTTTTTAATTAAAATTGGCTCATCAGGTACACACCATGGATGTAAAAGTAATAGGGTTATTTTTCATCCTGGACTTCCTTAAACATGTGGTTGGTTTTTGTCCTTAATTGTCCACCAGGGCTTACTGCATTCAGCATATTATTTGTTTGTATTTCACTTTTTCATACAAAATTGCTATCAGACACACTAGGCAGATAGGAGAATTTTTCTTCCTATGTAATTTAAGTCATAATATTTTTATGTAAATACCATCAAAGAATTGATAATGGTTTTTGTATTCTGTAAGAAATATTAAATTATTTTAGAAGTATTGTGATTTAATGTTTTCTTATATATTTTATTTAACAAAGAGAAATTTAACACTAGTGAGAAAAACTGTCAGTGAATAATTGCATTAACCCATCAGGATCCTTCACACATATCATCCTTGGCTCAGGGTCCAATTTCAATATGCAACAAGATCCCCAGAAACCGAGGGTAACAGAAAAGGCTGTCACAGTAATTGTCACCCTTCCCTCAATATTTATGGTTGTTCCACTCAATTAGTGTCAAGTATATACTGCCAACTACCTGTCTTTGTTTCATATTGTCCATTTTGTTCATCTCCTGTTCCTGAAACTGTCCCCAGGACAGAGCTTTCTCAATCTCCAGAGCTGCCACAGTGCTCTGCCCACTGGGGCCACTGGGCTCAGGGTTTGCAATTCTGGGTTGCAATCTTGGTATTTTTCTGTCACCAGCTTGCTTTCTGCAGAGCATTCATTCCATACCTTCTCTTCTTCTTGTAGATTGTAGCCTCTAACTTGACAGAGAACATAGAGGTCTTCTAACTCCCACTATCTGCTTCCACCTGACTTCCCACCTCCCTGAGCTATTTCTTTCTGTCCCTCCACAGTCAGAAGAGAGCATCCTTCCTGCTGCAGGTGCATGGCATTGCTTGCTTTCTCTCCTTTCTGCTGTGAGAATTGTCTTCCTCTTGGTCCTTCTCTCTGTGGTGTCCTCATCTGCTGACTCCGCACCAACTGCTGCCAGGCAGCCTCTGCATGGGTAAAACCTCTAAAAAGGGAAAAACCAAGCAGACCCCCCTCTGTCACATCTGGCATCCTTAGATTGTGCTGCGTGCTCTTAGGATATTCCACCTTCTCTTTCTCTGACTGCCGATCCTGAGCATGGAATGCTGTGGACCTGAGACTCTACTGAGCACAAGACATACTTGAGGGGCTTGTTCACATTTCTGAGTCCATGCTTGATTACTTGGATTCATTTGGTCTGCAGTAGAACCCAGATCTAACTTTGTAACAAGATGACTCTGAGGCTGGGTGTATGGCAGTTTCTGAGAAATGCCATATGAATGTATTCATTTCCTGGCTTGGCTTCAGCTTTCCCAAGCATATTTCAGTCTTTCTTGCTACTCCTATTGGTGGATATTGACCACATCTCTGCAATGCAGGGGGTGCTCTAAGTATGAGCCTTCATCACTGAGGATACGTTATCAACACTTTGGTTCCACGAATGCCGTCTATTCATACTTCCTCTTATCTCAGCTGCTGATATGGGGCAATTATATCAACTTCTCTTTTGGGTAGTGACATCTTCAAAATTTTGAGGTGCCTAAAAATCATCCCTGTTCCATATGGGACATCTTGTCTTCTTGTATATAGAAGACTATATACATAGTCTATATACAAGAGTACTTCGTATATACAGATACTGCCCTTTCTGTAGAAGATGAAGTTACATTTGGTTCCCTAGAGACAAAGAACAACCTTCTCAGGGAAGTACGGCTTAACTCTCCCATGTGAACTACATGGCAGTTACATGGATTTTGTAGAAAAAATTATAATGCTTTCAGTCTTTGGAAGTTAATTTTGCTATCTGTAAAGAATGGCAAATCCTATTTGCTTATTCAATGTATTTAACACAATTTAAGTTCTGATGACTAAAGTATAGTGGAAAAAAGACAATCCTTTGAGGAACCCAGTAGTTCAAGGAGGGAGAAGCAAAACTCAAAAGATCTCAGGGATTTCATAGATTTACTCATGATAATGTGTTATCCCTTGGTGATATGAAAATGAAACCCAGCATTTTAAAATAAAATGTGATGAAAGATTTCTAAGTTAGGTCTATTTTTATGCTTTGAGGCCAGCCACTCTGAAAGCAACCAATTGTTTTTTCAATTGAGTTCATTGAAACTAACACACCATAGGCTTACTCAGCTAAAATAAAGAGAAAAGTCTCCCTGAACTTCACATTTCTGCTGTGTGTTAAATTAAAGTGTCTTTTGGTAATAGAGAAATCAGATTACCTAGAATGGGGGTGAGAATAGAAAGCAGGAAGCAAAATTATGGCATTTCCAGTGGCTGAATCTCTTATTCACATGAAATCCAGATTGCAAATCAAATGTATGAACTAACTGGGCATGCAGTTGCTCTGTTTACCTCCAGAAAACATGACATAGTTCATGTTCCCATCGGGGGAGACCTGGTTTCTGAATCAGATGGAAAACTAACTTCTATGATTGAGAAGCTGTAGGATTCTGATAAGTATCACCCCATATTTATTTTCAAATAAGAAAAACAGGGTTAAAAAGATATACCTTACAATATTATTGTGGCTGAATCAAAAATATTTACTCATAACTTCATTGGAAAGTTAAACTTAAAGTTGAACAAATAAACTTACTATTTTGCCCAAGATTTGATTGTTCTGGAAGTTTGGAGAGAGAAACTTTTGTATACTGCTGTTTCTTAGATGAAGAGTTTGTCACATCTAGTCTCAGGGACACCGAAGACTTTGGGCTCATTGTATCTCTTGGGAATGCTTACATTTAGATAATTATTTTGGAACATATCTAATACATATTTAAACCACCTGTCAGTGGAAGACCAAGTTGTGCACCCTTAAAACTATTAAAATAATGTAATCAGTACTCAACAACTCTGCGTCATTCCCTAGGTGATGTTCAGGAGACACAAACATATATCAAAACCAACTCCTTCCAAAAGAGAGAGGACTCGAAGTCACAAATAAATTGCAACCCTTTCCTGAGGTGAAGCACTATGTGTTTGTCCCAAGAAGGGAGTGGTTTCTAGTGAGGACAGCTGAGCAATGGAGAAAACAAGGCTGTGAAAGTCTGTCACCTATCAATTCAAATGTCTCAATTAAGGAAGTCAGTAACTATTTAGAGATTTGTTTCTCAAAAATAATTCCATGAAAAATAGGTTTAAAAATAGGTTATAACCAGTCCTGAACTAAAGCCAACTGGAAAACAATGGGCAGGCACTTGTTGAGTACCTAGACAAGGGCATTGCAACCCTGGGACTCAGTGCATCTGGAGAGAAAGCCAGGAATGGAGATTCGGGCCTAGATCACTTCCCAGGAAATCAGAGCAATGCTGGACTAAAGGTGGGGCTGCTCCCTTGAGGTTCAGCAAGTAAGAGCAACAGCGTCTTTGAGAGCTTGGAAATATCGATGAAAAACAGAAGGAGGAAAGAGAGGAGTTATTTCCTCTCTACTGGCAGAACTCAACCAGAGAAAGTTTTCAAGAACAGGAATTGTCTCTGCTCTGGGCTGGGGGCTACAAGAGTAAATGTTCATGGAGAGAGGGTTTTGGGAAGGAGGTGTGTAAAGGAATTCCAGACAGCAAATCCAGCTGCTGAGACAGATGCATGACACAAACTAGCAGGTCCAGGAAGTGTGGCTACAGTTGTGGAATAGAATCTGTGAGGGAGAAGAAGGAAGGAAGAAGGAAGATAGTAGGTATCAGAGATGCTCAGAAACAAAGTAGGCTCGGCAGGCAGGGGTCTTGGGATGTGTTCTGTCGGCACAGAGTATGCATCCAGAAAGCACTTGAGAAATGCTCATTATATGAGAAATGTGAACAACTATATGCATGTCAGAGCAAAACATAGTGACTCCACTGTCCCCAACACTCTCCCTGGATCTCTCGGGGAACATCCCGGAAGCCCCGTTTCATACTTTTGGATCCAACTGCATTGATTTCTCTCAGTTCCTACATTTAAAAAAAAAAACCACAGAAATACTTTGGGATTTCAGGAACCAAGGCCTTGAGACTCATGATGGAAAAGGGTTTATGAGGTAGATTCTGCTCATAGATGCGTGGGTGCCACAGCTAGCAGTGTGTCCTCTGACCTTAGCTGAAGTCTTTGCAAACACAAGGGGGACATCTCCAGGGGTTTCAAATGTTTCTGAGCAAGGGAAAGATTAGCCAAGCTTTAGAGGAAAAAGTCAGATCTATATCACAAAATGGAGAGTCACAAAATGGCCCTAACTATGTCCTTGGTTATCCAGTGTCAAGGGATTCCCTCTGTCTTGTGCAACTCACCTTTGAAAAATGGAAGTAAAAATCAGTGAAAATCAACTTACTGGAATCCAATGAGCATAATTAAATTAGCCTTCTGTTCTTCAGAATCCAGCTTAGGGTGGTTGGTCTGAAAGGGAAACAAGGGATTTTTAAGAAAAAAGGGTTTGAAAGTCCAGAGATTTACGAATCATTTCCAACCTGTAGGATGATATTTCTAAGGCACAAAATGGTTTTCTCTCAGAAATTATTAAGGGAGTGCCAAGCGAGAACAAATCATCTATAAGCAAGACCATAATTTTTACATAACATTTTTTTGTACTTCCCCCAAAAAAGCTATTTGTGAAAATTAAAAATTAAAGTATCTAAACATTGCTAAATAAATAATGAGAGCTTCTGTCAGCTTTTTTTCTCTGGGTTTTTTGTTCTTTTTTTAAAAAGATGAAGTAGAAGAGAAATGTCTTTTATCTAAGAGAAACTTTTGTGTTCTCCTGGCACAACGCCCATGTTTTTGGCTTTTGCTCATCACCAACAATTACTTTGCTCTCTCTTTTGATATTTTGAGTGATCCTGTTTTTTTTGAGAAAAAGTCTTGACTTTTGGAATGTTCTCTCATTTGTTTTTTCTGTGTTTCTTACTTAGACCTACCCAGTTCTTGTGAATTCAGGTGAAGTTAAACTACTTACTGAAGAATTAGAAATAACTTGCCATGTCAAGGTTTTCTCTTAAAGTACAGACTGTACAATTCTTGGAGGATAATTGCTTCAGATTTAAAAAGAAACAATGAAAATAAGGTAAAACTTTTAAAGTCTTGTAGAAAAGTCTCAGCCATTCCAGTAGGTTTGTCACTAGTGCAGATGTGCTGCACCCCCTGTGCTCTGCCATGGAAGTCTGAGGTTGTCAAAGAGCTGGAAAGTATTGCCTGATTGGCACTCACGTGCTGGCACAGGGTGCTAATTCTGGAAGCATTGGTGTCAGGGTGGGCCTGAGCCCAAAGCACCTCCTCAGCTTTTCAGGAGAACATCCCAATATTTCTTGAGCTCATTATGCTCTGATCTGCTCTGCTCTAAAAGTATGCTACACCTTCCCAATACTTTATTCTCTCAAATATTTCTCCACACTTTCCCAACAGTGGCTCTAACATGAGACTCAGTGCCTAGAAATGGCACTTACGTATGACTGCCACTGAGTGACTACAATAGTGAGTTCCTTTCGTGTGGTCTACGTTGAGGACTCAGTTGCTTGGGAACAGGGCCGAAAACATGTGGACATCGTATTTTAAGCTCCTGGTACCCTGTCTCCTTGCAGACTCGTCCTTTCTCCTACTTCCTGTGCTTTGAAAACTCCCCATGCAGTCCCGTAGGTGGGGCTCTCTGCCCTCCAGGACAGGCCATGCAGGAGCCCACAAACACCAACAGTGTTTGATTTCGGCTAGTTTGTTTTCAGCTGCACATTCCACCAATTCAAATGGCTTAAGAATTAAAGACATTTACTAACTCACACCAAATAGGCAGTAGGTTGACTCTTTTAGTGGCCAGATAAAGTTATGAGGAATTTCGGCCTTTCCATGATTCTGCTCCTTTATTTTCTCCTGTCTCTGGTCTCCATCTTCAGACTCATCCTCTCATGATGCCACATGGCGGAGGACACTCCATGTATCACCCCTTCTCACAACAACAATGAAATAATCTCCCAGCACATTTTGGAAGAATGAATAAACCTCTCCAAGAAGCCACCCAGAAGGCTGGAGCTGGGGAGGACTACCTGGCCACCGAACAAAGGAAGAAATGGGAGGCTGTCTGTGGGGTGGGTCACCAGCAGGGACAAAACCACCTCATCCTATCTCTGACGAGAGAGCACTATTTGTTTCCGGGGTTTCATTGTTAATGACTACGCAGAAATAGTCACGTACATAAGTGGGAAAACAACAAAATTTCCTGAATTAAAAGAGTTTTTGAGAGTTGTCATCCCTCTTCTATGGTCCCTGACTGCTTTTATAGATGGCCCCTGGGTGTCCTGATGGGTTTCTGTGTGATACTGACTCACTGTCTTAGTCCTTTTGGGCTACTGTAACAAAACTATTCCAGACTGGAGGCTTGCAAATAATAGAAATTTGTTTCTTCCTGTTACGAGGTTGGAAATCCAACCTCAAGGTGCAGGCAGAATCCGTGTATGGTGAGGGCCCATCCCTGTTTCCTAGCACAGGCTTCCTGGTTCCCTGTCATCTCCTGCATCCTCACATGGCTGAAGGGTCAGAGAGCTCCCTGGGTCTCTTTCATAAGGGCACCGATCCCATTCATGAGGGTTCCACCCTTATGACCTAACTACCTTTGGAAGTTCCACCTCCTAATACCATCACCCTGGGAGTGAGGATTTCAACATCTGAGTTTAAGTGGACACAAACATTCAATCTACGTCATTCACTAAACTTTGTGCAAATAAGGGGCTGACGGGTCCAGCCTGCAGCAGGAGCTAGATCCAGTGTACTCCCGGTTTCAGCCTGCTCTCCCCCTGTTGGAGTGGACCCTCTCCCTTTCCTATCACCCCCTAACATTAGCTTCCGGGGTCTTCCTTATTTCCTGTGGACCTATGGGTGTCTCGTAACATCCTCAAGGAGCAAGATGGGTTGGCTGCCTGGGGTCCCAGGGGACCTCACACAATTTCAGAGCAGAGGCAGGCAGCAGTCCCGCCGTGGTCACCGAAGGAAGCAGCGGCTGAGGTGGGAGGCAAGAGTCTCCCAGACCCAGGCAGGGCAGGCGGCCAGTGCAGCTGGGTTGAGGCGGCGGGGGTTGAAGGCCACCCCATTCCGGTGCTCATCTTTCCCAGTGCCCTTGCTGCCATGTCCCTCCTTCCTGTGTGTAGAGCCCAGACCTCTCTTGTGGGCCCTCTTTCCTCTTTGTTCTCATCCACCTCGGCCTCCATCTCACTCCCCCTACAAGCCCAGGAGCTCTTCAGCCAGGCAGTGAGGTGAGAAGCCCAACTCTCCCTCTCATTCGTCTATGACTAGAGTCATCTCTTGTTCCTGAAATCTTTTGAAAAGCCCAGCTGGGAAGACTATCTTCCTCTTATTTTTCCTATTCTTAGTGAGGTCACACATTATGCCCCATGGCTGTGAACACAGAGGAGTGAAGCCGTTTGATGGGGTGGGCGTGGTTGAGGACAAGACCACGAGATGACATCGTGTGGGTTTGCTCAGGCTGCTGCCACAAAGCAGCACAAACTGGGAAGCTCCAAACCACATAAACTCATTATCTCACTTCTCAGGAGGCTACAAATCTGAAGTCAAGGCATCAGCTGGGCTACGCTCTCCGAAACCTGTAGGCAAGTATCCTTCTCTGCCTCTGCTGGCTTCTAGTGGCAGTAGCCCACATCAGTGCGGGACATCGCAGCTGCAGCGCTCCGATCCCAGCCTCTGTGGCATTGTGCCTGTGTGTCTGTGTCTTCACGTGGCTGTTTTCTTCTAAGGACACCGACCATATTAGGTTAGCACCCTACCTAAACCCTGCAGTGTGACCTCATCTTCACTAATGACATCTGCAATAACCTTATTTCCAAACACGGTCACATTCAGGCTCCATCATATCACTTTTGTGGGACCCAAGTCAACCCCTAACATAGGTTAGAGAAAAACAAAAACTATGCAATAACTTTTCTCTCTCTGCCACACTCGCCTTCCTTCAGACTGCCTTGGGTCAGTCCCTCCCTTAACCCAGAAGTTGAAGGACAAAAGGTAGGAGCCAGGCGTTTCCTGACAGTCGCCTGCTGCTGTGAGAGGCTGCACTCTGGACTCACAGCTGGAGATGGTTCTTCCACCTGGGCCCTGGGCGTCCACCCTTGTGGGCTTTCCAGAGCAAAATCTATTCATGGATGGGATTAAACAAAAGATGTAAACTCTCGCATTTCCATAGCCCTTCCTAGGGTGTGTTTTCATCTGAAGCTAGCCGGGGCCTTCCTCCAAGTTCGTTCAGGTTGCTAAGGCAATTCGGCAACTTGCAATTGCAGGACTGGATTGAAATATAAGCATAAATAAACAACAGGAAGCAAAACAGTTTCCTCATGACATTAACTCTGAGAATCAGTGCCTTGAAGTTCTCCAAGATTTCTGAGTTCTGAATTTATATGGCTCTAAGGCTCTGCTTGCCTATCTGATAATTCTTAATGGATAATTGTGTTTGACTCTCCTTCCTCTCACACCCTAGGAAGGGCTATGGAAATGGGATATTTTACATCTTTTGTTTAATCCCATCCATGAATAGATTTTGGTTTAGGTTCCCAAAGCCTGGAACCCAGGCACCTCGGCACTTGAGAACTTAGAAGTTCGTGGACTTTTTACAACTTGAAAATGGAAGGTTTCAGATGAAAACACTTATGACCAAATTATATCCTTGAAGTTCAAGATAAAGGTGATTACAATCAATTCATGGAAAAATCTAACAGTGCACTGCCTTTGACAAAAATCACTCCATGCTTCAGGCCTTGTTAGTGTTAATGAATACTCCTGGCAGAAAAAAAAAAGGCCTGCATTGATGGTGCTCACATTTAAGACTGATTTCTCAAAAAGGATTTTGCATCTCTAAAGGGATTTTCAGAAATGAGCCACACACTGTTCTTTGAAATAGGTAATTGGTCATTAGCCCATGATCTCACTCACTGTTATTTCATAGGCCATGAAGGTTTTCAGCATTAGAAAAGTTCAAATTGCCAGGAGCACGCATAAACAGTGGAGGCTGGGTCGGGCACAAAAAGACTCAGTTGGAAATTTTCTCTGACCCTATACTACATTATCCTGAGCCGATCCCACACTATACTGAGCTGTAGTTGCTGGAAAAATCCTTCCCTAAAATTGTATTCCTTTAGTTGTCTATATGTCTTGTGTACTCTATTATTACAGTCATAACCCTGATAACCACACATTGCTCGGGAATAAAATCAGGTCATTCAAAGGCTAAACTAACAGCTAACACAAATATTAAATGAGCATAACATGTTACATATATTTTCAAAGTGTCTCTAAAATTAGGAATATAACCGTGTATTTTTCTATTAACTAACCAAGTTTTCTGAAAAGTGAATAAACAAGAAGAAAAGTGGGAAAATAAGAAGCTCTTCTATATTGGTATCTATTCATAAACATTCTGATTAGCAAATATGGAAATAATGAGCTACCATTATATTTCCATTCACTGTTTTGAAATGATCTCTTCTTAATACTCTATTCAATAATGTTATTACATTTTCATATATTTCCCCCAAGCCTTTATTGAGAGGACTTTAAAATCTACAGAGCAGTTAAAAGACCAGTGCAAACAGGAGTAGAGCCTGCCTGTGAATGGCTCTGAGATCACACAGCCTTTGTTGCAGGACTAGAAGATGGCAGTAGAGAAACACTTGCCAAGGTCAGGAGAAGAATTCATCAAAAACCCTCAGGAAAGCCTGTAGCAAGCAGGTAGTTAGCATCAGGGGAGCAGAAGAGGAGAAAGGCAATTTAAAAAGTTTTTCTCTGTTTCTTAGTACTTAATACTGGAAGGGGAAATACCAAGAGGTATAAGAGAGTGCACCACAGTCATCTGCTCCCGGCAGAAGAAGTGTTTTAAGGAAATAAAAACCCACCAAGGAGCCATCTCTGGACTTTATTGTCTCCAGGGGAAAGCATATCATCTAATGTGGATATGGCTCTGAAAAGCTAATTCCTCATCATTTGGATTGCTTTCTGAGCCTTTTTTTTTTTTTTCATGGAGTTTCGCTCTTGTTGCCCAGGCTGGAGTGCAGTGGTGTGATCTCGGCTCACCGCAACCTCCTCGTCTCCCAAGTTCAAGTGATTCCCAATCTCAGCTCACCGCAATTGCCTCCCAAGTTCAAGCGATTCCCACCTCAGCCTCTTGAGTAGCTAGGATTACAGGCATACACCACCACGCCTGGCTAATTTTGTATTTTTAGTAGAGATAGGGTTTCTCCATGTTGGTTGGGCTGGTCTCGGACTCCTGACCTCAGGTGATCCACCCGCCTGGCCTACCAAAGTGCGTGAGCCACCGTGCCTAGCCCATGTTGTCTTTTAAGTTACTCAGGGAATAAAATTCTATAGAAACTGAAGGTACTATGGTGCTCTTTAACCAGTTATTTTGGGGAGATACATCTAAAAAGGTTTAAAATCAAAACAAAACAAAACCACAATTGACAATCAGCCAGAAGCTGTTGATTAAAGGTATTAATTAGGGCTATTAATTAGATCTTGTGTCAAAGAGCAGATATTAAAATGCAGGCCTGAGTGGGAGATGGAGCATATCTCTTTGTTTCAAAGGCATTACAGAAAAGTCCCTAGAGCCCATGTATAATTGCTACATTAATTCAGCTTATCAAAGGCCACTGGAAACGTGGCACTTGCTTTACTAAGAATTCAAAGGATTCTGGCACTTTACTTGGTATTAATTGGCTTGAACTGACCCGATGCATCTGGCTATCCAATCTATTGTGCTATTCTTCCAATGGATCAGTCTCACCGTATGGACCATGGTGTAAGCTACGTGCTGGATTTGGGGAGTCTGTGTTTCTAAATTGATCCAATATTGAGTACAGTTGCTTATCAAAATACCCAACAAATGTCACTGTTCTAAAGCTGAGCACCCTCTTTGGTAAGAAGCAAAGTCACTAAAGGGAAAAAAAATGCAAAACTTTAGACCATCATCATTTCATGTGGTAAGAAAGAATGGCATTAAATTTAAACCTAGATTGAGAGGTACAATTTTAAGGCATATGTTTATTTACAAAATTGAGCACTCTGTTGGCATAAACAATAATGTGAGTGCAACAATGTTCCCTTTATGGCCTTAAAAATTATATTCTGTGTTATTAACAAAAACAAAAGAGATTGAGAAGAGGAAAGATTGAAAACAAGATAAGGAAATTGGAGTACACTAAACGTGCCGAGGGGATTTTACACAAACAAGGAATATCAGGAGGGCCTTTCTAGATGATGATCTTTACAACAGAAAATGTTTGCTTTATGAGCATGAATGTTATGCTGAGAGCAGATGTTACTGTTTATCTATGTTCTACTATCACAAGGTTTTAGGATCCTCTGCTGCAAAACAGTGTTCTCTCTAAGTGGGTTTTAATCGTTACTAGTAATGAGCATTGTAACCTCACCTCTTCACAAAATGCTTAATCAAACAATCTGCCAGACAAACATGTTCGGCATGCATTCAAGATGCAAGGATGGGGTACGTTTCTCATTTCAAGTCAAGTGGAGGAAGGAGCATCAGGTGAGGATATAAGACAGGACAGGACATGGTGTATATGGTTGGGGTAAGTCTGCATTTGTTGAAAGCCTAATGCAGGGCAGGTTTTGGGCCGCAATGCAATCTCATTTGCAATCTCATTTCATTTTCACCCCAGCCTTTTGAGGTAGGCACTAATGGTTCAGTGTATACACAGGGAAGCAGAAGTGGAAAGAAGGTAAGAACTTGCTGAGTGTCACACAGCTAAAGCCAGTTCCATCTGCTGTCAGAAACAAAAAGTAGATAGATGTAGTCATTTTTCACAAACTCCAAGTGTTCTTTGTAGGCAATGAGTCTTGTTATCTAATTACTGACAGAGTGAATTGCTTTGAGTCATCTATTCTAAAACAAAGTTGTCCTTTTTGGCAGGTATTCTTCAAACTGAAACAGACATGTCACCAAGAGCAGACCAACCACTGCTGCTAGCTGACTGGTGACGCTTGACGTCATCAGCGAGGCACCTTCTTACCATTTGGTGTTCTGCATGTGTTTCACTGAGAGTTTGGGGGGCTAAGATGGAATTGGGCATATCTGCTTTAAAAGAAGATTCTAAGCCTAAACTTTAAGGTCTTTGTCTTTGGCAAATACATTGACACTGCCACCCTCTTGGTTTTTCATTTGTTACAACAGACCCAGAATGCATCACTATGTGCCCATTTGTGGGAATTTGTACACATGAGACACTTTTTTTTTTGGAGAGAGAGTCTTGCTCTATCACCCAGGTTTGAGTGCAGTGGTGGGACCTTGGCTCACTGCAACCTCAGCCTCCCAGGTTCAAGAGATTCTCCTGCCTCAGCCTCCTGAGTAACTGGGATTACATGTGCCCACCACCATGCCCAGCTGATTTTTGTATTTTTTTTTTTAGTAGAGACGTGGTTTCACCATGTTGCAGGCTAGTCTCAAACTCCTGACCTCGTGATATGCCCACCTCGGCCTCCCAAAGTGCTGGGATTTCAGGCGTGAGCCAACGCACCTGGCCTGAGGCACCTTTTTTATTATGTCATGTGTATGCCTGCATGGCAGGTTGTAGTGTCACAGAAAGCGTGCTGGCAAAGGTGGCACCTAAAGTTAAAGATGGCAGGCAAATGAGTGAAGAAGTTGAATAGAAAAGGAGTAAGTTGAAAATAGGCCTCACAATCACAGGAAATAGACAAGTCAGTGGGAAAATTTTTAATGTTAGCGTACATAAATTATGTAGATATTTGCATGTCTGAATTTTCTCTTGAGAAGTCCAGAGCTTACGTTAGACTCCCAAAGTGCTCCAAGACACTGTGAGAGAAAAAAGAAAGAAGAAAAGACAAATTGGCTACTGCACTAGGTAGAGAAAATATTAGAGCAGGCAGGGAGGAAATGCAAGGAGGGAGAGCAAGGAGCAAAGGGCCCCAGAAGGAAGGGCTCTAAGAGAAAGGGCATTGGTAGCCTTAGGGAGCGGGACCCAGGACCAGGAGGCTGTGGTTGACCAACTTGAGAAGTATGTCCGAGTCCTCAGGGATGATTTTAGCAAAGGAGATGACGGACTGTGGCTGCTATTATTCTAATGACTGTACATGTGTTAATGCATTTAATGTTTCAAAGACCTTCTGACATGGGTTTGCTTAGCATCCAGTCTTGGAGATACCAGCAAAGAAAGGCTGGGTCCTTTGCAGGCTCTGACAGCAGCAGGCAGGAGAGCAGGAGTATGAGCCTGCCTCCAGCCTCAGCCACAAGTCTGACGCTGCCTTACAGGCACTGGATTGAAGTGACAGTTGCCGGTGACTTTTTCGGCCCTTCCTCCTCACAGAGATCTCTGGTTCTGTGAATTCCTGGCTATGTAGACAGGGAGTCTGTCATTTGAATCATTTCTCAAACCCACTTTCTTCTGATTCCTGCTCCCCAGGCAGCCTACATTTCACTTGCACTTGGTCTAATTGATTATTGCTTTTTCTGTCTTCTCTTTCTTGCTGGCGGCCCCTTGTGACCCTGAGGGGGCAGTATTTACAGCCACCATTTGCCAGGGGGATGCGCTTTTCCTTCTCATTGCCAACTAATGACTCCATTCCATTCTCATGGGCAACCACAGCAGGCTACACCTAGATGCTTCTTAAGCGATTTCTGGGTTGCCAAGGCTATTCCATTTGTCTGAGGGGCTAGGCCTCTCCTTCTTGATGACAGAGACGTGAGTTTGTACAACACAAATGACCCTGACACCTGTGCCCACAAAGTTCCTTTCCTCTTGCTCTCAGCTCTAAGTGTTTATACAGCCAATCTAAAATCACTGGAATTAGAAGAGACACTAGTGATTTGTTATTTGCTGTTGAGGAAAATGCTTTCTGGAGAGCACGTGTTTTGGCCCAGTGCATAGGTTATCTGTAGCAAAGTTTTGACCAGAATTCAGACTTCCCAAACTCCCAGTTCAGAACATTTGAAACTGCACCAATCTCATCCTCAAGGTCAAACCTCTGTGTCTAAAGAACTTCACTTTGGTGCTGCATGTGAGGATGAGCCCCTCAATATCACGAGGTAGCTATAAAGACTGAATCCAGGCTGGGGACAGCTCCAGGTAATGCTGATGAGATCTGACACCCACAATGCAATCTGGGGAGTCAACAAGAGAAGAAAAGTCTCCATGGAACCAACGAGCAGCACTGAGAGCTAAGGTCATAACCTGTGAAGACATTTTCTGCTATGAAAAGATAGAGAGGCCAGGCAAAGAAGAAATGGAGAACAGTGAGAGTAGGAAGGTAGAGATAGAAATAAGGAAGACAGTCCAGTGGAATTAAAATATACAAGTGTTAGGGTCTCCTGGAACATCGCTTGAGGTGGACCCTGGCAGGAGGGCCTGGGCAGTGGAGCCAGTTGATGGGGACAAGTTGCATGGGTCACTTACTTCCAAGACTCTGCACAGTCCTGGCTCAAATGGATTAAGAGTTTCAGTGCAATAATCAAGTGACTCGGGGGCGGGGGGGCAGAGGAATTGCCTTTCTTTAGAGATGCAAGGGCTGCCAAAGTCATGGTGGGGCTGGCATGAATCACAGGGCAGTGAGATACAGAGGGCATCTGACTGGTCACCTACGCAAGGAGCTGGGCCAGGAGCATTGATGGAGAATCAGACACAATGGTTTTAGAGTATAATGGGAAAAATATCTAATTGCTCTATGATCCTTTGAAGCCTCCTGTAACCACGCAAATGCCTTAAGAAAAATGAAATCAAGCACATCAAGTACCAGTGTCATCTTCTGTATGGCTTGTTCTCTCTGGGACATGATACACCACTGCAAGCGACACATCAACCTCATTTCCTCTATCCCTGCACTTATTTTAAATTTTAGTTCAGGAACATAGGAACATGATTCGGTGGGCGTGACTCTCTCTACTTCCACAATGTCTTAACAAAATACAATTTGAAATCACCACCTCTCACCACCTCTCCTCCCCCAGTTGTGATTTCAGAGTCCTTTTCTTTTTCCAATTAATGGTGCAGTCACTAATACCTTGCAATCACAAATAACTGTCATGACCTCTCACGGATTATTTTTTCCTTTTTCATTTAATTGACTATGATGGAAAATCACAGATGCTAAACTCAAGTGTTGGCAAGGGCAAAGAGAAAAAGCTTTTATTCCATCTCTTGAAGCATACTTTAATTGTGCTGTGTAATACTGCATAATCATCTCCTTGGTGACAGTTAGCTAACAAAGTTGTTTCATGATCTTTAAATCTGTTTTTAAGACCCATGAACCATAACTGGGTAATTGTCCACCCTGCATAATAAGCATGGTAATTGGTGCAGGGAAAAAACACATAATTACAAGACATCAGGGTTACCCGAATGTGGGTTTGCCCAAGCCCAGCAAATAAGCAGAATCTCCAGATAGATTATTGTTGCACAATTTTTTGGTAAAATCCTACCTTCACAATACAATTCTTTTTAGTATCATAAACCTTTATGGCTTGTTCATAGTTTGAAAACTGTGTGTGTGACAAAAAATTTTTACATATGTTATTTGATTCTCACTGCAAGAGATTGAGGTGGAAATTAACCTATTATCACTGACATTTTAGAGATGAGACAACAGATTCAGGAAGATTAAATGTCCGGCTGTTGTGAGGGACAAAACTAGTGGGTGCTCAGGACTCGAATAATACCTATCTTAGTCCATTTGGGCTGCTGTAACAAAAATACCACAGAATGGGTGGTTTAAAAAGCACATGTTTATTTCTCACTGTTATGGAGGCTTAGGAAGTCCAAGATCAAGGTGCTGGCAGATGTGGTGTCTGCTGAAGACCCACTTCCTGGTTCATGGATGGCATCTTCTTACTGCATCCTTGAAACTGTCTGTATAAATTTTATAAAAATCATCAGAGAAAATGAGTGGATGAGAAACAAAAATAAACCAAGCTTGCAGCACACTCAGTATTCATCATTGGGTCAGCTTGCTCTCCAACCTGCTTCCTCATAGATTTTCTCTGCTGTTGTCCCAGAATCACGTAGATCTTATCACAGGATTACAGTTATTCTTAACTTCTCTGTAGATAACAACCTGGACATTGTAAAATGTTAAATTTTCCATCCGAAATACTCTTTTGGTCCTGTGTACCAGTGAAACTACTGATGTCAAGTGGTCTGAAGTACCCCATGAGTCACTGACTCACCAAAGAATGCAGTTTCCAAATCCCAATGCTTTCATCTCCCTTACCCTGACCAATAAGTAACCATAATTTTCCAGCCCTTCACTTGCCAAAATCTCCTTAAAAACTTCAGTCCGGAACTCCTTAGGGAGATGGACTGGAAAGTCCCTCCCATTGCCTCACTCGGGATCACTAAACTCTTTATCTGCTGCAAACCCTTCTGTCTTCGTGTATTGGTCTGTTACTAGGCAGTGGGCATACTAACTTGGTGGTTCTGTAATATTCTCACGTGGCACAAGAGGTGAGGGTCCCTCTGGGGTCTCCTTTATTAGGGTATTAATCCCATTCAGGAGATCTCTACTCTCATGACCTAATCACTTCCAAAAATCCTACTTCCTAATGCCATCACATTGGAGGATAGGATTGCAACATGAATTTGGGGAAAAAACAAACACTCAGTTCATCATTGGGTAGTGACCCAATTCATCAGATTTCTAATCTATAGAATTTTCCACCAAATTGGGAGGGAAAAAAAAGAATCTTTCTTCACTCTTCATTTTCAATGAGAATTTTTTACTTTCCTCTTCCTTCCCTGTAATTTCACGATGTTTTGGTAAGTGGAAAGACTATAAAAAAAAGTCTCAGGTAGGTCCAAGCTGTGAAGTAGCTGGCACAAGCTTCCTCTGTGCACTCAGGGAGCTCCATCCTTTGTGGACACTTCCGTAAGAAGTGGGCTGCAGAAAGTCAACATTCAGGGAGCAAGCCCCGAGGAAATCCTTTTCACTCACCTTGTGTTCTTGGTGTAAGATCTACGTCCTTGTTCTCAAAGAGATGATTGGGGCTATTTTCATTTTAAGAATCCTGCAATGAAAGAATTAGTCTAGATAAGATTCAGAAAAATTGAAGAAAAATTGGCTAAGACTACATGTGGCTTTTTTATTGACAAACCAACTTTATTGTGATTTTTGGTACCTAGTAAAGATTCTTAAAAATAACATGAGTGTTCAAGATTTATCTTTCCTTATGTTTTTTGAAGACCTCACTGTACTCAGTTTCAGCAAAAACTTACATTCCTAGCCCAAATTAATTTACACAAGTACAGAAACAACTTTCTGGCAAAACCCTCTTCTGCTCTTGGCTTTTATTGAATGCCCTTGTAAGAAACATTTCAGGAATTGGAAACTTGTAGTAGCTGAAAATATTGTCTGTAGGTTTCCAATCCTTTATATTAGAGCTCAAGAGATGTAATTTTCATGAGTCTATTCATGGGGAAAAATGGTCTCTTAATGAAAACAATGTTTTGGCTTCCATGTAGCAGAATAATAATACTTAGAAGGCAAGAGAAAGTAACGGACGAGGTCATCATGTGCTGCTGATTAAGTGCTGTGCTGGTGTCAAGCATGAGTTGAGCACTCGGGAATTTACAGCTTCCCACCTGGGCTTACTGTTGATATTTCCAACTCAATAGACCCAGAAAGCACATATTCTGCATTATGTTATTAATCAACCACAGGGTCAGTAGACACCGTAGAAGTGAAAAACGTTAGAGGACTTCATCTACCTGATTGTCTGCACCACAGATAGAGAAGTGTAGAACCCAAGTAGTGCAAAAGGAGGCATTCCAGGAAACTTGTGAGGTGCCTAGGCATAGAGGAGGATGGGAAGACCTGGTGTCTCTGCAGCCCAGGTGTCAGATAAGTGCAGGACCCAGTGCTATGACACAGCTACTCAACATTAGCTGAGGCCACAGAGGGAGAGGTGAGTATACAGCAGAAGCTGGGGTCATGGAGCAGACTCCTCCAGGCACAAAGAAGAAGGTAGAGAAACACTCTCAACTCTCTTTCTTCTGTCTTCTAATCTTCCACCAGAGGCTGTCATTGGTCCAACCTCCCTGGAAAGCCTGAAGGAAAGGAAACTGACACAGAGTCCCAGAAGGAGAAGATGTGAGAGGGACTTGAAGGAAATGGGTGCTACACACACAAGATCCCATTTAACCCTGGCTGCAGACCTGCAGTCTAAGTGAGTCACCACTATTTTACAGAAGAGGAAACAGAGGATCAAGGAGATACAGAGCCAACAAGCAGAAGAGGGAGGACCTCACCCAAATCAGTGGGATTCTCTTACCCCTACACCGAACTGTCTCTCTGTTCTGTTTACAACCTCAGGAAGCTATGTCTGCCCCTGCTTTTTCTATTAAAGTGCCTGAGACTCCCCCCGAGACTTGCTCTGCTTGGTGGAACTATGCCTTGCATCCTGCCTCGTCCTTGTTCAAGTCCCGTTTCTTAACAAAGAAACCGGCATCATTTCTCCTCTCATTTCAAAAGTCTTCCTCAACTTATTTTCTCTCAGACTCTTATCTTGTCTCTTTTTTCCATTTCATCCAAATTCTCTCTCCTTCCCCTAATTTGCTTTCTTTAATTATCCAGACACATGTAAATAAGTTTGATAAAGTTGTGTGTTCGGATTCCCATTCAAACTGTATTTTCTTGATGATTTTAACTATTTTTACAGCTACCGTCAAAAACACATAGTTAATGAATATTAAACTATATTACTGAAAATAACCTGTCTACTGATTTCTAGATTTGACTTTTGAGTGGTTTTATGTGAATACAGAACAGGTATCTCAAATTCAGCATGACTGGTACCACGGTTTCTTAACTTGAGCACTATTGACTTTGTGGATCATGTAATTATTTGTTGTTTATTGTAGAATGTAGATTCATAGCAGATGCCAGTAAATTCTATGGCACTCCCTCATCATCCCCAGATGTGAAAATCAAAAATATCTCCAGACATTTCTTTATGTTCCCTGAAGGGCAAAACCACTTCTCATGTAGAACCACTATCTAATATTGAATTTATCTTTGCTCTTCATATCCACAATATTTCCTTCGATTTCTTGATAAATTAGTAAATTTGCTGCTTACAACATTGTTAATGGCAACATCAACTTCTGCACCGGTAAGATTTGAAATTATGCCATGATTTTATCAATTCCAGCTTCTCTATATTTTGTTTCCAACCATCTGACAAATTATTTAAATAATATCCTAATAGTTCCTCTTGAACTTATTTTTGCACTTTTGAGCTTAGATCCCATCCTCATTTGGACTATTGCAATTGCATGCTCATCTGGACTTTCTACTTGTGATTTCTAACCATGTCCACTTATTTCTCACATTGCCATCAGAGCTTTCTCTCCAGAGCACACATCTGATGAGCTGGCTGCAGCATCATATGTCTGCAATGGTTTCCGGGGTATCAATATCCATAGTAACTCCTCAGCTAGTATTCAGTGTATGTATCCATCCATTTATTTAAAATATATTTTGTAATCATCGAGCATTGTTTTAAATATTTTTGATCTGCTGATGAATAAAACTGAATGAAAATTCTTCCTCCATGGTCCTTACACTCAAGTAGGACAGAGAAATAATACAAATACACAAATAACTTATAAAAAAATATTAAAGGGTAATATGTGCTATGACAAAATTAAGGCTAAGAAGTAGGATGGGGAATGCTGACATGAGCATGTGTTGTGGATTTTAAATGTAAGAATCACAAAATTCATCATTAAGGAAAGGACATTTGAGCAAATGCCAAAAGGAGGTGTAAAAAGCAGATACTAGGGAAAGGAGGAGAGAAAACAGCACATGCCAAGGGCCAAGGGTGGGACTATACCTGCAGGACTGGAGGAAGACCAAAGAGGCCAGCAGAGAATGACCAGGTCTAGTTATGGCAAGACAGAGGGTTGACAGTGAGATGGATGGCTCTTGGGACATTTTATACAACCTTGAGGGAAAACAGTGAAAGGGGAGGGAAAACATTGAAAGCAAAGGGAAAACAGTGCAATTATCTGGAAGTGATGTGAGATGGCTTGGAAGAGACACTTGGTAGCTAGACATGGAGTCACATCTTGTATATCTTTTGAATAAATATTTGTTGATGGATTAGATGGGATATGAGTGAAGTCAAGGTAATCCCAAAATTCTTGGCTTGATTTTAGGATGGAAATGTTGCTCACCAAAATAAGAAAAACTGAGGAGTAGAGTAGATTTTGGAGGAAGATTTTCAGAGTTTAATGGCACATTATCATATTTGAGGCATATGTTAGATATCTCATAGGAGTATTGCATACCATGAATCTGAAGTTGAGGGGAATTGTTTGGCCTGGAATATATCCCCACACATATATGTCATTGGTATACAGATGGTATATGAAGCCATGAGACTAAAGATAAACAATATGAGGAGTGTTGATAGGGAAATCTAGCAGAGAAGGATCAATACTAGAGTTCTGGGATAGTTCAATGTTAAGAAGTTGAAGGGAAGAAACCCACAAGCTATTGAATGTTAGGTAAAATACTTAACTGTTCTGATATTGATGACTTTGTATAGGATATGTCTGTCTGCTTCATAGTATTGGCATGTAGTTAGGATTAATGTGATTGTGCCTCTAATGTGTTCAGCATGGGGCCTGAAACAGAATAAGAACAAAATATGGAGGGACAATGAGGGTGATGATCATATGGTGATGATGATGGCAATGATGGAAATAAAGGAGGAGGATCGATAAAGCAATAATAATAATAATAATAATAGTGATAAGAAGAAGAAGTATAAAATCAACAAGAAAAGTGAGAAATGGGTGTTATGTGTCCAATAGGCTTTTGTAAGTGCCAGTTACTTTCACTAGGTGTTTTGTGGACTCAACCTCATCTAAATTTTACAATAACCTTGTAGAATGCACACTTTTAAGTTTATTTCACAAAATCAGAAACTAATGCTTATAAAAAAGTATGTTGTAGCTCTAAAATTTTCCCATGAATGAAAAACAAAAAAACAGAAACAAAAAAACTTGCATGATCAAATCTAGATCTTTCTGATCTAAAGACCATGCCCTTTCCAGTACATGTGTAATCTCATCGAAATCATAGCATTGTGGTGTAAGGTAATTGCAGAATTACCTTAAACAACGCAACAAGCAAAAAACAAATAACCCAATTAAAAATGGGCAAAAGACATGAACAGACACTTCTCAAAAGAAGACATGCAAGTGGCCATCAAATAGATGAAAAAAGTGCTCTACATCACTAATTACAAGAGAAATGCCAATCAAAACCACAATGAGATACCATCTCACACCAGTCAGAATGGTTATTATCAAAAGGTCAAAAAATGACAAGTGGTATTAAGACTGCAGAGAAAATGGAATGCTTATACACATTTGGTGAGTATGTAAATTAGTTCAGCCCTGTGGAAAGCAGGTGAAGTTTTCTCAAGAATGTAAAACAGAACTACCATTCCACCCAACAATTCCACTACTAGGTGTACATCCAAAAGAAAACAAATCATTCTACTAAAAAGGCATACACATTTGCATGTTCCTCACAGCACTATTCAGGATAGCAAAGACATGGAATGAACCTAGGTGCTCATCAATGGTGGATTGGATAAAAAAAAAGTGCTACATATACACCATGGAATACTACACCATCATAAAAAAGAATGAAGTGATGTCCTTTGCAGCAACATGGATGCAACTGGAAACTACTATCCTAAACAAATTAATGCAGGAACAGAAAACCAAATAGTGCATATTCTTACTCATAAGTGGGAGCTAAACATTGAGTACTCATGGACATAAAGATGGCAAAAATAGACACTGAAGACTACTAGAGAGCAGAGGGAGAAAGGGGAGCAAGGGTTGAAAAATTAACTGTTGGGTACCATGCTCAGTACCTGGGTGACAGGCTCATTCACACCCCAGACACCAGTATCATGCAATATACTCAGGTCACAAACCTGCACATGTACCATCTGAATTTAAACTAAAAGTTGAAAACAAACCAAACCAAACCAAAAGAGAATAGTAGTCCTGTTTTATTTGGAACGTTATTCAAAGTAATAAAGAAGGTTGCCTCTATAGGACCCAGAGACCTTAAATCATAGTGGCACCTGCCTAATTTCGAGTCTGTATTTTACTTAGGTAATTGTATATGATACCATGTAATGCTGGCAGAATTATTTTTCTGGTGTAGCTTGCATGTGAAAAACATTTCTCTTCCAATGAAAACAAAAGTAGCTTGAGGGGAAGAAGGCATAACTCTCTTTCCATACTAACTTTTCTGACATCAACTTTGTTAAAAAATACTGATTTTAAAATTCTAATGTCACTGTATCATTAGTAATAAACACTAGAGAAGTTGACAGATTACTTAGGGAATTCAGAGTTACTAATAACTATGACATTGTTTCAAGTGTGTTAATTATTTGGAAGACAACAAAATGTTGTAGGTGGTAATAATGTCTTTTGCTGGTAATAAAGTTAAAAAATAAAATTATTTTCTGTGGGACTAAAATTTCACAAGGTTATATACAGATTTTAATTTATCATCTGTCTCTTTCTTTGCACAGCTATACGTGTGCATGAGTTCTTTTTCACACTGCTATAAAGAAATGCCTGGGACTGGGTAATTTATAAAGGAAAGATGTTTAATTGACTCACAGTTCCACATGACTGGGGAGGCCTCAGGAAACTTACAGTTATGGTGGAAGGCAAAGGAGAAGCAGGGACCTTCTTCACAAGGCAGCAGGAGAGAGAGAGTGAAGGGGGAAGAGCCCCTTATAAAACTATCAGATCTCATGAGAACTCAATCATTATCATGAGAACAGCATGGAGGAAATGACCCCCATGATCATTTTTGTCCATTAAAATGTGACAAAAATGAAAATCACTCTTGACATCACTTTCAAACACTTTAATGAAGGAGCTTGAATGAAAAAATAGGAATTGATGGAGTTATCTTTAAAAGTAATTTTATTTTTGATGTTTTTAAATTGTTGAGAATAGCAGCTTTTGATACCCCAAAGCTGCCTGGTACCATTAGTAGATTATGGTGTGCATGGCACGGCATTTTCCTATTACACATATAAATTTCACAGAACATCAAAATGAGACAAGGCCATTTATGAACATTATTGATCACGACTAAACAAGATGAGTCTGTAATCAAGTTTAACATAAATAAAACATTAACATTGTCCATATAAACAAAAAATGACAAATACCCCCTATGCTAGCTGATATAAGTGAAGGTGGCTTCTTTAGCAATTATTCCTTTAGCTTTGGCCAAGTCTTCTTCCTTCTAGATAAAATGTATTCAGAAACCCAATCATAGGACAACCCCTCCTCCTTGACAGCATCCAATGCAGAGCATAGTCCTGCTTTCTGAAAACTTACTCGTAAATCACCTAACAGCCTAAATGTTGTAATAATGCTTTCCTAGCTCTGTCTTATTAAAATGTGGTAAAGTTCTCCATGGTGTGTGTCCCTTCTCACTGCAAAGAGTAATAAGCACAACTTGTTCAAAACAAATGCATTCCTGGTGGCTTTCATTGGTCAGCACTGACATCATAATTTGTAGATTTAAACTCATTTCTGAGTGTTGCCTTCTCTCCATTGCTTTTCATGGCAAGTCGACCACATTTCCATTTGTCACTTAATGTTTTAAACACTGGACTATAAAGTAATTTAAAATGTAATAACAGATACAAAGTTAATGAATTTTTATATGACACATTTTTCTCCCCAAACTTGGCAGTAAAATGTTACTTCTATGATACGGTGCCATGAGAGTTTAAGAAGGTTATTATTGGGAAAATAATTGTAGACAAGTTGCAAATAAGAGAGCTGCAAAGGCAGAATGGGAGACTGAAAAGCAAATGAGAGAAACAATTACTGGAGAATCAAGGAAAGAATGATATGAAGGAGACAGAAGCTGCTAGTTCAATCTGGCAGATGGAACATACGTTTTTGTGTCCACTTCTCCTCAAAATCCTTTAAAATCTCAGAAAGGGATTAAAAAGGGGCAAGCATACAACTTCAAAGAGAAGACAAAGGGACCATCACCTGGTGAAAGATTTTAACATATTTTTGAAACTTAGAAAGTAGACCCAGCAGGTTGCTGATGCTTAGAAATAAGTGGTGGGGCTGAATATGCAGGCGAAAGGAGTCTGCAAAAGAAAGCCCCCCTAACACAATCACGACCCCCTCCACCATTCTCTCTCCCACCAAACACCAACTATGACCCCCTCCACCATTCTCTCTCCCACCAAACACCAGCTATGACCCCCTCCACCATTCTCTCTCTCACCAAACACCAACTATGACCCCCTCCACCATTCTCTCTCTCACTAAACATCAACTATGACCCCCTCCACCATTCTCTCTCTCACCAAACACCAACTATGACCCCCTCCACCATTCTCTCTCCCACCAAACACCAACTATGACCCCCTCCACCGTTCTCTCTCTCACTAAACATCAACTATGACCCCCTCCACCATTCTCTCTCTCACTAAACATCAACTATGACCCCCTCCACCATTCTATCTCCCACCAAACACCAACTATGACCCCCTCCATCATTCTCTCTCCCACCAAACACCAACCACAACCCTCTCCATTATTCTCCCTCTCATCAAACACCAGCTGTTTGTTCAGCTAGGGAAAAGGAAAAGTAGAGAGAGAAGGATAAAATCAAGTAGCCATCTCAAAAATGACCGAGGAAACCTTGATAAATATCTATGCCATTGGCATCCCAGAGTAAATGCTTCTTCCTCCTGGTGGTGGTGACCTGGCTTAGAAATGCTCAGCTCACGATTGCTTGGATGAGTTGATAAATAGTTCACAAAACTGTGCATACTCTACTTAATTTGTTATTTAGAGGTTACTGGAGAATAATTTTTGACTCCCTGCTCTTTGCTTCATTCCCTGATTTTAGAACCTAGCCTTCAGTATGATATGACTCAGCTGTATTTTCTCTGTAAAACAGTAACTAGATACTAAGGAAAGCAAGCATGCAGAGCTCAGGAAAGAATGCCTGCATATTAAAAATGTGATGGCTGAAGTACAAATGCATTAATGCCTCTGGTGATAATTAATTAGAAGTCATAATGGAAAAGAAATGTTAATAAATACACACAAATATTATTTAGAAATACATATAATGAGAGATGTATACTACTGGTAGAAGAAAAAGCAAGTTTCATTTAGTTATTTAGAAGAGAATTTCAATAAAGATACATGCTACATTAGTGAAAGTGTTAAATAAAAATGACAATGAAAACAAGTATATAGATACCCATATATGCATATATATGTGAAATATATATATGTGTTTGTACAAACCCTAACAGGCTCTATTTTGTAATCAATTGAGTAAATATGAATCCATTACAAAAAAAAAGAATGAGTATATATGTGTGTATACATATACAAAATTATAAAGCGCTGTCGGTCCACCAAAATTTTAAAGCACTTTGTAAATGAATAATAATTTAGTCAGTGTGACATAGGTGGATAAGAATAATGAGGCATATAGATCAATGAAACAGAACACTAATAACAGAAATATTATTATTTTGCCTCTCTTTCTAGATTTATGATGTGACAAAGTAGGTATTATAAAGGAAAGTGAAAAAATATTTACTCTATTTTACTAGGGGAAAATGGGTTACAATTTGGTTCAAGAGAACAAGTTCTTTAATGTGTGAAAGGATGGACATTCCTATACTTTAAAGCAATAGAAAATATAAACAAATATTAAAACATGCCACAAAGGCAAAAATAAATCATCTGTGCATTTCCAAATAACAGAACTAAAATTAAAAATGAATCACTGAACATCAAAACATTTATATCAAAGGAAAAGATTAGAGTGATTTAATTATCCTACTATAAAGACTAATACAGCTTAATAAGATAGAGTGTACAAAGTAAAGCAGCAAGGGACAAAGAATATAAATAATTCCCACTCATGCCTGTAGCCCAAGCACTTTGGGAAGCTGAGGCAGGTGAATCACCTGAGGTCAGGAGTTCAATACCAGCCTGGCCAATGTGGTGAAATCCTGTCTCTACTAAAAATACAAAAATTAGCTAGACACGGTGGCATGTGCCTGTAATCCCAGCTACTCAGGAGACTGAGGCAGGAGAATTGCTTGAACCAGGACCCAGGAGGCAGAAGTAGCAGTGAGTAAGATCATGCCACTGTACTCCAGCCTGGGTTAGAGAGTGAGACTGTCTCAAAAAAAAAAGAAGAAAAAAGAATTCCCACTCCAGAGAAGACAGCAGCAGCTACATTTTGTACAGCTCTTGGCTACTTATGCTTGACTGTATCCCTATAGTACATTTCCCATTTCTGAATTTTGGTTTTCTCATCTGCAAAACAAATAATAGTGGGACAACATGATAGCAGCAGACTGTGAAATATAAAGATATGGAAAGGTCTGAGTGGCATAGAATAAATATTAGCTAGTATTAGTGTCATCATCATCATCATCATCATCTCAATGTTTAATCCTCACAATGATTCCATGAGATATGCATCATTCTCCCTATTTTGTAGAACAGAAAAATTAGACTGAAGAATGTGAAACTACACATCAAGAAATAGCAAGAAACAAGACTCTACACCCAAGCTCCTTTTGCTAAAGTAAGACTGCCTCAAACCCTCAAGTAACAAATTGAGGAAAGTCAAAATAATGAGCAATTTTTACATCTGCATCTCTTTTTTCTCCAACCAACCAGAATGCTACCAGTCCCCATCAACTGTGGGTACAAAGGAGGTTTTTTAATTCTAATCCTGCTGGTGCAGTTGCAGCACCACCACCCTCATGCCAGAGTTCCCTCCAGACTCCCTGTCTCTCCTGCCCTCCACACCCGCACATCTCTGGCTTGTGCCCACCTTTTAAAGCAACTCTTGGAGGCCACGCTCAGGTCCATATCCCTGGGGTCTTCAAAGGATATTTCCTTGACTTGGGACAGGGCTATCCACCTCCCATCAAGTAGACTAACTCCTTTTCCACAGTAGGGAGCCACAAGAAGATTATAATAAAAGTCAGAGCCCAGCGCTCAGGAGCGCCACAGTGGGAGGGCAGTGGACCCCTTCTCATCTTCAGGCTCTTGCATACTTCTCACTTTTCATCTCCTTTCACGAGAGCCAAGTCATCCCAGAAAGGCTCCTAGAGTGAATGTTTGTATTTTCAGAAGAGATCCTCCCACCTTCAGAAGCTCTGACTTAAACCAACACGTTTCTTCTTTTCATATCACTACCTGCAAAAGAAAGCTTAGGAACACACTCTGGAGTAGGAGCTAAGACCTGAATCTGTGCCTTCTTTTTCCGCCTTGCTGCTGCGATCATTCCTCCCTCCCCAGGCAGGTGCTAAGGGCACTGTTTGAGGGGTTCATTCCCCAGGGCCTGGGAGGTTCAGGTCAAAAGCAAGCATGAACAAGAGGTGCAGCCACATTTACTCGTGTTGGAAATACTGTATTGAAAAAATACACTCATGATTGCTGTGTGAGAATGTGTACATTGACACACTTGTAAAGTAAAACATAATATAAAATCATATCAATTTGTATCTAAAAATTGTTTTCCTTAAAGAATATACCCAAAGGATGTAATTCAAAATTGGAAAATGTATAGCGCACACACGTTAAATATATGCTTTAAAATAATATTTATGTAGTGGAAATGAGGAAGTAAAATTCTTGTCTGAAGATGGGATAACGGATAAGTGCATTATGGTACACAAATATGATATAATATTATGAAATAATTAAATTAAGATATGAAACTATTAAGCATGTAATGACTATACAACATACGAAAATGTTTCTGATAGAATATTAAATTTAAAAAGCATAATCAAATATAAGTTGTAATTTTTATTTTGTTCAAAGTGCACGTGCACATGCAAAAAAGCAAAAGAGCTGCATTTCTGGTGGCTGCATTTCTTTCACATTGTTTCCTTCATATTGCTAGAATATTATTCATGCAATTAACAAAAGTCAGAAGAAAATCACATTGATTCAGATGTTGGAGTATTTACTTTGTTAAAATACAAACTTACAAGCTGCAGGAAAATCCATTCTCAAAACATCAAAAATATAAAAAACCAGGATGACATTTAATTTTGCTTCCTTTCCTAGAAGATATTTCAAAGAACATATTCACTTGATTACTGAAATCCAGAAATGTACGGTGCCATTTGTACCTCTATGTTTGATTTGATTTTTCCAATGATATTTCATTTCAATGAATATCCAGTGGCCAGGCTTGGTGGCTCCCACCTGTAATCCCAGTGATTTGGGAGGCCAAGTGTTTTGGGATTCTCAAGGATCACTTGAGGCCAGGAATTCGAGACCAACGTGGGAGCCATAGCAAGACCCTGACTTTCTAATATATATATATATACACACACACACACGCGCACACACACACACACACACATATATATATATATATGTAGGCACCATGGTACACATCTGTAGTCCTAGCTATTCAGGAAGCTGAGGCAGGAAGACTTTTTGAACCCAGAAGTTCAAAGTAACAGTGAGCTATGATTTTACCACTGCACTCCTCCCTGGGTAAGAGTGAGATCCTATTTAAAACAAAACAAAATAAAAACCAAGCAAGCATTTATAATTTTAGAATTTGGGGTGTTTAAAGTCAATTTAATTTAGTTAAAGTAAAAAATCTCTGCTTAACACTTGCAATATGCAATTGTTTTTATTTTTGGTTTCGTAAAATTTGAATTCCAATTCCAAGCTGAACAAAGAGAGAACTCTCTCAGAGGCACATGGGCATTTACAAAAAGGTAGGGAGTGGTTTAAAAGTGTCTTGAAAAATATAGAAATAAAGGGAGACTTACACAGTGCCATCAGCACTTTCCACATGCAATTATCAATGTTATAATGTTATTAATAATACAAAAGCAGATAGCCTGTAAAGTAAATGCAAGCAAGCAAAGTCAAGATCAAGTGAAGATCTGCAGGTAGAATAATCTTTTGTACCAGTCCATCAAACGACTATGTTTGAAGAAGTGCTACGTTCACAGAAAAGAAGGGATGCATATGGGGCCTGGGCAGAAAGGATGCTAAGGAGAAGACTGGGCCACCCTTACTCAGAAGTTCAGAGATGTGGGTGCCTTATTTACCCATCTGTGTCTATCTAGCTCCATTTGTTTACCCTTTTGAGCATATGAATAGATGCCATTTGGTAATATTAACTTTTATTATTGTAGAGTTTCTACCATTTCCATTTATATCTGGCTCAACAACAACCACGCTGGTTATAAGTTAGTTCCTGTGCAGAAAAAAAGCACATGCTGAGTAATGGATTTGTACACTCTGAGACACTTGGCAGCTGCATATCTAATGATAAGCCAATAAACGTTATTCTCATTTTGGCAACCTGTGTCTTATAGTTTGATCACAGTTGGTCTGTCTTATTTGGGGAACCCAAGGTCTTGGGCTGGCGGAAATTCAGACCCAGCTCCTAACTTTAATCATCTCTAATACTGATAACAGATAGTGGTTCCATGAATATATTTTGATTGAATGGGCTGAAATAATGTCAAAGTATGGGATTTGGCTGCAGTCACTACTGTCTCTAAAGGGCATCTGTATCTTACCACGCTAACTGCAAGACAAGCAAAGTGAGGACAGGTCTCCGAGAGATCACGAGTTGCTACACTTGCTGTTGGAAACAAAGATGACATCAGGTTTGTTTAGGAATTATTTGATAAGAAGATGTCTTAGGAGAAGTATTTAGGGAGCAGCCAAAATGCTGAAGGTTCTGTAGAATTGGTAGACATCAGATAGGAATTTGGCCTGGGAGGGATTGAGAGCAGAATTTTGGGAAGAGATTATACCGCGCTCCGTGGGAGAGTGCTTCTGAGCAGTTATTAACTATGCTGCATGGTTCTCCTGTCTTAGCAGTGAGGCCTATATCTTCTGATTTTTGATAAACGTGCCAAAAACAGACAATGGGGAAAAGACAGTCTGTTCAATAAACGGTGCTGGGAAAATTGGATATTCAAATGCAGAACAATGAAATTAGGATACAGAAATCAACTCAAACGATTGAAAACTTACATGTAAGTCCTGAAACTGTAAACACTAAAATAAAGGATAGGGGAACATCCCATAACATTAGCCTGGGCAATGATTTTTGGTCAGGGAACAAAAGCAAATAAATAAAAATTTGTGATCTTTTTCTCAATTCACACGAGGAAGTTTTCATCATATATATCCCCAGTCGATGAATATGAAAAGCATACAGGCGTCTCAGTATGTTCTGAGATTGAAATGGGGCCTTTTAGAGTAAGAGGTTGGGAACTGTGATTTCAGGGTATATAAGAAGTGATAAGCAGATGTCTCTAGGGTTCCTCTGCCTTTTCATTTTTTTTTTTTTAATCATACTTTAAGTTCTGGGATACACGTGCAGAACATATAGGGTTGTTACATAGGTATACATGAGCAATGGTAGTTTGCTCTACCCATCAAGCTGTCATCATCTACATTAGGTATTTCTCCTAATGCTATCCCTTCCCCTGCCCCCTACCCCCTGACAGGCCCCTGTGTGTGATGTTTCCCTCCCTGTGTCCATGTGTTCTCATTGTTCAACTCCCACTTATGAGTGAGAACATGCTTTGGTTTTCTGTTCCTGTGTTAGTTTGCTGAGAATGATGGTTTCCAGCTTCACCAATGTCCTTGCAAAGGACATAAACTCATCCTTTTTTATGGCTGCATAGTATTCCATGGTGTATATGTGCCACATTTCTTTACTTAGTCTATCACGGATGGACATTTGGGTTGGTTCCAAGTCTTTGCTATTGTGAATAATGCTGCAATAAACATACATGTGCATGTGTCCTTATAGTAGAATAATGTATAATCCTCTGGGTATATACCCAGTAATGGCATGGCTGGTCAAATGGTATTTCTGGTTGTAGATCCTTGAGGAATTGCCACACTGTTTTCCACAATGGTTGAACTAATTTACACTCCCACCAACAGTGTAAAAGACTTCCTATTCCTCCACATCCTCTCCGGTATCTGTTGTTTCCTGACTTTTTAATGATCGCCAGTCTAACTTGTGTGAGATGGTATCCCATTGTGGTTTTGATTTGCATTTCTCTAATGATCAGTGATGATGAGCTTTTTTTCATATGTTTGCTGGACATATAAATGTCTTCTTTTGAGAAGTATCTGTTCATATTCTTTGCCCACTTTTTGATGGGGTTGTTTGGTTTTTTCTTGTAAATTTGTTTAAGTTCCTTGTAGGTTCTGGATATTAGCCCTTTGTCAGATGCAAAATTGCAAAAATTTTCTCCCATTCTGTAGGCTACCTGTTCACTCTGATGATAGTTTCTTTTGCTGTGCAGAACTCTTTAGTTTAGTTAGATCCCATTTGTCAATTTTGGCATTCGTTGCTATTGCCATTTGGAGCTTTAGTCATAAAGTCTTTGCCCATGCCTATGTCCTGAATGGTATTGCCTAGGTTTTCTTCTAGGGTTTTTATGGTTTTAGGTCTTATGTTTAAATTTTTAATCCATCTTGAGTTAATTTTTGTATAAGATGTAAGGAAGGGGTCCAGTTTCGGCTTTCTGCATACGGCTAGCCAGTTTTCCCAACACCATTTATTACATAGGGAATCCTTCCCTCATTGCTTATTTTTGTTAGGTTTGTCAAAGATCAGATGGTTGTTAAATATGTGGTGTTATTTCTGAGGCCTCTGTTCTGTTCCATTGGTCAATATATCTGTTTTGGTACCACTACCATGATGGTATGGTTACTATAGCCTTCTAGTATAGTTTGAAGTCAGGTAGCCTGATGCCTCCAGCTTTGTTCTTTTTGTTTAGGATTGTCTTGGCTATATGGTCTCTTTTTTAGTTCCATATGAAATTTAAAGTAGTTTTTTCTAAATCTGTGAAGAAAGTAAATGGTTGCTTGATGGGAATAGTGTTGAATCTATAAATTATTTTGGGCAGCATGGTCATTTTCATAATATTTATTCATCCTATTCATGAACATGGAATGTTTTTCCATTTGTTTGTATCCTGTCTTATTTCCTTGAGCAATGGTTTGTAGTTCTCCTTGAAGAGGTCCTTCACGTCCTTCGTAAGTTGTATTCCTGGATATTTTATTCTCTTTGTAGCAATTGTGAATGGGAGTTCACTCATAATTTGGCTGTTTGTCTGTTATTGGTGTATAGGAATGTTGGTCATTTTTGCACATCGATTTTGTATCTGAGACTTTGCTGAAATTGCTTATCAACTTAAGGAGATTTTGGGATGAGACGATGGGGTTTTTTAAATATGCAATCATGTCATCTGCAAACAGAGATAATTTGACTTCCTCTCTTACCATTTGAATACCTTTATTTCTTTCTCTTGCCTGATTGCCCTGGCCAGAACTTCTAATACTATGTTGAATAGGAGTGGTGACAGAGGGCATTCTTGTCTTGTGTCAATTTTCAAAGGGATGCTTCCAGCTTTTGCCCATTTAGTATGATATCGGCTGTGGGTCTGTCACAAATATCTCTTATTATTTCAAGATATGTTCCACCAATACCCAGTTTATTGACTGTTTTTAGCATGCAGGGGTGTTGAATTTCGTCAAAGGCCTTTCTGCATCTATTGAGATAATCATTTGGTTTTTGTCTTTGGCTCTGTTTACGTGATGGGTTATGTTGATTGATTTGCATATGTTGAATCAGCCTTGCATCCCAGGGATGAAGCCAACTTGATCATGGTGGATAACCTTTTTAATGTGCTGTTGGATTGGGTTTTCGAGTATTTATATTCTGGAACTCTTATAAGGCAGTCCTGGTGGTGACAAAATCCCTCAGCATTTGCTTGTCTGGAAAGGATTTTATTTCTCCTTCACTTATGAAGCTTAGTTTGGCTGGATATGAAATCCTGGATTTAAAATTCTTTTTTTTTAGAATGTTGAATAATGGCCCCCACTCTTTTGTGGCTTGTAGGGTTTCAGCAGAGAAGTCTGCTGTTAGTCTGATGGGCTTCCCTTTTTGGGTAACCTGACCTTTCTTTCTGGCTGCTCTTAACATTTTTTTTCCTTCATTTCAACCTTGCTGAATCTGACGACTATGTGTCTTGGGGTTGCTCTTCTTGAGGAGTATCTTTGTGGTGTTCTCTGCATTTCCTGAATTTAAGTGTTGGCTTGTCTTCCTAAGTTGGGGAATTTCTCCTGGATAATATCCAGACGTGCGTTTTCCAGCTTGGTTCCATTCTCTCCATCACTTTCGGGTACACCAATCAAATGTAGGTTTGGTCTTTTCAAATAGTACCATATTTTTTGGAGGTTTTGTTCATTCCTTTTCATTCTTTTTTTTAAAATCTTGTCTTCATGCTTCATTTCATTAAGTTGATCTTCAATCTCCTATATCCTTTCTTCCGCTTGATCGATTTGGCTCTTGATACTTGTGTATGCTTCCCAAAGTTCTTGTGCTGTGTTTTTCAGCTCTATCAGTTATTTATGTTCTTCTCTAAACTGATTATTCTAGTTAGCAATTCTTTTATCAAGGTTCTTTTATCAAGGTTCTTAGCTTCCTTGCATTGGGTTAGAACATGCTCCTTTAGATCAGAGGAGTTTGTTATTACCCACCTTCTGAAGCCTGCTTCTGTCAATTTGTCAAACTCATTCTCCATCCAGTTTTGTTCCCTTACTGGTGAGGACTTGTGATCCTTTGGAGGACAAGAGGCACTCTGGTTTTTGGAATTTTCAGCCTTTGTGCTCTGGTTTTTCCTCATCTTTGTGGGTTTATCCACCTTTGGTCTTTTCTGTTGGTGACCTTCGGATGGAGTTTTTGCGTGATTGTCCTTTTTGTTGATGTTGATTATATTGCTTTCTGCTTGTTATTTTTCCTTCTAACAGTCAGGCCTCTCTTCTGCAGGTCTGCTGGAGTTTGCTGGGGGTCCACTGCAGACCATGTTTGCCTGGGAATCACCAGGGGAGGCTGCAGAACAGCAAAGATTTGTGTCTGCTCCTGCCTCTGGAAGCTTCATCCCAGAGGTACACCTGCCACATGCCAGCCAGATTTCTCCTGTATGAGGTGTCTGTCGACCCCTGATGGGAGGTGTCTCCCGATCAGGAGGAGACCCACTTGAGGAGGCAGTCTGTTCCTTAGCAGAACTCAAGTGCTATGCTGGGAGATCCACTGCTCTCTTCAGAGCCTGCAGGCGAGAACATTTAATTCTGCTGAAGCTGCACCCACAGCCAACCCTTCCCCCAGATGCTCTGTCCCAGGAAGATGAGAGTTTTATCTATAAGCCTCTGATGGGGGCTGCTGCCTATCTTTCAGAGATGCCCTGCCCAGAGAGGAGGAATCTAGAGAGCTGCCTCTTTTTTTTTTTTTTTTTTTTTTTTTTTTTTTGAGAGTTGGCTAGTATCTCATCTCCATTACTACGGACAAATATACTATTCTCATTCTTGTTCCACTTTCTCTCATTTTTGTGTGTACATCATTACACACAAAACATGTATGTGTAACAATCAGGATAGATTAGATTACGCTGCAGTAAAAAACAACCTACAGATTTTAGTGGCTCAAAACAATGAAGATGTTTTTCATATTCATACTTCATACTTCTCCCATCTGCCATAAGGACTCTGCTCATTGGGTCATTCAGTTGCCCTGGCTGAGGCATCTGATACCATCCTGAAAATGGCCAGTCATCATCCTAGAAGGAAACAGCCCTCAAATCAGAAACCTGCTTGAAAAGCATTGGCTAGAACTTGTTACATGGTCCCATAGGACCTCAAGGGTTTTCTGAAGTGCAATCTCACCACAGGCCCAGATAGGTGAGAACATAAATGCTTGGTGAACAGCATTAATGACTAATTCCACATTTTGAATCAATACAATTACTAAAATAAAACCCTGAGAAAACTTTTATACAATGGAGATCATTCTAGTAAAATGGTCCTTACCATTGGGATAAAGAACAGAGTCAATGAAGAGTTAGTGAGGTCATGATGGATAGCCAGATGGCTCAGACCATGTCCTCTAGCGGACTCAGTAGCTGGATTCCTTCATTAGGTAAGATAATGATCAAATTAGAGCTAGAGAAAAGACATCAATGGTGTTGAATCAATTCCTCCAGGATGTGGAAGAACAGCCATTGATTTTTAGGGAAAAAGTCATCAGTTACTAAATTCATACACACTCTTGATAGGTCTCTGGCTTGGATTGACTAAATCAGAGGCGTTTTCAAGTCCTTTAAGTTTTTTCAGGGAGTGATGAGTGGAGGCTGTGGGTGAAAGGCAATTCACACACAGGTAACAGCAGCACTGAAGACAAAGCCGTAGAAATGTTAAAGTATATTTGGAGAAGAGGGAGTGCTCCAGTGTGGCTGCTGTTTTGTTATAATCAAGGTTCTTGGGTTTTCTATTTCTCTATAGTTTGAAATAAAGTGTACAACTTAAAAAAAAGTGACCAGAACACCTGTAAATGTAAATTAATTGTTTATCAATGTGCACTTTAACTAAAAGTGTTAACTAAACCACTTTTATCAGGCTATATGATTGTATAGTTTGGGGAGAGTTTTTGGTGTATTTATAACCTACAGTGAATGATGCAGCTGGAGGCACAATGTTGGGGATCAGGAATAACAAACTGAGGCACATGCTCCTCATTTTCTTAGCAAAAAGACTTTGTTTTTGCTATATCTGTAATAAAATTTAAAAAATGGGAGCAAAGTCATTATTATAGCAATAATCCTTGTCAATGCAAGCTTTCTCTGACTCTTCCAACAAGAAAGGATCTCTCTTTCTCTGAAGGCCTTATACATTTCAACCATTTTCCTCTCATGAAAATAGCAGACGATCAAGCTCCCTGAGGTTCTAGCCAAGTAATTTAAGGAAAATAACTGTGGAAAGTAATGGTGATGGTCTAAATTAAAGAACTTGTACTGAGATTAAAAATGGGATTTTTGAGATATGAATGAGAGATATTCAGTTGAGTAATATGCAAAGATTGAGGGTGGATGCAATTTTAGTTGTATTCTTAAGTGACTTAAGAAAACACAAATGTATTATCTTACAGTTTAGAGGTCAGTTGTCCAAAATGGTTCTCACTGGGCTACTATCAAGGTATTTGGTGGCAAGGCTGTATTTCTCTGAGACTTCTCAGGAAGAATAGCTTCTCTTGTCTTTTCTAGTTTCTAGAGACTGCCTGCTGTCTTTGGTTTGTGATCTCTTTCTCCACACTCAAAGCCAGCAGTATAGCACCTTCCAGTCTCTCTCACACTGGTTATACTGGACTCAGCTGAGTGAGTGACCCTCCTATCTAAATAGTCACGTAGGGTAACCCTCCCATCTAAATAGTAAGCATAACTGCCAAGTCCTGCTTTCTCTATGTAAGGTAACAAAATTGCAGGTCCCTGGGATTAGGATGAGGACATCTTTTTGGGGCAATAGTATTTCCTGCCACAGTGATGTGAAATCAAACACACAACAAAATAAGTAAATAAAGGAAGGCTAAGATTTGGACATAGTGCTCATTTCTCATTGTATTCTTTTCTCCTGCCTGCTTTAGTCAAAGGCTTTATTTATTTGGAAGTTCATCATTTATTTTTGTTTGTTCAGTGCTAAACACAAAAAAGTAATGCAAAAAAGACTTAGTCTCTTTCAGTGGCTAGAGAAAAACATTATGCTAACCTAAGATGAAGTTTGACAAGTGACGCATTATTCAGAAAACCACTGGGCATTGAAATTGCATATTATGCAAATATATTCTATTCCTGACCATTGTTGAAGAAGTTTTTATAGGTAATTATAGAAGCTGCAGCAGTGGCCTTTCTACTAGAGTTTAATGTTTCCAGTGGATGCTCATGAATAGTGATATTACACCTAAGAATAAAATCATTCACTTCCACTTGAAACACTCATTAGCAAACTTTTTAAAATGGTTGCATTGTCTGAAGCCTGATTAGTCCTGTTGGACTTTGATTAATGTTGCTCATTACTTAGATTAAGCTTTAACTTTGTCAAGATGACTCCATTGCTTAATAATGTGAAACATTTTACATTGAAAAAAAAGTCATGTAGACAAATAATAGTATTTTAATCAATTGACTTAGGTGTGCCATTGAAACCCTCATGAAAGATCTAGGCACCTTGGAAAATGTCATCTCTTTGATAGCTTATAATTAGCACTAGAGAATGAATTGGTTTCACATGAGTTGAGAGGATGCCTTTGCAGTTTACTTTCTGAATGAGATGCACGACTGATAAGAATTGCAGGATGTGTATCTTGCTGCTTAAAAACTTTATATTTAGCATTATTAACAGTGTAGCAGCAAGTTTAAATCTTAGTTTTCCTGGTAATCTTAATACCAGGAATCTAACTAGAAATATTGTCTACTTGTTTGCCAGAGGAGGTAAATCAGGTAGAACCATAGCATGCTGTATGCTGTTAATTGGACTATTAATATGATGGATGAAGACTATCATTTAAAATTTTATCGTGTAGAACAACATGGTATACATACTTCCCACTGTGGGTGTAAGCAAATGAATGAAGACAACTAAAATCTCATAAAGTCTCATACACAAGGCTGTAATTGATGAAAAATCTAATTAAGTCTTTTTGGAGAGGAGGGATCAAAACTACATAAATTATGTACTAATTTATTCATGAAAACAAGGAGAAGTCTATGTAGCAACTCAGGACATAGAAATGGGGATAGAAAACATATATGTCTAAAAAGCAGACAACATAATAAATAATAAAAGTTTCAAGTTTTTGAGTTTTTCTTGATTTTTTTGCATTTGATTTACTATGTAAACAACTTTGATCCAAAAATAAAAATTGTGAATCATAAGATTGCAGACTATTTTGTTATCGTATATTGTCTGAGTTAATTTTCAACATTTTTGTAAATTACTTGCAAAAATTTCAAATATCAATCTGTGCAGAGTCTTTAAACAAGAATAGACTTCTTTAGTTTGAACGTTAAAAACAAATCTCTGCTTCTCTTTTCTTTTTCTGCCTGAAAATATGAATCACACAATAATCTCTTATAGTCATAGGCATTGATATCTAATACTCACTTAGAAATCAGAAATTTCTTTTTTAACATTTATCTTACTGTATTTTTTAAATTAGCAAACTTGTATATATTTACTTTGTAAAAAATGATGCTTTAAAACATGTATAAACTGAAATTTCTAAATTGAGCAAATTAATATATGCATTCTCTCACAGTTATTATTTTTGTGATTACACTTAAAATCTACTGCCTTAGCATTTTTAATGAATGTAATAACTTTTTTAATGAATGTAATATATTGTCATCTATAGTTACCATGTTGTACGTTAGCACATTTGGAATTATTCCTCCTATTAAACTAAAATTTTGTAAGCTTTAACCAACATCTCCCTTTCCCCTCAATGTCCCAACCCCTGGTAACCACTATTCTACTCTCTACTTCTATGCATTCAATATTTTTAGATTCCATATATAGGTGAGATTATGCAATATTTGTCTTTCTGTGCCTGGTTTATTTCACTTAGCATAATGTCTTCCAAGTTCATTCATGCTGTCACAAATGACAGTATTTTCTTCTTTATGGCTGAATAGTATTCCATCGTGTATACATACCACATATTTTTTTTTTGGTCCAATTATTCATCAATGGACACTCAAGTTGATTCCAAATGTTGGCTTGTTGTGGAAAGTCAGGGACCCTGAATCGAGGGACTGGCTGGAGCCACAGCAGAGGAATATAAATTGTGAAGATTTCATTTTAATATGGACATATATCAGTTCCCAAAATTAATACTTTTATAATTTCTTACACCTGTCTTTATTACAATCTCTGAATATAAATTGTGAAGATTTCATTTTAATATGGACATTTATCAGTTCCCAAAATTAATACTTTTATAATTTCTTATGTGTGTCTTATTTTAATCTCTTAATCCTGTTTTCTTCTTAAGCTGAGGATGTATGTCACCTCAGGACCACTGTGATAATTGTACCTAACTGTTCAAATTGATTGTAAAACATGTGACTTTGAACAGTATGAAATCAGTGCACCTTGAAAAAGAGCAGAATAGCAGTAATTTTAGGCAACAAGGGAAGACAACCATAAGGTCTGACTGCCTGTGGGGTCGGGCAGAATAGAGCCATAGTTTTCTTCTTGCAGAGAGCCTATAAATGGACGTGCAAGTAGGGAAGATATTGCTACATTCTTTTCCCAGCAAGGAATATTAATAATTAATACCCTGGGGAAGGAATGCTTTCCTGGGGGGAGGTCTATAAATGACCGCTCTGGGAGTGTCTGTTTTATGCAGCTGGGATAAGGACTGAAATATGCACTGGTCTCCTGCAGTACCCTCAGGCTTATTAGGGTGAGGAAGAAACACCACCTTGGCAAATTTGAGGTCAGACCCATTCTCTGCTCTTGAAACCTGTTTCGGTTGTTTAAGATGTTTATCAAGACAATACTTGCACAGCTGAACATAGACCCTTATCAGGAGTTTTTGATTTTGCCCTTTGCCTTGTGATCTTTGCTTTGCCCTTTGCCTTGTGATCTTTATTGGCCTCAGAAGCATGTGATCTTTATTTCCTTTTTGCCCTTTGAAGCATGTGATCTTTGTGACCTATTCCCTGTTCTTGCACCCCCTCACTTTTTTGAAATCCTCAATAAAACCCTGCTGGTTTTGTGGCTCAGGTGGGCATCACAGTCCTACCGATATGTGATGTCACCCCCAGAGGCCCAGCTGTACAATTCCTCTCTTTGTACTCTTTCTCTTTAATTCTTAGCCAGCCAAAACTTATGGAAAATAGAAAGAACCTATGTTGAAATATTGGGGGCTGTTTCCCCTGATATTGGTTATTGTACATAATGCTGCAATAAACATGGGAATGCAGCTATCTATTCAACATACTTATTTCACTTCCTTTGGTTGTATACTTAGTAGTGTGATTGTTGGATAATATGGTAATTCTGTTTCTAATTTATTGAGGAAGCTCCATACTGTTTTCTTTAATAGCTATACTAACTTACATTCTCACCAACAGAGCACAAGGGTTCCATTTTCTCTATATCCCCATCAACACTTGTTATCTTTTGTTGTTTTGATAATAACCATTTAAGAGACATAGGATGATATATCATTGTAACTTTAATTTTAATTTTTCTAATGATTAGTGATAAACATTATTTCATACAGTTCTTGGTCATTTGTATGTCTTGTTTTGAGTAAGGTCTATTCAGTTCCTTTGCCCATTTAAAATATTTTTCTCCTTGTAGTTGAATTGAGTTCCTTATATATTTTGGATAGTAGCCCCTTATCAGATGCATAGTTTGCAAATATTATCTCCCATTCCATAAGTTGTCTTCACTATGTTCATTGTTTCCTTGGCTGTGGAGAACCTTTCAATTTGATGCAATTCCATTTTTTTAGATTTGCTTTTGCCCAGACCAATGTTGTGGGGTTTTTCCTCTACATTTTCTTCTAGTAGTTTTACAGTTTTGGGTCTTACATTTAAGTTTTTAATTGGTTTTGAGCTGTTTTAGTGTGTGGTATCAGACAAAGGTCTGATTTCATTATTCTGTATTTGGAGATTGAGTTTTCCCTGCACCAGTTATTGAAGAAACTGTCTTTTCTTCCTTGTCTGTTCTTGGCACCTTTGTGAAAAATCACTTGAAAGCTGATTTTTACTTTTATTTGATCTATCTATCTATTTATCTATCTATCTATCTATCTATCTATCTATCTATCTATCTATCTATCTATCACCTATCTCTCTCTATGCATTTCTGGGCTCTCCATAAATATCTGTTTTTAGACAAGTGCCATGCTGTTTTGATCACTACAACATTGCAGTAAATTTTGAAGGTTGTTAGTGTGATGCATCCAGCTTTGTTTTCTTGCTCAGGATTGCTTTGGCAATTTGGGGTCTTAGGCAGTCCATAAAAACTTTAGAAACTGTTTTCTATTTCTGAGAGCATGTTATTGGAATTTTGATGAGAAATACATTAAATCTGTAGGTCAGTTTGGGTACTATGGACATTTTAACAATAGTAATTCTTCCAGTCAATGCACATGGAATTTTTCATTTATTTGCATCTTCTTCAATTTCTTTAATTAATGTTTTATGGTTTTCAGTGTATAGAATATTCATTTCCTTGGCTCATTTTGTTCTCAGTATTTTGACAGCTATTGTAAATGGTATCATTTTCTTGATTTCTTATTCAGATAGTGTGGTGTTAGTGTGTAGAAATGCTACTAATTTTTGTATGCTGATTTTGTATTCTGCAACTTTACTAAATTTGTTTATTAGTTCTAATAGTTTTGGGGTGGATTGTTTAGCATTTAAAATATATATAAGATCATGTCATCTGCAAAAAAGGACAATTTCACTTCTTCCTTTCCAATTGGGATGCCTTTCATTTCTTCTTCTTGCCTAATTGCACTGGCTAGGATGTCCAGTACTATGCTGAATAGAACTGGCAAGAGTGGGCATCTTTATTTTGTTCTTGATCTTAGATAAAAAACTGTCAGCTTTTACCCATTGAGTATGATGTTACCTATGAATTTGTCATGTATGAACTTTACTGTGTAGAGGTACATTCCTTCTATATATAATCTGTTGAGACTTTATTATGAAAGGATGTTGAATCTTGTCAAATGCTTTCTCCACATCCATTGAGATGATTATGTCTTTTGTCTTTCATTCTGTTAACGTGGTGTATTACATTTGTAAGTCTGCATATGTTGAACCATACTTGAATCTCTAGGATAAATCCCACTTGAGCATGATGAGCAATTTTTTCAATGTGTGTTGACTTTTGTTTGCTAGTGTTTTGTTGAGGATTTCTGCGTCTATGTTCAGCAGGGATATTGGCCAGTATTTTTATTTATTTATTTGTTTCTTTCTATTTCTCTTAGGGTAATGTCCTTGTCTGGCTTTGATTGAAAGCATGTTCACCTCTTTAATTTTTTGGGGATAGTCTGAGAAATACTGGTGTTTTTAAATGTTTGGTAGAATTTATCAGTGAAGTCATCCAGTCATCCCATCTTTGATGGGAGACATTTTAGTAATGATTTGATCTCCTTACTCTTTAATGGTCTCTTCGGATTTTCTATTTCTTCATGATTCATCCTTGGTAAGTTGATATGTCTAGAAATTTATCTATTTCATCCATCTAAGTTATCCAGCTTATTGTCAAATAATTGGTCATAATAACTTCATATGACCCTTTGTTTGTTTTTCTGTTGTGTCAGTTGTAGTGTCTTATTTTCCATTTCTGATTTTGTTCATTTGAGGCTTTTTTTCTTTTATTCTTAGTTTAGCTAAAGATTTGTCAGTTTTGTTTCTCTTTTCAAAAACCAAGTCTTCATTTTATTGAAATTTTCTATTGATTTTCTAGACTTTATTTATTTCTGCTCTGATTTTATTATTTACTTCCTTTAACTCTGGGCTTAGTTTTTCTTTTTCTAGAAAGGTGCAACATTAAGTTGCTGATGTGAGACTTTTCTTTTTTAATGCAGATGTTTGTTGCTATAAATTTCCCTCTTATAATAACTGCTTTTGCTATCTCATATGTTTTGGTATGTGGTATTTCTATTTTCATTTGTCTAACCATTTTTCATTTGTATATTCTCTCTTTTAATTTCTTCATTGACACATTGATTGTTTAGGATTACATTGTTTAATACCTATGCTTTGTAAATTTTACAATCTTTCTTTTTTTATTGATTTCTGGTTTCATAACATTGTGGTCGGAAAAGCTAATTGATATGATTTCAAACGTTTTAAACTTGCTAAGACTTGTATTTTGGCCTAACATATGATCTATCCTGGAGAATGTTCCCTGTGTGCTTGAGAAGAAGAATCTGCATACTGCTACTTTTGGATGGAGTGTTCTGTGTATGTTTGTTAGGTCCATTTGGTCTAAAGTGTAATTTATGCCAATATGTCTTTTTTAGTGTTCTGTTTATGGATCTTGCCACTGATGAAAGTGGGTTTGTTGAATTCCTCTATCATTAGTGTATTACAGTTTATCTCTCTCTTAATACCAATCAATATTTGCTTTATATGTTTAGGTGCTCTGACATTGGGTGCATATTTATTTATAGTCATTATATCCTTTTGCTGAATTAACCCTTTTATCATCATATAACAACTTTGTATTATTTTACAGTTTTTGACTTAAGAAATCCATTTTATCTGATGTAAGTATAGCAAATTCTGTTCTCTTTTGCATTTTGTTTTCATGGAATATCTTTTTTCATCCCTTAACTTTCAGTCTATGTGTGTTCTTACAGGTGAAGGGAGTCTCTCATAAGCAGCACATAGTTGCATATTTTTAAAAATTCATTTAGCCATTTTATGTCTTTTGATTGGAGAATTTAATCCACTTACATTGAAGGTTAATATTGATAAGTAAGGATTTACTACTGTCATTTTGCTAGTTGTTTTCTGCTTGTTTTGTAGATCTATTATTCCTTTTTTCCTCTCTTCCTTGTGATTAGATAATTTTCATTATTGGTATGCTTTAATTTCTTACTTCTTATTTTTTGTGTATATACTATATTTTTTTGCTTTGGGATTACCATGACACTTATAAAATCATCTTATAGTTAAAATAAGTTACTTTAAACTTATAAAAACCTAACTTTGATTACAAAAACAAAAACCAAGCAAACAAAAAATTCTACATTTTGACTCCATTTCCACATCCTGAATTCCTAATATCACAATTTACAACTTTGCATATTGCATATCTCTTAACAAATTATTATAGCTATTAGTATTTTTAATGGTTTTTTTTGTTTAACCTTCATGCCAAAGATACAAGTCATTTACTCACCTCATTACTGTATTAGAGTGTGCTGAATTTTGCTGCATTCTTACTTTTATATTTTAATGATTTTGTGTTTTATACTTTTGTGTTTTTGCATTACAATTAGCATCTTTTTCTTTCAGCTGGAAGACCTCCCTTTAGTATTTCTTGTAAGAAAGATCTGGTGGTGATTAGCTCCCTTAGCTTTCTTTTGTTTGTTTGGAAAAATCTTTCCTTCATTTCTCAAGGACAACTTTTCCAGATACAATATTCTTGGTTGGCATTTTTTTCCCTTAGCACTTTGTACCCTCTCTCTTGACCTTTAAGATTTCTGCTGATAAATCTGCTACTAGCTTTAATATAATTCCCTTACATGTTATCTGTTTCTTTTCTCTTGCTGCTTTTAGGATCCTCTCTTTGACTTTGAGTTTTGACAGTTTGGTTATAGTATATCTTAGGGGTAAGTATCTTGCTTGGATTGAATCTTACTGGGGAGTTGTATCTGGATACTTATATCTTTTCCCAGGTTTGGAAAGGTTTGTGCTATTATTTCTTTAAGTAAGTACCACTTCTTTGACTATCTCATCTCTTTCCTAAACTTTGACTTGAATATTTGCTCTTTTTATACTGTGCTTTAAATTCTGTATGCTTTCTTTATTCTTTTTCATTCTTGTTTTCTTTTTCCTCCTCTGATTGTATATTTTCAAATAATCTTGAGTTAATAGATTATTTCTTCTCCTTAATAAATTCCGCTATTAGCTCACTATTGCAGTTTTTATTTCATTTATTATACTTTCAGCTTTGTTTTATTAATAATTTTAATAGCTCTGTAAAATTTTTCCTTCAATCATTTATTGTTTTCCTTATTTCATTGGATTGCTTTTATGTATTTTGTTGAAATTTCCTGATCTTCCCTAGAGCAGCTATTTTGAATTCTCTGTCAGGAAGTTAATTTATTTAAGTTAATCACTGGTGCTTCAATTTGTCTCTTTGGCGATGTCATGTTTCCCTGATTATTCTTAATCCTTGTGTGTTGGTGTCTATGCATTTAAAGAAGTAGGTACATATTTCAATATGCAGACTAGTTTTATCTGGGAAAGCTCGTCACCAGTTAACCCATCCAGAGATTCAAGGCAGGCCATCTAGTATGGTCCATGAGAGGACTTGCTAGCCAGGTGTCTGGGTCAGCAGGTGGGTAATCCTGGAGCCTAGATGCATTATGTTGGATTTGTTGACTGGGTCTGTTGGGGTGAGCATGGCCCCTGGGTTCACAGGGGCTAGCTTGGCATTGGTGTTGGCCTTGAACCTGTGTCCTCTGAGATGAGCCTCGATCCTGGGTCCAGGGACTGGAGACTGGATCTGCAGGGGTGTTCCTACAGCTTTAACCTGTGAGGACTAGCCTGGTACTAGTGTCCATTAGGGCAGACCTGAACCCTGGGTCTACTGCTGCAGGCCTGGATTATGAGGCAATGAATCCTGGGGCCACCATGACTAGCCTGGATCTTTAGTCTGTAGGTGCTGGTTTGGAACCTGGGGCCATGGGTGTTAGACTGGTGCTGGGACTGGCCTGAAGGCTCAATTTGTGGGAATTGGCCTATGTCCTCAGGCCATGGGGACCAGCCTGGAGCTTGTACCCCTAGGAATGACCCTGAAACATGAGTATTTAGGGGACTGCCCAGCATATATGTCTACTGGGTTGGGTTTGATCTCTGGGTCTACTGGAATGGACCTGGACCCTGGGTCTTCCAAGGAATGAGTCCACAGGGGCCGGCCTAAATCCTGGAGTCCTGGAGACTGGCCTGGACTCTGGGCTCATGGAGGCCAGCTTGAAAACAAAATGTGTGGGTGCTATCCTAGAAGTTAGGTGTGTAAGGACTGACCTATGACCTGGGACTTCAGGGGCTCTACCTGGAAGCTGAAGATGTAGGGATTATTTTGACACCGTGTAGATCAGGAGCCTGGGTCTGCAGGGGCTGAGTGGGTACCCACAGGTCAGGTGTGCTTATCTAGTGCTTGTGTGGGTTTCTGAAGTCTGCGGCTGTGTAGGCCAACTTGACTCTGGGTTGCTCTGGAAGATGTGGAGCTTGGGGCTGTAGGGGCCAACCTGAAGCCTGGGTCCACAGTTACTGGCCTAATTACTATGGCTATAGGAGCTGGCCTGGAGTTAAGGTGGACCTGAAGCCTAGGGCTCACTGAAAATAGCCCGCCACTAGCGTAAGCCCATAGCTTGGTGCTCCTGGGGCAAGCCTGGTACTGAGGGTGGTTGGGAACTTGGAGCCGCTGAGTTTGGAACACAAGTGGGGCAGACACAGACAGGAGATGAAGTCCACCATGAAGATCTGGAGCTGAAAGCTGCAGGGTAGCCCAGCCTGTCTCTGGGGCAGATCTAGAGGCTCATTCTGCAGGCACCAGCCTTGAGTTTGGGGCTGTGGGGCCTGCCCGGTTCTGAGTTTTATGGAGGTGGGCCCAGTGCTCAAGGCAAAGTTCAACGATACTTTCCTATCTTTCTCTCGAGCAGATGGTATCTCTGTGCTGGTATGCCTTTGGTTGGGCAAGATGTGAAGTAGGTAAAGTGAAACTGTCCTTCCCTTTTCAATGCATCTTTCCTTATTTCTGTGCTATTCCCATGTGGTGCTTTGATCTCTCTCCTGTTTCCTTTAGCTCTTATGAAGGTATTTTCATGCATGGATAGTTATTCAAATTAATGTGTCTGTTGAAGGATGACTGCTGGAGAGTCCTATTTCACCATCTTTTGAAATCTCTTTCTTTGTAAAATAGATAGTATATAGTTTGTCTCATAGTAGCCATTAAACAGACATTAGCTCACTCATTCCTAAGACTATAGGGGAAAGCATCAGTGCTTTATATTTTTAAAAAATCAGTACACAATGCACCTCTGTTCAGTCATAACAATTTTGGTTATGAAGAAAATAGAGATGTATACATAAGCAAAAAGGCCAGAAGTAAACCACTGAACTATTAATATTTTAAGTCTGTGGACGTTCAAGCCATCTTAAGTATTTTAGAGCTATGTAAAAGAAGGCTTTTTCACAATTCACTTAGTAAAAAGTTCTAGAGACAGGTAAGGTAATAGAATGAGCTAAAAGTAATCCACAAAAACTTCTTATGGAGAGTTGGGTTTGCTCTGGATGTAGATGGAAAGGAAACTGATTGGGCAGGTAGTAGGGTCTGAAAAAACAGCATGCTGGTGGGAGTGGGCCTGATGGCTCAGATGCTGTGGGGATCCTATGCAGTGCTATAAGTCAAAAAGTCAAGAGAGTCAAGAAGTCCTGTCTTCTTAAGCTCAAGCTTCTGAGGAAGGAATGAAGGAAAAGGGGGCCCTGTGGGTCACTGCACTTAGATCTCCGTAAGCTGAGAAGGGAGCATACGTTGGATGTAGCACGTGCTAGGGGTTACCTTGAACAGAAGATAAGCCAGCCAACAGGGCCTGGCAATACATGTGAAGTATTGGAAGTAGAAAAAAAAAATGGGGTCTGAAAGAACAGCTAAAGGGCTCTTCAAAAATCTGATCTTCTAGAAAGAAAAAGGAATCAACAGTATGAAAGAGATTTCTAAGCAAAAATTAATGAATTTAAAGGTTTACTGAATATTGGTAACGGGGGAATGGTGTGATATAAATGGGAGTGCCAGATTTCAGGGTTTCCATGACAGAGTTTCTCAGGGAGCAGTGGTCTCATTGACTGAGGAGGGTATGTTGGGCACAGATGATTAATTCAAGCAAATGATTAATTTCACAAATTAAGCAGGAATGTGAGTGTGAGTTGATAGTAGGATTTTCAGAAAACTACATGAGTATATGTACTAGAGACATAATCTAGTACAGCCGAAAAAACAACTATTATTATCTTTTCACAATTTTTAATCATATCTTAAATGCATCTCAGAAAGCATATAATCAAACCAGTATAATAAACCTATCGATAAAAATGAAATGTTTCGATAAATAATAACATTGAGCTATCACTTTTTTCATGAACTACTGATATTTTTAGGAAAATGTCCTTTGGGATTGCCCAAAATGTCTGACAAAATTTGAGACTATGTTTAAAGACAAAATTATACAAAAAACTGGCTATTGATTTTGAAACCTCCAGGACTATACATGCACTGTTCTAATGTCATGTTCTGTTGTATAAGAGTAACTTGGAACATTTTGGATTGACAAGATTTATAGTAAATGATTATTGTTTTTCAGGTTACAGAGTAATAAAACGTGTTTTTTATTTAAATGGCACAGTATTTTAAACAATCCCATATCTTATTTTGGCATACTTTTGATGCTCCATAACTTCTTGAGCTACATAACAAATAAAATATATGCCAAGACCAATATTAATTCCATCATAAACTCATGAAACTGGAACCACCAAGAAGGAAGCAAAGTTAATGCAATATGGAATTGAGTGATTTCTTTTAATGTTCTAAAGCACACTAAAAGCTTTCTGTGTACTTGACATCTGAAATATTGATGTTTTAGAAACTGATTTTACACACTCATCAAAAAAGTGTTAATTTGTGGAATTGTCAGAAATTTAGCATAGTATTTCTGGTCTATCATACACCCCGTATGCACAAATTTACTATTAATAAATTTTTTTCTATTATGTGTCAAAACTCTGCTCAGTGATTTGTTTTCATTGTATTTCATTTAATATACACCATCATTTATGTAGGTAAATCCTATTATTGAAAACAGTGACAACCAAGGATCCTGGAGTTTAGAGATTTGAATAATTTGTCTAAGTTATACAGTCAATATAAGGGTGAAAGTTGTGCTTAAAACATAATACTTAAACAACATGATCTAATTTATTGAATACTCATATGATAAACCTCATGAATATTATAAGGTATTTATCATAAGTAAAAGTCTGTATTAAGAATTTTTGATTAGAAAAGAAAATGTGATAGTTACCAAAATTAAGAATTGAGGCTGAATGTGGTGGCTCATGCCTATAATCCAGCACTTAGGGAGGCTGAGACAGGGGGGTCACCTGAGGTCAAGAGTTCAAGACCAGCCTCACCAATATGGTGAAACCTTGTGTCTACTAAAAATACAAAAATTAGCCAGGTGTGGTGACATGCACCTGCAGTCCCAGCTACTCAGGAGGCTGAGGCAGGAGAATCACTTGAACCTGGGAGGCAGAAGTTGCAGTGAGCAGAGATTGTACCACTGCACTCCTGGCAACAGAGCAAGACTGTTTCAGGAAAAAAAAAAAAAAAAAAAAAAAGCCAGGCACGGTGGCTCATGCCTGTAATCCAAACACTTTGGGAGGCTGATGTGGGTGGATCACCTGAGGTTAAGGGTTTGAAACCAGCTTGGCCAACCATGGTGAAACCCTAGCTCTATTAAAAATACAAAAATTAGCTGGGTTTGGTGGTGGGTGCCTATAATCCCAGCTAGTCTGCAGGCTGAGGCTGGAGAATTGCTTGAACCTGGGAGGCAGAGGCTGCGGTGAGCTGAGATCCCACCATTGCCCTGCAGCCTGGGCAACAAGAGCAAGCCTCTGTCTCAAAAAATAAAATAAAATAAATAAAAAATTGCAACCAAAATGAACACAGGTGTCCAAGTTACTGTCATAATGGAGCTTACATTCTTTTTTTTTTTTTTTTTTTAATATATACTTTAAGTTCTGGGATACATGTGCATAATGTGCAGGTTTGTTACATAGACATACACATGCCATGGTGGTTTGCTGCACCTATCAACCTGTCATCTACATTAGGTATTTCTACTAATGCTATCCCTCCTCTTGCCCCTGACCTCCAACAGCCCCCAGTGAATGATGTTCCCCTCCCTGGGCCCATATGTTCTCATTATTCAACTCCCACGTATGAGTGAGAACATGTGGTGTTTAGTTTTCTGTTCTCGTGTTAGTTTGCTGAGAATGATGGTTTCCAGCTTCATCCATGTCCCTGCAAAGGACATGAACTCATTCTTTTTTTTTGGCTGCATAGTATTCCATGGTGTATATGTGCCACATTTCCTTTATCCAGTCTATCATATCATATACATTCTTGTGAGAGGACACAATAAATCCCAAAATAAAATGTTCTACATTAATCAAGAATATGAGTAAAAGAAACATTTAACACAAGAGTATAGAAAGATGATATTTTAATGGGGTAGCTAGAGAAGTCCTTTCAGAGAAGGAGGAATTTTAGGCAAGAGCAAATGCATGGGCTGACAAATATTTTAGGCAAAGGGAATCAAAGAGAAAGGCTCTGAAATGAGAAAAGGCTCTGGGCTTGTGAAAGTGAATATCTAGGAAATTCCTGCCTCTGGAAAGGTAGTCAGAGACATTTAAGTGCTTATAATCTATGATAAAAAAAATGGATTATTTTAGAAGGTGGAGAAAGTTGGCTTCATAGATCTAGGTGAAAAATAACTTGGGGGGTTGCGCAAGATGGCTGAATAGGAACAGCTCCAGCCTCCAGCTCCCAGCATGAGCGGCACAGAAGACGGGTGATTTCTGTATTTTCAACTGAGGTACCAAGTTCATCTCACTGGGGCATGTCAGACAGTTGGTGCTGGTCAATGGGTGCAGCCCAACCAGTGAGAGCTGAAGCAGGGCGAGGCATCACCTCACCTGGGAAGCACAAGGGGGAAGGGAATTCCTTTTCCTAGCCAAGGGAAATTGAGACACACAACACCTGGAAAATCGGGTAACTCCTATGCTAATACTGCACTTTACCAAGGGTCTTAGCAAATGGCACACCAGGAGATTATATCCTACGCCAGGCCCAGCACGTCCTATGCCCATGGAGCCTCCCTCATTGCTAGCACAGCAGTCTGAGATCTAACTGCAAGGCGGCAGTGAGGCTGGGGGAGGGGTGCCTGCCATTGCTGAGGCTTAAGTAGGTAAACAAAGTCGCTGGGAAGCTAGAATTGGGTGGAGCTCACCGCAGCTCAAGGAGTCCTGCCTGCCTCTGTAGACTCCACCTCCGGGGACAGGGCATAGCTAAACAAAAAGCAGCAGAAACCTCGGCAGATGTAAATGTCCCTGTCTGACAGCTTTGAAGAGAGCAGTGGTTCTCCCAGCACGGAAGTTGAGATCTGAGAATGGACAGACTGCCTGCTCAAGTGGGTCCTTGGCTCCTGAGTAGCCTAACTGGGAGACATCCCCCACTAGGTGCAGACTGATACCTCACACCTGACATGGCTGGGTACACCTCTGAGACGAAGCTTTCAGAGCAAGAATCAGACAGCAACACTTTCTGTTCAGCAATAATATATCTTCTGCAGCCTCTGTTGTTGATACCCAGGCAAACAGGGTCTGGAGTGGACCTCAAGCAAACTCCAACAGACCTGCAGCTGAGGGTCCTGACTGTTAGAAGGAAAACTAACAAACAGAAAGGACACCCACACCAAAACCCCATCAGTATACCACCATCATCAAAGACCAGAGGCAGATAAAACCACAAAGATGGGGAAAAAGCAGTGCAGAAAAGCTGGAAATTAAAAAAATCAGAGTGCATCTGCCCCTCCAAAGGAACTCATCACGAGCAATGATGGTGCCATCGCCAGCAGTGGAACAAAGCTGGACAGAGAATGAATTTGACCAGCTGAGAGAAGAAGACTTCAGTCAATCAAACCTCTCAGAGCTAAAGGAGGAACTATGTACCCAGTGCAAAGAAAGTAAAAACCTTGAAAAAAGAATGGAAGAATGGATAACTAGAATAACCAATGCAGACAAGTCCATAAATGACTCATAGAGATAAAAGCCATGACATGAGAACTACATGACAAATGCACAACCTTCAGTAACAGACTCGATCAACTGGAAGAAAGAGCATCAGTGATTGAAGATCAAATGAATGAAATGAAGTCAGAAGAGAAGTTTAGAGAAAAAAAGTAAAAAGAAATGAACAAAGCCTCCAAGAAATATGGGATTCTGTGAAAAGACCAAATCTACATCTGATTAGTGTGCCTGAAAGAGACAGGGAGAATGGAAACAATTTGGAAAACACTCTGCAGGATATTATCCTGGAGAACTTCCCCAACCTAGCAAGGCAGGCCAACATTCAAATTTAGGAAATAGAGAGAATGCCACAAAGATACTCCTAGAGAAGAGCAACTCCAAGACACATAATTGTCAGATTCACCAAAGTTGAAATGAAGGAAAAAATGTTAAGTGCAGCCAGAGAGAAAGGTAGGGTTACCCACAAAGGGAAGCCCATCAGACTGATAGCAGATCTCTCGCAGAAACTCTACAAGCCAGAAGAGAATGGGGGCCAATATTCAACATTCTTAAAGAAAAGAATTTTCAACCGAGAATTTCACATCAAGCCAAACTAAGTTTCATAAGTGAAGGAGAAATAAAATTCTTTACAGACAAGCAAATGCTTAGAGATTTTGTCAGCACCAGGCCTGCCCTACAAGAGATCCTGAAGGAAGCACTAAACATGGAAAGGAACAACCCGTACCAGCCATTGCAAAAACATGCCAAAATGTAAAGACCATCGATGCTAGGAAGAAACTGCATCAACTAGCGAGCAAAATAACCAGCTAATATCATAATGACAGGATCAAGTTCACACATAACAATATTAACCTTAAATGTAAACGGACTAAATGGTCCAATTAAAAGGTGCAGACTACCATATTGGATAAAGAATCAAGACCCATCAGTGTGCTGTATTCAGGAGACCCATATCACATGCAGAGACACACACAGTCTCAAAATAAAGGGATGGAGGAAGATCTACCAAGCAAATGGAAAACAAAAAAAGGCAGGGGTTGTAATCCTAGTCTCTGATAAAACAGACTTTAAACCATCAAAGATCAAAACAGACAAAGAAGGCCATTACATAATGGTAAAGGGATCAATTCAACAACAAAAGCTAACTATCCTAAATATATATGCACGCAATACAGGAGCACCCAGATTCATAAAGCAAGTCCTCAGAGACTTACAAAGAGACTTAAACTCCCATACAATAATAATGGGAGGTTTAACACTCCACTGTCAACATTAGACAGATCAACGAGACACAAAGTTAAGAAGGATATCCAGGAATTGAACTCAACTCTGCACCAAGAGGACCTAATAGACATCTATAGAACTCTCCACCCCAAATCAAGAGAATAAACATTCTTCTCAGCACCACATCGCACTTATTCCAAAATTGACCACATAGTTGGAAGTAAATGTCCTCAGCAAATGTACAAGAACAGAAATTACAACAAACTGTCTCTCAGACCACAGTCCAATCAAACTAGAACTCAGGACTAAGAAACTCAAGCAAAACCACTCAATTACATGGAAAATGAACAACCTGCCCCTGAAGGACTACTGGGTACATAACGAAATGAAGGCAGAAATAAAGATGTTCTTTGAAACCAATGAAAACAAAGATACAACATACCAAAATCTCTGGGACACATTTAAAGCAGTGTGTAGAGGGAAATTTATAGCACTAAATGCCCACAAGAGAAAGCAGGAAAGATCTAAAATTGACACCCTAACATCACAATTAAAAGAACTAGAGAAGCAAGAGCAAACACATTCAAAAGCTAGCAGTAGGCAAGAAATAACTATAAGATCAGAGCAGAACTGAAGGAGATAGAGACACAAAGAATCCTTCAAAAAATCAATGAATCCAGGAGCTGGTTTTGACAGAAAACAAAATTGATAGACTGTTAGCAAGACTAATAAAGAAGAAAAGAGAGAAGAATCAAATAGATGCAATAAAAAATGATAAAGGGGATATCACCACCAACCCCACAGAAATACAAACTACCATCAGAGAATACTATAAACACCTCTACGCAAACAAACTAGAAAACCTAGAACAAATGGATAAATTCCTGAACACATACACTCTCCCAAGACTAAACCAAGAAGAAGTTTAATACATGAATAGACCAAGAGCAGGCTCTGAAATTGAGGCAATAATTAATAGCCTACTGAGCAAAAAAAGTCCGGGACCAGACACATTCACAGCTGAATTCTACCAGAGGTACAAGGAGGAGCTGGTACCATTCCTTTGAAACTATTCCAATCAATAGAAAAAGAGGGAATCCTCCCTAACTCATTTTATGAGGCCAACGTCATCCTGATACCAAAACCTGGCAGAGACACAACAAAAAAAGAGAATTTTAGACCAATATCCCTGATGAACATCGATGCAAAAATCCTCAATAAAATAATGGCAAACCGAATCCAGCAGCAGCACATCCAAAAGCTTATCCACCATGATCAAGTGGGCTTCATCCCTGGGATGCAAGGCTGGTTCAACATATGCAAATCAATAAACATAATCCAGCATATAAACAGAACCAGAGACAAAAATCACATGATTATCTGAATAGATGCAGAAAAGGCCTTTGATAAAATTCAACAGCCCTTCATGCTAAAAACTCTCAATAAATTCGGTATTGATGGAACATATCTCAAAATAATAAGAGCTATTTATGAAAAACCCACAGCCAATATCATACTGAATGGGCAAAAACTGGAAGCATTCCCTTTGAAAACTGGCACAAGACAGGGATGCTCTCTCTCACCACTTCTATTCAACATAGTATTGGAAGTTCTGGCTAGGGCAATCAGGCAAGAGAAAGAAATAAAGGGTATTCAATTAGGAAAAGAAGAAGTCAAATTGTCCCTGTTTGCAGATGACATGATTGTATATTTAGAAAACCCCATTGTCTCAGCCCAAAATCTCCTTAAATTGATAAGCAACTTCAGCAAAGTCTCGGGATATAAAATCAATGTGCAAAAATCACAGGCATTCTTATACACCAATAACAGACAGAGAGCCAAATCATGAATGAACTCCCATTCACCATAGCTTCAAAGAGAATAAAATACCTAGGAATACAACTTAAAAGGGATGTAAAGGACCTCTTCAAGGAGAAATACAAACCACTGCTCAATGAAATAAAAGAGGACACAAATAAATGGAAGAACATTCCATGCTCATGAATAGGAAGAATCAATATCGTGAAAATGGCCATACTGCCCAAGGTAATTTATAGATTCAATGCCATCCCCATTAAGCTACCAATGACTTTCTTTACAGAATTGGAAAAAAATGCTTTAAAGTTCATATGGAACCCAAAAAGACTCCGCATTGCCAAGACGATCCTAAGCCAAAAGAACAAAGCTGGAGGCATCACCCTACCTGACTTCAAACTATACTGCAAGGCTACAGTAACCAAAAACAGCATGGTAGTCGTCCCAAAACAGAGATATAGACCAATGGAACAGAACAGAGCCCTCAGAAATAATACCACATATCTACAGCCATCTGATCTTTGAGAAATCTGACAAAAAGAAGAAATGGGGAAAGGATTCCCTATTTAATAAATGGTGCTGGGAAAATTGACTAGCCATAAGTAGAAAGCTAAAACTGGATCCTTTCCTTACTCCTTATATGAAAATTAATTCAAGAAGGATTAGAGACTTAAATGATAGGATTAAAACCATAAAAACCTTAGAAGAAAACCTAGGTAATACCGTTCAGGACATAGACATGGGCAAGGACTTCATGTCTAAAACACCAAAAGCAATGGCAACGAAAGCCAAAATTGACAAATGGTATCTAATTAAACTAAAGAGCTTCTGCACAGAAAAAGAAACCACCATCAGAGTGAACAGGCAACCTACAGAATGGGAGAACATTTTTGCAATCTACTTATCTGACGAACGGCTAATATCCAGAACCTACAAAGAACTCAAACAAATTTACAAGAAAAAAACAAACAATCCCATCAAAAAGTGGGCAAAGGATATGAACAGACACTTCTCAAAAGAAGACATTTATATAGCCAACCAACACATGACAAAATGCTCATCAACACTCACCATCAGAGAGATGCAAATCAAAACCACAATGAGATATCATCTCACACTAGTTAGAATGGCAATCTTTAAAAAGTCAGGAAACAACAGGTGCTGGAGAGGATGTGGAGAAATAGGAACACTTTTACACTGTTGGTGGGACTGTAAACTAGTTCAACCATTGTGGAAAACAGTGTGGCAATTCCTCAAGGATCTAGAACTAGAAATACCATTTGATCCAGTCATCCCATTACTGGGTATATACCCAAAGGATTATAAATTATGCTGCTATAAAGACACATGCACATGCGTGTTTATTGCAGCACTATTCACAATAGCAAAGACTTGGAATCAACCCAAATGTCCATCAGTGACAGACTGGATTAAGAAAATGTGGCACACATACACCATGGAATACTCTGCAGTCATAAAAAAGGATGAGTTTGTGTCCTTTGTAGGGACATGGATGCAGCTGGAAACCATCATTCTCAGCAAACTATAGCAAGAACAGAAAACCAAACACTGCATGTTCTCACTCATAGGTGGGAATTGAGCAATGAGATCACTTGGACACAGGAAGGGGAACATCACACACCAGGGCCTATTGTGGGGAGGGGGGAGTGGGGAGCAGGGAGGTATAGCATTAGGAGATATACCTAATGTAAATGACGAGTTAATGGATGCAGCACACCAACATGGAACATGTATACATATGTAACAAACCTGCATGTTGTGTACACGTACCCTAGAACTTAAAGTATAATAATAATAAAAAAAGATAAAGAACTTAAAGATTAACTGTTCTAAGTATCCCATTTAACAGCTGAAGAAAGTGAGACCCAGGAAACCTAAGTGACTTAACCATAACCCTGCAACTAGTAAGCTGTTGTTACAGATATAAACCTTGGTTCACTTATGTGAAAACAGAACCATGACTCTACTCAAGGAAGCATTTTTCATTTTGCTATTTTAAACACTATATCCAGTCATGACATATAACACATGGAATATGTTATATTCCAGGCATATAACACCATATGTTACTCTTTAAAAGGAAGGTTTTTACAGGCTGGTGTACAGCTATAGAATGGCAGATGCACTTAGAATATGGAGAAGAGCATGTGGCCCCTGAACCCAGAGGTCTACTCCCTGGAGATCACACTGCATTAAACAGCTAGAGTTGTTCTTTCGTTTGGACAAAAGAACTGATGTTGCTTCACTGAACCTCTTAGGGATACCGAGTTAAATGAGACTATCATGTAATATGCCTCATCACTTTCACCTTCTAGTAATTTAAAAAAAACACCAAATTGAATATGAATTTACTATATATTCTACAGTGACCACTCATGTAATTTTTGCATAATTGAACACATTGTGTTTAACTGTGAATCTCAACTAACTTTGCAGAGAAATGAGTTAAAATTATTTCATGCAGCTACCGTCTCCTGACCTTCACAGGAACTTAGATCTTCCTTATTCTCCCCACAAATGTAGCCTCGGGCTTACAATGGCAAGGAAGTAATTATCACCTGGCTTTTAATTCTGCTTCTCAGCAGGACAGACTTTCAACGTATCAAATTGATAAATTTGTGGTCAATGTGTCATGCCCTCTTGGAATCTTTTATCTTCAGAATAAATCGTTCTGAGAGGTTTGTGGAAGGGGAAGGAGTTTTCAGGATTCCTACCTCTCCATGTAGACTCAGGGCATAGATCCCTGTTGTACACCAGATCGCTATGGTAGAAACCATCTTCAGTCTCAAACAGCCTCCCTGCAATTCAACTACAGAGGATAATGCTGACTGTGTGGCTGTGCAAAATACCAAAGATGGAAGCTAACAGGACAAATGTTGTAAATCCATTTGTGTGTTTGTAATCATACCTTCTTTTTTGTTTGTTTTTTGTTTTGTTTTGTTTTTGAGACAAAGTCTTGCTCTGTCACCCAGGCTGGAATGCAGGGGCATAATCTCGGCTCACTGAAACCTCTGCCTCCAGGGTTCAAGCAATTCTCCTGCTTCAGCCTCCTGAGTAGCTGGGACTACAGGTGCCGGCCACCACACCCAGCTAATTTTGTATTTTTCGTAGAGATGGGTTTCACTATGTTGGCCAGGCTGGGCTTGAACTCCTGACCTCAGGTGATCCACCCACCTCGGCCTCCCAAAGTGCTGGGATTACCGGCCTGAGACACCATGCCCGGCCCGTTATTTCTAAAAACACTGTGTATAAACTATGCACCAGGGTCTATGTTAGATAAACAAAAGAATGGGCAAGATCTTTGCATTTATAGACTTTGCAATTTAGGAAGGATATATATTTTAAAAAGTAACTAAGTAAGAAATTGATTGTAGATAGTGATTAGTGCAAGAAAGAAAACAAGCAGGGCACTACAACAGAGAGCCAGGAAGTGTCCTGCTGAGTTAGAGTGGTCAAGGCAAGCCTACGGAAAAGGATGCTTCACCTGAGAACTGAAGGATTGTGGAAACAGCTGTCAATTGTACATCTAAGGGAGGCCAGGTGGCCCTGGCAGCAGGTGATGGGGCATTGGATATGGGAAGAATTTAAGATATATCTTAGAAGCATCAGTCAAATTGGTGATAAATTTAAAAACTAATAGGGGTAAGGAATTGCCAAGAAAAACTTTTAGGGGGGTGTGTGTGTGTGTGTAGGCTACTAAGTCTTACTGTGCGACATTTACTGATGGATAGAAAACTAGAGGAAATGATGGCTAGCAGGGGAAGGTCGGGAGTTTTTTTTTTTTTTTTTTTTTTTTTTTTTTTTTGAGACGGTGTCTCGCTCTGTCGCCCAGGCTGGAGTGTAGTGCCAGATCTCAGCTCACTGCAAGCTCCGCCTCCCGGGTTTACGCCATTCTCCTGCCTCAGCCTCCCGAGTAGCTGGGATTACAGGCACCCGCCACCTCGCCCGGCTAGGTTTTTTTTTTGTATTTTTTAGTAGAGACGGGGTTTCACTGTGTTAGCCAGGATGGTCTCGATCTCCTGACCTCGTGATCCGCCCGTCTCGGCCTCCCCAAGTGCTGGGATTACAGGCTTGAGCCACTGCGCCCGGCCCGGTCGGGAGTTTTCAATATTCAGTTTGAGAAACCTGTGACAGTATCTGAGATTTTTTAGGTACTTGGATTTGAAGTACAAAGGATAAGTCCAGATGCAAATACAATTTTGATAGTCATTAGCATTAGGTGACTTTTAAAACCATGCAATTGGATGATAGTATTTTAGGGAAAATATAGAGTGAAAAGAACAGAGCACTGTGGAATGAGCTTCAGAGGAATCCAGTTTCCTGAGATGAGGTTGAGCTGGCACCAAAGAGCGAGAGGCCCAAGACCTGCTCTGTAGGAATCAGGGTTTCAAATGTTGAAAGGAGTTGAGTAAGGAAAGGAATAAAGAGTGCCTATTGAATTGATAAACCTCAAGGTCGTCGACGACCTTAGCGAGAGCCGTTTAGGTGTAGAAGAGTCCAGAAGCCTGATTCTAGGAGATGGGACATGAGGAAACGATGCTGCTCAAGCAGCATGGCTGTCTAAGGAAGCACACTGAAAGCTCTAGGGGAAGGTGGAGATGAGGGAAGGCACACTGCTTTTTCTTCTTTCCTTTCCTTCTCTCTCTCTCTCTCTTTTTTTAAAGTGGAATACTTCGGAACTTATGACTAGGATTTCACAGACAGAGTGAGGTGACCAGGAAAAAACACAACTAATCAGTGCAGCAAGATCCCTTAATAGGGCTCTATTTGATCATCCAGTATCATGTCAACCATAGGGTTTCACATGTTTGTTATAGATTTTAGCCTACACGTTGATAAAATTATAATCAGAACATATAACACAGTAATCATGGAGCATAAAATTAACTAAAACATAAATTATATTGCAAGTAAAGAAAACAAATGAATTCAACACGAGCATAACACAGTATGACAGAAGATATAACAGTTTTAAAAATTATCATCAACATGTTAAACATGTTAACATCAACATGTTAAACTTGTCTGTTAAAAAACTTACCTATTTCTTGGATTTATTAAGAAAAAAAGAATCAATGCATGATAATCACATTACAAAAGTACAAAAAACCCCACAAAAGTTATTAAAAATAAATGATGTCGGCTAAAATATACACTAAAAGAAGAAAAAGACACCAATCAATACCAGATAGAATGAATTAAATAAAAGGAACATCATGTGAGATACAGAGAATCATTCAACACTTAAAAAAACAGTTTGGAAAAAAGTCATTAACAGTTTTTAAAAGCTTTAAATGTTAGCATTGTAATATAAAGACAAAATGTTTCAAAGATACAAAAAGACTAACAAAATCCCAATGACAACCTAATTTTCTATAATCTATTAAGAAACCTAAGAAATTAAATAGGTTCTCTGAAAAAATACATTCTTTTAAAACTGGACTAAACAATCATGTCTTAGTGTTTTACTTCTCCATTGAATGTTCAAAAGCTGGTTTCAAAAATAAAATGAAAGCTTATAGAGTATTGAACCACAGTGAATTCCAAAACACATGACAGGAGAATGGCATGAACCCGGGGGGCGCCACTGCACTCCAGCTTGGGTGACAGAGCAAGACTCCGTCTCAAAAAAAAAAAAAAAAAAAAGAAAATATGACTCTATGGCACAGAACAGGAATATGTATTCTAATCGTTTAATCCTATTACATTTAAAACATTTTAAATCTCAGGTGTGGTAACTCATGCCTGTAATTCCAGCGCTTTGTGAGGTTGAGGCAAAAGGGTCACTTGAGGTCAGGAGTTCGAGACCAGCCTGGGCAACATAATGAGATTCTGTCTCTTTAAAAAAATTTAAAAAATTAACATTATTTTTATAAAGGAGGTTTTAAAAATATTTTAAAGTAAACTTGATATTACATAGAACAATGTAATAATTGTATCCATTCTAATAGTTTCCAAATTCATGAGGAAGAATAATTTTATGGATATATTTAATGACATTAACTCAAGAAAAATGATAAAGGGCATTTCTTGTATTTTTGCTATACACCAGGCACTGTGGTAAGCACTTTCTATAAATGATTAACCCCTTTAGTCTCACAACTATCCTGTGAGGTTGATGTTGTCTGTAACAACTAATTTTACAGTTGAGAAAGTAAGCACAGAGTGGTTGGCTCATTTGCACACAGCTGAAGAGCATTCCATGGCAGAGACAGGAGGTGAAATCAAGCACTGTGGGTGTGGAATCTATGACCTTTGCAACTAGGCTGCATTGCCTCAGGGAGGAGAATGTCCGGATTAATAAATAAACACTTTCCTGAAGAGCCCTCCAAACACAAGGATGGACTTTTTGTGTTAAAGTCAGATGCATGCATTGTGTTTTGTTTTGAGTGAGTTCTACAAAGTGCTTCTTGCATCAGTCTAAAATCATGTATATTTTTGTGATTTATTTTTGAACTTCTACACTATCATGGATTCTCAAGTGTTACCATCTAACACTAAGATCATCTAAACAAGGGCCTTGCAGCAGCTTTCCGGAGTGGCCAGCAGGGAGTTCCTGTGATTCGTGTGCATGGTCGACTCCAAGCCTTTGTGCCCATTGTGATGGAAGGAGAGGAGGGTGGTATGGCCACAGGGGGTCCTGCACGCTTCTTTCAGTCATCTCTTTCCTGGCAAGCAATTACTGTTTCATTGAAAATCTATTTGCTTCAGCTGATCTCCTCTAAATGAAATCTAACCAGCAATCAACTAGCATTTTCAGAGTGCCTGCTGTGTGTAGAGCATGCTTGGGAAGCATTTTTTAAAGGAAATATTAACATTTGAAATATTAAGACCATGATATATTTGTAGAAGATACAGACGCCTTCGCCCTCAAAATTAGCAATATAAAGTTCTTGAGGAAATCTGCCAGATTTACTTTTATGCCATTTATTAATGGCCTTTAGCAAAACTTCTTGGTGGTTTACTTAGAATTCTCTGTCTGCATTTCAGAGCTTGTTTCTGTCAGTAGAACACATTCTCAGTTAGCTTTGATTTTTATTTATTTGCATGTTTGTCTTGCTGTCTAATAAAGGTTATGCATGGTGTAATTGTGAATTTTTGCAGTAAAGGAGGTAGAGAGTGATTTTGAATGCAGTTGCAATAATCAAATAAATCAGTATTTTGCAAAAGGGTAATTTAGTGGAAAATAGGGTTTACTGTTTTTGATTTGTACTAAAATGCCTTCTGGCCACATCGCACCCGAGAATGGCCCAAGATAGCAGAAAATATCAGATGATGAGATTCCTGCTTATTCATGCTTGTATCCTTTCTGCAATGGAGATCCCTGGCTCTGGTTTGGTCTGAGCCACGTAAACCTATGCTCTGAAGTGTTAGAAAGCCATGGAAAGCTATGCTCATGCTTGCCAAGGAGTCTGTCTGAAGAATACTCAGAAGACGAATTTGGATTTTTCAAGTCCAGTTTTCAATGTGCCATCATCATTCTCTAAATTTACTTCTTTAGATGTGCTGAAATGTAAAAGCTCAACTAAAATTTTATTGTTTTGCCTGTTTAATACAGCAATTTGAACAATACCAGAAGAAAATGAAAGCACAATTATACGCTTTTTCTAAATTCAGAACTAGTCCGATGTGCTATTTTTATATGTATTGTTAGCTCAGAGCTTAGATAAAATTTAGTATTCAAATATAATCTCCTAAACACAAAAAGCAGCCAACCGAACATGAGAAGTCCATATCTATGGCTCACGAAAAGGATTTGGATTAGAATAATAGAAAAAGGTGGAGAGTGGGAATTATTTTTTAAGGCAAATTCCATTAAATTTTAAACTAGAAGTAAAAGTTCAATATGTGAACAATAATAAGAGTTATGAACAAGTACTTAACAGGAAAGTAATTCTTCCATCAGCCTTAAAATAAATAAGCACTTTCTTTTCCTCAGTCTCTCTATCCTCATTGTTCAGAAGCCCTTTCCTGTCATAATCATCCTTTAAATTACAGAAAATAAAAATCAATCATCGTTTCTTCTCACTTTCTTATAAAAATACCACTATATAGCTGAGTGGTTTTTTTTTACACTTACCCATAAAATGATGAAAGGAGAATTTTTAAACTACAAATTCTTAGAAAGTCTAGAGACAATAACAAATACCCATTAAAGGTTGTTATACTTTAGATCAAGTTAAATTATCAATCCAAATTAGCCCAAACCATGTCCTCTGAAAATGAAACTTGTGTTTTAGATTTGGATATCAAATGAGAATAAGAATAATCCGCTTATAATATTCCACATAAGGAATGCTTTTAGTAACATTTTTGGTATGAAAAAATATATAATTGCTCAGTGTCTAGATAAAAAACATGTATATTTGTACAGAAACTTATAAATTGGAAAAGCATGTATATATGCATTATACATATCCCTGTGAAAGTGGTGGTAAAAATATTATCACTTTGTTTTGCGTTTCAAGTTCCTGAGACTCAGAGAAAATAAATGACTTGCCCAAAGTCTTCTAATAATAAGGTAGGATTCTCTCATGTCTCCAAACTCTAAAAATGCTTTTGTGGGCTTTTAAAAAATCAACTCTTACACTTGAATAATAACATATCAGAATACTATAGTTTTTCAAATAAACATGGGTTTTGCTGAATTATAAAAATTATTTCATTTTTTATTAATTCTAATTGAAAAATAGTTCTCATTTTCACACGGTCATTTCATCTATCTTCTACCTCAATTATAATGTTCACTTGTAGGTAATTGACTAAAAATATTCCTTTGGGGAAAATGCCTAATTATATGTAGATTATTAAGTATAGTCATTGTCTATTTAAAAATGGTTAACATATCGGAATAATAAATATGCAAAAAGTATGGTGTGCCAATTATTAGATGACAGATGATACTTTTTGTCTGATTTATCCTGATACAGATGAGATGATGAGTCATGAAATTAATATTCCAAGAAAGCTCCCCAGTAATGGACATTAAAATACTCCTCATTCTCATCTTCAAATTTAAAAGCAACCTAATTCAAACAGCTTCTACTTTGCAACCATGAGGCAGATACAGTGTAATTTCTTTTACTTTAAAAATGTGATTTTTAATTTTAACAATACATTTTTTCAAATAGGTACTACTATTCTTTTAAACAGAAGAGAAAGCTGAGACTTACACCAAGACATTTGCCTCAAATCTCATGACTAGAGATGGTGCAGCTTGAGTTCAGATTCAGGGTTTGCTCATTCAGAAATCATGCTCTGTCTAATAAGTTAGAAGATGGAAGTTCATAGAATTGGATTATCAGGAGTTTTATATGATTCAAAGCAAATCACAGAGGTTTTTAAAATACCATCATTTAAAATATTCAAAATGACAAACAAACCAAAGAAGTTTTTTTAAACGGAGTCTCACGCTGTTGCCCAGGCTGGATGCAGTGGCGCTATCTCGGCTATTGCAAAATGGGTTCCCGCCATTCTCAGCCTCCTGAGTAGCTGGGACTACAGGCAAAACTGAATCCGCCCACCTCGGCCTCCCATGCTGGGATTACAGGCTTGATTATTTTATCTTAATCTAAAGATTAAGATGAAATGTGTGAATGTATGTAGGTATATATCAATCTATTTATATTTCTATAAACTAATAAAGTTACTGAAGAAGAATGCTAAGCTATTTTAAATTTTTAAATCCTAAGCTATTTAAAGATTTAAGAATTCAGGGAGATCTATGTCTTGTATGTTTACAGAGACTTACATTTACAGATAAGAGACCTGCAATTAAACAATTGTGCTTCTATAGAAACCCCGGCCTATAATCCAGTGCACATAATATGAAAAAAAATAAAGCATGGATTTGAATTATAACTTCATTGTTTATTACTCATGCGAACTTTGGTGATTTTTTTTTTTTTTTTTTTTTTTTGAGACAGGGTCTCTTGCTCTGTCGTCCAGACTGGAGTACAGTGGCACAACCTTGACTCACTACAACCTCTGCCTCCCAGGCTCAAGTGATCCTCTCAGCTCAGCCTCCCTAGTAGCTGAGACTACAGGCACATACCACCACACCCAGCTAATTTTTGTATTTTTTGTAGAGACAGGTTCTCACCATGTTGTCCAGGCTGGTCTCAAACTCCTGAGCTCAAGGGATCTGCTGGCCTCGACCTTGGAAAGTGCTGGGATTACAGGTATAAGCCACCACACCAAGCCAGTAAATCTCCTTTGAAATTACTGTTCATTAGTTTTTTCATCTGTAAGACAAGGGAAATAGGATGCACATCATAAGCTACAGTGAGAATTAAGTGAGATTGTATATGTCAGTTTTCTCCCGTAATTGCTTTTCGATATTTAAAAATTGTCTTATTTGTAGAAAAGATGATTCTCTGTTTTTTGGAAAATAAGTTTATAATGGTGAATATGATTTAATAATTACTAAAAAGTTCCATGTTAATTAGTTATAGGTTTTCATAGTAGTCAAAATAATTTTTATCATGCTTCGGTATCAAGCCCAAAATCTCTGTTGTTAAACACAATGTTTTTTTAAATTCGTGATTACTGGAGGTTGGCAAGAGACTGGGAAGGGAGGCTCAGCCACACAGGACACAGTGTGTCCACCTTGTAGCTCCACCTCCCGAAACATAAGATTTTCTTGTAGCTCCACCTCCCGAAACATAAGATTTTCTTGTAGCTCCACCTCCAGAAACATGAGGTTTTCTAAGAACCCAGGAAAGAGATAGAGCACTAGGTCTTACACCAGCAATTAACTCCTCAGCCTAGATGTGATATATGTCATTTCTGCTCATAGAGTATTGGCCAGAATTAGTCACAAGGTCCTACCTATCCACAGAGGTATGGGGAAGTGAAGTTTTCTATTTGCCTCAAAAGAGAGAACCACATATGAGTGACCTTCAAAGGTACCTTATACAAGTGTGACAGACTCTGGAGGAGTTTCTGGTGGCCCTGCCTTTAAATATCATTTGCTTTTGGGAAATGAATTCATTTTTCTCAAAGAAATTAACATATGCAGATCTTGTGGGCTCACAATATTACTCTGTTTTTTATTCTAATACATATCTGGAATACCATAATTCTTAATAAGGATTTGGTAGCCCCAAAATACAGATATTCTCTGATAAAATAGAATTGGCACTGTTTGGGCCATTTTCTTTACTTGCAAAATCATTCTTGAATATTTTAAGATATAAAGAAACAAAGCAGACCAAAAAGAAAAGTAAGCAAACAACAAAACTTCTTCCTTTACCTGTTTGTTTTACATGCAGAAACTGTAAATGTAGAAATTGTTCTCTTGTGCATAAAATTACATAAGTATTTATGTAGATTATCTGTTCATAGTTATAACCTTTCATCCTTCAGAAATTTCCTATGTTGTGAGCTATAGTTACTTCTGAGACTCCAGGTCTTTGCTTTGCTTATGCTGTTTTCTCAGGTCCTGGTGCCTTCTGCACCTCACACAAGATTGCAAACTCTCATCCTTAAAGACTCAAATTCTAGTTTCAGGACAACTCTTCCTGTCCCTCACACCATCAAGCCCTTCTTCTCTTAGAGGACTTAGTACATGTGTAAATCCACCTACTTAACTCTAAAGACAATTAGAGAGACTGAATGTCAGGTTCCCAATCAGAAATCTCACTGGAAATAGTGTCTAACTCAAATTTCATTTGTTCCTCAATAGCAAGAAAACAAATAACCCAATTAAAATTTGGGCAAAGCTCCTGGATAGATATTTCTCAGAAGAAATACAAATGACCAAGTATATTTTAAAAATGCTCAGCATCACTAATCATTAGGTAAATGCAAAATAAAACCACAATGAGATACCACCTCACACCTATTAGAATGGCTATCATGAAAATTATGAAGAATAACAAGTGTTGGTGAGGATGTGGAGATAATAACTCTTGTGTACATTGTTGATGAGAATGTAAATTAGTATAGCCATTGTGGAAAACAGTATATAGATTTTCCCAAAAATTAAAAATAGAACTACCATATGATTTAGTAATCTTACTTTTGGTTATAGATCCAAAGGAAATGCAACAAATATGTTGAAGAGATTTCTGCACTCCCATGTTCATTGCAGTGTTATTCACAATAGCTAAGATGTGGAATCAACCTAAGGGTCCAAGGGATGGATGGATAAAGAAAATGTGATACATAGGCACAATGGAATACTACTTTCCTTTTTAAAAGAGGGAAATCTTGTCATTTGCACAATATGGATGAATCTGGAGGACAATCTGTTAAGTGAAATAAACCAGGCACAGAAAGGCACATACTGCATGGTCTTACTTATATATGGAATCTAAACAAGTTGAACTCATAAAGCAGATAGTAAAATGATAGTTACCAGAAGTTTGGGGGGAAGGGAGTAAAAAATAAGGAGTTGTTGAGCAGGGAGGGGATACCAGTTTCAGACAGGCAGGAGGAACAGGGTTTGAGATCTCCTGCAGAGCAGGGTGACTATACTAAATAATAAAGTGTTGTATATTTCAAAATAACTAAAAGTAAATTTCGAATGCCTCATCATAAAAAATCATAGGTAAGTGAGGTGAGGCATATGTTAATTAACTTGATTTAATTATTTCACATGATACGAATATGTCAAAACACTACATTGTACCTCATAAATGGATGCAGTTTATCTTTTGTCAATCAAAAAATTAATAATTATTAACAATTATTTGCTCCAAGTCTCAATAACAGCTCTTTACATGCTGTGTGCTCATTTTTACTGAATTGCTATTATCAGATTTTTAAATATTTCCCCATATTGGAAAAAAATCCATCTGAACATTTCTGTACTTTCTATGCATCAAACATAATCCAATTTTCTTTTAAAGTAATTCTTTATTTGCCTTTTCACGGATGTAAAAAAAAAAATACACTTTATGGCCATGAGACTGTTCCATAACTAAATATTGCTTCACTAGATGTACATTGTTTAAGACAACCATTTTACTTGGTATTCTATAAATGGGACTATTAACTCATCACTAATCTTGGCTAATGCATATTTTACTTACTATAGTGATCACTTGCATATTAAGATATGGGATATTTTCAAGTTCCAATAAAGAAGGTAGATATCAAATTACTATATTATTACAAGGAGAGTGTAGACCACTCTCAGAAAGTTTATTTTCTACTTGTAAATAATTCAATCATGTGGTTTTCCTCAATTCCATGACATTGGAAAAAATTAATTTAATTATTTCTAATTACACAAAACAGTGAAATTTCAACCTGTCCTTGAAACGTTTCCTCATAAACCCATGGAAGCTCACTGCAATCATGACCCAACAGAGAAATACTCTGTGAATAACGGCTATTTTATAAGTAAGTTATTTTCTTTAAACTTTTATTTCTTAAAAAGATTTTTCTCTTCTAATCAAGTTTTTAAAATACCATAATAAATTTTGAGTATGTAGGGGCAAAATAACCCATCTTAAATTTCTCCAACTCCCTGTAAATTAGACTGGCCACGGACGGATTAGTAAGAGAAAAAACTACTAACCTGAGCATCATGCATGTAACACACAGAAGAACTCACAGGTGAATGACTCATGAGGTAATTAGATCTTGAGCTTAAATACCACCAAAAGAAAAGGAGTTTTGTGTTTGTGGGCGGGTGAAGCAAGTTTTGGGATGGTAACCAGAAACAGTAAGGTAAACAAGGGTTTGGTATGTAGTAAGGTTTGGTATTTAGATTTAAGTCAGTGCCTTCTCCATTGAAAATAGTTCATTATTTAATCTTTCTTCTTAAGACAAGAGTAGTTTACACACTACTATTACAGTGTTATACTATTCCATGTTTTCCTGTGTGCTATTACCAGTGAGATTTGAACCTTCAGATGATCTCTTCCTGCTCATTAACGTCCTTTACTTCCAGATTGAAGGACTCCCTGTCTGGACAAGGGGAGAGGACAAAGATGACTAAGATGGCGCATTTCTGGGTTCTTCATCACCAACTTACCCGCGGACGGGAAAATGCAGCCCGCGCCCGGGAAAAATACAGACCAACTGTGCAGGCACAACATGGCATCCGATTGAGGAAACCGAAACTTACCTGGCCGCACCTACAGAACGCCCCCAACATGCCCGTGTCCCACCTATTGCCCTCCCACTCCCAAGCCTTAGACAGAAAAGCTGCTCCCGGCAGGTGCCTGGTGCGAATTTCCTTGGCCCCTCCTCATGTGTGGACCTAGGAACCTCGCCCGAGAATGCCGGAGCGACTTCCTCGTCCTCCACAGCTAGAGACCGGTGAACCTCGCCCTTTCTTCCTTCACATTGGCTAGCTAATAAAGTTTCTTTTTTACCTCGCCTACTTGCCTTTTCTCTGGCGCCTGCTCTGGTGGTCGCATAAAACAAATCACTCCCTTTAACATTTCTGGTAGGACAGGTCTAGTGCCAACAAAATCGCTCAGCTTTTGTTTATCTGGGAAGGTCTTTATTTCTCCTTCATGCTTAAAGAGTATTTTCACTGGATATACTATTCTAGGTTAAAAGGTTTTGTTTGTTTGTTTTTCCTTCAGCACTTTAAATACGTCACGCTACTGTCTCCTGGATTGTAAGGTTTCCACTGAAAAGTCTGCTGCCAGACATATTGGAGATCCATTGTATGTTATTTGTTTCTTCCCTTTTGCTGTTTTTAGGATCCTTTCTTTATCTTGACTTTTTGGGAATTTGATTATTAAATGCGTTGAGGTAGACTCCTTTAGGTTAACTTTGCTTGGTGTTCTATAACCTTCTTGTACTTGAATGTTGGTATCTTTCTCTAGGTTTGGGAAGTTATCTGATATTATCCATTTGAACAAACTTATACTTCTACCTCTTTCTTTACCTCCTCTTTAAGGCCAATAACTCTTTTGAGGGTATTTTCTAGATCTTGTAGGTGTGCATCATTGTTTTTATTCTTTTTTGTCTCCTGTGACTATTTTTAATCAGCCTGTCTTCAAGCTCACTAATTCTTCTTTCTGCTTTATCAATTCTGATATTAAGAGAATCTGATGCATTCTTCAGCATGTCAATTGCATTTTTCAACTCTAAAATTTCTGCTCAATTATTTTTCATTATTTCAATCTGCTTATTATTTATCTGATATAATTCTGAATTCCTTTTTGGTATTATCTTGAATTTCTTTGAGCTTCTTCAAAATAACTATTTCTCTGTCTGAAAGATCACATATCTCTGTTTCTTCAGGATTGCTCCTGGTGCCTTTTTTAGTTTATTTGGTGAAGTCATGTTTTCCTAGATGGTGTTGATACTTGCAGATGTTCTTTGATGTCTGAGCACTGAAGAGGTAGGTATTTTTTTGCATTCTTTACAGTCTGGATGTGTTAGTCCCATTCCTTTTTGGGAAGGTTTTCCAGATATTGAAGGGATTTGGGCCCCAAGCCTTATAACACTGTGGTTTTTGCAGACTCATATTGGTACCACCTTGATGGTCTTGGATAAGATTCAGAAGAATTCTCTGGATTACCAGGCAAAGACTTCTGTTCTTTCCCCTTACTTTTTCCCAAACAGAGTCTTTCTGTCGTGAGCCACCTGGAACTAGGGGTGTGGTGATGCAAGAACCCCTGTGATGGCAAGCACCTCAAGAGCGGGTTCTCAGATCTCAGGAAAGAAAGAATTCAGGCAAAGTCCATAGAGTAAAGTGAAAGCAAGTTTATTAAGAAAATAAAAGAATAAATAATGGCTAGTCCATAGGTAGAGCAGCTGAGGGCTGCTGGCTGCCCATTTTTATGGTTATTCCTTGATCATATACTAACCAAGGATTATTCATGAGTTTTCTGGGATAAGGATGGGCAGTTCCCAGTACTGAGGGTTCCTTCCCTTTTTAGACCATATAGGGTAACTTCCTGACATGACCATGGCATCTGTAAACTGTCATGGCACTGGTAGGAGTGTCTTTTAGCATGCTAATAAATTATAACTAGTGTATAATGAGAGTGAGGATGATCAGAGGTCACTCTTGTCACTATCTTGGTTTTGGTGGGTTTTAGCCAGCTTCTTTACTGCAAACTGTTTTTATCAGCAAAGTCATAAAGACCTGTATCTTGTGCCAACCTCCTATCTCATCTTATGACTTAGAATGTCTAACCTCTTGGGAACACAGCCCGATAGGTCTCAGCCTTATTTTACCCAATCCCTATTCAAGATAGAGTTGTTCTGGTTCAAATATCTCTGTTACCAGGACTGGACCCTTCCCTTCAATGAAGTAGGGTCCCTTTGGGCCCAGGGTGTGCCTAGAAACATTGTTCAGGAGCTATGGCCTAGAATGGGCCTTCATGACTGCCTAATGCCTTGTCTTACCGTGGATCAGCCGGTTTCAAAGATGCATAACAAAGTCCTCTTTACTCTTCTATCTCCTCTCCTTAATCAGAAGGAAGGAGCCCCTTTTGTTGCTGTAAGCTGCACTGCGTTGGGTTGTGGAAAGGGTGGCACGGGCATTCCCTTAGCTGCTCCATTTGATGTCCCCCTAGGTTACATGCCACCCTAATCTCCTGACGTTAAGCCCAGTCCGGCACTAGGAGATGCTTAGGAATTACAGTCCTTGTGTCCTAGATTTCCTTTCAAGTTTGCTAGGGATCCTAGAGCACTTTAGCCTGCAGTGATGAGGTTTGCTGAGAAACTCAAGTTCTAACTGCTGGGATGGGTGATTCCCCTGTGGCTGGGACTGGTCCAAATGCTCTCTTGATGCATGGGCACTGGCTGAGCCCAGCACAGCTTATTTTCTGCTATGACAAGGCAGCACTGAGTGCAAGATAAAGTCCCCCAGTCACTGCATTCTTCCTTCGCAAAGTGCACAGATTCTGTTTCTGTGCTGCAAGGCTCTTGCCAGAGGTTGGAGCAGAAGTGGCGTCGATGATTCAAGACTGTCTCTCCTGCCGTCCTCAATGCTTCTTTCGGTGATATGAAGTTAAGACGAGATACTATAATTGCTCACCTGATAATTGGTTCTTGTGATGGTGCTCTTCTGTGTGCAGATAGTTGTTAAAATTTGGTATTTTAGTTGAGGGGGATGATCAGGGTAGGCTTCTATTCTGGCATCTTGCTTTGCCCCAAAAAGTCTATGAGGCATACTAGTTTTTCACTTTATTCCCTGTCTTTCTCTTTTGTCTTTGTCTGGTTTTAGTAATGGGGTAGTATCAGCCCCATGAAGTATATTAAGAAGTTTTTGTTTCTCTTCTTTTTGGTGGGGGTGGGGGTGGGGAAGAGATTGTGTCATATGGATGGTAATTTGTCAGTTATTCTTTAAATATTTGGTAGGATTCTCTAGTGATAACATCTAGTTCTAGTTCTAGATAGTTCATTTTTGAGGGCTTTTAAATTATCAATTCAAATATTTTAATGGTTATAGGACTATTCAGATTGTCTGTTTCATCTTGGTTGAATTTTGGTAGTTTTTGGTTTCTGAGGAATGGGTATAGTTCTTAAGTTGTCAAATTTATGACAATACAATAGCTTATAGCATCTCCTTATCCTTTTAATGTCTGCGGGATCTATAGTGATATCTCTTGTTTCATTCCTGGTATTTTTGCTGATTTGTGTCTTCACTCTTTTCTTTTGTTGTTAATCTTGTTCAATTTTAATAAGTTTTTTGAAGAAAAGGCTTTTTGTTTCATTTGTTTTCTTTATTGTGTTTCTCTTTCCAATTTTACTTGTTTCTGCTATTATGATTATAATTTTCTTCCTTATATTTGCTTTGCATTGTTGAGGAGGTAAAGTAAGTTGATGCTTTACAGGTCTTAGTTGGAACAGACCCCTGTAACAAAATACAGATTAACCAGAGAAAAACAAAGAGAAGTTTGTTAACATGTGTGCCTGATGTATACATGAGTGATGCTAAAAGAAATGAGGCTTTGACTTCAGGTTCAAATACCCTCATGTGCTGAATGAGCCTAGGAAAGAAACCTGTGGGGAAGGGCTGGATTTGAGAAGATGGCACTTTAACAAGGGTAAGGCTTGCTATGCTGACTCAGTTGGTGCCTTCTCTAGTGATTTAGTCATCCTTCTTTTTCTGCAGAGAAGGAGACAACCTTACAAATAGAGGTTTCCTTTATAGATGTAAATTTCACTTACAAAAGGTTATCTTCTACTCTGTTTTCATAGATTCTTCTGAGACTGCAATTTCTCAAAATAAACTACTCAAAATAATTCCTATGCCAATAAGCATATTTAAGAAGGGGCATATTCCAGCCTTCTGCATTTATATTCTGGGGTAGCATGTCCTGAACCCCACTGGCAGTTATTTTTGTCTTCTTTTTCTAGTTTCTTGAGCTAACAACTTAGATTATAAGCATTTTGTGCTGTTCATTACCTCCTCTGCACTGCTTAGACACATCCCACATTTTTCATATATTTAATTTTATTCCATTCAGTTTTATGTGCTTTTTACTTCTTTTGGGATTTTCTCTTTGATTGATGGATTATTTAAAAGTATACTTCTTGATTTCCAAGTGCTTGAAGACTTTCCTGTTGTAATTATGTGATTTTCTAATTCGATTTCAATACGGTTAGATAACATACTCTGTATGATTTTTACTTATTTAACATTTTAATATTTAAACAGTTCACCAAAATATTTGGTAATATTCTATAGGCCAAATCTTTTATAATGATGTGCCAGTAAACCCACCTGACATTTGCTCTGAGGAAGACATTATTTTTATTATACTGGCCCATATACTACTTGCCCACTGGGGAAGACATTATCTCAAACTTTAAAAGCTGTTTGCTCTGCAAACATTCTTGATAAGGTAGTCTATAGCAAAACCTGTAAATGTCTGCTCACAAAATGTACAGAAACTGAGAGACCCATAGAAAATTGTCTCCCAACACAACCATTTACTAAAACCTTATCCCAAATTCTATTTTGAATTTAGATAAAATTCCAAACGAAATTTATTTTACAATAACTTCCATCTTTCTTTATAACACTGAGTTCCATTACTGTTCTTTCAAGTTTTCCTCTATGCCTAAAGGAAAATTGCATAATTTTACTAATACAACATCTTCAATTTTCTTGTTAAATATGTACATCTTATCTCTTATTGCTATTATGATTTCTCTTGCTTCCATGCTTTTTTTTTAATTGTAATTTTTTTATTGGAAAACAAATATACAACTTGGAATGGATTTTGAGGCAAATTGTGCCATAAGCAGATTTTAAGTGGCTAAACAAAATTTAAAAAGCAAGTAACAATAAAAGAAAATGTTTCTGGTACAGGACCAGCAGTACAAAAAAATAGTGTACGAGTACCTGGATAATACACCCGTTTTGCAATAATGCAACTTTTAAGTACATATTGTTGACTGTCCATAGTCCACGCAGAGTTACAACTCCACACTTCAACAACAACATGCTGACAGTTCCTAAAGAAAAATACTTTAAAAAAGGCATAACCCAGATGTTCCCTCATTTGACCAACTCCATCTAACTTTAGATGTGCAGAAGGGCTTAGATATATCCAGAGTAAGCCACATGCAACATGTTACTTGATCAATTTTCTAAAATAAGGTTTCAGGACAATGACAATAAGATAAGGGAAGAAAACATGGAGGAATGAAGTCCTAATTACTATACATGCATATTTTTTTCACAGTAGGGAGAAACCTTTTACAGGTAAGTTACAAACAAAGAAAAGGCAAATAAACAATTTTGTACAAGAAATTTAACACATTCTGTACAAGGTCTTCACTTTGCTGTCATCATTTGTACAAACTCTTCATAATTTACTTGACCATCACCATCAATATCTGCTTCCCTGATCATTTCATCAACTTCTTCATCTGTTAACTTCTCTCCAAGGTTTGTCATCACATGGCGAAGTTCTGCAGCACTAATATAGCCATTGCCATCCTTATCAAACACACGGAATGCTTCTCTAATTTCTTCTTCACTGTCTGTGTCTTTCATTTTTCTTGCCATCATTGTCAGAAATTCAGGGAAGTCAATTGTGCCATTACCATCAGCATCTACTTCATTAATCATGTCCTGTAACTCTGCTTCTGTGGGATTCTGCCCAAGATACCTCATTACAGTTCCCAATTCCTTTGTTGTTATAGTTCCATCACCATCTTTGTCAAATAGTGAAAAAGCTTCTTTGAATTCTGCAATCTGCTCTTCTGTCAGTTGGTCAGCCATGTTGCAAGCGCTACCGGTTTCTGAGAGGCGACCACACAACCAGTCAGCTCGCTCGCTCCACTCGGACTAACTCGCTTCCATGTTTTTAATTGGTTATTACTGATACAAATAAATTTAAGTAATTTAATTATTTATTATTCCCTTCAACACTAGCCATTACTCTCTAATTTCCACTGGACCTTTGTTTTAAAATTGTTCAGTTAATTATCAATTGTTTCTCATTAGCTATCATAATAAGAAAGTAGGGATAATGCTGTATTTTCATTGCCAAAATATAGATTATTGTTATCGGTTTACTAGTTACAATGTTGAGATCAAAAGCAATTAATGCCATAGTGGAAATCTCATCCTTTTCCTATGGTAGTGGGAATAAATTTTGTGTTCCCACATAAATGTGATGGTGGCTGTATATTTCAGATGAATGATCTCTCTGGGAAGGACTAGAGGGCCAGTGGAAAAGAATGAATGAAAGTGTGAGTCCTTTTGTCCCTATCACTCTACCTAGGTGTCTATCCTCCAAGTGGAGTTCCTCATCAGCCTCTGTCCTGTTTAACTAGACTCCTCTCTTACAGGGAAAAATTAGAGTGAAGAAGGGGCTCTCTAATCTCTGTGTCCCCTGACTTCTACCTGCCATAGTTTCCAGCCCTGTTGAGCAACTCCCTATTCTTCTGAGACAGGATTTCTTGCTTGTCTAGAAAGCCATGTCATTGATCAAAATAGAGGGACAATGAGATGCCAAGACTGCAAAAGAAAGTCTGGTCAAGGGAAAATATTCTTCAGAGAAGAAGAGTGCCTAAATCTGGCACTCCCACCAAAGAATTTAATCTGTGATGTCTGTTAACCCAAGAGGTACTCCAAGTTTTAGGTGAGACTAAATGGAGCCAATAATTCGAATTGAAGATTTTGGACTTTTACTTATACATTGTGGTATCAACTTCAAGCTCTAGAGTCAGTGTCTGATTCCACTGTAATTTGTTTCACTGGTGTCCTCCAATTCCTGTATCTCAAAGACTGGGCGGACACAGGATGGGTTCTTCTCTAGTTTAGGAGGGATAATGTTCTCCAGCACAATGATTCATAATAATACATTATAGACATAAACAGGAGACATATAGCATGCATTGCATCCCACAGGGCTTGGCAATTTAGGTCTCAGTGATTGCCACAGACAGACATTTATTTATGGCATCGGTAATAACCAGTGTGAGCCTGCATACATAGGCTTCCTGTTAGTTTATTAGTTATCTCTGTGCCAGGTGCTGTGTCATACTACCATGATACTCAGAGACCCACTGTATAAAAAGAGCTCCTTCAACCTCCTCCAAGTTGTTCACGTCTAGTAAAGACACTGAGACAGTAGTGGCCCTGGCCTATGCCATTTATAAAAAGTACAAATATCAGGGTGAGATTTCTCCTTTTTGGTGAAGGGTTAGCAGATAAATACTATAGGTAAATTTTTATCATGTCATCACATAACAAAGTTTTATTAAGTTTCTATTTGGCAATCAGCAAGAGGATGTGAATCTGTGAGAAACTTAGGGTAGTATCCTCTACGGAAAACTAGAGAAACAGTTTTTGTCTTTTAAGGGTATTTTGAATAATGAAAAATACTTTGTTGTTGATCATATCTGCAAAACAAAACACAACAAACACAAAAATATACCAGCAAGTAAGGCAGTGAGAAAAAAAAAAATCAGTAAGCCAGATAACGGATATGTTCCAGTGAAAAAATATAGTTTAAATGGTTACAAGATAAAGAAACATCTTTCAAATACAATTGGATGGGGGGATATTTGTTGAAGAATAAATCAAGAAGTTATGTGACCTAAACTCTCAGCAAAATCAATTTGAAAATTTACATGGAACACATTTATGATGTCAAAAATATCAAATTGTATAGATATGGGAAAGAATCTGTATTTGTTAGAGTAGAATGGGAAAGCTGCAATAATAGATTAATCACTAAAATTTAGTATTTGAAGTCACATGAAGTTTTATGATTTTCCTACCATCCTCCAGGTGAATGTTCCTGTGGTCAGAGGTGCTGTCCTCTACTTGGGCATTAGGAACGCAGGATACTTTCATCCTGTGGTTCCAACATTCCCTGGGTTTCCTTCTCATTTTCACCAGTAAAAAGGTCTGTATGTTCAGTACAGATGCAGCCATCCCTTTTTTTAAACTATTTTTGATCTGTGGTTGGTTGAGTCCATGCAGGCAGAACCCGTGCATATATAGGCCAGCTGTAGGTATAGGGGAGTTTTAAGAATGGAGGGAGACATCCTGAAAACACAGGGTCTTATAAAGCCGAGATTAACGTTCTTGCTTGGGAAGCCATAGCCACTTTCATTCTCGTGATTCCTAAGAACTAAGAACTATTGCTGACTGAAGATGCAAGCTGATAACTTTGGGTAGGTATCATGTCAGACAAAAAAGCAGCAAAGTTTCATTACACCACCCAAGAAATCAAGATTTCAACTCCTTCCAGAAAGAGACCATCCATTGGTTTCAATATGTTTCCCTTGGTTCACCTATGGAAACTATCAGAGTTCTTAACCCGCTTCCCCTATTGGTGATGTGATGACGTTTTTGTCTTAATCTATGGGAAACCTTTCTCATGGACTTCACTAGGTTCTAGGTTCTTCACTAGGTTCTAGGGGTCATTGGAGGTCCTAAGTACAATATCTTTCCCAGATCTGGGCCTTGCTGCTGCTACACTGATAAATCAAAAAAAGCTTTCTTTAGTAACAGGTAGGCCAGGGCAAAGCTCTAACCTTGTCCACGAAATGTCAGGGTGTTTCACCAATAAGAAGACATGCCTCTTCTCTGAATCTATGGGAAACCCCTTCTCAAGTGTGTGAACTTTATGGATTTTCCTTCCTTCTTTGATATCTGATGGGCCTACTGTTTAAGATAACTTATTTTGGCTTTTGTCTGGAATAAGAAACATTCCTTCTGGCATTGTGCATGTACACATGGACTCAGTTCTGAGAATCATGGCTTATAAAAAGTCAGTAATTATGCAATCACAAAACTATTGCTTTCTACTGAATTGCCTGCTTGTTTTAACTTAGTTCTAAAGCTCATATGAATAGTAAATGGTTAAAATTAAGACCAGTAGAAAAAGATAACCTAGGTATTCCATATTTCTATTCAAAATTTTATTTTCATTGTCATATTGTTTTAAAGATCCAGTTGTACTCTTTTGAATGCTTTGGTTTTCCTATATTGATCTTTGAGAACAGAGTGTAGTTCATTAAAATAATTTTAAGTGAAAATAGTCAACCAGTTCAACATTCTTGAATAAATCATATTGCTACATGTGAAAATGCCTGTTTCTTTTCAGAATTTGGTAGCAAGACTGTCTAAGAATAGTGCAACCATACTATAAAAAAGGAGTTAAATTGGTATGAATGTGTGTCTGTGTCTGTGCATTTTTTTTCTTTTCTTTTCTTTTCTTTTGGACTCATGAAAGATAATTTCCAGTGCATTCGATGCAGGTTGTTCTAGTTTTAAATCTATGGTAAAGGGTAAATTAAGGGTAAATTATAGCTTTAAGGATTTTCATTGTTAGCTAAGACAGTAGATCTGATAATTGTCAGATAAACACCAAAAGCAAATCGATGTCAGCTGTGAGGGAGGGCTGTGGTCACATTCTGCAGGGTTTTGTCTTGCAGAAAGATTTTATCACTGGCACAGTTGAAGCTAGGAGCATGAGGATACAGCAAATGCAGTAAATGGCAGAATCACAAAGATAAGAGTTTTTTAGTGAATATTGTTCCAGATGAATCTAACTTCAACAGAGATGCTTAACTTTAAAAATGGCTTCAATGGAGATTCTTTGAACCAAAATTTAAGAAGATGAAACTTTTATTTCTATTTAATTTTAAAGAGATTCTTATCCTCTGTGCAACTAATATTCTTCCAAGTGAATGTGTTTGTTATGAACAGATTGGTCTCATTGTCTAATTCACTGATGTATGGATCATTGTATAATACATTTTAAAATCAATAAGCTCTAAAGTTCAAATTCTTCACTTACTGATGTGTGCAAGTGCTTTAATACAAAAATAACTTCAGCAGTCTTCTTGTCATCGTTATTCCAAATGGAAACCTAAAAGCCTATCATTTAAAACCATCTGCAACACTGGGTAAATATCACTCTCACAACACGATCTACAGCCGCAAAGATCCTTTGTGTAAAACCATTCAGTGGCCTTTTATTGTTTCCAAAAAAAATGCATAAAATAACGATTTCTCTTCCAATTAACTCCACTGCCAAATGTTGTGAATGTTGGAAGAGACAAAGAAAAGTTTACTGGGTAGAAATTAGTTATTTGGGTAGTAATCAATCTACCAGTTGCTACATAAAGGGTAACAAGTTAATAAATCAGGCTGAATATGTGGAGTTTACCAATTTAAGCATACTTTTAGAGATAGCTGTAAAAACAGAATATATCTGGCACTTTTTAGTAACATTTACATGCAGAGTCATCCATGGTTGGTGTTTTCCTGAAATGTTAAAGTAAAAGGAAATACTCACCTATTTCTTGATAGTCAGATTACAGGAACATAGTCAGTTATCCAAATTGTAAATGTGTCAACTCCTTAACTCTCTGGAAACTCAATAAACTTGATGAAGATAGAAATGGGCTTGGTGAGCAGGTTCGAAAGATTTTAGTTTTCATGTTTTTTTGAAAATTAATGCTTAAACTCTCTGGGCCTCATTTTCTAAAGGGGTTCTAACTTAGAGAGGGTTCATTTGAATTCTCACTTACTGTTTGGTGTTTAAATTTTGTAGCTTCAACTAGGGTTAAATCAAGATGAAAGTAAATACGACTGATTTTCATTGGGATGAAATAACTAAGACATTTTGAATGTGATTGGGTTACTTATGTTTACAATGTTAATTTAATTTTAGTATTGGTTGTAGATTGTGGTTAAAGTTGAAGCCTGCTGGACACATAATTTTGGAGTTCTGGAAAAGACAGAGAAAAAAGATGACCCAGTGGTGGAGAAATACACACGAGGGAAAATCATGGGCTAGCCTAGGGGATAGAAAATATTGGCAGAGACTGGAGCCATGAGAGAGCTAGCTGCCAACGCATGATAGGAAGACTAGAGAAGCACGCAGTAGGACAGGAAGGACGGGGGTGCAGTCATGGAAGTAGTGTGTGTCCCCACTCTCTGGGATGCCTCATAGCTGGCCTAACTCATCCTCTTCCATGGTCTGCCAACTTTTACCCAGCCCTCACTGCTACTATTTGTCTAAAATCCATGGTCACATGATTAATCACAGCTTTCCTATTCTCCTTTTTCAAAAACTCATCCACCTACTTCCATCAGTCTAATGGACACAATATCAGCTCTTCAGCCTGTGCTCGCCTCTGTTCACCTTGCCCACTCCTCAGTGCTCTGCCACGTGCCTTCCTGCTTCCAGGATGGAAGCTGCTCCCCATCTGTGTTGTGCTGTCTTCTGCCTTTCTACCATCTCCCAGGTGCTTCTCTCTGATGGAACACTGTCTTCTGCATCAATCAACATTTACTTATCCTTCAAGCTCTCAATCAAACGTCACCTCCCCAATAAATACGTAGTGCCTAACCCCATTTATTTTGTTGCTTTTTCCTCTATGTTCCCAGGGTACATTTTACATTCCACTTCACTAGCTGGTGTTTTGCTGGAGCCATTTGTGTGCTAAACCATAATAAATATCTGATAAAATAGCTCTTGCATTGTTTTATTATATTTTTAGATATAGCATTTTGAAAAAGAGTAAAAGGTAAATGATTTAAAGTTTGTCATCCAATTCAAATGTATGTATATGTGCGTGCGTATATATTTACATGTAGGTCTATGTAACCATCAGATGTGTGAATACAAATTTCTTGAATGCTGTCACTGTATTGTACAGAAAAGGCCATGAGGTTTTCTGTTGAGAATATTAAAAATGCATCTAAAATGTACCAAACATTTTAGTGCTATTTAGGAAAGATAGTCTAATAAATGTTCCAACTATCTTCTAATCTATCTTCTAAATTTTATCCTTTGATTATGTTAGACTATTGGAAAGTCATAACCTCGGACCACGTAATCTTAGTCCCCATTGAAGCACCTTTACTGAGTTTACACTTTAATGATATGCCTTGAAGATTCATGTAGAATCATTCAAAACGTGGTCCAGAAAAACTGGCTTCTATGTGATTTCAAAATAATACCATGAAGGACATTTTATTAGTACCTTCTGTGCAAATTTTCATATCAGACAATTTTAGCAGTATCAGAAAGACTTTTATACTTCTGATGAACTAACGTGTTACTTTGTAGCTGAAATGTGAACCACATCAACTATCAGGTTTTTCTTTTGCTGAAACAAAAGTAAAAGTCAAAGCTGTAGTAAATTATGACAATCTTGTTAACCCTCAGAAACACAATATTTTCTTTTTTTCCCTCCATCATAAATCTACATCCATGTTCATATTGTTGAAAGAAAAACTTTATACAAATTCAATGTAACAGAGTTTAACTGAACAAAGAACTGTCTGCAGATGGAGCAGCCTCCCCACTCAGTCGGAATAGGTTCAAAATGATTCTGATACTGCCACATGGTCAGAGACAATGTATGGCCAGGAAAAGGAAAATGACATAAGAAAATGAAAGGGAGGTACAGAAACAGCCAGATTGGTTACAGCTCGATGTTTTCCTTATTTTAACATAGTTTGAACAATTGATTGTTCATGATTAGTCAAAATTCTGTGATTGACACAAGAGTAGGTTCCAGTATGTTTACCCATCCAGTTAGGTTACAGTCTACTATGTATGAAGAAACCTAAAGGTCAACCTTAAAATATGTAGGGGGCAGCGTTAGGCTAAACTTACTTTAACAATGTTTAAGATATTGTTGTATAACTTCTCAAAATAATATTTAAAACATGGTTTATAATAATTTTCATGATATAAATTCTTCAAAAGAAACTATGGTCAACTTCTTCAAACTTCTTTTTTTTAATTATACTTTAAGTTCTAGGGTACACGTGCACAACGTGCAGGTTTGTTACAGATGTATACATGTGCCATGTTGGTGTGCTGCATCGATTAACTCATCATTTACATTAGCTATTTCTCCTAATGCTTACAAGTAAAGCTATTACCTATAAAGCATTTAACCAGAAACATAGCGTGGCAAAAATGAATTACCTTGTGAGACTTGAAGCAGACACCCTTGGAAATCAAGGAGGAGTCACGAGAGGTCTCAGCTTTGGAATCTGATTCCTTTTCAGGGATCTGAGGAAGAGGAAGAATAACATATGAGGCCAAGAAGCCCACCAGGCTCCAGCTGTCTAATTAAAATGAGGGTGGAGGGATGAAGAGATAAGAAGAGGAAGTTGTAACTCTAGATCTCCCTGGGTAATGCCAACCCAGGGAATACCTGCTGGGAGAATACTTAGGAAGGTGTACATAAGTCTTTATTTTTATTTTATTTATTTTTGAGATGGTGTCTCACTCTGTTGCCCAGGCTGGAGTGCAGTGGTGTGGTCTCAGCTCACTGCAACCTCTGCCTCCTGGGTTCAAGCGATTCTCCTGCCTTAGCCTTCCAAGCAGCTGGGGATTAAGGCGCCTGCCACCACGCCCAGCTAATTTTTTGTATTTTTAGTAGAGACGGGGTTTCAACCATGTTGGCCTGGCTGGTTCAAACCCCTGACCTTATGATCCACCTTCCTCGGCCTCCCAAAGTGCTGAGATTACAGGTGTGAGCCACTGCGCCCAGCCAAACTTTATTTTAAACAGACACAGAATTCAAAGATTGATACTGTGCTAGAATAGGAAATAGATATTTGTTCTTTAGCCTCATTTTCAGGTTACAGACCTCTTAAAACCCTTGCAGTTTCCTGAGCAATGACGGTAGTAGGAGCATCTTTTGTTCTAATATTGTGTCTTTGACCCTGGTTCCTGACACAGAACCTTGTAATTTCCTGGGTGATGGAATGTCTTTTTAAAAATTTTTTGATAAGACAACTCTTGGTGGGCTCCTTGGGACCTTGGAATCTTTGGAATTTCTTGAGTGACAGGAGTGTCTTTTCTTTTAGTGAGACACCTCTTGTGGGCTCCTGGGTGGAGGCTGGTCCTCAGAAAGACCAGACCATGATTAGAAGCTTGGAGCTTTCAACTCTAACCCCCATCCTCTAGCAAGAGAAGAGGGCTGGAAATGGAGTTAATAATAATTACTTGTGCCAACATGAGTAAGCCTCCACAAAAATTACCAAACTTTGGGGATGGAGAGTTTCTTGGTAGGTGAATACATCCATCTGCCAAGAGGGTGTTGCACCCCTACTCAATGGGGACTGCAGAGGACACTTCCAGACCTTGCCCTAAGTACCTCTTCATCTATTCCAGGACACCCAGCTGATGTTGGAGACTTGGTTGGTGTGGAAACATACACATTCTGGCCATCAGAAATATTCTGTATTGTGTGAGACTAGTAGAAGAGTATAGTTTTGTTTTTTCCTCCTATACAGTTTGGTGTCAGAAGTGAAATATTGAGTGGTATGAGTGGCAGGAAGGAAAAACAGAGTTGATTTTTCCTATTCCTGTCTGAAGATTCAAACTCAATACTAATTGAAATTTGGGAAGTGCTGTGTAGGAAAAAAGTTGATTTATAGCTTGACAGAAAAGTCTAACTTTATCTCTGGAGACAGTTGGGTGTCTTGTTTGACACCCTACTCCTACTACCCTCATTGCACAGGAAACGACAAGGGTTTTTAAGAGGTTTGTAACCTGAAAATGGGGATACAAAACAAACATCTATTTCCTATTCTAGCACAATATGAAGGCTTGAATTCTGTGTCTATTTAAACTAAAGGCATGATAAGGGTAGTGGGATCCGTGATATACTATTTGAAGTCCAAAATTCCCCTGGAAGCCCTTAAGGCCAGTTTGCTTTTGGGTGTTGTTTTCATCTGCTTAACCAGTGAGCCTGCCTCACTTGACTCTTTGAACAGAGGGGCACTAAACCTCACTGGAACTTCTGCCTTGACCTCTTCAGGAGCCCAAATTCCTTTTACAAATCTTGGTGGCTTGACCCAGGGACACAGGGCTTGTATTTAAAGGCAGGGGCTCCTGGGCAGCATCCAGGGCTCTTACTCAAGAGCCTTTTGTGACATGCTCAGTGGAGTCTTGTAAGTCCTTGCAAATATCCCAACCCGTGATGCTCACAGGTGCCAGGCTGCCTCAGACAGCATTGGTTTGTTGGTGGGAGGCGGCAAGAAGCCCAGCTGTGGGGAGTTGAGGAAAACAGAGGTAGTCAAATGAGATACAGTGGAGTTTATGAGTCACAAAAATGTTCATGCATATTCATATAATCATGGCATTGAAATTCTTTCCCAAATAAATGATAAAAATGAGGGAAACAACTCTATGCATGTAACAGGATGTGGACAATAGAACATTGTGTCTTTAAGCTGTTCTGGAGTTACGAAAACAGAGCTGACCACAGTTGGCAAGTGCTCTAATTTCCCACTGACATGCTGGACCAGTTATGCATGATTTAGAAAAAATGTGGACAGCACATGGCCCTGGACTCAACAGTTACCTTGAAGATTTTTGGAAAATGGAGAGGATTTCTTAGGAGAAGGATTGCTGGCATGCAGTTAGTTCCAGTCTGCCTTACAATGGGTAAGTGGGAATGTAGAATATATATTTTCTTTCATCTGAAGCTCAGTGTTGGGGGCTTCCAGGAGACTAGGAATCTTGGAGAGATAGATTGAGGCCACAGGATTCATGTTGACGGTAGGCCTAGGTGATCTGACATCACCTGTGGAATGGTGGAGGATGCAGAACCCAATTAATATCAAGGGTGATTGGAACTTTGAGGTTGGGAGATTCTCACTGAATCAATTTGGCAGGATTTTTGCTACAACTGGTCAATGCAAAGACAGACACACATGTGAAACCTCACAAGCTGAGACCTCCTTGGTGAGAGGATTCAGAAGACACTCACTAAAGCTCAGTCAACCCTTTGTCACATCTTTCCACTAAAGACAATTCACTCTTAATTGGAAATTCCCATTTAACTGGGCAGCCTATTTTTGTTTGCTAAATCTCACAAGTGGTAGGGCCCAAGAAGGATTTCTACAGGGGCCAGGAGACGCTGTCATCCCAGAGGCTGGAAGGGGAAGGTCAGCGGTGGCCCTGAAAATGGGGCCATGGGCTGAACTGCAGCTGGAGGGCACATGAGGGACCTCCAGAGATGCCTGGAAAGGGCTTGTGTGCTAAAGGGCCTCCAACACCCTGGAAGGCCATAAGAAACTCATGAGAATTACAGCTCACCCTGTGAAGGCACATCTGGACTCAGTCCTTCTTCTCCTTTCCCTCTTTCATCATGGAGGATCTAGAGTGGTCAATGGGTGGGGAAGGAGGATTAGACCAAAAGTTGAGGAAGAGAGAGAAAGCCAACGATGGTCTTGCCCCTGTCCCTTCGCCTCCCCCAGCTTCCAGGTTAAACCTGACCCAGGGAAGGGAGGCAGGAAGTTGTGGTATCAGGAGAGATATCCCAGTGGAGACAAGAGCCTCTGCAGAAAAGATACTCTGTGATCACATCGTACCACAAAATGTACACATGCCATAATGTCCCTACAATAGAGAAAATTCACTAAACACAGTAGAATAGTTAGATGAGTTATGCTGCAAAAATTTCACAGAATACTATGAAGTCATTAGAAGGTCATGCATTGATTCATTCCCCAGGGATTTATTCAGCACCGCCCCCCCCCCCGCCCACGGGCGAGCACCCAGGCACTATGCCAGTGCTGGGGTTAAAGTGATGAGCATAAAAGGAGAGGCTTATGAAGCAAACACAAATGAGGACTGTGCAGTTTATATAACAACACGGAAAATGAGGGCCGCGTGAAATTCACCTCATTAACAAGGGGCCCTGGTCAGGGACGCTGCTCTGGTTGTAACTGACAAACGATAACAAGCTATGTATAAGAACAAGGAACTCGTATTAACAATTAGATGTAGTTTTTGTTATTTCATTGATTTTGTTATTTTCAGTTCATTTTTTCCTTGATAGAATTGGCAACTATCTGCGAATGCGTGTGCACATACTAATGCCATCCTGATTCATTCAAGGGGAAACTGATGTGAATTACACTAGAAATGCTGCGCCTTGAAGCAGCACTTGAAGGACCAGAATAATTTTGATGGATGAGGAAATGGGTCAAGATTGTCATAACTATTTTAATCAAATTATACGGAATACTCCTGTGCCCTCCACCTAATAAAGTTAATACATTTCCCCATGATACTGGATGGAACAGACTAACTTTTTCAGGGTCTGGCTTTGGGATTCCTGTACCGCAGGGCCAGGTTTTTCACTTGCATTAAGACTGTGATGGCCTCTGCTCAGGTCTCCATAATCCAATTGCATTTCTTTTACAAAGAAATAAAGCTTGAAAATAAACAGGTATCTGAGGTAGGTCCCTATAACACCACAGGAGTCAGAGGCCAAAGAAATGGAGCAAAAGATAAAATGGGAAATTAGGGGGAACATAGGCTACCACTACCCCGAGGACACTCATTACGATGCAGTTGTCTGCAGGAGCAATGTGTTATGTCTTCGGACTGGAAGAAGCTCGGGAAGGACCCAATTAGTGAGCGCTCTGAAGCCCGGACTTATCAGCAGCCTCCAGCAGACATTGTACTCCATTCTCCATAAGTTTATCTTTTCTCAACATCCTACAGTAATAGTAAAGGGAGTTTTGTAGTTCCAACTATTTCTTAGGGGGAAATGAGAAAAGGGCAGCAAGGGAAAAGCTTCAAAATACTTTTGTTGCTAGGAAGAGTTAGTGCACATTCTTCTTTGTTTTTCTGAAACACAAGGGCTTACATTACTACAATTTGTGCAAATTAGTCCTAAGAGTTGGCGTGGTATTAGTTTTTTTTTTTTTTAATGGCCTACAAAGACACTTTTTAAAAATATAGCAGCAGAAATTAGAATTACTTTTTACCTTGGGGTTTGTACAGTTTTTTGCTACGTGCATAAACTTATTACTATTCCTTAACCACCTTATGTAATTGGAAATAAGGAATGTTCCTTAAGAGAATTAGGGCATAAGCATGTCTGTGAAGTCACGCTTGAATTCAAAACAACCCATGTTTTCTTCAGCTGAAGGAATTGTAACAAAATTATTTAACATATGAACCTTATCTTACTCACCTTGAATCATCAAAGTTTCTGCCATAGTTCTTAGGAAGTACAGTTAGAAAGGATGCTATGGGTCAGTAGTATGCATTCACAAATAATACTTTTTTTTTTTTTTTTTGAGATGGAGTCTCGCTCTGTTGCCCAGGCTGGAGTGCAGTGGCGCGATCTCGGCTCACCGCAACCTTCTGCTCCCAGGTTCAAACAATTCTCCAACCTCAACCTCTGAGTAGCTGGAACTACAGGCGCCCACCACCACGCCCAGCTAATTTTTGTATTTTTAATAGAGACTAGGTTTCACCATATCGGCCAGGCTGGTCTCGAACTCCTGACGTTGTGATCTGCTCTCCTTGGCCTCCCAAAGTGCTGAGATTACAGGTGTGAGCCACTGTGCACGGCCCACAAATAATAATTTTTTATTCCTTGCTGTATTCCTTTCCACCACATACCAACAACTTGCCTGTGGAATTCAGCAATTGTTCAATGGTTAAAGTATGTGTATATAGAAATCGTGCATCAGGCTCAGTCGTGCACTCTTACCTCCCTTGCTCTCTTCCTTCCCCCATACTTCTTTTTCTGCCTTTCCTTTTCTGCTGAACTCCATGTAAATTAGTGTTTGAATGCTGCATTTTAAAAATACCAAAAGAGTAGGTTTTTAAAATCATTGCTTGAATCTAACAAATTCCTATAACTTTATATAAATATGTGGAAACACAGATGAATGCTTACTTAAATATCTACTCTTGTTGTAAAAGTTCCAGCACAATGGGGAAAAAAAAAAAACCTCAGGTAATATGATGCGGCTTATTTGAAATATTTTAAAAATGAGTAATGGTATGAAATCTACCAGTTATGTTTAAATATTTCTGGAAATACAATTTCTGGAAATAGACCATCCCCAAATGTTACTGGAAATGTAGAAAGAACACAATTCAAAACTCACAAAGTTTGAAGCAAAGTAAGTGGATCTTGTAAACTTACCAGCAGATGGACAGAGGATGAAAACGTGAAAGCCCTGGAAATTTCATTTATTGAATAATAAAGAAGTTAGTGAAATAATTTATGAGATATTTATTTTACCTACTCCTAATGGTCAAAGTAATAAAGGTCAAAGCATGCAAAATGATTGGTTTTGCTCCCCTTGACACAGCTGGTTGTGGAGTTATAGATCTCATCACAAATGAAAAATAACAATTTTTTATTATAAGTATAACAAAGTCAATATGTCTCAATAAAAATTGATAAATGCACTGATACTGTGAACTCCTTTAATCTTTTGTTTTTTGAATCAGTTATCAAAAATTTTAAAAAGTCAATAAAGATATTTAGTAGCAAACAAATCACATACTTGATGTAGAAAATTCTGAACTTAGTATTGACCTCACCATAAACATAATATGTTTATGAACTGAACTTAAGACCACAATTCTCTGGGGACAATTGTGGAGACACATACAAGTCTTTGCTAGTCTATGCACATCTATTAATAAGAAGAAAGACAAGATACTTTTTAACCGAGGTCTTGTGTCAGCTTTCTGAAAAGAAGTACCCTGTCTACAAACAACTGGCTTATGTAGAGGGTTACTGCTTCCTTAATGGAAACATTCTCGAGGGATACAATTGCAGATAAACTTGACTATGGGAGATGGCTTTTGCAAATTGGCAATTCCCAGCACATCTTGTTAGAATATTTGAATGATTTAAATTTGTTTTTATATGGCTATATTACAGGAATTAAAATAATTCTGAGGCTGGCCCCATGACTCATGCTTGTAATCCCAACAATTTGGGAGGCCAAGGAGGGTGGATCACTTGAGGACAGGAGTTCAAGACCAGCCTTGCCAACATGGTGAAACCCTGCCTCTACTAAAACATAAAAATTAACCTGGCATGGTGGTACATGCCTGTGATCCCTGGTACTTGGAGGATCACCAGAACCTAGAAGGCGGAGTTTGCAGTAAGCCAAGATGGCAACACTGCACTCCAGCCTGGGTGACAGAGTGAGACCCTGTCTCAAAAAATAAATAAATAAATAATCATTCTGATAACTGCAAAATTGAACCTAAGAGAACAAACAATTGGTTTTGATTAATTTCATCCTCTTTATTGTTAGAACAAACTGAATATATTTTGATATAACTTTCTGAATATATTTTGGACTTGAGACTATTGAAAGATTTGGTATAAATATCATAATAAGCATTTACCTCTGTAAGTAAAAGCCAACCTGAATATAAAACCTCATCCCTTCCCCATGATTTCATAGACTTTATCAAATAACTTGACCCTGTAGCATTGGTTACAGAAAATTTTTCAGCTGGCTTATTGAAACCGAACTATAATGAGAATCGCACAATTTTGGTTAGGATTTTTTCTTTTCTACCAGATAATATGACTCTCACTATTTATATATAAAATATATATATTCTATAGGAACAAGTACCCAAAATATGGAATTTACAGTACTGTTTATTCTAAAAAATATGTCACTGGGGGTGTAAGTTTTTTCCTTAAATCTAAGGTTACTTTATTGTCAACCAATAAAAACCATTTTATTCTTCTACTTGAAGAACTTATGCTCAGGTACGCATCTCTGTTATTCAATTAAATCACTATAACTTGTTTTATTGGTTTATAATATATTTGGTTTTATTTTTTAAATTTAAACTTAATATTATTGGTATTCATTGCATTTATTTGCAGTTACATTTTAAGGTAAGCTATTTTAATTTTCCTTGGTGGTGGTCTCTAACTTAGTTAATTATAAATTTAACACAACTTCAATACAAAATACTACTAAAGCTTTGCGTTGAACTATACAAATAAGCAAAAACAAAAACAAAAAAAGTTTAAAAAAAAACCTTTGGAAAGGAAAAATCACAATGGACCACTAATCCTTCTAGGTATTTAAACATAGAACAACAGTCTGCAACTAAAACAGTATGTAGACTCCGAATCAGTGGCTCTCACATGGGCCATTTTGTCTATCTTACTCCATAGGGACATGGTGATGTCTGCAGACATTTTTATAACTGAGGGATGCTACCACCATCTTATGGGTAAAGGCTGGAGACACTGATAAAATTCTATTAATATAATGCACAGAATAAGCCCTACAACAAAGGTCATCCTGCCTCAAATATTAGCAGCATCAAGGTTAAGAAACCCTGCTTTAAGTGGATCAGATAGCTAGAAAGAGAAATAAAGTGATCCAGTAAAAGTACAAGAAGAAAATATGTGTGTATTCATCAATACTGTGGTTGAGAGAAAATATATATCTAATTTGGATTCAAAACCCAGGAGCAATGAAATCAACAAATTTGGTTGCATTAAAGTAAAATATCAAACTTTTGTATGGCAAATACTGGAACCAACGTAAATGTCCATATACATAGGAAAGTATTTGAATAAATTATGGTATATCTGTCAATGAAATATGCAGATGTAATAAAGATTGAGGAATATCTCTATGAACTCAAGTAGAATGATATACACAATAGGTTGTTAAATGGTAAAAGCAAACATTAAAAAAAGTATTTGCAAAATATATGCATATATTAATTACATAATAAATGCACATTAAATATATATTTACTATATATGTTTATATATTTGATAATAATTAAATACAATAATTTAAATATAATTTAATAAATATTTAAAATATTTATTTCATAAAAGAAATTACTATTAAAATAACAATTTAAATGTAATGTATATTATAGAATGTATTTGTTAAACATATTTAATTATATTTAAATTATTATTTGAATTATAATTATATTTATTTATTAAATATATTTAATTAATATATATCATATGTATTAAATATAGATATTTGTACACACACACATGCTTATCTTTATAAAAAAGAAAAACAGGGAATATATACAGAAATTATTGAAATTTTTTCCTAGAGGGACTAGGTGATAGAGATGGAGTATATCTCTCTGAATACACCTTTTTGTAGAGTTTTGACATTTGGAGTTAGATTAATATTTTTAGATACACAAAGCAAAACAACAGCACCACAAAAATATTAACAAAAACAAAGCAAGAATAATGGAAAAAAATAGAACCAAAATGTAATACAAAGAGAAACAAATGGGCATAATTGTATTTCAATTGAGTAGCAATCACACACAAGTGATGAAAGAACAATTAACCCAAATAATTTTTGAACAAAGTATATCTCCTAGATTAAAGGAAGAGAGAGCTTTTAACTTAATTTGAACTCCTGTGTCTAGGTTGTTTTTCACAATTTTATTGGTGAGTAATTCTTAGGATTGAGCAAATAGATTATTGGGAGTTTTCACAGCTGGAAAGGTATGGACAGGAAAAGGATGAGAATAAATGGTAGTGTGTTAGAGTGGAACTGACTGTCCTTGGTGAGATTGAGAATGAAGTCTTGGTTTTGATAGGTAAATGTGTGCACATAGAAACATATATATTTGTGTATATGAGTGTGTATATTTTTCCCCCTTGCTCTGCCTGCTAAAAAGCCTTAGGAACAGGTCTAGCAAGTCCCAGGGGTTTGGAGCCTGCCTTTTGCAGCAGCCCAGGGTGGGGACGGCAGCATGAGTGTGTAAGCACTGGGCCCTGGGGACCCCAGCATTAAAACCTCAACATAGGTCTCCAGAGCTGAGCTCAGCCCAGGAGGGATAAGCCTGCTAGCAAAGCAGCCGATGTGTTGGGCCACTTGGATCTGCACAATGAGGAAGAACAGCAGTGGCCATCGTGACAGGAGCCACAGGGCTCTCCCTTTATGACCCAGGCTGCACGAGCCCCAGGGTAAAAGCCCATTGAAGAAGAGAAAGTCACCAAAGTTCACTAAATAAACCAAAGTTGGTTTTTCTCAAATTTAGTCATGGAAGCTTCAAGCCAGGTTTAATCTGATGTAGGAAAAAAAAAAAAAAAAATGAATGGGATCCCCCAGTAACAATATGTACACTCCTATCTTGGTTTCCAGATAACATTTCCTTCTGAGCGAAGTCTTAGCCCCCTGGAGAAAGGATTTATTTCAGTTCTAGGAACTGGGACATTTTAAAAAAACGATATAGGATAGTTCTGCCTATTTACAGGGTACATGTGATATTCTGATCGTCAGAAAGTGAGAATGTAATAAAGAACAATAATATGTCAAAAATGAAAAAAGTTTCAGGATGATGGGGTTCACTCTGGATTAAGAAAAACTTGAACATTGAAATAAGCCGTGAGAGTAACGAGTATAATCCATTGAATAAAATGAGAAAAAGAGGAAAAAAATGTTAACATTTGCTAAGTTGAAGTAAATGGCAGCCGAGAATTTTTTATCTTAGTCTCAAAACTTGTCTTTAGGTTTGATATTTTATTAAAACAAAATTCTTTAAAAAAGTATCTCACAAGATATACACAGAGGATAGAAAAGCATGCATGCAAGAGCAATGGAGGTCATTTCAACCAAAACTGAGAAATGGACATTTAAGGCTCTAAGTCCCTCTCACAAGGTTTTATTTTCTTGTTATTACAGTCCTATCCCAACAGACAACCAATGACATAAGGCTTCTTGTGAGATTCTTCTTATTGCTCAATAATGGGTACAAAGCTTAGTGTTTACAGTAGAAAATAGGCACTAAAAAACTACTGCCATATTCCCATTCTGGGTGAGATGGAATGAGTGTGCTTCACACTTGATCTTCCAGTGAATGCAGTCATAAAACCTGGATAGTATGCAGCCTGGAGAAACTCTTTGAAGATTGTAATGTAAATACCAGCAAGCAAATTGCAGAAGAACATCAGACTTTGAAGCCATTAAACTGTAAATGAGCTTACCATTTTCTTTCTCCTTCTTTCTGTCCCTCTCTTTCTATCTCTTTCTGTCTCTAATATCTCCCACCTGAACTCAACACAGCCTGAAACTCAGAGGCGAGCACTGTGGCACAGAGTTTCAGAGAAGACCTCCTGTTTTGGCTCAGGATTGGCAGAGGCAACTCAACACTCAAAGGAGTGCTGAAAATCAGTGAAATTAATACGGTTATTTGAAATAATAAATAAACTCTTTTTTTTCTAACTGAGAAGAGAAGGAACATTACTAATATCAGGAATGAAAGGACAATGTCACTACAGACAAAGCAGACAATGAAAGACCCATCACACTCAATCTATGGGCCACCTACTCATTTTCCTCTCTCATACATTTAATGCTTTACTTTTCCTGACTCAGCTTCAAGAAATAAGAACACTGTGAACACCTCTGCACATATAAATTTGACAACTTTGATAAAATGAACCAGTTTCTCAAAAAAACACAAACTTCACAAACTTGGCAGGGCATGGTGGTTCACACCTGTAATCCCAGCACTGTGGGGAGCAGAGATGGGTGGATCACTTGAGCCCAGGAGTTGGAGAACAGCCTGGTCAATATGATGAAACCCCATCTCTACTAAAACAAAAATTAGCCTGACGTGGTGGTGTGCACCTGTAGTCCCAGATACTCAGGAGGCTGAGACCAAGGAATCACCTGAACCCGGGAATTGGAGATTGCAGTGAGTTGAGATTACACCACTGCACTCTATCCCGGGTGACAGTGAGTGAGACTTTGTCTAAAAAATAAACAAACAGAAAACCCCACGAATTACCAAAATTTACTCGTTATATCAAATTACAAATGTTTTCTCTGTTAAAGACACTATTTAGAATAAAAAGACAAGCTATAGGGTTGGAGGAAATATTTGCCAGTCACATATCTGATGAAGTACTGTATTTGTATCCAGAATGTGTAATTAAAATTCATCATTGTTCCTGTAATGATTTTGTCTTTAATATTGATCATCTGCATATACTAAGCAGAAAAACACAGCACCATCATCTAACAGGGATTCTCCCTGCATGCCTTTCCTCCCTGGGGATTCTAGGTTGCTATGTGGACCCTCCTTTTCCTCCAATAGCATATGGTGCTTAGTGAGATGCATTCATCCCTAACGTGGAATTTTTAGAATGGATTACCATTAATAAAATGAAGCAAAATTGGTAAGGGCACAAAAGAAGAAGCACCTACCAGTCAATTTCCACAGTCTTAAAAAGAGAAATAAGAGAGAGCGGTATGTTTTCCTTTCAACATTTGACCTGTAGCCTGATCATTCTAAATTTCCCTTATTGTTTATTTTTGTTAATCATTCATGAATGTGTAGAAATTTATCCTGACTATTGTTTTTTTCTGTTATGTTAAATATAACTAGTGACTTAAAATGCACCACCAGATGACTTTAACAAAATTCCTATTATCTGATGACCATTGTTGGGGGGAGGGGGAGAAAGGGGAGATGATCTTTGCTTATAATGATGAAAACTGTGCTTTGCAAAGCACAATTCCTGTGACTCTAGAGGCAGACAAAACTCAAATTGGATGTGAATGCATAGGTGGATGGATGTTCAAATGACAAGGTAGAATGTAAGAAGATAAATGACCCAAGGTTACAGCCATGGTAATGTTTAAAAACAACTCAAAATCTGCCTCGGGGAAAAACCACCAGTTTCTCTGATGGCAAGCACATTTCAGGGCTTATGCCAGCCTATTGTATTTCAATGTTGATATGCCCTTTTTCAAATGCATGAGCTGATGTAAGGTAAATGTTACTGTTTTACAGAAGATAAATGACAGAGGAAAAAAAATCACATCAATGGAAAAAACATCTGCCTCTTAGTCCTAATTCTTCTTAACGTCAGAAACTTTAATTTATTTGATGGGGTCTTGCTCTATAATATATGAATTCTGGGAAAATGTTTTATATTTATTTATCCTGATTTGCCAGGAAAAGTTCTTGGTACCTTTAGTCTAATTTAATTTTCAGTATGTCCTATTCACCCTCAAAAATGCCCTATTTGGGGCAATTAATTACACCATTACCCTAACTATGAACTCATCGTGGTCTAATCTTATAAAGGTTCTGACCAGGATTCTTCAAAAATGCTGCCTCTAGACTTCAAGAGCATAAACAATCTATCTCCACCTCCAAGACACCATACTTCTTCGTTATCGGGAACTGCAATAGCTGCCACCGGCAAAGTCGATCTCACTGGCTCACAGTAATTAAAAACCATGGCCTTTTAAGGGGAATGCCAGGACTTAGAACCTCATTTTGTCACTCACCTGCTGTATAACCTTGGACAAGTTATTAACAACTATATATCTCATTTTCCTGATCTTTAAAAAGGAATAATAACAGAACCTGCCTTGTGGGATTGCTGTGACGATTAAATGAGTTAACATATGTAAAGCACTTTAAAAAGATTGGTGCCTATTAAGCAGAATATTTAAGTGATCTTACCTTAAATTAAATCCTCTTACTTAGCCTTATCATATTGAGACAGACTTTCAGCATCTTTTCTTTTTCTTCACATTATCATGAAAACATAATTACAATAAAACATAGTTACTGACTTGCTGCAGATTCTCCACTGCACGTTCAATCAATGATCCACCTACTCATTTTTCTCTCTCTTACATTCAATTACTTTTTCTGACTCAGCTTCATATTTTCTCATTTTTCTATGTATTTTATGTATATCTAATACACCTCTGTGTTTTTCTAGGCATTGCAATAATAATTGGATATCTTCTGGATGTTACTCTTAAAGGTCAAAATATTTTGTGTCTTAACACAATAAAATGTGACAGAATTGACTGAAAAGAAACACCTTCACATTTCTAAGATTATTAAGCAGTTTTGATACATAATACCAAATATGAATTTCACAAAAAGGTGTTGTGTTCATAAAGAAACAGAAATAAGATAAACATGTGGAGTGTGCAAGTATAGATTTTAGTTAAATAGAAGAAAGACATTTCTAGGAGTCAAAAGTTTCAAATATGTTCTGATCTTATAAGCAACAAAATTCCCAGCATGGGATGTACTCAAATCCTTTGGTGGGAGTGGATGGATAGCAATAATAGGCTAGGTGGTTTGGCCAATCAATAATTTTCAAGTTCTTTTCCCTATGATATTTTTACATTTTCAAATACAAATAAATGGGATTTTGAAAATATTTTTAACTAGTGTGAAGACCATTATTTCAATGGAAAGTTACCTGCTTTTAAATCAATTCTTTAAATTCAGCTTTTGAATTTCAGCTTCCTAAGATAGAATTTGAACTGTACATCTTCATTTTAAGCACAACAGTAAACTTAAATTCTTTGATTCCTCTCCTCTGCTCTCCCAGAAAGAAAGGTTTAATCAGAATGGCATTAAAGGGCACAGTTCTGCTTTGGTTTTATATAATCATTCTCTTTTTTATATACATAACTTGAAGGGATGTGCTAATTATTGATGAGCTGAAGAGGAGAATAAATGATTATTTTGAATTGCAGTGGTCCAAAGACCAAGTGTAAGGCAGAGGTACTAGTTAATGTCCTTTCATGAGTCATACTGAGTAGCCTTTTAGTCTGAAAGATGTAAGCATCAGGGGCATTTGTATCTGTGTAGGAAAGCTCAATAGTGACAGTCTGAATCCAACTGTCTGCTCCTGAAATCACTTCTCAAATTGGCTGCTCTACACTGTAAAAGTAACTGGATCCAAGTTACATAAACTTGACTCTCTGTGTTTATAGGTTTCAGCTATTGCAGGATGTATTAGACTGTTCTTGCATTTTTATAAAGAAATACTTGAGACTAGGTAATTTATAAAGAAAATAGGTTTAATTGGCTCACACTTCTGCAAGATTTACAGGAAACATGGTGCCGGCATCCTCTCAGCTTCTGGGGAGGCCTCAGGAAGTTTATAATCATGACAGAAGGCAAAAGGGGAGCAGGTGTGCCACATGGCGAAAGCAGGAGCAAGAGAGTGAGTGTGGAGGGGAGGTCCCACACACTGTTACATGATCAGATCTCTTGAGAACTCACTATCACAAAGAGAGTGGAAGGGATGCTGTGAGGGATCCGCCCCCATGATCCAAACACCTCCCACCAGGCCCACCTCCAGCAATGGGGATAACAATTCAACATGAGAGCTGGTCAGGGCCAAATATACAGACCATATCACAGGTACTGTCAAGATTCATGAGTGTTTCCTTGTTCTCTTTTACTCTTTACATGCCCCATACATGTTAAGGGATGGAAAACAGAATCAAGTTTGATAAACTCAAAAGACAGTGTCTCTTCAAAACAAAACAAAACTAACAAAACAAAACCCTTTTTCACTATGAGTCACAATTTTTGAAACATGCCAAGAGGCTTTTCCAGAATGAAAAAAAGGAAACAGGATAAGCTATGGATTTATGCCTGACCAATGGGAGCTACCTCAATGGGCCAAGAAAGCAGAAGGAAAGAGGCAGTTGAAAGATAATCAGGCACACACATTTACATGACTGACCTATCTGAGAAGTGCTCTGGGGAAGATGGGCAAAGCAGTTGACACAGAGCCTTGAAATGAATGGCCCAGTTGTTGCAGTGGCAGAGGGCACAGATGGGGCGCTATGAGATACGCATAATAAGTTGTGTTAAATTGTATGAAAAACTAAGCATAATCAATCATCATTCTTGAAAGAAAATTCAGTGAGGATGATTACAAATTAGTAATCCACTTATGTCCAGCTCAGATCTCTTTACTGAGGTGCAGTCCCATAAATCAATCTTCAATTACAAATCTCCACCTGAATGCTCCATAAGCATGTTACCATGTCCAAATTGCTCTTCAGTCTCTTTCTCCCCACCTCGCCCACTCCACTGCAAACCTTCCTTCTTTTTCTACCATTGGCGGATCCTTTCAAACCTTTCATCCAAGCAAGAGGTCTGGGCATCATTTTCTAGCCCTTCTTTTTAAAGCTTATTCTTCTATAACCAATAAGCAAATAAGCCCTGTTAATGCCATTGCAGTTTTTCCACTCATTGTCTATCAACATTTCTGTTGCCTCAGTTCAGATCCATGACATTGTCTCCAACTCTACCTCCCACCTTCAAAAGATAGCTTTTTTTTTTCTTTTTTTGAGATGGAGTTTCACTCTTGTTGCCCAGGCTGCAGTGCAATAGCGCTATATCAGCTCACCTCCACCTCCACCTCCCGGGTTCAAGCCATTCTCCTGCCTCAGTCTCCCGAGTAGCTGGGATTACAGGTGCCTGCCACCACACCCAGATAATTTTTTTCGTATTTTTAGTGGAGACAGGGTTTCACCATGTTAGCCAGGTTGGTCTTGAACTCCTGACCTCAGGTGATCTGCCTGCCTCGGCCTCCCAAAGTGCTGGGATTACAGGCATGAGCCACCACCCCCGGCCTAAAATAGCTTTCTAAATGAGAAGGTGATTGCATTATTTTCATTCTTTGCATTCTTTAGTGACTCTATTTCCCAAAGAGACACAGTCAACATTTTTAAGAATGACATTCAATGCCCTCTACTTTCCTACCTTACCTACTGCCAGGTCCCAATGATACTGTAGTTAAGAAGAAATTACTCAGGCAGATAGTGAGGGTAGGAAGTCCTCAGTAAAGTTTTCCTTTTAATGAAAAGCAGCCCCAAATTATTCTCCTTCTAACAAAGAGCAGCCTGTAAAATCGAGCTGCAGAACGTATATGCTGACAGTTATGCCAATCATGTTCAAGATGGCGGCTCCATCTTCCCTTCTCTTCGTCAGCCACGTGTATAATAAGGAGAAGACAAGATGGCCCCGTCAACTGGAAAGCTCATTTGCATAATAAGATTAGGGTGGGGTCCCCAGCCTTTCCTGCGCATCATGTAAACGTCATACCTGATCGAATCAATCTGTGAGCCATATGTAAATCAGACACCGCCTCCCCAAGCCAGACTAAAAAATCCAGCACATTCACAGCCGACCAGACTTTTTCCTCTCTGCTGTTTTCCTTTCTCTTTTTTTTCTCTTTCTTTCGACTATTAAACCTCCACTCCTAAACTCCTCGTGTGTGTCCCTGTCCTAAATCTGCCTGGTGCCAGGCGATGAACCCCAGGTTTGTACCCCAGACAACGTAGCCACTTCACCATCATGCATGGCGCGGAGCTTCTGTCTTAAAGCAAATAGTCTGTTTCTAAACATTCTATGCTCCTTCTCCCTCTGTGCTTTGATAAAGGGTCATTCCTTTTGTGTTTTGTGGGCTCTTCTCATCCTTCACCCTCTGTGAACTCTCCCCTAACTTGGGCAGCTTAAAGCAGGCTGTCCATTCACACCCCCATCGCGCTGCCATGACTGTGAGCACACTTGATAAGATGTTATTTGTTTATGTGTCCATCTTTCTATTTGTCTATAAGCTTTTTGAAAGGAGGGAGGATGTCTCACTCATATATCAAGCCCTAGCTCCTAGTACAGAATTTAATATATCAAGGGGCTTTAATAATGGACTGGACAATTAAGTTGATGAATAGATTACTATACTTTAAGCAGCTTTGAGTAAAGATTATGTTTCTGGCTAGGTTTCTGAGTGGAATAGGATCTGTAGCCACACTGAGAGTCACCTCTTTCATAGGCACCTTGCCTGGGAGAAAGGAAGGAGTGGGGATGCCCAGTTCAGTGGGCGTCCTCCTCAGCGTGTGGAAACCCGCCGTGCTCTGTGGGAGGGACAGGTGGGTCCAGCTTGACATTTGCAACTCAGGAGAGATGCGGAGGAGAAAAACTATTAATTGACCCAGTGTGTCTAATTAACTGAATAATAGTAGGATGTCCAAAATGTCTTCATCCACAGAATGGTGGGCATGTTGCTTTTAGACATGTTCCTTGGGGATTATTTGTTGGGAAATAAATGAGAATTCTTGGGCTACCATACTCAGGAGACTTTCAGATGAAGAGAACCCCTTCCAAGACATTGTCAACATTCAGCAGACATGACAGAGACAGCTCCACTGCGGTTTGGAGATATGACCAGAAAGAAATATCTCCAAAGATAGTTGTATGTGCTTTTTTCAGAAAACAAAAAACATAAAACAAAAAAAAAAACTTCTTTGTGTGTTTGAAACTGGATGATAAAATTTTAATTTTTGTCAAAACATAAGTACCCTGTATATTTTTTATCATAGATCAAAGTATTGGTAAAAATGCAGAAATTAGACACCCGATCTCATCTTTTAATAAAATATACATGACCAAATATCAGAATTAGGCACATATCATCCATTTATATATCTATTCACTTGTGAATTGGCATAAAACACAGAGAACATTGGCATGCTTCTGTTTTTCTGTCTCTGACATTCACTAATCCTTTAATCACAGAACATTTGTTCAACTTCTCAGAGTATATCTCCTCACCAGGATAGATTGAGGATTAACCTGATGAGTGGATATATAAGTAGCATAATCCAGTTCCTGGATTATATCAGAAAGTCAATAAATGGAATTTTTTGGTTTTTTTTTTTTTTCATTTTTCTTCTTTTCATTTAATGAATGACTTTTTAAGAGCCACAAGCTACACACTTTAGGAGTTTAAAGATAATTCAGCCATGTCCACTATCCTGGGAGAGTCCAGAGTCTGAGGGCAACAAGTGGACATGCCAACAGAAAAGTGTGATGATGGAAGCCATACAGGTAAACAGGACACAGTGTGGTGACATCTGCACTAATTTTCTTTTTAAAGAAGAAAATACTTAACTTGTGAACAAAAAGGGAAAAGTTCCATGCCAGAGGGACAGGTCAGAGGAAGATCATGGTACACTTGAATACAAGCAGTTCAGTACAGTGGATTTCTAAATCCCAAACTAAGGTGGGGAGGGACAGACAGGTGCAGGCAAGCCATGGAGACCTGCAAACCCAGCCCAAGAGAGCAGGCCCATGAACTCACAATAGTTTTTATTGAGGAAATCATTTTGATAGAAATCTTTTCAAACATATTTTCCACAACATATTTTTATTTATTCATTTAAAAATTTAAACCATTTTATTTAGTGACCGTTTTTACATAAAATTATGCATTCATACAATAATCTATTATGTGATTTATAGAAATAAAACAAAATGGAATTTGTTTAAAAGGCAAAGTGAACAATATTTCAATATACTCTTAAATATATTATGCTTACTAATTGTACAAAATCCATTAGTATTATTAGCATTATTATTATTATATTCTGTCACAGCATGATTGAACACATTATACTTTAAAATCTTGCTGTAACACTTTGTAATGTAGCAAATTGAAGGTTTTATTCTAAGTTTGCTTTATTTCATTGATTAAAATTAGTGGCTGTCATATCTAAAGAGGAAACCTCACAGTAATATGCAGCTATAAATGGAAGACATACGTGGTTGACTCTGTGTATTACCATATTTATACTTTAAGATGCACATCATTATTTGGTTCTATATTTTAACACCTATAAAATTGGTACATACCTTTCACTTTGCTATTTAATTCAATTAAGTGTGATATTCCAAAGACGTATCATCTCTTTCACCAATTACACAAACTTTTGATACAATTTAGCTAGTAAAATAATTTACTAGTGATAGTAAATAGTGATAACACTATTCTGACACTACTTCATTGCAACATAGGCAAAATGGTTTACTTTTTAATAGCTTTGTCAACTTTTACTTTACATTCAGAGGGTACATGTGAAGGTTTATGCAAGGGTATATTGCACGATGCTGAGGTTTGGGATATGATTGAACCTGCCACCCAGGTAGTGAGCACAGTACTCCACAGCTAGTTTTTCAACCCTTGTTCTCTGTCTCCCTCCCTCCCCACCCCTTGTATCCCCCAGTGTCTATTGTTATTATCTTTTTGTCCATGAGTACCCATGTTTAGCTCCCACTTATAAGTGAGAATATGTGGTTACATGGTTTTCTGTTTCTATGCTAATTTGCTTAGAATAATGACTTCCAGCTGCGTCCATGTTGCTGCAAAGAACATGATTTTATTTTTCATGGCTGCATAGTATTCCATGGTATATATGCACATATTTTCTTTATCCTATCCACTGTTGATGGTAATGGGATTGTTGAGTCCAGTAGTAGTTCTACTTTTAGTTCTTTGAGAAACCTCTAAGCTGCTTTCCACAGTAGCTGAACTAGTTTACGTTCCCACCAAGAGTGTATAAGTGTTCCCTTTTCTCCATAGCCACACCAACATCTGTTATTTTTTTACTTTTTACTAATAATAATTCTGATTGGTGTGAGATGGTATCTCATTGTGGTTTTGATTTCATTTCTCTAATGATTAGTGATGTTAAGCATTTTTTTCATATGCTCGTTGGCCACATGTATGTCTTCTTTTGAGAAATGTCTGTTCGTGTTCCTTGCCCACTTTTTGATGGGTTTGTTTATTGCTTATTCATTTGTTTATATTCCTTATAGCTCCTTAATAGTAGATATATGTTGAATACATAGTTTGCAAATATATTCTCTCATTCTATAGGTTGTCTGTTTACACTGTTGATAGTTTCTGTTGCTGTGCAGAAGCTCTTTAATTTAATTTGGCCCCACTTGTTTTTTGTTCTGTTTTTGTTGCATGCAGTTGCTTTTGAGGACTTAGCCATAAATTCTTTGCCAAGGACAATGTAGAAAAGGGTATTTCCTAGGTTTTCTAGAATTTTTATAGTTTGATGTCTTACATTTAAGTCTTTTTTTAGTTCATCTTGAATGAATTTTTGTATATTATGATAGATAAGCGTCCAGTTTCAGTCTTCTGCACATGACTAGCCAGGGATCCCAGCAACATTTGTTGAATAGAAAATTTTTTTCCTACTGTTTATTTTTGTTGAGTTTGTTGAAGATCCAATATTTGTAGGTGTGTAGCTTTATTTCTGGGTTCTCTAGCCTGTTCCATTGGTCTACATGTCTGTTTTTGTACTAGTACCATGATAATTTGGCTAGTGTAGCTTTGTAGTATATTTTGAAGTTAGGTAATGTCATGTCTCCAATTTTGCTCTTTTTGCTTAGGTTTGCTTTGGCTGTTTGGGCTCTTTTTGATTCCATGTGAATTTTAGAATAGCTTTTCTAATACTGTGAAAAATGATGTTGGTAGTTTGATAGGAATGGCATTGAATCTGTACATTGCTTTGGATAGTATGTACATTTTAACAATATTGATTCTTCTAATCCATGAACATGGAATATTTTTCTGTTTGTATCCTCTATTATATCTTTCAGCATTGTTGTATAATTCTCCTTTTAGAACTCTTTCACCTCTTGCTTATATGATTCCTAGGTAGCATTTTTTTGGTGACTATTATAAATCAGAGTGCATTCTCGATTTGGCTCTCAGCTTGAATGTTACTGTTGTATAGAAATGCTACTGATTTTTGTACATTGATTTTGTATCCAGAAACATATGGAAGTCGTTTATCACTTCCAGGAGATTTTTGGCGAGTCTTTAGGTTTTTGTTTTTGTTTTTTTGTTTTTTGTTTGTTTGTTTTTGGTATAAAATTGTATCATCAGTGAAGAGAGTTAGCTTGATTTTTACTTTTTCTTGCCGGTTGCTCTGACTAGGACTTCCAGTACTATGTTGAATAAGAGTGGAAAATATTGGGTATCTTTGTCTCATTCCAATTTTCAAGGGAAATGGCTTCAGCATTTTCCTGTTCAGTATGATGTTGGCCGTAGGTTTGTCATAGATGGTTCTTAATATTTTGATATATTCTTTTGACATCTAGTTTGTTGAGGGTTTTTATCATGAAGGGATGCTGAATTTTATTGAAAGCTTTTTTACACCTATTTAGATGATTGTATGGTGTTCGTTTTAAATTCTGTTTATGTGATGCATCACATTCATTGACTTGTGTATGCTGAACTATCTCTGCACTCCAGGAATAAGGCCTACTTGATAATGGTGAATTAAATTTTTGATGTCCTTCTGAATTCAGTTTACTAGTGCTTTCTTGAGGATTTTCACATCTATGTTCATCAAGGTTATCGGCCTGAAGTTTTCTTTTTTCATTATGTCTGCCAGGTTTTGGCATCAGCACGATATTAGCTTCATAAAATGAATTAGAGAGGAATTCCTCTTCCTTGATTGTTTGAAATAGTTTCAATAGGATTGATCTTTGTATGTCTGGTGGAATTCAGCTTTGAATCTGTCTGGTCGAGGACCTTTTTGGTTGGTAGGTTTTTTATGTTACTGATTCAACTGTAGAACTCATTATTGGTCTTTTCAGGGTTTCAATTTCTTCCTGGTTCAATTTGAGAGTTGGTGTGTTTCCAGGAATTTATCCACTTTCTCTAGATTTTCTAGCTGATGTTCATACAGGTGTTCACAATAGTCTCTGAGGATCTTTTGTATGTCTGTGGGTCAGTTGTAATATTGCCTTTGTCATTTCTGTTTGTGCTTATTTGAATCTCTTCTCGTTTTTTCTTTGCTAATATACCTAGCAGTCTATCGATCTTGTTTATCCTTTCAAGGAAACAGCTTTTTATTTTGTTGATTTTTTGTATGGATTTTTGGGTCTCAATTTCATTCAGTTCTGCTCTGATTTTAGTTATTTCTTTTATTCTGCTGCCTTTGGGGTTAGTTGGTTCTTGTTTTTCTAGTTCTTCTAGGTGTAATGTTGGATGTTAATTTGAGATTGTTTTCACTTCTTGATGTAGTCATTTAACACTATAAACTTTTCTCTAAACAACTGCTTTTGCACCACTTCATGGGTTTTGGAATGTTCTGTGTCGGTTTTCATTAATTTCAAGGAATTTAAAAAATTTCTACCTTAATGTTACTGTTTACCCAAAAGTCATTTGGAAATAGGTTGTTTGATTTCCATGTAATTTTGTTGTTTTGAGATATCTTCTAAGTATTGATTTCTATTTGTATTTCACTGTGTTATGAAAGTATGCTTGGAATAGTTTTGATTTTTTTGAATTTGTTGACACTTCACCTTATAGCCGAGCATATGGTCAATCTTAGGGTATGCTTCAAGTGCAGATGAGAAGAATGAATATTCTCTGGTTGTTGGGTGGAGCATTCTATAGATGTCTATTAGGTCTAGTTGATCAAGTGTCAAATTTAAAGCCAGAATATTTTTATGAATTATTTATTTATTTATTTATTTATTTTTGAGACAGAGTCTCGCTCTGTCACCCAGGCTGGAGTGCCGTGGCACAATCTGGGCTCACTGCAAGCTCCGCCTCCCGAGTTCATGCCATTCTCCTGCTTCAGCCTCCGGAGTAGCTGGGACTACAGGTGCCTGCCACCACACCTGGCTAATTTTTTGTATTTTTAGTAGAGACAGGGTTTCACCATGTTGGCTATGATGGTCTCGATCTCCTGACCTCATGGTCCCCCTGCCTCGGCCTTTAAAGTGCTGGGATTACAGGTATGAGCCACCATGCCTGGCCTTTATAAAATTTTTGCCTTGATGATTTGTCTAGTGCTGTCAGTGGAGTGTTAAAGTCATCCACTATTATTGTGCGGCTGTCCAAGTTTTTTCATAGGTCTAGAAGTACTTGTTTTGTGAATCTTGGTGTGTCAATATTGGGTAAATATATATTTAGGGTAGTTAAGTCTTCTTGTTGAACATTTTACCATTGTGTAAAGTGCCTTTCTTTGTATTTTGTTTGTTTGCGGTTGTTGATTTAAAGTCTTTTATCTGACATCAGATTAGTGACCCCTGTTCTTTTTTTGTTTTCTGTCACCATAAATCTTTCTCCATCCCTTTACATGTAATTACATGTGAAATGGGTCGCTTGAAGAAAAATATGGTAGGGCTTTTTTTTAATCCAATTTGCCATTCTATGCCTTTAAAGTGGGGGCATTTAGATGGTTTACAAGAGGAGGATGATTCTTATAAGGTGGCATCTGGGCAATAATATGTCCAGGGGGAGGGGTTAACAAGCAAGTTAAAATTCGAATAAAAGTTTTTCTACTTGGGAGAATTTTAAACAAGTTAGAAAATACTGTTTTCAAGTTATTTAGTGTGAAAATATTAGTATTTTTGTAGTTTTCACATGTCATTTGGCAACAAAGCCACATACAATGAAAATATTTCCAAATAACTGTTTACAAAATGCCGTTTATTTCTCACATTTTACATAACTTACAGACACACATTAAAAGAAGTTTTTAAAATTTAAAAATGTCTGCTACATATGTGACTGATGGCCCACATATTATAGCAGAAAAAGTGATGTAATTTCAAAAGAGAAGACAGGATCCTGTAAAAGGAAGATTACTAACTCATCTCTATGTCTCATGCCTCTTCCCAGTAGTTTGTAATGAAGAAACCTTTGAACCTTTGCATGGTTGAAATAAAAATATCTTCATGACCTTTTCCTATCATATTACAATGTGAGGTAAGCATAGCAATATATTTAGAAGCCTTGATTTTATTACATTAATATTTTATACTACATTGTGCTCTTCTGTTATCTTCAGCTTCTGTACATCAATACCTTGACTCATGTGACACGGCCTAACTGGCTGTTCACTACATATGTGTGCTATTCTATTCATGAAAATAGTGAGATTAACTATTCAAGCCTCTATAAGAGTTTGTTAATTGCCTTTTTGTGACTGAGTTCTAGCCAATGAATCTGCCCAAAAATGACTTGCTTCACTTCCAGATATGGCTTATGGAAACCGCTCAATCTCAGCATTTCTCTTCTTACTGGGACACTCACGGTAAAACGGAAAATCACATACAGAAAACGGGGTAGGGGGACAAAAGTTGATAGAGACTTCTTTTTGCCACTAGATGGAATAATGTCCCTCCCTTCTAAATGACGTTCACATTCTAATTTTTAGAATCTGTGAATATGTCAGGTTGCATGAGAAAGCAGAGTAAAGGTTGCAGAGGCACTCAAGATTGCTAATTTGCTGATACTGTGGTGTGGAGATTGTCCTGGATTATCTAATTAGATCCAATTTAATCATGAGAGTTATTGTAGCGGAAGACGGAGACAGAAGTGACCGAATCAGAGTGAGTAAGAAAGACTCAACTGTCTACTGATGGCCTTGATGATGGAACAGAGGCCACAAGTCAAGAAATGTAGGCAGCCTCGGGAAGCTAAAAAAGGCATTGACCATTTTCCCTGAAGACTTCAGAGGGAATATAGCCCTGCTGACACAGTGATTTTAGCCCAGTGAGACCTATTTTGGGCTTTTGACTCCTACAACTATAAGCTAACAAATCTGTGTCATTATAAGCTAGTAAGTATGCAATAATTTACTACAGCAGCCGTAGGAATCTAACACAAGCACACACTTTGTATCTACTCTCCATTTCTGTATACACCAATACATTTTGGGGGTCATTTTAATACTTTAACTAAATTAGAAAATGACACTTTGTAGTGTGTTTCTGCTTTAGCATAGAACTAAAGTCTTTGGCATTGTCCTAGCAAATCTATGTTTAGCATTGAGCTCAAATGACTTCATAGGTTGGAACCTCAATGAACAATGTGGTGCAGTGGAAGCATATTTGGTTAAGCTGTAGCCTGCAATAACTTGGCAAGTGGACCCTATGCCTGATAAACTTGCAGCCTTAAGTGAAGGGGTGGGAAAGAGCCAGTGCATGCACTTTGACTATTGTTAGGTCCCCTTAGCATAGAATTGTAAAAAAGAAAAAGTTTAGACAAAAATAGATGGCATGCCAAGCAGAGATCAAAGAAAATGAGGGGTCCAAAGATCAAGGGGCTATATACTGGAAAGGTTAACTGTTTCTGGAATCCTATTCATAAGATAAAGACTAAAGGCTTTGAGTGACAAAAAAGAAAATCTTGGTTTAAAAAACTGAATCTTATAGCAGAGATTAGAATACGGGTGTGTTATTTCCTTTCAAGTATATTTTTTAGATGCCTTTAAGGTGAATACTATTTAGGATAAAGAGAGACAGAGATAGAGATGAACAGACAGAGAGAGAGAGAAGGGCAGAAAAAAGTAGATCTGAGGCTATGTTTAGAAAAAAACAAAGCAAAAATAGTAATGATGTTTACTGGTACATAAAATTAATACCAACTACAAGCAAATGAATCAGAAACTCACAAAGTGTTTGAGAAAATTGTGTTGCTAAAGAATCCTCATTCCTGTGGACATGAACTTACAATAATAATAATAATAATAATAATAATAATAATAATAATAAGATCCAGGAGCCTCTACACAAGTAAGGCAAGCAAAATAATTTATTATTTGAGGTTCAAAACAATTCTGCATCCTCTCTCCACCACCAGGAAGTGGGTTGTGAAAACCTTGCATCCCCAAGTGAGGGTGCCCTTCTTGCTGCCCCTTCAGATGAGCCCATGTAGGATAGCTGGCTGAAGGAGAACTTTCCAGGGATGGGAGTCAAGAGGACAACGGATACGAGGGTTCCTTCAGAAGGCAGGATCAGAGCCTTGTCAGGGACCCTTCCCATTCGCAGGACAGTGCCTTTCTCATAACTGCCCCACAGGAAATCATAATTCTGCCAACTGTAAATACCGTAATGCTGTCTCTGATTTATTTTCCTTTTACGATGGAATCTTCATTCGGATTCCTCTCCCTGCTACACCAATGTTTTGGTGTACATTGGTTCACAGGTCATCACACCACGAGGACCTGCATTGGGAACAGTAGAGAAGAGTCTACAACACCTGGAAATTCTAGATCTTAAGCTCCATGTAGTGACTGGGTATAACTGTGTACTCTCTCACATGGGGAAAGAATGGGAAATTTCTGTGTGTGGTAAGAACGTAAACATAAGTAGCTGCGGATATGTGAGGTAGATTAGGATATTGCATATTGCATAGCTGTTTGCAAAGGCTATACTCTTTTATCTTTTTTTTTTTTTTTGAGACGGAGTCTAGCTCTATTACCCAAGCGATTCTCCTACCTCAGCCTCCTGTGTTTGACCCCCAAAATGACACACTGAGTAGCTGAGATTACAGGCAGTCACCGTTATGCCTGGCTAATTCTTGTATTTTTAGTAGAGACAGAGTTTCAATATATTCGCCAGGATGATCTCAAACTCCTGACCTCAGGTGATCCACGTGCCTTGGCCTCCCAAAGTGCTGGGATAACAGGCGTGAGCCACCACACCCAGCCTACTCTTTTATCTTGGTCATCTGCAGTCATGTCCTGACTGCTCTTGCAGTTAGGTATGGATTTGGACTGGGTTTAACAAGAATTGATGTTGCTATCACTTCCATGTTTCTTTCTTTCTTTCTTTTTTTTTTTTTTTTTGTCTTGATGCTCTTGAGCTCAGAAATCTTAGATGTCACATATGGGAGATGACAGATCCACATGATGGAAACAAACTGGATTCTGTAGTTACTCTACAGAAAGCTGACTGTTGACCAAGAGGACCTATAATGGACTTATAAATGAATTAAAAAACTGATATGATGTAATGGGGTTTGGCCACTGAAATTTTGGTGTTTCTTTGTTATACTCAGCCAGCATTTCTTAAACCAATATATCCTTAAATATGGGAATAAAAACATTTTTTATCTGATGCCATCCTTACAATCTTAGCCTGAAATTATTATCATTTTTTAATCTTTAAATATTTTTTGGTTTCATTTTGGCCAAAGCAGTTGTTCCATGATAAACTAAGATCACATGTGTTTAACATGATTTAATAATTGGAGTATTTTCTTTCTTTTTTATTTTTTTGGCATAGCTTTGATACTAAGTTTTTATATGTCTTGGTAATCATGCTGAATTTATCCTACTATTAGCAAATAAGTCCAGGGACAAAGTCAATAAGGCTCATTGTTAATTAAAGCTGTATGAAGTAATTATCCATAATTGTGGTTATAAATACATATATTTGTTAAATTTATGAAATTTATTGACATTTCATATACACCAAAAAACTCAAGAGGTTAACATAAACAAAAGTATTAATTTAGTTGTCGAAAAAAGAAGGCAAAAGTAAAAGTTTACTAGAGAAAAATCTTAATTGCAGAGTCCCAGTTAACTAGGTGGAGGAAAATAAAAAGAGTGGTGTCCCAGTTGTCAAGTGAAACAAAAATTTCAGGTAGGAAAGATTGATCCACTGTCAAATGCCGCTGGTAGGGTGAATGAGATGAAGGCTAAGAAACCTTCATATGGTTTTGCAATACGAATCCCATGGGCAACCTTGATGGATGACTCATTTAGGTAGTAAGAGAAAAGCAGAAGGCATTCCACAAAGATATGCAATTAGCATGAGCAGAGGATAAAGTGTATAGGTTTATAGTGTTTAACCTCAAAGAAGAAAGTTGAGAAAATTGCCAATATAAAATATATAACCAATGGAAGGAATTAAGATAATATAATTTCTAATGTGCATGTGGCTCATGAGCACTGGCTTATGCTAGATGCTGTGTGTAGCACACATAGCCCCAAAAGAAGTTGAGTAACATTACCCCCATTTTTCAGATAAGATACTAAGTCCTGAAAGGCTTTGCCCCACGCCTGAGGTCTTGGGGCTGTTATTAGTACTGTAGTCAGGTTCCATGCCCTTGTAGTTTCCACTTGCAAGCCCAAGGCCATCATAACATATGATCACATTGTAAAATAAACATTTCTCAGAATCGTATCTTTGTGCTTTTCCATTACCCCGAATCAATCACACAAATGTCTGTTGAATTTGGAATATTTAAAGAAGCATTAAGAAACTGGAACTGAGAGAGAAATAAAGCATAGTGATAGACATGCATTAAAATTAAAAAGACTTTTGAAAGATGTAATCTTGGGACAAATAGCAGAAGCTGAAAGTGAGTCTGCAAGTTGATTGGCTTTATCATCAAGGAAAAGAGCACAGAGTTCAGAGAGCTGAAAGGAAGGATGTGAAATTGTGCGGTCTCCCCTGTCCTGACACATCAGACATGCTCCAGAAGAAAGTGGGAAGACCAGGGGTATAACCATGACACCCAATAGCATGTGAGAAGGTTAAATGGAGATGATCTAGACATTAGGATTATTCTGTCTTCAGAACTAATAATGGATGTGGAAAAGGTGAAAATGAGTGGGTAGAGTGACTGTTAAAACCATAAAGATTGCCAGTTGATATAGCTATGGGCAAGAATATGTCAGTGGAGAATTGGTTTCAGTTGCTTTTCTGATGGTTTTTTAGCTCAATATCTTAGAGGCCTACAATGCACAATCTGTTAGCAACTAACAACACTGGATTATTAGTAAATTATCACTAGCTTGGTCCTGGTGGAGGTAGCTACTAGAAGTCAATCTAAGCAAATAACAGGAAACAAGAAACACAGAACAAAATTGTAAGTGATTTCAGAGGATGACTCCAAGGTTCTGGATTTCTAGTCCCCATAGCAAGAGCGAACTCACTTTAGATGAGCTCAGACACTTTGGTTTTACACTCAGGGGAAATAAAAGCCCTACATTAAGCTCTTGATTCTTGGGATGGGGGTTAATTGGATGAGACTAAACAAATTCTATTTAATTTTGGAAGGTGCTAAAAGTTAAACTATAAATAATGTATCTTATGCTGTCTACAATTAAAACTGTTCACACAAATATTGCTGCTGCAAACTTTTTTTCATCAAATGGATACTGCCCTCTGATGCTGTGTCAACAACTGGGATTTTGTATGAAATTCACATTGAAGTTGAACTTGCACCTACAGAGACCTGTCAGTCTCTCCACACTTCATTTCTTGACATTATCCATTTCTGCCCACATTGTTTTTATTTATTTATTAAATTAAATTAAATTTAATTTAATTTAATTTAATTTGAGACAGGGTCTTGCTCTGTTGCCCAGGCTATGGTGCAGTGGCAGGATCACAGCTCATTGCAGCCTCAACCCCCTGGGCTCAAACGATCTTCCCACCTCAGCATCTCAAGTAGCTGGTACCAAAAGCATGTGCCACTATGCTGGTTAATTAAAAAAAATTGTAGAGACAGGGTCTCACTATCACTCCCAGGCTAGTCTTGAACTCTTGGGCTCAAGTGATCTCTCTGCCTTGGCTTCCCAAAAGCCTGGGATTACAGGCATGCATCATTGCACCTGGCTGTCTTCGATGGCTCATTTTCTTCCTATTCCTTTGCATTGCACCATCTGGAATCCCTATATTACTGTAAATAAATTGTCCAACATTGCTGACTCTTAAAAGCATCCCTTTCAGGGAGCAATTCAGCCTGCGGAAACAGAGAGGGTCTGGATTTGCAATTATATATGTGGTGCAATTAACCCCACGTGGTGTGTAATTAACCCCACTGGTGTCTCTCCTCCTCCCACCTTTCCTGCAAAGCCAACATTAATGCTATGCACTGTATGCTGCTACTGTGACTGGAGCGGGCATAGAAAGATGGCTGAGAGCGGCCGGGCGCAGTGGCTCAAGCCTGTAATCCCAGCACTTTGGGAGGCCGAGGCGGGTGGATCACGAGGTCAGGAGATCGAGATCATCCTGGCTAACACGGTGAAACCCTGTATCTACTAAAAATAAAAAAAAACTAGCCGGGCGTGGTGGCGGGCGCCTGTAATCCCAGCTACTCGGAGGCTGAGGCGTGAGAATGTCGTGAACCCGGGAGGCGGAGCTTGCAGTGAGCTGAGGTCGCGCCAGTGCACTCCAGCCTGGGTGACAGAGTGAGACTCCGTCTCAAAAAAAAAAAAAAAGAAAGAAAGAAAGATGGCTGAGAGCTATTTCCCTCTACCTCTTTAAACCTTCAAACATGGCTCATTTTACTTCTTTTTCTTAATGAAAGTATAATCCTTCCCCCGACCCAACCAAATAATTCCCGTAGTTCCCAAGATGGTAGGCTTCTTGTTCTCCTAAGGCCCAATGACTATAAAACGCTTTTATGAGGTGATCGTTCTTCTACTTCCACCTTCCCCTACCAATTATTATTTCAGTTAAGGGGTGAAATGTATGTGTTGTGTGGTTCATGTCATCCACACAAAGCACTGTGCTAATAAGTGGTTTTCCCCATATGTTGACAATGTTGTAACCTAAAGTCCCATTTTTACTCACGCTGGATCTTGTATCACCACTTGTTACTTTGGTGCCCAAGGTGATAGCATCTAGAAACCTCAACTCACAGCTGCTTAATCCCCCATTTCGGAATCCTTAACTCATCAGACCGCAGTCTAAGAGCTCTCCAGGACTGGATGATGTCACAGCTGGATGTGTGGTGGGAACTGGCCCAGAGCAAAACTCTTTCCCACCCTTATTTAACTCACGTCACCCAATCCACTGTCCTTTTTCTTCTCCCACTCTCATTCCTGGCTCTTTTCTTCAGCTTCCAAAGAACTTCAAACACTTGATTTTCTTATTTCTCCCAATCTTTCACTAACATATGAACTTCATTTTTCATTCTGACAAAAATGTGGGCTTAAACATGAACAACTAGTAAAGTGAGAGATTTTCAAGGCAAGTCAAAGAGAAATAAACATAGAAAGTGGGAGAAGGCAAAGGGGAACATGATAGGCATTTTCACCATCTGAAACAGTATTAGACAGAAAAAGAGGTGAACATTGTTTCATAAGCCCCTCCAGAGCACTCCCTAACCACAGTTCAGAGATTTGTTTGCACAGACTGTACAAGTATTTTACAAAGTAGAGAACAATCAATACTATATTTAAGGTATCACTTTCCTTTCCCGAGGACAAGAGTTTACTTGCTGGTGTGTTTGTTTGCTTGTTTTGACCACTGATGATGATCCTTAGCACTAGAATGGTCCCTGCCCATAGGAGGCAATCAATAAACACATGTTAATGAAAGGATGGATGGAAGAATGCATGAACATGTTTTCTTAAAGAGTGAAACAAGCTATTGTGCTAGGAACTGTGCGTACATCACCTCTGATCTTTTAGTAGAGAGGCTCAAATGTGCAGTCATTTTGGGTACATCATTAATAATCATGGCAATTTTACTCCCAGAAAAGTCTGTTGCACACGTGGTATATGTTAAAGCAGAAAACAGTTTGGGAGAGAGAGCTGCTCCAGTGGGTAGATCTAGGACCAAAAGATTAAAAATAGTGGAAGATAAGCTCTAATTTGTTATAAAGAAGAGCCTTCTAACCATTAAAAAATCTGGGGTTTTTTTTTTTTTTTTTTTTTTTTTTTGGATGTAGAGAGAAAAAAAAGTTAGGCCAGATGGCTGAAAATCAAATATATTAATTTTCATGATAATTAGGTATTAGGTTTTTACAATATAGACTTTTCCTCGAACGATTTCTACTTCCAAAAAGTTGTCCTTGAAGCTGCAGAGGTACTAAAATGTTGGGAGCAGTGGAGTCGGCCAATGATCTCCAAGGCCTCTGGGCTGGACCTGCACTTCAAGCAGTGGATGGCAGGTCAGTGCAGATTGCCTTCAAGTGATCCCTCACTTTAACACTTACATCTTCATTCTCATCTCTGCCTTGTCTACAATCTTAATAGGAAACTTAACAAATGGGAAAGAGTCTAAATAAAGTTAATGTGATCAGAGGAAGGTTCAGTTTAGGACCTTCTCCAATCTGACTAGAGAGAATTCTGGAGGGAGCCATAGTGGGAAAGCTTAGGTCTTCAGAAGGCAGCGCAGATGAGGTTGGAAGTGAGAAGAGGTCAAGGAAGAAATCTAGCAAGGCTGGAAAACACAACAGATTTCCTTCATAAATTTGCTTGGGATTTAATCAGCAAAGAAACCTCAGGTCCCACATACAGCAAGGAATTTCCTAAGTTAGAAGAGATCTTTTGTCCACCTAATGTATATTTTATAAATGAACTTATTCAGGCACCAAAAGTGTAAATATATTTCTCAAGTTTACTGGACAATTATATGGAACCCAAGTCATCTTGTATGTTTGTTTGGTCATTTTACATTATTTCTCTGCGTAGGCTGTTGAATAGTTTCTGATTATGCAGTAGATATTTGAATTACCTTATCTGCCTTGGTCAAATTTCATCAAAATATCCAAAGTAGTAATACTATTTTTTAGAGCCTTCGACATAAACATTTTAGATGTTTGACCTACCCTTTTTGAAATCCATAATCCTCATGACTCTCAGATCCTGAATATATTAGAGAAAAGGAAACATTTATTTATATAAAAATAGGAAAAAAATGAATGAAAATACTAATGACCATATATGGCAACTGTCAATCATAGAATAATGTGAAGTAGTAATTATCTGTTACAGGTTTATCACTGTCATGGCCCATGACTATTTTCTAAGGTCATCAGTGAAATAGTTTTTGAAATTAATGGAACATCCCCAAGTGTGCAGAACATTTGTTTGATCATTTGATTGTTTTATCTCACTTGATTCCCATGTCAGACTATGAGGTGGGTATTGTTATCCCCATATTCCAAAGGAGGCAACCAAGGCTCCCAGAGTATAAGTGACCAGTCCATTGTCACACACACAGACAGCCTGGTGCAAGGATTCCAAGCGTATCTGATGCTAGTCATAATGCACACTTCTCTAGTAATTTGAACTCCTCCCTTGTGAATTGTGGGAGGTTCCCACCATCCTGAGTACCTGCCCATGAAACTGCTGTGAGTGTGAGTGAGCCTGGGAAGTGTTTTACCTGTTTGCTCACAACTTCAGATTAGGAGTCAGCCCCATTCAGAAAAAGCTTTGAGGATCCTTGCATTCAGTCCTGTTTGTCAACATCATGTTCTCTTTCTATGCAAAAAACCAGGAGGTGCTGGGGACCAACTGTTTGGCTTTAAATGCTCAAAGGGAGAGTCATGTCAAAGGAATATGAAAACAAGTGAGAATTCCAGAATTCAGAGACGAACTGACCCCTCGAGTGGGGAGGCATCTTCAATCATTTCTCCTTTGTTCTTCCCACTCATCACCCTGATTCTCTGACTCTGCGCTTTTCCTACTGATCTCCTGTTGGTCGCTCCCTGTCCTCTTGGTCTCTCTCCCTCTCCTACTCTCTTCCTCCTTTTCTCTGAATTACCTTTCCTTTCAGGTGCATTATAGCCATCGCATCCTACTGAGGCAGGTACCTTTTGAGGAGGGTTGGCAATTCATGCTGGATCCTGTCTCTGCTCAGTTTCTGTAGCATTCCAGCTTCCTGCTTCAAGCTCATCTCTGCATGTTAAGTATGGCTTGAACTTTTCCCCTCTTTCAAAATTGTTGTTTCTTCCAAATGCTCATAAGCACTTCTAACCACTTGCAGTATGTTTTGATTTGCCAGCTGTTTCTTCCTGGCACTCATAGAAGGTTCCAGCCATCTGCTTGCCAAGTAGAAAAAGGGAACGTAAAAATATGCTTTTCCTCCAGCAACACACATACTTTAACCTCTATTTCTAACCTTGCCCTCCAATCCAGCCACTCTGAGATGCAGAGCATATCTTTATATATCCTTCTCAAAATGGCAAAACGTAACAGTACTCGGTTCCCACATAAATAAAATAAATTACAAAGAAACCACACTCTGTAGCCATGGGGTGTGTGTGTGTGTGTGTGTGTGTATGTGAAGGCAGGAAGGAACTGAGCAGTTGTTAAGCTGCACAGTAAGAACTGGGAGGGAGAGCAATAGTCTTTACTCTGAGATTTGACATTATTCTCTCAGTCTTTGGGATCTGGTTTGGAATATGGGGAAGAGTTAGAGATGAGCTGTTGGATTTGTAAGCTCTTTTGAGGCCTCCAAATGCTATAAAGGTAGAACCGTGCACCTTGGAGGTCTAGACTTACATAGTAAATTCTTCTGTTGCTTAATCTTTTTGAATCATCACTTGTTTCATCTGTAAAATAAAGATGACACTGTTTATGTCCAATGCTTGCTAAATGAATTCTGGGAGAAAACATTTTTGTAATATTTGACTGATGATATGAAAGATTTTGCAGAGGGTGAGCTCCAGAAAGGCAATTATCTTAAATAAGAAAATATGTTCAGAGAAGATTTTAATGTCATGAAATATTCAATTATACTTAACACAGGTATCTATTCATATTCTTCCGTTTTTATGGAATGCAGAATCTCTTTGAGGAGCATCAGAACATCTCTTCAATTGTTACTCAGAGATGGACCTATCTAATGGGTATTCAGGCCTTCAGCACAGTGGATGCCTCAACCTCAAAATACATCCTGCAGATGACAGTAAATTGCAGTCCTTGTTTGGGTTGGCACTGTCCTTAGACCTGGGCCCTGTGCTGCAGAAGGCCCAGAGCCACCTTTCCACGGCTGTACCCTTGCCCTAGGGGGATGCAGCAGCAATGCCAAGGAGACGCGCTGTCCCCGCCATTCTAGGTCACACTATGGGAATCCAAAACACTGAAGTTTCCTCTTCCAGGACTGTGCAATGTGGTGGGTGTGAACACTCTCATCCAGAGAGCTGAGAGGTGTGGATGGAACTTGGCCATGAGGGCCACTGTGCCCAAAATGTAAATGCATCCCCCTTGTCAGGAACAGGAGAAAGCAAGGTGACACAGTATGGCATGGGTTGGGTGTGCCTACTTGATCTTGCTTCAGAACTCACAGATATTGAGGAGGAAGTCATGGGCCAGGTCACTGTCATCCTTAAATGCACCGTTTTCCTAACTAAAGCTGGTTTTCCTGGTTTCCTTCAGTCCATTCTCTGCATAGAAGCCAGTGATGTTCTAAAAGTAAAATCAGATCAAGTTGCTATCAGCCTAAAATCCACCAGAGTCCTTTGCAATGAGAAGGAAATCCACACACTTCACCACACCTGCAGGGCCCTGTCCACCTGTCTCTCCTCATCCTGTGACTTTCTCCCTGTGCCTTGGACTCGGCCTCCCTGCTCTTCTCTTGCCATCTGTTGCACAAATCTCATTTCTCTCTTGGTCTTTGCACCTGCAGTTCCTCTGCTCTTGCCCCATATCTTCATGTGGCATTTGATTCCAATCTTTTAGCTGTGCTCCTCAGATAGGCCTTCCGCCCTCCTTCCAAATCTTCATTAGTCCTTCTTCTTACCATAATTCATGTTTGGGAAAAACATTTTCAAAGTTATATTGCCTACTGTTACGTTTACATACATATGTCTACCTCCCTCCATTAGAGTGGAGCAGGGACCTTGGGGGCCTTGTGAACATTTTGTCCTCATGGTCTATAGCAGTGTCTGGCTCTCCATGGGCGTTACTTGCATGACTGACTTGAAGGCACTGAAGGACGCTTGACATAAGAGGGATGTCACTGGGATTTCAAGAGAATCAGCTGGGAGTGGTGTTTCATGCCTGTAATCCCCGCACTTTGGGAGGCTGAGGCAGGAGGATCACCTGAGGTCAGGAGTTCAAGACCAGCCTGACCAGAATGGAAAAACCCCATCTTTACTAAAAATACAAAATTAGCTGGGTATGGTGGTGGGCATCTGTAATCCCAGCTACTCGGGAGGCTGAGGCAGGAGAATCGCTTAACCTGGGAGGAGGAGGTTGCAGTGAGCCAAGATCGTGCCACTGTGCTCCAGCCTGGGGGACAAGAACAAAACCCCATCTCAAAAAAGAAAAGAAAAGAAAAAAGAATTGCCACATATGCAGGACGACTCCAGTGCAGCACACCTGGATGTGGGCGGGAGTGAAGGTCTGTGTTTCACCTGAAGGCATTCCTGCCCCCCAACCCCAATTTGCAACCACCGATGCAGCATCCTGGGGGAGAAGCTGTGATGTAAAGATAAGAACCATGTCACTAGGGGCTCAGAAGCACAACAGTGAGCCTGTCTCCCACCCAAGAGTGGGCCAGAAAGGACAGTAGGTCCCACTGCAGCGAGTGCTGTGAAAAGGCAACAACATGAACTAAACCGCTGGCAGCACAGTTGCCGCTCTGGGGAGGCTGACAGTGATGTAGGCAGCAACGGGTGGGCTGTGAGGAGAAATGCAGCAGCAAGAGCTGGGGATGTGGGCATTGCCCTGTTTTATGTGACCCAAAGCTTCTCTCCAGCTTGCGTAGTTTAGAGGAGAAGTTTTGGGGAGAAGTAAAGTTTAGGTTCTAGGGGATATTCTTGTAGCCTATGTAATTATTCTGGAAATATTTAGCTATATCTGAAAGGGAGATTCTGGGGAAAATTTGCAGTCAGTGGGAGTGAGAGGTGAAGGGTGAGATTGGAGCACTTATGTATATGGGTCACGTTTATAATTCCAATGCAAATGAAGCCTCCTATATACTGAGCACCTCTGTAAATAGCTGTGTCTGGGTAAGACTTTCCATGGTCTGCTTTGGAGGAGACTAATCAGTGATCACTTACAGTTAATGTACTCAGTCAATCCAGCCCTCATATGACTCTTACTGCATGGAGGAGTCAGGGTCAGGGTCAGGACCCATAGGCTCAGGGTCCCTAATAATTACAGACTGTTTCATTTCTCTATGTTAGAAATTTTTCAATGTCTTCTCAGACAATGAGGTATTCCCTAAAGGCTACATGTAATTTTAGGCTACTTCAGGGCTCATCAGGAGAGGCTTGTCGAAGCCCCGAAATGAATATGACCAGTTCATGCACTAAGAGTCCTCACCCTTGCGGACTAGTGCCCCATTCCTAGTGGTGGTCTCTGTGGCTGCTAAGTGAATAGCTTAGGTCTTCACAGGATTCACGCACACAGATTCAGAGTCTACGTTGTCTCTGAGCGGTGGTTGTTAGAGTGTACATACTCAGTTCTATTATCGGAGCCACTTTTCCCTTTCTTTCAGCGTGTGCAAGCCAATATTGTCTTCCACAGATTTCTGAGGATAAACACTGTCATCTTAACTTCTGTTGCAGAGGTTCATATGGGAGACTATAATTGAGGCATGAGTGCTAAAAGTGGGTAGACATTTCTCTAGTGCAGCCTTTGCTGAGATTTGCAGAGTAGCTCAGTCTGTTCTGGAAGGAAGACCCAGCATGTAAGTCCTTCTTCAGAGAACACTGAACAGCCAGACCTCTGCAACTTTATCAAGATGAAGGAAATGTTTGGATTGGCTTTCTGGATACCTAGAACATTCTTACCTCTTGATGGTACAGAACTATCTTTAGACATGCCATGGTTCAATTGTGTCCCCCAACGTTCATGTGTTGGAAACTTAATCCCCAAAGCAACATTGTTGAAAGGTGGGATCTTTAAGAGGTGATTAGATCATGACGGCTCTGCTCTTGTGAAATGATTCATGTTGTTATAGCAGAAGTGGGTACCCATTCTTGAGAGAGTGGGTTTATTATGGAAGTGAGTTCAGCCCTCCTGCTCTCTTGCTGTCTCTTGCCCATTCACCTTCTGCCATGGGATGATGCAGCAAGAAGGCCTTGCCAGATGCCGGCACCTTGCTATCGGACTTCCTGGCCTCTAGAATCATAAAAATTAGATTTATTTTATTCGTAAATTATGCAGTTTGTGGTATTCTGTTAAAGCAGTAAAAAACAAACAAAGACAGTACACATGGTTCAGAGATGTATGATATCAACTCAACCACTTAAGAAAATCTGTGTGAACCTTAGAGAAGACCTATATCTCTGTTCAGGGATCAGTGAGAAGGCCCACGTGATTGCTGAGCCTGGGAAATAGTGGGATTCAGCAGACAATAGCTTCCTCTTCTAGTCCTTATCTTCTTGGAACCCTAAGGAGAAAACTGAATTCATGCATGTAAAAATAAAAATAGGAAAGAAGTTTCCACCCAGATCTTCCCTATATATGTAAACAAGTCATTTATTATTTCATTGCAACAGAAGTACTTTTATTTCAGCTTAACTTGAACTACAAGAGTTGGAGTAATTGCTTTGTCATCAGTAATTCATTTTCATTCTTATGTGCTTGAAGTTGCAGCTAAAGTAGAACAGTTACACACACTGAAGCCATGCTTTATAAGATTAATTTCACATATCCTAAAATTCACCAGGCGAAATCATGCACTATTTAATTCCTGCAGCACTTGAATGCTATTTAAGGAGAAAAGAGGAAAATAAATCAGAGAACCTTACCTTTGATTTCAAAGACATCTGAAAGGCTCTGAGCGTGGTGCTTCCTTGAAGCCAGCAAATGACAGAATTTACCTGGAAAGGATAATGGCATGGAGAAGGCAGGTCCCAGCCTCAAACTCTGAGGAAGCAGTTGAAGTGGAATCCATCTTCTTCAAAAGGTAGTCCACGTCTGATAATAGGGCTTTATTTCCAGCTGAAAAGACTGATTGTTTAATTTAAACATTTGAGATGATTATTCTCCATCACTCTTGACTTAGTTTGCTCTTATCAAGCCAAATCTCTGTAATCTTTGCAGAAATTTCATACTGATAATAAGTTCCATAATGACACACTTTATGCTTGTGTCATTAATAATCTGACAGCAACAGACAAAACTGAATTAATACCTGTAAAGAATCAGTTTACTGTGGGTGATTAATGAGCGGATTCAAACTCAAATATTCAAAGCATAACATTTAAAATCACATCATTTGATTCCTATAGAACAGTGAGCTGTTATAAAATAGTATGTTTCTTATTAGGATAATCAGTTAATTATCTAGGTGAGCTTAAGGCCCATGTGTTCTACTGATACATGATTATGACGTGTATTTTGCATGTGGGAGTTTCCACTCTTATTGGAACTCAGCATTGATGCATCTAGGAAGTTTAAGGCTGTAGGAGTCTGGGGTCACACTAGTATGGGGATGAGTTGCACTAAGCAAAGACTTGCCAGGGCAACTGTCTCCTGTTTTAGAATTTTTATCTTGAAACATCCTGTCTCAACTGCAGCCAGGTAGGCTGTGGGTAAGGGTTTGGGGATATGGTTTGTCCTGTTCAGGAGGAGTATTCCCTGACATTGTTTTTGAATGACTGGTGCATGGTGACCACTGGGTAGTTCTTGTTGCTGAGTTCTCTACTGTCAGTGCAGCCCTACTGTCTGGATCAGAATGAGCCCTCCCCACCACCACCCAGCCCACCTGGGGAGGCCACCACTGTGCTCAAATCCCAACCTGCAACATGAACCCTAGGGTTGGGGATGAGGGCGATCACAGGAACCTTTTCCCTCATTTGAAATCATAATCGAGCCAGGGGCAGTGGCTCACGTCTGTAGTCCCAACACTTTGGGAGGCTGAGGCAGGCAGATCACAAGGTCAGGAGATCGAGACCATCCTGGGTAACATGGTGAAACCCCATCTCTACTAAAGATACAAAAAAATTAGCTGGGTGTGGTGGTGTGCACCTGTAGTCCCAGCTACTCAGGAGGCTGAGGTAGGAGAATTGCTTGAATCGAGGAGGTGGAGGTTGCAATGAGCTGAGATCGTGCCACTGCACTCCAGTCTGGTGACAGAGTGAGACTCTGTCTAAAAAAAATAAAATAAAATAAAAATAAAAATAAATAAATTAAACTATAATCGGATTTTCCAGCCTGAACAAGCTTTTCAGTTTCCTTGTCCTATATTTGAAACAGCCAGTGACAGATTTAAGCAGAGCAGTTAGCTCATTTATCTGGTGAGTGTATTTTCCAGATATCACCTTCCTGCCTGCAAGCTTAAATGCAAATACAATGTGTTCTTCTAACCATTAAAAAAAAAAAATTGTGAGCAGAGCTGTATTTATCAGGCAATATGACCATTTTTGTTTTAAAATTTTGCTAAGGTGTACTGACACTCATCTGGGCAATATGAAATCATTCATAGAAGATGAATTTAAATGAGATAATGCATTTTGTAAAGCACTCAGTAAACTTTAAAATGTTACATAATATGAAGTGCTACGATTATAAAGTGAGCATCCAAGCACCTTATTTTACGCATTACTACAGCAAAGTTTGGTGATTTAGAGGGAATTGGTTCTCAATATTCTGTAAGTCAGGAAATCCTGAGGGTGTTTAGAAATGAATAGAGAGAGGGAGAAGTTGCTGACCTCGTGTGATTATATTCTCTTTTGCTCTCTCTCTCTTTCTCTGTTTTTTCATTTCTATAAAATATTACTCTGAATATATTAGTTCATGCATTTACCTAATTTCCTGGCAGACATGCTTTAAGTGCCTATTATGTTTTTGGTACTGTCTCAGGGGATAGGCTGAGATTTGATCGGATAACCTTTGGGAACATTTTGTTTTAGGAAACTGAGAGTCACTGCCTTCCCTGTTGTTTAAGATTTCTGCACTCATAGTCTTCTCTTGGTATCACCTTTCTGTCCGTAACCCCTGGTTCTTTTGAACTCAGTGCATCAATACCCATTATCGAAATCTGCAAAATCAGTGCATGTCAGTACAAGATTATTCTCTAAGTATTTTAATTCTTACCTAAGGTATAAAGGAAATTAATATACAATTTTTACATTAATTGCTGAGAGTAATTTGGGGGTTACCCGTGAACACCCAAAATAACGTCTTTCATTTCAGACAGTTTGTTGACATAAAAATAAAAATAATATTTTGAGGTTATTCTTGTTCACAAAATCAAAGCGGAAGTAATGTATATTTAACCAAGGAAAAAAGAAAAAACAACAGAAAACGGAGATTGTGCCCCAAGCAAAATTACAGCAGAAAATAAAATCAAAATCGAAGGCAATGCTGAGAACAGAAAGTTCCATCAATCAAATTGTGGAAGAAGGAGTCTGCCTGAAAGTCCCACACTGTGGAGCTGATGAGCCCGACTACATGATGCCTTGGAAGAGCAACGAAAAAATGATAAGGAAGTGAGATAAGGATGCTCAGCATCATAATGTCAACTACACACAATTGCAAAAGAGGACAAAAGACAAAAGTAGGCAGGAGAAGTGAAAACTATAGATTCCCTGTGTTTTGAAACAGAAGATAGAAGATCCTATGCTGAAATAGTTATAAACAAAGATAATATAATATTTTGCAAACTTGTTAAAAGTTTATAATAATACACATTAAACAACTGTTTTACCTTCTACTTCCTTATACTTAATAAAAATTTGAGCAGATTTCAATCCTTCAACCAAAAGCAAAAGAGACAATATTAAAAAAAATCATAAAAACATGAGCCCAGTGGGAAAGACAGAAGTTGGGTTTATTATGAGAGATATATTATGTGGATAACCTTTTCAAAATGGCTTCATCTCATTGAGTGTGAACCCATTTCTTCAGCTCTGGGATGCACACCTTTCTCCCATAAGCTGAAAACCATGCTGTAAGGTGTGACAGGTCCAATAACCTTACTCCTGCGATGATAGCCTTCTATATAAGGACGGGCAGCAGTGCATGCCTGGGATGGAAAAATACAGCCAGCTAAGGCTAGGCAGTCTTACTGGTGCTGACAAATTGATTGACGATACTGGAAAGCATCAAATTGTAATAGGCTCAGTCACATTGTTTTCATTGTTATTGTTGGAAATCTGATTTTATTCAGATAGGATGTTGCTGTTGCCTAGTTAGACGTGAAGCACTGGCCTTTCTTACAGGTGAAAGAGGCAGATGGGATGAAAGGCTACATGGAATAGCTTTGTTAGGGGAAGTTCTTTCTATTGTTGTTTTCCTCACAGACTACAAAGGAGACACTTGTACATAAATAAAAATAAGGTGATGGTTAACTTTATATTATTTTAAAAGAAGGACATGAATTAGAGTCAAAGAGAGGGGAGATGATGTATGAAGGGAGGAATCAGTAGTACAGCTAGCTTAGAAAAAGGAAGAGATGAAAGAGGAGAGTGCAGAAGGAGGGAGAAAATTTCAGGAGAATTCTTACAATAATGGAATGAAAAGGATAACACAGGGGTTGTTCCACTAAAAACAGAAGGGAGGTAGAATATATATATTTTTTACCATCTTACCTTCCTTCTATTCCCTGATTCTTTGACTAAGACCTCAAGTAGTATTAGGTATTCTATTTTTTGTGAATTTTTAAAATGACTGGAGTTTGATTACATGCCATTGTAAATAGTGATATTAAATATGTATGCCTACAATAATCATGTTCTTGATAAAATTAAATTTAGCATGGAAAATTAAATATTTGACAATTTCAACTTTAATAGGGGAAGAAATAATGACTCTTTGTCAGAGAAATATATGTCACTGCCATGTACACAATAATAACTTTGACCTGTATCATTTTAGGGACATTAGGTATGCTAATGATCTCCCTTGTACACATATGACTAAAATTTTAAGTATTGTAAAGTTATATAATGCATTGTACAAAAATACAATGGCTGGAGGAGTTTCATTTCAGCATTAGCTTTGTAGAAGAGAGATTAAATGAAAATCCTCTTATTTTTTCTATCTGTGAAAGGTTAAACCCATTTACCGAAGTACACGTTCATTCGCTTAGAAAATAGCTGTAATAACAAAAGAAATGAGATTCCATTTGGTCATTAGCGATGGGTAAACAATGCTTTCAAAGTGATTTTAATCCTCTTCATGTGCCTGTGATGTCTTTAGATGAGGCTTAAAATCATGACCTTTTCAGAGTGTTGCATAACCCTCAATCTTTTCTATAGTCCACTGAGTGATCTATTGAAATTCATTTCCAGCAGTTTGGCTACTTCTTATTCATTAAAAAACTGACTTTTGAGCACCAAGACTGAGTATCTGGGGTTTAAAGAGTAACGAGATTTATCTCTGCAAGTTGATGGCGTCTTTGAAATTTCAGAGCATGGAGGCCAAATGCTGGACTCTTCAGCTTCCAGGGACTGCTTTCACTTTTAGAGGCTGCCGGAAGGTCTCTGCTGTGTGGCCTCCTCCTCTCACAGTCTGGCGGCTAGCTTTCTTCTAAGGCCAGTGGGAGAGCAGCTTTCTGTCCTTTCACGTGTTTTGAAATGGCTCCCTAATAAAGTCAGGCCCAACCAGAAAAATCTCCTTTCCATGAATTCAACGTTAGTATCCCAACCATGGGAGTGAAATTGCATCATGTTCACTTGCTTTGCCCACATTCAAGGGGCGGCAATTATGGTGATGAACACCAGGGGGCGGCATCTTGGGGATTCTAAGTTAGAGTCTTGCCCACCACTGGCTGATTATGCTGGTCTGTCTACAACTCTAAATTCCCTAGATACCGAGAAGAATTTAATAGTGCAAAAGATAAGGTAGTCTTACAGCTTGACAGGATAGCTCTATGCTTACTTCTGGGATGCCTGGACATCTGATCCTGACCCTTGTCCAAAATAGAAATGAGATGGGCTCACTAGTGAGCTATAATATGCTGTTTACAGTTTGAAATTTCCCTGGAGACACCCTAGCTTACATCTCTCTATATTTTTTACAAATACTTCCATTTATGGGTGGTTTATTCGGGACGCGCCAGGTTACCCAGACTGACCCTGCTGCAAAACCAGTGGAATGAAGATCTTATGGGACCTTTTGCCTGGAATTCCCTGAAACCACATGTATCTTGATGGTTCCTAAGCTGAAGACGAAACTCATCTGGAATGACCAACCGTCCTGGGTTACCTGGACTCAAGAGATTCCTAGAACACGGAACTTCAAGTGCTAAGACAGGGAACCCCCAGGAGGCAGAGGAGGTGGTCACCCCAAGGTGCGTTCTGTGGCACTGAGAAAGGACGCTGGGTTTGGGGGGTGCTTGTAGTGCTTTTAGAAACACAATGCTTGCCTGAGGATTTTCCTCTAACCATGCTGTATCCCTTATTATTTTTGAAGCTTTACGTGAGTTCGTCCTGTGAAGTCTTGGGAGCCCCTTGAATTATCCTATTCTACATAATGGATACAGTGTTAGGGGTTTTTTAAAAAAATGAATGCTCTCAGGAAGAGTAGGAAAGGTTGGGTAAGAATTGTGTGTGGTTAGAGGCTTATTGCCACGCCCTGTGAAAGCTGCTGTTCTTCATCCTCACTCAAGAACACTGTCAACACCAAGAGGCTTTGCCATCTGTGGCACTGACCCAGGAGTGGAGTGTAAGGGCCATAGAGGTGACTCTACAGGTAATAATTACCAAAAACATTCAAATCTGAAAATTATTCCTGTGTCATACTTTTATCCACAGAACTTTTTCCCACTAATTGAAATAAGGAAACTACTCAAGAAAGGAAATACACTATTCTGCCCTGGGTCTAGCATTTCAGCTTTGTACCACACTTATACTTTTATGACTCTAATCACATAACATTGATATTACCATCACCTACTGTTTTTATATTATTTTATAGTTGATAGTGTACATTTTTATCAATTGATTTTCACAGTAACCATATGAGGTAAATGGGGGCAATTTCTGTGTTGCAAAATGAGGGAATGGAGTTTCAGAGATGATAATTGTGCCACATATGCAATGGGCAAGGACGGGAACAGAATCCAAAATTTTGACTTTTGTTTGGTGGCTTTTTAAGAAATAATGAAGTCTTATGTAGGAAAGTATAATTTTCATGGTATTACCATATTTCTTACTACATACTTTGAATTCATTATCCAAATGGATCTTGGCACAAATTCTGCAACTTTGGCTGAGAGGAAGAAAGATTCCCATTTATTGCTTACCTACCATGTGCCATGCCCATTTTTTGTAAACTGCGCAGAGCATCTTACTTCAATATCACAAATTTGAAATCAAGATGAAAGTCCTGTCCAAATTTTATAGATAACTTTACTGGGGTTAGAGAAGTTTAGTAACTTTTTCAGTCTCTCACAGGTTGTAAAGTCACTTCCTTTTGTTCCCAAAGACAAACTCTTTTAAAAATAGTTTTCTAAAACCATAACACTGGGCAGTTTGAAGGGACTTGAAAGCCTGGCTGATAAAAATATGGACCATAATCAGCATCTAGTTGAAATATGTGTTGGATGTAATTTTTCCCCAGGATGTTTCTATTATTTTGGGGGCCACTTTATTTGTTTAAAGTTTGTCCTCACAATTTAAGTGTCTTTTTTACTCACATAAATTGGTTTAACTTTTACTCTGTAGATTCCCCTACAGAGATTGTAAATACAAGTACTTGTAATTATTTTGTGTTTCTTCAACTGCCATATATGACTTGGTTTCAGAACTATTCCCTATTGGTACAGTGTCCTGCTAATCTAGTCCAGCATGTCAAAGTACCTCCTGCCACATGGCACACACACCTTCATGCAGCCTTCCTGATATGTCCTGGGAGGTCAGACCTGAGAAAATCTCCGATGTGAACCCTCATTTTCTGTAATTTTGAAAGATATTGGAACTGGAGACTCCCCAGCACGTGGTAGGTCTTTGCAATCCTGTGTTGTGTGGAAGTTAAAGACACCAATATCAACTCATTGGTTAATATAAATGGATAGATAAATAGAGGTATAGTTATGTTTTTTTCTTGTAAATTTGTTTGAGTTCTTTGTAGGTTTTGGATATTGCCCTTTGTCAGATGAGTAGATTGCAAAAATTTTCTCTCATTCTTTAGGTTGCCTGTTCACCCTTATGGTAGTTTCTTTTGCTGTGCAGAAGCTCTTTAGTTTAATTAGATCCCATTTGTCAATTTTGGCTTCTGTTGCCATTGCTTTTGGTGTTTTAGACATGAAGTCCTTGCCCATGCCTATGTCCTGAATGGTATTGCCTAGGTTTTCTTCTAGGGTTTTTATGGTTTTAGGTCTAACATTTAAGTCGCTAATCCATCTCGAATTAATTTTTGAATAAGGTGTAAGGAAGAGATCCAGTTTCAGCTTTCTACATATGGCTAGCCAGTTTTCCCAACACCATTTATTAAATAGGGAATCCTTTCCCCATTTCTTGTTTTCATCAGGTTTGTCAAAGATCAGATGGTTGTAGATGTGTGGTATTATTTCTCAGGGCTCTGTTCTGTTCCATTGGTCTATATCTCTGGTTTGGTACCAGTACCATGCTGTTTTGGTTACTGTAGCCTTGTAGTATAGTTTGAAGTCAGGTAGCATGATGCCTCCAGCTTTGTTCTTTTGGGTCTTTTTTGGTTCCATATGAACTTTAAAGCAGTTTTTTCCAATTCTGTGAAGAAACTCATTGGTAGCTTAATAGGGATGGCATTGAATCTATAAATAACCTTGGGCAGTATGGCCATTTTCACGATATTGATTCTTCCTATCCATGAGCATGGAATGTTCTTCCATTTGTTTGTGTCCTCTTTTATTTCATTGAGCAGTGGTTTGTAGTTCTCCTTGAAGAGGTCCTTCACATCCCTTGCAAGTTGGATTCCTAGGTATTTTATTCTCTTTGAAGCAATTGTGAATGGGAATTCACTCATGATTTGACTCTCTTTTTGTCTGTTATTGGTGTATAAGAATGCTTGTGATTTTTGCGCATTGATTTTGTATCCTGAGACTTTCCTGAAGTTGCTTATCAGCTTAAGGAGATTTTGGGCTGAGACGATGGGGTTTTCTAAATATACAACCATGTCATCTGCAAACAGGGACAATTTGACTTCCTCTTTTCCTAATTGAATACCCTTTATTTCTTTCACCTGCCTGATTGCCCTGGCAAGAACTTCCAACACTATGTTGAATAGGAGTGGTGAGAGAGGGCATCCCTGTCTTGTGCTGGTTTTCAAAGAGAATGCTTCCAGTTTTTGCCCATTCAGTATGATATTGGCTGTGGTTTTGTCATAAATAGCCCTTATTATTTTGAGATACGTTCCACCAATACCGAATTTATTGAGAGTTTTTAGCATGAAGGGCTGTTGAATTTTGTCAAAGGCCTTTTCTGCATCTATTGAGATAATCATGTGGTTTTTGTCTTTGGTTCTGATAGGTATAGAAATAGTGAGATAGAGATGAGGCAAAGAAAAATATAAAGAGAATTAGAGACAGAGATAGAGAGAGGTCCTTGAGCTGTCTGGGACAGTATTTCACACCAGTTTGTCATTTTGGTTCTGCCTTTAGTCCCACATCCCTGATAGGAGAGCCTTCCAAGAAAGAGAAACTCCATTTCTGGTATCAAAGAAGTAATCATGGTTCAATAGACTTTCTTCTGACAAATTAGGAAAACAACTTAGCAATTATAAGGACAATAAAAAAAAAAAAGGGCCTTAAGAAATGTATGTGTTTTACAACTTTATACTGAATTCTACTTTAGTATAAAAACATATACCTGAACTGAAGGTCACAGTAAAAGCAGCTGCTTTTCAAGAGTGTATGTTGTGAATGAAATCGCTCAGAGTGTTTCACAGAGTAATACTCATGAAGTAAGTCTGATGAAATTCCTATTCAATCTTACTACTAAGAGGAGCTTTAGCTCTTCTAAATTTGCCTATATTTTAACTTATGGTCATCCTTAATTGTTATACTAAATTTATTTATTTATCTGTTGCTAGAAAGGTTAGGGACAAATTTGAGGCTCTGATGTCACAAATATGTGAGTGGGGATTGCAGGCACGTTAGTCTAATTCATGGCTCTGTCAATATCCTCATCCTTGTCTTCCTATTTTTGTTTGGTTAACTCTTCAGTTAAGCTCAGTGACTGCATTTTGGTAGCCATGTCGGAGCAGAGGACTTCTTGCTTCATCTAGTTTGTCTTCCCTGGTCAGCGTACCAGGGCTTCTCCTTCTGGTTTCTTAATTCCTAACCAATTGAACCTGAAACCTTCAGAGAACCACCCTTGGACAACTGCAGTGATTCAGCCGCAGACACTCAGAGTATCACTTCCTCCGAAACCCACATCTACTTGACTTTGTCCTCATCTCTGCCCTACTCCCTCTAGCCTTCCTGGAACACATCCTGAATAACTAGTATGGACAATGCCCTTAACTCAAGCCATGCTTCTGGAGAACCTGAACTAAGACATTATTTACAATGATAAATAGGATACAATTTTATACATAGAATATAATTTCTATGTCTCATTTCTTAGTATTTGGAAATGTCCACAATGATTGGTTGGAATGGGAAGGAAAATGGCAGACTAGAAAGAGTGTAAGGTGAGTCACTTTTCTGAGTAGTCTTTCTTGAGTAGTTGACATTTGGAGACATATTAATGTTTCATTTTACACATGCATACACACACACACACACACGCACAATCAACAGGGATGGGGAAAAATACCAACCTAAAACAGAAACAAATATACTCACTTTATTTTAAACAGACAACATTAACCACACGGGGGGAGAAGCAACAACTAATCCAAGCAACATTTGTACACAGTATTGGGATTCTATATTCTCAGCCTAAAACAAAGAGAAAAATGGCAAATCTAAAATTACTATTCGTGAATTCTAATACTGAACAAATAAGAAGTAAATGCATTGTGGATAATGGGAAACAGGTTTCTCACTGTCAAAGGTGAAAGTTATAAATAAGGAAAGGCTAAAATGAATCCTGTAATGTTGTAATAAAGTCAAAGGCACCAAGAACTCACAGTTTTATATAAATAGATAAGTAGATATGGATATAGATTCAGGTATAGTTAAATATATATAGGCAGATATATATCGTCATATATAGGTACAGATATATTTATATAGATCAATGGATATGCATATATATAATGACATCTAGTTTTAATGATATATCTATGTGTGAATATATATGGCTGTAACTGTCTATATCTATCTAAACTATCTCCATCTCTCTAAGTGAATATATATATATATATTTTTAGCTCTGTCCTCTAAGAAAGCCTAGGAGAATGACATCCTAGTAACAATTAGCAAACTAAATGCTCATCTTCACCCAAAGAAACCACGGTTCTTTAGAAAGATGGCTGGTGTCGGCACTGGGGTAATGAAGTAGAGGATGAGTGTGCAACATCTCTTTGTGCCAGAAAGTAAGGGAGATGCTTAGGGAATAAAGGAACATGACAATACACATCCCCCGCACCCTTCCACATATAATCCACCCCAAAGAGAGATTTAAAGGGCTCCCACTGGACAATGTTGGGGCAATTTGCATATCAAAATCAAATAATTTTAATTGGGTATTACCTGTTAAACAACATAAGAATCCATGAGTGCACACTTCTATCAGAAAATAAGAAGGTAAGAAAAATAAGAAAATAAGAAAAATAAGGTCGGGTACGGTGGCTCATGCCTGTAATCCCAGCATTTTGGGAGGCCGAGGCAGGTAGAGCATGAGGTCAAGAGATTGAGGCCACCCTGGCCAACATGGTGAAAACCTGTTTCTACTGAAAATACAAAAATTAGTGAGGTGTGGTGGGGTGTGCCTATAATCCCAGCTACTTGGGAGGCTGAGGCCAGATAATCACTTGAACCCGGGAGACAGGGGTTGGAGTGAGCTGAGATGGTGCCACTACACTCCAGCCTGGTGACAGAGTAAGACTCAAAAAAAAAAAGAGGAAGAAGAAGAAGAAGAAAAAGAAAGTAAGAGAAAAATAAACAAATGATGGGGGCGTTTTCTTACATTGGCATCCTAACTAATATTCAGAGGAAGATTCACAGAATTAGGAAATTACGAACAGTAACTATTGTAGTAGTAGTTGTTTCAGGCAAGGAATGGCAGTGGTTGCTAAAACTAGTGGGAGAAGATTTGATGATTGACAGGATGTATGTTTACATATCTTCAAAATATCTACACAAGGGATACTTTTATATTGCAAAATAAAATATAGTAATTTTACAGTGTAGGAATATGGCAGGCACAAATTTATTCAAGTAGTTGACATCACCAGTATTGGGATAAATTGATATTCTGTGTCTTTTGATATGAGGTAATGAAAAAAATATAGCACCAATTCTAGGGTATTTCTGACAAGAATAAATGATGTTTATTTAATACTGAAGAAACACTAGACAAATTCAAATTTAATAACATTTGAAAAAATAACTTCCCTGTGTCATTAAAAAGTCGAGGTCATTAAAAATAAAGTAAAAGTAAAGTAATATTCCAGATTAAAGGAAAGAAAAACAATAAGTGAATGCAACTCATACTCTTCGATTTTTGTCCTATAAAAGAAAATTATTTGCCAGGCGTAGTTGCTCACGCCTGTAATCCCAGCACTTTAGGAGGCCAAGGTGGGCGGATCATGAGGTCAGGAGATCGAGACCAACCTGGCTAACATGGTGAAACCCCATCTCTACTAATAATACATAAAATTAGCTGGGCGTGGTGGCGGGCGCCTGTAGTCCCAGCTACTCTGGAGGCTGAGGCAGGAGAATGGTGTGAACCTAGGAGGCGGAGCTTGCAGTGGGCAGAGATTGAGCCATTGCACTCCATCCTGGGCAACAGAGCGAGACTCCATCTCAAAAAAAGAAAAAAAAAAAAAAGAGAAAATTATTTGAATAATCATTGAAATGTTAATAATAATTTAATAGTTTTGTATCAATGTTAATTTTTTAATTTTTTATTATTGTACTGTGATTATGTAAGAGAATGTCCTTGCTTTTAGAAAATAGATACCGAATCATTTGTTGATCAAAAGATATCATCTCAGTAATTTATTCTCAAAGGTTATATATGTATAACACATACACTGTATATCTATCTGTCCTCTATCATCATCTATCTGTCTATGTATCTAGCTTTCTATAGAAAGAGATAAGACTAAAGCAAATACAGGAAAATGTAAACATTTCAAGAATCTGTGTGAAGGTTATACTGGAATTTTTTACGTTAGCCTTCCAACTTTTCTCTGAGTATGAAATTATATAAAATGAAAACCAATATGTAGTAAACTATTATATGTCACTTACATTGCAAGGTCTTTCTCACTTTGTTGTTTAACTTTTAATATTATAGTTTGCATTTTTATCCAGTGCAATCTTTCTTTATGGAGTCTGGCTTAACTATTATGATTTTAGAGTAATTTCCACATTACTCAGAATCCCTCCTCTCACCCAAGATCAGATAAGTAATTACCTTCTTTTATATATACCATGCTTCATCAAAATTAAGGTATTTTGATTATAAAATATACAATTATTTTATGCAGTCCTAAAAAATAATACTGCTATATGCCATTCACTGAAACCTGAATCACTACTTCAATGATATTAAAATGTTGGAATAGCCGGGTGCAGTGGCTCATGCCTGTAATCTCAGCACTTTGGGAGGTCAAGGGGGATGGATCACTTGAGGCCAGGAGTTTGAGACCAGCCTAGCCAACACGGTGAAACCCCGTCTCTACTAAAAACACAAAAATTAGCCGGGTATGGTGGTGTGTACCTATAATCCTGGTTACTCAGGAGGCTGAGTCAGGAGAATCACTTGAACCTGGGAGGCAGAAGCTGCAGTGAGCTGAGATCGCGACACAGCACTCTAATCTGGGCGACAGAGTGAGACTCTGTGTCCAAAAACAAAAAAAAAAAAAGTTAAAATACACAGATATTAGAGTTCATAAAATATGGTAGCTTCCTAATTATTTTGTAAACATTTAACTATACAGTCCCTCTAAAATTTGTATTGCCATATGTTATTACAGGTGAATCTAAGGTTCTTTCTTTATCACTCAATTGTATATTTTTTATTCACTTTCTATTACTTTTTCACTTCCTAAATCTGCCTCTATCTTTTCATAGAGAAATGTAAACTATTAATTTTGATAATAAAGATTCAAATGTTAATTTGATCTCTGCCAATTTGCAATTATAATGTATATTTCAATATCTATTTTCAGTTTTTCTGTTGTATTCCTGATTATCTTCAATGTATCAGAAACGCTATATGCTTGTTTTAATTTTAACTCTTCACTTTATGTTTTTCAGCAAATCCCAGTGATGCAAGTTCGATGTGGACCTCTGACAAATGTGAATATCCACCTGTCTGAGAGGAAAATCCTGGACAAATCTTCCTTATTGTTATATTTCTATTGTGCCACATTCTTCCTCGAGCAAGAATTTGTTAGATTGGCATCAAAGATAAACAAAGACGGACACAATTTAAAGTGGGAAGGACATATTTTAATCTGTAATAACTATTACAGTAGGAAAATGTCTAGCATGAACTGAACTCAACTTTAATTTATTCAGAGGTGACTGAATGCTTAAAGAGACAAGGAGGGAATGGGGAGGGAGGCAAGGGGGGCCAGTGGAGTCCGGAAAGTGAAAATTACAAAAGGCAGGAAGGGTAGGTTATCGACATAAAAGCCTTCTGGGCTTGCTAAATAGTCCTTGTCAAAGTTAGACTCCTGCCCTTCCATACACACTAGTGAACAAGGGCCCCATCTTTAGCTGTTGGCTGAAGCAAACAGTAACTGCTTTGGGCAGCCTGGAGTTTTCTCAGGCAGGCACCTTAGGGGTACCGGGGTCATTCTAGGGATGCAACCTTGAGTTCACAAAAACTATATCAATGTTAGTTCAAGTCCTTTTCTTTTTCTTTTTATTTTTTTTCTTTTTTTTTTTTGGTCTGAGATGGAGTCTCGGTCTGTGGCCCAGGCTGGAGTACAGTGGCACGATCTCTGCTCACTGCAACCTCTGCCTCCCAGGTTCAAGTGATTCTCCTATATCAGCTCTCAAGTAGCTGGGATTACAGGTACCCGCTACCACGCCCAGCTAATTTTTTCTATTTTTAGTAGAGACAGGGTTTGCCATGTTGGCCAGGCTAGTCTCCAATTCCTGACCTCAGTTGATCTGCCCGCCTCGGCCTCCCAAAGTGTTGGAATTACAGGCGCGAGCCACTGCACCCGGCCCTAGTTCAAATCTTTTTAAGCCAAGGTCAAGGCCTACTTGGGGAGCAGGTTCTGAATATCCTAGCTAGAGTTTGTTCAAGGCAGATTATATGTTGTTAGTCTGAGGCATACCTGGCTCCTAGTCTGCTTTTCACCCAATCACTAGGTTAGTGCCATGCGATTTTGAGCCATGCTGGTAAATTCTTTGTTCAGTACCTCATTCTCTGCACTTTCCAGCAATTTCCTGAAGAAGACTCACAAATTTTTAAAAACAAGCTAATCAAAAAGAGAATTCTGGTATATTAATATAACATCTCTGCCTCATAGTCATAATATGTTGAAAGAGGAATGGGCAAGTTAAGGTCTGGGGAATGCGCTTTAGTCTGCAGGGAAATAGTTTCTTGTTCCCAGGGCAGAGTTATTCACTCCTGGCTTTCTACAAAAACAGAGACTATTTGGAAATAATAATATAATTAATAACACCAGCAGAAGGTGCCACTTACACTAAATAATGGCAATAATAAAGATTGAGTCATCATCACATCGCATAAGAGATAAATTTATGTGGTTCTCACCTATCAATTTCAGTATTCCTAATGAATTGGTAGACAAGGTCATCTGCTGATGAATGAAAGCCAAGGGTGAGTACAAGGAGAGTAATGAAGTTTTGAAATGGCTGTAAAAACCAAATAAATTCTAGCAGGAATTGGTAAATGAACTGCAGCATAACAATGAGGTCACAACATTCAATTAAGAACACATTCAACATTCAGTTAGCATTCAATTAAGAGCATATAGTGATGCAAACTGTATCTTTCAGGGTGATTTGATTCTGTACTCTTCATACAAAAGACAGGCTTTGCTTTTCTTCTATATCAGAAATTCATTCTACAATATTTGACAAACTGTCTTGAAGACTAAAAAATGACGGAAAATTTCCTTCATTATGTAAAAAAATATGGTTAAGTAGTTCTTATTTTAAAAATCCGCATATTGAGGCAAAATACTTGTTTTGTTATTTCTGTCTGTTTCTTCTAAATCTGTTCCCTTGAACTTTATCACGGAAGATTTGTCTATCAGCCTTTTTCAATAAACAGATCCTCTTGACTCATGAACCCGTCTCATCACCTCCGTGGGGTGGGTAGAGCCAGCTAAAGTTCAGATACATGCTTTGTCCTTGGAGAAACAAATATATTTTGTCCGTGTAGTGGCTCTTTCTCTTCTGAAAAGTATCTAAACTCAGAGTTTATTTCCCTAAGTATTCAAACATGTTTATTATTCAGTTTCTCAACTTGTTCAATTTGTTTAATGTATAGAATATTATTATTTGATACAATATGTTCATACTAAGCTATACTCAAGATAATTTTAACATATAAATAGGAAAAGGTGATTTTGTAATAGATTTTACAAATAGACAAAAAGGAGGAGGAATGATTGCACTAAGCATAATTAGTGCCTACAACTTTTCTCCAGTTCTCACAGCTTTAAGCCAAACATGTAAATTCCAGCACCAGCTCAGTCATAAGGTGATTTTATGTCTTAGAAGTCAAGTGAAAAAAAAATCACTGGCCAACATCTAAAAGAGCTTTTTTTCTATTTTATAGTACATATGGTGCAATAACGAACAGAAGCCTTGCAGTAAAGTGAGTTTCCTAAGAAGTGAGAATGTAACCTATGGAGGAGTCACACTGCATAAAACACAGTAAGTATAAATCAGCCACAATGCTCAAGGTCTGTATAGAAATTGTTTACAGTAATCCTGCTATAAAGCCAAAAAAAAGAAACAGTTTAAATTTATAAGACATTTAAGTTAATGTTGTTATACAGGGTCATTTAACCGAGTCACAGCTTCAAGGTATACTGTTAGTCTGTACTATTTATTTACAATTTACTTGCAAGAAATATAAAATGTCCACTGTATCTGCAGGATCAAGAGGATATATAACACTATGAGATACATGTCCTGAAAGTTGTAAAAGAATGTTATTTTCTACCTGAAGTTGAGATTTAGAACATAGGCTACATTTACAGACATTTTTACTTTTAGAATTTGGCTGAACATTCCAGGATTAATTGTACAGAACTGAAGGAAACAAGACATTGAAGTATTTCCCTGCAAAGAAAAACTGGAGAGCAGTGTGCATTAAACCTAAATAATAAAAGCTTGTACCCTTATGTCTGCATGTAATATTTTAAAGCAGACTTGACTTATTTCAACCATTCGCTGCCTAAAGAAGAGATTTGGAAATGCTATAGTCCTCTTTGTTCTTCACTAACTAAAATAGAAGTTTAATTTCTTTAATCCAGCATTCCAAGTCTATCATGAAGTACTCCTAACCTAGGCTGACAACCCATCATTTCAACCTTTGTTGTGATTTACCTTTATAACTCACTCTTTAGCGTAATCCAACTTTACTGCTTAATATCCTGTGTCTCCTTCTTTGTCTAGGTTCATCCCAGTGGGTAAAACTCCTAAAAACCATGACATCCAACATGAGGGAGAAAAAAGACCTCATATTTTCAAAATGACAATATTTACAAAGCCTCACATTTTCTTTCTAAATTCAAATGGTCCAGATTTTTCAACATTTTTGTTATTATAGAAAATATTTGGCCCTAACAAAAAGGCCAAAGAGTTAAACATTTCAGGTTTAGGATGTGCTTTGATATATTCTGCTTTTGACATAGTTTTAGACCTAAACTTAAACACATGAGGAACTCTCTCTTCATCCTTCTTATGCTCCTCAACACCCACACATCCCCCCTCGCACCCACCCACACACAAACAGAAATTCCAAATGTCTATCATTAGGCAGTTAGCTATGTACATTTTATATACTCTCTTAAATGGCATGAGTGTTCCAGTGAGCTGAGCCAGGGAGTCTGGCTTTATGGACAGAAAAGGGCTTAAGGAAAGCAGACACAGAGAACAAGAGGCAGACTGGTCATTTCAAAGTTATTTTCTTATAGGGTTAAATGGAAGTGACTTCCTTATTGTGCTGGCTCAGATTGACTGGAGTTTTGTTTTTGAGAAAACTGGCCTGTTTCAAAGTTTAGTTTAATTACGTGGTGCATAGCACAAGTCCCTCCATTTTGGCTTGGTCTGGTCTGCTGGGGCCTAATGCAGGTGGTTGGTCCAAGCCAACAGCCTCCCGTCAACTGTGTTTAACATGCAGTGTCTTTTCACTTCAGTTGGTTTGAGTTGAATTTATGTCATTTGCAGCTGGAAGAGTTGTTGCCTATGTTTGTGGTTTAACTTTAATACCACATTGTTTTAAACATGCCCCATCAACATTTATATTTAATGTAAGATTAAATCTTTGATCTATATGCAATAATTATAAAATAATAAATGAGGATAAATATGTCCTAAGTCTATCATGTCATTTTATAATTCTTTTTTTAACCTCCCATGTAGCTTGTTTCTTAATGTCCAATTTTGTTAAAGCTTTGCCTGTATTCATTCTTTATCTCCTTTTTATAAAAATACTCACTTGGAAGGTTCATTCATTTCTCAAGCTGCTGAAATATTTCAAGTACTTTTTTAGAAAGAATACGTGGGTGTTATACTTATTTAGTCCTTGCTTGTCTGGGTCTCCTTCCTTCCACAGACAAATGATAAGTTGTCTGAAAGCAGAATATTTACCTTACAATATAATATACTTTGAAGCAGTGAATATTAGGATTTGTGGAAGTCCGAAGTTAAACATTTTTTCTTTCATAGAAATCATTTTTTTAGAGCTCCCGTAATTTTTTTTTAACTAAAAAAAGACTTAACAAGTCTTTCAGCTATTAAAGAAATTGGATTTTGTATTACGAAAGTACCTAAGAGAAAATTTCAAACTTGTTTCAACAATGAATCCTATTAAATCTTTTCATGAAATAACAGTAGTATTACCTTAGTTCTTCCAGAGAATAGAAGAAAAGAGATCATCCCTTCATGCTTTGTTTTCAGAGCCCAAAGTAAATAAAGTTGCTATTAAAAACTAATGAGAAATATATCTGATTCTGGCCATAATGGAGTATCTGTCACTAGACTAACCATCCATCTGTTTCAACACCTATGCACCTGGAAAGATTATGCACTGCAATTCTTTTCAGATATTGGATAGTGTGATCTCTGACAAATGGGAAACAAGCAAGATATCTAGGTGGCTTTTGCCTGCAGGCTGAGTGTAGGAAGAGAGGCAGTGCTAAGCAGAGTGAAACAATCCCCTGAGGATGAGGGGGTGGAGCTGAGAGACCTGCGAGACTGGGGCAGCTGGTATTTGTGCAGATGAGCCATGAAGAAAGAGCTGCCCAGCAAGAGAGTTCCAGGTTTTTGCCGTCACCCTAAAGTTTCTGGCTGTGTATTTGGTTGCACAGGAAAAAGAATGTGTTTTAATTTGGAAGAGCACAGCCACTGGGGATCCATGAGATGGATGAAAATATTGAAGAGAGGAAACTGTAGAGCAAGAGAGAAGCTTCAAATACCCAGAGCAGAAACTGGACACAGTCAAGGCATCTGGGTATTAAACTGAGTAATTACTTCTTTAAACCTCTGCTGCCAAAGCCTAAAAACAGTCTCAAAAAGGCTAGCAGAATTTAACTACCGTCTAAGGAAAAAAAGAAAAACAAAACAATCAATAGCTTTTAAAGGTACATAACAAAAAACTCAATTCTTTAAAACATTGTACCAAAAATATGAGGCCAATACATTATATAGCCAGGAAAAGAGCAATAGAAAGAGACTGAGAAATGACAGAGCTATTGAAATTAGTACAGAATTATTTTTAAGTAGATATCACATTCGTACCTAAGGAAATAAAGCATTAAATGGACGTAATGAATAAAGAGAGTAGGATGTCAACAGAGAAATTAAAACTACAAAAAACAACATTGAAACTGCAGAACTGAAAAATAGCATATGTGAAAAATTCATCCAGTGGGATTAACAACATATTGGAAAGTATAGATAAGAAGATTAGTAAACATTACCATGAGGAAAAAACAGTGAAACAATGAACAAGCTAGTGGTGATCTTACGGCAATATTAGTATGAAAGATATGTACAATTTGAGACCCAGAAGGAGAGGAGAGAAGAAAAGAAACACTAGAGGGAAAAATATTAAAATAAAAAAGTTGAATTTTGTTTCCTCACTTGAGAAAAATATTACACAGAACTAAAACGTTAAATCCCAATCAGAATAAAGGCAACCAAAACCGTACTTGGACTTTACTATGGTAAAACACAAAACAATTACAAACAGAGAAGCAACAATTTTTTAAAAATTCATTAATTTCACATTGAAAACAATGCGAGTCAGAAAACAGTGGAGGAACATCTTTAAAATGAAGTAAGAAAACAAAACACTATATAAGCAGAATTTCTCCATATACAGAGAACATATCCTTCAAAAATGAAAATTAAATAGAGAAGTTTTAGATACATAAAAATTTATGTGTTTATCCAGCAGACTTTCATTACATAAAAATTTTAAAGTTTCTTCAGATTGAAGAAAAATAACAGAGGAAAATTTGGATCTACATAAGTGAAGGAAGAGTGGTAAATATTGTAAACATGAGACAAAGTGAATATTGTAAACATGAGGCCAGTCTTATTTTCATACTTCTTAAATACACTGCAAGAAAACTTACCACTTTAAGACAATTTAAGGACCACACACTATGGAGTTTATAACACATGTAGAAGTAGTATGTCTGATCCCAGAGCACAAAGACCTAGTGGTGGTAAATGAGCAGGTACTGCTGTAAGGGTCTTGCATTATTTGTGAAGTATTTAAAACTAATTTATGAAAAATTATGATCATGCACAAGTACCAGAAATTATTAGAGGTGAGAGCATCATTTGATCCCAGGAGGTTGAGACTACAGGGAGCTATGACTGTACCACTGCACTCCAGCCCAGGTGACAGAGAGAGAACTTGTTTCAAGAAAAAAAACTTATATAACCTTTAGAGAAAATAATCTGAAAAATATATACTGGATAAGATTAACAGTAGTCTAGTAGAGATTGCCAGAGAAGGTTCTGAAAATAACAGATATCACAAAAGAAACTATAATAAAATGAGGCACAGGGAGTAATAAGATTAAGAAAAATAACCAGAGTGTGAATTGCCTGTGGAAAATATCAAGCTCTAAAACATGTGAAATCTAAGTCCAAGAAGAAAACAAAAGGGATGTATAACAAATATTTGATAAAATAATGGGTATAATTTTCCAAATTAATACAAATGATGACCTCATAGATCCCCAAAATTTCAAAACACCCCTAACAGAATAAACATAAAGAGGACCACATGAAGGCATATATTAATAATCACATCACCGAAAATCAGAGATAAAGAGAAAAATCTTATCATCCAAAGAGAAAAAATCCTATTACATACACGTAAGCAAAACTAGGAGTGGAAATAGATTTCTCATCAAAAACTACAAAATAATAAGGTAATAGAAAAATATCTTTAAAATTCTGAAAAAAAGCCTTAGACTTATATACCCAGAAAAAAAAAGTCTATAAAAGCAAAGGCAAAATAAAGACTTCTGATGAACAAAATTAAAGAAAACTAATAGTCAGGAAACTAGCACTAAGCACTATACAACACAGCATATCAACCCTTGCGGGAAGAAAAAGAATAGCACTGGATGGGAACTTGAATCTACAAAAATAAATGAAGAGTACTTGAAATGGTGAATGTATTGATAAATATAAAATATTTTCACATGTTTAAAACTCTTTTAAAGATAACTATTTGATGCAAAAATTACCACAATGTTTTGACTTATTACATGTACATACATAATAAATACATAATGTATTTATTATGTAGAGGTGTATTGCCGAGACCAGCTCGATCTGGGAGACCCTAACCCAGAAGCGCTAGAGGAACTGAAGACACACACACAGAAATATAGAGATGTGGAGTGGGAAATAAGGGGTCTCAAACCCTTCAGAACTGAGAGCCTCGAATAGAGATTTACCCACCCATTTATTGACAGCAAGCCAGTGATAAGCCTTGTTTCTATAGATTATAGATTAACTAAAAGTATTCCTTATGGGAAATGAAGGGATGGACTCTGGCTAGTTATTTGCAGCAGGAGCATGTCCTTAAGGCACAGATTGCTCATGCTGTTGTTTGTGGTTTAAGAACACCTTTAAGTGGTTTTCTACCCTGGATGGGCCAGGTGTTCCTTGCCCTCATTCCAGTAAACCCACAACCTTCCAGCGTGGGCATCACGGCCATCACAAACATGTCACAGTGTTGCAGAGATTTTGTTTATGACCAGTTTTGGGGCCAGTTTATGGCCAGATTCAGGGGTCTATTCCCAACATGTATAGACATTCTTATGTGATACCAGTAGTTCAAGGGATGAAGGGAGGGAGGTGAAAGTACACTGTGGCTCGCATACTGTTCTGAGGTGGTATAATATTATTTGATCTTTGATTATGATACATTAAAGATGGATGAGAATCCTAGAGCAGTCTCTCTCCCTCCCTCTCTTTCTTTCTTTCTTTCTTTCTCTCTCTCTTTTTTTCACACACCTACACACACACGTACAGACACACACAAATGAGATAAACAGGTACAAGTTTGACAAGCCAAAGATGAGTTAAAATTGAATCATTTTTTAATACATGTTAGTTTAAAGGAAGATAGGTGAAGAGAAAATAAGGAATAAGTAACATGATGATAAATTTTAAACTCAGTCACATTGATGGATACGTTAAATATGGTTAGAATTTTCTAAGCACTCAAATTAAATTACAGATCATCAGATTGGCTTAAACAATCAGGATTGAATTATATTTATTCCATCTACAAGAGTCACTTTCTAAATATATAGATACAAATGGGTTAAACCGAAAAGAATGAAAAAGAGATATCTTCTACGAAAACCGATCTTAAGTAAACAGGAACAGCTGTGTTCCATAAGACAATGTAGACTTCAAGGCAAGGGATAGTTGCAAGGACAAAGAATGACATTCTGTAATGATAACAGGAGTCTAATGATCATAAATGTGTATATGCCTAAAAACAAAACTCTAAAATGCATGAATCAAAACCAAGAAAACAGAAAGGTGTAGATTAATTTATAATTATAGCTGGGAATGTCAGCATTCCTCTCATATTAATTGATGGAACTAGGAGTAAAAGCTTTAGGGTACCAAAAATTTAACAACCTTACCCTAATTGACTTTTATATAATAATCTGCCCAACAATATTGGAAAACAAGTGCACTTTTCAAGTGAACATAAAGCATTCATGGAATGTGCAGCTGGAATGTTCATAAGGGTGGACTGTGATGATTAATTTTATGTGTAGATTTGATTGAGTTTAGGGATGCCCCAACAGCTGATAAAATAATATTTCTTGCTCTGTCTGTAAGGATATTTTTGGAAGAGATTAGCATTTGAATCAGTAGACTGAGTAAAGAAGTTGGCTCTCACCAACATGGGCTGGCATGATCCAGTTCATTATGGGCCAGAACAGAACAAAAAGGCAGAGGACAACTGAATTGCTTCTTCTTCTTGACCTGGGGAATCCATATTCTCCTGCCCTCAGACATCAGAGCTCCTGGTTTTCCTACCTTTGGGCTCTGGGACTTACCCCAGTGCCTGTCACCCCCTCAAATCTGCCCCCATTCCACCTCCACCTCCATTCTACGGGTCTCAGGCCTTTGGCCTTTTGACACAGGCTGAGTTGTACCAATAGCTTTCCTGGCCATCCCGTCTGCAGATGAGATTATGGCACTGTCGGCCTCCACAATCACGTGAGCCAATAACCATAGTAGATCTTTTCATCTACATCATTAGATATCCTGTTGGTTCTGTTTCTCTGGAGAACACTTACTAATACATAGACCATATTCTCCCCATGAAATAATTCTCAATAAATATGTGAGGATTAAAATAATATGAAGTATGTTTTTGAACTGCAGGGAAAATACATAAGGAATCAATAACAGAAACATATTTGGGAAACCCTCTAAATATTAGTATATTTATAAGCCCCCTTTAAAATAACCTATGGGTTAAAAATTATAAAAGATATTTTAATATTTTAAATAAATAAATAAAATGTTAAAATTTGTGAACTGCACTTAAAGTACTGCTTAGAGCAAAAACGATAGCATTAAATTTTTATCTTTTTTTTTAGATGAAGTCTCACTCGGTCACCCAGGCTGGAGTGCAATGGCACGATCTCATCTCACTGCAGCCTCTACTTCCCAGGTTCAAACAATTCTCCTGCCCCAACCTTCCAAGTAGCTGGGATTACAGGCATGCGCTACCATACTGGGCTAATTTTTGTATTTTTGGTAGAGGCAGGGTTTCACCATGTTGGCCAGTCTGGTCTCGAACTCCTGACCTCAGGTGAGCTGCCTGCCTTGGCCTCCCAAAGTGCTGAATTTTTGTATTAGGAAGATGAAAAGTCTCCAATCAATTACGTAAGTTTATACATAAGGAAAGTAGAAAATATAAATAAACAAAAAATAAGTAAGTACAAATGTTAATAATATAGAAAGTCAAAAAAATGGAAAAAAGCATTGAAACCAAAACTAGTTTCTTGGAAAGATCAATAAATTTGATACAAAAATAAACTAACCAGGAGACAAAAAGAGATGGAGGCAAATAAACAAGGAATGAAAGAGAAGATATCACTTCAGATCTTAGGGACACCATACAGATTATGAAAAGGGAAACTGCAAGATGTTATAAAATAGTTGCAACACATAATCTAAAAAAGAGTCATACTACTAATATGTAGAGAAAACTTCTACAAATTAAGAAGAAAAGTCACATGTCAGACAGAATAGTCAGGAACACGCCTGGACCAAAATTTCCAAATTGGAGCATTTAAATAGTGAAAATCACGAGAAAATATGCTCAAGCATCTTTCCAATGAGGGAAATTTCTATAAAAATAGCAATGTGATATCACTGCACTCACCCATAAAATATAATTTTAAAAATATTTGTCAAAATGTGGATCAACAGGACATCTCCTATACTGGTGTGCATATAAATCAATAATGTCACTTTGCAAAAAGTTTAATATTATGTATTAAATATTAAAAAAATGTCCCCAAATTTTCCCATCTGGGTTATTACTCAAGGGCAAGGCACACTACTAAAGAATATATACAGAAACATTCAATGCAGCATTATTCATATAACCACCAAAAATGGAAATAATAAAAATATCCATTAGCAAGAGAGTGAATAAATAAATTACAAATACAACAATATTCTAGAGAACAGAAAATATTCACAAGCTACAGCTATCAAAAACAGCATAGAAGGATCTCAAATGGAATTTTGACGAAAGAAGAGTGTCAAAAAATAACATTATGAGTGTGCAAAATTCACAAAAACTAGAATACTTTTTATATGTACGGTTAGGTGATAATACAATAAAAATGCAAGAGAGTACTCACCACAAATATTAGAATAGTGATTACCTTTAGGTGAGGGAGAGGATAGTCTTGGGAGTGCTGGTAATGTCCTATTTCTTTAATTTGACAGAGTTTATGTTTCAATAAATTGTTGAGTTGTACATGATGGTTTTTACACTTAAAAGAAAAAAAAAGTATTATTTCGAATGTAAGAGTTTCAAAACACACCTGATGACGAAACCAATAAAACAGTTACTTCAGATGTTATTGTAAATTATTCTTTTTTATTTTATTTTATTTTTTTTTAATTTATTATTATTATACTTTAAGTTGTAGGGTACATGTGCATAACGTGCAGGTTTGTTACATATGTATACTTGTGCCATGTTGGTGTGCTGCACCCATCAACTCATCATTTACATCAGGTATAACTCCCAATGCAATCCCTCCCCCCTCCCCCCTCCCCCCTCCCCATGATAGGCCCCGGTGTGTGATGTTCCCCTTCCTGAGTCCAAGTGATCTCATTGTTCAGTTCCCACCTATGAGTGAGAACATGCGGTGTTTGGTTTTCTGTTCTTGTGATAGTTTGCTAAGAATGATGGTTTCCAGCTGCATCCATGTCCCTACAAAGGACACAAACTCATCCTTTTTGATGGCTGCATAGTATTCCATGGTGTATATGTGCCACATTTTCTTAATCCACTCTGTCACTGATGGACATTTGGGTTGATTCTAAGTCTTTGCTATTGTGAATAGTGCTGCAATAAACATACGTGTGCATGTGTCTTTATAGTAGAATGATTTATATTCCTTTGGGTATATACCCAGTAATGGGATGGCTGGGTCATATGGTACATCTAGTTCTAGATCCTTGAGGAATCGCCATACTGTTTTCCATAATGGTTGAACTAGTTTACAATCCCACCAACAGTGTAAAAGTGTTCCTATTTCTCCACATCCTCTCCAGCACCTGTTGTTTCCTGACTTTTTAATGATCGCCATTCTAACTGGTGTGAGATGGTATCTCATTGTGGTTTTGATTTGCATTTCTCTGATGGCCAGTGATGATGAGCATTTTTTCATGTGTCTGTTGGCTGTATGAATGTCTTCTTTTGAGAAATGTCTGTTCATATCATTTGCCCACTTTTTGATGGGGTTGTTTGTTTTTTTTTTCTTGTAAATTTGTTTGAGTTCTTTGTAGGTTCTGGATATTAGCCCTTTGTCAGATGAGTAGATTGCAAAAATGTTCTCCCATTCTGTAGGTTGCCTGTTCACTCTGATGGTAGTTTCTTTTGCTGTGCAGAAGCTCTTTAATTTAATGAGATCCCATTTGTCAATTTTGGCTTTTGCTGCCGTTGCTTTTGGTGTTTTAGACATGAAGTCTTTGCCCATGCCTATGTCCTGAATGGTACTACCTAGGTTTTCCTCTAGGATTTTTATGGTATTAGGTCTAACATTTAAGTCTCTAATCCATCTTGAATTAATTTTCGTATAAGGAGTAAGGAAAGGATCCAGTTTCAGCTTTCTACTTATGGCTAGCCAATTTTCCCAGCACCATTTATTAAATAGGGAATCCTTTCCCCATTTCTTGTTTCTCTCAGGTTTGTCAAAGATCAGATGGCTGTAGATGTGTGGTATTATTTCTAGGACTCTGTTCTGTTCCATTGGTCTATATCTCTGTTTTGGTACCAGTACCATACTGTTTTGGTTACTGTAGCCTTGTAGTATAGTTTGAAGTCAGGTAGCGTGATGCCTCCAGCTTTGTTCTTTTGACTTAGGATTGTCTTGGAGATGCGGGCTCTTTTTTGGTTCCATATGAACTTTAAAGCAGTTTTTTCCAATTCTGTGAAGAAACTCATTGGTAGCTTGATGGGGATGGCATTGAATCTATAAATTACCTTGGGCAGTATGGCCATTTTCACGATATTGATTCTTCCTATCCATGAGCATGGTATGTTCTTCCATTTGTTTGTGTCCTCTTTTATTTCACTGAGCAGTGGTTTGTAGTCCTCCTTGAAGAGGTCCTTTACATCCCTTGTAAGTTGGATTCCTAGGTATTTTATTCTCTTTGAAGCAATTGTGAATGGAAGTTCATTCCTGATTTGGCTCTCTGTTTGTCTGTTACTGGTGTATAAGAATGCTTGTGATTTTTGCACATTAATTTTGTATCCTGAGACTTTGCTGAAGTTGCTTATCAGCTTAAGGAGATTTTGGGCTGAGACAATGGGGTTTTCTAAATATACAATTATGTCATCTGCAAACAGGGACAGTTTGACTTCTTCTTTTCCTAACTGAATACCCTTGATTTCTTTCTCTTGCCTAATTGCCCTAGCCAGAACTTCCAACACTATGTTGAATAGGAGTGGTGAGAGAGGGCATCCCTGTCTTGTGCCAGTTTTCAAAGGGAATGTTTCCAGTTTTTGCCCATTCAGTATGATATTGGCTGTGGGTTTGTCATAAATAGCTCTTATTATTTTGAGGTACGTTCCATCAATACCGAATTTATTGAGCGTTTTTAGCATGAAGGGCTGTTGAATTTTGTCAAAAGCCTTTTCTGCATCTATTGAGATAATCATGTGGTTCTTGTCTTTGGTTCTGTTTATATGCTGGATTATGTTTATTGATTTGCGAATGTTGAACCAGCCTTGCATCCCAGGGATGAAGCCCACTTGATCATGGTGGATAAGCTTTTTGATGTGTTGCTGAATCCGGTTTGCCAGTATTTTATTGAGGATTTTTGCATCGATGTTCATCAGGGATATAGGTCTAAAATTCTCTTTTTTTGTTGTGTCTCTGCCAGGCTTTGGTATCAGGATGATGTTGGCCTCATAAAATGAGTTAGGGAGGATTCCCTCTTTTTCTATTGATTGGAATAGTTTCAGAAGGAATGGTACCCACTCCTCCTTGTACCTCTGGTAGAATTCAGCTGTGAATCCATCTGGTCCTGGACTTTTTTGGTTGGTAGGCTATTAATTATTGCCTCAATTTCAGAGCCTGCTATTGGTCTATTCAGGGATTCAACTTCTTCCTGGTTTAGTCTTGGGAGAGTGTAAGTGTCCAGGAAATTATCCATTTCTTCTAGATTTTCCAGTTTATTTGCGTAGAGGTGTTTATAGTATTCTCTGATGGTAGTTTGTATTTCTGTGGGGTCGGTGGTGATATCCCCTTTATCATTTTTAATTGCGTCGATTTGATTCTTCTCTCTTTTCTTCTTTATTAGTCTTGCTAGTGGTCTGTCAATTTTGTTGATCTTTTCAAAAAACCAACTCCTGGATTCATTGATTTTTTGGAGAGTTTTTTGTGTCTCTATCTCCTTCAGTTCTGCTCTGATCTTAGTTATTTCTAGCCTTCTGCTAGCTTTCGAATGTGTTTGCTCTTGCTTCTCTAGTTCTTTTAATTGTGATGTTAGAGTGTCAATTTTAGATCTTTCCTGCTTTCTCTTGTGGGCATTTAGTGCTATAAATTTCCCTCTACACACTGCTTTAAATGTGTCCCAGAGATTCTGGTATGTTGTATCTTTGTTCTCATTGGTTTCAAAGAATATGTTTATTTCTGCCTTCATTTCGTTATGTACCCAGTAGTCATTCAGGAGCAGGTTGTTCAGTTTCCATGTAGTTGAGCGGTTTTGATTGAGTTTCTTAGTCCTGAGTTCTAGTTTGATTGCACTGTGGTCTGAGAGACAGTTTGTTATAATTTCTGTTCTTGTACATTTGCTGAGGAGTGCTTTACTTCCAATTACGTGGTCGATTTTGGAGTAAGTACGATGTGGTGCTGAGAAGAATGTATATTCTGTTGATTTGGGGTGGAGAGTTCTATAGATGTCTATTAGGTCTGCTTGCTGCAGAGATGAGTTCAATTCCTGGATATCCTTGTTAACTTTCTGTCTCGTTGATCTGTCTAATGTTGACAGTGGAGTGTTGAAGTCTCCCATTATTATTGTATGGGAGTCTAAGTCTCTTTGTAAGTCTCTAAGGACTTGCTTTATGAATCTGGGTGCTCCTGTATTGGGTGCATAGATATTTGGGATAGTTAGCTCTTCCTGTTGAATTGATCCCTTTACCATTATGTAATGGCCTTCTTTGTCTGTTTTGATCTTTGATGGTTTAAAGTCTGTTTTATCAGAGACTAGTATTGCAACCCCCGCTTTTTTTTGTTCTCCATTTGCTTGGTAAATCTTCCTCCATCCCTTTATTTTGAGCCTATGTATGTCTCTGCATGTGAGATGTGTCTCCTGAATACAGCAGACTGATGGGTCTTGACTCTTTATCCAGTTTGCCAGTCTGTGTCTTTTAATTGGAGCGTTTAGTCCATTTACATTTAAGGTTAAGATTGTTATGTGTGAACTTGATCCTGCCATTATGATATTAACTGGTTATTTTGCTCGTTAGTTGATGCAGTTTCTTCCTAGCCTCGATGGTCTTTACATTTTAGCATGTTTTTGCAATGGCTGGTACCGGTTGTTCCTTTCCATGTTTAGTGCTTCCTTCAGGGTCTCTTGTAAGGCAGGCCTAGTGGTGACAAAATCTCTAAGCATTTGCTTATCTGTAAAGGATTTTATTTCTCCTTCACTTATGAAACTTAGTTTGGCTGGATATGAAATTCTGGGTTGAAAATTCTTTTCTTTAAGAATGTTGAATATTGGCCCCCACTCTCTTCTGGCTTGGAGAGTTTCTGCCGAGAGATCTGCTGTTAGTCTGATGGGCTTCCCTTTGTGGGTAACCCGACCTTTCTCTCTGGCTGCCCTTAAGATTTTTTCCTTCATTTCAACTTTGGTGAATCTGGCAATTATGTGTCTTGGAGTTGCTCTTCTCGAGGAGTATCTTTGTGGCGTTCTCTGTATTTCCTGGATTTGAATGTTGGCCTGCCCTACTAGGTTGGGGAAGTTCTCCTGGATGATATCCTGAAGAGTGTTTTCCAACTTGGTTCCATTTTCTCCCTCACTTTCAGGCACCCCAATCAGACGTAGATTTGGTCTTTTTACATAATCCCATACTTCTTGCAGGCTTTGTTCATTTCTTTTTCTTCTTTTTTCTTTTGGTTTCTCTTCTCGCTTCATTTCATTCATTTGATCCTCAATCGCAGATACTCTTTCTTCCAGTTGATCGAGTCGGTTACTGAAGCTTGTGCATTTGTCACGTATTTCTCGTGTCATGGTTTTCATCTCTTTCATTTCATTTATGACCTTCTCTGCATTAATTCCTCTAGCCATCAATTCTTCCACTTTTTTTTTCAAGATTTTTAGTTTCTTTGCGCTGGGTACGTAATTCCTCCTTTAGCTCTGAGAAATTTGATGGACTGAAGCCTTCTTCTCTCATCTCGTCAAAGTCATTCTCCGTCCAGCTTTGATCCGTTGCTGGCGATGAGCTGCGTTCCTTTGCCGGGGGAGATGCGCTCTTATTTTTTGAATTTCCAGCTTTTCTGCCCTGCTTTTTCCCCATCTTTGTGGTTTTATCTGCCTCTGGTCTTTGATGATGGTGATGTACTGATGGGGTTTTGGTGTAGGTGTCCTTCCTGTTTGATAGTTTTCCTTCTAACAGTCAGGACCCTCAGCTGTAGGTCTGTTGGAGATTGCTTGAGGTCCACTCCAGACCCTGTTTGCCTGGGTATCAGCAGCAGAGGCAGCAGAAGATAGAATATTTCTGAACAGCGAGTGTACCTGTCTGATTCTTGCTTTGGAAGCTTCCTCTCAGGGGTGTACTCCACCCTGTGAGGTGTGGGGTGTCAGACTGCCCCTAGTGGGGGATGTCTCCCAGTTAGGCTACTCAGGGGTCAGGGACCCACTTGAGCAGGGAGTCTGTCCCTTCTCAGATCTCAACCTCCGTGTTGGGAGATCCACTGCTCTCTTCAAAGCTGTCAGACAGAGTCGTTTTGTAAGTTATTCTTAAAGAATCATCTCACTCACAGCATTCATTATAAAATATCAGTTCATAAACAGATAAAGAAATAAGTAAAACCACATTGTAAAAATTATAAAAAATTATTAAAAATTATAGAGAGATATGTACCAGTCCTTGAATAAGAAGTTTTAAGGTAGTAAAAATATTGATTGACTACAAAGGAGTTTTAATTTTATTGTTTTATTCAAAACTCCAGTATTTGTTTCTTCTTTGATTTAAAAAAAAAATCACTAGGTTCAATACTTATTTACCTAAAATAATAACTACATGGGACTACCCACAAAAATGATGAAAATTGAAAGTAATAGTGAAGATTTGCCAGTCAAATATAAATATATATTTTAACGTGTCACAGTTTTATTTTAAGTGTGGCTCTGAAGAAGGTATATATTGATAGAAACCATTGCAACTTTATGTTTAATTTTAATGTAAAAAAGAATATACTTCACAGCAATAGGAAAATCATTATTTAGTAAATGATATAGTAGAGATTAATTAGTTAACTCTTTGGAAAAGAAAAAAATGCTTACCATATACCCAAATACATTTGACCCAACTAATAGGTTTACATTTAAACCATTAACTTTACCTTCAAATTGGTTGGACTATCTATTAGCAGGCAAATATTCATGCTTACCAAAATTAGTAGAGCAAGTTAAATAGAGAAATGATGTGTATGAAGTCACTGAAGAATTGCTAAAGCAATGAGAGCTCCAGGGCCTTAGAATCTAGACGCAAGCACCTCTGAATGTGAGTGGGTCTTTGACAGCTCATTTTGCATGTGGACATTTGTTAATGTTTGGCAAGAATAAAACTGCATGAGTTGAGACCACCAATGGGGAGGGGAGGCTTGAAACATTTGGCCAATTCATTTCATCTCCAGGACATTTGTTGAGCACCAAAACTGCATAGAGCTTGAGATTAATAACCTAAACAGAAAGCTACTGGAAAGAAGATCAGAGATCTTTGAGGGTGAGACTGAAAATAGTGATTAAGTCATGACAGTGAAGGACAGGGGGATACAGACTATGAAAGGCTGTTGGCTAAAAACTCCACAGGGCGAGAGTAGACACATTAGGGTGGCAATCTTGCCTTGATTTAGCCCGGTCTCATTATATCAAGATAAACAGATATGATTATTTCTCACCAGGAAGGGAAGAGTGAATGAACCCTTGCTAGAGAAAAATAATTTCATCAGTGCAGTCTCTATTTTTTACGTGCTTTGTCTGGTATTTAATGAAAAAATACCATAAACCTATGATAAAACTTTATTTCCAAGAGCAAAGGAAAAAAAAAAACCCATAGCAACACTTTTGCAAGTGTTCCAAAAATTGGCTTTAACTGGGAATTTTATTATTATTATTATTATATTTTAAGTTCTAGGATACATGTGCACAATGTGCAGGTTTCTTACCTATGTATATATGTGCCATGCTGGTGTGCTGCACCCATTAACTCGCCGTTTACATTAGGTATATCTCCTAATGCTACCCCTCCCCTCTCCCCCCTCCCCACAATAGGACCCGGTGTGTGATGTTCCCCTTCCTGTGTCCAGGTGATCTCATTGTTCAATTCCCAACTATAAATGAGAACATGCGGTATTTGGTTTTCTGTTCTTGCGATAGTTTGCTGAGAATGATGGTTTCCAGCTGCATCCATGTCCCTACAAAGGACATGAACTCATCCTTTTTTATGGCTGCATAGTATTCCATGGTGTATATGTGCCACATTTTCTTAATCCCGTCTATCACTGATGGACATTGGGTTGATTCCAAGTCTTCACTATTGTGAATAGTACTGCAATAAACATACATGTGCATGTGTCTTTATAGCAGCATGATTTATAATCCTTCGGGTATATACCCAGTAATGGGATGGTTGAGTCAAATGGTATTTCTAGTTCTAGATCCTTGAGGATTCATCATACTGTTTTCCACAATGGTTGAACTAGTTCACAGTCCCACCAACAATGTAAAAGTGTTCCTATTTCTCCACATCCTCTCCAGTGCCTGTTGTTTCCTGATTTTTTAATGATTGCCATTCTAACTGGTGTGAGATGGTATCTCATTGTGGTTTCGATTTGCATTTCTCTGATGGTGAGTGATGATGAGCATATTTTCATGTGTCTGTTGGCTGTATGAATGTCTTCTTTTGAGAAGTGTCTGTTCATATCCTTTGCCCACTTTTTGATGGGGTTGTTTGTTTTTTTCTCATAAATTTGATTGAGTTCTTTATAGGTTCTGGATATTAGCCCTTTGTCAGATGAGTAGATTGCAAAAATGTTCTCCCATCCTGTAGGCTGCCTGTTCACTCTGATGGTAGTTTCTTTTGCTGTGCAGAAGCTCTTTAGTTTAATTAGATCCCATTTGTCAATTTTGGCTTTTGTTGTCATGGCTTTTGGTGTTTTAGACATGAAGTCCTTGCCCATGCCTATGTCCTGAATGGTATTACCTAGGTTTTCTACTAGGGTTTTTATAGTTTTAGGTCTAACATTTAAGGCTCTAATCCATCTTGAATTAATTTTCATATAAGGAGTAAGGAAAGGATCCAGTTTCAGCTTTCTACTTATAGCTAACCAATTTTCCCAGCACTATTTATTAAAGAGGGAATCCTTTCCCCATTTCTTGTTTTTGTCAGGTTTGTCAAAGATCACATGGCTGTAAATGTATGGTATTATTTCTGAGGGTTTTGTTCTGTTTCTTTGGTCTGTATCTCTGGTTTGGTACCAGTAACATGCTATTTTGGTTACTGTAGCCTTGTAGTATAGTTTGAAGTCAGGTACCATGATGCCTCCAGCTTTGTTCTTTTGGCTTAGGATTGTCTTGGCAATGCAGGGTCTTTTTTGGTTCCACATGAAGTTGAAAGCAGTTTTTTCCAATTCTGTGAAGAAACTCATTGGTAGCTTAATGGGGATGGCATTGAATCTATAAATTACCTTGGACATATGGCCATTTTCACAATATTGATTCTTCCTATCCATGAGCATGGAATGTTCTTTCATTTGTTTGTGTCCTCTTTTACTTCATTGAGCAGTGGTTTGTAGTTCTCCTTGAAGAGATCCTTTACATTCCTTTTAAGTTGGATTCCTAGGTAGTTTATTCTCTTTGAAGCTATTGTGAATGGGAGTTCATTCATGATTTGGCTCTCAGTTTGTCTGTTACTGGTGTATAAGAATGCTTGTGATTTTTGCACATTGATTTTGTATCCTGAGACTTTGCTGAAGTTGCTTATCAGCTTAAGGAGATTTTGGGCTGAGATGATGGGGTTTTCTAAATATACAATCATGTCATCTGCCAACAGGGATAATTTGACTTCTTCTTTTCCTCACTGAATAACCTTTATTTCTTTCTCTTGCTTGATTGCCCTAGCCAGAACTTCCAACACTATGTTGAATAGGAGTGGTGAGAGAGGGCATCCCTGTCTTGTGCCAGTTTTCAAAGGGAATGCTTCCACTTTTTCCCCATTCAGTATGATATTGGCTGTGGGTTTGTCATAAATAGCTTTTATTATTTTGAGATACGTTCCATCAATACCAAATTTATTGAGAGTTTTTAGCATGAAGGGCTGTTGAATTTTGTCAAAGGCCTTGTCTGCATCTATTGAGATAATCATATGGTTTTTGTATTTGGTTCTGTTTATATGCTGGATTACATTTATTGATTTGCGTATGTTGAACCAGCCTTGCATCCCAGGGATGAAGCCCACTCGATCATGGTGTAGAAGCTTTTGGATGTGCTGCTGGATTTGGTTTGCCAGTATTTTATTGAGGATATTTACATCGATGTTCATCAGGTATATTGGTCTAAAATTCTCTTTTTTTGTTGTCTCTCTGTCAGGCTTTCGTATCAGTATGATGTTGGCCTCATAAAATGAGTTAGGGAAGATTCCCTCTTTTTCTATTGATTGGAATAGTTTCAGAAGGAATGATACCCACTCCTCCTTGTATCTCTGGTAGAGTTCGGCTGTGAATCCGTCTGGTCCTGGACTTTTTTGGTTGGTAGGCTATTAATTATTGTCTCAATTTCAGAGCCTGCTATTGGTCTATTCAGGGATTCAACTTCTTCCTGGTTTAGTCTTGGGAGAGTGTAAGTGTCCAGGAAATTATCCATTTCTTCTAGGTTTTCTAGTTTATTTGCATAGAGGTGTTTGTAGTATTCTCTGATGGTAATTTGTATTTCTGTCGGGTCGGTGGTGAGATTCCCTTTATCATTTTTCATTGTGTCTATTTGATTCTTCTCTCTTTTCTTCTTTATTAGTCTTGCTAGCGGTCTATTAATTTTGTTGATCTTTTCAAAAAACCAGCTCCTGGATTCATTGATTTTTTGGAGGTTTTTTTTGTGTCTTTGTCTCCTTCAGTTCTGTTCTGATCTTAGTTATTTCTTGCCTACTGCTAGTTTTTGAATGTGTTTGCTCTTGCTTCTCTTGTTCTTATAATTGTGATGTGAGGGTGTCAATTTTTTATCTTTCTTGCTTTCTCTTGTGGGCATTTAGTGCTATAAATTTTCCTCTACACACTGCTTTAAATGTGTCCCAGAGATTCTGGTATGTTGTATCTTTGTTCTCATTGGTTTCAAAGAACATCTTTATTTCTGCCTTTATTTTGTTATGTACCCAGTAGTCATTCAGGAGCAGGTTGTTCAGTTTCCATGTAGTTGAGTGGTTTTGAGTGAGTTTCTTAGTCCTGAATTCTAGTTTGATTGCACTGTGGTCTGAGAGACAGTTTGCTATAATTTCTGTTCTTTTACGTTTGCTGAGGAGTGCTTTACTTCTAACTATGTGGTCAATTTTGGAATAAGTGCGATGTGGTGCTGAGAAGAATGTATATTCTGTTGATTTTGGGTGTAGAGTTCTGTAGATGTCTATTAGATCTGCTTGTTGCAGAGTTGAGTTCAATTCCTGGATATCCTTGTTAACTTTCTGTCTCATTAATCTCTCTAATGTTGACAGTGGGATGTTGAAGTCTCCCATTATTATTGTATGGGAGTCTAAGCCTCTTTGTAAGTCTCTAAGGACTTGCTTTATGAATCTGTGTGCCCCTGTATTGGGTGCATATATATTTAGGATAGTTAGCTCTTCCTGTTGAATTGATCCCTTTACCATTATGTAATGGCCTTCTTTGTCTCTTTTGACCTTTCATGGTTTAAAGTCTGTTTTATCAGAGACTAGGTTTGCAACCCCTGCTTTTTTTTGTTTTCCATTTGCTTGGTAGATCTTCCTCCATCCCTTTATTTTGAGCCTATGTATGTCTCTGCATGTGAGATGGGCTTCCTAGATAGTGCAAACTGATGGGTCTTGACTCTTTTTCCAATTTGCCAGTCTGTACCTTTTAATTGGATCATTTAGTCCATTTACATTTAAGGTTAATATTGTTATGTGTGATCCTGTCATTATGATATTAGCTGGTTATTTTGCTCGTTAGTTGATGCAGTTTCTTCCTAGCATCGATGGTCTTTACATTTTGGCATGTTTTTGCGATGGCTGGTACTGGTTGTTCCTTTCCATGTTTAGTGCTTCCTTCAGGATCTCTTGTAGGGCAGGCCTGGTGGTGACAAAATCTCTAAGCATTTGCTTGGCTGTAAAGGATTTTATTTCTCCTTCACTTATGAAACTTAGTTTGGCTGGATATGAAATTCTGGGCTGAAAATTCTTTTCTTTAAGAATGTTGAATATTGGCCCCCACTCTCTTCTGGCTTGGAGAGTTTCTGCCGAGAGATCTGCTGTTAGTCTGATGGGCTTCCCTTTGTGGGTAACCCGACCTTTCTCTCTGGCTGCCCTTAAGATTTTTTCCTTCATTTCAACTTTGGTGAATCTGGCAATTATGTGTCTTGGAGTTGCTCTTCTCGAGGAGTATCTTTGTGGCATTCTCTGTATTTCCTGAATTTGAATGTTGGCCTGACTTACTAGATTGGAGAAGTTCTCCTGGATGATATCCTGAAGAGTGTTTTTCAACTTGGTTCCATTTTCCCTGTCACTTTCAGGCACACCAATCAGATGTGGATTTGATATTTTCACATAATCCCATATTTCTTGGAGAATTTGTTCATTTCTTTTTACTCTTTTTTCTCTACACATCTCTTCTCAGTTCATTTCATTTATTTGATCTTCAATTGCTGATGCTCTTTCTTCCAGTTGATCTATTCGGTTACTGAAGCTTGTGCATTTGTCACGTAGTTCTCATGTTATGGTTTTCATCTCTATCAGTTCTTTTAAGGACTTCTCTACATTGGTTATTCTAATTAGCCATGCATCAAATCTTTTTTCAAGGTTTTTAGTTTCTTTGCGCTGGTTACGTAGTTCCTCCTTTAGCTCTGAGAAGTTTGATCGACTGAAGCCTTCTTCTGTTGACCTGTCAAAGTCATTCTCTGTCCAGCTTTATTCCGTTGCTGGCGATGAGCTGCGTTCTTTTGGAGGGGGAGATGCACTCTGACTTTTTGAATTTCCAGCTTTTCTGCCCTGCTTTTTCCCCATCTTGTGGTTTTATCTGCCTTTGGTCTTTGATGATCATGACGTACTGATGGGGTTTTGATGTGGGTGTCCTTTCTGTTTGTTAGTTTTCCTTCTAACAGTCAGGACCCACAGCTGTAGGTCTGTTGGAGTTTGCTTGAGGTCTACTCCAGACCCTGTTTGCCTGGGTATCAGCAGCAGAGAGCTGCAGAAGATAGAATATTGCTGAACAGGGAATATTGCTGACTGATTCTTGCTCTGGAAACTTCGTCTCAGGGCTGTAGCCTGCCACGTGAGGTGTGAGGTGTCAGTCTGCACCTAATGGGGGATGTCTTCCAGTTAGGCTACTCAGGGGTCAGGGACCCATTTGAGCAGGCAGTCAGGCAGTCTGTCCGTTCTCAGATCTCAACCACCGTGCTGGGAGATCCATCACTCTCTTCAAAGCTGTTCAGATAGGGGCATTTACCTCTGCTGAAGTTTCTGCTGCTTTTTCTTTAGCTATGTCCTGTCTCCAGAGGAGGAGTCTACAGAGGCAGGCTGACCTCCTTGTGCTGTGGTGGGTTCCACCAAATTCTAGCTTCCCAGTGGCTTTGTTTACCTACTTAGGCCTCTGCAATGGCAGACACCCCTCCCCCAGTTTCTGCCACCTTGCAGTTAGATCTCAGACTGGTGTGCTAGCAATGAGGGAGGCTCTGTGGGCGTGGGTCCCTCTGGCCCAGGTGTGAGATATAATCTCCTGGTGTGCCATTTGCTAAGACCCTTGGTAAAGCACAGTATTAGGGTGGGAGTTACCCAATTTTCCAGGTGTTGTGTGTCTCAATTTCCTTTGGCTAGGAAAAGGAATTCCCTTCCCTCCTTGTGCTTCCCAAATGAGGCGCTGTCTCACCCTGCTTCTGCTCTCGCTGGTCAGGCTGCACCCATGGACCAGCACCAACTGTCTGACATGCCCCGGTGAGATGAACCCAGTACCTCAGCTGAAAATGCAGAAATCACCCATCTTCTGTGTTGCTCACACTGGGAGCTGGAGGCTGGAGCTGTTTATATTCAGCCATTTTGGGTGTGCCCCTCTTGGGAAAAAATTTTTAATAGAAACTATGATTAATAGATTCAAGAAATCGGGCAAAAATCTGTGAAAAATAGATTAAATGGAGTACTCTATCAATAATTGGGAAATCTATTTAATCAAAATGTTCAAATGAAAATTCCAAGACTGATAACATATTTGAAATTAAAGAATCATTAGATTATTTAGATAGAATGTGGAATACACTAAAAGGCAGTTTGTGTGAAGTGGTATAAAGGTCCATAGAAAATAGTCCAACTCAAGTGAATTACTAAAAATAGAATATACAGAAAAACAATTAAAGCTACGTGGAATTTGTAATAAGTTTCTAAAGTTAACTTAATTGGAGACCCAGATAGAAATGAGAAAAAATGAAGCAGAATAATATTTAAAATGGTAATAATTGAGAATTTTACAAAAATCTTGGAAGACCTTTAACTATGAGGAAAACAATCTTTTCATACCAAACAGGATAATTACATAGAAAATTACCTTGGACACATCATAGTAATATTGGTGAAAAACAAAAGACCTAAAGAAAGTCATGAAAACATCCAGAGAAATAAAGGCGCACCACCTATAATGGAAGGAAATCCTATGCTATATTTCTTACCAAGAAATGGAACAACAAAACTAAAGCCAAAGACAATGGAATGGTATCTTCAAAGGGTTGAAAGAATTTATCTGCCAACCCATAACTCTATACCCAGAAAAAATATTTTAAAAATAAAAGTGAAATAAAGATATTCCTTTAGGTGACATAAAGTATTTTTATTAGACTATAACATGTCAAGAGTGAATTGTCTGATCTCTAAAGTATACCTTAAAATGAAATAATGTATAACTAGCAACATAAGAGAGAGAGAATTCAATTACACAACATACTTGATTAACCAAAGAAAGGGCACAGAGGGAGGGAAAAAAAGCAGGAAGTCTGATAGAAAACAAAAACATAATGAAAATAATAAACTTGTCCAAATATAGGTAATTACCAGACTGTTATGATCTGGCAAGGATAGAATTATAGGATCCCCTGTAAACCTTTGCTATCTTAATTGGGCATGGTAATACAGTTCTTTTTTCCTGGGATGATGTCAGAGGAGTCTACAGGGTAAATAGTCGGATTTTAACCACTTCCCAGAAGAAATGATACCCCACTTTGATGTCAGTGGAGGCCAAAAGGAAACCATTGTGATGCACTCACTACCTCTGGCAGTAATGAAGTGGCATCACTCCTCATTCTCCTGGAGGAGTGGTATCAGAGGAAGCCAGCTAAAACCGATGGTTTAAACAAGGTCCAGAATCTCCTACCATAATATCCCAATCCCCAGGTTTTAATTTGAAAAAATCATTCATCATACCAAGAAAAAAGAAGATATAAAGTTAAGTGATGAAAAGATGATCAATAAATGCCAACTGAGTTGACAGTTATCTGATATAATTCTAACATTTTATATTAGTCATTACAAAATGCTTCAACAAATTAATACAAACATGCTTGTAGTAAATGAAAAAAATATATAGATAAACTCAAAACAAAATTTAGATGTAAAGGAAAGAATCTGTAAACCTGAAAATAAAACAATGGAAAAAATCCAGTCCGAATGGCAGAGAGAAAACAGACTGGAATAAAATGATGAACAGAGCATCAGGAAGCTACATAACTATAAAACATATTTAACATTTGTTGCATTCTAGTGAAGAAAGAAGAAGAGAAAGAATGTGGAGTTGAAAAAGTACTTACAAAAATAGTGGCTGAAATTTTTCAAACTTTGGTAAAAGACATAATTCAAGAAGCAAGGAAAACTATGAAATGATATATAATATTTAATCTTCTGGAAACCAAAGACAAAAACATTTTTTTTGAGAGCAGTGAGAGAAAGACAAAAAAACACCATACCTTGTGAATAACAAATAATTGGAATGACAGCAGAATTCCCATTAGAAACCACAGAAGCCAGAATGAAGTTGCACAATATTTTTCAAGTGTTGAGAGAAAAGCATGGTCAACTCAGTATCCTATATCCACTAAAAATAGCCTTCAGAAATGAAGGGAAAAATCAAGACATACTCAGGTAAAAAGTGGATAAGAGAATTTCTCACCAGCAGACTTAGTTTACTAGAATGGCTAAGGGAAGTTCTCAAAACAGAAAGAAATGATAAAACAAGTAACTCTAGAACGTCTGGACAAAGAAAGAATGTGGTTGGATAAACTAATCTAATAGATTCTCTCCTTTTCCTGTTGAGTTTTCTAAATAATGTGTGATATTGCAGCAAAAGTTATAACCTCTGATACATGAAATATGCCATATAATATATGTGCAAAAATGTGAGACAATTCCATTGTAAACTGAGGAAGCTAAGGGGATGCAAAATGAGGGATGATTTCTATATTCACTCAAATGTATAAAGTATCATTTGGGAGACTGAGGTGGGAGGACCACTTGAGGCCAGCCTGGGCAACATAGTGAGATCCTTATCTCTATAAAAAAATATTTAAAAAAAAAAATTTAAAATTTTAACACATGTAGACTGTGGTAAGTTATGTATGTATAATGAAATAGCTAGAGCCATCACTAAAAAACCTGCATAAAGAGATACACTGAGAAACACTATTCATAAATCAAAATTAAATTCTAAAAAAAGTTTTAAGCAACTAATTAAGGAGGATAAAAGCAGAAAAAAATAAAAAGCAGATAGGAAAAACAGAAAACAAAGAAGTAAAGGGCAGACATAAGCCTTTATCTATCAGTGACTACTGATATTATGATAACAAAGATTATAAAATATAAATGGCCTAAATGTACCAATTGAAAGACATTAATTGCACTGGATTATAAATCATGACCTAACTCTATGCTATCTATAAGAAATTCACTTCAAATACAGTGCTATATGCAGACTGAAAATAAAACGATGGAAACGTGTATTATGCAAACATTAACCAAAATAAAGCAAGGGTAACAATAATAATATCAAGTACAGCAGAGATATCCAAAGCAAATAAAATTACCATTAGTAGAGAGAGATATTATAAAATGGGTCAATTATTCAAAAATATATAAATAGGGATCAAATTATATAAATGTCTGATTCATCAAGAAGACTTAATAATCCTAAATGTGCATGTGACTAAGAACAGGGCTTAAAACACACAAAGCAAAATCTGATAAAACTGCAAGGAGAAACGACAAATCTACAATCATTGTTGAAAACTTTGACAACTTTCCCCCAATCTTTGATAAAACAACTGGAAAGAAATTACCAAATATTGCCGGGCGCTGTGGCTCATGCCTGTAAGCCCAGCACTTTGGGAGGCTGAGGCGGGCGGATCACAAGGTCAGGAGATGGAGACCATCCTGGCTAACATGGTGAAACCCCGTCTCTACTAAAAATACAAAAAAAAATTGGCTGGACGTGGTGGCGGGCGCCTGTAGTCTCAGCTACTGGGGAGGCTGAGACAGGAGAATGGCGTGAACCCAGGAGGCGGAGCTTGCAGTGAACCGAGATCGCGCCATTGCCCTCCAGGCTGGGGAACAGAGCAAGAGTCCGTCTCAAAAACAAACAAACAAACAAAAAAAGAAATTACCAACTATGCATAAGAACTCAATGATATTGTCTCAACAAGAGTATCTAACTGACACTTCTAAGACACTCCGCCCAATAATAGTAAAATACACATTCTTTTCAAGAGTTCACAAAACATAAGCCAAGTTACACTATATTGTGAGCCATAAAACAAACTTCAACAAATTTAAAATAATTAAGATCATACAGATTGTTTCCTAATCACAATAGAACTGAATTAGACATCAATTATTTTGGGATTGGGAAAATTTCCGAACACTTGGAAACTCAGGAACAAACAAATAATCCACGGTTTAAAAAGGAAATCTGGAAGCAACTGTCAAAAACTGTGAAGAGTTTGAGATACCACCCTACTTAAAAAGCTCACAGAAGTGTTTTGCTCTTTTATGGATACTAACAGAAAAGGAATAAACACGAGTGTCAGACAAGGACAGATTCTCTCAGCGTGGCAAGCACTGTGATCATCTTGGATGTATTCATTCCCTTTGTCCTCTTAGTCCCATAGGATGATGCAGTAGCCCATGTTGATGCTGTGCATGATACAGGTGTAGATCACAGCTGAGTAGCCCTAAGATTAGGGAACTTGAATATTTTGCAGTGGTTGAAAGCAAACTTCCCCCTTGTCTTGGAGGGAGGCATTATCTTTATTAGACTAGAGAGCAAACACACCTCTGGAGCAATACAATCTCTAGATTTTATGGCTGTTCACCATTTAAATATACTTGAATACCTAGTCTAGAACAAAAGGGCAATTAATAGTTTACTTACATGATGTGTAGGAACATAAGAGATCCAAGGCAAATTTTACCTAACAGAGGAACCATCACCACTTACACAAAACATTGCACTAGATGTTTTAGTGACCATAAAGGGTTAAAGTAAACAAATGACTTAATCTTTGCATAATAAAGCAAAATTATTAGTTCATAACATGATTGTGAACGTATAGAATCTGATGAATACATATTAGAATTAATGAGTAAATTTAGCAAGATGGCTGGATTTAAAGTCAATGTGCCAAAATCCATTTTATTTTTATATTCTCGTTACCATTAAATAGAAATGAAGCTGAAAATTACCATTTAAAATAGCACTGAAAAGAGCAAATATCTAAGGACAAATTTGATAAAATATATGAAAGTCCTGCATAATAAAAATGAGAAATAAAAACAACACACAACACAATAGTGGGAAATATAAAAAGAACAACATATACCATGATTATAGTTTGGAAAACTTAGTATTGCAAAAATGTCAGTTTTACCCAGATAAATTTAAAGAATCAACACAGTTCCAATAAAAACCTGTGTGTGTGTGTGTGTGTGTGTGTGTGTGTGTGTGTGAACTATAAAATTTATATGAAGTTTCCAATGCTCAAGATGGCTAAGGAAACTTGGAAAAGAAAAACAAAGACAGAGGTTTACTATAGCAGATATCAGGACTTGTTACTAGACTACAGTAATTAGGATAATTTAGCTTTGTTGTAAACATAAGCCCACAGCAGTAAAAAAGAAAAGAACATTCATATACTGTAATTATGACAAAGGCATCCCTGAAGTTACAGTAAGTGGGGAAAGAAGATATTTTCATTGAAAGTTGAGTTTATTGAATATGAAAAAATGAACCTTAACCCTTAGCTCACAATATAAACAGAAACCAATTTTAGGTGTATTGTGGCTTGTAAAATAGTACGATTGTAATAAGAAAATATAGAAGAAAATTTTCCTGAACTTATGGTAGCAAAATGTTGCTGAAACAAGAACACAAATATGTTGATCAAAAGAAAATAATAAGTTGAATTGCCTTAAAATTAAGAACTTCTGTTCAGCAAAAGACACCTGGGGGGATGAAAAAGGTAAGGGCAGACCCCTTATGCACTTACTATTCCCATAAGGATACTTGAGGCAGTGTTGACTTCCCTCAGTTTTCTTTATAAACACGACAACGGTTATTTGTTAGCAGCAGGATAACCAGGGGGACTCTTAACCCAAAATATTTTAGCAAGATATACTTCTTGGTTTAGAGTGTTGTTGTAAAGAAACCTAAATTTGTGGATCTAAGAATTACATGTGGGTGGACGTAGCCATGTCAACTCTCCTGTCTCCTTGCTTCCTCTGAGCTAGTGTGCACCACATGAATTGTTAGTGCTCTTTTGTTAGAATAACCAGAACTAGTTCATTGGTTCTATAAAAATGCACAATAAAATGTGCCTTTAAAAATAAAAGGTGCAATTAGGAAAAGGCAGTGAGCCTCTGTTAGAGAGGGTTGCTACAGCTGCATGTGCTTTTTACTTGAATCCAGGAAACCATTAAGTGATTTTTGTTAGGTGTTAGGTGAGATGTCTGATCTGTATGAATCTTTTCTGGCCATTCAAACCTTTGGATAATGTACACCACTAACAGAGTATGAAACAGAGCGAGAGGAGATATTTGTAATACATATACCTGAAAAGTACTAGTATCCAAAATATATGAGGTATAGAAAGCATGGCTACAAATCAATTTTTAAAAGTCCATTAGCCCAATTTAAAAAGTGAGAAAATGGTATTTCTAGTTCTAGATCCTTGAGGAATCACCACACTGTCTTCTACAATGATTAAACTAATTTACACTCCCACCAACAGTGTAAAAGCGTTCCTATTTCTCCACATTCTTGCCTGCATCTGTTGTTTCCTGACTTTTTAATGATCACCATTCTAACTGGCATGAGATGTTATCTCATTGTGCTTTTGATTTGCATTTCTCTAATGACCAGTGATGATGAGCGCTTTTTTTTTCATATATTTGTTGGCTGCATAAATGTCTTCTTTTGAAAAGTGTCTTTTCATATCCTTTGCCCTCTTTTTGATGGGGCTGCAAATAATTATAAATCATTCTACTATAAAGACAAATGCACAAGACTTGGAACTAACCCAAATATCCATCAATTATAGACTGGATAAAGAAAATGTGGCACATATACACCATGGAATACTATGCAGCCATAAAAAACAATGAGTTCAGGCCCTTTGCAAGGACATGGATGAAACCGGAAACCATCATCCTCAGCAAACTAACACAGGAACAGAAAACCAAATACCACATGTTCTCATATATAAGTGGGAGTTGAACAATGAGAACATATGGACACAGGGAAGGAACATCATACACTGGGGCCTGTCTGAGGGTGGGAGAAAAGAGGAGGGAGAGCATTAGGACAAACACCTAATGCATGCGGGACTTAAAATGTAGATGACGGGTTGATAGGTGCAGCAAACCACCATGGCACATGTATACCCATGTAACAAACCTGCACATTGTGCACATGTATCCCAGAAGCTAAAGAAAAAAATTTTAACAAAACAAGGAAAAAAGAAGTGGAAAAAGAGACCAAAAAGTCACTTCATAGAGGAGGGTATCCCAGTCACCAATATGTGCATGTGATGTTGCTGAACTTCACTAGTTAACTAGGAAGTACGTATTGAAATCATAATGCAATAGTCCTAAAACACACCAACATGCAAATGAAATAGAAGACAAAACAACCACTCACCAGAAAAGATGTGGAACAACTGGGGTGCTCATATGTTGCTGGAGGGGATATAATTTGATACATTCACTTCGATAAATTGTCCAATATTATCTAGTAAAGCAGAACATAAGCCTGCTCTATGTGACAGAAATTCAGCCTTAGTTATATAACCCACAGAATTCCAGCTTGTGTTCATCCAAAGACATACTAGGATGTTCCTGCAAAACTGTTTTTTATTGCCAAAAATTGCAAACAACCCTGAGTATCCGTATCAACATGGTTGAAAAGGATTATCACAAATATGAAATTGAGCAAAATAATCCAGAGAATTCTGGCTGTAAACATACTGTACGATGCCTTTAGTACAAATTTTAAAAAGAAGCAAACTTACCTTATGATGTTATACATGAGGATGGTGGCTGCCATTTTGGGAGGGGTGAGAAATGATTGGAGAGAGACACTTGGGGCTTCCAGTGTTTGATCACAATTCCTTTCTTGATGTCAGTGCTGGCTGCTCAGGTGTTAAATATGTGATAGCCCATCAGGCTATCTGCTTATGGTTGACACAATTATGTACACAGACTCTATATAAATTAAATTTCTATTCAGTTTTTAACAAAAGAAAATCCTCAATTGTTGTGAAATAATAGAGTAAATTTACAGCACAAATAAAGTGTAAGTCACTATTAGAACTTAATTTCAGGAAATACCTTTTAAAACCTTCAACTACAGAAAAAAATAAAACATGAATTTGATGTATAAAAATACAAAATTACCAAAAGAAGTAAAACCATGGGAAAAGTATGTTTTATAAGGCAGGGAAATAGTTGATCCCCTCATAATATTAAGAAGTATTTGATGGCTTGGTGCGTTGACTCATGCCTGTCATGCTAGCACTTTGGGAGGCCGAGTTGGGTGATGACCTGAGGTCAGGAGTTCATGACCAACCTGGCCAACATGGCAAAACCCTGTCTATACAACATACAGAAATTAGTCGGGCATGGCGGTCATGTCTATAATCCCAGCTACTCTGCACTCCAGCCTGGGTGACACAGTGAGATGCAATCTAAAAAAAAGAATGATGTAATAATTTAAACAATAAATGCCTAAGCGTTTTAATCTAATTGCCATTGTTTTGCATATATGTGTACGTGCATAAACACATGTATGTGTGTGCACACACATGCAAATGTGTCTACACATGTGTGTGTATAAGTGTATGTGTATACACATATATAATAGTAATCATAAAGCAGAATATCTCAGAGTGCCAATGAGTATATATAAATAGTTATAATTTCCTTAAAGCAAAACAGTAATATTGAGTCAATAAATTTGCTAGATTATATATTCTTCGAGCCAAAATTTTACTTATAGGAGTGAATCCTAAGGAAAAAGCAAAGAAAGAACACAAAAAATGTAGCCACCAAGGTATTTTTTTCAATATGATATTCGTGGAAATCATTAACCTTTCAAAAGTATGAGATTGGTGAAATAGTGAAACTGTTCCATATTTTAGAGTATTTGACAGCTATTAAAGTAATTGTATGGAAAATCATTAATAAAAATAAAGCTTTAATGAGAATAATTATATATAATTATGGTAATATATTTCTAGTAATAAAGACAGTAATAGATTAAGGTACATATAATTATGGATATACATAAAATATTAGCAATTTTGGGGGCTTGTAGAATTATGGATTTGTATATGCTTAATGTTTTGGAGTAAATATAACTTACTTTTACATTCAGAAAAATGAACAAAATAATAAAAATAGCATTTGTTGCAAATATAAGACATTAACATATTAATAATACCAAATGTAACATACGTTAATATTCCTCATGCTTAAAATTCTTTCAATTTGGTAAGAAACATGTTAAAACTATGATTTGTTATTGAGTAAAGGATGAGAATCAAAAAGCTCTAACTAGAAAAATACATAAATATTTCCATGAATAATAAAATGTGCATTCAGAAAACAATTAGAAATAACTTTGGATTATAAAATGTATTTTGAATAAAAATAATAAATTATGACAAGGTTGCATGATATAAGCATTCCCACACTGGTGGAAAAAAAAACAGCTAAATATGCAGTATCTTAAAACATTAACAACATGTATCAAGATCCTTAAAGATCTTCTTTCATATTTAACTGATAAACTCATTTTTAAGAATTCTTGCTAGTGATTAAAAATGCCAAATGAATTGATATGCAAAGGTATTTCTTACTGTAGTACTTTTAATGGCACAAGTAATGTAAGCCCAAATGTATTCCCAAATTATAATTATTAAATGCTTAATTGCAGCCTCCCTTAATAAACCTGGAGACTATATTTTAATGTGATTCTTCTCTATCCTATGTGATGATACAAGAAAAAACTACATTGTTTTATAGAGTACTCAAAGTAAGTAAAGATTTTTTAAAATCTCAGTTATGCAAACACCACACATGCCCACAGAAGAAGAAAATAAAAATGTTGTTAATTCTCATTGTGGAACACAAATAAACATATTTTTCCCTACGGTTTTCTCGATTGTTTTATTTATTAAATATTCTCATTACATTGAAAATTCAATACTTTGATACACAAATACATTTTCAAGTTTAAAAAATACACCCTGTAAATATTTTTCTTTACAATGCATGCTATCAGCTGGGCGCGGTGGCTCATGCCTGTAATCCCAGCACTTTGGGAGGCCAAGGCGGGCAGATCACTTGATCTTAGGAGTTCGAGACCAGCCTGGGCAACATGATGAAAACCCATCTCTACTAAAAATACAAAAACATTAACTGGGCATGATGGTGCCCACCTGTGTTCCCAGCTACTTGGGAGAATTAGGCATGAGAATTGCTTGAACCTGGCAGTGAGCAGAGATCATGCCACTGCACCCCAGCCTGGGTGACAGAGCAAGACTCTATCTCAAAGAAAAGAAAAGAAATAAAAAACATACTATTTATTTACTTTGAACCAAGACAAAACCTGCATAATTAGACACATAAGGTGTTTGGCATGTTTTCTCAATGTTGAAATGGAATGAGCTCATTGAACGTAGACACTATTCTTATGAAAAATAACTGTCTTAGTAGACATGTCCTTTAAAAATATATGGAGAAATTATACTTTAATATAGTAATACTCTAAGAATTATTGAACAATTACTAACTTAATTATAATGTGATGTTGTTTTGGTACTATGCACCATTTTTTCTGGACTGCTAACATTTTGGCTCTTGATTCTAGACGATGAACTATAAAAGCACTTATTTTTAGAGTGGAGATTCTCTTTTGCTTGAATCTGGATGTGTTATAATAATAAGTAGTTAGTACAGCGATAAAATTTGTAACGCTCACATTTTTAATGAAACAACCAGATGAAAGATTCAACAATAAAATTAAAAGCATATTAAGTGTGTAATACCAACATCTTCAAACAATTCATACTTGAAAATAAAGTTATTTTATGTTGCTGATTTGGTCATTGACTCATGAACTTTGTATAATTTTGCCCTCATTAAAGACAGCAAGAAATCAGTAAAAAGTCAGGAAACAACAGATGCTGGAGAGGATGTGGAGAAATAGGAACACCTTTACACTGTTGGTGGGACTGTAAACTAGTTCAACCATTGTGGAAGACAGTGTGGTGATTCCTCAAGGATCTAGAACTGGAAATACCATTTGACCCAGCCATCTCATTACTGGGTATATACCCAAAGGATTATAAATCATGCTGCTATAAAGACACATGCACACACATGTTTATTGCAGCACTATTCACAATAGCAAAGACTTGGAATCAACCCAAATGTCCATCAGTGACAGACTGGATTAAGAAAATGTGGCACATATACATCATGGAATACTATGCAACCATAAAAAAGATGAGTTTGTGTCCTTTGTAGGGACAGTTGGAAACCATTATTCTCAGCAAACTATCACAAGAACAGAAAACCAAATACCACACAATGAGATCACTTGGACACAGGAAGGGGAACATCACACACGGGGGCCTATTGTGGGGAGGGGGTAGGGGGGAGGGATAGCATTAGGAGATATACCTAATGCAAATGACGAGTTAATGGGTGCAGCACACCAACATGGCACATGTATACATATGTAACACACCTGCACGTTGTGCACATGTACCCTAGAACTTAAAGTATAATAAAAGAAAAAAGAAAAGAGACATCAAACAAAGCTAAATGTACCTTAACAGATACTTGTAATTTCAAGACATTTTTTTATCAATGCACATGTTTATAAAATATACTCTGTAATGATACAATGTAAGAGGGTGGATTGCAGCTTTTGGAAAAGAGTCTAAAAGGCAATTTGAATATGCTCTCAAAATTAAAAATTCTGAGTGAATTAAAAAAAAAAAGACACCTACTTCTAATATTTTGGAATCACTCTTTGTTGCATGATATTTTCGCAGCATTTCCAACCAGGAAAGTATAATCACATTTCAAGTTATCTTGCTCAGCTGGATCTATTCATTGCAAAGACACATTCAGCATTTTCTTAGAACTGATCTTGTCCGTAAGCAAGACTACACCTCATGGTGAACTAAAACAAAACAAAACAAGACACAATTTCATCCAGAAGAGAGAAGAATGCTAACTTTCTTGTCTCGAACTATTCATACATTCTATGACTAAGAGAGCTAAACCATCTGTCATGGGAACACCTACAAAAATGATGTTTTTTTTTTTTTTTTTCTGTGTACAAAAGGCTTAGCCTATTCCATGGTATTGCAGAATGAAAAAGCCTTCTTTTTATTTGCTTTTTGAATATTAGAATGATTAAGGGATGGGTTATTTGAAGTGTGTTTTTTAACTTCCAAGTATTTGAATATTTTCCAGATATATTTTCTGTTACTGGTGTAACTTCACTGTGGTCAGAAAAATATTCTATAGGAAACATTCTGTAGGAATATACAAGTTTACAGTTTTTAAAGTTTTATTTTTTAAGTTGAGATCAATCTTGGTGAATGTTCATGAAAACAATGTATATCCCACTGTCATTGAGAAGAGTGTTAGTTGATAGTGTTATTCACATTTCTGTTATTCTCAATAATTATCTATCAAGTTTTTCTGCTGATTACAAGAAAGAGGTGTTGAAATCTCTGACTTTAACTATGGATTGGCCTACTTAGCTTTTAAGTTCTATAATTTTGTATTTCATGTATTTTGAAATACAAGCCCTATTGTTATATGTTATACATTTAAGATTGTTAGATCTTCTTGATAAATTAGTCCTTTTATCATGATGGGTATTTACTATCATTTGGTGTATTTCATGTTCTACAGTCCAGTCACTTCACCTTTTTTTTGGTTAGTGTTAGCATAACCTTTTCAATGATATAGCTTCTAAGACTTTTAACATTTTAGAGAAAATGTCTTATAATTGTGTATAGTTTGGTCTTTCTTTTATACTTCATATAAAAAATCTGTCATTTAATGGGTGAACTTATACCATTTATATTTAAGATAATTATTGATATGATTGTACTTAAATTTACCATCTTGCTGCTTTTTCATTTTGTTTTGTTTTTATCAATTCTGTTCTCTTTTTTTCTGCCTGCTTTTGGATTGTTTTTTTATGATTCAATTGTTTCTCTATTACAGCTTATTAGCTACAAATCTTTTTTCCATTTTTTTTAGTCTTACCTTAGGGCTTATAATATAAATCTTTAATTTATCACCATCCAATTTCAAAATACTTATACCGTATGTATAAGAACTTCATAATAGTGCCCTTTCAATTACTCCCTCCCAAACTTTGTGCCAGTGCTGTCATATGTGTTAAAATATATCTTATAAACTACTCAAGACATTGTTACTATTCTTTACTAAATGTTAATTATCTTTTAAATAAGTGAAAAATAAAAAATAAATATGCACTTTAAAATTACATTCTGTTTGCCATTTGAAGCTATTCATTCCTTTGTATAAATCTAAATTTTTGTGTCTGGTATTGTTTCTTGTAACTAAAGAAATTCCTTTAATATTTCTTTAAATTCAGATCTCCAGGCAATATACTCTTAGATATTTCCAGGGGAAATATGTTATTTTACCTTCATTTTTGAAAAATATTTTCACAGAACATGGAATTCCAGGGTTTCAGATTTTGTTTTCGGTACTGTCAAAAGGCTGCTCTGCTGTTTTTGCTTTATATAATTTTTTATTAGAAGCATGATGTATTCCTTAACTTTGTTCTATATATAATGTGTCTTTTTTCTCTGTCTTCAAACATTTCTCTTTATTTTTGCATTGCAGCTCTTTGAATATTACGTATTTGGGCTTTTTACCTCCTTGGGGTTCTCTGAAATTATTGGATCTGTGATTTGATTTCATCATTATTTCTGAAAATTCTTAGTCATTGTCTCTGCTATGGCTTCCCTCTTTCTTCCCTCTGGTATTCCAAATATAGTGGCCCATTTTTTATCGTCCACCACCCTTAAGTGCATCTTTTTAAAAAATTCCCACTTTTCTTTTAGTGTTTCAGTTTGGATCATTTCTATTGTCCTATTTTCAATTTTACTTATTTTTTCCTCAACTATTTTGTGTCTACTAACAATCTCATAAAAGGAATTCCTCTAACACTACTTTTATTTCTAGTACTTCCATTATATGATTTTTATAGTTTTTCAATATCTGTTCAAATTCCCCATTTAAATGCATGTTTTCTAATGTTATTACTAGATATTTATTTCTGGGTGATCTTTGAATCTGGTTGTTTGGATTACCTTTTCTCTTGGCAATGGAAGCTTGCATTTTTTTCTTTGTGTGTGTGTGTGTCTTAGTGTTTGACTCTGAATGCCAGGCACCAAGCTGATAGGAAAGGTGCACACCGTAGTTTTACTAGGAAAGGGGCACATCGTTCTTCTGTTCAAAACAGTAGTGTGTGCCTCTGTGTGTGTGTGTGCGCGCGTGTGTGTGTGTATGTCGGCAGTTTTTGAGATGGGTTTAGGATCTGTTAGTAGAGTGAGGGCTTTGGGACCAGAGGGGTTTTAACAACTTCTTGCAGTTTCACCTTTTAGCTTGTTTATATGCTTATGACAAAGAAGGCACTCCACTCTTTCCCTGATCCCAGAAGTAGACTGTTGTTACTTTTTTTCTTTTTATTAAATAAACTTTATTTTTCAGAGAAGTTTTTTTTTTTTTTTTTTTTTTTTTTTTTTTTTTTTGAGACGGAGTCTCGCTCTGTCGCCCAGGCTGGAGTGCAGTGGCGCGATCTCGGCTCACTGCAAGCTCCACCTCCCGGGTTCACACCATTCTCCTGCCTCAGCCTCCCAAGTAGCTGGGACTACAGGCGCCTGCCACCTCGCCCGGCTAATTTTTGGATTTTTTAGTAGAGACGGGGTTTCACGGTGTTCGCCAGGATGGTCTCGATCTCCTGACCTCGTGATCCGCCCGTCTCGGCCTCCCATAATGCTGGGATTACAGGCTTGAGCCACCGCGCCCGGCCTTCAGAGAAGTTTTAGGTCTACAAAAAATTGAACAGAAAGCATAGAGAGTTCCCATATACTCTAATGTGTATGTGCACACACACACATGCTCCACATACACATACTACAACTATACACAGTTTCTCTATTATTAGAATCAGTTCTGTCTATTTGTTACAATGGATGGGCAAATATTGACACATTAGTTTATTCTCTGTGTGGTACTTTCTGTGGGTTTTAACAAATGTATAGTGACAGATCTCTGGCACTACAGGTTGGTAACAGTTGCCCTGTTCTAAGAATCCTCCATGCTCCTCCTAGTCATCCCTCCCTCCCTCCCTCCAGATGCTTGGCAACTGCTGACATTTTTACCGTCTCCATAGTTTTGCCTTTTCTAGAATGTCATATATTTGGAATCATACTGTATATAGTCTTTTTGCATTCGCTTCTTTTGCTTAGCAATATGCTTTTAAGATTCTTCCATGTCTTTTCATAGCTTAGTAGCTGATTTCTTTTCATTGCTGGTACTACTCCCTTGTATGGACATCCCACAGTTTGTTCATCTATTCACCTATTGAAGTACGTCTTGATTGCTCAAACAGACTTTATAATTCTCAAGCTCCTCCACACTGAGTCTGCAGAAATTCATGAATTGCAGTCTAAGTGCCAGCAGTCTGCTTCTGTTCAGGAACTTTTGTTCCTGGTAAGTGGGGTTCTCTGTGTTCACCTGTTTCCCCAATACTGAGAGCAGATGTTTGTCCTGCGACCTCAGTTCTCTGAAGGATATAAGAGATGATGATTTTCTGCTGGTTCAGCTTTTCGCTTCTCTTGTTGTGAGGATGGGAGTGACAATCTCCAAATTCTTTACATGTCAGACTGGAAATGATACATCTGCTGCTGACTTTTAGTCACTGCTTAATAGCCTCATAGTGAAAGGCAGGGGGATTCTGGATTGTCTTAGCCCACCTGCAGGTTTTGTTACTTTTAGTGTAACTGCTCCTTGAAGGTGAGTCGTCTTCTTCATTTCTCCCCTTCTTCTCTGCGGTAAACAGGCATTGCCAAATATTTGGGGCTGGTCTTTTGTGGGAGAGAGTTTCCTGCTTCTCCCTTACTGGTACGAAAGCTTGAATAGTACTGGTATAGGTGCTGGATCACAGAAGTATTTCTGTTCCTTCTCTAAGGGTGGGAGGACTTTCCATTTTGCCATCTCCCATCAGTGATGGATGTTTACATGACAAATTTGTCTCTTCTCCGCTCTGTGCTTAATTTGTTGGTTTGCTCTATATGAGAAAGGGCAGCCGGAATAGGGAGGGTGTCATACGTTTCCAACAATGGTGACTGATCCTTGCAGTAGACTTTCTGTGGACCCCACCTCTGCCCCTATTCTTCTTGTGATCATCCAGCTGAGGACCAATGGAAAAGAGCCTGTGAATGCACGTGAGCTCCCTTTGTGTCTGGGTTCCCTGGAGTTTCTTAACTGTCATTCTGGCAAATAGACAGTCTCCAACAACTCTTTAAAATATTAGTTGCTTTCTTTTCACCCATATATATGGCAACCATTCCTCACTCCCGCACTGTGTCTCCAGTTTTTCACACCGTGATCCTTCCTCTCCTTGGATTTTAGGCTGCTCGACTGCCTGCTCTCTGCTAGCTTCAGAGTATGTTATGATTTGCAGGATATCCAGCAACTAAAAAGGTGCTAATATTGTAGCTACTCTTTCCACTTTCCTAGGCAGAAGTGGAATCAGAGGCTATTTTTAATCATCTAAATTGGGTTTTAATTATGGTAGCCTCACCAGCGAGATGTGTTCAGTAAACTCTTCAGAGCTTATTCATTCCAACAACATGAGGAGGGTGATAAGTGTATTTTATTTCTTTATCTTCATAACAAAATGTTGAAAAAAAGGGATGGTATAACTTACAAAAATAACTACAGTTTGCTATGAGACTAAGAAATTGACAGAAATTCATGGTAAAGGATAATAAGGTGAAGAATATCATAAGGCCTTATATAATTGGTATAGATGGAAGAGCAAATAAAATATGTCCCCAAGAGAAGAATAAACCATTTTCTCAGGAAAGGAACACAGAAATTTGAAGGAAATTACTCCCTTGAGTCCTCATAAAGAGGCACAGTGTGACATAGTAGATAACAACCAAAACAGCATCCCCAAAATAAATACGTTTTATGGTGTTATGTGTTTCTTACCTGTTCTACGGAAGTTGAGGGCATGATGCCAAACCCCAATTCAGTAAAAGTACTATATAAAAGAAGCAAAAAACCCCTACAAAAACAACAAACAAATCCACATAGGCATTCTTCTCTTGAGTTTTGAATAAGGTCTAGAATGTGAACAGGCAAGGTTGTTGAATGGACTGTGCAGCTTTTAAGCAACCCTCTAACCCTCTATAGATATTAGTTTCATAACTGAGATATTAGCTAATGTTGAGGAGAAGTATGTATCCCATAAACACATATATTATACTATGTATATCAAAAAATCCAGAACAGAGTACAGATTATTCTATGATTGTAATTGGGAAAAATACATAGTTACATAGGCTCTGGAGAGCTAAAGCACTCTAAATAATTATGAAGCCTGAACATACGGTCCTCCCAAGCTTGCATTATTAGGAGATACTGAAGAAACATGTGTGAAGAGTCAAGATTCCCCTGCTACATGGGAACCTGAGGGTTTAAGGCCCTAAGGGGTGATTCTATGAACCTTACACGAGTGTCGTGTAAAACACAGGCCATAGCGTATTTTAAATTTTTCATTAAATCTGAAAATTCGTATATTTTTATTCAGTTTGCAAATATGACCCTCTGTACTGGATTCTCCTTTGTAAGTGCAATAATCTGTATTTATTTCTCTTCTATGTGGTTTCCTGCAATCACTCTAACAGAACTTGAAGCCTCTGTATGAGACAGAGGGTGTCATTATTTTAAAAGTACCTAAACCTATGTCTGACAGAAATAACTTCCCTAGACGAAGTGGGAAAACAGAACTTTGTCTATTATACATTTATAATAATCAACCCTTTGGTTGAGACATGGCACGGAAATTAAACATACTTTGGACCTTGTATTTTTAGTGATAAATGAAGTTACAATTAGCAAAGCTAAAAGGATAACACCAGTTTATACTATCATTTTTACTGTGAGAAATCATTATTTTTTGATGAGGAACTAATACAACCACACAGACCACTTTAGGTGATATTTGGAAAGTTGATGTCTATGTTTAAGGCATCGATGGTAAACACTTCAGTCTTTTTGTTAAAAGCAGAAAACGCACCTTGGAGGAATAAAATTAAAACTCTGTTCAATGGAAACAATTTCTTTTCCTTATTATTTCTCATCTACCCCTAAGGGGCACAGTAAGATAATTAAGTACTAGGATGGGCCAAAATAACAGAATTGTTATTTTTTGAAATGTCAAATTTCACTTTAAACACTATAACTTATTCTACTTTTAGGTAGAGAAAAACTTCACGTTGACACAATTAAGTCATCTATATGATAAAGAAAAAGTCCATGTGGAAGAAACAAGTAGAAATTAGCATATTTCTGCCGTTGGCTACACATTTGAAACGGAAGCATTCTGTCAAATTTCAGAATAAGTGAGTGTCCAATGCCAACAAATCAGTACTTGACATGAAATAGGGTTGATAAGTAAGTATTAGAGATGCGCATTTTTATTAATTAGACAGTGCTCTGACAAGATTTCATCCAGCTGACAGCAGGTTAGAATTTCAGTTCCTATGTTTTCTAATGCTAACTGTGCCTCAGACACTACAGATAGGCCTGGGAAACCCTCAAATCATTTGGCAAATTTTTAACAATATTCTGTAAAATAGGAAAATCAATCGTGTCTGACCTCACAGCAGCAGCTTGAAGAAGAATGACCTCAGTGCTAAAGAAAACTGTATTATTGGTGATGCTGATAATTTTAATAGAATACCACTATGTCTTAAGAAAATACAGGTTGTGACAGTTCTCAAGGCTCAGAATAAATCTAAATGAGGATTTTCTCACATGGAAGAAATGAGAAAATATGTCATAATGTTTTTGAGTATTTCAGGGGAAGCTGCCAAGAAGAATCCTGGTATGAACACTGGAACACGAAGTTAGAGACCAACATTGAAGGCCAATAGGGCTCCAAATATTTATGGTTTTTTGTTTCTTTTTGTTCCTTTCCACTTCTTGAATGTTTCATTAAGATTATCCTTCTTCTGCCAAAAAAACACCTTTACTATATCCCTTAGACCAGATATGTGGGCCACACATTTTTTCTTATTATTTTTTTGGTCTTAATTTTTTTTTCTTCTATCCTTATTCTGTAAATATATTTGTGATGGATTTGGATGCTAGATTGACAGTTTTTTTTTCCCCCTACTACCATTATATTCTATCTCTCTCTTTTTTGTTTTACCATGAAAATAACTTTTCTGGCCGGATGCAGTGGCTCACGCCTTTAATCCCAGCACTTTGGGAGGCCAAGGCGGGCAGATCACAAGATCAGGAGATCGAGACCATCCTGGCTAACACGGTGAAACCCTGTCTCTACTAAAACAAACAAACAAACAAACAAAAAGTTAGCCTGGCGAGGTGGCAGGCGCCTCTAGTCCCACCTACTCCGGAGGCTGAGACAGGAGAATGGCGTGAACCCGGGAGGTGGAGCTTGCAGTAAGTCGAGAGAATGGTGTGAACTGGGGAGGCGGAGCTTGCAGTGCGCCGAGATCGCGCCACTGCACTCCAGAGCGAGACTCAGTCTCAAAAAAAAAAAAAAAAGAAAATTACTTTTCTTCTTTGATCTGGAACATGTAAATATACACAAACTTCTGAAATAAACATAAGATGTTAAGTTAAATTTTTTGTAAACCTTAGCTTTACACCCACCTTCCCCCGTCCACAAAAGTATGGTTCTTTTCTGGGACAGGGGACTAGGAGTGGGTTGGTAAATATGCAATTTCTGAAAGATCTCATTTTGTAAAGATAAATACTTATTTTTTTAATTATACTTTAAGTTCTGGGACACATGTGCAGAACATGCAGATTTGTTACATAGGTTTACATGCGCCATGGTGGTTTGCTGCACCCAACAACCTGTCATCTATGTTAGGTATTTCTCCTAATGCTATCCCTCCCCTTGCCCCCAACTCCCTGACAGGTCCCAGTGTGTGATATTCCCCTCCCTGTGTCCATATATTCTCATTGTTCAATTCCCACTTACGAGTGAGAATATTTAGTGTTTGGTTTTCTGTTCCTGTGTTAGTTTGCTGAGAATGATGGTTTCCAGCTTCATCCAGGTCTCTGCAAAGGACATGAACTCATTCTTTTTTATGACTGCATAGTATTCCATGATGTATATGTGCCACATTTTCTTTACCCAGGCTATCACTGATGGACATTTGGGTTGGTTCCAAGTCTTTTTACAGAATGGGAGAATATTTTTGCAATCTATCCATCTAGCAAAGGGCTAATACCCAGAATATACAAGGAACTTAAACAAACTTACAAGAAAAAAAAAAAAACAACTCCATCAAAAAGTGAGTGAGGGATATGAACAGACACTTTTCAAAAGAAGACATTTATGCGGCCAGCAAACATATGAAAAAAAGCTCGTCATCACTGGGTATTAGAGAAATGCAAATCAAAACCACAATGGGATACCATTTCATGCCAGTTAGAATGGTGATCATTAAAAAGTGAGGAAACAACAGATGCTGGAGAGGATGTGGAGAAATAGGAACAATTTTACACTGTTTGTGGGAGTGTAAATTAGTTCAACCATTGTTGGAGACAGTGTGGTGGTTCCTGAAGGATCTAGAACTAAAAATGCCATTTGACCCAGTGATCCCATTACTGGGTACATACCCAAAGGATTATAAATCATTCTAATATAAAGACACATGCACACATATGTTTATTGTAGCACTACTTACAAAAGATAAATATTTCTAACAAATAATGTGACAATAAATTATGAGGGAAAGAAGGTGTGAATGGGAGGAGGCAATACATTTAAGGTGTTTTTCTCTTCAGATAATATCTCAAGATAGGTACATGTGTCCCAGCAAAATAAAATGTTTTCATTAATTATTTCTGAATGATAGGATTATTTAGTTTAACTTTTTTACTCTCTGAATTTTCTACATAGCAGGCATTTTATTTTATACTAAAAAATGGCTTCTTAAAAATTATCTTATATTCTTTAACGTATTGCTCATCAACATATTTTTCCTGTTCTCAATGTGCAATTTAAAATTACTCTGTGTGTATTGTTTACACTTTCCCTTTTTTAATTTAAGAGAAATATTAAGCAGAGGATATGTATGTGTGTTTATGCGTGTGTGTGCATATATGTATATATGTATTTAAATTTGGGATTGTCCAACTATTTGTCTTGCTAGTTCTTCCTTTTGAAGATCAACAGCCTTATGTTACTTGAGTCATAGTACTTAGGAGAAATCTTATTATGGCTATTATACCTGTCATAAATAATGCAATATTGACCTAACTAGCCAATAGCATTCTGAAAACTCTTTCAAGGAAACATATTGATGAAGTTAAATGAATCTTAGTGACCAATACTTACATTATCACTATCCACTCCGCTATTTTCAGTTATTCATTTATCCTCTATACAAGAAGACCGAATTTGATCATTTGTTCAATGCTTTCAGTAACTTTGGGTTCATGTTAATGTTCTAAATTACATAATCTTTTTGATATTCTTGGCAAATAAGTTACTTTTCTTCGTGTTCAGTTTCATATCAATGCTAACGCTTTCTATACCTATACAAAGTAGTTGTGGATTTATTTTTATATTTATGTGAAAATGAAAATCATCTGAAATAAAAGTTGTTGTATCGAAATAGTTAATTCTTGGGAATTGCCTGCTGTGTACTTCAGAATTTTTAATGTTTGAATGGTCAGCCAGATATTGGATCCCACTCTGACACAAAGCAAGAAATCATTTAGGGTATACCTGAAGCCTGTGTGTGTGATCAGATGACTCTCATTGGGGGATAGTTAGATGGACAGTCTCTGATTAATTGATTCTCAGGTCAGAAACTTGTGCAAAAGCTAACAGTTCTCATGGCACCCTGCTTCTAATAAACTACTGACGAAATGTATAAAAAATATTATCGTATCATCTCTTTCATTTTCTGCCTTATGAATGTATTTATATAAAAAGTCATTTGACAAGTTATCATTAATAAATAAATTTTCCTGTGCCTCCCAGATATTTCCAGAGAGCTCATCATAAAATGAATTTGAAGGATTTCTTCGGGATGCACAGGATGGTGTGATTTTAGAAACTGTAATCTCTATCTTACCATTACATTCAGCCATGATAGAGAAAGAATATCATTGATCACTTCAAATATATATAAGTGATTGCCTCACCATGACACTTGTGAAGATTACAGGCCAGTTGTTTTGCAGAATGTTTCCCATTTTTCATTTTTATTTCTCATGATTTGATTCATATTGGAACTTAGCAAGAACATTACATATGGGATGCTGTGATCTTTTTGTTGCATCCCATCTGGTAACATACGTTTGATTCCTTATAATTGGTAATATAAATTTAATTGAAGGCTAAAAAAATGCTTAAAATACTAAAGAAATGGAAAACCAGGAAGATGAGCCTAGCACTTGAAACCATATTTCTTATAGAAATGTATGACAATTCTAGTGTTTCTTTTTGGCTTCTGCTTTCAGTGGAGGCATTGAGAAGCTGACAAACTGAGTGCAGATGTTAACCCCCTTATAAGGCTAATGAGACAAAAATTGTTCTCAAAAAAGAGAGATAGATGCCCTGGAATTATCATACAACATTAAGTTGAGGCCACAAAAGGGTAAGTATTATTTGAAATAGATCTTTCCTCAAAGGGTTGGAAACACAGCTTCCAGACAAATCAATCCCTGCTTTGATTAATCTAGTTTTACAGATTACATACCTATGTACACAGAAAACTCAAAAGCCTTCTCTCTGTGTGTTATAAGATACTGCCAATTTTGCTAAGTTTGTGGTATACAAGGTAAAAATATGTGTAAATTTAGTATCTATATGATACTAATAAGCAGAACAACATTTTTTTAAAAGGTCACATCTTTTAATGAAGGTTCGGTAATATAAAGAAAGTACTTATCTCTAGACTGATTTAAATTTATTAAAATTAACAAAAACATTATAACTTTACATGGAAATCAAATGCCAAAAGATGGCCAAGACATGTAATTGTCTCTTAATGTTGGTTTTCATTTCTTTTGTGTAAATGGCTCGGACTGTGATTGCTGGGTTATGTAGTAAGTGCTTGTTTCATTTTCTAAGAAACTGCCGAACATTCTTCCAAGGCAGCTGTACCATTTTGCAGTCCCATTTGCCAGAGTTCAGTAGTTTCAGTGTTTTAAAAATCAATTCTAATATATGAGTAATGGGGTATTTCACTGTGGTTTTAATTTGCATTTCCCTAATACCAGGAAAATGTTTTCAAAAGAAATTCTTAAAGAATAATAAAAACATGCTTCATCCACCAAGAGATGACTGAGAGGCGGCTGGCAGTAAGTATTGACTAAGTTCAACTGTAAATCTAAGACTTAAAAAAAGTATCTCTAAGGGGGAAAAGTAGTATATAAATGATAGATGATTTGGTTAAGTAGAAATAACAACTTAAAATTGGAGGAAAAGAGTGAGAGAGAAAAATGCTGTATAAGCTTATTAATTTATGACATGGACAGATAACACTCAGAAAATATTTAAAGATGATTAAACAAAAAGTAGAAACTAAAAGAAGGGCTCAGTACATTATCAATGGTGTTATTAAAGGCTTCTACTTGAATAAAAACATGAAGCTTTATCAGGACACAGAAAACAATACCCCAAAATATGGCATTTTGATATGCTGGGTGCTGTGAATTTAAAGAAAAATGAAAGGCCTCAGAAATAAGACTCAGAACCGAAGTCTCTCTGTGACCTTCTGCCCCACTCTCTCTGATCCTCTTTCATTCCTGAAGCACCAGAGTCCCTTGTCCTTATCTGACTAAAATCTTTATTTCCAAAAGTAACTCAATTATCTTAAGATTCCTTTCTTAGAAATCTCAAAGATTACCCACTGGAAAAGAGAAGAAACAGGGAGTCCTCCCCATACCCAGATTTTTTTCATCTGTTGTTCTGAGGACAGCTTGAGAGATTATCTAGAAGGCTTTATCTGCATAATAAAACTGCCTTTGTTCACAGTGAAGTTTCACCCCTCACTTCCCACCACCTCCCTGAGACCTCAAACAACTTCGTCCCGAGTCCTTGTTCTTTGGGCTCATTCATTTCTCCTGACAATTATTTACTTCTACACACCCTATATGCCCTTCTTCTATGAGGAAGCATGTACAAGCATCTGCACCACACTGAGTTTTTGGGTTTCACTCTACTGTGATCTTCCCTCATGCACATCAATGAAATTCTGTATGAATTTTCCTCCTACTAATCTGCCTTTTGCCAGTTCATTTTCTGTGAACCTTCAGAGGGCTGAGGGGATGCTTTTCCTATAGTTTCATATTCACCAAAAAAAAAAAAAAAAAAAAAAAAAAATACAAGTAAAAATCAAACAAAGCAACCCACATAAAGGAAAAATTACAATAAATATAATGCACTACACAATATATTTAGGGACCTAACATATTATGATACAGTTGATGTTAATTATATCAGTTAAATTTATAAATGTTAATTTGCTTAACTCACAAGCAAAAAAATATTAAAATTGGCTCAAAACCAAATTTGATGTTATTTACAAAAGACACACCTAACACAAATTGAGAAAAACTGAATTAAGATGGACAAGATTATAGAAGTTTATGCAAACAAATGGAAAGCATTTGATGTAATCCTGAGATCAGAAAAGGAAGCCAGAACATTAAAGAATCCAAAGAATATTCTGCTATTGAAAGGCCACATTTCACATTAAGATAAAGTATTTATGAATGTCTATGCATCACACAACACAACATGCATTTTATAAAGCAGAAAGGATAGATGATACAAAAATGAAAACACTACAATTAGACTTTTCATTGAAATTATGGCAAGATAACACAAGCCAACAAATAACTAATACATAAAAGACATAAACAATAAAAATCTGGAAGATTCATGTTATGTGTATATGTGTGAAAGATCTTTGTATTCCAATAATAGTAAATCCACCACTGTTTTCAAAATAATACTTTGAGATTTTAATAGAACACAACAAAATTTTTGATAGTCAATTTTTATGCAGGAAATCTCATCAAATTCCATGGGAGTAAAAAAAAATAGTTATCACTGTATCACTATTCTGTAAAACAAGAAAGTAATAAAATCAAGAAAAAATGCCACATATTTTAAGATTTTCTAACTCTATTAATAAACTTTTAGTTCTAAAGATATATAAAATTTAAACTTCCAGATTTCTTTTTTTCTTTGTTTTTTTGAGACCGAGTCTCTCACTCTGTCCCCCAGGCTGGAGTGCAGTGGCATGATCTACGCTCACTGCAACCTCTGCTCCCAGGTTCAAGCCATTCTCCTGCCTCAGTCTCCCTAGTAGCTGTGACTGTAGGTGCCCGCCACCATGCCCGGCTAAATTTTTTTATATTTTTAATAGAGACGGGGTTTCACCGTGTTAGCCGGATGGTCTCAACCTCCTGACCTCATGATCCACCGGCCTCGGCCTCCCAAAGTGCTGCAATTACAGGCGTGAGCCACCTCTTCCGGCCCAGATTTCTTTCTTTTTTTTTTTTTTTTTAGATTAATTTAATTTAATTTTTTATTTATTTTTTGTTATTATTATAGTTTAAGTTCTAGGGTACATGTGCATAACATGCAGGTTTGTTACATATGTATACTTGTGCCATGTTGGTGTGCTGCACCCATCAACTCGTCAGCACCCATCAACTTCACATTTATATCAGGTATAACTCCCAATGCAAAACCTCCCCCCTCTCCCCTCCCCATGATAGGCCCCGGTGTGTGATGTTCCCCTTCCCGAGTCCAAGTGATCTCATTGTTCAGTTCCCACCTATGAGTGAGAATATGCAGTGTTTGGTTTTCTGTTCTTGTGATAGTTTGCTAAGAATGATGGTTTCCAGCTGCATCCATGTCCCTACAAAGGACACAAACTCATCCTTTTTTATGGCTGAATAGATTTCTTAAAACAACAGTAACATACTACATGTTAGACTCTTTGAGATAAAAATAAGACAGCTTCTGAAGAAAATTTATAAACTTAGATACGGAAATATAAATGAAGGAATAAGAGAAAGAAAATGCCTAATTCAAAAAGGACAGAGAGCAAAAGAGAAAAGTAAAACAAAGAAGAAAATAATAAATGCAAAATCAAAAATGAATGAGGAAGAGAATGAAAAATAGGCAGAACTACAAAACAAATCATAACACTGATTCTTAAATTTTCAGCAACATAGATAAACCAATACATAAGGAGCAAAAATGGAAAGTCATAAATATTCAGATGTTGTCACAATAAGTAGAAAATAATGATTCAAAATGAAAAATGTTCCTAAAATATTAGATTAATTTTAGTAATTTTTTGAAAATAAATTTGGAAACAGGTAAAATTGATAATTTCTTAGGAAATTTTAGTATGCTATAATTGACTCCACTTAGAAAAGACATTTCCTATGAAAAAAAAATTGAGAACATTATTCAAGAACATCCACATGAAAATAAGTAGGCCCAGATTTTTTACACAAGAATTTTACAAACTTTTCTAAGACAGATAGTTCTAATAATACACAAAGTGTTTCAGAGATCAAGAAATGAAGAAAACTCAACTTGCCATAAACAAGTAAAATATTCACATTCTTCTCTGGTAAGGATAGCAAAAAAATAAATTTTCATGTAAATCATGCCTTTTTATAGTAATGTGAAATTCCTAAAGAAAATATTTGCTAACATAATCCAATAGCATTAAAAAATACACCAATATGAAGAGGAATTTAGGAATGTAGAATGTGTTCAATATTAGGAAGCTATTATTATAATTCATCATATTAATTCATCTAAGACAAAATAATACAGTTATTTTCACTCGCATCTGTGTGAAGAGACCACCAAACAGGTTTTGTGTGAGCAACAAGGCTGTTTATTTCACCTGGGTGCAGGCGGACCGAGTCTAAAAAGAGAGTCAGTGAAGGGAGACAGGGGTGGGGCCATTTTATAGGATTTGGGTAGGTAAAAGGAAATTACAGTCAAAGGGGATTTTTCTCTTTCAGGCAGGGGTGGGGGTCACAAGGCGCTCAGTGGGGGAGCTTTTTGAGCCAAGATGATCCAGAAGAAGGAATTTTACAAAGTAATGTCATCATTTAAGGCAGGGACCAGCCATTTTCACTTCTTTTGTGGTGGAAGTTCATCAGTTAAGGCAGGAACAAGCTATCTGGATGTATACGTGCAGGTCACAGGGGATATGATGGCTTAGCTTGGGCTCAGAGGCCTGACATTCCTGTCTTCTTATTTTAATAAGAAAAATAGAATGAAATAGTGGTAAAGTGTTTGGGCAGTGAACATTTTTGGGGGTGGTATGGAGAGATAATGGGCAATGTTTCTCAGGATTGCTTTGAGTGGGATTAGGGGCGGCGTGGGAACTTAGAGTGGGAGAGATTAAGCTGAAGGAAGATTTTGTGGTAAGGGGTGATATTGTGGAGTTGTTAGAAGAAACATTTGTCATATAGAATTGTTGGTGATGGCCTGGATATGGTTTTGTATGAATTGAAAAACTAAATGGAATAAGAGAAGGAGAAAAACAGGTATTAAAGGACTAAGAATTGTAAGGACCCAGGACATCTAATTAGAGAGTGCCCAAGGAGGTTCAGCATAGCCCTGCCAGCAAAGATTATTTACTTTAAGAGGAAGTTAAGAGTGGCAGTTTGGGGATAGCACCAAGAGATATAAGTTGTGATGGCTTGAAGAAACAGTGTAAACCGGCAGTGTAAACAAGAGCAGGGCATTTATGAGTAGTTGAGAATGGTGAATAGGAGTATGCCTAGACAGAAGATAGTAGGGATGACAAGTTTTTTGGGGCACGTTCCAAGTTGGTCTGGTGTCTGGAATGAGACTGGGGCCTAATAAAAAGGAGCATCCATACAGGAGCTCAAATTGGCTGTACCCTATAGCATCCCGAGGACAGGCCCAAATTCTGAGAAGGGCAAGTGGTAAAAGTATTGTTCGTCCTTTTTAAGTTGGTGGCTAAGCTTGGTAAGGTGTGATTTTAAAAGACCATTACTCCGTTTTACCTTTCCTGAAGACTGAGGATGGTACGGAATATAAAGGTTTCATTGAATACGAAGAGCCTGAAAAACTGCTTGGGTGATTTGATTAATAAAGGCTGGTCTGCTATCAGACTGTATAGAGGTGGGAAGGCCAAACTGAGGAATTATGTCTGACAGAAAGGAAGAGATGACTGCGGTGGCCTTCTCAGACCCTGTGGGAAAGGCTTCTACCCATCCAGTGAAAGGGTCTACCCAGACCAAAAGATATTTTAGTTTTCTGACTCAGGGCATGTGAGTAAAGTCAATTCACCAGTCCTGGGCAGGGGCAAATCCCCAAGCTCAATGTATAGGGAAGGGAGGGGGCCTGAGAAATTCTTGACAAGTAGTAGAATAGCAGATGGAACACTGAGAAGTGATTTCCCTGAGGACAGATTTCCACGATGGAAAGGAAATGAGAGGTTCTAAGAGGCAGGCTAGCCACTTGTAACCTACATGGAAGAGGTTATGAAATGATGATAGAATAGAATGGGCCTGTGAGGCTGGGAGGATATATTTTCCTTGGTCCAAGAACCATTTGCCTTGTGTGGGAAGAGATTGATAGGTGGAAGTTTCAGCGGGGGAGGAGGTGGGAGTGGCCAGATGAGAAGGAGAAAAACTGGCTGCGAGGGACAGAAATTGGAATGCTAGCTGCTTGTCTAGTCACCTTATCAGTGTAAGTGTTGTCCTGAGCAATGGTGAGAGGAAGAAAATAGATTTTGGAAGTTATGAGAATGGTAGAGAGTGAGTTGAGCATAGTTTGTGATTTTTAGGGCCTCTAAAAGTATTAAAGCAGCAGCAGCCGCCTCATGCAGACATGAGGGCTAGGCTAAAACAGTAAGGTTAAGTTGTTTGGACATAAAGGCTACAGGGTGTGGTCCCAGCTCTTGTGTAAGAATTCTGACCTCACTAAGCATGCTTAGGAGGGAAAGGAGTTGTTGTTTTGTAGAAGGGATTGGTGTTGGGGAGATTAGCCGGACACGATCAGCAGGGAGAGCATGTGTATTTTTATGAGAATTATGCCAAGATAGGTAAAAGATGAGGAAGAAATTTGGGCTTGACTTAAGTAACGGGGGCTGTCTGTGAAGCCTTGTGGCAGTACAGCCCAGGTAATTTGCTGAACTTGATGGGTGTCAGGGTCAGTCCAAGTGAAAGCAAAGAGAGGCTGGGATGAAGGGTGCAAAGGAATAGTAAAGAAAGTGTGTTTGAGATCCAGAACAGAATAATGGGTTGTGGAGGGAGGTATTGAGGATAGGAGAGGATATGGGTTTGGCACCATGGGGTGGATAGGCAAAACAATATGGTTGATAAGGTACATACCCTGAACTAACCTGTAAGCCCTGTCTGGTTTTAGGACAGGTAAAATGGGGGAATTGTAAGGGGAGTTTATAGGCTTTAAAAGGCCATGCTGGCCGGGCGCGGTGGCTCAAGCCTGTAATCCCAGCACTTTGGGAGGCCGAGACGGGCGGATCACGAGGTCAGGAGATCGAGACCATCCTGGCGAACACGGTGAAACCCCGTCTCTACTAAAAAATGCAAAGAAAAAACTAGCCGGGCGAGGCGGCGGGCGCCTGTAGTCCTAGCTACTCGGGAGGCTGAGGCAGAAGAATGGCGTAAACCCGGGGGGCGGAGCTTGCAGTGAGCTGAGATCCGGCCACTGCACTCTAGCCTGGGCGACAGAGCCAGACTCCGTCTCAAAAAAAAAAAAAAAAAAAAAAAAAAAGGCCATGCTGTAGCAGGTGAGTGATAACAGGCTTTAATCCTCTTAAAGCGTGCTATGGGATGGGATATTGGCATTGAGTGGGGTAAGGGTGATTAGGTTTTAATGGGATGGTAAGTGGTACATGATCGGTCACTAAGGAGGGAGTAGAAGTATCCTATACTCATGGGTTAAGGTGGGGAGATACAAGGGGAGGATGTGAAGGAGGCTTTGAACTGGGGGAAAAGGCGGCAATGAGGTGTGGCTGTAGCCCAGGAATAGTCAGGGAAGCAGATAATTTAGTTAAAATATCTTGGCCTAATAAGTGAACTGGGCAGGTGGGGATAACTAAAAAGGAGTGCTTAAAAGAGTATTGTCTAAGTTGGCACCAGAGTTGGGGAGTTTTAAGAGGTTTAGAAGCCTGGCCATCAATACCTACAACAGTTATGGAGGCAAGGGAAACAGGCCCTTGAAAAGAAGATAATGTGGAGTGGATAGCCTCCGTATTGATTAAGAAGGGGACAGATTTACCTTCCACTGTGAGAGTGACCCAAAGGGTCTGTGATGGTCCTGTAGGCTTCTGAGGTGATCAAGCAGTGTCAGTCTTCAGCCACTAAGCCAAGAAGATCCCGGAAAGAGTCAGTCAGAGAGCCTTGGGCCAGAGTTCCAGGGGCTCTGGGAGTGGTTGCTGGGCAAGTTGAACAGTCCGATTTTTCGTGGGGTCTTGCAACAGATGGGACACAGCTTAGGAGGAATCCTGGACTGTGGACATTCCTTGGCCCAGTGGTCAGATTTCCAGCACTTGAAGCAAGTTCCTGCGGGAGGCAGTCCTGGAGGAACCCCTGGCCACTGTGGTTCAGGCATTTGGAAGTTCTTGTGTGCTGGAGATGTGGCTGGGGTTTGCCTCACAGTGGAGACAAGGAACTGCAACTCAGAAATATGTTGCTACTTGGCTGCCTTTAGTCTATTATTATACACCTTGAAGGCAAGGTTAATTAAGTCCTGTTGTGGGGTTTCAGGGCTGGAATTTATTTTTTGGAGTTTTATTTAATGTTGGGAGTGGATTGGGTAATAAAATGTATATTGAGAATAAGATAGCCTTTTGACCTTTTAGGGTCTAGGACTGTAAAGCATCTCAGGGTTGCTGCCAACCGAGCCATGAACTGGGCTGGGTTTTTCATATTTGATGAAAAAGACCCTAAATGCTAACTGATTTGGGAGAGGTCAGATAAAGCAAAAGGAAGCCTTAACCTTGACTATGTCTTTAGCTCCAGTCACCTTTTTAAGAGGACATTTCTGGGCAGGTGTGGGAGGGCTAGTCGTGAAATAAAACTGTAAGCCAGACAGGGTGTCAGGAGAGGAGGTGATAAAAGGATTATAGGGTGGGTGAGTGGAGGCTGAGGAAAAATTGGGACCCAGCTCGGCCTGGCGAGGAGCAGCCTAGAGAGGAGGGGAGAGGTCAGATGGGTCTGTAGAAAAGGAAGATTAGAAAGACTCAGCGACGCTTGGGGTTGGGACTGAGTGGACAGACGGGAGGGAAAGAGGGAAGATTTGGGATGAATTGCAATGGGAACAGAGGCTAGGGAGGGACCAATGTGTAAAAGAATGCCTGGATGTCAGTCACCTCAGGCCGTTGGCCTATTTTACGACAAGAATTATTTAGGTCTTGTAGGATGGAAAAAATCAAAAGTACCATTTTCTGGCTATTTGGAACCACTGTTGAGCTTGTATTGGGTCCAAGTGGCATTGCAGAAGAAAATAAGGTGCTTAGGTTTTAGGTCAGGTGTGAGTTGAAGAGGTTTTACGTTTTTGAGAACACAGGCTAAGGGAGAAGAGGGAGGAATGGAGGGTGGAAAGTTGCCTATAGTGAAGGAGGCAAGTCTGGAGAAAAGAGAGGGTAGAGACATGGAGAGAAGGGGTCAGGGGGTTCTTGCCCTCCAGGAAAATGGAGAGGGGTAGAGACACGGAGAGAAGGGGTTGGGGGGTTCTTGCCCCCCAGAAAAGCAGTACTTGCCACTAAAGGTGAAGGACCAAGGCAGGTGTCCCCGCATAGTCAGACACCTCTGAAACGTGGGTGAATAATCATGAAGGCATCCCCACGCATTTAAACACCAAGGAAAGACCGTGTTCCCGAGTCCATGACTGGTGCCAGAGTTTTGGGTTCATGGATAAAACACGTCTCCTTCATCTCTACTAGAAAAGGAAAGGAACTGAAATTAAGAGAAGGGAGAGATTGAAGTGCGGCACCAAGATTGAAAGGAGAAAGAGGTTGAGGGATAGTGAGAGAGGTTGAGGGATAGTGAGAGGGGTTGGAAGAGAGAGTAGAGAGGCCACTTACCTGATTTAAAATTGATGAGATGTTCCTTGGGCTGGTTGGTCTGAGGACCAGAGGCCGTAGGTGGATCTTTCTCATGGAGCAAAGAGCAGGAGGACAGGGGATTGATCTCCTAAGGGAGGTCCCCAGATCCAAGTCACGGCACCAAAATTTCACTCACATCCATGTGAAGAGACCACCAAACAGGCTCTGTGAGCAACAAGGCTGTTTATTTCACCTGGGTGCAGGCGGGCTGAGTCCAAAAAGAGAGTCAGTGAAGGGAGATAGGGGTGGGGCCGTTTTTAAAGATTTGGGTAGGTAAAGGAAAATTACAGTCAAAGGGGGTTGTTCTCCAGCAGGCAGGTTTGGGGAGTCACAAAGTGCTTAGTGGGGGAGTTTTTGAGCCAGGATGAGCCAGGAGAAGGAATTTCACAAGGTAATGTCATCAGTTAAGGCAGGGACTGGCCATTTTCACTTATTTTGTGGTCATCAGTTAAGGCAGGATGTGTACGTGCAGGTCACAGGGGATATGATGGCTTAGCTTGGGCTCAGAGGCCTGACAGTTATCTCTATAGAACTTGAAAAAGCCTTTAAATCTTTAAATGCTTATTAATGTTGGCCAGGCATGGTGGCTCACACCTGTAATCCCAGCACTTTGGGAGGCCAAGGCGGGTGGATCACGAGGTCAGGAGATCGAGACCATCCTGGCTAACATGGTGAAACCCCGTCTCTACTAAAAATACAAAAAAAAATTAGCCAGGCGTGGTGGCAGGCGCCTATAGTCCCAGCTACTCAGGAGGCTGAGGCAGGAGAATGGCATGAATCCAGGAGGCGGAGCTTGCAGTGAGCCGAGATCGCGCCACTGCACTCTAGTCTGGAAGACACAGCGAGACTCCGTCTCAAAAAAAAAAATGCTTTTTAATGTTTGAAGCATCAATAAAATGGAAGTTGAAAGGTAACTCTTTAACATATAAAATGTGTTAATATACCTGTCTCAAATCCAGCAGCTTACTTAATGGGAAAATGTTACAGGCTTTTTTGCTCCATTTTTTTAAAGCAAAAATTCCATTATGAGGTACCAGTATTTTGAAAAATTTAGCTGCTATATTAAGATATGAGGAAAACAATTAGTGTTACAAAAATTTGAATTAAATTTTAAATTTTTTGTATTTGCTAGTAAAATAACTAGAAAAAAACTAGAAATTCATTGGTAAAAATTCCTTGAACAATTTTTTTTAATTAATAAAAAATCAACAGATTTTATATGATCAAAATAAAAATCTAAGGTGAAATAAAGTACTAAAAAGTGTCTTTTATTATGGAAACAACAACAAGAAAATCTCTAAAATATGCTGGAAGCAGAAATTACAGCAGGAAATACAAAAAACCTATAAAGAAAACATTAAAGCATCTTCCCTCGCACAAAGAAAAAGAAAGAATTGATGTATGGAGACAAGAATGCCACACAAAATCATGCCTCTTTCGCATAGGGATTATTTTGAGCTGATTATTTTGAGAAACTGCAGACACAGGAGAAGCTCTGAAAACAAAGCAGAAGATACCATTTTGTAAGGGCAATTTACATCTCTAAAGGAGATCTCCTTTTGTGAGAGTGTCTCTCTCTGTACCAGGGAGAGAAGGATGCCTGTAAATAGATTTTCTTGTCAATGGAGAAGGCACAGACTTACATCAGCATAAAAACTTTACCCTCATTTGCCATGCTTTTTCTGGTCACCTCCCCTTTATTGCTCACCCTAAACATCCTTCGTTGTTACAGTGGAAAACAGAATTTAAGCTTGAAATGAAAGCCACCTTTTTGAGATTTCCTCATTTCTCAAAGTATTTTCCATGTGTACATGAAATGGATATGTATGAAACTTTCATTTATTTTTCTTTTGTTAATCTATCTATTGTTGCAGGGTCCATTTCAAGTAAAACTATGAAAAGTAGAGAAAAATGTATTTTTTCCTAGTCTATGAACAGCTACATACTTTCTTTCTAGGATATATGATAGTAAGGGAAGAGAGAGACCTTCTCATATTGTTTTATGTTGTTTTATACTTAGTACCTGTTTTAAGAAGAAATAAGGAACTGAAACAAAAGGCAGGCAGCCCAGCACCAGGCACCAGACCCAAAACCACACCCGAAACCAGGTCTGGGCATGCCTGGCCTACACCTAGTAGTTAAAAATCAACTCATGACTTAACAACCGATGTTATCCATAGATTCCAGACATTGTATAGAAGAACATTGTGAAACTCCCTGCTCTGTTCTCTTTCACTCTGACTACTGGTGCATGAAGCCCCGTCATGTACCCCCTAGATTGTTCAATCAATCATGATCCTTTCATGTGAAATCTTTAGTGTTGTGAGCCCTTAAAAGGGACAGAAATTGTGCACTCGGGGAGCTTGGATTTTAAGGCAGTAGCTTGCCGATGCTCCCAGCTGAATAAAGCCTTTCCTTTTACAACTTGGTGTCTGAGGGGTTTTGTTTGTGGCTCATCCTGCTACATTTGTTGGTTCCCTGACCAGGAAACGAGGTGACTAACGGACGGCCAAGGCTGCCCCTTAGGTGACTTAAGCCTGCCCTGTGGAACATCCCTGTGGGAGACTCCAGCCAGCCTGAGTGACATGATCCAAAGAGCGCTCCCAGGTAGGCAATTGTCCTGGTGGAACGCCTCACCAGAGCAGCGTGTAGCAGGCCCCCACGGAGGATTAACACAGTGTCTGCACATCAGGAAGGAACTGGCACTTGGAGTCCAGACATCTGAAACTTGGTAAGACTAGTCTTTGGAAGTTGCCCACTCCATCTGAGTGGAAGCGTGGCCTGATCACACACTGCGTGCCTGCATTGGCACTTTTGTTCTGGTTTTGACTTGACTTGAATTGCGTGATACTTTGGTTTTAGTTCTGACTTGGCGTGAATTTCTGGATACTCTAGTTTTGGTTTCACTTTTAGTTTGGTACAAACTGTAAAGGTGTGTGTGTGCCCTCTTTACCCGTTCTTTGTTTTGTGGTGAGTGTGTGGTGTGAGCATGATATTTTGTCTTGAGAAAACATGGGTCAGGCACAAATTAAGTCCACCCCATTAGGGACTATGTTAAAGAATTTCAAGAAAGGATTCAGAGGAGACTAAGGAATCACTATGACTTCAGGAAAACTTAGAACTTTGAGTCTGTGTCCTTTGTAGGGACATGGATGCAGCTGGAAACCATCACTCTCAGCAAACTATCGCAAGTACAGAAAACCAAACACCACATGTTCTCACTCATAGGTAGGAACTGAACAATGAGATCACTTGGACTCGGGAAGGGGAACATCACACACCAGGGCCTATCACGGGGAGGGGGGAGGGGGGAGGGATTGCATTGGGAGTTATACCTGATGTAAATAACGAGTTGATGGGTGCTGACGAGTTGATGGGTGCAGCACACCAACATGGCACAAGTATACATATGTAACAAACCTGCACGTTACACACAATGCACATGTACCCTAGAACTTAAAGTATAATAATAATAATAATAAAAGGAATGATCAGATATTGGAACAGGAGAGGAAAAAAAATGGTAATTTGTTCATTCTACTATTTTTTTTTTTTTTTTTTTTTGAGACGGAGTCTCGCTCTATCGCCTAGGCTGGAGTGCAGTGGCCGGATCTCAGCTCACTGCAAGCTCCGCCTCCTGGGTTTACGCCATTCTCCTGCCTCAGCCTCCCGAGTAGCTGGGACTACAGGCGCCCGCCACCTCGCCCGGCTAGGTTTTTTTTGTATTTTTTTAGTAGAGACGGGGTTTCACCGTGTTAGCCAGGATGGTCTCGATCCCCTGACCTTGTGATCCGCCCGTCTCGGCCTCCCAAAGTGCTGGGATTACAGGCTTGAGCCACCGCGCCCGGCCCATTCTACTATTTATTTGTTAACTGATTAAATTCTCACAACTACCCTATAATACAAAAAAAAGAAAAGAAAGAAATAGACTGGCCAGCATTAGATGTAGGTTGACCATCAGAAGGAAGCCTAGACAGGTCTCTAGTTTCAAAGGTATAGCACAAAGTAACTGGCAAGCCAGGACACCCAGATCAATTCCCATATACAGATTCCTGGTTACAGCTAGTTTTAGATCCCCCATAGAGGTTAAGGGGACAGACAGCAGCAGTCCTAGTAGCAAAGGGACAGTTAATTAAGGAAGGTTCTCACTCCACCCACTGAGGGAAGTGAGCACCTAAAGTTCTGTGTGACCCAGAGCCTCATGGCAAGAGATGGCACCAACAGTGCCCCCCCCTTATCAAGCAGAGGCGTCCCATTATCCTGAGCCCACAGGCCCTAGACTACCCAGAGTAGACAAGAAGGGAAGTAAAGCCATAGGAGAAACTCCTCTCTTAGCAGCCTGCTTACGGCCTAAGACTGGAATCCAAATGCCCCTGAGAAAGCAACGATATACTGGGATAAATGGGGACAGACATACGGTGGAAATACGTGCCTTTGTGTATCATCACCCTTTCACCTCTGCTGACCTCCTCAATTGGAAAAATAACACTCCATCTTACACTGAAAAGCCTCAAGCTCTAATTGACTTGCTCAAAACAATTATCCAGATTGGGTGCTCCAGGCAACAACTAAATGGCTAGAGAAGCACTTCCCAGCCGATTACCAAAATCCCCAGGAATACATAAGAATTCAGCTGCGAGGAACAGATCCACAATGGGATTGAAATGAAGGACCAGATATGGAGAGACTAAGACAGTACCGAGAGGCATTAATTGAAGGTCTGAAAAAAGGGGCTCAAAAGGCCACCAATGTAAATAAACTTTCTGAAGTCATCCAAGGAAAGGAGGAAAGCCCAGCCCAGTTCTATAAAAGATTGTGTGAGGCCTATGGTAGGTACACTCCTTTTGATTCGGATAGTCCTGCAAATCAGCATATGATTAACATGGCCTTAGTTAGTCAAAGTGCAGAAGATATCCGGAGAAAACTGCAAAAACAGACTGTGTTTGCAGGAATGACTATCTCGCAGTTACTGGAGATAGCTAAACAAGTATTTCTAAATAGAGACGCAACAAGCCACCGAGAAAGCCGTAAGGAGGGCGAACGCCAGGCCAGGTGAAATGCGGATTTACTCACTGCGGCAATTAGAGGAATCCCCCAAAAGGGCAGACAAAAGGAGGTTCCAAGAGGAATGCCCAGTCCAATTGCTCATGTCTGCAGTGTAACCAATGTGCCTACTGTAAAGAAATAGGACATTGGAAAGATAAATGTCCCCAACTAAAGGAGAAGCAGGGTGATGCAGAGCAAAAGACCTCAGACAAAGATGAAGGGACTTTGTTCAATCTGGCCAAAGGACTACTAGACTGAAGCGGACCGGGCTCAAATGCTCCCAAGGAGCCCATGGTCAGGATGATAATAGGGGGCAAGGACATTAAGTTTTTGGTCAATACCAAAGCTGAACACTCAATAGTAACCATCCTGGTGGCCCCCTTATCTAAAAAGACCATTGATATAACTGGAGCAACAGGAGTCTCTGCCAAGCAGGCTTTCTGCCTACCGCGGACTTGCTCAGTGGGAGGACATAAAGTGACTCATCATTTTCTGTATATGTCTGACTGCTCCTTGCCTTTGTGGGGAAGACACTTGCTTAGCAAACTGAAAGCCACCATTTCCTTTACAAAACAGGGCTCTTTACAGCTGAAGTTACCGGAAACAGGAGTCATCATGGCCCTTACAGTTCCCCGGGAAGAAAAATTGAGACATTTTCTAACCTAGCCAGGTCAGGAAATAAAACCAGCTCTAGCTAAGCGATGGCCCCGAGTATGGGCAGAGGACAATCCTCTGGGGCTGGCAATCAATCAAGCCCCCATACTCAGAGAAGTCAAGCCTGGGGCCTAGCCAATCAGACAAAGGCAGTATCCAGTTCCCAGGGAGGCCCTTAAAGGAATACAGGCTCATCTTAGATGCTTAAAAGCCTTTGGAATTATAGTTCCTTTCCAGTCTCCATGGAACACCCACCTCCTACCTGTCCCCAAACCAGGGAACAAAGACTATTGACCCATATAGGACTTATGCTTGGTAAACCAAGCTACAGTGACTCTGCACCCAACAGTTCCTAACCCTTACACACTGTTAGGATTGCTGCCAGCTGAGGACGGCTGGTTTACTTGCCCGGACTTGAAAGATGCCTTCTTTAGCATCAGAATAGCTCCTGAGAGCCAAAAACTGTTTGCCTTTCAGTGGGAAGATCCGGGGTCAGGTGTCATGACTCAGTACACTTGGACTTGGCTTCCCCAAGGGTTGAAAAATTCCCCCACCATCTTTGGGTAGGCATTGGCTCAAGACTTCCAGAAGTTTTCTGCTAAAGACCTAGGCTGCATCTTGCTCCAGTATGTGGATGATCTTCCGCTAGGACACTCCATGGCTGTTGGGTGTGCTAAAGGGACGGATGCCCTGCTTCAGCACCTGGAGGACTGTGGGTATAAGGTGTCCAAGAAGAAAGCTCAGATCTGCAGAGAGCAGGTTTGCTACCTGGGTTTTACTATTCGAAAAGGGGAGCGCAGCCTAGGGTCAAAAAGAAAGCAGGTCATCTGCAGCCTACTGGAACCTAAAACCAGAAGGCAAGTAAGGGAATTTTTAGGAGCTATGGGGTTTTGCAGAACATGGATTCCAAACTTTGCGGTGCTAGCCAAACCATTGTACGGGGTTACAAAGGGGGGCAACCAAGAGCCCTTTAAATAGGGGCCTCTATAACAGCAAAATTTTGTAAGTTAAAAGAAAAACTTATGTCAGCCCCAGCTCTAGGACTACCAGATTTGACAAAACCCTTCACGCTCCATGTGTCAGAAAGAGAAAAAATGGCAGTAGGAGTTTTAACAAACTGTGGGACCCTGGCCAAGACCAGTAGCCTACCTCTCAAAACAACTTGATGGGGTTTCTAAAGGCTGGCCTCCGTGTTTAAGAGCCTTGGCAGCAATGACCCTGTTGGCACAAGAAGCAGGTAAGCTAACCCTTGGAGAAAACCTAATATAAAATCCCCCCATGCGGTGGTAACTCGGATGAATACCAAAGGACACTATTGGCTAACAAATGCTAGATTAACTAAGTACCAAGGCTTGTTATGTGAAAACCCTCACATAACCATTGAAGTCTGTAACACTTTAAATCCTGCCACCTTGCTCCCAGTATCCGACAGCCCTGTTGAACATAACTGTGTAGAGTTGTTGGACTCAGTCTATTCTAGCAGACCTGATCTTCGAGACCAGCCATGGGCATCGGTAGACTGGGAATTACACATGGATGGGAGCAGCTTCATCAACTCGCGAGGAGAAAGGTGCGCAGGATGCGTGGTAGTAAACTTGGATGATGTTATTGAAGGTAAGCCATTGCCTCAGGGCACTTCGGCCCAAAAAGCAGAACTCATTGCTTTAACTCGGGCTCTGGAACTCAGTGAAGGTAAGACTGTAAACATCTATACTGATTCTTGACATGCCTTTCCAACCCTTCAAGTACATGAAATATTATATAAAGAAAAAGGCCTGTTAAATTCTGGGAGAAAGGACATAAAATATCAACAAGAAATTCTACAGTTATTAGAAGCAGGGTGGAAGCCCCAGAAAGTGGCAGTCATGCATTGCAGGGGACACCAGCGAGTTTCCACCTTGGTGAGCCAAGGAAACTCCCGAGCAGACACAGAGGCAGGAAAAGCAACATCTACTCCTTACCGGGCATCAGTCACAGCCCCACTACTCCCTCAAATGTTTGATCTGGTACCTACTTATTCTAAAGAGGAAAAAGATTTTCTTCAGGCAGAGAGAGGACAAACAGTAAAGGAAGGATGGATAAAGTTACCAGATGAAAAAATAGCTGTGCCACAGCTGCTAGGAGCCACAGTTGTGCTGGCTGTACGTGAAACTACCCATTTAGGCCAAGAATCACTTGAAAAGTTGTTAGGCTGGTATTTCTACATCTCACACTTGCCAGCTCTTGCTAAAACAGTAGCGCAGCGATGCATTACCTGTCCACAGCACAATGCAAAGCAAGGCCCCTCTGTGCCTCCCAGTATACAAGCCTAAGGAGCAGCTCCCTTTGAAGATCTTCAAGTGGACTTCACAGAGATGCCTAAATGCGGAGGTAACAAGTATTTACTGGTTCTAGTGTGTACTTACTCTGGGTGGGTGGAGGCTTATCCAACACGAACTGAAAAAGCTCGTGAAGTAGCCCACGTGCTTCTTCCAGATCTCATCCCTACGTTTGGACTGCCTCTATGAATTGGCTCAGATAATGGGCCGGCATTTGTGGCTGACTTGGTACAAAAGACAGCAAAGGTATTAGGAATCACATGGAAGTTACATACCACCTACCAACCTCAGAGTTCCGGAAAGGTTGGAGCAAATGAATCGAACTATCAAAAATAGTTTAGGGAAAGTATGTCAGGAGACAAGATTAAAATGGATACAAGTCCTTCCTACAGTATTGCTAAATATTAGGTGTACCTCCTCTAAGAAAACAGGATACTTCCCCTATGAAATTCTGTGTCATAGGCCTTCTATACTGTGAGGACTTTCGGGTACTCCCCAAGAGTTAGGTGAAATTGAATTACAAAGAAGCTACAAGCCTTGGGGAAAATTACCCATACAATCTCAATTTGGGTAAATGATAGGTGCCCAGTCAGCTTATTCTCCCCAGTTTACCCTTTTTCTCCATGTGACCATGTGTGGATCAAGGACTGGAATATGGCTCCTTTGCGGCCACAGTGGAGGGGACTCCAGACTGTTATCCTGACCACTCCCACAGTTGTAAAGGTAGAAAGAATCCCAGCCTGGATTCACCACAGCGGTGTGAAGCCTGCAGCGCCTGAGACCTGGGAGGCCAAACCAAGCCTGGACAATCCCTGCAAAGTGACCCTGAGGAAGACGACAAGCCCTGCTCCAGTCATGCCCGGAGTCTGACTGGTCTACACATGGCCAAAGCATGAGGAAGATCATCATCGGACTTATTTTCCTTATAACATGGACTTGTGTGGTAAAAGCTTCCACTGCTTCTTCCCACACAGAGGACTGCCTTAAGTGCATACATCAGGTCACTGAGGTAGGACAACAAGTTAAGACAATCTTTTTATTTTATAGTTATTATGAATGCCTGGAACTCCAAAAGGAACCTGTTTGTATAATAACACTCAGTACAAAGTATGTAATCCAGGAAGTGACCAGCTCAATGTGTGCTATGACCCTTCCGAGCCTCCCATGATCATAGTCTTTGAAGTAAGACTAAGGACTGGTCCTTTTCTAGGTGACACAAGTAAAATTATAGCTAGAACAGAAGAAAGAGGGATCCCCAAACATGAAAGCTTAAAATTTGATGCTTGTGCTGCTATTAATAGTAATCAGCAAGGAATAGGATGCAGTTATCTGGATTATGAAAAACGTTACACAGCAGAAAATAAGTATATCTCTCAATAATCATATTTATGTGAGAGGTGTCAATACTGGTCTTGTGTCATTTGGGCTACTTGGAAATAAGATAAAAAAGATCCTGTTTGGCTCTGGGAAGGAAAAGGCAGTTGCTCCTGCAGAAGTGGGAGCTGCAACCCTTCAGAATTGGCAATCACAAACCCCTCAGACCCAAAATAAAATAAAGGAGAATATGTATTATTAGGCATTGATAGAAAAGGACCAGATCCTACAGTAAGCATCCTAACAAAAGGGGAGGTTCGAAGATGCTCCTCAGAACCAGTATTTCAGACTTTCTATGATGAACTAAATGTGCCAGTATCTCAGATTCCAGGAAAATCTAGAAATTTGTGTTTGCAATTAGCTGAACATGTAGCCCAGTCTCTAAAAGTCACTTCATGTCATGTTTGTGGAGGAACTGTAGTAGGAGATCAATGGCTGTGGGAAGCCCGAGAGTTAGTTCCCACAAACCTAGTTTCTGATGAATTCCCAGCCCAAAAGAACCACCCCAACAATTTTTGGGTTCTAAAAGCCTGAATTATTAGACAGTATTAGCATAGCTAAAGAAGGAAAAGGATTCACTCATCCTGTAGGATGGCTTAGTTGTCTTGGGCAAAAACTGTATAATGGTACCTCAAAAACAGTTACATGGTGGAGTTCCAGTTACACAGAAAGAAATCCATTCAGTAAATTTCCAAAGTTGCAGACTGTTTGGGCCCACCCAGAATTCCACCAAGACTGGACTGCCCCCACTGGGTTATACTGGATATGTGGACATATAGCCTACTTTGCTAAGCTGCATGATCAGTGGACAGGTAGCTGTATAATTGGCACCATTGAACCATCTTTCTTCTTACTACCCATAAAAACAGGCGAACTCTTGGGCTTCCCTGTTTATGCTTCCTGCAAAAAACAAAGCACAGCCATAGGTAATTGGAAAGATAATGAATGGCCTCCTGGAAAAAATTATACAATATTATGGACTCGCCACTTGGGCACAAGATGGCCTGTGGGGATATTGGACCCCCATCTACATGCTCAACCAGATCACATGGTTACAAGCTGTTTTAGAAATTATTACTAATGGGTCAGGAGCAGGATGACTGAATAGGAACAGCTCCAGCCTCCACTTCCAGCGTGAGTGACACAGAAGATGGGTGGTTTCTGCATTTACAACTGAGGTACCGGGTTCATCTCACTGGGGAGTGCTGGACAATTGGTGGTAGTCAGCTGGTGCAGCCTGACCAGCGAGAGCTGAAGCAGGGTGAGGCATCACCTCACCTGGGAAGTGCAAGGGGGAAGGGAATCCCTTTCCCTAGCCAAGGAAAACTGAGACACACAGCACCTGGAAAATTGGGTAACTTCCACTCTAATACTGTGCTTTACCAAGGGTCTTAGCAAACGGCACACCAAGAGATTATATCCCACACCTGGCCCGGAGGGTCCCATACCCACGGAGCCTCCTTCATTGCTAGCACAGCAGTCTGAGATCTAACTGCAAGGCAGCAGCGAGGCTGGGGGAGGGGTGCCCACCATTGCTGAGGCTTAAGTAGGTAAACAAAGCCGCAGGGAAGCTCGAACTGGATGGAGCCCACCGCAGCTCAAGGAGGCCTGCCTGTCTCTGTAGACTCCACCTCTGGCGACAGGGCATAGTTAACAAAAAGCAGCAGAAACCACTGCAGATGTTAATGACCCTGTCTGACGGCTTTAAAGAGAGCAGTGGATCTCCCAGCACAGAGGTTGAGATCTGAGAATGGACAGACTGCCTGACTGCCTGCTCAAGTGGGTCACTGACCCCTGAGTAGCCAAACTGGGAGACATCCCCCACTAGGTGCAGACCAACGCCTCACACCTCACACGGTGGGGTACATCCCTGAGACGAAGCTTTCAGAGCAAGAATCAGACAGCAGCACTTGCTGTTCAGCAATATTCTATCTTCTTCAGCCTCTGCTGCTGATACCCAGGCAAACAGGGTCTGGAGTGGACCTCAAGCAATCTCCAACAGACCTACAGCTGAGGGTCCTGACTGTTAGAAGGAAAACTAACAAACAGAAAGGACACCCACACCAAAACCCCATCAGTACGTCACCATCATCAAAGACCAAAGGTGGATAAAACCCCAATTAAAAGATGGGGAAAAAGCAGGACAGAAAAGCTAGAAATTCAAAAAATCAGAGCCCATCTACCCCTCCAAAGGAACACAGCTCATCGCCAGCAACAGATCAAAGCTGGATGGAGAATGACTTTGACGAGGTGAGAAGAGAAAGCTTCAATAGATCAAACTTCTCAGAGCTAAAGGAGGAACTACATAACCAGCACAAAGAAACTAAAATCTTAAAGAAGAATGGAAGAATGGATAACTAGAATAATCAATGCAAAGAAGACCATAAATGAACTGACAGAGATAAAAACCATGACATGAGAAATACGTGACAAATGCACAAGCTTCAGTAACCCACTCGATCAACTGGAAGAAAGAGTATCAATGATGGAATATCAAATGAATGAAATGAAGCGACAAGAGAAGTCTAGAGAAAAAAAAAAGGAAAAAGAAATGAACAAAGCCTCCAAGAAATATGGGATTATGTGGAAAGACCAAATCTACGTCTGATTGGTGTGCCTGAAAGTGAGGGGGAAAATGGAACCAAGTTGGAAAACACTCTTCAGAATATCATCCAGGAGAACTTCCCCAACCAAGTAAGGTAGGCCAACATTCAAATTCAGGAAATACAGAGAACGCCACAAAGATACTCCTTGAGAAGTGCAACTCCAAGACACATAATTGTCAGATTCAACTTTGTCAGATTTAAAGTTGAAATAAAGGAAAAAATGTTAATTGCAGGCAGAGAGAAAGGTAGGGTTACACACAAAGGGAAGCCCATCAGACTAACAGCAGATCTCTCAGCAGAAACTCTCCAAGCCAGAAGAGAGTGGGGGCCAATATTCAACATTCTTAAAGAAAAGAATTTTAAACTCAGAATTTCATATCCAGCCAAACTAAGTTTCATCAGTGAAGGAGAAATAAAATCCTTTACAGCCAAGCAAATGCTTAGAGATTTCATCACCACCAGGCCTGCCCTACAAGATCTGCTGAAGGAAGCACTAAACATGGAAAGGAAAAACCGGTACCAGCCATTGCAAAAACATGCCAAAATGTAAAGACCATTTAGGCTAGGAAGAAACTGCATCAACTAACGAGCAAAATAACCAGCTAATATCATAATGACAGGATCAAGTTCACACATAACAATATTAAACTTAAATGTAAATGGACTAAATGGTCCAATTAAAAGACACAGACTGGCAAATTGGATAAAGAGTCAAGACCCATCAGTTTGCTGTATTCAGGAGACCCAACTCACATTCAGAGACACACATAGGCTCAAAATAAAAGGATAGAGGAAGATCTACCAAGCAAATGGAGAACAAAAAAAAGCAGTGGTTGCAATACTAGTCTCTGATAAAACAGACTTTAGACCATGAAAGGTCAAAAGAGACAAAGAAGGCCATTACATAATGGAAAGTGATCAATTCAACAGGAAGAGCTAACTATCCTAAATATATATGCACCCATTACAGGAGCACCCAGATTCATAAAGCAAGTCCTTAGAGATTTACAAAGAGACTTAAACTCCAATACAATAATAATGGGAGACTTTAACACCCCACTGTCAACATTAGACAGATCAACGAGACACAAAGTTAAGAAGGATATCCAGGAATTGAACTCAACTCTGCACCAAGCAGACCTAAGAGACATCTGCAGAACTCTCCACCCAAAATCAACAGAATATACATTCTTCTCAGCACCACATCGCACTTATTCCAAAATTGACCACATAGTTGGAAGTAAAGCACTCCTCAGCAAATGTAAAAGAAAAGAAATCTTAACCAACTGTCTCTCAGACCACAGTGCAATCAAATTAGAATTCAGGATTAAGAAACTCACTCAGAACTGCACAACTACATGGAAACTGAACAACCTGCTCCTGAATGACTACTGGTTACATAACGAAATGAAGGCAGAAATGAAGATGTTCTTTGAAACCAATGAGAACAAAGATACAACATACCAGAATCTCTGGGACACATTTAAAGCAGTGTGTAGAGGGAAATTTATAGCACTAAATGCACACAAGAGAAAGCAGGAAAGATCTAAAATTGACACTCTAACATCACAATTAAAAGAACTAGAGAAGCAAGAGCAAACACATTCAAAAGCTAGCAGAAGACAAGAAATAACTAAGATCAGAGCAGAACTGAAGGAAATAGAGCCACAAAAAACCCTCCAAAAAAATCAATGAATCCAGGAGCTGGTTTTTTGAAAAGATCAACAAAATTGACCAACCCCTAGCAAGACTAATAAGGAAGAAAAGAGAGAAGAATCAAATAGACGCAATAAAAAATGATATAGGGGATATCACCACCAACCCCACAGAAATACAAACTACCACCAGAGAATACTATAAACATCTCTATGCAAATGAACTAGAAAACCTAGAAGAAATGGATAATTTCCTGGACATTTACACTCTCCCAAGACTAAACCGGGAAGAAGATGAATCCCTGAATAGACCAATAGCAGGCTCTGAAATTGAGGCAATAATAGCCTACTAACCAAGAAAAGTCCAGGACCAGACAGATTCACAGCCGAATTCTACTGGAGGTACAGGAAGGAGCAGGTACCATTCCTTCTGAAACTATTCCAATCAATAGAAAAAGAAGGAATCCTCCCTAACTCATTATATGAGGCCAACATCATCCTGATACCAAAGCCTGGCAGAGACACAACAAAAAAGAGAATTTTAGAGCAATATACCTGATGAACATCAATGCAAAAATCCTCAATAAAATACTGGCAAACCAAATCCAGCAGCACATCAAAAAGCTTATCCACCATGATCAAGTGGGCTTCATCCCTGGGATGCAAGGCTGGTTCAACATATGCAAATCAATAAATGTAATCCAGCATATAAACAGAACCAAAGACAAAAACCACACAATTATCTCAATAGATGCAGAAAAGGCCTTTGACAGAATTCAACAGCCCTTTATGCTAAAAACTCTCAATAAATTCAGTATTGATGGAAAGTATCTCAAAATAATAAGAGCTATTTATGACAAACCCACAGTCAATATCATACTGAATGGGAAAAAGCTAGAAGTATTCACTTTGAAAACTGGCACAAGACAGGGATGCCCTCTCTTACCACTCCTATTCAACATAGTGTTGGAAGTTCTGGCTAGGGCAGTCAGGCAAGAGAAAGAAATCAAGGGTATTCAGTTAGGAAAAGAAGTCAAATTGTCCCTGTTTGCAGATGACATGATTGTATATTTGGAAAATCCCATCGTCTCAACCCAAAATCTCCTTAAGCTGATAAGCAACTTTAGCAAAGTCTCAGGATACAAAATCAATGTGCAAAAATCACAAACATTCTTATACACCAGTAACAGACAAACAGCCAAATCATGAACGAACTCCCATTCACAATAGCTTCAAAGAGAATAAACTACCTAGGAATCTAACTTACAAGGGATGTAAAGGACCTCTTCAAGGAGAACTACAAACCACTGCTCAGTGAAATAGAAAAGAATACAAACAAATGGAAGCACATACCATGCTCATAGATAGGAAGAATCAATATCGTGAAAATGGCCATACTGCCCAAGGGAATTTATAGATTCAATGCCATCCCCATTATGCTACCAATGACTTTCTTCACAGAATTGGAAAAAACTGCTTTCAAGTTCATATGGAACCAGAAAAGACCCTGCATTGCCAAGACAATCCTAAGTCAAAAGAACAAAGCTGGAGGCATCATGCTACCTGACTTCGAACTATACTACAAGGCTACAGTAACCAAAACAGCATGGTACTGGTACCAAAACAGAGATATAGACCAATGGAACAGAACAGAGCCCTCAGAAATAATACCACACATCTATAGCCATCTTGATCTTTGACAAACCTGAGACAAACAAGAAATGGGGAAAGGATTCCCTATTTAATAAATGGTGCTGGGAAAATTGGCTAGTCATAAGTAGAAACCTGAAACTGGATCCTTTCCTTACTCCGTATACGGAAATTAATTCAAGATGGATTAGAGACTTAAATGTTAGACCTAAAACCATAAAAACCCTAGAAGAAAACCTAGGTAATACCATTCAGGATATAGGCATGGGCAAGGACTTCATGTCTAAAACACCAAAAGGAATGGCAACAAAAGGCAAAATTGACAAATAGGATCTAATTAAACTAAAGAGCTTCTGCACAGCAAAAGAAACTACCAACAGAGTGAACAGGCAACCTACAGAATAGGAGAAAATTTTTGCAATCTACTCATCTGACAAAGGGCTAATATCCAGAACCTACAAAGAACTTAAATAAATTTACGAGAAAAAAACAAACAACCCCATCAAAAAGTGGTCAAAGGATATGAACAGACACTTCTCAAAAGAAGACATGCATACAGCCAACAGACACATGAAAAAATGCTCGTCATCACTGGCAATCAGAGAAATGCAAATCAAAACCACAATGAGATACCATCTCACACCAGTTAGAATGGCAATCTTTAAAAAGTCAGGAAACAACAGGTGCTGGAGAGGATGTGGAGAAATAGGAACACTTTTACACTGTTGGTGGGATTGTAAACTAGTTCAACCATTGTGGAAAACAGTATGATGAATCCTCAAGGATCTAGAACTAGAAATACCGTACGACCCAGCCATCTCATTACTGGGTATATACCCAAAGGATTATAAATCATGTTGCTATAAAGACACATGCACACGTATGTTTATTGCAGCACTATTCGCAATAGCAAAGACTTGGAATCAACCCAAATGTCTATCAGTGACAGACTGGATGAAGAAAATGTGGCACATATACACCATGGAATACTATGCAGCCATAAAAAAAAGGATGAGTTCATGTCCTTTGTAGGGACATGGACGCAGCTCGAAACCATCATTCTCAGCAAACTATGGCAAGAACAGAAAACCAAACACTTCATGTTCTCACTCATAGGTGGGAATTGAACAATGAGATCACTTGGACTCTGGAAGGGGAACATCACACACTGGGGCCTATTATGGGGAGGGGTAAGAGGGGAGGGATGGTATTGGGAGTTATTCCTGATGTAAATGATGAGTTGATGGGTGCTGATGAGTTGATGGGTGCAGCACACCAACATGGCACAAGTGTACATATGTAACAAACCTGCATGTTGTGCACATGTACCCTAGAACTTAAAGTATAATAATAAAAAAAAAGAAATTGCTAATAAAATTGGTCAAGCCTTGACTGTTCTTGCCCCGCAAAAGACTCAGATGAGAAATGCTGTCTATCAAAATAGATTAGCTCTCAACTACTTGTTAGCAGCTAAAGGAGGAGTTTGTGCAAAATTTCACCTTACTAATTATTGTCTACACATAGATGATCGGGGCAAGTAGTTAAAGATATAACAAAACTGGCACATGTACCCATGCAAGCGTGGCATGGATTTAATCCAGGAGCCATGTTTAGAAATTGGTTCCCAGCAATAGGAGGATTTAAAACTCTTATAATAGGAGTAATAATAGTAATAAGAACCTGCTTTCTGCTCCCTTGTTTGCTCCCTGTACTTCTCCAAATGATAAAAAGCTTTGTTGCTACCTTAATTCACCAGAAAGCTTCAGTACAAGCATATTATATGAATCACTATCAATCTATTGTACAGGAAGACATAAGTGGTGAAAATAAAAGTGAGAATTCCCACTAATAAAATGAGTGAAAGTCTCAAAGGGGGGAAATGAGGGAAGAGAGAAACTCTCTCATATTGTTTTATATTGTTTTATACTTAGTACCTATTTTAAGAAGAAACAAGGAAGTGAAACCAAAGGCAGGCAGCCCAGCACCAGGCACCATACCCAAAACCACACCCGAAACCAGGTCTGGGCATGCCTGGCCTACACCTAGTAGTTAAAAATCAACTCATGACTTAACAACCGATGTTATCCATAGATTCCAGACATTGTATGGAAGAACACTGTGAAACTCCCTGCTCTCTTCTCTTTCACTCTGACCACCAGTGCATGAAGCCCCTGTCACGTACCCACTAGATTGTTCAATCAGTCATGACCCTTTCATGTGAAACCTTTAGTGTTGTGAGCCCTTAAAAAGGACAGAAGTTGTGCACTTGGGGAGCTCGGATTTTAAGATGGCAGCTTGCCGATGCTCCCAGATGAATAAAGCCTTTCCTTTTACAACTCGGTGTCTGAGGGGTTTTGTCTGCAGCTCATCCTTCTACAATAGAACTTTATAAAGATCTGAGATTTCAAAAGGAAGTAATGTTTATGAAAAATGATATAAATTTCTTTCTTAAGCTAGGAAAAGAGGAAGAAATTAAACCCACAGATATAGAATAAAAACAATATTTTAATTAATACAAGAAATCCTTGAAATACAAAGAAAAGAAAAAAATAATAATTAAATCATATTTTTGAAAAGATAAATAAAATGACAAATTTCTAGTTAGACTAATCAAAGCTGCAAAGAAACATAAGTTATCAATATTAGTATTGAAGCAGGAAATATTACCACATATGTCAGAAATTAAAAGAAAAAAAAGAATATTATGAATTACTTTTTATCAGTAAATCTGTTCATCTCAACAGAATAGACATATTCACTAAAGAGCACAGCAGAACAAACCTGAATAAAAACAGAATTTCTGAATATCCATTGATATGGTTTGACTCTGTGTCTCCACTCAAATCTCACCTTGAATTGTAATAATCCCCATGTGTCAAGGGCAAGACCAGGTGGAGATAATTCAATCATGGGTGCGATTTCCCCCATACTATTCTCATGATAGTGGGTGAGTTCTGATGAGAGATCTGATGGTTTTATAAGGGGTTTCCCCCTTCCCTCTGCTCTCATTCTCTCTTCTGCTGCCTTGTGAAGAAGGATGTGTTTGCTTCCCCTTCCACCATGATTGCAAGTTTCCTGAGGCCTCCCCCGTCATGCAAAACTGAGTCAGTTAAACTTCTTTTCTTTATAAATTACCCAGTCTTGAGTATTTCTTCATAGCAGCATTAAAATGGACTAACACATCCATATTCATTTAAAAATTACATTAATAATCAATATCATTCCACAATGAAAACTTTAGGCTGAGATGTTTTCAATGGTAGAACATAAAAGAATAAGATAAAATAAAGCCAATTGGCACAAACTTTCTCAGAAAATAGGAGAAAATGTTTCTCAACTCCTTTTGTGACACCAGCGTAATTTGGATACCAAAATCAAACAAAGATACTACAAGAACAGAAAATTATAAACCGATATGTTTTATGAATACTAAGAAACAAAATCTTCATTAAGATACTAGCAGTTCATAACTAGTAGACTGTAAAGAGAATAATACATCATACAAAAGTGGTGCTCTACCCAGCAATGCAAAGTTTTCTCAGTGTTTGAAAATCAAGGTAATTCATTGTATTTAGATAACAGGGGAGGAAAAAAGTTATGCTCATTTTTAAAAAAAATACTTGTCAAAACTCAGCATCCACTCATAACAAAATTTTCCACAAACTATGAATAAGATAACATGTTCCTAATTTAAAAGCAGCATTGTGGTGAGTACAATAACAGCACCTCCAAAGACTCCCATGTCCTAATGCCCTAATTTCTCAAAATTTGTGAATGATACCTTACATGGCAAAAAAAAAAAAAAAAAAAAAAAAAAAAAAAAAATTGCAAATGATATTAAAGCTAAGGTCCTTGATATAGTGAGATTACCCTGGATTATCTGGGTTGCCTAATGTAATTATCCAAACCCTTAAAAGCCGAGAGCCTTTGTAATTCTGCCAACAATACAAAGGAACAATAAAACAGCCCTTTCCCAGGGGTCTCCAGAAGGGAACACAGCCCTGCTGGAACATTGATTTTAGCCAATGAGACCTGTTTCAGACTTCTGGACTAGATAATTTAAAAATAATATTTTTTAAAGGGTGCTAAATTCATGGTAATATTTTATGGCAGCTATAAAGGAAACAATATTACTGTCATACGTAAATGTAACATATTGAACCTTTAGTCACCAAGATTGGAAACAATGTAAAGATGTCTGCACTCATTATTTTATTAAGCATTTTGTGAGATGATTTACAACATGTAATCAAATACAGAAAAAAATAAAAGTTTTCGTATTGGAAGTATGTTTCCATTCATTTACAACATAGTCTGATGCTATAAAAACTGAAAACTTTCCTTTCTAAAACTAGTAAAATTTATTCTAAAGATGATATGGCTAAAAGAAACCCACCAAATACATGCAGAGAAACTCTAAAATAGAAAAAAAAAAAAAACCTACAAAAATATTGCCACTTACATGATAGGCTTCTAATTTTTTAGAGGTAACATAATTCTGAATCCATTTTGTATTTATTATAAAATAGAGCAAAGGAGTAAAATTACTGATTTTTTTTTTGTAACCAGTATTTTCACTATAAGAGAAAGGAAAACAAATAAAACAAATAATGAATGAGAGAATATGTGGAAAAATGGAATAGTGTTAGGTTTAGATTTAAGGTGTCATGAAAACATGAATTTTAAATGTATTTTGTAGCTCTATCTACTAAGAATATTGAGAAGCAATGATGGTCAATTAGCAATGAGAACAGCTGGATATTAGCATATAAATACATTTCCTTTCAAAAAGAAATAAGGCTTTTTAAAGAAATACCTGATTACACATTTCAGGCAGGAAAAAAATAATACAATGTGGGCACAGAATATTTTGTTGTTTCAGAAAGCAAGAATAAGAGAATATTTTATCTTCATGCCCAAAAAATGCCAGCCAATAAGAGTAGAATAATGGAAAGAATAAGAAAAATAATTATTTTTTACATATGATTTAATAATTGATTCAAGCAATGTTGACTAATTACCTCTGGAAAAGATAAAAAACAGCATTTATGAAGATAAATATAACCAATATCAGGAATGAAAAATAATACCACAACATACTATAGATATTTAAATGGGAAGAAGAGACTTTTACAGGTAAATTTATACATATAAAATTGAAAATTATACGAAATATATAACTTTGTAGAAAAATACAATTTACCAAAACTGAAACAAAAGAAAGAAAATCTGAGTAGCTTATATCTGTTAAAGAAATTGAATCTTATTTTAAAACCTTCCTCAAAGAAATACCAAGCCAAAATAAGTCCAATGATAAAGCATAGTAAGCATTTAAGAAAGAACAGCACTAATATTTACCAATTCTTCCAGAGAATAAGAAACCTGGAAGCACTTTGGATCAATTTAGAGTTCAGCATGACTTTGGTTTACAAAGCTGGCAAGGGCATTATGAGGACTATGGATTAGAGACTAATCTCATTCGTAAATGTAGATTCATGACTTAAAATTAGCAAAATAAGTCCAGTAACATATAAAAAGAATGACATATCGGGAGCAAATTTATTGTATTCAAAAGATACAGAAGTAATACTCAAAGTATTTTTTTCTCCAGAACAAAAGTTCAATATAGAAGAAGAACATGGCACTACTGAGGTGCTCTCCAAGTCACAGAAATAAGAAGGGGCATTTGAGAGAATCTTAAGAAGTGCATATATCTGTACCTAATCTTATACATACACTACGGCTCAGAAATTTTACCTTTACCAATAAAACCAGGCATATATGCACAGAATAGATGTTCAGCAATAATCAAAGCAGAATTATATGAACTAGCCCCAAACTTGAGATAGTGCTTAGGCCTAATAGTAGGCAAATGCAGAAATCATTACTGAACTAAAACGCAAAAGACCCACTAAAGAAACAGGACAATTATACCCCCTTTAGGTGAACCAAAACTTAATCCATACCTCAGATTCTGTAACTATGGGTCCCAGGCCATGACAAAATATTTTTAAATTTATAAGATTCTTCCAACGAGTTGTCTATGTCATTAGATTTATTTTGTTCTCTATAGTAGTGTAGTTAAGTTCTGGTTACTCCATATCCTTGAAACGCTTATTATTGTCAGCCTTTTTAATTTCAGTCATCTTGTGCTCCTATTAAGGCCACTAATCGTAGTTTTCATTCCCATTCCCATGATAACTATGATGTTGAACAGCTTGCCATATAGTTTTAATGTAATTTTCGTCATTTAAGGAAGCTCATACAATTGGTGTACGATGAGCATGGTCGAGCAGTAGGGAAAGAACGGCCCTTTCAACAAATGGTAGATGAAGAGTATTAGTGTATTAGAAAATGACATTGGACTTCTACAGCATACAATCAACTTCAGAATGATTATAGACTTAATTAGGCCAAAATAATAACCATTCCAGAATATAACGTAGTTTAGGAACTTTAGGATTTGAGGCTGTTTAAAGGCGCCTTCATAACATTTTAGTATCAAGAGAATCATAATTTAAAACTACAGTGAGGTTCAGTTCGATATGATGTGATGGTCAAAATTTAAATGTCAGGAAACACTAAACAATGAGAGTGAAGTACAGAAACTTCCACATGCTACAAAGAGGAGTATTAATTGGCACCTGCCAACTGGAATATAATTTGTCAGAATCCATGAACGTTGAATACAAAGGACGTTATCTACTGATTTCACTCTTGGAGAGATGCCCTAAGGTAATCCGTTAATGCGTGCTTCAGATATATGTGCAGAGATGGTCATGATGGTCAAAAAGAAGGAAGAAACAAAAATGAATGTCCATCAAAAGAAGAAATGAAACATACATTGTTGTACATGCATACCATCAAATACTAGAAGGAACCATAAACATGTACATGAATATGGATGGTTCTAGCAGTTATAATTTCAAGTGGAAAAAGAAATAAAAGAATAGATAGAATATGATTCAAATTATTGTAGGATGCAAAGACAGGGAAAAAACCCAGATATATCGTTTAGGGAAACACATGTAGGTGATAAATTACTTTAAAAAGAAAAGTAAGAGATTATCATAAAATTCAAAAGAGTGGTTACCTATGTGGTGACCAGGGCTGTGATGGGGAAGTTACACAATGGGGGTGTCTAAGGTTTTGGGGGTAATTTAATGGGTACTCATTTTATGAAGTTTCCTAATTCAGTGTGGTTGCATTTTATTCACTTTCTTCTAGTGCAGTGTATTTGACGTTAAAACATATTAGGCAACAGACAGTAACCATGAGTCGCCTGCTGACAAAGGTGCTGCGTCCCTTCCCCTGGGCTGATGGCCATGACTTGCATACCTCCAGGTCACAACATGCAGCTCAAATTCCAGGCATGAGCACATGGGAAAGCTGTATTACTTCAGAATTAACAACAGGGGCCCTTCAGTGTAAGCGAACCAAATTAAGCCTCAAAATAGCATACGATTTTATTTGGGAAAATGTTTCAAAAAAGAAAATGTTTAAAAGGTTTGTTTCTCTTCCCAGAATGTGGCCTCCTTACCATAGAGTCAATGCTGGCATTACTTTTCCTACTACAAATTAAGGGTTATCAATAATTTTCCTGCTGTGACAATGGAAAGAAAACAGAGAGACGAAAGAAAGCTCTGGACCTCTGTCCTGTGTGGGCCATTTCTGGGGTAATAAATTAAGAGCAGCAGGTGTTTTTCAGAGTATCATGGAAGAAAGTAATATTTCTTTACAATTAATAATGATGACAATAACCACACAACAATGGCATAATGATGATGATGAGATTTGACAATTATTTACTGAAATTTCTTGACCTACCTCTGACCTATTCATGTCAAAATATTCACCACTGGCCTACTAATTTAGACCTGCCCAATGAACAGTTAGATAAGATCTCAAATGTTGGTTTTGCCCAAATATCTATTACATAGAAACCCATTAAACTCTGCATGTGAGAACAGAAATGCAGTTCTGCTGAACCAGATTGGAGGAAGAGCCCACACCACCCACTGCATTTGACAGCTAAGCTGCACCTCAGGGTTCCCCTGGTCCCTTCATAGATGCAGATGGTTCTATCTCTCTATGTGTGTGTGTGCATGTGTTCCTGTATACACTGGCCAAAAATTTAAAGACGCACAACAAGTATATGACATATTTTATTCACACTATTTAAAAAACCCTAAACAAAACCATTTTTAGCATATGTCAGGGATGAATATGAGAATAGTTTACTGAGTTTTATAATGGTTCTATGCTTCTGGCACTTATTCATTTGTTTAAAAACTATGTTAATTTTTATGTTAATTTGGGAAAGACTTCATTACAATATGATAACTTGTGTTTTTCAGTTATTTACTAAATATTCATTAGTTGTAGGATGTGTTTTTTGAAAGATATTTTCTCATGGAACATATAACTATACAATCTCTGCTGCAGAGACTTGAGAAGTTTAAGAACCAGTTACCATGTTTTCTCTCTTTTTCTTCTTTCTCTCCTCATAAACCACAGTGATGGCTATGTGGGTAAATAAGTAAAATGTGTAATTAATTCCAATGCATTTTTACCGAAGCATGGATTTCAGACTCACTCTGGGGGCACTTAGAGAAGAGAGCATGACAAAATGTCTTTGTCAATGTAGTGTTAAATAAGATTATGACCACATTTGATTGCCAGCAATTCTTATAGCAACACAATCTCTTATCTCAATATTTACTAGATATGTCAATATTTACATAAAAATATATGATCTCAATATTTACATAAAATATTTACATAGATATCTCAATATTTACATAAAATATATAATTTTTATTACTACAAGTTTTTACCAAGTTTACCTGTTCATACATTATCAGTAATTTTCTTTGTAAATAATTGATTTAAAACTATTTTCTTTTATATAGAATTATTTATATCAAAGTATTGTTATGTTTTTCTATGGAAATGATGAGTATATCAAATCTAATCTTTTTCATTTCTCTGTGTTGGTTGGATACCTAAATTAACATTTTCTATTATAATTTTCCACTTATTTGGAATTTTGTTTTATTTCTGATGTTTTATTTAAAATAGTTTATCACAATTTTTTTGGCAATTTTGTTATATCTTAAAAATGAAAACCCATATACACATGCACGGTTCTGCACGCACCACAGGATAGTGAATGGGAGCACAAATACCACACAGAAGCCGACCATGATACACCAACCACAGAGAACTGTGGGATTAGAACTCTATGAAAGGAGGAAGATGTCTACTCATCAGGTAACCTCATGATCTTTAGCCACATTTGTATACCGCAATGGTTCACTTCATGTGTCCACTTGGCAGGGCTATGGAGTGCTCTGATATTTGGTTAAAACTTTTAGTTTCTGTGAGGATGTTTCTGGATGAAATTAACATTTAATTGAGTAGACCAAGTGAAGCAGATTGCCTTGCCAATGTGGGAACTGGGGCTGACACCATTGTCTCCTCTGGTTCTCAGGCCTTCAGGCTTGGACTGGAACTGTACCACTGGCTTTCCTGGGTTTCCAGCTTGCAGACAGCGAACTGTGGGACTTCTTTGCCTTCATAATCATGTGAACTAATTCCTCATAATAAGTCTCTCAATTAGATCAGTAGATAGAGGGATGGAGATTCTGTTGGTTCCATTTTCTGGAGAACTGACTAACATAGATGTATATTATCTTACAAAGCTATATACACAGGTATACTTTATTTTCTCTAGGCTTTATCTATTTAAAGCTCTAATTATATTGACAAAATATAAATAATTTTCTTGATATCATTATTTTGTTCAGGAAAATTTAGTTGTTAAAAATAAAGGGCGGGGTAACTATGTTAACAATAAAAAGATGCAGCTCATTTTTTCTTTCTCTTTCCCTCCCTTCCTCCCTTCCTCCCTTCTTTCTTTCCTTCCTCCCTCCCTCCCTCCCTCCCTCCCTCCCTCCCTTCCTTCCTTCCTTCCTTCCTTCCTTCCTTCCTTCCTTCCTTCCTTCCTTCCTTCCTTCCTTCCTACCTACCTTCCTGCTTTATTTCTGTCTCTCTCTTTCTCTTTCTTTCTTTCTTTCTATTTTTTATTTTTATACAGAGTCTTGCTCTGTCACCCATGCTGGAGTGCAATGGCACAATCTCGGCTCACTGTAAGCTCCGCCTCCCGAGTTCACGCCATTCTCCTGCCTCAGCCTCCCGAGTACTGGGACTGCAGGCACCTGCCACCACGCCCGGCTAATTTTTTGTATTTTTAGTAGAGACGGGGTTTCACTGTGTTAGCCAGGATGGTCTCGATCTCCTGACCTTGTGATCCACCCACCTTGGCCTCCCAAAGTGCTGGGATCACAGGCATGAGCCATGGCGCCTGGCCTGCCTGCTTGCTTGCTTTCTCTTTCTTTCTTTCTTTCTTTCTTTCTTTCTTTCTTTCTTTCTTTCTTTCTTTCTTTCTTTCTTTCTTTCTTTCTTCCTTCCTTCCTTCCTTCCTTCCTTCCTTCCTTCCTTCCTTCTTTCTCCTTTCTTTCTGTCTCTCTCTTTCTTTCTGTCTCTCTCTTTCTGTCTGTCTCTTTCTTTCTCTTTCTTTCTTTCTTTCTTCTTTATTTCTCCTTTCTTTCTGTCTCTCTCTCCCTTCCTTCCTTCCTTCCTTCCTTCCTTCCTTCCTTCCTTTCTCTCTCTCTCTTTCTTTCTCTTTCTTTCTTCTTTCTTTCTCCTTTCTTTCTGTCTCTCTCTCTCTCTTTCTTTCTGTCTCTCTCTCCTTCCTTCCTTGCTTCCTTCTTTCCTTTCTTTCTCTCTCTCTTTCTTTCTATCTCTTTCTTTTACTTTCTTTCTCCTTTCTTTCTGTCTCTCTCTCTCTTTCTTTCTGTCTCTCTCTCCTTCCTTCCTTCCTTTCTTCCTTCCTTCCTCCTCCCTCCCTCCCTTTCTCTCTCTCTCTCTTTCTCTCTTTCTCTCTTTCTTTCTTTCTTTCTCTTTCATTTTCTTCCTTTCCCACTCCTTCCTTTCTTCTTTCTTTTTGCATTAAATTATCTCTTTCCTAAAAAATAATGTTTCTTGCAGGTAGGTCACTGTTTGCATAAACTATCCCTAGGTGGTAGAAATTTACAGGAAATAAATGAATACTTGACAATAAATTTGCTGTTTAATTATACTGTTTCAGTGGAAATATGAGATTTAAAAATTTCACTTTGCCAGTTTTACAGGATTAGTGTAATTAGTACATCAAGCTCTAGAGTAGAGATCACATTTTCAGTTCTGTATCCTTGATATTGTCTATTGGGTATGCCACTTATAGCTGAGTAGAAATACAATAGGAAACCCCTGTATACACCCCAGAATAACTAAAATTAAAAGTACTACAAATATTTATGTTGGTGAAAATATGTAGCGAAAGGAATTCCTGTACACTAGTGGTAGGAGCACAATTTGTTATAGTCACTTTGAGAAACAATATATAATTGCCTATGAAAGTTAAACATAAGCTTACCCTACAGCCTAGATATATATCCAAAAGAAATGCAAGCACATATGCACCAAGACGTGTGCAAAATCACTGGTAGCAGCATTATTTGTAATAGCACAAAGCAAGAAGCAACCCAAATGTTCACCAACAGTAGAATGGATAAACAAATTAGTACACCTTCATGCAATTGAGTAATGAAAAAGCAATGAAAATGAATGTGCAATAACCACACACAATGTAATATTGAACAAGCGAAGCCAAAAAAGGATATGAATTTATAATCCCATTTAAGTAATCATCAAATAGAGAGGAAACTAATTTATAGTGTTAAAAGGTAGGATGTGGCCTATATTCTGAGAAGAAACATCAGCAGTGATTATGAAGGGACATGAGGAGGCTTCTGGATGGTGGCAATATTCAGTTTTTTGACCTGAGGTACAAATGCTACCTGTGATAATCCACTTCACTCTAAATGTTAAAAAGTAATCCAATGGCATCTTGACGACATTTCTTGACCTTCTGTCTTTCCAGTCCCACTGATCCTGGGCCCAGCTACTATCCTCTTAGAGGCCCCACGGAGAGACCTCTGCCTCCATCCTGCACTGGATAGCCTGCCTCCTGGATCCTGTATATTCATTTCCTTGACTCACTCTCTGATGCAGTCAGTACATCCTTTTGTGCCTTCTTCAGAAGTGGTGCAATCCCTTGCAATTATCTTTTGAGACTTTAAGTATCTAAAAATATTTTTATTCTACCATCATACCCTTTAACTCTTTAATTTGCCTGGGTATGTAATATGAGGTTGAATATTATATCCTTTCAGAATTGTCAGGAGAATGCTATTGTCCTTGGGTTTCCAAGGTTGCTCTTCACATGTTTACATGTTCTCTCTCTCTCTTTCTCTCTTTCTGCCTTTCTCTCTCTCTCTCTCTCTCTCAACTCTAAAACCTTGTAGAATCTTCTCTTGGTCATAAGTACTTTGGAATTTCCTAATGATGTACTTTTCTCTGAATTTATTTATTCCAATGTACACATACTTAGGGATTTTTTTTTTTTACTGTAAATGAAAATTCTCTTGAACTAATTTATTAATAATATCTGCATCATCTGTAACATTTTTAAAAAAACTCTCTCATTCCAGATTCCCCATTATTCAGAGTTTGAACTTCCTGGGCAATTATTTTATTATAATTTTCATCTTTTTGTCTTTTCTTCTCTACTTCCTTGGAGTTATATTCACTTTATCTTCCAAATCCTTTATTTAGGTGTTTATTTCTGCTGTTATGTTTTTAATTTCCATGGGCTCCTTTATGTTGTCTGAAAGCTCCTGTTTCTGTTTTGTGGATGCCATATAATTTATATTTCTGAAGATACTAATGACGGAGTTGAAGTATTTTTCTCTCTGCCAAGAATGCTCCAATTTAGTATTTTTCTGTCTTTCTCTGTTAGGCATTTTTCTCCAATGTCTGAAAATCATTGTCTCACTGCTCATAATTTATACTGCAGAGCAACAAAACAGTGACTGTCAGCTCAGATCTTGTATGTGCAGTTTGTGCAACCTGAGCTTTACTGTGAAAAGGTAAGCATGGGCTATTTGTTCGCGAACTCTCATTTCTATTTTGTATTCTTTGCCCTTCAGATGGTTAGATTACCCAGAGAAAAATTGTTACAGCATTTGACTCAAAGATAAAGAATTGATGATCAGCATGCTTGGGTAGAATGGAGAAAGAGGTGTAGGGGGGCTCTTTATTAAGAATTCAGTTGAGGAAAATTCCCAGGACTCCTCTTTTTGGTCATGGTATCAGCACTTTCAATTGTGCCAGCTTTTTTTTTTCAGCCCAGAGACCTTCTGTTCCATTGAGGAATCAAAAATTCAGGGTTGGCAAGGGGTTGGCAGGTCACTTAGCTAAAAGGAACTGGAAGAGGGTATTAGCATTTAAAGTCCTTTCAAGCCATTTATACTCACTGTAACTTACTTTTTCATCCCCACCCCATCAGTACTAATCCCACTGGTAAGTGCTCCTGCCAATTCCTGGGTCTTTGAGGACTCTGTTCTATACATCAATGCTTTGTAGATTTCCCTGCTGGGAAGTTAGGAATTGGCTTGCTTATTTCTTTGTAGCAATCATAGATACTGAAAAACTGAACAGAACAGACATTACATTTAAACTTGGTAATTTGAGGAGGGTTTAATTAAGGAGCTAAAGAGGTATGTGAGATATGGAGAAACCAAAACAAATAGTGAAGTATTGTAGGGATACTGCTGCACAGGAGACCAGAAGGGATTGGAAGGAGCAGATGCCAGAGCCTGGAATGACAGAGATGTGTGCAGAGGAGCGCCTAACAGAAGCTTTAACCCTGGCTGAGGAGTGCAGCCAGCTCAGAGTCACACACGTAGAAGAAGACCAAAGGCTTCAATAGGTCAGCCTCCCACTTCCCTCCAATCTTCTGCTTGACCTCTTATTGGCTAAAGCAAATGAGAAGCCAGAACATCAGATAGTCAACTAATGTTCATATAAGTCAGCCTTTCCCACTTGTAGTTCTTAGAACAATGATAAAATGTGCTGAGCATGAAACAGCCTGAGAAGGAGGATCTGTTCAGAACAGACTGAGATCCATTCCTACTCCGTCAAGAAAATTGTGTCTTGCAGTGCTTTAGTCCATTGAAATCAAGGGACTTCCGTGTATAAAAACCTAGAGTAGAATGCATTCAGGGTCACTTAGTTACAGTGTGACATGGGGCATGTCAGACAATACTCCATTCACCCTGCATTTTTATGAGTCTTGAAGAACTGACTTGCCATCAATTCTAAGATTCTTTTATTTCTTGCTTCCTATATATGAGTAATTAAGTGGCTTCCTTAACTGGTTGTGTGAGTATTCTGTCTCATTGAACGCAGGCAAGTGGTAGAAATTACAGATTGGTAATCTGTGAACAGTGAACCTACTTAACAACTATAGAATCTAACTCCATTTTCAGCATTCTCAGCATTAATTCCTCATTCAGAGCTATATATGACAACAACTTTTTAAAATTTTATTTTAAGTTCCAGGATACAAGTGAAGAACGTGTAGGTTTGTTACATAGGTATACATGTGACATAATTGTTTGCTGCATCTGTCGCATAGGTTTTAAACCCCACATGCATTAGGTATTTGTCCTAATGCTCTCCATTCCCCTGCCCCCGCAACCCCCAACAGGCCCCAGTGTGTGTTGTTCTCCACCCTGTGTCCATATTTTCTCATTGTTTAACTCCTACTTATGAGTGAAAATATGTGCTATTTGGTTTTCTGTTCTTGTGTTAGTTTGCTGAGGATGATGGCTTCCAGCTTCATCCATGACCCTGCAAAGGACATAATGTCATTCTTTTTTATGGCTGCATAGTATTCCATGGTGGTTATGTACTTTCTTTATCCAGTCTATCATTGATGGACATTGGGTTGGTTCTGTGTGTTTGCTATTGTAAATAGTGCTGCAATAAACATACACGTGCATGTGTCTTTATAGTAGAATGATTTATATTCCTTTGGGTATATACCCAGTAATGGGATTGCTGATCAAATCATATTTCTGGTTCTTGATTCTTGAAGAATCGCCACACTGTCTTCCACAGTGGCTGAACTAATTTACATTCCCACCAACAACATAAAAGTGTTCCTATTTCTCCACAGCCTCACCAGCATCTATTGTTTATTGACATTTTAATAATCACCTTTCTGACTGGCATGAGATGGTATCTCATTGTGGTTTTGATTTGCATTTCTCTAATGATCAGTGATGATGAGCTGTTTTCCATATGCTTGCTGGCCATATAAATGTCTTCTTTTGAGAAGTCTCTGTTCATATCCTTTGCCCACTTTTTGATGGGGTTGTTTGTTTTTTTTTTCTTGTAAATTTGTTTAAGTTCCTTGTAGATTCTGGATATGAGCCCTTTGTCAGATGGGTAGACTGCAAAAATTTTCTCCCATTCTGCAGGCTGCCTGTTCACTCTGATGGTAGTTTCTTTTGCTGTACAGAAGTTCTTTAGCTTAATTAGATCCCTTTTGTCAATTTTGGCTTTCGCTGCAATTGCTTTTGGTATTTTCGTCACGAAGTCTTTGCCCATGCCTATGTCCTGAATGCAATGGGGAAAGGATTCCCTATTTAATAAATGTTGCTGGGAAAACTGGCTAGCCATATGCATAAAACAGAAATGGGACCCCTTCCTTAAACCTTATACAAAAATTAACTCAAGATAGATTAAAGACCTAAATGTAAATCCCAAACCATAAAAACCCTGGACAAAACCTCTTTTTTTTTTTTTTTTTTTAAGACAGAGTCTCACTCTGTTGCCCAAGCTGGAGTGCAGTGGTGTGATCTCAGCTCACTGCAAGCTTTGCCTTCCTGGTTCACGCCATTCTCCTGCCTCAGCCTCCTGAGTAGTTGGAACTAGAGGCGCCTGCCACCAGGCTGGCTAATTTTTTTTTTTTTTTTGTATTTTTAGTAGAGATGGGGTTTCACCATGGTAACCAGGATGGTCTCGATCTCCTGACCTCATGATCCACCCGCCTCGGCCTCCCAAAGTGCTGGGATTACAGGCGTGAGCCACCCTGCCCGGCAGACAAGACCTTTTTAAGAATGCTGGTATTCTCCTCACTAAAGCATTATTGCATCAAAGAAGGGAGTAGTGCCTTTGGGGCCCTCCTGAAGATTGTGATTACCGGAGGGGTGAGAGTTTGCACCGAATCCTTTCAAACAATGCTTTCTCCTGAAACTGAAAGCTCACCTGATTAAGCCACCAAAGCTAACCTGCCTTGCTTGCTTTTAATTGCCTACTTCCAGTTGATCCTAAAATTCCATTACCCTCCTTATAGATACCTGACTGTGGGTCACTATAGTAACAGTTGCTCAAAGTAATTTTTCAGGACCTAGGAGGCAGCTCGTGTCCAGTTTAAGCTGCTTGAGGCCACTAACCTTTACCTGGGCCTGCTGGGGTGCTTCAAGAGTGACCTTATAACCTCAGAGGGCTAAAAATGCCACCCTCAGGTCATGCTTATGCCACTATTTCATGCAGCTGAATCCTGTGACAAGCCATGTGGCTTGATTACACTTGCACAGAAACCCCGATTATCTCGTCTTTCCTACCCACCAATCGTCTTTGCCCACACTTTAGAATGGTTGTTTATCCCTTACTACCACAAAACACTATTTTCAGGGAAGTGGATTTCAGATTTGTTCTTGCATCTCCTCACATGGCAGCCTTGTGAATAAAATCTTTTCTCTTTTTCAAAAACTAGTGGCCACAGTGATTGGCTTGTTGCATGCAGGCAGAAAAGAACCTGGTTGCTAACACTCCAGAAACTTTGACTCCTTTCATAAAAGAAGTATGCTGACAAGCTGAGGCTTCTCTAGTGTGCTCCACTTGTCAGCCTACTTCTTTTATGAAAGTATTGCATCTGGGTTTCAATTCCGCAAGCACAGAAAGTCAGTGCCACCATCATGGGCTTCATTTAACATGATGAACCTTAAATCCAAAAGGAATGTGCTCATTTTCATTAATCGAGTCCCATCTGGTCTGCTATTGTCATAGTTCTTTTAGGACCTGCTACCATATATACTCTGCAGACTGCTGAATCTATACAGAATCTATACAGGACTATAAGCTTTTTGGAGTGTGGGTGAGCTCCTCCTACAGAAGGTCTTACGTTTTCCTCCCTGACTTATGAAGGGACCTAAATCTCACCGTGGGCCTCAAAGCAACAGTGGTGGTAGCTCAGGGTCTTCAGAAGCTTCCTGTAAGCAAGTGCCCAGGAAAGACAGCTGGAATTCACTTATGCAGAGGACTGTTTCCCCAGGGAGACCAAAGTTTGAATTTCTCAGACTCTTAGGCGTCTGCTTATATGTTCCCATCCCTCACGTTAGGCCCACTAGTGCTATTTTCCCAGTGTAAACAACCTTTACATCAGGCCCTCAGCTTGGTCTTCACCTATGTCTGTCCTCAAACTGAGGGGGATGAGGAACTCTTTCAAATCTGTCATGGAAGGTTATTAATTTTTCCTGTGTATTATCCGTCAAATGTTCAACAGTTTTACATTTCTTAGTTCCTTGCATCATAGAGCCATCAAAATACCAGCTGAGGCCCTGCCTTCCAAATCACTTTGCATTCCAAAGTGACCGATGACCTCAGGCGCTTCATCTCTGCAGGCCGTGGTCCTCTCCTGCTCTCCATCCCAAGCGAGACTCTACTGCAGGACAGGATATCTGTGCCCCACCCCCATCCAACCAGGTGGCTACCCTGCATATCTCCAGTGGGGATGAACTCAATCACAGAATGCTCTAAGAGCCTCTTTCCTCACACCACTCCTGGTACCAATGACCAACCAGTCAGGGTCCTGACAAGATAACAAATGGCATGCTCAGTTTGGATGCTTTGGGGAAAATCAGGGATGTATTTATAAAGTAGTTCTCAAGGGAGAAGGAACACAAAGCATTGCCTTCCTAGGAGCTGGGGGGAGACAGTAGTTACCAGCAAAGAGAGAAGAAGAAAGAGGTAGCACAGGGGTATTTAAGAGAATCTCTTGGTAGAATCAATAACTTTTGGTCAAATAACCCAGCCTGAGGTAACCCATCATGGATGGAGAAAGAAGAATGGAAACCTGGACCTCAATCTTTCTCCTTTCTGCTTATGATATTTTTAGGCTGAACCTAAGCAAAAAGCAAAAGGGAAGTATTCTGTTGATTTGGGGATACAATTCAGCCTGAGGCTACAGAGCTGGGTGGGAAAAGGAGAACAGATCTGAAGCAGCAACCAAAACTGATCCAGCTCCTTAGTAACCCTTAAGCCACCTACCTCTTTGCCATCTTCTTTCCAATTGTCTTTGCATTCTTGCATATTCTTATTCTGTCAAAATAAAATGAAGAATACATTGGGTTGATATCATTGATGCAGTTACTAAAGATTGTCTTTCCAAGGGCTTAGATACAGATGGAAAAGATTAACACGGTAACTGGCAGAGGACATAAAGTTCAGGTGTGCCTTTTTAGTCATTCCTCTGCTTGATTGGGTATCGCATGTGAAAAGCCTGCAGTTACTAAAATTCCAGCTACAAAAGTCAATCTTCCCAGTTCAAAATTTATGGTACCTGTACCTTACCTTGTTTCTGCTTGCACTGAGTCTGGACTTTTATCTTCCTATATTTCCAATCACATTGATTTCATCAGTGTTCTTGATTTACGTGCTTCTTTGGCTTATAACACAGATGCACATTGAGGCCAGCTTTTGTTTTTGTTTTTTCTACAAAGGCTTTATGTTCATTGTTGTCTTCTGTATTCATAACCCCATGCATGCACTTCCCACTCGCCAGAATTCTTTTTCTCAAACTAGCTCGCCTAGTTAATTTCTGACCATCCTTAAATCTCGGCTCCTCTGTGACACAATGCCTCATTGCTTCCAATGGGGTAAAGTTATCCCTCCGTTGCACCAGATGATTGTCCTTGTGTATGCCCTGGAGATAGGATATGTAAACAGGAGTCTACGTTATTTATTGTTGCATTACAGTTTGCCATTGTATAGTTTTCAGCTTGTCTTTCCTGTTGGCCCATTAACTGTAAGAAGGTCATAGCTCCATCTTTTATTACAGTCTGGCAGAGCAGATCCTCAATAAATTTTATTGATCAACTACTGTATTTATTCTGCATCATATAAGTTTCCTCTGTAATTTTGACCTTTCTGACTTGACCTCAGGACCCAGGAACTGGAGCAGAACTGTGGGGTGTGAAACCCTGACAGAGCAATGGCATGCAGACAGGAGAGAAATGTTCAGGATTCAGTGAATGGTTTTAATCCTGCTCTGCATTTTTTCTTACCCCAGGGACACTTTAAATGTCTGGAGCCATATATATTTTATGGCACCTTAAAGGCTAACTTTGCTCATGCCTGGGGATCTGTGTACTCTTTAAATGCTGTTTTGCTATTGCGATAAGGGACACAGTATGTGTTATTCAACTGAATACAAAAAGAAGAAACATGAAAACTTGGGTATGCACATCCCATCTTGAAACCAGCTTTGTCTGCGTCTGGAGTGGGAAAAGTTATGGGTCAATATCTCCTTTCTGAGTCCTGGCATTAGGGAGACAGAGACGGATTTGATGATCACTCACTGGGCTGGCAAGTCCTTCCATCTCTACCCAAGTATGAACTCAGTTTCTTTTCTGAGTGCATAAGTGCTTAATGTTGATTGACTGAGTCATCTATCATGACACAGGAGTTTACATTTTCTTGCAGATATATAATGGGAATTCCAGTGAAATGGAAAACACTAAAACCATCATTTTTCAGAAGAACTGCTAAGTGTGAATACTAAGTAACATCTGCTAATGGTTATTGAGGGAACATATTCTAGGTGATAGAAGGGAAAACACACTTAACCAACTTCAGGATCTGGACTGCACTTGAAGTTTGCAAGTGAACATACACTTTTTTTTTTCCATTTTCTTTGGTTTTGTTTTGAAAAATGACAGCCTCATAGTAAGAGATATTATAAAAGGATCTAAAACCTGTTTTCATACAGAGTAGTGACAATTGGTGTGTCTTACCAATAATAACATACATTTAATATAGATTGCACTGTGAAAAATGATTTTGCTTTTATTTCCACATATAAATTATTCACCCAGATCTTCATTCTGTTTAAGAGTCATTCAGATTGTGTCCTTAGAGACATAGGTAGCAGTTTTGTGTTTCTAAAAGGACAGCTCTTAAAAATAAAAAGTAAAAATATTAACCACCAATAATTGTGGTTTAGGAATATTGCAGAATGGCATTATTTAGAATATGCTTGAAAAAAGAATTAGATGTTATTATAGTATATTCTTTCTTATACAATCTACAGGACCTTCAGAAATCTCAGACATCGAGTCTTCATATTTTATACTAGATATTTCTCACTTTCTTGCTCCAAAATCGTTTTCTTTTTTTCTAGAAAGTATAAAATTTCCTACTTTTGCCCCAGCTACTCAACATATTCTTGGGAACCGATTCCACTGAGGGGCCCTGGCCACCAGGGAGGCACATGGATGGGGTGCTGTGCGAACCCGATTCCTCCCTTTAGAGGCCTGCACCTCAGGCTGAGACACCAGCAGCAACAGGGGCCAGGTTGACTCAATCTGATGCATGCCAGTCCCTCAAGAACCTGCCCACCAGCTTGGCTACCCAGATTTTATGTTCTGCTCTGGGTCTTTCTGAATTCTTATTCTTCAGCGGCCCTTTTTCTTAGTTATAAGAACCCCATGTCTCCCAAGTACCCACATCGCTCAAGTTCTCTGAAGTGCATTTCCGTTTATTATAAACAAAGATTCCTACCAATACATAAAACATCCCACAATGTGTTAAATGGGTAGACAATTTCACCTTTTAATGTAAAATGACTTGATTCAATTTTCCTTCCCTGGTGACTAAAAGATTGTTGATTAGAAATGATTGCCTTGGTAGTACAGGCTGAAGCCACTTGAGATCTCTCAGAATCTCTCCAGGCTCACAGGAGAGAGAAATTTCTTTTGCTGAACATTTGGCCATTTGATATTAATGCCTACACTAATAGCTATCACATGAAGTGTATTTACTGTGGCAGGCACTTAAAATGCCTTAAATATATAAACTCATTTAATTCTCACAGCCCTAAAAATTAAGTATAGACATAATCCAGTGTTATTTTTAAATATAATATATGCTGTGCCAGGGATTCTGTCTTATGTAGTGTGGTATACCCATTACCTATCATAGTATGTGACATAATAGTCACTCAGTAAATATTTCTTTCTTTCTTTCTTTCTTTTTTTTTTTTTAAATGGAGTCTTACTCTGTCACCCAGGCTGGAGTGCAATGGTGCGATCTCGGCTCACTGTAATCTCCAGTTCCTGGGTTCAAGTAATTCTCCTGCCTCAGCCTCCCAAGTAGCAGGGATTATAGGCTCCCAGCACCACACCCGGCTAATTTTTGTATTTTTAGTAGAGACGGGGTTTCACCGTATTGGCCAGACTGATTCCAAACTCCTGACCTCAGATGATCTGCCTGCCTCGGCCTCCCAAAGTGCTGGGACTACCGGCGTGAGTCGCTGTGCCCGGCCAGTAAATATTTCTTAAATGAATCGTACAATGTGTGTCTGGGCTTATCATGCCCATGATTGCTTGTAGTGGAGATATATGTCAATATAAACCTCTTTCTTACATGTTCATCTCCCACTTCTTAAATATGTATTTAGTGTTATCAGAGCATCCATGTCACACTAGCTTCATGTGACACTGAAAACCCATCTCTGGCTCTGGGAGTTTTGGAAGTGAGACAAGAGAGTAAGCTTGTATGTCTAGTGCTTGAAGCCATAAGATGAAAAATACATGAATGGTTGATGGACATATTCTGTATGTTATGGTAAAGAAATCCTCCTCAGCAAGAAACAAGAATTAAACCAGAATACAAAAAAAAAAAAAAAAAAAAAGAAAGAAAGAAAAAGAAAAAGAAAGCAAGCACCAGTGAGAATTAGAAGTCCAGATTCTAGTTCGTCCTGAGGCTCGAATAAATGTTGGCCTTTCTATATATAACTCAGTTGTTCAGAGTCGATGGTACATTCCTTGTACTTCTAATAAAAAGTCATTTCTTTTTTTATAAATTAGAGACAGGATCTTGCAGTATTGCCCAGGCTGGTCTTGAACTCCTGGCCTCAAGTGATCCTCCTGTGCTAGGATTACAGGTGTGAGCCACCACGCCTAGCCAAAAAGTAGATTTATCTCTTTAGATTATAACATGCATTGTCATTCCCTTTTAATTTAGCATTATGGTAGATATATTGTCCATTTGGGCTGCTATAACAAAATGCCTTAGCCTAGGCAATTTATAAACAACAGAAATGTATTATTTTCAGTACTGGAGGCTGGGAAGTTCAAGATCAAGGCACCAGGAAATTCAGTGTCCAGTGAGACACCTCTGCTTCATAGATGGTACCTTCTTTCTGCATCCTCATATGGCAGAAGGGGGTAACGATGTGTGCTTGAGCTTCCTTTACAAGGGCTTTAATCCCATCCATGAGAGTGCAGCCCTTATGAATTATCACTTCACAAGGGCTCCATATCTTAATATTCTCATATTAGGTATTAGGTCCTGTCATATGAATTTTGGGGGGACACTAGAACATTAAAACCATACGGCAGTAACCTTGCAGCCAAGTATTCCTCTTCAGCTATCTAGGCCTAACCTTTGCACTTCTTAATTATATCTCATTCTTCACTTCCTTTATAACCTACTGAAGCAAAACTTTAATTATAATTTTCCTATTAAGTGAAATAAACATTTGAAATATTTAGCTCTCAAAAACGGCTCAACATATTAAACTGTTAATGTATAGTAACATCACTCTACTTCTAAAAACTAAGCTATATACTTCATAACATGGAATGTAAGGCTTCCAACTATATCCTTAATTTATCTTCCCATATTCATATTCTACTTCTCCCAATAGGAACTTTATGTGTCTGACAGGCGCTTTTCTATAGAATTTGTCTAAATGTACCTGGATGTTTTCCAGTTCATACCTCTTGTGAATTCAGTTTGCTTTTGAAAATGTCATTTTGAAGAAGGAGGTGTGAACACAAATAATATGTCAATGTGTAATTATTTTTCAGACTTTGAAGAAAACAAGGAAGATCCATTCGTGGATCAAGAAAGTAATGCTGTTCTGAGTACACTGAGACATGGGGTCGCTACCTCATAAACTGCCTTTGTAAACCTAATTCAGAATTTTCAAACTTCAAAAGACAGAGAAATACTGAGGAATGCTGCTTAGACACACTTGACATACAGAGAACATATTCGTTTCAGGAACAATTTCATCTTCATCAATTATTTAAATACTTAGTCAGATTTGCCTTATTTCACATAAAGTTGAATATGAGTAGCTGAAGTGTTGATACAAGAACAAGAAATGTAGTTTTCATACAATTAGTGTATATTTTCAAAGATAAAAATATTTCACCGGATACATGAAGAAATTTAGAATGAACTCTAGTTTGCAACCAATGATAAAATGTAAGATAAAAAACTAAAAACATAGTTGCAAATTGTGATTAAAAGGCATGCAAAATTAGGGATTTATAAATTAGTTACATATGTGGGAATATGGAACCCATGAATAATATGAATACATACTGGTTTGTACATTTACTTAACTTTACACATTTGTTCTCTTTTCTCTGTCTGTAAAAGATAGATAGATAATAGATAGATAAATAGAAAAAGAAAAAGATAGATATAGAGAGCAATATAAGCTCTGAAAGAAGAGTAGAACATTTTTGCCAAAAATCTTTTCCTAAGAACACCTTTCTTAAATACTAAGAAGAAAAAGTTGAACATCTGGAACAATTTGTGAAATAAACAACAGTATAGCTTCCTTCAGTAGAAAACATGCTGTTTTCTTACGTTTTTAGTATTATAGTCTGATAACCCATGGTATATTTCCAAGATCAGACAGAATTGTAAATGTAAAATCATCAAATTTAAAAGAGTGTTGATGAAAAAATAAACTCTGTAAAATATTTGAAGAGGTTTATTCTAAAACAAATGTGAGGACCATGACCCATGACACAGCCTCAAGAGACCCTGAGAACATGTGCCCAAGGTGGCTGGATTACAGCTTGGTTTCATACAATTTAGGAGAAAAGAAGTTGCAAGCAAAGACATAAATCCATACATGGAAGGTACACATTGGTCCAGCCCGGAAAGGCTGGACATGTCAAAGCGGGGGTTGGGCTTACAAGTCATAGATGGATCCAAAGATTTCCTGATTGGCACTTGGTTGAAAGAGCTAAGCTTTGCCTAAAGAGTTGAAATCAGCAGAGAAATGCTTGGGTTTAAGATGGGTACGGGGGTGGTCATGAAAACCAAGGTACTTGTCATGTAGAAAAGGCCTCCAGGTTGTAGGCTTCAGAAAGAATAGATGGTAAATGTCTTATCAGACCTTAAAATGTGTCAGACTCTTAGTTTTCTCTTCTAGGTCAGGAAAATACCTGGAAAGGGTAGAGAATTCTCTACGGAATGCAAATTTTCCCTATAAGAGATGGCTTTCATGGCCATTCCAAAATATGTCAAAGAAATATACTTTGGAGTAAAATACTTTTATTTCTTTTAGGCCTGTAACCTGTCATGTGATCTTTATATCTGAGTCAGGTTGGAGCTGGTATCTTATCGTTACAGAGCGTCTGTTCTGTCAGTCTTAGGATCTCTGTTTTAATGTTAATGCTGGTCACTTGTACCTGAACTTCACAAGAGAGAGGGCACAGTGAGGTATGTTTGACCCCCACCCCACCCTTCCTGTCATGACCTGAACTAGTGTCACGGGTTTCTTTCGAATCTCCTTCATTGAGAGGGGATCCTTTCAGTCACTTGGGGGACTTTTATTTGATTTTTGGCTTATAAAAGTGAGGGACATCTGAGTCTGGAGCAGACTGAAGAGGAAGGGAAGTACAGTCCCCAGATAAAGGCCTTCAGACGCCATCTCCCATTAGCATGCAGGCCTCAGTCCAGAGGGTAAGTATGGCTCAGCATGCTTCTAGAAAAAGGAAATCTAGGGAAATCAAGAATGGACAAGAATGAATATTTGCCAATGAAGTATGCTGAGTTCCTTACCTACCTTATCAGGTGTTTGTCACACGCTCATTCTCAGGAGAAAGTATTATTGATCCTGCTTTATAAAGTAAGGAAAGGGAGGCTTTAAAGTTTTAAATTACTGTTTTGCTGTCAGCCAAGTCGTTTGCAAAAACTTAGTATTCTATAAAGTGTTTTCTGACACTCAAATCTATACAAATAGGCCATAATGCCCTTTGTATTCATTTTCAGCATTTACATCAATGCTTTGAACAACATCCACAATAAAAACATCCACAGTAAAATCTTGAGATTGAAAGTTGGGTCAGGTTTATGGATTTGCGTATCCAGCATATAAACAGAACCAAAGACAAAGACCACATGATTATCTCAATAGATGCAGAAAAGGCCTTTGACAAAATTCAACAGCCCTTCATGCTAAGAACTCTCAATAAATTCGATATTGATGGAATGTATCTCAAAATTATAAGAGCTATTTATGACAAACCCACCGCCAATATCATACTGAATGGGCAAAAACTGGAAGTATTCCCTTTGAAAACCGGCACAAGACAGGGATGTGCTCTCTCACCACTCTTATTCAACATAGTGTTGGAAGTTCTGGCTAGGGCAATCAGGGAGGAAAAAGAAATAAAGAGTATTCAATTAGGAAAAGAGGAAGTCCAATTGTCCCTGTTTGCAGATGATGTGACTGTATATTTAGAAAACCCCACTGTCTCAGCCCAAAATCTCCTTAAGCTGATAAACAACTTCAGGAAAGTCTCAGGATACAAAATCAATGTGCAAAAATCACAAGCATTCTTATACACCAGTAATAGACAAACAGAGAGCCAAATCATGAATGAACTCCCATTCACAATAGCTTCAAAGAGAATAAAATACCTAGGAATCCAACTTACAAGGGATGTAAAGGACCTCTTCAAGGAGAACTACAAACCACTGCTCAGTGAAATAAAAGAGGACACAAACAAATGGAAGAACATACCATGCTCATGGATAGGAAGAATTAATATCATGAAAATGGCCATACTGCCCAAGGTAATTTATAGATTCAATGCCATCCCCATTAAGCTGTCAATGACTTTCTTCACAGGATTGGAAAAACCTGTTTTAAAGTTCATACAGAGCCAAAAAAGACCCCGCATTGCCAAGACAATCCTAAGCCAAAAGAACAAAGCTGGAGGCATCACGGTACCTGACTTCAAACTATACTACAAGGCTACAGTAACCAAAACAGCATGATACTGGTACCAAAACAGACATAGACCAATGGAACAGAACAGAGCCCTCAGAAATAATACCACACATCTACAGCCATCTGATCTTTGACAAACCTGACAAACACAAGAAATAGGGAAAGGATTCCCTATTTAATAAATGGTGCTGGGAAAACTGACTAGCCATAAGCAGAAAGCTGAAACTGGATCCTTTCCTTACTCCTTATACGAAAATTAATTCAAGATGGATTAGCGACGTAAATGTTAGACCTAAAACCATAAAAACCCTAGAAGAAATCCTAGATAATACCATTCAGGACATAGGCATGGGCAAGGACTTCATGTCTAAAACACCAAAAACAATGGCAACAAAAGGCAAAATTGACAAATAGGATCTAATTAAACTAAACAGCTTCTGCACAGCAAAAGAAACTACCATCAGAATGAACAGGCATCCTACAGAATGGGAGAAATTTTTTGCAATCTGCTCATCTGACGAAGGGCTAATATCCAGAACCTATAAAGAACTCAATCAAATTTAGAAGTTAAAAACAAACAGCCCCATCAAAAAGTGGGCAAAGGATATGAACAGACATTTCTCAAAAGAAGACATTCATACAGCCAACAGACACATGAAAAAATGCTCATCATCACTTGCCATCAGAGAAATGCAAATCAAAACCACAATGAGATACCATCTCACACCATTTAGAATGGCAGTCATTAAAAAATCAGGAAACTATAAGTGCTGGAGAGGATGTGGAGAAATAGGAACACTTTTACACTGTTGGTGGGATTGTAAACTAGTTCAACCATTGTGGAAAACAGTATGGTGATTCCTCAAGGATCTAGAACTAGATCCTTGACCCATTTGACCCAGCCATCCCACTACTGGGGGTATAGGATTATAAATCATTCTGCTATAAATACCCATGCACACTTATGTTTATTGCAGCACTATTCACAATAGCAAAGACTTGGAATCAACCCAAATGTCCATCAGTGACAGACTGGATTAAGAAAATGTGGCACATATACACCATGGAATACTATGCAGCCATAAAAAAGGATGAGTTCGTGTCCTTTGTAGGGATATGGATGCAGCTGGAAACCATCATTCTCCGCAAACTATCACAAGAACAGAAAACCAAACACCGCATGTTCTCACTCATAGGTGGGAATTGAACAATGAGATCACCTGGACACAGGAAGGGGATCATCACACACCGGGTCCCACTGTGTGGTGGGAGGGAGGAGCATTAGGAGATATACCTAATGTAAATGATGAGTTAATGGGTGCAGCACAGCAACACGGCACATGTATACATATGTAACAAACCTGCACGTTATGCACATATACCCTAGAAGTTAAAGTATAATAAAAAAATAAATAAATAAAGTTGGGTCAAGAGGACCATGGTCCAAATCAGGAAAACTATCTTTTGACAGTTGGTCTCATTATATCCTTGGAATACTGTGCATTTTGACTTTGAGAAAATAAAGTCTTAAGAGCACTTGAGTAGTCTGGCAGAGTTGATTAAAAATGAAGCCTTTAAACACCGTTATAATGCAGTTCCCAGCTGAATGGAAACATAGCAATGGCAAGAGCTGGAGCTTCTAAATCTGCTAAGATTAATTGAAGTGAATTACCATTATGTGCCAAAGGAATATGTTTGGGCATCAGTGAAAAGTGAGAATAAATACAAAATGAAGAGTCCCGCTTTTTAAAAAATAATGTATTAAACATTTAAATTGTGTAAAATCTTGCCAGATCTCAGAATTCCTCTGTGCTTTTGATGCCAATTGGATGAAGCATGTCTTAGGTAGATAAAAATGTCAAGAAACATATTTTCATTATGGACTATATCCATTTAAAACATCTTTAAGTTTAAATCACCAGAGATTTCTTGATTAACAAATATTATGTAAGAAAAAGTCACAAAAAAAGGTGAATGTATGTAACATTCATCAGGTTACTATTCTATGCCAGGCACTATATGAACTTTTAAAAGATTTTATTTATTTTTCCAAAAGCAGTGAAACATAAACTAAGAATTATGAATCTCAGTTTTCAAACAAAAAACTCAGATTCAAAAGAGTGAAGTCATTGTTCTTATGCATGCAGTGAGTTTTGATAGAAAAGAAGCATTGTCTCAGGGAATAAAGGTAATGGTAATTAGGAAGTCTTTCTTTGTTAATCACCTAGCTAAATACCCTGGGTCTAGGTGTACAGATACAAAATTACCCCTCCTTTGCTTAGTCAGGTTCTGTTTTTTTATAACATAGTGTTAATTTTGTTTATGTTTTTGATTTGAGATGGAGTCTTGCTCTGTCACCCAGGCTGGAGTGCAGTGGTGGGATCTTGGCTCACTGCAACCTCCACCTCCTGGGTTCAAGCAATTCTCCTGCCTCAGCCTTTCAAGTAGCTGGGACTACAGACAAATGCCACCACGTCCAGCTAATTTTTTTGTAATTTTAGTAGAGACAGGGTCTCACTGTGTTAGCCAGGATGGTCTCAAACATGGACCTCGTGATCTGCCTGCCTCAGCCTCCCAAAGTGCTGGGATTACAAGCATGAGCCACCACTCCTGGCCTGTAAACTGTATTTAAAAGAATTCTTGAGGCAGATTCCAAGATGACCAAATAGGAACAGCTCCAGGATACAGCTCCCAGCGTGAGCGACACAGAAGATCGGTGATTTCTGCATTTCCAACTGTGGTACTGGGTTCATCTCACTGGGGTTTGTCAGACAGTGGAGGCGGGACAGTGGGTGCAGCCCACCGAGAGAGCTGAAGCAGGGTGAGGCATCACCTCACCCAGGAAGTGCAAGGGGTAAAGGAATTCCCTTTCCTATCCAAGGGAAACCATGACACACAGCACCTGGAAAATCGAGTCCCTTCCACCCTAATAACTGTGCTTTTCCAAGGTTCTTAGTAAACGGCACACCAGGAGATTATATCCTGCACCTGGATCGGAGGGTCCCACACCCACGGAGCCTCCCTCATTGCTAGCACAGCAGTCTGAGATCTAACTGCAAGGCAGCAGCAAACCTGGGGGAGGAGCTCCCACAATTGCTGAGGCTTGAGTAGGTAAACAAAGTGTCCCAGAAGCTCGAACTGGGTGGAGCCCACCACAGCTCAAGGAGGCCTGACTACCTCTGTAGACTCCACCTCTAGGGACAGGGCATAGCCAAATAAAAGGCAGCAGAAACCTCTGCAGATTTAAATGTTCCTGTCTGACAGCTTTGAAGAGAGTAGTGATTCTCCCAGCACAGAGCTTGAGATCTGAGAATGGACAGACTGCCTGCTCAAGTGGGTCCCTGACCCTCGAGTAGCCTAACTGGGAGGCACTCCCCCAGTAGGGGCAGACTGACACCTCACATGGCCGGGTACACCTCTGAGACAAAGCTTCCAGAGGAATGATCATGCAGCAACATTGGCTGTTCAGCAATATTCACTCTACTGCAGCCTCCGCTGCTGATACTCTGGCAAACAGGGTATGGAGTGGACCTCCAGCAAACTCCAACAGATCTGCAGCTGAGGGTCCTGACTGTTAGAAGGAAAACTAACAAACAGAAAGGACATCCACATCAAAACTCCATCTGTAGATCACCATCACCAAAGACCAAAGGCAGATAAAACCACAAAGATGGGGAAAAAACAGAGCAGAAAAGCTGAAAATTCTAAAAATCAGAGGGCCTCTGCCCCTCCAAAGGAACGCAGCTCCTTGCCAGCAATGGAACAAAGCTGGACATAGAATGACTTTAACGAGTTGAGAGAAGAAGGCTTCAGATGATCAAACTTCTCCGAGCTAAAGGAGGAAGTTTGAACCCATCACAAAGAAGCGAAAAACTTTGAAAAAGGTTAGAAAAAGGCTAACTAGAATATCGGATGTAGAGACATCCTCAAATGACCTGATAGAGCTGAAAACCATGGCATGAGAACTACGTGACAAATTCACAAGCTTCAGTAAGAGATTCAATCAACTGGAAGAAAGGGTATCAGTGATTGAATATCAAATGAATGAAATGAAGTGAGAAGAGAAAAGTTTAGAGAAAAAATAGTAAAAAGAAATGAACAAAGCATCCAAGAAATATGGGACTATGTGAAAAGACCAAATCAAAGTCTGATTGGTGTACCTGAAAGTGATGTGGAGAATGGAACCAAGTTGGAAAACATTCTGCAGGATGTTATCCAGGAGAACTTCCCCAATCTAGCAAGGCAGGCCAACATTCAAATTCAGGAAATACAGAGAATGCCACAAAGAAGAGCAACTCCAAGATACATAATTGTCAGATTCAACAAAGTTGAAATGAAGGAAAAAATGTTAAGGGCAGCCAGAGAGAAAGGTCGGGTTACCAACAAAGGGAAGCCCATCGGACTAACAGCAGATCTCTTGGCAGAAGCTCTACAAGCCAGAAGAAAGTGGGGGCCAATATTCAACATTCTTAAAGAAAAGAATTTTCAACCCAGAATTTCATATCTAGCCAAACTAAGTTTCATAAGTGAAGGAGAAATAAAATTCTTTACAGACAAGAAAATGCTTAGAGATTTTGTCACCACCAGGCCTGCCCTACAAGATCTGCTGAAGGAACCACTAAACATGGAAAGGAACAACCGGTACGAGACACTGCAAAAACATGCCAAAATGTAAAGACCATCAATGCTAGGAAGAAACCGCATCAACTAACAAGCAAAAAACCAGCTAACATCAGAATGACAGAATCATATTCACACATAACAATATTAACCTTAAATGTAAATGGGCTAAATGTCCCAATTAAAAGACACAGACTGGTAAATTGGATAAACAGTCAAGACCCATCAGTGTGCTGTATTCAGGAGACCCATCTCACATGCAGAGACCCACATAGTCTCAAAATAAAGGGATAGAGGAAAATCTACCAAGCAAATGGAAAACAAAAAAAGCAGGGGTTGCAATCCTAGTCTCTGATAAAACAGACTTTAAACCAACAAAGATCAAAAGAGACAAAGAAGGCCATTACATAATGGTAAAGGGATCAATTCAACAAGAAGAGCTAACTATCCTAAATATATATGCACCCAATGAAGGAGCACCCAGATTCATAAAGCAAGCCAAAGAGACTTAGACTCCCACACAATAAAAATGGGAGATTTTAACACCCCATTGTCAACATTAGACAGATCAACGAGACAGAAACTTAACAAGGATATACAGGAATTGAACTCAGCTCTGCAGCAAGAGGACCTAATAGACATCTACAGAACTCTGCACCCCAAATTGACAGAATATACATTCTTCTTAGCACCACATCACACTTATTCCAAAATTGACCACATAGTTGGAAGTAAAGCACTCCTCAGCAAATGTAAAAGAACAGAAATTATAACAAACTGTCTCTCAGACCACAGTGCAATCAAACTAGAACTCAGGATTAAGAAACTCACTCAAAACTGCACAACTGCATGGAAACTGAACAACCTGCTCCTGAATGACCACTGGGTACATAACTAAATGAAGGCAGAAATACAGATGTTCTTTGAAACCGATGAGGACAAAGATACAACATAACCAGAATCTCTGGGACACATTTAAAGCAGTCTGTAGAGGAAAATTTGTATCACTAAATGCCCACAAGAGAAAGCAGGAAAGATCAAAAATTGACACCCTAACATCACAATTAAAAGAACTAGAGAAGCAAGAGCAAACACATTCAAAAGCTAGCAGAAGGCAAGAAATAACTAAGATCAGAGCAGAATTGAAGGTGATAGAGACACAAAAAACCCTTCAAAAAATCAATGAATCCAGGATCTGGTTTTTTTAAAAGATCAACAAAATTGACAGACTGCTAGCAAGACTAATAAAGAAGAAAAGAGAGAAGAATCAAATAGATGCAATAAAAAAATGATAAAGAGGATATCACCACTGACCCCACAGAAATACAAACTACCATCAGAGAATATTATAACCACCTCTACACAAATAAACTAGAAAACCTAGAAGAAATGGATAAATTCCTGGACACTTAACACTCTCCCAAGACTAAACCAGGATGATTTTGAATCCCTGAATAGACCAATAACAAGCTCTGAAACTGAGGCAATAATTAATAGCCTACCAACCAAAAAAAGTCCAGGACCAAATGGATTCATAGCCAAATTCTACCAGATGTACAAGGAGGAGCTGGTACCATTCCTTCTGATACTATTCCAATCAATAGAAAAAGAGGGAATCCTCCCTAACTCATTTTATGAGGCCAACATCATCCTGATACCAAAGCCTGGCAGAGACACAACAACAACAAAAAAGAATTTTAGACCCATATCCCTGATGAACACTGATGCAAAAATCCTCGATAAAATACTGGCACACCAAATCCAGCAGCAAATCAAAAAGTTTATCCACCATGATCAAGTGGGCTTCATCCCTGGGATGCAAGGCTGGTTCAACACACACAAATCAATAAATGTAATCCAGCATATAAGCAGAACCAAAGACAAAAACCACGTGATTATCTCAATAGATGCAGACAAGGCCTTTGACAAAATTCAACAGCCCTTCATGCTAAAAACTCTCAATAATTTCGGTATTGATGGAATGTATCTCAAAATAATAAGAGCTATTTATGACAAACCCACAGCCAATATCATACTGAATGGGCAAAAACTGGAAGTATTCCCTTTGAAAACTGGCACAAGACAGGGATGAGCTCTCTCATCACTCCTATTCAACATAGTGTTGGAAGTTCTGGCTAGGGGAATCAGGGAGGAAAAAGAAATAAAGAATATTCAATTAGGAAAAGAGGAAGTCAAATTGTCCCTGTTTGCAGATGACGTGACTGTATATTTAGAAAACCCCACTGTCTCAGCCCAAAATCTCCTTAAGCTGATAAACAACTTCAGGAAAGTCTCAGGATACAAAATCAATGTGCAAAAATCACAAGCATTCTTATACACTAATAACAGACAAACAGAGAGCCAAATAATGAGTGAACTCCCATTCACAATAGCTTCAAAGAGAATAAAATATCTAGGAATCAAACTTACAAGGGATGTGAAGGACCTCTTCAAGGAGAACTACAAACCACTGCTCAATGAAATAAAAGAGGACACAAACAAATGGAAGAACATTCCATGCTCATGGATAGGAAGAATCAATATCGTGAAAATGGCCATACTACCCAACGTAATTTATAGATTCAATGCCATCCCCATTAAGCTACCAATGACTTTCTTTACAGAATTGGAAAAAACTGCTTTACCGTTCATATGGAACTAAAGAAGAGCCCACATTGCCAAGACAATCCTAAGCCAAGAGAACAAAGCTGGAGGCATCACACTACCTGACTTCAAACTATACTACAAGGCTACAGTAACCAAAACTGCATGGTACAGGTAGCAAAACAGAGATATAGACCAATGGAACAGAACAGAGCCCTCAGAAATAATACCACACATCTACAACCATCTGATCTTTGACAATCCTGACACAAACAAGAAATAGGGAAAGGATTCCCTATTTAATAAATGGTGCTGGGAAAACTGACTAGCCATAAGTAGCCAGCTGTAACTGAATCCCTTCCTTACACCTTATTCAAAAATTAATTCGAGATGGATTAGCGACGTAAATGTTAGACCTAAAACCATAAAAACCCTAGAAGAAATCCTAGGTAATACCATTCAGGACATAGGCATGGGTAAGGACTTTGTGTCTAAAACATCAAAAGGAATGGCAACAAAAGCCAAAATTGACAAATCAGATCTAATTAAACTAAAGAGCTTCTGCACAGCAAAAGAAACTACCATCAGAGTGAACAGGCAACCTACAGAATGGGAGAAAATTTTTGCAATCTACTCATCTGACAAAGGGCTAATATCCAGAACCTACAAAGAACTCAAACAAATTTACAAGAAAAAAACAACCCCATCAAAAAGTGGGCAAAGGATATGAACAGGCACTTCTCAAAAGAAGACATTTATGCAGCCAACAGACAAATGAAAGAATGCCCATCATCACTTGCCATTAGAGAAATGCAAATCAAAACCACAATGAGATACCATCTCACACCAGTTAGAATGGTGATCATTAAAAAATCAGGAAACTATAAGTGCTGGAGAGGATGTGGAGAAATAAGAACACTTTTACACTGTTGGTGGGACTGTAAACTAGTTCAACCATTTTGGAAGACAGTGTGGGATTCCACAAGGATCTAGAGCTAGAAATACCATTTAAACCAGCCATCCCATTACTGGGTATACACCCAAAGATTATAAATCATGCTGCTATAAAGACACATGCACACGTATGTTTATTGCGGCACTACTCACAATAACAAAGACTTGGAACCAACCCAAATGTCCATCAGTGACAGACTGGATGAAGAAAATCTGGCACCTATACACCATGGAATACTATGCAGCCATAAAAAAGGATAAGTTCATGTCCTTTGTAGGGACATGGATGCAGCTGGAAACCATCATTCTCCGCAAACTATCACAAGAACAGAAAACCAAATACCGCACGTTCTCACTCATAGGTGGGAATTGAACGATGAGAACACTTGGACACAGGAAGGGGAACATGACACACCGGGGCCTGATGTGGGGTGGAGGAAGTGGGGAGGGATAGCATTAGAATATATACCTCATGTAAATGATGTAAATGATGAGCTAATGGGGGCAGCACACCAACATGGCACATGTATACATATGTAACACACCTGCACATTGTGCACATGTACCCTAGAACTTGAAATATAATAATTAAAAAGAATTCTTATTTTTTATTTTTAAGAGATTGTCCCACTCTGTGCCCAGGCTGGAGTGCAGTGGCACCATTACAGCTCTCTGCAGCTTCAACTCCCGGGGTTCAAGTGATCCTCCTGCCTCAGCTTCGCCTGGCTACTTGTTTGTTTTAATTTTTATTTTTTTGTAGAGGCAAGGTCTTGCTCTGTAGCCTAGGCTGATCTCAACCTCAGTCTTAAGTGATCCATCCACACTGGCCTCCCAGAGTTCTGGGATTACAGGCGTGAGCCACTGCGCCCGGCAAAGTTTTCTATTTTTAGTAGAAATGGGATTTCATCATGTTGCCCAGGCTGGTCTCCAACTCCTGACCTCAAGTGATCTGTCTGCCTCAACCTCCCAAAGTGCTGGGATTACAGGTGTGTGACCCTGTACTCAGGGAAAAAACTTATAGTAACACATAAAAAAGAGTTTCAAGAGATATGGTAGATAGGATTATTAGCTGCCTTGCATCGTGTCTGTGGGACGGGAGCACACCCCGGTGGTGCAGATGCGAACAGGGCAAGGCCGCCTGTAGAGCAGTAACCGGCTTCCGCGGTTGTCTGCTCACACCACAGGGGAGGCCCGATGACCACGGTAGGTCAGCAAGTACCCTGACCAGCTTCCCCTGAGAGGGGCCCCTTCACTGAGGGTCTGCACAATCGCAGGGTAAGGGCCAGGGAACATCTACGTGGCCGTGTCATTCGGGAAGAGCCCTGATGCAGTAGGGGGCCTTGTTGGAAAAAGGTGGAGGGTTGCGTAAAAGGCCTTTTTGGAAAGCAGGAGGCGTTCGGAAGCCCAGCTGCGCCTACCTGTCAGTCCCTTTGAATCCTCTCAGACCTGCTGGGCCCGCCCTCTGCTAAGTCCCACACTGGGGAAGGGGCGCCTCTAGGACCATCACCTTTTACTGGGAGAGAGCTGAGGGCAGGGCAGCCTCTCCTGCAGCAGGACGACTCCCGCCTGCTTGAAGAATGCGGTAGGAACAGCCCTGGAACCAAGGCCCCGGGAGGACGGACGCCCACTCATTGTGAAATTGTTAGAAATGGTGTTTTCAGGCCATGCAGGGCTCTACCCTGATTCATTCTGCCACGCCCGTGACGGTGCCAAAGTGCTTCACAATCACCGCTGGGGTGTCTCCCTGCGATGTCCTGCTTCAGGAAAAGCGACGTTCTTCTGTCCATTTTCCAAAACATTTCCAATGCTGTAGGCGATTACTCTCCAAGCAGTAATATTGCTGCTTGATGTTTTGAAAAGACTATGCATAGTAGAAAAGTAACGTAATTCCAAGCAGTAAAACTGTCTTTTCAACATTTGAAAAAGACATAGTCTGCTGCTGTGTTAACAGATACTACTCAGAATTAGAAGATGAACAATGACGATCCAGCTACCTACATACACAGAATCGGATGTTATTTCTGCATTTATTCATTTGCCGATGTAATGAGTGTGAATATACAACACTGCTAAACTCACTGACTGTGTCCAGGAACAGATGTGGGTTTTTAAATCTCTCTTTGCTTTTTTTTCTCATAACTGAATTCTGTATTTTGGTTTCATAGGAAAATACCGCCTTGATACAGATTTATATTTTTCAGAATTTCATTTCTCCAACAATTGTTAAAAAAAAAATTAATCCATGTACAACAAGTGAGTCTGAATTCCAAAATGAAATAAGTGATTTTTTTTCTGGGATTAAAAATTATATGCAGGCCTAGCTCAGAGATATTGTAGGTTTGGTTCCAGAGACCTGCAATAAAAGGAATATTGCTATAAAATGAGCGGCACAAATGTTTTGACTTTCCAGTGCACACTATCTTGTACTCTATTACACTATATTATTCTATGTCTATGAAAATCACATCTTAATTTTAAAGTAATTTATTGCTAAAAAATGTTAACGATCATCTAAACTTTCACTGAGTTGTAATCTTTTTGCTGGTGGAGAGTCTTGCTTTGATGTCAATGGCTGCTGACCAATCAGGATGGTGGTTGCTGAAGGCTGGAGTAGCTCTGGCAGTCGTTTAAAATAAGACAACAGTGAAGTTTGCTGCAGTGATTGACTAGGCACTCTTTCCTCGCTAAGCTTAACAATTTCTGGCTTTTGATTTAAAATGGGATACTTGGTTGGGCGCAGTGGCTCGCGTCTGTAATCCCAGCACTTTGGAAGTTAGAGACAGGTGGACCACCTGAGGTCAGGAGTTCGAGATCAGCCTGGGCAACATGGTGAAACCCTGTCTCTACTAAAAATACAAAATTAGCCAGGCATGGTGCCACATGCCTGTAATCCCAGCTACTCAGGAGGCTGAGGCAGGAGAATCACTTGAACCTGTGAGGCAGAGGATGCAGTGAGCCAAGAACGTGCCATTGTACTCCAGCCTGGGCAACAAGAGTAAATCTCGGTCTCACCAAAAAAAAAAAAAAAAAAAAAAAAAATTATAATAATAATAAATAAATAAATAAATAAAATGAGAAACTTGTGACTCTTCCTTTCCCTTGAACACTTAGAAGCCATTGTAGAATTATTAATTGGCCTAATTTCAATATTGTGTCTCAGGGAATAGGGAGCCCCGAGGGGAGGGAGAGAGACAGAGGATCAGCCAGTCAAAGGAGCGATCAGAACACACAGCGCATCAATTATGTTCACCCTCTCATATGGGCACAGTCGTGGTGCCCAAAACGATTTCAATGTTAACATCAAGAATCACTGATCACAGATCCCCATAGTAGATATAACAATCATAAAAACATTTGAAATACCATGAGAGTTGCTGAAATGTGATACAGAGACATGATGTGAGGACATGCTGTTGGAAAAATGGCACCAATAGACTTGCTCAACACAGGGTTGCCAGAAACCTTCGATTTGTAAAAAAGATACAGTATTTGGGAAGTGCAATAAACTGAAGCACAATAAAACTAGGTGTATCTGTGTTTTCATCAGGGCTAAAAAATAACCAGCATGATTCTTCTAAAATATATTTTAGATATCTGAGTAAATAAGAGATGATGAAAAGGAAAGTAACAATGTGCTTCAACATAAATGAGTGTGTAACAGCAATTAAAAGTGTTCTTTGTATTACCAACAATCCAGCAGCCAAAACAGCTGGATGATGTTGTTTAGTTTGGACATTCATTCAACGTATATTTTTGAAAGGCAGACACGAAGATGACAAACAGATGTGTAAGTGTTGGTTTCTCATAACTGAGATCAATAGAGGAGAAATTTATAATATTTTAAGGGATTTTGTATACGAAATCTATTCCTAAAAGAGTTATTATGAATTCACATTAGTTAGTATTTTTTATCGTGGCCTTTAAAGTAATTATGTGGAATTCAGCGTAAGAAATAGATTTGGTTGACTTTATTTTTCTTTGCTGATTTGATCATTATATTTTCTTTTTTTTTTTTTTTTTTTTGAGACGGAGTCTCGCTCTGCCGCCCAGGCTGGAGTGCAGTGGCCGGATCTCAGCTCACTGCAAGCTCCGCCTCCCGGGTTCACGCCATTCTCCTGCCTCAGCCTCCCGAGTAGCTGGGACTACAGGCGCCCGCCACCACGCCCGGCTAGTTTTTTGTATTTTTTAGTAGAGACGGGGTTTCACCGTGTTAGCCAGGATGGTCTCGATCTCCTGACCTCGTGATCCGCCCGTCTCGGCCTCCCAAAGTGCTGGGATTACAGGCTTGAGCCACCGCGCCCGGCCGATCATTATATTTTCTAATTACCAACATGGTCAGAGTCTGGTTATCTGTGCCTCTTCAGCACAGATTAATTCCCTTTGCAAGTAGGGCACCACAAATTTAGATAGCTGTGGTTCAGTTCATGGAAGAATAATGCTGCTCTTAGAATTAAACAATCTTTATTCAAGCTTGGTGTTTTACTCTAAGGATGTGTTCATATTATTTTTCTTTAATACCTATACACAGATTTTTAAGAAGCTACAATATGCAATTTATATGTCACTTTATCTTAATTATTCATAAGCTATTATGCTATTGGATTTAGAGGAAAGTAAGGTTTTTGCTATTGATGGTTTGAGGCTATTCTGAGTTTTATTATTATACGAGCTTTTATTTTAACATGATATTCAAGGGCCCTGCCGCACGCAATACACAGAAATGACTTGCAATGCTGCATTCAATATCACATGTATTTTATCAGGAAAAAAAGGCACGCGGTTAAGAAAACTTCTATTTCATTCTTGCCCTTTGTTGAATTCCGTAACAAAGACAAGCCATTTTAAATCTTGCTCCTGGGCTGATGCCGCTTGGGAAATTGGAGCCCATCTTGAACTCTCAGAGCTACGTTATAAATGCATGTAAATTGGAATTTATAATGAAAGGAACACAATACTTTATTGTAACTGCACAGGCCAGGCTCCACTCAGATAAAATAAAACAAAGTGCACGGCAGACCACCCTCCACTGTACTTTGATTAACTTTAGTTTTCCAACCTCAGACTGATCATGTCAGTAATGCAGGCATTTCAGTTAACTTCCCTGAAAGCATTTTGCTTTATATTTGCCAGTCACTGAATGTGGCATTTTACTTCATCAACCACTGCTCTTTGGAGAGCCACTCAGATGTGAAAAACACAAGTCTAAGATCTAGGCTCTCAGTAAATATGCAGAGAGATATAACTCTTCTGCACTGGATTGGAAAGCTGAATGTGATGGATCTGGGAAATAAAATAAAAGTCATTTTCTTTTGTGTTCAAGAAGTATAAAGCTTCCCTTTTCTGTATTAGTTAGAAAATGAATGATATTAGGTAAGTTTAGGAATGACTTTCAGCTCTACTGTGGGGATATTAGTAGGAGGACTGACAGCAGAGAATAAGCTGAAGTCACTCAAAGCGTTAGTCCCATTTGCAATTGCTTATTATTTGATGGGTCAGTTAGACACTCAGAAATCACACCTCTTATATCTTGGGGCTATACTGTCGACACATTTAATTTATTGAGCATCCTTTGCTACTGTCATTGAGTGGATAGTAAAGAATGTTTGAATTGGAATATAGGATAAACCACCAAACAGGAAAAGCACCGCATTTAAGCACAAATAAATCTATGCTGCAATATAAACTTTCAGTTTCAGCTCAGAGATAGGGAGAGCTGGAAAGGCTGCTGCTCCTGTTAAGGATAAGGCCAGACATTAAGTGGCAAAGCTGGATTTCATCAGTAATGTGCTACTGCAGTGGGGAAAACAGCAGCATGAACTGAACGCTAGGATTCGTTCACGGGTGATGGGTGTTTAGAGGAAGAATGGGGATAAGATGAGGGGCAAGTGGGGGAAATGAAAATTACAGAAAGCAAAAGGAAGGGTTGGTCCATGTGAAATTCATCTGGGTTTGTTTCCTGGTGCTTATGAAAATGAGGCCCCTGGCCTCCCACAGAGGCTGGGAGACAGGGGGTCTTATCTTTAGGTGTTGGCTGGAGCAAACAGTAAATGCTGTTGGCAGCCTTGAGTTTCTCGGGCAGGCACTTTAAGGGGGCAAGCATCATCCCAGGGATATGGCCTTGAGCTATTAGAAACCAACTTAGTGCTTAAAACATTTAGGTCTTTGAAGGCCAAGGTGGAGGCTATTCAAGAATGGGGACTGAGGAGCCTGGCTAGAGTTTGGTCTAGGAGAGAATCTTTGTCACCTCCACCATTAAAACAAGCAAAAAGCTGAACACTGAACATTGCAAATCATTCACATTTCCTGGACTTCTCAGAAACCTATGTCACAGAGCAAACAGATAACCTGAAATCCAGAGACACAGAGGCCTGGAGAGAGAAACAGGACCTGAGCATTTGCATACCTGGGCAGACCTCATCAAAACCATATCAGCCATGGGAAGATTCAGCCAGAAATCTTTAGCAATTTGCTCTGTTTAGTGACAACTAGAAGGAAAGTATGAAGTCCCTGCTGCCCACTGATATAGGGAGGTTCATTTCTTATTGCAGGATTTTCTCCAAGTGGGTTTGACTGCACCAGATGTTCACAGAGAAGACTGGGGAGAATCCTGGGGAAGCTGTTCCCAGGTGCTACCTGGGAGAGGGTAGAAGCCACCATTGCAAGCATTCCACCCAGACTCATCTCCCCATCCCACCATGGAGAACAAAAGCCATGATATGTAGGAGGAAGGGGAACAAAAATATATGAGAACACTGGCCGAGGACATAGTGGAAACGCACTGTAACTGAAAGAGAGGAAAAGGAGGGGTAGGAATAAGTACTAACCCAACATCACCAAGGAGCAGAAGTACTTATTAAGTCCAGACTTGGACACCCAGGTTGACAACACCTGCCTGTGACTGAGGCTTAGAGCACCAGGAAATGTTCCCATTCCACTCCAATAGCCACACGCACCAACACTGAGTAAAACCCACAATAAAATATATCTGGAAGAACAGCAAAAACAGATTCTCTCTGCAGAGCAGCTCAGAGAAGACCCCAAGCCCAGCCCAACATAAATACTGTGAGGACCTCTATGGCACGTTTTCCCAGACTAGAAATACTTATTATCCCAAGAGAGACTTGAAGCTCTGGCGCCCTGAGGGTAACCATAGCAACAATGAACTTTAAACTCAGCCTAATTCCTGAGTAGATTAGCAAACCCAGAGAGCAAAGGGCCAGCAGAAGGAAATGCATGCTTATCTTAAAATATAACAAGTATTTATTTAAATACTATAAAATGTGAGTGGCTGTCAACAAAAAAATTATGAGGCATAGAAATAAGCAAGAAAGAGCAGTGTGCAGAGACAAAACAATCATCAGAACCAGACTGACCAGGGGGAATGTGAAAACTATCAGATAGGGAAGTCAGCTGACTGTGATTGATAGGTTCAGGCAGGCCTGCTCCACAGAGGAGTCTTTCAGCCCTGCTCTGCCTACAGTCTTTCTGACCTACATTCAGGAAGGTCTAGAGAAAGAGCAGTTGGATGCAGACAGACACCCTTTATGTCAGAGATCCTGTAGCCTCCCTTCATGTTTAGAGACCCTGAACTCTTAGGTCAGTCCATATGCACCTTTAAAAATTAGAACTTGATTCTTTTTATCCACGTATATGGCTGATTTCTCTTTTTCTTGTTGCCAAGATTTTTAAATCATTTTCAGTAGCTTCTTTCCTTGAAAGAGCTTATCACCCCTTGGCTTTTAATTCTCGAGATAACCTTGAAGCCTGAGCTCTTTGCTAGGTTCAAAGTATGGTATTTTTGGAGAATATCTCACTTGTTTTTATTCTTGTGGGGGAAGTAATACTTTCTTGAGATTTTCCCACTTTCCAAAAGTGAAAGTCTTTTGCCTTTTATTTAAACTGTGTACATTTAGCCAAATAATGCCACCTTTTAACAAACTCACAAATTCAGTATAATTATGTTACTCACAAGATAATTAGGTGACCTTAAAATACAGTTCATTTTGCACCGATCCAGTATCTTTTGGTAATGTGAATACTGTTAAAATCAGCCAACCTTCCTTCTGAAAACTACTACAAAAGTGGCTAAAAAAAAAATACACAAAAATTTGAGTTTCACCAACGCAGCAGCATGAGTTTGCTAAAATCCAGAAGAGAAAGAGAATGTATTGAGGTGAATCCAATATCCCATAATTTTCCCCTCACTGTATATATGGTTGGTTAGAAGGAGATAACAAGGCTTAAAAGACTATCACAAAGCGATATCTAAGAGAGAGAAACACAGAGTTCACCAGTCTCTTGGGAAACAAAAAATTAAATTCTAGGGATAAACAGAGAGGAGAGGTCTGGTAGAAGCTCTAGTTAGACACAGTGTACCCCAGAAGGACCTCACCGTAGGAAAAACGAAAACCAAATGTAGATCTATTCTCTTAAAAATGGAACCCATCGGCCGGGCGCGGTGGCTCAAGCCTGTAATCCCAGCATTATGGGAGTCCGAGACGGGCGGATCACGAGGTCAGGAGATCGTAGACCATCCTGGCTAACACGGTGAAACCCCGTCTCTACTAAAAAAATACAAAAAACTAGCCGGGCGAGGTGGCGGGCACCTGTAGTCCCAGCTACTCGGGAAGCTGAGGCAGGAGAATGGCGTAAACCCGGGAGGCGGAGCTTGCAGTGAGCTGAGATCTGGCCACTGCACTCCAGCCTGGGAGACAGAGCGAGACTCCGTCTCAAAAAAAAAAAAAAAAAAAAAATGGAACCCATCTTTAAATTAGCCCAGTAACTGACTGATTTTAACTGATCTTGCCATATAACAACTTCCTGCAGGAAGCAACAACACAACTTTATTAGAGGAAGAGAAATACCATCCTGAACTTCCATTATTCAAAAGAAAAATTCTTAGGCTTGCCAAGAAACAAAATTAAGAGAAAAATAGACACCAGTAATAGATCCTCAAGAAATGCAAACATGCAGTATTCATGGGAAATAACAAAGTTACACTATTAGACTTCAAGACTTACAGTAAAGCTACAGTAACCAAAACACTGTGGTAATGGTGAAAGAATAGACCAACAGACCAGTGGAACCGAATACAGAGTCCAGAAATAGACCCAGATAAATATAATCAACTGGCTTTAAGAAAATAGTGAAGGCAATGCAATAGAGCAAAGATAGTCTTTTCAACAAATAGTGATGTAACAACTAGACATTCTCATGCAAAAACAACAAAAAAAAGTATAGACACAGACTTTATGCCCTTCACAAAAATGAACTCAAATTGCATCACAGACCTAAATGTAAAATGTAAAACTATAAAACTAGAAAATAGCAAAGGAGACAATGAGGTCAAACCTTTGGTGTGGTGCTAACTTTTTAGATAAAACAATAAAAACATAGTCTATGTTGTTGAAAGGAAGAATTGATAAACTGGACTTCATTAAAATTAAACATTTCTGCTCTACAAAAGGCATTGAAAAGAGAATAAAATGACAAGTCACAGACTGGGAGAAAATATTGCAAAAGACACATCTGATAAATGACTGTTATCCAAAATACACAAAGAATACTTAAAACTCAACAGAAGAACACTTAAAACCTTGATGAAAAAATGGGACAAATACCTTAACAGAAACCTCACTAAAGAAGATAGACAGATGGCAAATAAGCATATGAAAACATGCTCCATATCCTGTGTCGTCAGAGAAATGAAAATTAAAACAGTGAGATACCACTACATGCCTATTAGAATGGCCCCGATTGAGAACTCTGATGACACCAAATGCTGATGAGTAAGATATGGAGCAAGCAGAACTCTAAGTTATTCCTGGTGGGATGCAAAGTGGTACAATCACTTTGAAAGAAAGTTTGGCAGTTTCTTACAAAACTAAACATCCTCTTACTATAGGATCCAGCATTGCACTCATTTCCCCAAAGGAGTTGAAAAGTTATGTACAAATAAAAACCTGCACATGGATGTTTATAGCAGCTTTATGCATAACTGCCAAAACTTGGAAGCAACCAAGTTAAATAAACTGGTACATCCAGACAATGGAATATTATTCAGTGCTAAAAAGAAATGAGCCACCAAGCCATTAAAATACATGGAAGAAATTTAAATGCATATTACTAAGTGAAAGAAGCTGTGTTAGGCCATTCTTGCATTGCTGTAAAGAAATACCTGAGACTGGGTAATTTATAAGAAAAGAGATTTAATTGGCTCAGTGTTCTGTAGGCTGTACAGGAAGCATAGCAGCGTCTGTTTCTGGGAGGCATCGGAAAGATTCCCATCTTGGTGGAGGGCACAGTGGGAGCAGGCACGTCCCTTGGACAAAGCAGGAGCAAGAGAGCGAGAGCTGAGCAGGGAAGATGCCACACACTTTTAAATGACTGGATCTTGAGAGAACCCACTCACTATCAGGAAAACAGGACTAAGACATGAGAGATATGTCCCCATGATCCAAACGCCTGCCACTATGCCCCACCTCCAGCACTGGGGATGACAATTCAACATGAGATTTGGACGGGGACAAATATCCAAACTATTATCAGAAGTCAACCTGAAATGGCTGCCTACTTTACAATTCCAAGCATTCTAGAATAGGCAAAACTATGGGGACACTAAAAAGATCAATGACCGTCAGTAATTAGAGGGAGGAAGGGAGGGATGAATGGGCAGAGCGTGAAGATTTTTAGGGCTGTAAAACAATTTTGCAGGATACTATAACAGTGGATACCTGTTATTATAAGTTTGTCTAAACCCATAGAATGAGCAATATCAAGAATGAACCCTAATGTAAACTATAAACACTGGGTAATAATGATGCATCTGTGCAGATTCATCAGCTGTGACAAGTGTACCACTCTGGTGGGGGATGCTGATAATGAGGAAGGCTATGCATGTGTGGAGGCAGGGGTTTTATGGGACATTTTTGTACCTTCCTTTTAATTTTGTTGTGAATCTAAAAATTCTTTTTTTAAAAAAAATCTTTAATAATAGTAAAAGAAGAAACAAGGAAATTATTGGGGAAGCAAAATAATAACTAACATAAATAATTTGTCCCCAACTGAGCAAGACAGGAGTTAAAAAAACCCATAGAACATTGGAGATGAAAATTTAAATTCTAATATATCAGTAGTTACATTAAACATAAAGGAACTAAATACTTCCCATAAAAAGCAATCATTGTCACAATATTAATGATGTACTACTTTAAAGAAATCTGGTTAAAATACAAAGACACAGAACAGTTGAAAATAAAAAGAGGAAAAATGTTATACCACACAAACACAAACAAGTATAAAGTTAAAATAACTATACTAATAAGATGACGTGAGCTTTAAAAAATGATGTGCATTTCTGGAAATGAGATATTTGATAATAATGGTAGTTTCTATTGAAATGCAATAGCTAACATTTTTTATTTTGCCTATTACCTAATAATCTGGCTTCAAAATGTATGTAATAACAGCAAAGCCATGGATTTCAATGATAAATAATAAAATCCAAATTCATAGTGAAAAAAATATCAAACCTCACTCAGTAACTGATGAAGAGCAATTGCCTGTGTATAGAAATTTTGGCCAAATTGATACATGTGAGCTTACATATTGGAGAAAAATTGGAAATTAATGAATTAAGTAAGCATCCATGTATCAGATTAACTCCAAATAATGTAAGTATAAAACAATGCAAACATAATACAATAAATTAATGGAATAGAAGCATAAAGTAAAGAAATTAAAGTCAAAAGTGTTTCTCTAGTGTTCTGTATAAAAATTGATATTTAGAAAGAATATTTTAAAACAGAGAAGCTTCTAGATATTAATAAAGTAGATGAAATTGATTATAGTACTGATGCTAAAAAATACATAATAAGAGATATGTGAATACTTTTATGGTAAGAAATGGCAAATGTATTTATTTATGTGACAAGCCCAAATTTATGGGCAAAAAAAATCTACTGGAACATATACAGAAACAAAGGAAACAACCCCCAAAACCACAAACTTGATAGTCCTATATCCATACAAAATTTATTTTTAATTATAAACTTTTTATAAAGCAAGTTATAGACTCAGAATGCACCACTAGCAAATTCCAGTTATTTAAGGAAAAGATTATGAGAAAGAACAAATTTAAGGAAGAAAAATATAAAGAAATCTACAAAATTTAAAGTGGAGAATATTTCCCAACTAATTTTTTGAGGTCAGCATAACATTG